>NC_139466.1:22538571-23777142 GCF_057233095.1 Heloderma suspectum
CAAAAATAAAATATTTTTGAAATTAAGAATGTGCTTCTTGGGAATATAGTATCAGCATATTCCATCCCTGAATTGGCTGTGTGCACTGTTGCTTTCATTGAAATCTTGAATATAATGGCTTTCCTATTAATTACTATTGTGTGTGTGCGTGCGTGTGTGTGCAGGTTCAATATGTGCATGAACCCCATTGGAGCTCCTCTCCCTGCATCAGTCATTGGATCAGGTTGATTAACTTTGTATGTAATTTCATAAAAGAGCAAATGTGAAATAATCCCCCCCCTTTTTTTTTTTTTACAGTTGGGTTAACAATTTTGGACATGAAGGGCTTGGGCTTCTGTTGGATGTCCTTGAAAAGCTTCTGGACAAGAGACAGTAAGTACAGAAATTACAAGGAGAAGGAAGAGGGAGAGAAAAGATAGTTAATATAGTGCCTTCAGTTAACATTACTTTTTTTTTTTAAGGCAAGAAAGTATTGACAAGAAGAATCAGCATAAACTTATACAGTGCCTCAAAGCATTCATGAATAATAAGGTAAGAATTTCAATTCCTTTTGCTTTTCACTTTGGGTGAGTTCAGTATGAATGACTATTTAAAAAAAGAAGAAAGAAATTACTGCAATTAGGAAATGGACATTTGACCTACTATTGCCAATGCTTTGCCTATTTGCCTAGTTTACTACTTCTGTCAGAAGTGAAGAATTAAGAATAATGGGAAGGTAATTTCATCATCACCATGGCGATCACTCGTGACCGAGTAAGATTGTCTTCCAAAGATAGAGTCTGTATAGATAACTCTTAAAAAGGATTAGACAGATTAATAGAAGATAGGTCAGTCAACACATTAATCTCTAGCAGTGGGTCTGCAGGTGGCTGTAAAGGCCGATTCTGGATCTACACAGCCTCCTACAGTGAGGACACAGGTTTCCAGGTGGAAGGCGGTCATGGTGAGGGTTTGCTTGACGTGCCTTCTGCTGAGCTCGTTTCTCCCTTTCGCCCTGTACTCGTGCTTCTTCAGAGTCCATAGCGCCTTTAATATAGGCTGACCTCCAGTTGGAACGCTCATGAGTTAGAGCTTCCCAGTTCTCAGTCCTTATGTTACATTTTTTTAGATTAGCTTTAAGAACATCTTTAAATCTCTTTTGCTGTCCACCAATATTCCAATAATATTCTCTTTTGCTGTCCACCAATATTCCAATCACCAATAAGAGAGCCAGTGTGGTGTAGTGGTGAGAGTGTTGGATTGGGAGCCGGGAGATTCGGGTTCTAGTCCCCACTCGGCCATGGAAGCTCACTGGGTGACTTTGGGCCAGCCACACACTCTCAGCCCAACCTACCTCACAGGGTTGTTGTTGTGAGGATAAAATGGAGAGGAGGAGGAGAATGTAAGCCACCCTGGGTTCCTTGCAAGAGGAAAAAAGGCGGGATATAAATGCAATAAATAATAAATAAATAATATTCCGTTTTCCATTCATAAGTTGGGAATAGAGTAACCGCTTTGGAAGATGAAGGTAATTTATGGGTTACTTCATTGCTTGAAAAGTGTATAAAGTATGGTAAAGACTTTTCAGTTCTTGAATTTTCTGTAGTCTTTAAAAAATGAAAAAAAAAAAAGATTTGCATTTTGTATTTCCACTGAGATATGCATCCCGACATATCCTTTTCTCTGTTTTCTGCCCCAGTGTGCCTGCACATTGGGACCTATTTTGAAAATAATGAGTGACATGACAAAGATGCTATACTAAGCAAGGAATAGAATCTCAGATCTTGAATTTGCCATGCTTATGTTATATGCTACTTTCCTGGAACATTACCACAAAAACTTGGAACTTCCTGATGAAGATGTAGATAAAATAAAACAATGTTAGGTAGATAACAGGATATCATATGTAAATACATCTTGGACAGAGTTACTTAACTGGTACATATTAAACTGGTGTCCTATGAGGCAGATTATTAAGAACTTATGTAGCACAATAGTTTTTATGTAGTTCAAGTTGGTTATTGTGTATTTCCCACATTAATTATTTTTATGCCTCTTGACTTGATGATTGTGGCTGAAATGTACAACATAGGAAACGTATTAATTACTACCACTTACTGTATTAGGCATTTTAAAAGGTTGTCTTTTTGGAAACAGAAAATAAATAATGTATTTCTTGTACAGATGAAGCATTTAGGCTGCAGTCCTATTTACATTTTTTGTTGTTCAGTCCTGGAAGTATATCATGTTGAACTCTACAGTACAGACATGTGTAAGATTAGGCTGTTGCTGAATGTAGAAAGCCAAAAAATGGTTTTGGATTATTTCTTCATACGCTTACTATATTTTATGTAAAGCTGCCAATTAACATTGTTTTATGGGCAGCTAACAGCATAACATTATAAAATACAATTTTAAAGTACAATATCATAAAGTAACTATTTAGGACATAAAAAATTCTAGTATAAAAATTTCCAGAAAGAATAAAAGTAGATAACTAACAATATATCACGTATACAATGGGCCAAAACACTGAAACCACAGATTTTTAAAAGGCCTGGGAAAAGAAAGACGTCTATACTTTGTGCCAAAATAACCATAAAGAAGATGCCATGTGAGCATCTCTGGGGAATGCTTTCCATAATCAGGGTGCCACTGCCAGGCCCTCTCCCAGGTAGCCACCCATTTCAATTTATGGAGTGGGGACACCCAGAGCAGGGCCTCTAAGAGCAGGGTTCAGGTTAGTATGTATGGAAGAAGATGATCTTTCAGGTATCCTTGCCCCAAGTGAAAGGTTAAAACCAGCAGTTCGAATTCAACCCAGAAATTGGGAGTGAGAAGGTTAATGTATAGATTTTATTTTGGGATTATAATGGTTTAAGACTGTTGACATGCTGAAGTATATTTCTTTCAAAACATGGACACCCTCATTTGAGAGAAGTGTGTGTAGAGGGGAATCCCATAAAGCTTTTTTTTTTTTTAGTATGGATTGCAAAGAATTCTAGGAGATGAAAGAAGCCTTCTTTTACTTGCCAGAGCAATTGATCCAAAGCAACCAAACATGATGACTGAAACAGTAAAAATACTTTCTGCCATTTGTATTGTCGGAGAAGAGAATATGTAAGTAAAAACAAAAGATTTTCTTATTTAGACACTGATGGTTAACATAAATTCAGTTGTGTCTGTTCTCTTTCATTTGTTTCCCTTTGGCATTTTGCTACCAAAGAGACTTCAAGAGCTTTTCTGTGATTGGAACAAAACCACCCTTTTCATGGAGGATAAGGCTATCTGCTCCCTCCAGGATCAGAGGCAGCATACCTCTCAATACCAGTTGCTGGGGAAAAACAGCAGGAAGGGGTGATGCCCTTATTTGCTATGTGTGTAGGTTTCCTGGAGGCATCTCACTGGCCACTGTGGGAAATGGGATTCTGGATTAGATAGGCCTTTGGCGTGATCCAGTAGAGCTTTCCTTACATTCTTATTGTCTTCTCTTTTTTCTTATCTCCCTGTGAATTGTGGCTTGAGGCAGGAGCTGCCTTGCTGAGTGCAAAGAAAGAAAGGGCGGAACTGGGCAGAATTTGTCATGGGACAGGTAGAAGGGCTATGTCTTATTTTTATTGGTTATTTAAAATTATTTTAAAGCCATCTGTAAGGAAAACAGTGGCCTTCCATGGCATAATTAGGATCAGCACCCCATGATAACAAGTGTGTCACATGCAAAATGCATGTATATATGGGGCAGAAAAAACAGCCAGAAGTCCTTATGTCGGAGCAATTTTTACAGTTGGCCTGTCTACCTCTGAGCATATAAAATATCACTGTGAAGAAGGATTAAAATTAGATGTTTGGATCCTATGGTAAGTTAAGGAAGTTAACCAATAGACAATTGCCATCTTCTTCTCTCTGCAGTCACCTACATTCCACAAAAAGTGCTTTCCGGAGGACCTCTGCCTCATTTTGGTTGATTCTCACTTCTGCCAATTGCCTGCTGTGCCCCATCTCTCAATGGGTAAGTTTGCACGTAATGGCAAATCATGGGTTAATTGACCCACAATTTGCTGTGCATGAGCGGGAGCGAATGTGCTGCTTCCAGTCTGCTCCTCACTTTCGCTTTCTGTAAAAAACCTACGATCAGCACATTTGTAGGCTGTGAGTGTGATGTGTGAACCCTGAGCACTGGGTTGTTTAGGGGCTAAACAACCCAGCAGTTAAACCTACAGTGAACCATGGGATAACCACTGGGTTGCTTAGCAACGAAGCAACCCAGTGCTCTGGTTTTGCACGCTACACTAACAACCAACACAGGGCAATCGTAGGTTGTGTCCAGAAAATGGAAGTGAAGAGCATCTCGGACGCAGTGTGCTCACTCATTCCTGCTCATGCATGACAAATTGTGGGTAACCTACAGTTTGCTGTTAGGTGCGAACTGGTTCACTGTTCAGGAGGGCTTCCCAGCCCTCTGGAGAGGCTTTTTGCAGGGCAAAGGTGGTTGCAGAGAGGAAGACAGGATAGGACATTTTCCTTAAGTTAACATACCTTAGGATCCAAACCAATAGCATCTTAATTTTATTTAAAAATGGGAGGGGGAAGCAAGGACTTACTTCCTGTTTTTTTGTTTTTGTTTTCATCCTGTATTAATAGAAGGTTACATTTTTGGTGTGTGTTTGTTTTTAAATAAACGTCGTATGAAAAAGACAAAAATGCTTTTAAGGAGAAGTATAATATTTGATTTTTAAAAATAAAATACATGCATATATTATAATGTATAGCATTAAAACAATACATTTCTCTTGCAGTCTGGACAAAATTTTAGGAGCCATAACAATTGCAGCTGAGAGAAATAACGGAGAGAGGTTCTCTAACATTGTGGAGGGGCTTGAGAATCATGAAGCTTTGCAGTTACAGGTGGGATTCCTCAATTTCTGACTTGGATTATTAGATGATATCAGACTATTTTGTGTTTTAACAAATGTTGTGTAAGAAAAGCTTGTGTAAAAGGTGAAGTAGAAAGTTATGGTTATGGTGGTGGGTGAGTGGGTGTGTTAGGCACTCAAATAAACCATTGCCCCAAGGTATTATTTTTTTATTTTTTTAGTACAGAGCTTGATCTTTTTTAAGGCTCTGTGTAGCTGTGTTTGAAATGACATTCATACAGTTTTCCTTCCGTATCAAAATAGTGTTAAGAAGTTTGAAAAAATATTTGGAACAGCGCCGAGTAGTTCTGATGAACGTAATGCAGTTTCTCAAATTTCACTGTTTACTAAAATATGGACCATTTTTCTTCCCTCTGTGAAAATAGAGGATGGCAAAATAAATACTTGCATTTCTGTACACACAGCAATATACATGGCGAGAGTATATGTTTCTCTTACATGGAGAATATTTCAGTGTAATAAATGCCACATTTGAATTGGCACTGGATCATCTTGAATTCCAGAGACCTGTTTGTGCACAAATATGTGTACGGAGATCCTCCACTCATTCTGTGTGCTTTGGAACCCATGGCCTGTATGCAAGTTGTTGCCATTTGTATATGAATGATGGAGGCTATTGAATTTTTACCTAAGATGTTTCTTCATCTGAATAACTGTGGGAGCTCAGGTACAGTGAAAATAAAATTTCAAGTGGCTAGTTACTGTATCTGCTGTGTGGGGGTTTTCCCTCACATATTGTATATTGGCTTTGAATCATGACAGAGATAAAATCAAGTCCTGGAATACCATCTTGTGAATGATATAATGATTGAGTTCATGGCTTCTGCCCTGTAAGGTTAAGGCCGTAAGGCAAGAATTATTTTTGTAATCTTGACATGACAGTATGAAAACTCTGAGTGATAAAAAGAGCCAAAAGGAAAGATTATGTTCCATAAAAGGTCAAGGTTAGGCTGCAATGACATCCCCTTTCTTTGATAAATCCAAGTTGTGTTATGAGCAATATAATTACCAAGTTTGTTTTCTTAAGACATTGAGGAATCTAAAATAAAACATATTTTTATTACCTAGATGAAGCTAAAATCTCCAGATAATATAATAATATTTTTTGTATAAAAATGTTATGATAAATGCGAAGATTGTTTACAAATCCAAGAAATGGCCTTGGCAGTAAATACAATAAAACATTAGCCTTGATACCTGCTGAGGCTGATGTTTGGAAATATTAATATTTTTGTACAACCTTAGACCCATGTGTTAGACCCATTTTTAGTCCTAGTGGAGGATACTTGAGAAAGTCTCCTGTGTTTAAATTGAAAATTCTAGCCAGTTCACAGACAAGAGCATCACCATTAGTTTGATACAATACTGAGCAAGGGTAGAATGTTTATTGAAATTGTTCCTAACTACCCTTATTGTTTGTGTGACAAAACTTTTGTATCAGCTTGCTGTATATTACACTCTAGTTTCTTACTACTACTTTTAAGGGGACCACTGACAATGTATTTTAGTCATCTTACCCTTTGATCCTTGTGTCATGGTATTCTTATACCTTGCTTCAGAAGGCAAGGCATTGAACTAGAAAAAATGTAACGCCAAAGGATATATTATTTTCATTGCAGAACACACAAAGGATAAGAATGGTCTAAATATTGATTGCATTACATATGCTACCCATATGATATACTCAGTTATACTGATGCCACAGTGAATGTCTTTTAAAGATTTTCTGTGATTTTTATTATTTCTCTGATCCAAACTCCTTGACTGAAGGTACAACTGCAAGACTCATAAATTCATTTTGGACTGAAATGTTCTCTTTACCACTATTAATACCAGCAATTAAGCCAGAATTTCTTCTGGCAAAAACAATCACAACAGATGGCACCTTTTCTCTCTATTAATTTCCAATTGGACATGTACTTTGGCTTGTTCGGTCATGTCATAGTTGTAACATAACAAGGATCATTCAAGCAAGTATAATGACAATGTTATAGGCATGTATGGTATTGGAAAACTTTACGAGCTTGCAGCATTCCATATAGAAAAGCTACACTCTTTTCACAGTGTCCAGGCACAAATTTCATGTGTAACTTGCACTGCTACTAAAAACTAAAGGGGAGAATAATGGCACTTGAAGGATATATTTGTATTCGGTGTATGTTCTCTCCTTCCTATCAGAAACTATTGATTACCATTCTCTGTAAAATAAAGTTTTAGTTAGAATGTACATTTCCTTGTTTAGGAAGTTGTTTTCTCCAGTGTTTATTGCTTATGTGCATAGGGAAGGCTGATTCTAATAAGCTACTTTTACCATAATTTCTAATTACAGGCAGCTTGTATGCAGTTCATAAATGCCCTTGTCACTTCTCCTGAAGATCTTGATTTTAGGATACACTTGAGAAACGAATTTCTGCGTTGTGGGCTAAAGAAAATATTGCCAGTAAGTTATTTGCAGAAGAACTGCTAATGTACCGAATACCGTGCTTGCTTGCCTTATGATTATAAATCTTGCACAAGTCTTGCATACTGCGGCCAAGTGTGACTTTAATGGTTCTTTATAATTTTTAATCATTGTGAAATGGGAGGAAAATGCTAAAGCATTAAAATGTCCAATAATGGAAATTCATTTTAATTTCTTGACGAGTGGTTAGTTATATTCATTTGTGTTGATCTAGGGAATTTTTAATGTATATTGGCAAAATTAATAGAGTAATGAACTTGTGACATGAGAGACTCAATTTTTACATCTGCTTCGTCAGACTTTCCTGTTTGGAGTGACTGTCTTTCAGGCTGAGCTCCCTATCTTAAAATGACCTACAGGAAAGGATAAGCAAGATAAGGATATCAAAACCCTTTGCAATTGTGATAGTAAACATTCCTGTTGCATATACTGTTAAATTCAAGAAACAAGATAAAATAATTGTTTTGGTAAAAAAAGGTATATTGCATTTATATATTATATAAATATGTAAATGCACCACCAGTTAGAATTTGAAGCCCTTTACGTAAAAACCTTTAAAAACATCCTAAAATTAAAACAACAACACTTAACCATTTTAAGAGGAGGAACTACTAATATTGGGTCTCTTAAAATGACGTAGTAAATAAAAAGGAACACAGATGAAGACAGTAAATGATTTACACATTCAGTGGTTCAGTCCTGCAAAGGCATTGTTACAGTGAGTTAAGGATCCATGATAGCCGGTGATGACATAGTGCTGGTTCCTGGATCTAACGGATCTAACATGATAGATATAGTTATCAAATATGAGACAAGAGTTGATTATGCTTTTTCAGCTGTGCAACTAACCAGCTGGGTGGTTTTAAAATTCAGTCCACAATTCTGATGGCACACAATATGAAAAACTAAGGGAGCAATCCTACTGGGATAGGGGGCTGCCTATCATCCCCTCTGTGCTTCAGCTGCCCTGCATTTGCAGCCAGACAGTTGATTTTGGCTGTCTAGCCACGGGAAGGTGGAGTGGGGGAAGTGGCGACTGAATGACATGTTGGATGTGTCCTATTGGATTTCCGACTTCCCTTGACCGGAACACCCCCCGGAATGCCCCGTTTTTGCTGCTCTGCGCTCCTCTTCGGAGTGCAGTGCCGTTCCACAGTGCCTACAAGACAGTGTGGGAGGGGAGGTCGGTTCTCGGGGAACTGACCTATCCTGTGTTCGTCTAGCTGGTGACTAGCGGCCATAGGATTGCATCCTAAGTTGGTCGTGGCCATGATAAGTAGTTGATATCATTTTGAATCTAAACAAGGTGCAAAGGAAAAACGTTCCTAATTTGGGTGTAGCTTGTTAGTTGCACAGCTAAAAAAACATAATTAAATCTTGTCTCATGCTTGATAATGATATCTAGTTATCATGTTAGATCTGTTTATGTTAACTGCACTATAAGCATGCTGTTACTGCTACGTAAAGTAGTGATGAAACCTTGTAGGATATTGTAATTAGAGAGCTTCAGCTATTGGGTGGTATAGAAATAAATAAATAAATAACCATCTCAAATCTGTTTTCTCTCAGAAAGCTAAGGCGATAGAATAACCTCTTTTCTTATTAGTTAATCTAATGATCTTAAGAACAGAATAATAAATACTGCTGTAGTTTTACAGTATAAGTAGTGATCAGATTACTGCTTCTGTAAACACACTACCAAAATAAGGATTATGACTCTCAGGCCAATTTCTAAAGGATCCCATACAGTGGCCCTTTGCCCACATGTCAAACAGCAAACTGTTTTTTTCTTCTTCTTCTGGCTTGTTTCTGAAGCAGTTTGAGAAGTCTAAGAAGATGGGAACCAAAAATCTAACTCGATTTGTGCAAGCCCTCAGTGGGAATAGCAGTCTTTATTTTTTGCTGCTGATTCTCACTAGAAGAACTAAATACCATGTACTTACTTAATTTATGCTGTCCTCTCTGTTAATATAAAATCAAGATTTACTTTATTATACACTTTTTCCCCCTAAATGCAGCACTCCTAAACTGCATAGATAGTAGATGTGGAAATGACTATCCACAGCAAGCGCTCCTTGCAGCACGAGCCTTTGCATTTTAGTCTGTGGCTATAATTTTTCACAACGCTCTTTCACAACACTGAACACTTGGCATTTGATCAAGCAAATGCAGTAACTGTCTGAAACTTTATCACCTATTTTTCTTAAAATCTTTAGTGTTTTAAAATATTATGACCTCAGTCCTCTGGTGAATTATTTCACTGCTAACATAGGAAATATTTCTATTTAACCAGTATGTCCTTCCTTAAGGATTGTGGTAACAAAATGATTCCTTGAGGTGATTGGAACATTGTTTCTGTAAACAAAGCTTGCATAGACTATTTCTGAGGCCATTCAAATTTCCAGTCTTGAAAAAGAGATATTAGATAAGTAATCACATACATTCCGGGTAGCATATATAAACTCAAGACTGCAATTGAAACATTTTGTGTACAAGATGCCTGCTGCATCCTTTTCCCATGTCCCAGTTTGAATATACAAGTGGGACCTGCAACAAAATATTGCAGTGCGGAGTGGTCCTGTTCAGTGTTCCAGCTTCTTCAAGGATACTCTATTTTGTCATCGTCATCCCCCCAGCTGTTTTTGTAGTTTGCATACCATGGGTTATCTCAAGCCTGCTGATATCTCCATCTTCTGTGTGGATGGTGTTGCATTTGGAGAACTGGGTTTGATTTTAGTATATATATGATATGATGGAGCTAGCACACTTCTTCAAGTCATTGCATTCACCTCCAGTTCCATTTGTTCAGATAAATGATGTGGATGATCTATGGATGAAATTGTGTGATGTGATGACACAGTTGTGTGGCATGAAATGCTCCATTGTTTACCTCTGAATACTGTGTCTTCCCCATGGCAAAAAGGGAGCCACCGTGCTACTTTATGTTGTGCCTCTCCAGCAGTTAACAAACTGTTCACAGGAAGTTATTGGGATACTGTATACTTGCATCAAATTGTGACTGGGTACAAAATGGCTTGTGACAATAACAGTTATATAAAAAACATATCCCACTCCAGCATATTTATATGAGAAAAGTAGCATAGAAAAATAACAGGTTTTATGACTGAAAAGTTAGAATAGTTGTTTACTACAGAAGCAAAGAAGGGGCCGCGGTGGCTTAGTGGTTAAGACGCTGAACTGCAGACTGGAAGGTCGGCAGGACAGCAGTTCGAGGCCCGAGTGCCACGTGATGGAGTAAGCTCCCGTCTTCAGTCCCAGCTCCTGCCAACCTAGCAGTTCGAAAGCAAGAAATTGCAAGTAGATAAATAGGTACCGCTTCGGCGGGAAAGGTAACAGCGTTCCGTGCACCTCGGTGTTCAGTCATGCCGGCCACATGACCACGGAAGTGACTTTGGACAGCGCTGGCTCTTCGGCTTAGAAATGGAGATGAGCACCACACCCTAGAGTCGGACACGACTGGTTGGGGACACCTTTACCTTTTTACCTTTTTATAGAAGCAAAAGGTTTACTAAAAATACGGCTAAGAAAAAAAACATTTTTTTGGCTATAAAATTATCATTGACTTGAAAAGTAAAATTATATATTGTCTTTCTCAGTGCAACAGGGCAAGCTTGATTGGATTGCAGTAAATTCTAATTTTGAAAGATCATATAAGGATATAAGACCAAAAAACCCCTGTTGGTATTTAATTTATTATCTTCCTTGCATTATATAAAGTCCAATCAGGATAACAAGTTAGTAGTCAAGTTCATTTCCTAACCTTTGGCTTAATTTAGATTTTAATTTGAATGTTCAGTTAAGGGTCCACATTTTAATAAAGGAATATAGAAGTGTAAAGGGAAGGTGATAGGTTACTGCAGATAATCACTCACTCACTCATTTAATAAGCAGGAAATGAGTAGGTCTGATCAATTCCAGACTGGTTGTTGGGGACAACTATTGCACAGCCAGCTAGTGAAGCATCATGACTGACAGATGTTCACCCTTAATTAAATCTTTTATTACACAACTGCAGGGTCTCTCTTTTTAAAGCCTTGAAATAAGTATAACTTGGTGTTTTAGTTAAAAAAAAATATGTGGGGCAAATTGAACTAGTTATTAATATTTGTAAAGGTAGTTTTAGAGCATAAGGCTTATTGAGGTGGAACTAAGTTTATGTGCTTGATTGAAATTAGGGTCTCAATTATATCCTAACTATGTAAGTATCTATCTGTAAAAACTGAAATGGAGGGCTGATCCTGACGTCCAGTCTGAGAGCTGGATTGCCTTTCTGTGCCTTTTATTGAGGTTAACATCAGTATAAACCACCAGCTAAGCTTTACTTGTCAACAGGAAAATTTCAGAGTTAAGTAGATTGCATATATTTGCAAATTTAGAAAGAGAAGTTAATATTTCTGATTTTCCCAGTTGCACTAGAATTCATCGTAGACCAAGGTCCAATGGGCTTTATTGTAGGTGACTCTTGCTGTAAAAGCATCATGAGTGTATAACATGTTTATGTCATATAAATTGTTTTTGTTTATGCTAGTATTTACATAACATTAAATTGTTTCATTTTGTCTGCAAGAGGTTTGCTGACTTAGGCATATGCTTAATGTTGCAGATATCCTTATATATCTTTCTATTATCTGAAAAGGTGATGAGAGGTTCTTATTGCTGCATGGTTAAATGACTTATGGTCCTTTGATTTAGTTTATTCTCTTGCTATGCAAATCAGATAGTCATTATTCGATTCAGTGAGTTCTGTTCTCTCTGGCTAACTGTGGGCTCCGCATTGCTGACATTTTTGTTGTAGGCGCTACGTCTGGTCATCCTACTTCTTCTGTTATCGTCTTTGAATGTCCTCAGTTGTGATTATCGAATGTCTTTTGAAAGCTACAAGATAAAAGGGATCATAGTAAAAGAACTTCAAGGTGATATATTAATCCCAACAATCTCTAGTGTGGCATGCTTTAAAAGTTTGGATTTTTTTTTCTCTTAAACCCCCCCAATTTTTTTATGCATGTGCTTTTAATGTGTTACAGATAAATCATCTAGTATTTAAACGATAGCTGCACTTAGGAGAAAATGGTTCTATGTAGATGTAGAAGTACTATATAAAAACCAGACTTCAAACTTGTCATACTGTTCACCAAATGTATGTTTAAATGATACATACATTGTAATTTGCTGGAGGTATTTTGCAGTCATAAACAAAAGCTGGTTAAAATCAACTACTAAACCAATCTGGAATTCTTAACAGCCAATAATTATTCACAGTTAGCATTTAAGTAAAGGAGTAATATAGCTGCACCACATAGCCAACAGCATTTTAGAGCATAGTACCCTTCAACCATTCTTTTGTACATTTAGTCAGGGTGTTAAAGAATAGTTAGAGGAGTAGATATGATTCTTTCGTCTACCGGTGGGGTAGGATTCTGATTCATATTAGTGTGACTCTGAAACCAGAGGATTGTTCTGAATTTATGCAAGGTATAGGTTTGATCCTATACATCCACCCTGTAAGTGGAAGACTTGCATCTTGTAGGATCCATCACTGGAAGTGAAAGGTATTTTTGACATTGAGTGCCACCCCAGCACAGAGATTCATCTTGAGTAGGCTTGAGATATGAATTTGATATAGCTAATCTACTCATAGAATTTAAAACTTTAAATACCATCAACACCATTCTAAATATGGTCTGCTAAACTGTAAGCAGCACATGCAAAGAGCTTTGTGATCTGGATAGAGAGGTGCCACCATTACCTCATTTGAATGAGAACTGATCAAATTGAGATTGGAGGATTATGTGGATATGTGTATGAAGACTATGCAAAGGAAGATAGCACTTTATAGGGTTTTAGGTTGATTTTCCATGGAAAGGGCAAGGGCAAAATTCCTTCATTGGGCACACTTCTTGGAATAGACACAATTGTGGCAGCAGAGAAACAGCAGCAATTTAAACAGAATTCTGAACACGCCATACTTGGGACTGTTGTGCTTGAATATATCAATGTGCTTTATTCAGATGTTCTCAATATTACAGATAATTTGTGTTAGAATAGCTCAAATCCTTTAAGATGTTTCTTGACTGTTGTACTGGATCAAGTTTCTATTTTGTCTAGAAAGCTTTGAATTGTTTATGCCTATAAAATAATGTGATAATTATTGTCATACTGTCACTTTGACTCAGTCTGTACGTATCATATTGTGGTGAAATATATCAGTCTTAAACATACAGAGGATGGAAATGTATCTGCAACAGTTCTTCTGTTTGAAACTCAACATACAACTGGTTAGCTATGCTTAGTTGTACAGTAAGTATAGAAGAGATGGAAGTATGCCAATTAAATAAGTTTTAAGATAATTATTTGATTTATTTCATGGAATACTAGGATCTAAAAGAGAAGGAGAATGAAGAACTTGATATTCAGTTGAAAGTATTTGATGAAAACAAAGAAGAAGACTTAATTGAATTGGCTCACCGCCTCAATGACATCAAAGTAGAAATGGAATATCCTTTTTAAAGATGACATTGTTGTCCATAGAAATGGATGCTAGCAGAAAAAGGCATGGTTTTGGAATAAAGATGAGTTGATTAGAGAGCTTACAGAAAGAGGAAAACACTAGTAGAAGCTAAGAATAATGTAGAATCTTTTGACAAATATATAATGGAATAGCTTTAGACAATAAAGCTAGCTACTCTAATCTCATTATTTGGAGTGTGTGTGAAGTTGTAGAGGATGAACAACTAATACATGTGTTGACATCATTACTTAAAATTGAGCACAAGCCAGTTGGGGGGTGGTGATAAATCAGTCAAACACACATCAAACTTTTATTGAAACTTTCTCCCTTGATACTAAACATGCACAGTTAATGGAACAAATTACTGTTCTTCAGCTAAAGGGTATAGAGAGGAATTTCTGTTTAAGATGATTGTTTAAAAGTTCTGGAGATAAAATATAAAGGAGACTAGATGCCTAAGAATTGGATGTTGTACATTTCAGTCTTGCCAGTATTGCCCCCTTTGGTTTGCCAAGTCACTATGCTACAACGACAGTAGTAGTCACACCTGGCAGAATTCCCAGTCCCCAGTCCTCGGAACCCCCCTTGGCCGGTCCTTTCAGTGATTCACACACCCGCTCCCACTTTCCAATTTTGTTCCAGTTTTGTTTTCTACTTAGCTGTCCCTTTTTCAAAACACATGCCTTCATTATCTCCCCGCCCCAATTTCCTGCTTTTCAGCACACTGTCAACTCTGGCCCACAAAAAGCCACCTATCCTTTTTTGTGTTCCTCTCTCCATTCGTAGATCATAATGCCCCTTGTTCCATGTACTGTGAAGCTTTTTAGAGCATGCCCTCCTACTGCTTGGCCCTTCCTTGCCTCAGTTCCCATCTCTCTTTTTCTCAAGTATTATTCTTAATGTATTCTTTCAGTTTTTCCCTCAGTTCACTGCTTACTCTGTATCCTTCCTTCCCCCCTCCTTGTCTTTGGGCTGCATTTTCCTTAGCTTCCCTGTGTTTTGGGACTTCTTTTCAGCCTTAAACCTGCCTCCGTATGTGGTGTAATCGTTGTGAAACTGACGACTTTCCCCTTCCTCACAGTTTCATGTGCAAATTAACATTTTGTGTTGTCACATCACTAAACCGATAAGTGTTGGATGCTTCACTACCAGAAGAGCAATACGGTATAGACCTTTTTTTCCTGTCATGTATGTGTCCTGAGGGTTTTTTTTTGCCATTATGTGCTTTGATGATCCTTTTGAATTTTTTTTTTCTTTTGTAAGGATGATGTGATCTTGCTTTCTTTGTCAATTTTAATGTTTTATAAAAATATAAAAACAGAAAAATAGTTTGTAAATGCTATTGCTTTTGTTAAAAAGTTCTTGAAGGACTAAATGGCTATATGGTTAAGCATAATGAAAATGAGCCTAGTTTCCTCGCAGTCTCTGTTCCTTGACATGGTTGAACGGAGGATATTAGAAGCTGCTGCTTGCATTTTAGATGAATTACAGTTTACCATATAATCTGAACCCTAAACTGGTTAATTTTATGGTTAGTGAAAACAAGGCAGCTTCATAAACTATGGTTTGAAGTTGGCTTTTCCACTAATCATAGTTAAGATCAACCACAGCTTGTTCTGCTTTAGATTTCACAAAGGCTGCTGCTAATCAGAAGCAGAAGTGAAAGCTTCTGAACTCATTGTGGCCGTGCCAGAGAAGGAGGGGGAATATGTGCGCCCAGGGAGATGTTCTTGAAATGGTAAACTATGATTTAGCTTTAAGTCCAAACCAACTCATTAGCTTTTTATAGGTAAGTAATGAACATAACACTTATGTCCTTGCTAATAGAAATGGTTAGTTACTTGTTTTGGTCAGTTTTTGTCAATTTGTCTTTACCATATGATGAAAACATATGTGTCTAGAGGTAGTTTTGGGGTGGATGAGGGTGAACAAGGTGAGACTTAATCTAGACAAGATGGAAGTGCTGCGGTAGGCAGACTGTCTACCTTGGATAGACATTTACAACTAGTCTTAGATTGAGTTACATTTCCCTGAAGGGCCAAGTGTGCTACCTGGGGAAGCTCAGGTGATGTCCAGGAGTGCTTTTTACCAGCTTAGGTCTGCAGCTGGCATACCAGTCTATCTGGAGAGTTCTGACCTGGCCTTGGTTATCCATGCACTACTGACGTCTAGGCTGGACTACTGTAATGTGCTTTACATGGGGCTGCCTTTAAAGATGGTTCAGAAATTTCAGCTAACACAGAGTGCAGCCTCTTGAGTATTGGTGGGGTCTAGGTGATTGGAAAGTATGATACCTATACTGTACCAGTTCCACTGGTTCTTCTTCGTGGTCTCTGCACATCGCACATATGGACTCTTCACCTGTGTGGAGCCCCATTTGGGAACTTCTGTAACTGAGGATTTTTTTCTGGGACCCCCCCCCCATTCCAGTGCACATGTCCCTAGTGGGTTCCTCCCTGTTCCTTCAGTTTTCTTTCAACCACCATTGTAGTAGCCTCATAGGGAACTTCACTCATTGATCACTGTTCTGTGTGACTTTCCATCACGGTAAGGGGGTGCTCTCCTCAAGATTGCATTCCTGCACAAAGTGGTGTCTGAGTTATACTTGAATCAGGACATTGTACTCCTGGCTTTCTTTCAGTCTCCTTTTACTTTGCTTGAATTTACTCTTCATACCCTGGACTTTGGAAGGGCATTGGCTTTCTATAAATTGAGGACTGTGCCATTTCGTCAGTCCCCTTGCTTATTTGTGTGCAGCAAGGATTCCCACTGTCATTGCAGAGACTGTTGTCCTGGGTGGTCTATGCTATCAGGTTGGCATATGAATTAGCTGGCCTCAGTTCACTTGGCTCATGCCATGGCTATGTCAGTGGCATTTGGGAAAGGAATCTCCATTCCTGAATTTTGCAGAGCAGCAAACTGGTTGAAACCGTCAACCTTCATCAGCCATATCCAACTTGGTGTGTGGGCCAGAGCCGACTGCGGTTTCGTAGTTCTGTCTAGTGTCTTAAAGTATGACATCGACCCACCACCAGTAAGTCAGCTTGCTACTTGCCCAGATGTGTGATGCACTGAAACCACGAAGAAGAAACACAGTTTGGTTACCTGTAACTGGAGTTCTTTGAGTGGTCATCTGTGCATTTGCACAACCCACCCACCGTCCCTTCTTCAGTGTCAATATTTATGCTGGTACTGAGACTCTGCTTGGTTCTGAGGCTGCAGTGGGTGATCTCAAGCTGCGGGAGGGTTCCTGCCAAAAATTCCTCAGCTATAGAAGTTTCCTGAACAGGGTTCTGTGCAGGTTCAAAGCCCATATGTGTGAATGCACAGATGGCAACTTGAAGAACTACAGTTACAGGTAAGCAACCTGTCTTTGCCAGTGAATTTCTGATCACAAAGTAAATTTTAAGCTTTAAAGCAGCCTTCCCTGACTGGGTGTCCCCAAGATGTCTTGGACTACAACTCCCTTTATCCCCAGCCAGCAGGGATCCAGGGAGATTTCTGGATGCCAGTGAGGTTTTGGAGCTAGAAATATTGCTCTTTTTGTCCACTGTCATATACTGAATGGCAAAATATGGGCTTTAAGTTTGTGAGTTGTAGACAAACATTTCAGTGAGAATTATTAAAAATATTTAATATTTTTCTTGAATTGTTAGTTTGGAATCCAGAGAGATGCTTTAGACATACCCAAGGACTTGTGAGCACTAAGATTAGAGTCCAAAGCTCTGTTGGGAACATGGAACACATTTCAGGGCTCTTTGGGTTCTTCCAAAATGCAGAGTTATAATCTATTCCTGTAAAGCTATTTTGGCATTTCCTTGACATTCTTTGTACTGATGTGAATGAGGTTTACCACCTGCTGAATAACATGTTGAAAGAAACAACATCTGAAAACTACTTCCTATCCATTTTACAACATTTTCTACTCATAAGGAATGATTATTATGTCCGGTAAGTCAGCTATTTTTTGCTTTTCAGTTTAAAGTTTGGTGTTCGCGTATCAAGGTAACATTCTCCTTAATTGTGCATACAAGGTCAGGTGATCTTCTAATGAAATGACCCTTGCTGCATCCTTCTTACAAGGTAGAACATGTAGACAGGCACGTCTATCCTTAATAATCGACAGCTGCCACCACCGAGTTAATTATTCTAAATCTGGACATATGCAATCCAGATCTGTGGTATTCTTGATGAAAGCGGGACAGATCTTCCAGCTCCCTTTAAGGAACCAGCAATTGCATAAAAAAGAAAAAGAACACTAATTTCTGACCAACCTTAAACGGATACAATCTCTAAGCAAGTTCAGCAGTTATATAAATAACCGCATCCATAGTTATACCGGTGACTCCTCTGGAGGCTGAAGCAAGCAGTAATTTTCAGGGCCACCAGAGTCAAAGACATGTTCATGCTACTCCATTTTTATGATAATCTAATAGTAGGGAGGGTTAACTGGCATGGGGAAAAACAAGTATCCAATCAAATTGGATCCTGGGCTTTGTCAGCCTATATGCATTGCTCCCTTTTCTTGGATGGGGAAAAGATTTTTAAGGGGACAGAGAGTTAGGACTTTGCTTTATTAGAGATCTATTAGCAAAAGTGAGGTTATTTTGGAAAAGGGGTAAAGTAAAGGGTATATTCTTCAAAAACAAGAGAAACCAGTTGGAAACACACACACACACACACCATTTGGTTGCAGGCCTAGGGAACAATCCAGTCTACACAAAAAAAGATGGGGAACTTGTGGCCTTCCAGATGTTGGGTTCCCATCTGGATTGTTGTCTTTGAAGTGAGGCTAGTGTCAAAGTTTATCGGAACTGCAGTCCAAAAATATCTGGAAGGCCACAGGTTCCCCATCCCTGCTCTAGGCTCAATAGAACTTGGTTTCCTCTTCCCCTCAGGGAATTAGGGCATCTGTGCATGCCTTCCATATAGCCATCCAGACCTCCTCCTTGGCATGATGCAGGTTACTCATGCTCTGGAACACAGGGAGGAGCGGTTGGATGAAGATATGGGATTATCATACAGAACTCCTGTTCCTAGTAATAGTCTCTTCTGCTTCCTGTGGACGTACATTTAGGGGAGAAGAGGTAAGCAGTGTATTGATTGTAGGGGAATGCCCTGAATATGAATGTTGCACCTGTGCTGGATTGTGGCCCTAATAAAAACTAATTAACTAACAAAATAATTCAGTTGTCATATGTATGAAAATGGATGTACTCTTATTGGTTGTTAAGGGCATTGAAATGTTTCTTCCCTATTTTATGTGGAATTTATTAATTGTAAAAATAATTGTATTTTTTATATATATACTAGGCCTCAGTATTACAAGATAATAGAAGAATGTGTTTCACAAATAGTATTGCACTGTAGTGGCATGGATCCTGACTTCAAGTATAGGGGAAGGTTGGATGTAGACTTCACTCACCTTGTAGGTATGTTCATTTTAGCACTACATGTTTCAATGTTTTGGTAATTATTTAAGAACTATATTTTTATAAGATCACTGTTTGTCAGTATGGGTGCGATCCAGTCAAAGGTAAGCCATCTTAAATTCCATTGATTTTAATGATAGAAAGCAAAATCTATAGGACTAAAAGGGGCTTGGATTGTGGCCTAGGTTTTTAATCACTAGAATCCATGCCTGACATACATGTCCTATGTTTAATTGTATTAATAAACATATTCCTTGTGCATTCAGAAAATCTCTTGTTTCAGCATGTAACAAATTCTTGGTCAGGTGAGATCAGGGACTGATGCCTATGCATCAGAGCTGTAGGAGCAAGTCTAGTATGTTCAGCTTCAGCAGATTCGGTAGTATCATGCTGTGTTGTTATTTTTCTTTTGTTTTTCAATTTGTTAGTGTTTTGATACATTCTTACCATTTGTTAGTGAACCTGAATGGCAAAAATGGTAAAGATCAGTAAAGACGGGCATATGTGATTTTTTTAAATGTTACTGGACAGGAACATTTGTACCCTTTTCTCACTGAAAACTGGAGAAGTTTCAAAGGTTGATACATTTTGGTTTAATGGTTCATCAGAATTTTGGATCATAAATGCTTTGGGAGGAAAACCCTGTAATAAAACATTTTTCAGTTCGGGAAATCAAGAACTGTTTTTACCCAGTCAGCATCAAGTTGCTACAAAGTTGAATTTGAAATTCAAATTTTGGATTTTTGAAACTCTGTTGAACCTAGAAACGTTGAAGCTTTGAAAATGTTTGTTTATAGTCAAAAACAGTGATATAACTCATGTACATATTTGTCTTTTAAAGTGGAATTTATGTTAATCCTTATGGTTCGAATCCTTTTAGATAGCTGTGTGGACAAAGCAAAAGTAGAAGAAAGTGAGCAAAAAGCAACAGAGTTTTCCAAAAAGGTAGGCACAAAGGTAGTTCCTAGCACTGATAATATTTTGAAACTGTTGATCAGAGGAGATATGCCATTGATTTGTTTTCTATATTCAATAACTTGCTGTATTTTTTTTAAAAAAATCATATGCTTATTTCAAGGTTTAAGGCGCAATGTGGATAATTGGCAGCCTCTGAACTCGGAACTATCCAATGCAGGGTGGGAGGCCAGTGGAGGCGATCTTTGCCTCTGTGCTCCACCCACCCTGTCTTTCTGTTAGATGGGTGATTTCGCCTGTCTAGCAGCAGCACTTTGGAGGAGGAGGGAAGGAGACTGGGGCGGCCATAGGAAACAGGGTACTACAGTTCCCTTGGTATCCCCGCCCCCCCGCCCCTATTCCCCATCTCCACGCTGTTTTCTGAGCGCAGAGGTAGCCGGTGCTGTTTTCTCCATGCCGGCTCCTACAGGGCGGGGAGCATGGTTTCCTGGCTCCCAGGTCGGAGACGAACAATCCTATGGCCCCCCAGATATTGTTTAGGGGACATTGGATTGCTCTCTTAATGTTGCTATAACATTTATTTACATGAGATTGCAATTGTGCATGAACGTGGATGAGGCGATGGACACAAAGTTTGGAAAATTAGAGAGATACATATTTATATATATATCTATGTTTCACCAGTCTAGGAAGCCAATAGGCTTCTATTATTTTAGTAGATATATATAACACTTGTGTGAAAGTTGCAGTATTAAATTTGGAGATAGATGGATGAGTGTTTCAATTTGGTGATCATTGCAGTTTGATGAAGAGTTCACAGCTCGACAGGAGGCACAAGCTGAGCTTCAAAAGCAAGAAGAGAAAATCAAAGAAATGGAAGCTGAAATCCAACAGCTACGAACCCAGGTAATCTAAAAAGATGGACTTTACGCTCTGTCAAAATGAGTTCTAGTTTGGGCGAAGTAGAGAATTAATTTTGCTAGAATGAAAGAAAATTGCTAACAGCGTGTTAAGAATGAGTGGTAGGAGAAATGTTGCTTCAGTGTTTGAAGTGAGACAGAGTGATAGGTTCCTTCTATTCATCTGTAGATGAGCAGGTCATCTGAGAAGATGGTGTGGGCTGCTCACCTCCTACATACCCAGGGCAGAGGATGTGTAAATAATTTTATGTGGACTGTAAACACTACAGTGATTAAAACAAACTAACAGTTCTGAAAGTTGCAGCATGCCCATGAAACTTCATTTCCCACAAAAACTGCTCCTTTCATTTCAGTGAAGGTATCAGGTGTGTGTGTGTGTGCGTATGCGCGTGCATGCATGCATATATGTGTGTATGCACATATGTTCCTTCCACCTAAATGAACAGGGGACATGCACTTTGTGTTTTTATAGGACTTCAGATCAATATGACTTTGAAAAGAGATAGTGTACAAATATGCTTACTTATTGACAGTGGCTTTTGTGAGTTTTATGGCCCTTTTCAATCATTCTTTAAGCAATAGTCACTTCTGTAGCACTAAACCCCACCAACACTAGATGATCTTAGCTGCAAGGCATACAAATAAAAATGAAACACAAGACTCTTCTGTTTTTTAAGATTTTTTCCATAAGCAACTGCTAAGAGTGTATTACATGCATTTGGTTTTGTGAGTATGTTCATTTTGTTATATATTCCTTTAATGTGCTTTTTGGTTAGAAAGCTTATTTTAACTGATCTGGAAATAGGTATTACTTAAGGCATACAATGTCAGCTGTACATGAGCAATTTATATTTGATTCAGTTGCACCTAAAGGCTATTAGAGGAACTGTCTTCTAAATCTTTTGGTATTTTGAATGTAGTTGGAGATAGTTAATGGAGAAATTTTTGGTGGTTGTATTAATGCACTCAAATGCTTACTGAAAATTCCTAAGAAATACAATTTCTTTTATGCCATTATGTTAGCTGATACTTAGTGCCTATAGGATGCTAAGCATTCTAATGGACATAGAGGTAATGCTGGCTATGGTTCTCAGTTTACAGATTAAAAAAACTCCACAGAATAGATTTTGTCTCTAGTGTTGATGTTTTTAAGGGGACAGCTGAAAAATAAAGGTTTTAAAGCTTATCTATCTGTTAGTCTGCCAGTGAAAGTTCACTTGCTACAGTGGAATTTATTCTAGAAAGAGAACTCTGAGGAGTAGATTTCCAGTTGACGCCTTTTCATGCCAATGATGCTGCATTTTACTGTAAGGAGGGCATGCTGATGTTTGGGCCAGGCCCTCAAAGATCTTATGGTGTTAAAAGCTTCAATTGGTACAGATTATGAACTTCCCTCATGTTACCTTCCTAGTAGACATGAACGTTATTAAAAATCACAGCCAAGACCCAGATCTTTATCCTAATTTCCCAGCCCGTACAGTTAATATCATTTAGAAGATGGATTTTCTGAGGTAGTGAATATTTAAATATGGGAACCTTATGATGATAATTCGGTTTCAGCCAGTTGGCTTCCTTTCTAACAGTTCTTTGAATACCAGACAGATAAAAATATCTTAAACCGCTGGAATGTATTTTGTTAATGGACCTTTTTTCTTGTTTTCAAATGTCACTTCATTAATTCTCTTGATCTATTTTAATGTGAAGAATTTCTTACAGAAGTTACATATGGCGCTTAGTGCTTCTCACTGTAATGTAGTGCCAAAAATATAACCCATTCCTGTTAAATGACTCATACTGATTTGAAAATGATTTTTTCTCCCATGGTGTAAGACCACATTCTCTTTCATTATAGATTTCATCTCAGTGAAATCCTTTAATAATATGTAATAGAACACAGTTGAATGACCTTGCATACTTGAATGATCTGGGAGACATCCAGAATGTGAAGGTTGCCAGATTGCCATTTGAATTACACGTGCTAGGTTCCTCTGTTGATTGTTGTGTGAGCAGAATTTTTTCTGTTCTTCCTCGCTTCCCCTCAAATCAAAAACTTGTTTGTTTTGCAGGCTCCTGTATCTTCAAGTGGCTTACCATCAGCAGGGATGCCACCTCCACCACCCCCACCACCCCCTCTTCCAGGTGGTGTAGCCTTTGTTCCTCCTCCACCACCACCACCATTACCTGGTGCTTTACCACCTCCACCACCTCCTTTGCCTGGAGGGTCTATACCTCCTCCTCCTCCTCCACCACCACCTATGTTTGGAGGCCCTCCACCACCACCATTTCCTTTTGGTGGCATACCTCCTCTAGGAGCTGCACCAGCACTGCCTTTTGGGATGAAGCAGAAGAAAAAATACAACCCTGAAGTGTCTATGAAGAGAATCAACTGGGCAAAGGTATCTAAATGTGACATTGCAAACACTTTTCCTCACTTTTGTAATCTTAAATAGGAGAATAGCAGGGATGTTGTTCTTTAATATGAAAATGTTGGTATTTAATGTATGCCCATTATTGAGGCTACTTTTTCTATAGAGTGTCAATACATTAACACGTAAAGCTTCTTTATGGGGTGGGATAATCTTAAGGGTACTCATGTCTTGGAGTTGTGAAAACCATAGATAGTGGTATCCGTGCCTGTGTAAATGTGATTGGATCATTCCCATCTGGTGCGAGGAGACATCCATCATGGGTTAACTCCTCCCACTGCCCAAGACAAGCAAGAAGCATGTGAGCATGCTTTTTGCCTTGGTCCTGGCCTCTGTGGCCAGTTCGTTTTTTGCCTCTGCCCTGCACAGATCTTGTTCTAGTTTCTCTTTCAACAAACTCTCTACTCAGGCCTCTAATTCTCTTTTCCTATTATTTATCTCTACAAAGAGTATTTATCTCTACTGATTTTATCAGGGGGTCCATGGTATCCAGGCAAAGCTGACACCTGTGCCCCACATGATGCTGATGCCATTGCAGCAACCAACTCTTGCACAATGCAGCAAATCGAGACTGATCGCTGCAGATCCCTGCCCCCGCCCCAACGGGAAGATGCAGGATTACGTGTTCTCTCTTCTGTTCCTGCCCCATCTGAAACCAGTCAGGACATCAACCCAGAGGTCTTCTCCAGGCCACGTAAGCCATTCTGGGGACCCTCATAGTGGGAAGAGACCCTGTTTTGCCCATCCATTTCCCACCAAAAAAATATTTTTTATTTTACCAGGCTTGTAACACTTGAATTCTCAAGCATACTCAGCCATCCCCAGGGGGAGGAAATAGAGGTAAGGCAGGCCCCTTTGGATGCCCATACCTCTTCCTCAAGGAAAATGGCTAAACAAGTCCTCTCCACGCTTACCAAGATCAGAGGAAGGCTCATAGCTCAGTGGTTGAGCACATGCTTCGTATACAAAAGGTCCTGAGTTCAATTCCTGATACTTCCAAGTAGGGCTTCGAAAGACCCTTCTCTGTCTGACCACCTGGAAAGGTTCTGTAACTGGATGGACCAATGGTCTGAATTGTCATAAAGCATCTTTTAAGACCCTCAGTTCTCCACTAAAGGGAAACACTGTAAGTCTAAAAGAGTTTCACCATTTTGTTAGATACAACAGCACAGTTAGAAGGAGGGGAATGGTCTGATCTGGGTTCAGTGGAAGAACCTTCCAATGTAAGGTTGTTTAATAAGGATGACTTTCTTCCCATTCTCCCCAAAGCTATGGTGTCTTTACATATTGATTCCTTCACTCAAGAACTAGCCAAGCCTCCTTCTAGAAGTGATGCCTTGTTTCCAGAGCCAAAGCCAGCTAATTTTGAAATTCCTTTTCCTTTGTCTATTGAAAAACTGGTTAAAGCTGAAAGAAATGCCCTCCTCCAAAGCGGGAAGGCCTCCATCCTGGAATAAAGGTATTACTCTTTACCACAGGGAGTTATTGAAGAACTTAAGGTGTCTTTGGTTGATGCTGCTGTGGCAGCCTTATTCTCGGGAGCCATGAATCCTAAGTGCATTGAAGCAGCGTTAAGGCTCGTGAGGCCACTGCCTTGGTGCTTAGGGCTATCTTCCACAGCTACCTTTCTTTTCTCTAGGGCTACCATTCTTTGGGTAGAGGATATTATTAACAATAAGGAGTTAGATAGTTTCACCCTACCTAGGTGTTTATTAAAACTATATAAGATACCTTTATCTTATATGCCACACAGGATTCCATGATTTATGCGGCACGTTCCGTTGCTGCGACCACAACAGCAAGATGTTTACTCTGGTTAAAACACTGTAATATGGATGCTTATTCCAAAGGAAACCTAGCCACCATTCCCTTTGTAGGGTCCCAGCTCTTTGGAGAAGAGGCCCTTAAGAATATCTTAATGGAAACTAAAGACAAGAAGAAGACTATGCCCACTTCTTCTAAGAAAGACAAAAGGAAACCTAACAGGGCCCCTTCTTCCTTTTGTTCCCCTTCAGCTCTTCCTTTTGGCCTTGTAACTATAAGTTCTCAAAGCTTATCTGGTTCTGAATCAGATTCAGACCTCTACTCAGAGCAGAACAGGTCCCTCCCAGTCCTCCAAGACCTCTCTACAACAGTTCTGACTCTCTTCCTGAATGTGTGGGAAGAAGGCTACAACACTTCACACGTGGAAATAGACAACGCTAGACACCTGGACTCTAAACACGATTCAGCATGGAGATTTTCTGACGTTTCATTCCATTCACATTAGAAGGTTTCTTCCCTTTCTAGGTCTGTCCACAAGCAATACCTGATGCCTGCACTGATTGCTCATCTCCCAGAGATAGTGGCCATAGGACCCCCCCCCCCCCCAGCAACCGTCAAGGAGGCTCTACACCGGGGGGCCTTCCTATCCTCAGTAGGCCTCATGGAGGCATACCTCCATGTTCCCAAATACAGCACAGGGGATTTCTGAACTGTGTCTACATAGGGTACCACCACCAATACAGGAAAATGCCCTTCAGCCTAGCATCAGCACCAAGAGTCTTCTCCAAGCTCATGCTTGCAGTGGTAGCTCACCTCTGGCTCAAGGTCATTCACAGCTACCCTTATCTGGACAACGTTCTTCTGAGGTCCACACTACAGACAAAGGCCTGTTCAGATCTACAGATCATGCTGTCCTGTCTCCAGGACCATGGGTTCTTAATAAAATTCAGAAAGCGCCACCTTGAATCCTCCCAGTCTTTAATTCACTTGGGAATGGTTCTAGACACCTCCGAGTGCATAATACATTTAGCACCAGACAGAATCTCCAAACTCGGACAAGTAACAAAGCCCTCCCTCTGACCCACTCAGCAGACCTTATGTTCGTAACACAAGCCTTTGATTTTTAGCACAAGCCTCATGGTTTCCTGCCATGGACCAATTTACACTCCAGACCCCTTCAGTGGCTCCTCTTCCCGTTTGAAACCAAATCATTCACAGGCACCACATCAGGATCAACATACCTCACTCAATCAGAATATCCCCACTTCTGTGAAAAGCGCTATGAAACATATCAACAAGCACATTCTTTCAAGAGCCATGTCCCATAATAGTGATGACAAATGCTCATTGCTAGGACCATCCCATTCAGGATCTCTGGCCTCCTGAAGTCAAGCACCACAGTGTAAACTGGTTGGAGCTCTGCGCAATTCATCTCTCCATGAAACATTTTGCTCAACATGTAGGCCCTGGCCATTTTTAGTAGGAGCAGGCAACATGACGGCCTTAACCCTTAAAGTATCAGGGAGGGATGAAATCAAAATCCCTATACAAGGAAACCTCCTACATCCTCCTCTGGGCAGAACACAACATGCAGGGGACCCTCAATACAGAGACCAACTTTCTAAGATGACAATTGCTCAATCCCAGGGGATGGACTCTAGAGCTGACAACCTTTCAGCTTGGGCCAACCTTTGCCATAATTTTGGCCCACTTGGTGGACCTCTTCGCCTCCCCTTTCAACAACCAGGTGTCACACTTATTCTCCAGACATCTGGCTCCATTAGCAGAGGCCATGGATGTGCTCCACTCTAGTGCTCAGAGCTCCATTCTGGCCCCTGGAGCCAGAACCTATGGTCCTCTTAAATCCAGCTGGTGCAAACAGGCCCATAGTTCCTTTCCTCGAGGACTGATGTTTTTGCACAAGAACTGGTCTGGCATTTGGACCCAGACTAGCTGCATCTAGCCACTTGACTACTGAGCACAGCTCCTTCCTCTCACTAGGCTACTCTACAAAGGTAACTAACACCCTGTTGTCCTGCAGGAGATCGTCAACCAACCGAATATATGAAATAACTCGGAAGGTTTTTCTGTACTGGTGTAGCAGGAAGCATCTGGACTGTTAGACAGAATAAATCAAGGAATTGCATCTAGACATGGGACTCAGACTGGTCGTGCGTCTCAGTTAAGCTCTCTTCTTGTCTCTAGACCATTGAGGAACCTGCACCTTCAGTGATTCCTCAGAGGGCTGGCACTGCTCTGTCCTTCAGTTATATATTGCTTCCCAACTTGGGGTCTGTATGAAATAGTATCAATAAAACAATAAAAGATATAAACAGTAAAATTTGAACAAACTAGATGTAATAGTATCAGCTTATACCAGTTCCCTTGTTGAGCTGTTGAGAACTCAGTACATTTTCTCTCTCTCAAGGTGCTATTTCTCCCAGCTTTAACATTGGCCCAAAGGGTCAAAACTAGCTATACTCTTCATGAAGGATCATCTGTGTTCATTTAACAAGGACTCTGTCACTCTTCGGAGAGCTCACAGAATGTAAGAGCTCGTTCTCCCTTCTGCCCTAATCCCTCTTATCCCTCTGAGTGGGTTTGGCATGTTAGAGGACCAGCAAAAACTACCTTAAAATCACGGAGGACTTGACATTCCGATTCCCTGTTCGTTTCTTTCCATCCTACTGCTTTGGGAAAGAAGTTCTTTGGTACCAGCCTTGCTAGGTTGTTCAAGGCATGTATCTTTGCAGCCTATGAGGTTAAAAAGCTTCTTAAACCTGCACACCCCACAGCATACTCCACCAAGGCTGCTTCAGCAGTTTTCCTCTACTATCAGTTCTTTTAGTGGACATCTGTATGGCAGCTACTTGGTTCTTATATCACACATTCGTTATGTATTACAAACTGAACAAATATACTTCGGCTGAAACAGTCTTTGGACATAGAGTATTCCACCAGGTTCTCCCTCAAATTTAGGCTTTGGGGTCCACCTTATATGATGAATGTCGCCTTGCACTGGATGGGAATGGAAAGTTGGGTACTTACCATGAAGTTCCATTCCAATTTGCTGCACAGGAGACTTCCACACCACACCCTGTGGCAGGCTGAGCAGCCTTATTAGTTACATTTTTCTGAAGGGAATGTGCCAATCCCAAAGACATGGGGTTTTTGTTTTGTATCTTCAATTGTTTCTACATTTTCTTCCTTCTTTATATCCGGCTCCTCAATCACTACTTTGTCTAGAAGATTGGCTAGAAAAGAACTGGCTAGGAGGAGCCACAGAGGCCAGAACCAAGGCAAAAAGCCTGGTCACATGTTCCTTGCCTGCCCTGGGCAGTGGAAAGAGTTAACAAATGATGGATGTCTCCTGCCCACCAAATTGGAATGGAACTTCAGGATAAGTAGCCAGCTTTCCATTTTCCATCTGAATATGTTAAAAGGCTCCTTCATGGATCACTGCCTTGTTGTGGCGAAGGGGCTTGCGTAACTCAGTGAAGCCATAAGCTATGCCGTGCAGGGCTACCCAAGACGGACAGGTCATGGCAGAGAGTTCTGACAAAATGTGGTCCACTGGAGAAGGAAATGGCAACCCACTCCAGTATTCTTGCCAAGAAAACCGCATGGAACGTATCACAAGGCTAAAAGATATGATGCCAGAAGATGAGCCCCTCAGGTCGGAAGGTGTCCAATATACTACTGGGGAAGAGCAGAGGGAATTTCCAAGTAGCGCCAGAAAGAGTGAAGCATCTGGGCCAAAGCCGAAAGCACGCTCAGCTGTGGATGTGTCTGGTGGTGAAAAGAAAATCCGATGCTGTAAAGAACAATATTGTTTAGGAACCTGGAATGTCAGATCAATGAATCAAGGTAAGCTGGAGGTGGTCAAACATGAGATGGCAAGATTGAACATCGACATCTTGGGAACCAGCGAACTAACATGGACAATTAATTCAGGTGACCATCATATCTACTACTGTGGGCAAGAATCCCATAGAAGAAATGGAGTAGCACTCATAGTCAGCAAAAGGGTGGGAAAAGCAGTACTGGAGTACAATCTCAAAAACGACAGAATAATCTCAGTACGAATCCAAGGCAAACCATTCAACATCACAGTAATTCAAGTCTATGCCCCAACCACTGAGGCCAGGGAAGCTGAGGTTGATCGGTTCTATGAAGACCTACAACACCTTCTAGAACTAACACCAAAAAAAGATGTCCTCTTCATCATAGGGGATTGGAATGCTAAAGTAGGAAGTCAAGAAATCACCGGGATAACAGGCAAGCATGGCCTTGGTGTACAAAATGAAGCAGGACAAAGGCTAATAGAGTTTCGCCAAGAGAACACGCTGATCATAGCAAACACGCTTTTCCAACAGCACAAGAGGCGACTCTACACATGGGCATCACCAGATGGTCAATATCGAAATCAGATTGATTATGTCCTTTGCAGCCAAAGATGGAGAAGCTCTATACAGTCAGTAAAAACAAGATCTGGAGCTGACTGTGGCTCAGATTATGAGCTGCTTCTTGCAAAATTTTGGCTTAAATTGAAGAACGTAGGGAAAACCACTAAAGCATTCAGGTATGACCTAAATCATATCGCTTATGAATATACAGTGGAAGTGAGGAATAGATTTAAGGGATTAGACTTGATAGACAGAGTGCCTGAGGAACTATGGATGGAGGTCCGTAACATGGTTCAAGAGGCAGCAACTCAGTCCATCCCAAAGAAAAAGAAATGCAAGAAAGCAAAGTGGCTGTCTGATGGGGCTTTACAAGTAGCTGAGGAAAGAAGGGAAGCGAAAAGTAAGGGAGAAAGGGGAAGATATATCCAACTGAATGCAGAGTTTCAGAGGATACCAAGGAGAGACAAGAAGGCCTTCTTAAACGAACAATGCAAAGAAATCGAGGAAAACAATAGAGTGGGAAAGACTAGAGATCTTTTCAAGAAAATTGGAGATCTCAAGGGAATGTTTTATGCAAAGACGGGCATGATAAAGGACAAAGAAAGTGGGGACCTAAAAGAATACACAGAAGAACTATACAGGAAAGATCTGAATGTCCCTGATAGCCATGATAGTGTGGTCACTGAACTTGAGTCGGACATCCTAGAGAGTGAAGTCAAACGGGCCTTAGGAAGCCTTACTAACAACAAAGCTAGCGGAGATGACAGTATTCCAGCTGAGCTATTTAAGATCCTAAAAGATTATGCTGTGAAAGTGCTGCACTCAATATGCCAACAAATCTGGAACTCTCAACAGTGGCCACAAGACTGGAAAAGGCCAGTTTACATTCCAATTCCAAAGAAGGGCAATGCCAAAGAGTGTTCAAACTACCGTACAATTGCGCTCATTTCACATGCCAGCAAGGTGATGCTCAAAATCCTACAAGCTAGGCTTCAGCAGCATGGGAACCGAGAACTACTGGAAGTACAAGCTGGGTTTCGAAGAGGCAGAGGAACTAGAGATCAAATCGCCAACATTCACTGCATCATGGAGAAAGCAAGCGAAACGTCTATTTCTGCTTCATTGACTACGCTAAAGCCTTTGATTGTGTGGATCACAACAAACTGTGGCAAATTCTTAAAGGGATGGGAGTACCAGACCACCTTACCTGTCTCCTTAGAAACCTGTACGAGGGTCAAGAAGCAACAGTAAGAACCAGACATGGAACATCCGATTGTGGTTCAAAATTGGGAAAGGAGTATGACAAGGCTGTATATTGTCACCCTGCTTATTTAATTTATATGCAGAGTACATCATGAGAAACGCCGGGTTGGATGAATCACAGGTCGGAATTAAGATTGCCGGGAGAATTATCAACAACCTTTGATATGCAGACGATACCACCCGAATGGCAGAAAGCGAAGAGGATCTCAAGAGCCTCTTGTTGAAGGTGAAAGTGGAGAGTGCAAAAGCTGGGTTGAAACTCAACATTAAAAAAATTAAGATCATGGCATCTGGCGCCATCACTTCCTGGCATATAGAAGGGGAAGAAATGGAAGCAGTGACAGATTTTATTTTCTTGGGCTCTAAGATCACCACAGATGGTGACTGTAGCCATGAAATTAAAAGACCCTTGCTCCTTGGGAGGAAAGCTATGGCAAACCTAGACAGCATAGTAAGAAGCAGAGACATCACCTTGCTGACAAAGGTCCGTCTAATCAAAGCTATGGTTTTCCCAGTAGCTATGTATGGCTGTGAGAGCTGGACTATAAGGAAGGCTGAGCGCCGAAGAATCAATGCTTTTGAACTGTGGTGCTGGAGAAGACTCTTACGAGTCCCGTGGACTGCAAGGAGATCAAATCAGTCAATCCTAAAGGATATCAACCCTGAGTGCTCATTGGAAGGACAGATACTGAAGCTGAAGCTCCAATATTTTGGCCACCTAATGCGAAGTGAAAACTCTTTGGAAAAGACCCTGATGCTGGGAAAGATTGAAGGCAAATGGAGAAGGGGACGGGAGAGGATGAGATGGCTAGATAGCATCACCGATGCAATGAATATGAACTTGAGCACACTCTAGGAGAGAACGGAGGACAGGAAGGCCTGGTGTGCTATGGTCCATGGGATCACAAAGAGTCGGACATGACTTAACGACTGAACATCAACAGTGTTAAAAGGATGAAAGGTATAGGTGCAATAACAGCTTTTTAAAAATGTAATCATAAACAATTTTGGTTAGAAATAATTTTCATTATACCCATAATAAATGAAGGGAATTAACTGTTTTAGGCTGTCTGTAGTGGTCTATTTGGAAAAGGGGCTGTAATGTTGGTTTTAATAACATTTGTTTCACCATGAGATCATAGCATGGAATGCTTTCCTTAAAAAACTTTCCCACACGTTAAGTGCCTGTGAAAAATAAAATGGAGAATTTTTCTTCATTAGGCATTACAAGGCACCTTTGTTGCATGCTTTGTATGGATTTGTTTACTGTTTTGAGCTCTACTTCACTGATTTAGGTTCCATTTATGAATAGGTTTATTACTATTCATTCTACTCTAGTAGCTGAGCAGCAGGAAGCTGAATGATGTGCATGGTTTTATATAAGTTCAGGACAGGAATTTCATCTAATAAAATTTCTGAAGATAATGCTTTCTGAGGTTCATGTACATTATGAATGCATAGCACAATACAATACACTTAACATTCTGTCATACTTGCAATTCAGATGTATAAACACCATTTATTATTATCCTATTGGACATGACCAGAGAATTGCATTTGAATAGATCTTCATTTTATCTACACATGAAATTACTGTACAATATAGCAATATAACTCCAATGTACTGAGTTAGATTCTGAAGAGCAAACAAGAAATAGAATAGTAATAATAATCCTTTAGAACAAATTCTGTCTCCATTCTGTGGACTCTGGAAGAGAAAAGGACTTGGAACATTTTTGCACATACATTAAAAATATTGAAAGTTACACACTCTATCTAAGCTTATTGTACCACCTTTGTGAAGAAGGTATATATCTCCTCATGCTTGTCTTCGAAATTCTTGTTTCTTACTTGATGAGGAAGATTGGAAACTATGATTGCTGCTGCCATCATATCCTTAGCTTGCTTTTAGGGTATACAGATTTAATAATCTGCCTTTGTCATGCATTTTGTTTTATTTAAATTCATAACCTGCACAGTCCCTGAGCTCAGAATGGGTAGAACATAATCAGTTTTCTTTTCCTTTTAGGTTGAACCACAGGAAATATCAGAAAATTGTTTTTGGGTAAAAGCAAAAGAAGAAAAATTTGAAAATCCAGATCTGCTTGCAAAGCTGGCACTCACTTTCGCTACACAGATGAAGGGTAATTATTTTTCTTTTCTTCAGTGGTCTGTCAGTAATAGATATGTGAATTGCTGCTGTTAATGTTGTTATACAATCCTTGTGTGTGGTGCTTTAATGAGCACATAAGCAAAAAAGACAAGTTCTTACCCCAAGGATCATACCATCTAAAATTTGAGAGGTTGGGGTGGGAGAGGGGGAAGACAAAAGAGAATGAGAAAAGATGGAGGTGAGGTTGACAAGTGAAGACTAGAAGCAAGTTAGCTATACATACATAGGCGTAGTTTCTCTAGGTGATGCGTACTTTGAATCGAAGGGCTGAATTGGAGAGGTGAGTTTTGAGGAGCTATTTGAAACAAGGGACAAAGTATGCAGCATATAGGTCAGTGATCTGCACTGTTTTTCAGGCACCGTCCCCGAGGCCACTTGTGGGCTTTTCCCGGGCTGTGAGCCTCTCCCCTCCCCTCCCCTCCCCTCCCGCCCCTTCAAGTGGCAATGCTGTGCACCGGACTTGGCTGGAGGCCTTATGGAGCCTCTTCTCCACAGTCCCCTCCACGTGGTCCAAGCAAGGCCTCATCAGTCACTCACCAGGCAGGCAAATTCTGACAAGCTCACTTTTTCCTTTGACTGATGTGGTTCTTTTTCTCATCACTGAGAGAGTGCTCTGCTCTGTTCAGTGCTGCAAAATTTCCCAATGCATGTCTACATTAGTCTCTCTTGCATGCCCAATTATCAAGAGCGCCCTAGCTGCCTCTTTCAGTCTACTTCAATAGCTAACTCAAGACACAGACAAAAGGATTCTTTTCAAGGCTTTAATCCTTTTACAACCTAATGACTCTTTCAGATGCTAATCACCAGCGACTAAGAAAGGAACAGCACTGGGGAAAGATAGCGGAGTAGCCTATGCTCCAGGTTAGGCAGTTGGTCCCCGTTTGAAGGAAAATCACAGGAAGACCCTGAACTTATGGGCTAGGAAGAGATCCTCTCTCTTTCCCTTGGGTCCTCGGGACATGACCGTTGCTTGCTTGCCAAACGAGCGCTACACCTCCTTTCCACGCCCTCTAACTGTCGTCGCTCCCTGCGTCGGTGTCGAGCGTCCACCAAGCCCCCCTCCAGCACTCTCTCGCTGCCAGGGTCACTATCTATCTCAGGAATGCTGGCAGGAAGAATCTCTGCCAGCTGCTGTGCTTGTGAGAGATGAGCACGCTCCTCTCCCATGGATTGCTGTTCCTCCTAAGAATCAGAACTGCTCTGGGGTTCTATCAGCTCAGTTTCAACCCTGACACCAATGTCCCCTCCAGCGCCTGCACAGTGCACCACTGCAGCTAGCTAGTCATGTTGCTCTTTACCTCTTGGGCTCCTCCCCCACCACAACTAATTGGCTGATTGCTTCTGCATTCTCCTCTCCCCCACACACCTAACAAGCCCAGATGCCTCTTCTAGTAGTCCAGATCACAGTAGCTGGCACAACACTAAAGCAAATAAGGGGAAGCTAGAGCTCCTGTGGAGAGTGCACAGCTATTGCAGATAGAGACAGTTTGTGAATGAAAGAGAGAGAGCTGCACTTGAGGTTATTGGAAGCCACCAGTGGCCCTTGGGCCCTGCAGTGAAGTATAGGTATCCCAGGCATTAAGACAGCAAGAATAATAACACAGAGTCATGTAAGGGACCAGTAGACCTTCAAGTAGTTGAGCTTGAGGAGTAAAGATCTTGGGCACAAATATTTTGTGATATAAGGTAAAGGTAAGATGGGCAAGTCCATGGAGGGCTTTGAATGTTAGGGTGAAGAGTGAATGATGTATTTCATTCTCAAGGACAGAATAGAATCCTAGGCTTCTGCATTTGCATGACAATTAAAATAGCTGGAATGAGACCTTTATTTCCCCACTCCAGGATAGAGGACGTTAAGTGTCTTCTTGTATAGGTTCAAATTGGGTTTCTGAAATGATAAACAGATGCCAGAAATAGGTTTTAATAAGCTTTTACTGATATGAAGTACAGTGATTTCAAATTTGCTTATTTTAGCCTTTGGATACTAGTCATATTTTTGTGTAAATTGCATAGCAGCTTAGTAATTGTGCTTCTGGGCTGTGCTAGACATGAATTTTCTCTACTAAGCTAAGGCAAATAACTGTCAAGTGTTGTCAGGTTAGTTGCAGCATTGCTTTTCCAGTCAAATTCAGTTAAGAGATCTCTACTGAATGCAACAGTGATATATCAAACTCTAATTTAGGCCTAGTTTCTCTTGTCTCCCCCCATTTCCTGTGTTATATCCAAATCATCTTATACTTATTCCTGTCAAAAATGTAAATGGAGACATCACCAAATCCTTATTTGGAAGGTTTGTTTTGTTAGTTAAGTTATGAAGGATTAAATGATGACCATACATTAGTATTAACTCAGAATAAATAATTTAGGTGGTAATTGTTATGAAGGGAATCACAAGAAGTATAGCACTAACAGGTCTAATAAACTGATGGCCACAAAGGTGGCTCAATTAATGAAATGGTAATGAATTATTAAAAAGCCTTCAACATTAAAAGTACTGCCAAAAATAATTAGTGTTATAATGTTGATTAGTGCAGATGTTGGCTTGTCAGAGTTCAAGCTGTGACATGGAGTTGCTGGGATATCCCTTGGTGTTCAAATCTGCTTTTACTATTTCCTTAACCTTGTTTTAATCGCTCTTAATTTGGGTACATAGAAGTTCAGCATTATTTACTGACTTCTAAATGTTCATGCTTTAACTGCTGTGAAACAAGAATTGTAGAGTAGTTGAAATAATAAAATGTTAGCCATCTACAGGGTTTATAATTTTGTTACAATATACTATGTTGCAGTGGTTGACACCTGAGGGTTAAAGTTTGTGATAATTCCTAAGTGTGTGTTTCCTGTCCATATACTACTGTGTGACTATGTCTTCATTATGTGTCTCTTAAAGGGAAATCAGTAGTTCTGCCACCACATCAGGCAGAATTTTATGTTGCTTTCAGAAGGTGCAATTGTGCAAATGTAGAGGTACATTTATAGCCTGGTGAGTAGAAAAGAGGCAAAACCCTTGACTTTTCCCCTTAAGACAGTAAGCATGTTTGGGAACTATAGCTACCATGGTGTCGGTTATTTTGAAGTTGCATCTGTAGGTTTGTGTAGACAAGATGGTGATTGTCAGAACCCTTGACTTTTCCCCTTAAGACAGTAAGCATGTTTGGGAACGATAGCTACCATGGTGTCGGTTAATTTGAAGTTGCATCTGTAGGTTTGTGTAGACGAGATGGTGATTGATAGGTACCATTCGTTGTAATGTTGCTTCTTGAAAAGTCTGAAACCTAGTTCTGGCAAATGCTCTGATACATTTTCCTTTTGTTAGATACTATGAGGTGGAAATCTCACCCACCACCCTGCCTGAAGGGGAAATGTAAACCTTTGCACTTTGTTTTATGAAAGAGCATTGAAAGTGGAATCCAAATGAATGCAAGGTATTTTGCCTACCAAATATGTTAAATTTGCTCTTAACTCTCTGCAGTTGCCTTTAATTTTTGAAGTGACTTTAACCTCCCTAACCTACAGATTTACCATATCACATACCTAATTACTGAGCCAAAATACTGGATAAAAGAATTAGATAATTACTGACTGTAATGGGCCAGAACAGAAGTGGCCGAGATAGCACTACTGCAAAGTTGGGCTTTACTTTAGATATTCTGCACATTACACTCCCAGGATATGGGCCACCAGGCAGGTCTGGAAAGCAGTAGCCAACCAACTTCAATTTACCTAACTGCACATATTCAGCCCACTTATCTGGGGCAATCCACACATCTTGATAGTCAACAGAAAGTTAAATGTGGAAAACTTGAGTCGATATAGTTTATTTCTTGTCACAGCTCCTCACCAAAGAAAATGTGTTCAAGCCTTCGGAATGTAACAGGATGAATTTGGCTTACCTCCTACAGCAGCCTGGCAATATCTACAACTTAAGGATATGTCAACAATACGTTCATAACCCTAAAACAGGACATGGGTTATGCGAGGGTTGCTTAACCACTAAATTTTCCAATAGCTTTAAAATTAAAGCAATCCTTGACAGTTCCTAGAATCTGTTTGGAACCTCTAACTGAACTTATACCTGGGATACATCATCAAATCCAATAATTTTCTTTTCCGACAGTCTCATTATCTCCCTCATATCATTAAAACATTCTTCACAACATTCTTGACTTGACTTGTTAATAGCCACATTTATTAATTTTTTTGTCTGGATCACATATGATTCAGTATAGCTCTTCAATCAGACAAAATGTCTTGATCAGCCTGGAGGTAAAGTAACAGTAGTAGTTAAGGCTACTTTGATGCATAAGAGAACCTTTGATTCCCAGTTATATGCTTAGATTCCTCTGGTAGGAAGGCAATAGTGCCATATATCAACCATCTAGCACTGACGTGTTATTATGCTGGTAGTGAGTTTGAAAGGGGGAATGAACATTCTGTGTCAATAGATAATTGCGTAATTTTACTTTCTGTAAATCTGTAAATGACCAATGAAAAAAATGTTCATGGTGCTATTCTGTTTTGATTTTGAAAATAATAAGATTTGAGTGAAACCAGAGTTGTAATTATCAGGAATGGATGTAAAGTACAAAATGTGTTAGTCACAATAGGGCTAGCAAAGTTGACTGTTAAATGGCTTCTATTTAACTTACCATTCTTTTGATAATTGTTATCTGAGACACACTTCCTAATAACTGAGATTGGCTAAGTTCCAAGACGATGGAAAAGGTTGTCTAGCTTCTCGCATATTCACAAAACAGGCTGGTATTCTCATTAAGACATTTTTTCTCCTCTGAATAGTGTTTTGAGGAGCTAAAAGGAAGTAGAGACTTATTAGTGCCACTGTTGTTTAAATTTCTTTGGGTCTGTTGGATTGTAGAACACTTGTGTACAGCTGCAATGTGCCTAGAATTATAAGGTGTTCCTCATTTTACAAGAAAAATCTTGTTTGTTCATATGTCCTTGTATTTGATGGAGGAAAGATGCCTGCCAGAAAACACATAGTAATTATACGGTTGAGAACTATAATTGGTCAAGCTTTACAAGGATGTGTTCGCTGTATGTTATCAAACATGTGTTTCTGTGCTACCAGTGATGGTGTTACCAGCAGTTAAACAGGAATCTGTATTTTCCATAACATGTGAAATGACCGTGAGATAAGTGAGCAATGTGTAACAACTATTCTCATGGAGCTATGCTTTGGGGAAATTCTTTAAAAACAAAAGCAAAAACCAGATTGTCATCTTTCAATACAATGTAAATAATTGCAGAGGAGGAAAAAGTTGATGGGTACCTGAATTATATTTGACCTTATTAATTTTAATTGTAGATTATTTAATAAAAGCAACATTATGACTTTGCAGGCTACAATATTCTTCATCCTTTTAAATAATAACCTTGTGAAATGTCACATACTTTGCTATGTTGAAAGAGTGCTTGATGTATTTAAACCCTTCTTTGAAGGTCAATAATTCTATTAGACCCTTTTTGTCAGGATTATGTTGACAGAAATTAACTGTGTAGCCAAATTTTAACTGATCGTGTAACTTAAAAAAAACAACAGCTAGTAATTTGGCTGACCTAAAAGATAGAAGAGGGGACTATCAGTTATACATGGGTAGGGCCCTTAAGTCGTTTTTGTAATGAATGTTAGTTATTATTATTTTAATTGTTATTTTGTTATTGAATATATATTCAATATAGCAAGGGATTGTGTTATTAGGTTACGTTCTAATTATATTCTGAGTGGTATGTCCCACTTTTTTCTTTTTTATATATATTACCGAATGGCTGGTGATGGGTAAGCAATAAAGATTTGGATATAGTTTGTGAAAATTACCCATAATGTAACCAGGCAAGCAATTCAACTTTTGGCTAATACTGGTAGTGGCATAATATTTTTACTTTGGTTAAGTACAAAGCCATATCTTCTATATCTTTTCTCCCTTCAAGGAAACAAGGCCACCTAGATTGGAGAAGGCTCTGCCTCTGAGGCCTTGTTGAGTCCTGGAGGAGGTGAGGCTTCCCTCTCTAGCTCTAGTTAGACTTCCCGCCATGTAGCAAGATGCAAACTTCGTCCTTGACTCCTGCGGCCATGTGAGAGCTGATTTTTTTTTTTAAAAAAAGAGGAAATAAGAAAGACATGATAATAGGATCATGAAAACCAGTCTAGCCTTTCACCCTCCTGGTACATAGGAGGCTGCTCGAAATTATAGAAACATGTGGGAGAGCTGTCTCCCATTCCCTCCTTACTAGATTGGGAAGGGACTGGGACCACCGCAGCTAAACAGGAGCCCCTGCTCACTCTGGCTCCTTGGTGGATAAAGCCTTCCACACTGATGAGAGAGGGTGACAGATGAGCAGCAATCACTGCTACGTTCACACCCATAGGAAGGCAGACCTAGTGGCTGCAGCACTGGATGTGAACAGGACTACATGGCCTCCCCTGCAGCCATGGCACTGGCAAGTAGATTGCCCATAGGGCATTCCAAAGGGGGAGGAAAGGGGCCCTGTCATCCCCCCCCCCATTGCTGGGTGGGAGTGCGGGCAGGGAGAACAATCAGTGTTCTTCCTCTCCCTCCTCTTCTGGAGAACAAGTGCTTCTGAGGTTTCTGAAAGCTGTCCTAAAAATGGGAAATAATCCATCCATTAGGATCCATTGCCAGTTATTCCAAATCCCATCCCAACAGACTAGAAGCAGGTCCAGGGACAGGAGTTTCTGGGGGAGGCACAGCAGAACCTGTTCCCACTCCCATGGAAGGTTCTGCAGCAGAGGCTGAAACAAGCGGTACAGGTCCTGAGCCACATCCCAGTGTGCTTCCCATTCTAGTAGGCATCACTCCCCATCCACAAGAGGGAATACAGTAAGCTGCCTTATACTGAGCCATCTAGCCCAGTATTGTCGACACTGGCTGGCAGTGGCTCTCCAGAGTTTCAGAGAGGAGCTTTTCCTGCCCTACCTGGAGATGCTGGGGATCAAATTTGGGACCTTCTGCTTGCCAAGCTGTACCACTGAGCTGCAGTCCCTCTCAGGGTCCAGGGAGGGTCCAGGGAGGAGGGGGACTCTCAGAGAGCAACTGAAGGAGAAACCCTCACAAGGCAAAACAGACACCTTCTAGGTGTCTAGTCAAAACAGAGGTTGGCCATAGATACTGCAACAAGTTCTGCCTCCTATATGACGACTTGATGAAAGACCTGGCCATGCTAAAGTTCTGGTGGCGGCTCTCACGTCAAAGACACTCATGCTCTCAGATTTGAACAAGAGGCCAACAGAGCGGCACAAGAAGTGCCTGTAGGACATGAATGAAATTATGGTAGTTCTTCAGTATCTGGGTTTCCTGATAAACGAATGGAAGAGCAACCTGTCCCTGTCTCAGTTGCTTCTGCACCTGGGAGCGGTCCTCAGCACTACCCAGGACAGTACTTTCTTGTCACCAGAATGCCAGATCTCCGTAGCCCAACTGGATCAGCCCCTACAGCCCATCTGCAGCCGTGGTAGATCTTGGGGATGATAGTCTCCTGCCTGGATTCTGTCCAATGGGCAAGGCTCCATGCCAGGGCACACCAGACCTACGTACTCCATTCCAGAACACTCCAGACCTACCTACTGGACTTCCAGACAGACATCATGAGCAATCTTAATCCAGGAATTCCCCTGCCTGCTCAGGTTTGTCATTCCCTGGTTTGATGGACTCATGCCCTTCACCTAGCAAAGGGAGTACCCATTCAGGAACCAAGATAGATCACGCTGACAATGGCTGGGCTGGGATTACACTCAGGGCACATGGTTGGAGAAGGAAGCCCAGTTGAGCATCAACCTCATAGAGCTCAGAGCTGTTGGTTGTTGTTGTTGTTGTTCAGTCGTTAAGTCATGTCCGACTCTTCGTGACCCCATGGACCATAGCACGCCAGGCCTTCCTGTCCTCTGCTCTCTCCCGGAGTGTACTCAAGTTCATATTCATTGCATCTCAGAACTGTTTGCCTCATCATAAAACAGGGCTATAAATGGGGAGGGGGGTGAGATCCAGACTCCTGATAAAGGAAGCCATGGTTTTATTCCACTGAGCCCAATGTCACTTCGAATCCCTAATAGCAGAACACCTAAAATGTGCAAGCCAACTGGCTCAGTTGCCAGAATCTGAAAGGGCCCTGTCAGAGCAACAAACCTGGTCCTCAGTCTACACCTTCACCAGGAACTACAAGATCAATGTCTTTTCCTCGTCGGAGGAGGCCTTCGGCAAGCATATCCTCCTAGTTCATGTCCGGGCTCAGTACAAAGTGCTTGTTTTTACACTGAAAGCCCTTCATAGGGACAGGGATACCCAAGGGACTGTTTGTCTCCACATGTGTCTGCCTGTACTTTAACAAAGGCCTTTCTCCAGGTGTCCCCACCATCTGAGGTATGGTGGGTGGCTATAGGGGAAAGGAATGCTCGCTGCTGGGAGGTCCACTTGGCACCTTCTTTGATATTGTTTTAGTGCCAAGCAAAAACGTCTTGTATTTTCTCAGACTTTTTAATGCTTTGTATATTTCTTTAATGCCGCTTCATTCTGCTGACTGCTTTTATACTATTTTTTAATGTTGTATTTTTCCAGTGAAGAAAGATAGGGACACTGAAGAAATTAATTTTGTGTTCTATAGATCAGTAAAGGTAATAATTGGTACATAATACCCTTTAATAGCTGTGATGGTTTTTATATAAAGTTCCATTGCCACAGAAACAATAATTTCATTATTATTTTTTCCATTTCGTATAAGTTGTTTTCATTTATTTCCAGAAACTGGAATGCAATATTAAAGTATCCTTTTATCATAAATTTGTAGTGTTGCTGTTGTATACATTTCCTGTTGTTGTTGTTGTTGTTGTTGTTGTTGTTACTATTACTAGCATATTTGCATATTTAAATAAAATTTAAACTAGTAGTATGATCCATTGGTCACTTGACCATCTGTGACTGAAAGTGGGGCTATGTTCTTGAAAGTATGCTTGCTCTTAGAAATTGTGACTCATATAAATAGAAAAAGGAGGGTATCACCATTCTCTGGTTTTGCACATTTCTGTGGAAACAACTCCATGAGGTTTACCTGTTTGGTGCCTATCTATGTTATTATTGGCTTAAAGCGTTGAATGCCTTGCAACAAATTTAGATTTTAATGTTGTTGTCAGAGACATGACAATAAGCAGATGTCTCCAGGAGAAGAAGAATTTCATCATTACATTCATTTGCATCCAGAAATGTTCATGTGCAAACTTTTATTGAAAACTAGTAATCTAAATTCGTATAGGCTTTAGTTGCCTGTGTGAGCTTCAACAGGTAAATCTTTGCACAGGTGGAAGGTTCTGGAGCTAAAACATGAGTATCTTCATTCAGGAAAAAAGAACACCCCCCCCCCCCCCGGAAACGGTAGGTCCCTTCCCTGTGTGCACATAGCTTCCTCTGATTTAAGTGAAAGCTGCAAGAGGGCACAGCTGTGAACAAGGCTGGCTCTGAAGTTGCAAATGGATGTTAATCACAAGGGTGAAGTGCTTGCTGTGATCCAGGCACAGGCTTGGGAATGTGAAATCTCTAAAGGTGATTAATAGGAATAAAAGAATAAATAACCCTCCATTACAGTCTTCTGGGTTTCAAACTGCAGGTGGCTCTCTTGATCTTCTGATGAGCTCTTGTCGCTGGCCCAGATTTTTTTTTTAAAAAAAATACCCTCCTCTTACCCTATTATGTATGTGAATACCAGACAGAGGATAATGGTTTGAAAAGTGGCAGGCTAATCTTCAACGGGAGAATAGGGGACAGAAGCATGGCAGATAGGTATCCCACAAGATGCAGATATAACTAGATGAATATTTAGATAGCTTGTGTTAGCTGAGAAGCTGAGTGGTGATCAAATTGCTTATGTTTGTGGCTTTAGGACTGTGTCATTAAGTCATCAGCAGGAATTTATTGCTACAGTTGTAGTTTGTCTCAAGTTCTTTAAAAAAAAAGATGACATTGTATTTTAGTTTTAAATTGTAAATAGTTTTCTTGACAAAGTCTCTCAACACATAATGGGAGGGTAAATTAGGATCCCAGTTGAGAATTTTTAAAGTAATGGTGTTTGTAATTGTGCTATGTGTTGCCCCTTAATTATTTGGAGTTGTAATTGCTTGCTCAGCCAAAGAACAATTGTTTTAACATTGTGAATACATCTGAAGATGGTTAGAATACCACCTGAGTGTTTGTTTACTGGTTTACAACTTCGTTTTTTCAGTCCTGCCTGATGCATGCTTACTTGGAAGTAAGTTCCATTTCTTTCAGTGGGACGAGCTTTCAAGGAAGTATGCCTATAACATCATTTTGTGTGTGGACATATTTAACTTCAGTTATGTTAAAACTTGAAGTAAACAGCAAACAGTTGTGTAATAAACACTATATATAACAGAATTAACAGAATTGATCCCCTAGATGTTGAATCTTCATTCTCATTGAGCTTTCATAAGTACTTTTTTTATATATAAAGGAGTATGGATTGCAGATTGACCTTAAGAATGATAGATGTGGCTTTGCTGCAGCTGGGCTATTGTTCGAGAGATTCATTGTGTGGGCCTCCCAGGAATTGCTTGTATGTTCTTTCTTTTGTTTAAAGTTTTTGTCTGAGAAATCACTGTGCAAACACTAGCTGCTCAATAGCACCTGCTTCTGTTGCAGGGTGTGTGACTCTTTTTTTTAATTGAGAGAGCATCAGTAGCCATTTCATTCATCCTTACACAAAAGATAAGGAGCAGCATTCCACTGACGCCAAACCAAACCAATGCTTCCAGCAACGGTCTGTGCTTGTAAACATTGAGCTTGTTCTGGTTCATCTTTTATTCAACCAGCAATTGTACTGGGATCTGTTTTTCAAAGTAAAATAGCCACCTTAGGAATGTAGATTTATCATCTTAAAAGAGGAGACTAAGGACAAAGAGTTAATTTGACTATCTATCTATCTATCTATCTATCTATCTATCTATCTATCTATCTATCTCAGCAAGACAAAGTGACGTTTTTCAAGGTTAAATTTTTTCATTGAGTGTATTTCTTAAGGCATTGCCACAAGATGCCTTTCAAACTTGTAGAGTCTCATCTGGAAGTTTTTACTTTTGCATGCATTTGTTTGGAATGTTTGACAGGAAAGGGGGCTCTGGAAATTTACAGAACCACATTTGTGTTTCATAGCATTAAAGCTGATACAATAAGTGGGACTTACTGGCCCTCTTTGAACGTAATGCTAAACCACAGTTTACTGCTATGTGAACAAACCTGTTTGGACCTTGGCTCAAGCACTCCTCTGATACATGCTAGAGGAGAAGACTGGAAGCATCCCCCTTTGGATTTAAACTAACTGCAGTGGGAATAGTGCTTAATTTAACCCATGAGTTATTGAAACAAGCCAAAATCAACCCATTGTATCTGATTGTGAATTGTTTCGAGAAATCATAGTTTAAACTAACCACAGTTCCCTATTTGGACACAACGATAAACTGTGCTTCATTAAAACTTGGAAGCAGAAGGTGCCAGAGTAAGAGGAGGAGCACTCAAGCAAGCTCACTCAAGTAGTGCTAAACCACAGTTTAGCACTACTTTTAAATCAGGACATTATCTTAACATAAGTATTGGCCATTCTCCATGAAGCTTAAACTTCGACTCTTTTTACATGTTCACTTGCTGGCATGACTGTCACTGTCCTTACAGTTGCTCATATTCGAGTTTGGGAAAGTGTACAGACTTCCACTCATATGGTTACTTCCAACAGCATGGTTACAGAATATATAGATGATGCCTTGTCACTGTAGAAGTTCATCCGCTTCTGTGTTTCGTAAATATGCTGTCAGGAGCAGATGCATGGATAGAACCATATCCATATTTCCAGACAGCCATGGACAACTGTGCAGCAGTGGCAGACATACCAGAAAGAGAACAAGTCAAGGAAGACTTGCTCTTTGGTGTGTTACGAGGTAGGGACTGTTTCTGAGCCAAAAAATAGAGAAACAAGACCTATTGTATGTGTACTACCTGTATATATTGTAAATTGCCTGTATGGATTGTGACTATCATTAGAATTAAAGGGTTAGAGTACCTTATTTTGAGAGTATCATGATCTGTCTTTGAAAGAAAAGCTGGCCCTCCAGGACTGGCCTTGACTAACACTAGAGAGAAGGTGAAAGGGACTAGAACAAAAGCACAGTTATTAAATGAATTCATCTAATGCACTTGAGATTTCTCTGCTCAGTGTTAGTTCATCCTAACCATCTTCTGATACTTGTGAAGAATTAATTTGAGAGTGATCTTGGCCAGGTGGGAATGTTATCTTGGCTACTAAGGAACACTCTTTGTTTAATATTCTCCATGTTAAAATTAAGTAAGTGGTAGAGGTGAGGGGGAATGAGTGAGTTTGGGATTTACAATCACTGAAGAGGTGCCTCAGTATAACAGTGAGCACTATATTTTTCTCAACATTGTTGGTCTCAAAGGTCCCCATTAAACAGAATAAGAATTGCTGCTTCTCAGAACTTGTCAGATCCAGGGCATACAACCTGCATGCACAATTGAGGCACTAAGGACACTGGTCTTCCTTTGTGGTAACCTTGTTTATACATTTAGAGAACATATTGACTACTGTATGCATTATTTCTGCAGCAGAACCAGAGCTTTACTTGTAAAGATTTTGTAAGAAATACACAGGAGGAAGGAAGGAAGAGACTTTGGATTCTAAAATGTCTAATTCAGTCACCATGATACAGTGCTCAAATGAACTGTGGCAAATTTAATGAGCAATCGAGGACAGAGACACATGTACTGGACACACTGGGGAAAGAGATTACGTGTACAGGGACTAATTAGCATGAAATATGAATACATTCGTATAAGTAGTCTTGATCTATGGGCCTTCTATATTATAGGGAATGATATTTGAATGAGTTTAATAAAGAGAAATTCTGAACTTTGGAGTGTTTTAGAAAATTTTAAAATAGCACTTGAGGTTTTGGATTCCAGGAAACTTAAATTTTGTGGAGAAGGTTGTATAAGTGATGATCCAAATAAGAGATCAAACATAAATAACTCTTTTTCTAAAACAAGAACATATATATACATGGACTTCAACAATTTCAACTAATAAACATTAAAGTTAGAGTTACAGCCTAATTTATGTATGTTTTGCATCAGATATCAGGTATTCTTGTAGAAGTATAGAGAAGTATACTACTGAACCCTGTCACTATTTAGGCCATTTCCTTTCCTCTTCAGTTTTCCACCCTTCCATTCCTAAGGAGCAACTTTAGGATTATCAACAAAAATGGTAGGCAGCTGTGTTGGTCCATTGGAAAAAAAGTTGAAAAGCTGCGGTAGCATAATAATTCTATTAGGACAAACTAAAATGTCACGAATGAATTTCATGATAATTCATTACTTCATGGGGAAATGATAGTAAGATTTGTATTTGGTAGGAAGCAGTTGGGGATGGTAGCATGCCAGCTTGGTAGTATGGAATTGTCCTGACACAATTCATTCAGAGGAAGGAAGATGATAGTCATTGTGTTGATAATTGCACAGTTCATACAGTCAGGAAGAAAAATAAAATCAAAATCCATAAGGGAGGAAGAAACTGTAGAGAGCTCTGGTATACCAAATATGACTTTATTTTCCATGAAGGAAATAGGAATGCATTAGATTTTGTGACATGCATCCATTATCTAAAACCATACAAGCCATGTTTGTACATCAGTCAGCCATAAATCCTGGCTTAGTAAACCATGATGTGCATGAGCAGCGTGCTTGTGCATGCAGCCCGAATATCATGCTTTGCTCCTCCCCTTGGGCGAGCGGGTAAACAAACCTGGAAGCTGCAGTTCTGCATAGCTTCCCATTATGTCCAAAATGGGGCTATTTCTAATTGCTTTCAAACAAGCCAGGATTTCTAAGCCAACTTTAAAGAAGACTTTAAAGAAGATTGTTTGGTTTGCATACCTGCTTGCTCAAAGGGGGGAGCGAAGTGGGAGTGATTAGGCTGTGTACCATAGACATCTTGCTCATCACATCACAGTTCATTAAGTTAGGATTGATGGCTTACTGCAGGGGTAGGTAACATAGTGCTCGTGAGTACCAGTGTATCCCCAGAAACCAAGGTGCCCTACCTCTCCTACATCTAAAACAAACAAAAAATAGATTTACTTATCAGAAGCTGGAATCGCTTCAGAGTGAGATCCTCCAGCTGCTGTCATCCTCATGTCCTGTGAATGCCTCTGGGCTGCATGTTTGGGCTCAGAGACATTTTTAGGAAATGAAGACTAGAAAGGATGGATGTGTTGTGTGTGTGTGTGTGTGTGTGTGAGAGAGAGAGAGAGAGAGAGAGAGAGAGAAAGACTGCATCTATGGGTAGTGATTCAGTGTGAGCAAGAAAAAGATGGAGGCAATGAATTGGTTGGTAGAAGAGATGGGGAGAGAAAAAGTTTGCCTTTTGTGAAATAGATTTCTGTTGGTGCTGAAAACTGGGGATTTAAAGGAAGTGTTAGTGTGTTGTGGCTCAGACCCCATGTATGCCTTATATGCAGTTTTTTGGGCAGATTACTTGTCCTTTGTGACTAGCTATGCATTCCACGGCAGACATTTTGTGGTGGTGCCCATGACAGTTTCTCAAATTGCCAAATGTGCCCATGGGCCCAAAAAGTTTACCTACCCTTCTCTTACCATGACATGCAAATGTGGCCACAAAGACATTCTTCATAGTCCTGGAACATACTTTTGAAGATCTAAAATAATTAATAGCTTGGGTGCCAATATTTGAAAATCTTAAGGGGCAGGCTTTTATTGTTGCCTGATAAGAATGAGTGTATTAGTTAGCAATTTGTCTTTTTTGTTTTGAGATGCTATAAATTACTTGTGGGATATAGGTGGATATGAATCTAAACATACAATGCTAAATCACAATTCAGTATATATAGTGGAGTCATTTGGGTTTCTTCAAGTGCGTCACTAAGCACAAATCTTTTTCAACTGAAATCCGTTGGTAGAGTTGAGGCTTGTTTTTTGGACAGTTATATGTGAACCCATGTGAGGGATTAAATGTGAATAATCAAAGACAGCCGCTGCCGGTCAGTGTTTGATCTCGGAAGCTAAGCAGGGTCAGGCCTGGTTAGTACTTGGATGGGAGACTGCTTGGGAATACTGGGTGCTGTAGGCTTCCTGCATTGAGGAGGGGGTTGGACTTGATGGTCTTGTAGGCACCTTCCAACCCTACTATTCTATGATTCTATGATTTGAAATGCGATGAGGAAGTAAATGATTCTAAGATTTAAACAAATAGTGTTGAGACATTGCTGTAAGCTGGCAATCCTGGTGAAATAGATGGGTTTACATTTTTTTTTTTTTACTAACGATCTGTATATATTTTTATGTCTGTGATGGCCCCTTTCTTACTCCCCCCCCCACCTCATTGGTGGGGGGCAACAATATTGGGCAACAATAGAAACTTCTGGAAAACCATAATATCTCTAATCAGTCTAACTTTATGTCCTCATTCCACACGCGTATCAGAGCGAGAGTTCACTTTCAGAATACTAATTTTGGAATCATTGGCCAAAACCAACAGCAAAGCTGAATAAAAGACAGTTGGCAGACAGCTTCCAGTGCTTATAAGTGCACTGATTAGACAATTTGAGATAATATGATGGCATTTGTTTCGTACAAAAATACCTTGGCCTGTGCAACAAATGATTAAGCACAAGAAAACTATTCATAAGATGCCCATCATAACTATAGTAATCTTTTGTATGCTGTTGTCAGATTTTTTTTAGTCATTTAACTAAAACTGTTTCTGATCATCATTAGAGAAGAATGAGATACTGATGAATAATTTAGTGATTTATTACTTCTCACATTATTTATGTAATGTTGCTATAGCACTGAGTCTTCTGTGCCTGCATTAAAACAGCCACTGTATTGCCTCAGCACCTCTTTTAAATAAATGCAGCAGTTTGCTAATGAGTACTTTAACCAGCGTATTGAGTTTGTATCATAGTGAAACTGTGTTCGGGCATGGTGTATATTTGTCATACTCAGTTCCCTATGAAGTTATCAAGCTGAACTCAGCCTAGTGGAGTTTTATCTACTAAGTATATCCCCCCTCTCCACTTTTGTAATACAGCAGTGAGAACAAGAACTTACACTAGAGCCTCTCAAAAAAAATTCCTTTATGATGGTCAAAATGTGCAATAGATGTCTATCTTACAAATATTTAAATTATGATTGTCGGCAAAATACCAGATCAGATGGAGATGAAACCAGCAAGTGACTCTGGTGTTTTAAAGGGTCCAAAGTAGCATGTATCCTAAGATTTTAATCACATCTGAAGTGCCATAATTTTATGCCAATAAATTTAATTTGAACTTCAGTATTTACACACATTCCACTTCATTAAGTGGTAGATCCAGGAATGTCACTTCAAAATTTAGCTTCCTTTGGTTGAGAACCATTGCAGGCTTATGGTATGTTTGTGATGAATCTTTATTTGGAACTTATGAACAGAGCATAGTGGAAACAAATAAAATTTTGTAGTAGGCAGTAGAACTGCTAATCTTGAAAGAGATTACCAAAGCACCAGCACAGATCCCTGCAGATTTCAGGATACTTCTAGCCTGTTAACTCCAGCTCAGATCTCTCTGACTGTGTTTTTCTTGTTTCCTCTTCCCTCAAATTCAATCTGTTACTGTTTTTCTTTTCTGAAGGTATCACCTTCAGGAGGCCAGAGAAAGAGATTTACTAGCCATCAAAGAATATTAGTGTTTCATTAAATACACCCATAGTTGCCCATCAATAGGCCCATTCACAGTAATCAATCAATTTAGGAAGAGGTATTGTACTTCCATAGATGCCTCATTTTAACACAGTTTAAAACTGTGTTAAAAACAGGGGTTATTTCCAAAAGAAATAGCATATGAGAGCCAATGGATTAATTCTGAAGTTGGAAAATGTTTTGTTACTTTTTTGTGTGTTTTAAAAAATCAATTGGATTGGTATATGGCTAGTCAAGAAGCTAATACACTACAATCACAACATGTATTCTTTGCATATTTTGAAAATAAAAGCACCTAGGGAACAGTCACTCTTACCAAATCTTTATTTATTAGCAGTATTTATATACCACTTCTTATTTGAAACAAAATCTCCAAATGGTTTACAAAAGAATAAAAACAATCACATACACACAATGTGTATCATGAGGTAGGTTTAAAGATAGCCTATGATTGGGGAAAAGCTAAACTATACAGATACGATTTCAATAAATGCCTGAAATATGCCAATGTTGAAGTCTGATGTATTTCAACTTATAACTTGCAACTTACTGTAACTTGACCTGCTAATTTGATGTAACTTTCACTGTGAAAGTAGGAATATGTGTACAGCAGGATAAAACTTTCTGTTTTTCTTTTGCTCATGAGCGGTGAAGCTTATGCATCAGGACAGAATATTGAACTTAGCCTTTTCACTGCACTAGACAACTTTATTAAACAAGGAATCCCACACTTCTCTGCTTCCAGGAGCTCCAGTTTCCTGGCTTATAAGCCATAAAATCATTGAAGAAAACATATTTTCTCCCTGCAGATTCTTTGTAACATTGCAGGTGTAATCTTGGGGATAAGTAGAAAAAGCAGTTTCGATTTATAGGATCTGTATAACATCCCTATCCAGGTTAGTGACAAAGGACATTAAAACAAACAAACAAACCCCCTCCCCCCTGAACTCAGTTAAGGTTTCAAAATCAGCACCAACCTGTCCCCCATACCCCAAACAGGGTAAACATTATATTTAACCAAAATTAAACCCCTAGTGGCACGGCTAGGTAAATGTTGACCATTTTCAGATACTCTCTGATCTACATATACCCAGTAGGAGTGGGTGACTTCTAAAAGATGCATGAACATAAGTAAGTAAATTGCCCAGTAGCACAGAAAATGAGACATTTTACTGGACTTCATTAAGATATATTTAGACTGGACTTGAGTCTGTGTGGAAGAAAAATGGAAGTGCCATGGAAGTGCCATAGAATGAACTATTTTTATTTTCATGTATAGTGGCAGTGCAGACATCACTGTTTCCAGACTCTTAATAATGTTTAGGAGATAGGGAACTTGCTGTGGGCTTGCTTCCATGCAAATTTCCCTCTCCCTTTCATGATTTGCCTTGACAATAACGTAGCAGTATCTTTGGACCACACAATGTTAATTGTTACTAGGTTTAACCAGGGTTTAATATACTTCGAGGAGCTTAGAAAGGAAACTTGCAGCATTTCTAGTCTGTTTTAAGCTTACCAGATATGCTCTACTCTGTAATGTGAGGCTGTGGTTAAGAACTTAAGATGTTGTTGCATTTTGACAGTAGGGCTGCTTCCCAAATGGAATTTGGGCAAAAGTGAAGTGATGAGGGCTATCTTAGTGGCCTGGAAGATTAACCTAGAGGCCCGAGGAAGAAACAGTGAAGATCTAACAAAGTTGGCCCACTCAGAGGGCATTATAGAACAGGGAAAGGAAGACAAAATTTCCTTCAGTAGTTGCTCGGATTTATTCAGGTGGGCAGAATCCTTTTCAGAGCAAGAAACCCTGAAGGCATCTCCTTGAGGGAAATATTCTAAAATGTTTCATCCTTCCTTCCAGAAATAAGGCAATAACTTTTAGCATTCAAAAGGTATTGAATGTTAAAATCATAATAGCTCGATCCCTTCTCAAGTTGTTCCGTACCTTTTTATTTTGGTTTTTGAATAATTTGTACAATTAAGTTAATACTTCAAATAAAGTAATTTCAGGATCTGAGTCAGTAGCACACAGTTTTCTGCAGTAATACATAGATATATAAATAAATCAAAGTGCTGGTAGAGACCAGTAATTCAGAGATAGCTTTTCTGCTACAGTGGACTTCTTATGGGGATTTTGTGTTGCCATTTTTAGATTCTCTTAAATATTTGGTTGTTGGAATATTTTTAGATGATCACAGTAGCTTGCTTGCTTTATTTGTTTTATGTAGGCTGTATCTGTCTTTACTGCTATGGCTCAGTCCTTTTCTCTTGTGCATCTAACAGTACATCAGGTGACTTATGTGCCATCTAGTGGTCAGAGGCAAAATCACTGTTCCAGTTAAGTTCCGCCTTTGAAGCTCAGTTCTGCGGTTTTGCCTCACTGAAGTGGTCGTGGATTTGCCTCTCTGCATTCTCCTGACTCCCACCCCAGTTTAGCCAGCCTTTTCCTCTTGTGCCTCTGGCTCTGCCACTTGCTATGGGGAAAGCAAAGGGAAAGTCTGTTTCTGCCTGCAAGTCTCCTCATACACCTCGCCTGGCAGTCTCCTTGGGCTCTTCACAAGCTGCCTCTGCAGCCTCCATCAGTGACAGAAAGGCGATAATGGTGGCCGTTATTGACCTTCCTCCTGTTCGCGCTGAAACAGCTTGTCCATCTACACCTTATGAAAAAGCAAGCCTTTCTGTCACATCCAGAGCACCCTTTTCTCCATCTTTGGGACAGTTTTCCACAGCAGGGCTCAACGCAAGATTGAGTGCCCACAACGACATAGTCCTGGGTGGTCTGGAGTTGGGAGTCTGGGAGGAGGAAGAGGAGGACAAGGAGGGGGGAGCCTGGGCTTATACAGAAGCCCAGTTTTTGCTACGTTGTCTCCCAGGCGGTTGGCCAGAAGGAGCCTTAGGGCAGATGAAGATGATGGAGAGGCACACATGACTGGGAATTTGGGCAATCTGTTTTTGATGCAATCTTCCCTGGAGGAGTTCCAGGGGTTCACAGACCACCCTGTGGGAACAAGGGCATCATCCTCCAGGCCCATTGCTTTTTCCCACCAAAACTCTGTCAATCCCCTACAGTTAGGCAGCAATCTGGGGGAATCGGTTTCTATGGAAATTCCACCTTCTCTGCTACAGCGTTTGAAGGAGGCTTTCTTAGCTGACCTGGATAAGGATGCCTAGGTTCATTATCATCTTTTAATCCTTTCTATGTCTGCTACATCTAGAAATGTTGTGCAGCCCTCTGGTTCTCACCGAACATCACAGCAGTCTCCACAGGCTTCTTTAGCTCCAGCTTGAGACAGAATTCATATATCTCCAGATCTTCATGATGTGCCTAGGGGGAAGTTAAAAAGAAAACATCAAACCAACCCAAATCTGGACTCTCCTAACCCAGATGAGAATGAAGTGGACTTAATTGTCCTGAATGATGAGATGTGGAGTGGTGAGTCCAACCTCGAGGAGCCTGAGTCCTGTTGTGTATTTCAGGACTCCCATTATCTTCCCCTGTTAAGTAAATCTATGGCAGCCTTAGATTTGATTCCTTCAGAGGAAGCTTATCAGCCCTCTACTTCTAGGGTTGCAGTTGTCTGTCCTGATCATTGGCCCAAGACCAAAATGGTGGAGTTGTCTACTTTTATCCCAAAAGTGATTAGAGGTGAGTTGGATTTTCCTTTGCAGCACAAGAAATCCACCATTATTGCTAACAAACATTATGTTTTAGAGCAGCCTATTATTGTTCAAATTAAAGTCCCACTTATTGATGTGCTGGTGGCGGCTCTGGTGAATCGTGCTCTTCACCTGAAAGATATGGATGCTCAAGTAAACAGTTCAGGGCAAGCTGGATACTGGCTTGAAGAAGGCCCATGAAGCAGCATCCCTGTCTATTTGGGCGGCAGCTTCAGCAAATCCAGCCAAGAGGGAGATGGTGAAATTGGCCATCCAACAGCTACTAGATATTGTAGTGGTGGAATCAGTGCCTCTAGAAGAGAGTGGATTAGGGCTCTATTCTCATTTCTTTAAAGTCTCAAAGAAAGATGGGTCCTTAAGAGCTGTATTGAATCTCAAGTTTCTTAGTCACTTCATCCATTACTGCAGGTTCAGGATGGAGACTCTTCTGTCCATCAAATAAGCTCTTTGCCTTGGAGACTTCATGACTTCAGTGGACCTCAGAGAAACCTATCTCTGTGTTTGTATCTTCCTCAACCATTGGCATTACCTCAGTTTTGTCTTCAAGGGGTCCCCTTTTCAATACAGAGCCATGCCTTTTGGCCTAGCTTCGTGTCCCAGGATATTTACAAAGATCATGATCAGTTTGGTGACACATCTTCGCATGCAAAGGATCGCAATATACCCTTGCATCAACAATTTTCTCATCCATTCAGCCTCTCAGTATCAGGCAGTGGTTGACCTGTAGGTCATCCTGGCATGCCTCAAGGATTTTGGTTTTCTGGTTAACAATCAAAAGAATAATCTGCTCCCTTCTCACAGGAATCACAGCTCTATCACCAGAGAGGATCTCCAAAATTCAAGCTGCAATCAAATTGATTGCTTCAAGAAGGCAGCCAACCTATTGCTTCTAACGAAGGTTCTGGGCCTCATGGTGTTAACATTCTAGGTAACTCCTTGGACAAGACTTCATTTTCGTCGCTTACAATGGGCCCTACCTCCTTTCCAAAATGTCATAGCTTCAAGACGTCACTTGAACATTCATCTGTCTGGGACTGTTCGAGCTTCCTTCCACTGGTGGCTCTGTGCTGTTTGGAGAGGGGGTCCCGCTCCTGGATACCCCAAAACAGTGATTACATCAGATGCCTTTCTGGTTGGGAAGCTCTGTGGAAGGAGAGTATGGTTCAAAGAACCTGGTGCTCGGGTGAGTTGTAGCTTCCTATCCACCTACTAGAACTCTGGGTGGCCAGGCTAGCAGTTCAGCACTTCATGCAAATACTTCCTCTCAGATTGGGCCTCATCCGGATGGACAATGTCACAGCCAAAGAAAACATTGACCATCAGGGAGGAACCAAGGCTCCAGGCTTCCAGGTGGAGGTGGACTCCCTCCTTCTCTGGGCGGAACATCACCTAGAATCTCTTTCTGTGGAATACCTAAGTGATGGAGAGACTACTCAGGCCAACTGGGCAAGCAGGGGATGGCTAAACCAAGGAGAATGGATGCTTCACTCAGAAGTCTTCGAAGAGATAGTATACTGTTTCAGGAGAGTCCAGGTGGAGCTGTTTGTGTCAGAAGCCAGTCACCAGGTCAGCATCTCCAGCAGTAGAGATGATGGACGCCTTGTCTTCTCCATGGCCGACCAGGCTTCTGTAAGCTTTTCTACTGCTCCCTCTTCTCTCCAGCGTTCTGTGGAAGATGAAGGAAGCAAAGGCGAGACTCATTCTAGGGGCTCCCTTTTGGCTACGGAGACTCTGGGTTCCCAATCTGATCAATCTGGCAGTGGTTCCTTCTTGGCCCCTCCGTCTGTGGGGTGACTTGTTATCTCAAGGCCATCTCCTTCACCCAAACCCTGTGTGGCTTCAGTTACATGTCTGGAGATTGAAAGGAACCATTTTGCCAAAGCAGTCCTCTCTACTGTGGTAATCAAGACTATTTGAGACTGCCTACTCACAGAATTTACCAGAGTACATGGAAGATATTCTCCACTTGGTATACTAGGAAAAAGATTTTGGCTCAGAAAGCCAGAATCTCAGACCTTTTACCATTTTTGCAAGACGGGGACCGCGGTGGCTTAGTGGTTAAGACGCTGAACTGCAGACTGGAAGGTCGGCAGGTCAGCAGTTCGAGACCCGAGTGCTGCGTGACGGAGTGAGCTCCCGTCTTCAGTCCCAGCTTCTGCCAACCTAGCAGTTCGAAAGCAAGAAATTGCAAGTAGATAAATAGGTACCACCTTGGCGGGAAAGGTAACAGCGTTCCGTGCACCTCGGTGTTCAGTCATGCCGGCCACATGACCACGGAAGCGTCTTCGGACAGCGCTGGCTCTTCGGCTTAGAAACGGGGATGAGCACCGCACCCTAGAGTCAGACACGACTGGTTGGGGACACCTTTACCTTTTACCTTTTATGGCTATGGGACTCAAGCCTAATATGCTCAAGCATCAGGCTTCCACGCTATCTACTCTTTTGTCAGAAAAACCCAGATAGGTCCACGGACTCTCATCCTTTTCTTAAACAGTTCCTGCAAGGAGCTTTTTCAAAGTCACCTCCAGTTCAACAGAGTTTCCCTTCCTGGGATCTTCATAATTTCAGTACTTCAGAAGCCACCCTTAGAGCTCCTGAAAACAGTATTTCTCTGCTGTCTTTCAAGCTTTTATTCTTGGTGGCCATAACATCAGCCAGAAGAATCTCTGACATTAATGTCCTCTCTGTCGATAAATGCCTATGTGTCTTCTGTAAAGATGGAGTGGTGGTCCTTACTAACTCCTTTTTTCATCCTAAAGTCTGTCGTCTTTTCATTGTCAACAAGTAGTGTACAAAAATAAGATGAAGGATCTGAAATATTTGTGGCAAAAGTAATTGCTTTGAAGTTTCAGATAAATAGCTGAACTATGTGAGATACTTATTTCTTCCCTTCTTTTCATGTTTATCCCAGGTAAAGTTTGTGTATTTAATTAAAATGATTAAGACTATTTACAGGTGTTCTAGTACTATGAACACAAGCAAAGGGCTGAATGCGCCTGATCTCGTCTGATCTTGGAAGCTAAGGAGGGTCAGCCCTGGTTAGTACTTGGATGGGAGACCACCTAGGAATCAGGCTTCCTGCACTGAGCAGGGGGTTGGACTCGATGGTCTTGCGGGCCCCTTCCAACCCTATGATTCTATGATAATTTTAAAAATTGAGGATAAAGTAGAATTATTCATACACATTCTAAGCAGAATGCTTCTGGCTGAAGATGTTATATCACTGCAATAAGTAGCTCTTTGGACTGAGAGTTGTGTTTGATATGGTTGTAGTTTATGTTTTGCAACAACCTGAAAACCGGTCAAAAGAAGCTGGTTCCTCTTGCTTGTGAAGTTAATTAATGAATAATTTACAGAAACCTGTGAGATGAGTGGCCTTAAGGTTTGTGCTGGTTAAAAAGGATTAAGTCTCAGCAGCTTAACCTTTTGTTATTTTTAATAAACAAAATTTAAAAAATGGGAGATTTAAGCTTGCATTTTACTAATTGTGAACCTTACTAATTGTGCAAAATTGCTAATGGAGAAAGGCACCTTTGATTTCTAGACTTTATAACTCATGATTGCAGTTTAATAAAAATGGTTATAAAGTAAGCGGTAATAAAAAAACAAGGGATATATCTGTGTCTGCTTTCTGTTTTTACACAGGGATGTGTCTTTTCTTTTTCTGTTAAACTGAGAGCCTTACTTTAACATTTAATATCTTTAAATCAAAGAAGTGGTATTTCCTCATATTAGGTTAACTTCTAACTGATGAAAAATAAGCAGCACTATTTTCCTGGGTTCAGTTTGTTTAAGCTCATTTTTTTAAAGTTTCAAGCAACAGTTTGTAATAATATGTGTTGTGCTTTGTTCAGGTATACATGAATAATCTAAAGTTCACTTCATCAGGTTGGCTGATGAAGCAAGGTAATCTGGCATGCTTTTGATTTTGTTCTTAGTACAAAACAAACAAATTTTTGTTCTTGTTTGTTCAGTACTGACAAACAAATGTAAGATTACATCAATTCTTCTTACTTTTAATGGAGCTTTTGTATCTGGCAGGCTTTGATACAGTAACTTTTGATTTACGTTAATATCACAGTCTGAAAATGAATCCTTCTTTTGTAGGGGTGGGGTGGGGTACTTGCAGGATTGTTGGCTTTTATCATTACAGGGAGGATTGGAATGCAGCGGAGACACTTTATTTTCACTGCAGGAGCTGATAAATGTGCAATTTGCTTCCCTTCCAGGTGGCATCATATGTATGCGGTTAGATCACACATCTGTTGACTTAGATGGGAAAATGGGTGTGGCGAGCAGGTGCTTTGAAAATCTGGGATGAAAAAGTATTCCAGATTCATCCTGTATCATATAGCTTTCAGCAGGTAGGGGAATGTAGATAATGCTGTCAACAGCTTCTCTCCCCCCCCCCCCCCCGCTTGCCATTGTTCATCTTTGGAGCAGTGTTGAATGTGTTGCTAATTATTGTTGAGCAACTTAGTGGGTGGCTGCCACCAAAACTGAGCTGATCAACTTCCTAATATAACTTCCTCTGAGAAAGACCTGGTTGTAATATTAAAGAAATTCCAAGCAACTTCTAGAATGTTCTTAATTCTAGCTTCTTGTAGTTAGAAGTTTAACAATGCTCAGGCCATTTTGGTTAGTAGCTATTGGTAGACCAGTTATCTGATATTTTTTCCCCCTATTGCTTTTTAACATCTAGGTGTGCTATTTTCATGGTGATCCTGGCAGCAAATTATAGGAAATAATACTGGGTATGCCACTGCAGCTTCCTTTTGAGTGAAAGTAAAAATGAACAATGATAATGGTTTTTCAACTAGTAAACCCAGGAAAGAGCATGGAGTGTGATGATGAGGCTAGAGCATTTTAGTCAGCTCTGGAAGCATTTCCTATCATGTGGAAAGGAGTACTGATGATACATTCCCCATAGAGAAAGTGGCATGCTGGTTGTGGCTATGCGTGAATATGGTTATAAGTATTGAAATGTATATTAAAGAATATAATAAATAAAGCTAAGCCTAATTTAAATAGTGTCCACATCTTTCCTAATGGGGTTACCACATGTGAATTGTTAAGAAAAGTCATTTTCAGTTACTGGATGTATTCCAAACAATATGGTTGCAGGATTTTACCCCCCCCCCCCAAGGTAGAAAACTTTCAAGCAACAGTTGTCACACTTTCTTTTAAATTACATCATGCCTCCAATTTCTAACTTAACATTGTTTTACTTGATCAGAGGTTTTAGGTATGTTCACTTTGGGATGGTGTGTGTGTGTGTGTGTGTGTGTGAAGAAAAATAAAGAAAAGGGAAATGTAAATATATATGCAAGCAGGGATTAGTCTCTCAGTGCTGTTGAAACTTAACTGCCTATGTCAATCTCTTCTTAACTGTGTAGCAACAAATGTTTCTGAGGCAAGGCCATGCACTCACATCAGTTGTTGTGGTCAGTCTAATTGTCTTGCTTCAGTGATCACATAGAACATTCTTGCTTCTGTCTTTTGTGTAGTCTTCTGTTACTTGTCAAATCTCACCTTTTTCAGCTCACCCGTTCAAGGTTTCAGCTGAAGTGGGATCAATACTTGCCACTTCACAATTTCTGAAGTGATTAATTGCATTTAAATTATCTACCCATAGCAGCCTTTTAATGACACGTAGCTTTAGAAACTCACCTTCAACAAAATATTCTGTAAATGATGCTAGATTTCAGAGGTATTTTGTTAGCACTGAATTTGAGGAAGACATGTTTTAGCTGGATGGGAGAAATAAAGCACCTGGAGAAAAGCAATTTCGAATGATGAACAATGGTATCTATACCTTCCCTAAAAGACTTTGAAAGCAGGCTCTTCTATTGTGGAGTGTGTGCATTTGGGTTCCCTTCCACTGTATCACTTCAGAGTCAAGGCTTTTCACAGGGGATGCCTTCTTCCCCCCCCATTTAGGAACAGAACTTTTCTTTCCTTTAAGTTACCTAAAAAGAGTCAGAACTGAGCTCTAAGCAAAAGAAGGCAGAGCTCCATTCTGGTATGACCCAGGAGGAATTCTGTCATGAACAATTCCTTACTTGGGGATTTGGTTGCAGTGCAGCCCTTCATAACCTTGTACAAAACAGGCAGGGGGTCATATTGATTTTGCGAACTTTATTAGTTGTATAAAATAGATCTGTAACTATTGACCCCACTTGTGTTAGGTTTTAACAGTTACTGAAATAGTTCAGTTTAAAACATCACTTCTATACCGTTTGGGGGAAGAGGATAATAATGACATAGCTTAGGTATTAAATGGTGTAGAAGAATAATATCGTAACTCTTAATTGTATATCATCCTGAAAAAGAATATGATTGTCAAAGAGCATGAATGACTTTGTATCCTGGCAACCTAATGGGGGAGAGGGCAACCACTTAACTGCAGCATTGAATAATATTAAAAGACTAATAATTGTTAAAAAATACCTTTCTACTCCCTTATTTTTGAAAACCAAGAATTAAAATGCTATCTATTTTTCTTTTCATTTTCTGCATATACTACAAATGCTTCAGAATAGTGTTTGCCACTTCTTAATTAAGTGTGGGTAAAATGTTACGGCTGAGACGTTCTCAGAAGGTAATATGCTCATGTGTTAAATCCTGTGCTTTATAACTTTAGAACAAGTTTCAAATATGATAATCATCATGAGGACATTTAAATGGTGCTGTGCTGTCCTCCTGTTATATACTCTGTCTTCTTTTCTGCAGTTGCACTATGATTTCATCATAAAGTATTCAGTGCAGCTTGCCACATGTAGTATAAACTTCCTTTACATACCTATTGAGGTTGCAACAGGAACTCCATAATACATTTTGTTTTGTTACAAGCGCAGACACACTCACTCTTTTCTAGGGTATTTACTCCCTTTTACATCATTCTTCCTACATTTGGGGGTGGGAGTCATAACCACCAAGGGAAATGGGTTTGTGGTACTGGAATATGGATGGATGAGTTTTGATTTCTAGCAAGCTCTGTACCTGAAAGTTCAGGGCAGGCAAATTTTAGCAACATATATTAGTCCTCTAAAATTGAAAAACACACTAAAGAACTTTACTAATACTTGAACAATGATTATGGTCTTGTATTACTTTTAGCGTTTTGACTTTAGGGAGAGATTTCCAATTCTCCACCATAATTGTATGAATGGATTGGACCTTGGTTTTAGTGATAAATGCAAAGAATCCCTGCTTTATTAACTCCTCTTCTATCATTCATAGTAGCCTGTATTATATAGTACAGGAGTATTAGGGACTTTTCCCAGTGTGCTTTCCCAGAATAAGTATATTAATCACATCTTAGAAGCTGTAAAAGAGTGTACAGTCCTTGCATTTGTGGCATGGAAAAGGGGTTTGGAGGCCAAAACATTTCTTGCAATATTTCCAAATTATTTCGTCCTCCGCTTATTCTTTATATTTTTTCCTGGTTCTCTCCTCATCTGGTTGCAATTTCAGTAACATATTTTCTTTGAAAACTAACAATTCCTCTTCCTAGTAATAGTGATGCCATTATGTAATCTATTAGGTTGGCTATGTGATAATGTCACTGAGAGCAAATGAAGCCAATTGAGATTGAAGGCAGTGCTTCCTTAATATTGCATTTTCCTGCTTTGTGTTAACCTGTTTTGCCCTCGGTAACAATGTCAGTGTAACTAGGAGGAAGGGTTATTTTTCAAACTGAAAATGGCACCAAAGTTGCAGCTGACTGGGGCTGTGAAGAGATTCACTATAGGGTTGGTTGCCTGATAGTATCTCAGGAGGTGGGAAATACTTTCTGGAAAGAAATACAAAAGCAATAAAGGTCCCACTGAGAGATCTCTGAAAGGGAGGCACATTTCACAAGAGAAAACATTCACCAAAATGCACCCTCCCATTTTGGTTTAGCCTTAATTAATATAATTACATAAAAATGCAGAGTAAAGTGCACTAAAACCTCCACTTAGTGCAGATGTTCTCTTGATTCTCAGGATCATTTACTATTAAATAGGCAAAGCAAGCCTACAAGCCAGCTGAATCTGAAATTTTGCTTCTTGTTGAAACGGTGGAATAATAAGACTTTTGTTTATGGTAATGGATAGGCACTGTTCATAGCTGTTGTTTAACCCTGCACAAGACTCTATTAGTGGCAGTGTTAGTTCAAGAAGTATTTAGCAGTTCACAGTGTGACAAAGATAGTCCAGGATAACCGGGGCTGCCATCCAGATAATATCAAGCCATCTTGTGTTAAATGTTAGCAGATGTTTGACAAAATCACTCATCTCCCTGTCTAGTACAACTGTCTGATTTGGAGGCTTATTTCCATGTTAGGAAAGCAGTTGCTAATAGCAGTTCTTATAAATTTCCTGAATGTCGTTCCCTGTGACTACTTCTGCCTCATCTACCACAGCTGAAGGTTTAGCTTTACAAATATATCCTGTGAAATTAAACCGCTGTTCTCTCCCTAGTGGAACCAGAGCAGTCAGTGTAGGGGGATCAAAACATTGGCTTGTTCATTCATCAGCTTAGGTTAGGAAGGTGTTGTTTGACCCAAGGTGGTCTTTGCAGGTGATACCCCTGAGGGATCCAATCCCGTCCTCATAAAAGTAGATGACAGTCTCTTTGGTCAGGTGTGTGTTGTCTGGAGTTGATGTCATAGGGATCATAGTTTGAGAAGGAGGAAGGGAGATGTATCAATTAGCTTGGACTTCTAATAATCAAACTAGCACTGTTTGACTTGTGGAATGAGAATTCAGCAGGGATATGTGATTTCATACAGGCAACACCTCTGCCAAAACATATATCAATTGGCAGGGCAGAAAATCTACATCTGGAGGTGACTACATGTGTGGAAGCAAATCTCAGTCAGTAATGGTGACCTGGATGATACACCTCATAGGCTTTCCTGTGCATCAACAGTCTCTCTTGAGTTTCCTTGCTGTAACAGAAGTCGTTTGGAAATTAAGCCTTTTATTGGCATGACAGAGTGTAGTGATCTTAGTAATTGTAAATGTGTGATACTATTTTCTAAGAATCTGACAACCTAGGTAGAATTGGGGTGACTGGATGCTCCTGTATCTTGAGTTGCTGTACAACATGACAGGCAATTCTGACAGGGTGCAGCCTCTTGAGTAGGGGTGAGGTGTACCTTCTGAAAATACTTATTCTGGTTAACAATTAAAGTACCTTGCTCTCTACTATATCTTGTCACCACTGGTGTACAATATTTTCCTTTGTCCTAACATTAGAACAGTTAAATCATGCAGAGGTAATGCTTAATGGTGTTCAGTAATTGAGTTAATGATCAGGTGTGAGAGTACGTTAGGTATTTCACAGCTGTTAATTTTCAAAACCCATGTGTTTCCAAATTTTGGGATAGGCTAATAGTGAAATTTTACTTAATTAAGTCTCTGAACCATTACAGCTACCTTTTGGGTTTTCCATGTCACCAGAACAATTGGCTGTGTTTAATTTTTCTCTAAATTTCTGGTTTACTTTGGCTAATGTCATTGTTACTTGTGTGGGCATGAAGCAGGTGTCATAACAAAACTATTCTTTCAGGGGGATACATTAGAGTACAGGTGTAGGCAATGCAAGGATATAGCTACCTCTCAGCTGCAAATGTAGTACATAACATAAGAGTACAATGCAAAACAATCTCTTACAGCATGTTGCATCAGCTTTTCCTCCCCAGCTTTGATAAACAAATACGTTATTGCTCACAAAATAGATCACAGTATTAATGGAAAACAAAATCTTGGTTGCTCACCAACAGGTTTAATTTAGATCCTCTTTTTGATTTGTTTTGTTAAGCGTTTAACTCTACCTTTCCCAACACCTGAACCTCTTTTCATTTCCCTTGGCTGTGTTTTAAATTAACGAGTGTGTTCATAGAATAAATAAAATAGAGATCAGTATTGTGTAGTTGCAACCAGTAGGAGGCTCTAATGTGCTGAAGGTAAAAATTGTGGTAAGTTAACCCATTTGCTGCCTCAGAGGCAACCAGTAGATGGGAAAGGGTAGTACAGCTACGCATCACCCTCAAATAGCATCTGTTCGATTTGATTTGAAATAGTTCATTATCCAACAGCGGCCTTGTTTTAGCATGAACTTCTTTTTGATTCCAAAGCAAAGCTAAAATGTTACTGTGTGTGTTATCCTGTTTTCCACCATACACATACATGATTTCTTGGATCCTTGTTTATGTAATGATAAAAAGTATTAAGCACGTAACATCAAACGTTCTAAAGGTTTAAGCATAACCCAGGAGTAGAAATGTTGCTTCTGTTAAATATGTACATACTCATAAATGTCCTGTTTGTTTTGCAGTTAAAAAGGCAGTTGAGGATACTGAAGAAAAGAAGATAGCTATGCCTAAGAAGAGAGTTAAAGAGTTAAGACTGTTGGATGGGAAGACAGCACAGAATTTGTGTATGTAATATGTTGTTTCACTTTACATAATGCTTATCTAAGATCAAATTTTCAGGCTTTTCTATTGTCAGTAATTTGGTATTTTGCGGTAAACATACATAGTGAAATGTCTTGGTATGGAAGCTGTCTTGATGGCATTGTCATTACTAGCAGTACCTCCTTGGACTCCATAGCTTGAGGCAAGAGCTATAGGTGTTAATATTGTCTTGGGGAGCCTGTGACTCTGGACTTTGGTAGTAGTTGAAATTACTTCCAAGAATACTCTGGTTCCATAATGGAACAAGGGAGAGACCCGATTCATGGTTATGTCAAACTTGAGTGTTTTGCACTTACCTGGTACAAATTAAGCAGAGGTAAGTGTTTGATGCCTGCGTTATTGAGCATGGACATGTTCACAGCTTCCCATACTGAAAATACAACAGAGCTAATATGTAGGAGATATGGCAGTCATTTGTAGTGCCACAGAGATGGTTTCTATCTCATCAGGACCTGTGTTCATTTTTTCTTTTCTTTAGGCAGTCCAAGAATGGAAATATTAGAACTGTCCTCTCAACTTTGATAACTAAACTAGTTGGGGGACATAACAATTTCATGGACATATCAAAACTACATGAGCATTAAGTTGGAATAATGGTTGTTTGGACTTCTAACATATATTGTTGAAGTTATAGCCTCAGTAGCACAGCTCTCTGTAGTAACCATACATCTCAGTGGTAATCACAACCAACATGCTCCTTCCATGTGTAGAAACTGCTTGCACATTCTGTGTGTTTTTGACTGCATTTTAGAAATTTAGTTTTGTAAAATTTATTCACAGACATAAGAATAAAACATAGTGCCTCTGAACCTGGAGGTTCAGTGTAGTTACAGTGACTGTTTGCCATGATAGCTAAATGCACTCTTCTGGTTCAGTAGCCATATGCATCTTAATATTAGTTGCCTGGGGAGGACTATTGCTTTCATACCCTTTTTGTGAGCTTCTTGGAAGCATCTGGCTAGCCACTGTGGAAAACAGGATGCTGGAGTAAGTACACCTTTGGTTTAATCCAGAAGGGTTTCTTATAAAAGGTGAGGAGGAGGATAATGTAAGCCGCCTTGAGTTCCTTGCGAGAGGGAGAAAGGCGGGGTATAAATGCAATAAATAAATAAATAAATAAATAAATAAATAGCTCAGAAACCACTAGGCAAGTAAAATATGTCCTAAAATATCATTCACATCAGATTGGATTTTTTTTTTGAGGGATCTGAGTCATGTATTGTTGATCATAAAGGCCCATAACTCAGTTCTTGTTACTACATTTTCTTAAGAACGACTTCATATAAAACAGAGTTTGAATTGAATTTGGGCCTTGGTTCTGTTTAATACAAGAAATCACAGCTCATTTGAAGCCATTTCACCTACATTCCTCAAAGGCATTGCATAAAACTATCCTAGAATTTAATTTGACATAAGTGGATTTATAATATTTTTTTCTAAAACCATGGCTGTAACACATCAGAATATCCTCAGACTTCTATAATGCTGTTTAAGATGCTAAAGAATGTCTACATTAATATAGACCAGGGGTACAGACCGTCTTTCAGAAGCTCTCAGGGGCTGCATTCCAAGGATAGGGTAAAAAAACCAAAAGTACTAGCATATTTTAGCTTAAAGCTCCTACTGCCAGTAACTAAGCTTTCCAACCTTTTAGAATGGGCAAAAACTGCACAAAGTTGGGAAACCACAAGCCGGTGGTTGGGGAAAAGGGGGTGGTGGCCAGAGGAAGTGGCTGTGGCCTTCTGGGGAATCCCAGAGCTCTGGACTGGGGCTCCCGGAGTGCCAAATTTGGCCCCCTGGTCTGAGGTTCTGAGGACTGTTATAGATGGTACTTAGAACATTTCATTCTATAATTTTATTACATAAAAGACATCACTGAAATATTCAATTCAATGAATGTTTTTGGGTATAATGTATACTGATCTATGAAACTTTTAATGTAATAATATAAACACATGCAATCTACATTTGACTATAGTCTCAAATTATGGTGGTGTTTCCTTTCAGCTATTTTCCTGGGATCTTTCCGCATGCCTTATGAGGAAATAAAAAATATTATTTTAGAAGTAGATGAAGAAAAACTGAGTGAAGCATTGATTCAGGTAAGTTAGTATGGCATCTCTTTGAAGCAAAATTTCACTCTCTGGAAAGCTTTTTTTGGAAGACCTGTTGGCCTGCTATGTGGCAGAGAGATCATATACCCACTCCAGGAACATCAATTCTGAAACTGGGCTGCTTGTATGCCTTCAGTTTAGCACTATGAGCTAGATACATTCTGCTTTTGAGCCACTATGTTTTCCTCTTTGCTCATTTCAAATATTATTTGATTTATCTAGGTTTTTCTTCACCCTCTTGGGAAAGCTTCAGGCCACTTATAATATTTATAGAATAACATATGTACTAGACTTTTTGTGGCAAGGTCCAACACTTCATTACAAAGACGATACTGAAAATCTGTTGGGTAGAGATAAAGCAACAGATGTGTGTGTGTGTATATATATATATATATATATGTGTGTGTGTGTGTGTGTGTGTGTGTGTGTGTGTATATATATATATATATATATATATGCGCTCGAGGACCTCACATTTCAAGTGGCAATAGGGGATTGCACTTTCAGAGTAAAGTGTTTTTCTTTTATGCTTACCTCTTCAATAATCTTAAAGTGTAAAGCACTGAAAAGACAGCCAGCGTGGTATAGTGGTGAGAGTGTTGGACTGGGAGCTGGGAGATCTGGGTTCTAGTCCCCACTCGGCCATGGAAGCTTACTGGGTGACTTTGGGCCAGTCACAGACTCTCAGCTCAACCTACCTCACAAGGTTGTTGTTGTGAGGATAAAATGGAGCGAAGGAGGATAATGTAAGCCGCCTTGGGTTCCTTGCAAGAGGAAAAAAAGGCGGGATATAAATGCAATCAACCAATAAAAAAAACCAATTGAAGGAACATAAAGTAGCAGTGATCAAGAATAGTATAAAAGTTATTTTTTACTGTACTTATTATTATAATTCTTGGGCAAGTGACGCATAATGTGTTTGTACTCGATCCTTGCCCTTCCTGGCTTATAAAAGCTGCATGAGTGGAACTGGGTATGGGATTGTTACTGCATCAAGCTTGAAGGAGGCAGAGGTAAGACCTTTATTTTAAAAGAAGTTCTTCCAGAATTCCACTGTCTTCAGTTATTTTTGGACAAGGTGCTTGAGCATGTGGTGGCATCTCAGCTTCAGGTGTTCTTGGATGATGCCAGTTTTTCTAGATCTATTTCACATTTTCTAGATCTATTTCGGTTTGGCTTCAAACCTGGTTATGGGACAAAAACAGCCTCAGTCTGCAGCAGAAACTAGACTGGGGGAATGTCTTGCTGTTGTTTCTGCTGGACCTCTCAACAGCTTTCAGTACTATCAACCATGGTATTTTTTCAATTGCTTGGCTGGCTGGTGGGCACTGTTTTACAGTGGTTGCAGTCCTTCTTGGAGGGATTTTAAAGGTGCTGGGGGATTCTGAGAGGCTTCCATATTGTCCCCAATGCTATTCAATACCTACATGAAACTTCTGGGCAAGATTGATCAGGGTTTTGGAGTTCAGTGTTATCAATATGCAAGTGACATGTATCTCTGTCTCTTTGCATCTCAGTTTAAGGAAGCTGTTGAATTGGTGCTCCTGGTCAGTAGCAAGGCAGATTGGAAATTAAGGATTCAACCTGTTTTTGATGGGGTTACATTTCCCTTGGAGACCCAGATATCTAGTATGGGGTTTCTACTGGATCCAACCCTGTGCCTGGATAACTTCATCTCAGCAATGGCTAGGAGTACATTTGTACATCCGTGGCTGGTGCACCAACAGATTCGGCTATTGGGTGGTATAGAAATATAATAAACAATGAACAGACTGCACCCATTCCCAGATGTGTCTGATCTGTGGTAACACATGCCTTAGTTGCATTGTCATATGGAGCTGCTTTGGAATGATATTCGAAAACTTCAGCTGGTTCAGAGAGCTGCAGCCAGACTGTTGGCCACGGCCAGTTAGAAGGAACATATTATTCCTGTGTTATAACAGCTTCATTGACTACCAGTTTATTTATGGGCACAATTCAAAGTGCCAGTTTTGACCTATAAATACCTAAGTGGCTTAATACCAACCTAAAGGACCATCTTCTCCTGTACAAGCCTGCCTGAATCTTGAGAGCATTCAGAGAGGTCCTTTTCTCACTATTGCCATTTCTGAACTGTGTTTGGTAGGGATGCAAGAGGGTGTTTTGAGGAGCTGCACTTTAGCTCTGGAATTCCCTTACTAAGGAGGCTCACTTAGTCCTCTCTTTCTTGTCCTTTCATTGCCAAGCAAATGCTTTTTATTTAGACAGGTCTTTGGTCTATCAAGTGGATTTGTCTTTTATACTGCATGTTGTAACTGACTGCTGGCTTTTTGCATTTTGGTGCTTGATTGGTTTTTATCTATTCTTCCACTTTTATATTGTTATGTACTGATGTTATTTTGTGTTTGTTGTAATTTGTCATCTTGGGTGCTATGTGTCAAAAGGCAGGAAATAAATAAAATAATAAACAAAGGTTTCCTTTCAGAATTAGGAGATAATTAATTTTCAGTTAACCTTACATTTTCTTCTGGCAACAGTTTCTTTCATTGTGTGCATGTTAAATATAATTTTAAAAACTGAACTATATAATGAATTGGTATCTGAAGTCTGGGCATTTTGCAGCATAGCAAAAATTTAAAACTGGTGTCTGCTTAACAAAGTCCTGGAATATTTAACTTAAAAATGTCTAAAGTGAATTAACACAGCCTTTAGCCTTGTGTATTTCATCAGAAATTAGCATAGTCTAATTTAGGTCAAAAGTCTGAGTTTTAAAAGTGCAATTCCTAGCATGTTTACCAAGAAACAGCTCCTGGATTTGAGATTCCTAGCAGTGGGGATTATTTAAACAAATAAATGATGGGTTTTAACTTAATAGATGCCCTTATTTCCATGCTATACTCTAGCTGTATTGTTAGTTCTGTTCCAAAAGGTTGTCAACAAGGAATATTAATATGGTAACTCAATCATTATACTCTTATAAAAAGATTAATGTGAAAAATATTATGTGTATACCAATATGCAATAGAGAACCTTTAAAAAATGTCATAACATCTGAAAATAGAGAACCCATCTATGTCTCTTTACCTCAAGCTATGCCAGGCCATAGCTTAGTGGTAGAGCATGTGATTTACATGAAGGAATTCCATGGTTCAGTCTTTGGCATCTCCAGTTAGAGCTAGGAAATTCTCCTTCCTGAAGTCTTGGAAAGCTGCTTCCAGTGGATAAAATACTGAATTAGATGGACCAATGTTCTTCTGACTCTATATAAGAGAGCTTCCAGTGTTTCTACATTTTTGTAGAGCTCTGTTGAATCTGTGTTGTGTACAAAATACACACCAAAAAAGCACAAATAAATCCTTCACTCCTTATTTATACAACTGAACACCATCTATATAACTAGAAGGCTATTGAGATAGTTACTATGGAGTAGGAGCAGATTTACCTTAATTCCAGGTTGACACATTTTGGAATTTGTTTAATAGTTCATTTAATAGATGGAAGAAGCAGGATGCTCCTGGACTGTAGCATTTTTGAGAGTTATCTGTTTGCGCCTGACTGAAGCTTTTTAAAGTCTATATTGTTTTGGTGCTAAAAGTTATTACTGTGAGAGAACAGAACTAATGATATCAGCAGTGGATAGGTTTGTGTGTTACAATACCAAGCACCTGTCATTTTTTGTTTCTTTTTCTTTTATACAATGAACCGATTTGCCCAATCAAAATAAGCTACCTTGGAGGGGGAAACAACCCTCCAATAACCTGTGGGTTGTAGTAGAGCTATTGGAGGGTTGTTTCCCCCTCCAAAAGCCATGTCACCTGGGCTCAGATGACATGACAAGCCATGCCAGGATGGTGATTATGGAAATTGTGCCCGAGGTGCGATTTAAATAAGCTATTGTGACTTATTTTGATCGTGTGGTCAGTGTCTCACTTTAAGTGAGAACACATTTCTACTTTCTTTGTGGTTTGAATGTCCTTGTCCTATGTAATAATAGCAAAGCTCATTTTCCAAGTGCTGATCCTTATTTAGCCAAAAACACCATCCACACAGAGAGGGGGCAGGGGGTAGCAGCAGGCTTGCAGAAGTAGGGGGAAAAAAACTTGGGGGGAAAACTAAGGGGCAATCCAAAGAACAGCCCAATAAGAACTGAGCATACTCAGGGGCTGGCTGACGTGCGGAGCGGGGGGAATGGAATAGAGTATCCTGGAAGAAGGCATATCAGACTGGCTGGAACCCAAACAGGAACACTCCCTATTGCAACATGTTGTTGAAGATCGTGGTTGTGCATTGAAATTATCCCTGATAAAAACATGAATAAAATATGACAGTTTAGCTGTTGATTTCAGTGTAACATTAAGATTAAACAGTAATATTGACATAAGTGACTAGACTTTTGCCATATTTTTAAATAATTTACATCTAAAAAGACATGACAATATACAATGTAACAGTGACAAAATCCTACCCCAGACTTCAAATTTAAATAAATGAATACAGATGCTTAGATTTCAAATTTATCTCAACAAGGGCTCATGGCAACTAACACAAAAATCAGATATGCAATTAAATAATTATTCCTCAATAAATAATGATTAAAATACTAAAATGCAAGTGTCTTTATTATAAGTTACATTACACTTGCATAACCCTAGTCATTAGAAGTCAGTTTAGATTCAAATCAAAGGAAAACAAAAATTCTGCAGAGCTTCCAGAACATGTTCAGACTGTAACTTTGGTAAGTCTCTAAATGAGGAGTTCCACAGAACAGTATGGATTTGTTACAAGAAAATGTAACAATGGAGATGATATTAGGTAACAGTGGAATATAGGAGAAAAATTGATTGCAACAGTTTGTGTTTTTAGGGTGCAGTCCTATGCATGTTTAGACAGAAAAAAGTCCTACAGCTCCCAGCATTCCTTAGCCAGCTAGGAGTTGTAGGACATTTTTCTTTCTAAATGTGCATAGAATTGCGCCCTAAAGGAACTTAGGAACTGATAAAATCTGTTAAATTTTGTTTTCTCCTTTTGTTTGTTCATAGCCAAAAAATAAATAAAAAATACTTGAACTAATGTAATAAAACTCCTATTTAGAGTCTGGCTGTGGCTATACAGATTGATTGTGAAGGCACTCAAAAGTGTATCACTGCGTATCTCCCTTTTGTCATGTTAGTTTAGTAGATACTTCAAGGGAGAAGCTGCAAACTGGTTATGGTTCCCTCCTCCCTTCACAGAGGCTATTACAACCATTACTTTTTGATCAGGAGAGGAAGAAGTGAACTGTCACAATCACCACTTAAAAAAAAAAATAGGTTTTTTGTTCTTTTTTTTGTTCTTATTGACCCTATGTAATCTGTATCAGCCTTGGAGGCTGGAGAGTGGGATGGAAAATACTTAAATAAGTAAATGGGAGCAGCTCCCCCCCCCCCATTCTGAATTGTGAATAAGAAACACAGCTGCAAAATCCCTCTTCCTCCCTCACATTTAAGTGTGTGTTTGGGGTGCATGCACACACATATTTGGTACTTGGTACAAATATTTTGATATTTGGTACAGTCATCTACATTTATAAGATTGATGGTTATTACTAAAAGTGATATATGTAATATATTTACAATATGGGTACATAGAAGAAGCCTGAGCAAAAATAAAAAGTTGATTCATCAGCTGGAGTTCTGGTTAGCTGATTCCTTTTTCTGTTGCTTTATTTTTCCTTAGACATAGTGTTAGGGGGGCTGTCATAGCTCAGAGGTAGAGCACATGCTTTGGAATTGGAAGGTCAAGGTCCTATACCTGGCTTCTTCAGCTAAAAGGACCAGGTAGTAGATGATGGGAAGATCTCCTGCCTGAGATCCTCAAGAGCTGCTGCCAGTCAGAGCTGACAGTAGTGGGCTAGATGTATTACTAGTCTGACCTGGTGTAAATTAGCTTCCTATGGTACCTACGATGCCAGTAAGTATAACAAACTGTCCTAGACGCAAAATGGTTAGATATTCTAATTGGGAGTATATTGGCAATAGCTTTGTCTATGCAGTATTTGCTTGAATTTGACAAGGATCCAATCTGTGTACATTATGATAGATTCTCCATTATTAAACCTAAATGTGTCCAAGACCTGAGTGACTTAATGAGATGTTTTGAGATAAGAAAGAAAGGTTATGTTTTGGTATGCAAGAAAGGGCACTGTGGTTCGATATCTTTACTTAACTAACCTTTAAGTGTGCAATTAACATTTAAAGAAAATAAAGTTTGTGGAATGCTGTTGAATAATTTGCAGAAATGTGGAAAGTAGTTAAATGTCTCAGTTCTGTTTAACAGGCAGTTTTTTAACATCACAGTGCTGACATACCATAAAATTAGAGCTATGAGGCATGAAAGATTGAATATGAAGTGTACTTCACTGCTGTCACAAACACTTTCTTTTGGCTTTCCTGTCTAAAACAGGATCAGTAAGGTGCCACTTGAAATGTGATTTTCTGCAAAATATTGAACTATACTATCTGTTATGCTATGAATGTGTTGAGTTAATGGGTACATGTATGGAATGTATTTAAATTAGACCTGGGAACAACTGTCACATCTTCATTGTAATGAAAGTTGCTTGTTACTTCAAGGGCTTTAGCTGTTGTTTGCCCTATGCCTAGTTTTACAGACTAGTCTGTAATCTAATGACATTTCCATCTAGGTGTTATGTATGGAAACAGTGAAAATTTCTGGAAGCATTTTGCTACATAAGGATTAAAACCAAGCACACTTTATTTCCCACTGATGTTGGTTGCTCTTAAGTACATTTTAGCTTTTTGAGTATGGATACCACAGCTATCTCCACAGCGGAATGGAGATGAGAGGTTCGAAGCTAGTTGGCAGTTGAAATGTTAGGCAGTGATAGTTGACCATGATATGTGTGAAGGAAGGCTGGAACTAATACCAACCTCCCTGCAAGGTAGGCCAGACCAACTCAGGTCTCTGTCCCCAAATGATAACCCACTAGCCACCCTTGCTGGCCAGCCGGCACTGGACTTAGCACCAAGGTTTACCCAGAAGGAAGCACTCCCCACTCTAAGGTTGAATAAAGGTTTATTAAAAGGGAAAAGTTAAGGGTGGAGGGGAAAAGTAGAATAAAAGATTACATAAAGTATGACATTCAGAGAACCTTCAAGACAGTACAACTATGCAAAACAATAAAGCGCTGGCCACCTATACATTACTGAAGTAAGGGCCTCCCGGGACAGGATCCTTGCCAGCAGCCTAACACGGCAGAATACAGCTGGGAAGAAGGGAGACCATCACACCTTTGCCCAGACTTTTATTGCCCAGCCTTGGAAACCCTGGGCAGATTTCCCCCAGACAATCTTAGGCCTGGACTCCAAGCCTCTCACCCCACCCCAGAAGGGGCAGAGTTTTCGCACCAATCCAAGCTGTTATCACTGTCTAACCTTGAGCACCAGGGACTGGGAGTTACAGCGAGATAACTGTTCACAGGTGGTTATATCATACATGCTTTCTGGGCCTAGCTTGATGGCTAGAGAAAGCCAGCCCATTGTTCTTGACAATGCAGTAGCTTTTTCTTGCAGCTATGTGGTGATGAGGCAGTCTTCTGTTCCAATACGTAGTAGCAAAATAACTCATTATGGCCTCCTGTGGCAGGTGATGGTGAATTTCATTCTCACCAAGCATCACAGCACTTATAAGATTGCTTCACATTACTGAGATTGCAGGAGAAAGGAAACCCAGTAAATACCACATAAAAATGATGATAGATATACCCTCCAAGATACTCAATGTGGCATTTATTCCACTAACTTGAGTCTTTAGTTTCTTCCCCTATTGGATCGCACATTCACATAACAAATGTATTTTGAACATATCCATGTGGTAAACAGTGTGATATTTGAAGAAAATGACAGACATCTGCAAATATGGAGTGGGCAGACAGCTGGAAGTTGCAGCTGAACATGCTCATCCAGGCATATTCATTGTGGGTTTGCAGATGCATGTTTCCCTTGGAATATTTACAATTGACTGTATGACATATCGTGAACACATTTGCCTCATAAAGCACCAGGAGTCATTTTCAACCATGCTAGGAACTATGACAGTATGGCCTTCTTTGAGATGTTTAAAAATCAGCTCAGCCTATATTGACATAAAACATAGAGATGGTCTGGGCTATTCATGTTTCTCTATATCTTTGTTAGTGAGGGGGAAAGTCCATTGGTGAGAAGACTAAGAGTTGCTGTACAGTTGACCACATCCACCCCAGCAATGGATGTGGTCAACTGTCAGCTTACTCCCAACTGGATGTAAGATCAGCTTACTCCCAACTGGATGTAAATGTGTATTAACAACTCACTACTTTGTTCTGGCACTGTCAGACTGATCTTCCTCCTCTACCATATGCTACCAATCCTTTCCCCTTGAGTTTTTTTCCATTTAATTTCTAAGCCTGAGAGCAAGGCCTGAGCCTCATTTTCATTTATGCACAGTACCTGCCACCAAAACTGCATATTGAATTTAATTGATATGAGCCACTTTGGGAGACACTTTCCCCCTGAGAAGTGGGATAAAAATATAATAAATCAGTAAAATAAATCAGTGTTTTCTAAAGGATTGATTCTTCATAAATATGTAGTGGTTAGGCTGTGTTCCACTAACTAACCATGTATCCTTGCAAGATCTATCTGAAGGCTTTCAGTGCTGTTTGACCAAACCAAATTCCTCCAAAATATTTCCTAACTAATCAGCTTCAGTTAAAGGCTGCTGGACAAATAACAACAACAACAAAAATGTCTTCAGTGTCACTAGTAAAAGAAATCCCTGGTTTTCTAGCACCCTAAGATGTTTGCAATCATGTTTATTCATGTATTGTCTTACATTAATTATCCCAATATTTTGTTGATATTCACATTAGGCACATGACATGTAGTTATTTAACTGTAATGCATTTTTAAATTACTTTATACTTTGATGCAATACCATCAGAGGAACTACAGCTGAAAACACTATAGCTTATAGCTCAAACCCTGAAGGACATATGCAGGATTGGGGATACCACCCTGTATTCTGTATTTTGTGAGTAGCTCCTGGTTATTTCAAGTCCAATTTTGATTTATCCTGGAATAAAAATAGTTTCTATATCAAAGAAAAGCAAAAGCAAAGGGGTAAAATAGTAGTATCAACACATTATTTGATTAATGTCTTGGCACCAGTTGTATATGGGTGGGGGTACACTTTACCAGGGCCCATACATCTGGGGGCAGGGGGACAGCCCAGCCTTGAGACTAAATTGTAGATCATGCTTAAGGATATTTATGGAAATGTATTTTCCTGTCTGTATCTCATGGAGTCAACCAGAGGCAGTGTTAGAGAAAAACAAGCAACATTTTGAACAGTGAGTTGCTGGCCCAACAGCCTCTTCCCTAGAACAGAGAAAGTGTGTTTGTGCAGTTAAACTAGGGCTTGTTTTGAGATACAGTTTTGTGTTTCCATATGTGATATGCTCTCTCAAGAACTACCAGTCCATAATTCCTTGTGTATAGGCAGGAGGGAGAGACAGCTGGTGGGAGGGACAAAGCACCATAATAATCTCAAGCATAGTGAGCCAGTACTGCTGGTAACAGGCCCAAAATATATGTGAGTAAATATCTAGTTCACAGGAATCATGTTCCACCTTCTCTGAAAATTATTAGAATCTTTATTCGGAAGGAATGTTTTCAATGGAACTTGCAACCAGTAACATTTGTTTTACATTTCGTTCAGCCCTAAAAGGTGTGACTTATGTATCTGAAATATTCCTGAGAATTTTCCTCATGAAATATCAGATCTGAAAACAAAAATCTTGAAGTCTACTTTTGTAAAAGATTATGAACTACCCCTACTTATCTTATTAAATGGGATTTACAAAACAAACAACTCCTGCAACTAATTTTCAGTAAAGCCTGTATAGTACTACAAATTTTTAATGGTTTTTTGCACACTACCAGTGACTGTGGCAGAAACTGAAAAGTTACGGCAACCTAGGACTTGTAGGCATTCTGCTATGTGGCAAGAACTGGTAAGCCATTTAGCTATTTTGTCTCTTGAGTGTGTGAACTTGTTAGAGAAATTGACTTTGGGGAGATAATTCATGATTTTATCATGGAAAAAGCCAAGAAAACAAAACATTAGAGTACATGAGTCTATTTATAAAAATTTTGCTGCTGTGTCTGTGGCATTGATAGGATAATACCTTTATTAGGACCAACAAAGACAGTAAAAAAATAATCAGCAAGCTTTGAAGGATTCTACTTCAGGCTGGATGTTATATAAAACAAAAATAGCAAAAGGACTGTGTGTGTGTTTTGGGGCACAGTAGAGAAGTTCCAGTGTAAGCCATGGTGTGATTTCAGAAATCTAGAAAATGTAATTTCAGAATTAAAATAGAAACTTTCCTTTCATGACTCATGGTAGCCATGGGATAGGATTGTAGTATGCGTGTGGGAGGGGGGCATGTTACAAGTTTGTACTGTTGCCTGATCCCCAAAATTATGCTTGGGCCCTGGATGTGCAGAACTCTTCACCAAAACTCTTCAGAAGCATGACTTTGTTGAGAAAAGGCTGCTCACTTGAAAGTTTGATGTACAAAACCATTTACTAAGCTTTTTAACAGTATTGGATAAAGGTGTGTATATCTATGGTTGGGAAAGTTAATGCATCTAGCCAAATTTTGTTTTATTTATTAAGACCATAATAGCTAAACTGAAAATAATCTTTTGACATTATGATGCATTTTCTACTTAAGAAAAATAAAAAAGCTGTTCTAACTTTTGTAAGGTCAGCAATTATAATACTGTTGGAGAAGCTGCCTTATATATATTGGTTGGAGAAATGGTCTTATATTTGGTATGCTTTATTTTTTGTTGTCTAGTTTTTTTAAAAAGTATTTGATAAGAAGACAATACTCCTGATTTCTCTTCCTTACACTAGAATTTGGTTAAGAACCTCCCTGAACAGAAGGAGCTCAGTGCCTTAGCTGAACTGAAGAATGAATATGATGATCTCTGTGAACCAGAACAATTTGGAGTTGTGGTAAGTTCTATTTTGTGCAGTCAGCCTGTAATTAGCATGTGCTTTCTTTAAGGTGTTTCTCTGGATTCAACTACCACAGAAGTGTTAATAATACAGATGGCTTTGTTACCTATGCAGATTCCTTTCTGAAAACTAAACATTGTCCCCCTTCCCTGACAAGCCCCAGTACGGCTTGCAAGATCTCATTTCAAGATCAGGGTTAAAAAGGCAAGGAGACATTCTTTCCCTCTTTCCCAAAGAAGTCCACTCCAGGTGTTTCTTGCTTCCCTGCAGCAGCTCCCCTTGCACAGCCCAGTCTTTAGTTACTTCTCTTAATCCATCTTTTTTTTTTTTCTTTCTGCTTTGGAAAGTGAAGCCAGTTGCAAGCTGGGCTGGAGAATGGAGAAAGACTGCAGAGGTAGAGATGCTGAGGGAAGTAAAACCAAGGGTAGAAACTACTCTCTGCCTTTCAGTCAGTCAATTAATTTACAAAGCAAATCTTCCTCTTGTTCTTAAAACAAAACAACAACAACAACAACAACAACAAAAACCAACTACATTCCATTGAAATAAAGTGGCAGGAGTTTGTTGACTGGGAGACATTTGGAAGGAATATATTCTCAGGTTGATGGGTGGAGACTGGGGCTGCAAAGGTGGAAGATAGTTCTGGGGTAGGGAAGCAAAATAGACTGCATGGGGGATGCAGCTTTGGACATGGAGAGGGAGAAACTAAAACATAATGCTGACCAGCACCACAGAGGGAATGAAACTGGTATGGCCAGCCTCTCCTCCCAGTCCACCAGTTGGATCTGCAGTATAAAGGAAGAGAGGAGGAAGGGAACAAGCCCTTGCGAACACCATTTATAACTAAAGAATGTACTCTCTCCAGCCTTCTTCCCTGAGCATTTTTGCTCACCTGGTAGTGAGTGGGTATGTCTAAGGCTGATCATTACAGTAAAATGTATACTACTTCTCTTCAAATGAGTATGACCTTGAGTCAACATAGGTACATCATATTATGCTCTGGAGCGATAAATAATTGTTGGCTTAAAAACATTAAAAGACGGGCACCTTGCTCTTAAGTATGAGCTTCTAAATTGTTATAAACCACATCAAGGGTCCCTTTTGGGCAGTATAAAAATGAAATGCAGTATATACATTTTTTTTTATAAATACAGTATGAATGCTATCAGGATTGCTAACAATAAAAAATGGTAAAACAACCTACAATACAAGAGTTATTAAAAGGAGTGGATTCAAAAGCAGAACAGAAAGTAATATTTTCAGCTAATGTGGGTTTTTTTAAGCCTTCATGAGGGCTGAAAAGACATAGGTGTCAGCACCAGGCAATCCTCCCTTTGGAGAAGATTCTGTAAGTGGAACACGACAGCCTAAACCACCCATTCCCTGGTTGCCATCCCACTTACCCCTCCACACGCACATACCCTCTGATGACACTGAGAGAACAATGACACATAGACAGGTACGTCAGGGAGAAACTTATACAGAAAATCCTCCAAGTAGTTCACAACATACTAAAATCAGTACAGAATTTATCACCCCTAAAAGTGAAAATTAAAGTCTGCATACATAAACAGCAGTATACTAATTAAAAACAGCAACAAACACATGTGCCTACCACATCAGCTTCCTGAAATGGCCTTTGAGACAGTACTGCATTCACCACGTTCTAAAAACAATGGAATAAATTGTTGACGCTCCAGTTCATACTAAAGGTGCCTTTTTGCCTGCCAGCCAGAATAGCTATCAAATAATGAATGAGAAAAGTTAATTATGTATTGGCTTGGTGTCTTCTTTGCAAGTCATGCATTGACAGAAATGGATGCTTTGCTCCATGTAGAATCACTTTTTAACAAACGATCACATGACATGGATATACTCAAAATACATTTGCTGCATCAAGGTGAAAATGTTCTAACCCTGTGAGCACTGCTATATATTTCTTAGAGATGACACAAAATAAAGTAGTGACACATATGAGAAATACGAACTGTGACATGACTCTCTTCATATAACATATTTCTCTAACCACAGATGTTAGCTGCAGTTTTCATTATGGCCAAAATGCTTCCCATTTAAAGCTTGTGACCAAGAGTCAAGAAAAATGTAAAGCTACTAGGCAAGAATAATATATTGTTCATCTAACCCGCCCCCCCCCATATTAACAGATTTGTGTACAGTTATGTGATCTGAGTGAAGCAACTCAGCTTTTGTTTCTGTTACCTTGTAAGAAGCCTCTGTTTTCCGGGGTAGAAGGTTTATATTCCTTTAGGGCTACATTAAAGTCATGTGAACGTCTGTCCTTTGAAACAGAGTAGCCATACTTTAGTGTGGTCTCTTTGGATTCCTAGGGTGTCCCAACATTGAATACAGTATTATGCATTTGACCCTGAGTAGATTTCTCAGTCATTTAATAGTTCCTTCTTTTTGACCCTGTAGTTCAGACCAAAGCATTGGATAAGGTTGCTGGTTGTCTAAAACTACATCTTAAGCATTTGATTGATACTATAGTTTTCCAAATAATTGTCCACTTCAATATCCACAAGAACATAAGAAGAGCCATGGGTGAGAGGTGTTGTTGCGCTCATGCCCTGCTTGTGGGTTCCTGGTTAACAGCTGGTGGGCCACTGTGTGAACAGAATGCTGGACTAGATGGACCCTTGCTCTGATCCAGCAGGGCTCTTCTTATGTTTGGCTATTATGTTCTACCATGTGCCCCTGGCCTATTTCCTCCCCTTCTACATTTGGGCAATCAGAAAACTTTTTCATCCTCATCCCTTTGGGATGCTTCCCAGCTCCTGTCAGCTTTCCCTCAGGGTTTAGTTTGAAAGCTGCTCTGCCACTCTTTTTATGTTTAGCGCCAGCAGTCTGGTTCCATTTTGATTCAAGTGGAGCCTGTCCCTCTTGTACAGGCCCGGCTTGTCCCAAAATGTTCCCCAGTGCCTAACAAATCTGACCCCTCCTCCCAGCATTATTGTTCACAATCCATGTGAACAATAATTACTTCTGGGTAAGTATTTTGCCATCTTCAAGCCACACTAGTGTTCTTAAATATAGGCACTAAATTTTGAGGTAGGCGTGTGTGTGTGTGTGTGTGTGGGGAGTTGTTGTATGTATCTTTGTCCATACTTCAGACAACCAGAATGAATTGTATTCCATTCTTGCACATATCAAAAGTAATTCTTCTGGACTGAATAAAGATTTATCTGATGTCGATAATAGAGCACAGACTTCAGTGTAAAATGATTATGAACTAAATGCTTTGCCTGGGGCTGTGCTTTTTATTTTCAGCATCCAGTCTGATTTCTTCTCTGCCTCTGTATTACCATGTAATCCTTTTGCTTTGTGCTAAATTTCATTCTAATGCCCCTTTTCAGGAAACTGTGAAGCTTTCTTTCAACAGCTATTTCCACCCTTTTTTGTTTGAGATATATATATATTTGTTTATTTATACCCAGACCTTAAAAATGTGTTCATGGTATCGTAACTTGACAGAACTATCCTCCTTTAAATAAGAAACTAATCTTAGCACAACCAATTATTTTGTTCCATGTCCTGCCCTTTAGGAAGAATTACCTTGGATTAAGTTGTTCTATTTTTGGCTAGGGGAAGAAATTCCAACACTGTTAGGGGCAAACTACATGTTACATACACCTGTAGGTATTAGACATCCAATGCCTTCTTTTAAAAGGAATACAACTTTTGAGGGGATTATCAAGAGAGAAGAAGGGTGCAGGGGAAGTGAAGGGCACTTTACCATTTTCTCTCCTGCTGTGTCTACACTATAATATTTCATTTCATTTATTACATTTCTATACTGTCTAATAGCCAAAGCTCTCTGGGTGGTTTAAAAATATTTAAAACCTTAAAAATACGGTATTATGCATAGTATAAAAGCATTGAGCTACAGACCTATAAACAGAGCACACACACACACACATATACAAACAATGCCCCATGACCTGATTAAAAACCTGTCATATGCTGCCAAATGCCTGGGAGTAAAGGAAGATCTTAACTTGGTGCCGAAAAGATAACAATGTTGGCACCAGGTGGGACTCACTGGGAGTTGATTCCATAATTGGGGGGCCACCACTGAGAAGGCCCTCTGCCTTCTTTCCACCTTCTGAGCCTTCCCCAGAGGAGGCACCTGGAGGAGGGCCTTAGATGATAAGCATAGTCTATGGGTAGGTTCATACCAGGAGAAGTACGTCATCAAGTATTATGGTCCTGAGTCATGTAAAGCTTTATAAGTCAAAACCAGCACCTTGAGCTGGGTTTGGAAACATAAAGGCAGCCAGTGCAAGTGGACCAAAATTGGTGTTCTATGTTATATATATGTTTGGACCTTCTTGTACCTGTCATCAATCTGGCTGCTGCATTTTGCACAAGCTGCAGCTTCTGAACCATCTTCAAGGACAACCCCATGTAGAGTGCCTTGCAGTAATTTAACTTAGAGGTTACTGGAGTATAGACTAAAGCCAGCTTATCCCTGTCCAGATAGGAGCATAGCTGGGCCACCAACTGAAATTGGTAGAAAACACTTCGTGCCACTGAGGCCACCTGAGCCTCAAGTGACAAAGATCATTCCAGGAGAACCCCCAGTATACAAACCTGCTCCTTCAGGGGGAGTGCAACCCTATCCAGAACAACTCTGAACAACCTCCATCTGGCCAGATGAACCACCCACTAACAGCATCTCGGTCTTGGATGAATTGAGCTTCAGTTTTTTAGCCCTCATCCAGTCTGTTGTCATAGCCAAGCACCAATCTAGCACATCCACAGCCTCTCCTGATGAAGATGAAAAGGAGAAATTGAGCTGTGTGTTATCAGCATATTGATGACATCAGCATACTGATGACAATGCCCTCCAAAACTCTGGTATATCACAGAGCCATGGAAGCTCCACTTCGGAGAGGGTGCTCAGAAGCAATTGTGTCAAATGCCTGGATGGTTTCTGCATTTCATAGATTGAGCAGGGTTTCAGCAAGAGTGCTAGCCATATCTGCTGGACCCCCTCCCTTCCACCCAGAGCCCTATTAATGATGATGATGAAGAAAATACTACTACTATAACAACAGCTACTAATATAGAGAGCCATAAATATCATAGCTTTTCCCCGTGTTGGGTTTTGCTTGTATATTTTAAAGGCAGTTTATCCATAAGATTTCATTTTACATAGATGTGGAGGAAGAAAATTGTATGCAGTCTGCTGTTAAGATCAGTTTTCTGTGTACTGAATGTATGCGCACTTAGAGCTCTCTGCAAAATGCAGCTTCCTGAAGCATGCATATGTGTCAATATAGGTCAATATAGTGTCAATATGGGTGTGTACACTCCAAGTACATAACTATACACATGGCATACACTTTTCCATATACACATATAAGTAATGTACTCTTTGTCAGACAGCCCTGTAAGAGAGAGAAGTCCATTCTGTACACAAACATTTGACATTGGAAGATTAGATTCTGCTTAAAAAGTCCATTTAACATGGTTATGGAGATATCCCCATTCAGGTAACAATTATAGATAATAGTTTGGCTAAAAGTACTCTTATTTATAATAATCTCGATACTGCTATTAAGAAGAACAGGTTAAGAAGCAGAGGATGATTGAAAGGCTACCTTCTCTTTGAAGTTTTTATTTTCAGAATGTGTATACTCTTTGCATATACAAATTAGGTAAGTTAATTATTAATATAAGGTTTTAATTGGATAATCAATATACCCATCAAACCTAATAAAGGTCAGAATTAGATGTTCAGAATTCATTTAGAAAAGTCACAGTTTGTAATTAGGTTCCTTATTATAACAGACTAATTAGCTTAATATTCTTATTTGTGCATGAAAATTGGAGCATCACATTTTCATTTAGATGAAGCATTAAGATGAATTATATATTCAAATTAAGTACAGTTTTTGGAGGATCAAATGAAGTTTTGCATCTCATGCAAGAAAGATGTAATTTAATGATCAATAGCAAAGAGAAGTTGCCATCCTTTGCTGCCACAGTGTGCTGTCATATGTCTTAGAGATGAAAAACCAACCTGTTATTCTTAAAGCAAAACTGTTTCTGGTGAATCAGTGTGTGATATGTATATGTCAGTTACAGACTTCATCTGATATTACTTTCGAAACAACTCATGTAATCATCTTTCCGAACATCTTTTTTTTTTTTAAATAACAACAACTTTAAGTGGACCATTGCTATTTAGCATTTTTTATTTTATTATAGCATTTAAATATTTTATTTAGCACAGAGAGTGCATCAGGAGTTGTCATAATTGCATTGTGTAATAAGATGTGCTTATGTAGTAATATGAAAGTAGCAACTTTCTTTTGATAGACATAGCCATCAAAACCAAATCATTCCTGCCATAACATAGTGAATAAAATACAAATACCACATCAGCTCCAATCCATGTTGAGAAAAGGAAATAAAGTTGTAGAGGCATTACTGATAACTCCTGGATCAAAGTTTTGCAGATCTCCTCAAATGATAGAAAGAATTTGACTAGTTGAAAGCCTAAGATCACTGTTTTGTGATTCTCTGGTTTGTATGGAAAAGAATGCAACAGTCAAAGCCAATAAGGTGTAGTGGTTATTTAATCAACAATTCCTGACACATTTTGCTGATTTTCCTCATAGGAATTTACAAGAACACATTGTCCACAAATGTACAGTTTAACCATCACACACACACATACACACACACACGTGCGCGCGCGCACCCCCCCCCCCTCAAACAGTAACTATGAAGATATTTTGTGTGCTATATTTTCTCTGGGTTTTGATGTAGCCACCTATTTTTCTGGTGTCTGGTTGGTACTGCAGAACAAAAGCAAGCAAGAAGAAAATTGGTTGGATATGTTCAAGTCTAAAATGTTAGAAGCAAACTTTTGAAATATTCAGAACCCTCGTTAATCTGGGACACAGCTTGGACAAGTTAGGTTTTCTCAGTCTGGCTATGAACTCTGTTGTACATCAAACACCTTTAGACAACTTAATTACAGTAGGTTTTCACTTCATGTTGACTGAGAAATTAAAGCCCTTGGGGGAGAAAAGTAGTTGTCTGAATCTACTATCTTTTTGGGGCTGGGGGTGGAGGGGAAGGTCTGATTATTTTGGATGGTGAGAGGAGAACAACACTGTTTGGAAATCTTATAAGTAGCAAAAGCATAAATCTGTAAGAAACTCTGTAGGGAAATAAGGTACTTGTAACAGCTTTCAAAAGCTGTCATTAATCCCTCATTTTAATATAGTGTAGGATCAACTCAAAATAATGAAATTCCCTTGGTAGTGTTTTGATGGACAGTGACCTCATAATACAAATAAACCCTTGCATAATATGCAGTTGTGGTCAGTATCCCATAGCACTTTATGTAATGAATCATAAAATCAAAATGTAAAGCATCTGAAATGCAGCTGACAACTGTCACTAGTTTCAGTCAAATGGTTTTAGGTGCTTACATAGCTTAGTCTGGATATAATGCTATTGTGACACTAGAAGTTTTTAATAATTGTATCTGCCTGTGCCATTATTTGTGCACACCCAGTAACTATTACATTCCTACCAATCCATAGTGCTTGGCTGTGCAGTAACTTAAACATATATATAATGGATTCAACACCTTTCTTCTTTTTCTTTCCTAAACTAGTATGAGTGAAATAATATTCCTCCTGTGATCCAGATCACAAGAGACTTGTTTCTTCTGGTTTTCTACTTTTATTTAGTTGTTGTTGTTGCTGTTGTCGTTGTTGTCATCATCGTCATTGTTTTAAAAAGAATCCAAATGGTGTATCCTTGGAAAACTGTCACCTCAAATTATCATGGTGAAAGTGTTGAATGCGATAATCTGTCATAAATTGCAAAGTTAGCTTGTAACAGTGATGTGCACACACAGTGCAACTTGAAGTTTTTCTGTTGCAAAACTTGGGCTGCTATTGCATTGAAAACAGAATGGCTATCCTCCCAGTTCTTTTCTCGTGAGGTGTCCATGGTGGAAAATGAAAGAATTATTGAAGTAGGAATTGGAAACCCATGGCACCTGGGTTTAATCCAGGCCCCTGGATGGTGGGGCTTGGTGTACAAGTTGCCTGTCAGAGTTTCTTCTCTTTCCTTCCCCTTCTATAAACAGCAAGTTTTGGATAGCAGAGATGTTTGAAGAGAGCAAGAGGCATGTAGTCTCTGCATTAGAGAGCAGGAAAAGGGAACTATAGATACATTGTTCAGTGATTTGCAGGCAGGTAGGGGGTAGGGTTCCAACAGTAATAAAGCTTTGCGATAGACACTGTACTATGATTATATCAAAGTAAGAGATCCTGACTGCAGGCTTACAGTTTAAAAAGACAACACTATGAGAAAAGGAGAAAAAGTGAGGAAGGAGGAGAGATTAGAGGTCAAAGGCTTGGAGGAAGAGTTGTTTTCAGTACTTGCTTAAGTTGCTGAAGATAGGGAAATAAGGTGTGAACAGAGAAGGGATATATTTTCTGAAAGAGGAAACGTCTTCAGAATTAGTACATAGTATGTGTATGTGTGGCAATATTCCAGGTTCATAATTCTTACTTGAGTGCTAAAACTATTGTGTGTCAGCAGTACAGAAAGATGTGCTTCTACCAGTCGTAGTGAGCCAAAGTAGGATGGTTCGTTTAAGTTATTGAAATAGGATGCATATATGCAGGTGGCATATGTCTGGTTCTTTTAAAAAAATGTGGAGGTGTTGCAGGTCAGATGACAGCTTTGCAAAATGAAAAATGCTGTCAAGCTTATCAAGTTGTAAGAACCGATAGGTTTCATAGGGAATTATTTAGGAAGAGGAGGAGAGGAAAAATGTAATGGATCAAGAAAAGTTTTTAAACATGTCTGGTGGGTGGTGTGTTTTTTTTTCCTCCTTCTCTTCCTTCCTCCGCCACCCCATGCCTTTTTACAAACTTCTTTTGAAAGTGCTTTTAGTTTCAAAAGTGATTTGGAGAGCTGCTATTAAAGAAATTCAAATCCAAAGTCCACCTGGGCACACACAATTGGTTGCATATTTCCTTTGATTCTGGCCTTTGCAAAGCTGAATGCCACAGTGTTGTGGAAAAATAGGTACTTTATTTTATATGTTTGTGAATACTATCAATATGGAAAAAGAAATTATAATACAAAAATAAAATTGAAATACTATTGTTATGCTGTATTGCATGAAAAGTATATTTCAAGCTGTGTCCTACCTTGCAGATGAGCTCGGTGAAAATGTTACGGCCTCGCCTTAACGGCATCCTTTTCAAGCTTACATTTGAAGAGCACATAAACAATATCAAGCCTGGCATCATGGCAGTAACGATAGCCTGTGAAGAGCTGAAGAAGAGTGAAAGCTTTAGCAGACTGTTGGAACTTGTGCTGCTAATCGGAAACTACATGAATTCTGGCTCAAGAAATGCCCAGTCATTGGGCTTTAATATTAGCTTTCTTTGCAAGGTAAGCCTAAAGTGTATAAAGATACATTATTATAGTACTAATGCATCCTTCTGGGGACATTTGGGGACATTTCAGATGCAGGCTGAAGTGGATTTGTGTTGCCAAGGCTACCTTTAAAGTTGGGTCTGGTTCCTCAAGTAATATCCATACCAGGCTTCCCCAACCCACTGCCCTCCACATGTGTTGGGCTACAATTCCCATGATTGCCTATACTGTCTGAGGATGATGGGCCATGGCTGGGGACAATGTGAGTTGTAGTCCAGCATGTCTAAAGGGCATCAACTTGGGGAAGGCTGATCTATATTGTGATATTTCTTGACAGATATTTACCTGGGAATAATAGTTTATTTTATTTTATTACCCAAATTTACCTTGATACCTTTCCACAACTGTATCAAAGCGGTGAACATTAAAATGCAATGGCATCAAAACAACAATAAATATAACAATAAAACACACAATACAAAATTAACCAACAGTAAAACTGCACACTCAACTGTGCTACAAACCATAGCTGGTTGGGTCACACTTCAGGGAACATCTGTGTGAAGAGATGAGTTTTAAGAAGACATCTAAATTTCAGAACTGTGGGGAACAATTAAGACAGTTTACTTTAACGATATGATGTCACCTAATACTTCTTTCCTCTTACGCGGGTGACCCACTTATGTGAATAATGTGATGTAAGACAGGAGGTCACAGATTTCCACTGGGGAAACTTCACATGCTCTAAATGTATTTAATGAATATGAGGAACCACAACATCTTAGATCTGTCACACCACTTACTACTGTAGATCAGGGGTGGGTGGATGGTAGATCTCCAGATGTTTGGACTTCATCTCCAAGAAGCCCCTGCCAGCATGGCCAATGCACAGGAAGGCTGGGAGTTGAAGTCCAAAACATTGAGAGATATACTTTCTGTCCACTCCTGCTGTAGGTCAGGGGTGTGTGTGTGAGGAAAAAAAAGGGGGACAATACTAAGTACTTTGTTCTTGATGTGGTACACTGTGAGTACTGAAGGAGAAACACCTAAATTTCATTGAACATTATCCAATAGAGTTGCGACGGAAACATCATGTTGAAGTTGTTTTACATATATGTTCCTTTGTGTATATTGTGTGCTCATGTGTTTTTTATGTAAATGGTTTTTAATCTCTGTACATTGTATTTTTAATGTTTTTAATCTTTGTAAACCGCCCAGAGGCCTCCTGCTATTGGGTGGTATAGAAATGTAATAAATCATCATCATCGTCTTCCTGTGTGGCAACAACAGAATTAATAATAGCTCTAATACTGATTGGAAATTTACAGAGTTCTCTTAAATACAAATGAAATATACTTTGTATTACAGGTGAAGTAGTCTGCTCAAAATATTTTGCACAAATAATTGTGGAATCAAGATGTGGGGGTGAAGACAATAATTCTCAGAATATTTTTCTGAGTTTAATTATTTCCATTATATAATACATGAAAAACATGGTTAATTATAATCACTTCATGTGTCTGGGTTGTGTTTTGATTTAAAAGCAGCAACAACAGCGAACCTCACTGGGGGGGAAGGAATGGATTAAAACATAATTTGGAAGCACAAGTTATGAAAATGGTTACCATTTAAATCTTTTGTATTACCCAGAGATGCAACTTGGTTTATGACCCCCCACTCCCTAGTTTGGCAGCTCATACTGTTATAGATCCTGCCTTAATTCAGCTGCTTTTGAGAAACTGTATTAGCCCTCTGTGCTGATACAGGTCACTGCAATGACTCAGGTGTCTGCTAGAAGCCAAACTTTTATTATGAGGCTTACTCGAGATCCTAAGGGGGATCAAATTCCTTTCTGAGACCTCAGCAACCATCCCTGAAATATTTGAAGGAATAAAACAAACAACTTAGGGAGCAATCCTATGGCCGCTAGACAGTGGCTAGACAGCCATAGGATATGTTGTTTTCTGGGAACCGACCTCCCCCGACTTCCGTGCTGCCTTGGAAGCAGCGCAGAACATCCCCATCTTCCATGCTCACAAGAGGAGAGCGGAGCAGCCAGAAAGAGGCGTGGCTGGGGGTGCTCCGGGGCGGGGAGAGTGTAACTGCCTGTACGACACGATCCTATGTGTCGTACAGCAACCTCCTTCCCCACTCTGTCCTCCCATGGCTAGACAGCCGCGATCGGCTGTCTCGCTGAAAAAGCAGGGCAGGGGAAGTGTGGAGGGAGTGATCCCCTCTGTGCTTCTCCTGCCCTGCTTTGGATAAGCGGTTGCCTCTGGAAGCGGCCGCCTATCTAGATAGGATTGCTGCCTCAGTTATCGAAGTATTCCCTTGGCATTTTAACCATACTTGCTTGTGTAAACTGGTTCCTTTGGAATGCAAGAACAAATCATTCATAAATATTAATTTCGCAGAAGGAATGTTACAGCAACTTCCTATATTTGGGCCCTTTTTTCTGCTTGTCAAATAAGCATTCTTGTGTACATCAGACATGCAGCAAAACCTTTCCACCCAAAGGTTTTTGCCAACCAAGTAAAATTAAAATATTTTGGGAAATGCAGTTCTGTTGAAATAGTTGTTTTAAAGTGAATGGGAGAGATAAAGGTTCCTATATATCAAATAGGGTTTCCACTGAACAGTGAGAACACTGTCTAGAGATAAAACAGTGTTTTAAGCAGTGACACTTGACATTTGATTGTGGGAAGTAAATATATCCATATATCTGTGCTCTTGTATGTTGGATTTGATTGAAATTTGATTTTATTGTTTTAATATTACCATTCAAAGCTGCCTTGGGGACTGTAAAGTTGAAATGCAGGATGTACAGTCTTTAAATAATAATTGCAGACTCCCGATAAGTGAATCACAGTCTTTGTTTGAGCTCCTTCTTTATCCACTTATATTGTAAATGCATAAAGTAAGGTCAGTGGATCTTGCTTTTGGAGAGACCAGTGAGCTTTAGCAATCATCTAAGGATTCAGATAAGAACAATTCATTCTCTCTCTCTCTCTCTCTCTCTCTCTGAAAGACAGCTACATTATTTCAATGGTAGTCTGTGCTTATGTTGACCTAGGCTGAATCTATACATAGCAGTTTTACCATGGTCATACTGCAGTGATAACTATTGGTTCCCTTTGGTGTCATGTTCACCAGTAGTTATTATTGCAGTATGATAATGGTCAAACTGCTAAGTGTAGATAGAGCCCTGGTTCGCACAACATGACAACCCACCATGGCTTATTACCCATGGTGGCCTGCCTTCATGTCTGAACCTGGTGCAGTGTCCGTAGGGTGGCTTATTTTTCAAGAATAAACCACCCCGAGGACCCGTGGCTTGTTGTTGGGTTGTTCAGGGTGGCTTGTCATGATGTCTGAAACCAGCAGGGTGGGTTCTACATGGGTTCTTTGAAAGGGCTACAGAGGCACTCGGCAAGAGCAGTGAAAAACCTGACTGCTCCTCTGAGTGGCCTTCATTTCTCCAGCTCCCTCCTTGTCAAGCTCGGTGCTTCATTTGACAGCAACTGCCTTTATCCCCTTGTGAGTCAAGTTAGCTATGTGTATAAGTGTGATTGACTTGTATGTCGGTAAGTGTGCACACATACTCCAATTCGGGACCATGGCAATTCAGGAGGGGGGAATTTAAGCTTCCGCCTTTATATTCTCATGCCAAAATCCCTATTGGGAATTGCTAAAAAAAAAGAAAAGAAAAAAAGGTCTGTTTTTTTTCCTTTTTTTAGCCATTCCCCGTTGGCCGGGTGTGTGTGTTTCAGCATGAAAACAGGAAGGGGGGAAGTTTAAATCTCCTCCTCCCGAATTGCCATGATCTTTAATTGGGGGCACACATGTTTACCTAGAGATACGTCAATCATGCATACATGCATAGTTGTGCTAGGATGAGGAACAGCCTTCAAGGAGCAGCCCAGGAGGCTATTTAAAAGTGTTAAGAAAGAAAATAAAACAAACCCCTTAGCCATCTCATTCTAAAAAGTAATGTAAGCCTTCTCCACTCTGAAGATATGGCATAAGTAGGTCAATGCAGGTGTTTCACCAGGCCAAAAAAAGTGGGAAAAGGGGAGAGAATCTCCTCACAGCAGGAGTATAGAGTTGTGCTGCAAAGGCCCCTGGAATACATGCAAGGAGCAGGCAGGAGGAGTAAGCCACAACCAGCCTTGGAGAGGCCAATCATCTGTCAGTGCCATCATGGATTAGTGACTGAATCACCAACCCATGGTGGCTTGTTGTCAGGGTGGCTTATGATGACGTATGAACCAGCCTGTTGTGTATTCACAAAGTTTTATTTATCAAATGCATTTTATAATGTTGTTGTTGTTGTTGTTGTTGTTGTTGTTCAGTCGTTCAGTCGTGTCCGACTCTTCGTGACCCCATGGACCGTAGCACGCCAGGCCTTCCTGTCCTGCGCTCTCTCCCGGAGTGTGCTCAAGTCCATATTCATTGCATCGGTGATGCTATCTAGCCATCTCATCCTCTGCTGTCCCCTTCTCCTTTTGCCTTCAGTCTTTCCCAGCATCAGGGTCTTTTCCAGAGAGTTTTCTCTTCACATTAGGTGGCCAAAATATTTGCGCTTCAGCTTCAGTATCTGTCCTTCCAATGAGCACTCAGGGTTGATTTCCTTTAGGATGGACTGATTTGACCTCCTTGCAGTCCAGGGGACTCATAAGAGTCTTCTCCAGCACCACAGTTCGAAAGCATCAATTCTTCGGCGCTCAGCCTTCCTTATAGTCCAGCTCTCACAGCCATACATTACTACTGGGAAAACCATAGCTTTGATTAGATGGACCTTTGTCGGCAAGGTGATGTCTCTGCTTCTTACTATGCTGTCTAGGTTGGCCATAGCTTTCCTCCCAAGGAGCAAGCGTCTTTTAATTTCATGGCTACAGTCATCGTCTGCGGTGATCTTGGAGCCCAAGAAAATAAAATCTGTCACTGCTTCCATTTCTTCCCCTTCTATATGCCAGGAAGTAATGGGGCCAGATGCCATGATCTTAGTTTTTTTAATGTTGAGTTTCAAACCAGCTTTTGCACTCTCCTCTTTCACCCTCAACAAGAGGCTCTTGAGATCCTCTTCACTTTCTGCCATTAGGGTGGTATCGTCTGCATATCGGAGGTTGTTGATAATTCTCCCAGCAATCTTAATTCCGACCTGTGATTCATCCAACCCGGCATTTCTCATGATGTACTCTGCATATAAGTTAAATAAGCAGGGTGACAATATGCAGCCTTGTCGTACTCCTTTCCCAATTTTGAACCACTCGGTTGTTCCATGTCTGGTTCTTACTGTTGCTTCTTGACCCTCGTACAGGTTTCTCAGGAGACAGGTAAGGTGGTCTGGTACTCCCATCTCTTTCAGAATTTGCCACAGTTTGTTGTGATCCACACAATCAAAGGCTTTAGCGTAGTCAATGAAGCAGAAATAGACGTTTTTCTGGAATTCTCTTGCTTTCTCCATGATGCAGCGAATGTTGGTGATTTGATCTCTAGTTCCTCTGCCTCTTCGAAACCCAGCTTGTACTTCCGGTAGTTCTCGGTTCGCATACTGCTGAAGCCTAGCTTGTAGGATTTTGAGCATCACCTTGCTGGCATGTGAAATGAGCGCAATTGTGCGGTAGTTTGAACACTCTTTGGCGTTGCCCTTCTTTGGAATTGGAATGTAAACTGACCTTTTCCAGTCTTGCGGCCATTGTTGAGTATTCCAAATTTGTTGGCATATTGAATGCAGCACTTGAACAGCATCATCTTTTAGGATTTTAAATAGCTCAGCTGGAATACTGTCATCTCCACTAGCGTTGTTGTTAGTAATGCTTCCTAAAGCCCACTTGACTGCACTTTCTAGGATGTCCGACTCAAGTTCAGTGACCACACTATCATGGCTATCAGGGACATTCAGATCTTTCCTGTATAGTTCTTCTGTGTATTCCTTCCACCTCTTCTTAATCTCATCTGCTTCTGTTAGGTCCCTGCCTTCTTTGTCCTTTATCATGCCAGTCTTTGCACAAAACGTTCCCTTGAGATCTCTGATTTTCTTGAAGAGATCTCTATTCTTTCCCATTCTGTTGTTTTCCTCGATTTCTTTGCATTGTTCATTTAAGAAGGCCTTCTTGTCTCTCCTTGCTATTCTCTGGAACTCTGCATTCAGTTGGATATATCTTCCCCTTTCTCCCTTGCTTTTCGCTTCCCTTCTTTCCTCAGCTACTTGTAAAGCCTCATCAGACAGCCACTTGGCGTTCTTGCTTTTCTTTTTCTTTGGAATGGATTTTGTTGCTGCCTCCTGAACTTTGTTGCTGGGATATGATTTTGTTGCTGGGATATGATTTAGGTCATACCTGAATGCTTTAGTGGTTTTCCCTACGTTCTTCAATTTAAGCCGAAATTTTGCAAGAAGAAGCTCATGATCTGAGCCACAGTCAGCTCCAGGTCTTGTTTTTACTGACTGTATAGAGCTTCTCCATCTTTGGCTGCAAAGGACATAATCAATCTGATTTCGATATTGACCATCTGGTGATGTCCATGTGTAGAGTCGTCTCTTGTGCTGTTGGAAAAGAGTGTTTGCTATGATCAGCGTGTTCTCTTGGCAAAACTCTATTAGCCTTTGTCCTGCTTCATTTTGTACACCAAGGCCATGCTTGCCTGTTATCCCGGTGATTTCTTGACTTCCTACTTTAGCATTCCAATCCCCTATGATGAAGAGGACATCTTTTTTTGGTGTTAGTTCTAGAAGGTGTTGTAGGTCTTCATAGAACCCATCAACCTCAGCTTCTTCGGCCTCAGTGGTTGGGGCATAGACTTGAATTACTGTGATGTTGAATGGTTTGCCTTGGATTCATACTGAGATCATTCTATCGTTTTTAAGATTGTACCCCAGTACTGCTTTTCCCACCCTTTTGTTGACTATGAGTGCTACTCCATTTCTTCTAAGGGATTGTTGCCCATAATAGTAGATATGATGGTCACCTGAATTAAATTCGCCCATGCCTGTCCATTTTAGTTGGCTGATTCCCAAGATGTCGATGTTCAATCTTGCCATCTCATGTTTGACCACCTCCAACTTACCTTGATTCATTGATCTTACATTCCAGGTTCCTAAACAATATTGTTCTTTACAGCATCAGATTTTCTTTTCACCACCAGACACATCCACAGCTGAGTGTCCTTTCGGCTTTGGCCCAGCTGCTTCACTCTTTCTGGTGCTACTTGGAAATACCCTCTGCTCTTCCCCAGTAGTATATTGGACACCTTCCGACCTGAGGGGCTCATCTTCCGGCGTCATCTCTTTTAGCCTTGTGATACGTTCCATGGGGTTTTCTTGGCAAGAATACTGGAGTGGGTTGCCATTTCCTTCTCCAGTGGACCACATTTTGTCAGAACTCTCTGCCATGACCTGTCCGTCTTGGGTGGCCCTGCACGGCATAGCTTATGGCTTCACTGAGTTACACAAACCCTTCGCCACAACAAGGCAGTGATCCATGAAGGGGAGCCATACATTGCTACTGGGAAAACCATAGCTTTGATTTTACGGACCTTTGTTGGCAAGGTGATGTCTCTGCTTCTTACTATGCTGTCTAGGTTTGCCATCGCTTTCCTCCCAAGGAGCAAGCGTCTTTTAATTTCATGGCTACAGTCACCTTCTGTGGTGATCTTAGAGCCCAAGAAAATAAAAGCTGTCACTGCTTCCATTTCTTCCCCTTCTATATGCCAGGAAGTGATAGGGTTGATAATTCTCCCAGCAATCTTAATTCCGACCTGTGATTCATCCAACCCAGCGTTTCTCATGATGTACTCTGCATATAAATTAAATAAGCAGGGCAACAATATATATACAGTATACAGCCTTGTCATACTCCTTTCCCAATTTTGAACCAATCGGTTGTTCCATGTCCGGTTCTTACAGGTGCTTCTTGCCCCTCGTACAGGTTTCTCAGGAGACAGATAAGGTGGTCTGGTACTCCCATCTGTTTAAGAATTCGCCACAGTTTGTTGTGATCCACACAATCAAAGGCTTTAGCGTAGTCAATGAAGCAGAAATAGACATTTTTCTGGAATTCTCTTGCTTTCTCCATGATCCAGCGAATGTTGGCGATTTGATCTCTAGTTCCTCTGCCTCTTCGAAACCCAGCTTGTACTTCCGGTAGTTCTTGGTTCACATGCTGCTGAAGCCTATCTTGTAGGATTTTGAGCATAACCTTGCTGGCATGTGAAATGAGCACAATTGTACGGTAGTTTGAACACTCTTTGGCATTGCCCTTCTTTGGAATTGGAATGTAAACTGACCTTTTCCAGTCCTGTGGCCACTGTTGAGTGTTCCAGATTTGTTGGCATATTGAGTACAGCACTTTAACAGCATCATCTTTTTGGATCTTTAATAGCTCAGCTGGAATACTGTCATCTCCGCTAGCTTTGTTGTTAGTAATGCTTCCTAAGGCCCACTTGACTTCACTTTCTAGGATTTTCTGCTCAAGTTCAGTCACCGCACTATCATGGCTATCAGGGACATTCAGATGTTTCCTTTTATAAGTTCTTCTGTGTATTCTTTCCACCTCTTCTTAATCTCATCTGCTTCTGTTAGGTCCCTGCCTTCTTTGTCCTTTATCTCTGATATCTCTGATTTTCTTGAAGAGATCTCTAGTCTTTCCCATTCTATTGTTTTCTTCGATTTCTTTGCATTGTTCATTTAAGAAGGCCTTCTTGTCTCTCCTTGCTATTCTCTGGAAATCTGCATTCAGTTGGATATATCTTCCCCTTTCTCTCTTGCTTTTCACTTCCCTTCTTTCATCAGCTACTCATAAAGCCTCCTCAAACAGCCACTTTGCTTTCTTGCATTTCTTTTTCTTTGGGATGGATTTAATTGTTGCCTCCTGAACCATGTTACAGATCTCCGTCCATCGTTCCTCAGGCACTCTGTCTATCAGGTCTAATCCCTGAAATCTATTCGTCACCTCCACTGTATATTCATAAGGGATATGATTTAGGTCATACCTGACTGGTTTAGTAGTTTTCCCTACGTTCTTCAATTCAAGCCGAAATTTTGCAATAAGAAGCTCATGATCTGAGCCACAGTCAGCTCCAGGTCTTGTTTTTACTGACTGTATAGAGCTTCTCCATCTTTGGCTGCAAAGGACATAATCAATCTGATTTCGATATTGACCATCTGGTGATGGAGTCACCTCTTGTGCTGTTGGAAAAGAGTGTTTGCTGTGATCAGCGTGTTCTCTTGGCAAAACTCTATTAGCCTTTGTGCTGCTTCATTTTGTACACCAAGGCCATGTTTGCCTGTTATCCCGGTGATTTCTTGACTTCCTACTTTAGCATTCCAATCCCCTATGATGAAGAGGACATCTTTTTTTGGTGTTAGTTCTAGAAGGTGTTGTAGGTCTTCATAGAACCCATCAACCTCAGCTTCTTCGGCCTCAGTGGTTGGGGCATAGACTTGAATTACTGTGATGTTGAATGGTTTGCCTTGGATTCGTACTGAGATCATTCTATCATTTTTGAGATTGTACCCCAGTACTGCTTTTCCCACCCTTTTGTTGACTATGAGTGCTACTCCATTTCTCTTAAGGGATTCTTGCCCACAGTAGTAGATATAATGGTCACCTGAATTAAACTTGCCAATGCTTGTCCATTTTAGTTGGCTGATTCCCAAGATGTCGATGTTCAATCTCGCCATCTCATGTTTGACCACCTCCAGCTTGCCTTGATTCACTGATCTGACATTCCAGGTTCCTAAACAATATTGTTCTTTACAGCATCGGATTTTCTTTTCACCACCAGACACATCCACAGCTGAGTGTCCTTTCGGCTTTGGCCCAGCTGCTTCACTCTTTCTGGTGCTACTTGGAAATTGCCTCTGCTCTTCCCCAGTAGTATATTGGACACCTTCTGACCTGAGGGGCTCATCTTCCGGCATCATATCTTTTACCCTTGTGATATGTTCCATGGGGTTTTCTTGGCAAGAATACTGGAGTGGGTTGTCATTTCCTTCTCCAGTGGACCACATTTTGTCAGAACTCTCTGCCATGACCTGTCCGTCTTGGGTGGCCCTGCATGGCATAGCTTATCGCTTCACTGAGTTACGCAAGCCCTTCGCTACAACAAGGCAGTGATCCATGAAGGGGACATTTTGTAATAAGGCTAATTAAAAAGTCACAGCTCATAATCACTGAGATTTTTTTTTAATATAAACATCTGAATATAATTGTCAAATGATTAATATTAATAATAATCTCCAGCTTTTTCTCCCCCCACCTGTCCCTTTTGAATTCCATGTTACGGAACCAACAAGTGGTACTCTTATACTTTTTAAGGGTAAAAATCCCTACTTCTTTGTGGCCAACTACTGTATACAAATGGCTTGCCACATGGGTTGCATTGAAATCAGCAACCACAATACTGCTTGTTTGTGCAAATCTAGCCTTAGACATTTCTAGTCATGGAGCACTAGGGAAGGCCATCATTCAGTGGCAGTTGTAGAAATACATCCAGGAAATCATGTATTAAACCTGTCTAATTTTAGCTACAAAACTAATGTCTTTATGTTGATTGCAAATCCTTAAAAATGCATTATCTTTCCGGATGTTATATTGCAGCATGTGGCATTATTGGAGAAAGCAATGATTTGTAAACAACCCTTGGCAGAGAGCACAGAACTTAATTTTGCTTAAATAAAGGAGATCTGCATTAGAATTCATGTACTGTATCGAGGCTGGCAAGCAGGAGCAGTAGTTTTGATATATGCAGTGAAGCATTCATGATTGTTGATTTACTGAACAGTTAATGTTTATCCAAATATGATACAGAAAGAAGCAATGTTTGAATGAAAGAAAAAAAAACGCATTCACAGTCGGGAGCTTAGCAGATCTTGTTGGTAGCTTCAAAAAGTACATAGTTGAACTGATTAGGTACTGTTGAGCCCTTCCATAACTTATGCTTTCTTAATAGTTTTTCACTCTAACTCATGCTGGTGTGTTTTACACACACACACACACACACACACACGGAGAGGGGGGATCTGGGGACAGGCCACTAAGTTTATGTCTAGTTGCAGAACATCTAAATAGCCATCAGAGTATAGCTTGGTGCTCATGTAAACACCTCATCATGGTTAGGAAATCAGAAGTGTGCCGTGGTCTCATACACTTTATTCTTTCTTCCATCTGTGCAAATCCTGCCTTTCCCTTTTCAGATCCCACCATGGTGCATCATTGCATCTGCACTTATATTAATGGTAATCCTGCTTAGCTCTGAAGTCGAGCATGTAAATGTGTTACACACTCTTGTTGACAATTGTGGTTTGAAGGTAACTTTGGTTAGTGCACTCAGAGCAGACCGTGGTTAGGAGGTCAGGACCCCCCTCCCATTATGTTATCTGTAAATCTCAGTGAAACTGAGACATACTAGTATATGAAGTACAAGTGTTCAGAGGTTTTCTTGGCCAGTTAGTATTCTACTGAAGGCATTTGAGCTGCTTTTTTGTTGTTTATTCGGTCAGTTGCTTCCGACTCTTCATGACATCATGGACCAGCCCACGCCAGAGCTTCCTGTCAGTCGTCGCCACTCCCAGCTCCCCCAAGGTCGAGTCCGTCACCTCCAGAATATCATCCATCCATCTTGCCCTTGGTCGGCCCCTCTTCCTTTTGCCTTCCACTTTCCCTAGCATCAGCATCTTCTCCAGGGTATCCTGTCTTCTCATTATGTGGCCAGAGTACTTCAGTTTTGCCTCTAAGATCATTCCCTCCAGTGAGCAGTCTGGCTTTCTTTCCTGGAGTATGGACTGGTTTGATGTTCTTGCAGTCCAAGGCACTCTCAGAATTTTCCTCCAGAAACACAGTTCAAAAGCATCTATCTTCCTTCGCTCAGCCTTCCTTATGGTCCAGCTCTCGCAGCCAGAGGTTACTACGGGGAATACCATTGCTTTAACTATGCGGACCTTTGTTGTCAGTGTGATGTCTGTGCTCTTCACTATTTTATCAAGATTTGTCATTGCTCTCCTCCCAAGAAGTAAACGTCTTCTGATTTCCTGGCTGCAGTCAGCATCTGCAGTAATCTTTGCACCTAGAAAGACAAAGTCTGTCACTGCCTCCACGTTTTCTCCCTCTATTTTCCAGTTCTCAATCAAGCTGGTTGCCATAATCTTGGGTGTTTTTAGGTTTAACTGCAACCCAGCTTTTGCACTTTCTTCTTTCACCTTCGTCATGAGGTTCCTCAGGTCCTCCTCACTTTCAGCCATCAAAGTGTCATCATCTGCATATCGGAGATTGTTCATGTTTCTTCCAGCGATTTTAACTCCAGCCTTGGCTTCGTCAAGCCCAGCATGTTGCATGATGTGTTCTGCGTACAGGTTGAATAGGTAGGGTGAGAGTATACAACCCTGCCGTACTCCTTTCCCAATCTTAAACCAGTCCGTTGATCCTTGGTCTGTTCTTACCATTGCTACTTGGTCATTATACAGATTCCTCAGGAGGCAGACAAGATGACTTGGTATCCCCATCCCACCAAGAACTTGCCACAATTTGTTATGATCCACACAGTCAAAGGCTTTGGAATAGTCAATAAAACAGGAATAGATGTTTTTCTGAAACTCCCTGGCTTTCTCCATTATCCAGCAGATATTGGCAATTTGGTCTCTAGTTCCTCTGCCTTTTCTAAGCCCAGCTTGTACATCTGGCAGTTCTCTTTCCATGAATTGCTGGAGTCTACCTTGCAAGATCTTGAGCATTACTTTACTGGCATGTGAAATAAGTGCCACTGTTTGATAGTTTGAACATTCTTTGGTGCTTCCCTTTTTTTGGTATGGGGATATAAGTTGATTTTTTCCAATCTGTTGGCCATTCTTGTGTTTTCCAAATTTGCTGGCATATGGTATGCATCACCTTGACGGCATCATCTTGCAAGATTTTAAACAGTTCAGCTGGGATACTGTCATCTCCTGCTGCCTTGTTATTAGCAATCCTTCTTAAGGCCCATTCAACCTCTTCAGGATGTCTGGCTCTAGCTCACTGACCACACTGTCAAATCTACCCCCGATATTATTATCCTTCCTATACAGATCATCCGTATATTCTTGCCACCTTTTCTTGATCTCTTCTGCTTCTGTTAGGTCCTTGCCATCTTTGTTTTTGATCATACCCATTTTTGCCTGGAATTTATCTCCGATGTTTCTAATTTTCTGGAAGAGGTCTCTTGTCCTTCCTATTTTATCTTCTTCCACTTCCGTGCATTGCTTGTTTAAAAATAATTCCTTATCTTTTCTGGCTAACCTCTGGAATTTTGCATTTAATTGGGCATATCTCCCCCTGTCACTGTTGCCTTTGGTTTCCTTCTTTCTTGGGCTGCTTCCAGTGTCTCAGCAGACAGCCATCTTGCCTTCTTGGTTTTCTTTTTCTTTGGGACGTTTTTTGTTGCCGCCTCCTGAACAATGTTGCGAACTTCTGTCCATAGTTCTTCTGGGACCCTATCTACTAAATCTAGTCCCTTAAATCTATTCTTCACCTCCACTGCATATTCATGAGGAATATTAGTGAGCTCTTATCTAACCGATCTATGGGTCTTCCCTATTCTCTTTAGTCTGATTCTAAATTGTGCAATAAGAAGTTTGTGATCTGAACTACAATCAGCTCCAGGTCTTGTTTTTACCGACTGCATAGATGTCCGCCACCTTTGGCTACAAAGGATGTAGTCAACCTGATTTCAGTGTTGACCGTCTGGTGAAGTCCGTGTATAAAGTCGTCTCTTAGGTTGTTAGAAGAGAGTGTTTGTTATACACAGTGAGTTGTCTTGGCAAAATTCTATCAGCCTATGTCCTGCTTCATTTTGTTCTCCCAGACCATGCTTGCCTGTAATTCCAGGTGTCGTTTGACTACCCACCTTAGCATTCCAGTCTCCTGTAATGAAAATAAAATCTTTTTTTGGCGTACTATCCAGTAGGTGCTGCAGATCCTCATAGAACTGATCTACTTCTGCTTCTTCAGCATCTGTGGTTGGGGCATATATTTGGATCACTGTGATGTTAAATGGCTTACCCTGAATTCGAATTGAGATCATTCTGTCATTTTTTGGATTGTATCCAAGCACTGCTTTAGCCACTTCATTATTAATTACGAAGGCTACTCCATTTCTTTTGTAGTCCTCCTGTCCACAGTAGTAGATCTGGTGGTCATTTGATGTGAAGTGGCCCATTCCAGTCCATTTCAGTTCACTGACACCCAAAATGTCTATATTTAATCTTGACATCTCCCCAATAACCACATCCAATTTGCCCTGGCTCATAGATCTTACATTCCAGGTTCCTATGGTGTGTTGATCCTTAGAACATCGGATTCGTTGTTCACCACCAGCACCATCAGCTGCTAGCTGTCCTTTTGGCTTTGAGCTAGCTGCGTCATCACATCTGGGGCTAGTTGAACTTATCCTCTGTTCCTCCCCAGTAGCATTTTGATAATCTTCCGACCTGGGAGTCCCATTTTCCCATGGTATACCGACATATCTCTGGTTGTACTGATCCATTTAGTTTTCATGGCAAGAATACTGGGGTGGGTTGCCGTTTCCTTCCCCAGGGATCGTATTTAGTCTGACCTCTCTGCCATGACCTTCCCGTCTTGGGTGTCCCTTCACAGTTTAGCTCATGACGTCATTGAGGTGCTCAAGCTCCAGCACCACGACAAGGTAACAATCTCCTTTGCTGAAGTTGAGCTGCTTACAGTGCAGTATCGAAATGTCCTGGGAACGGTTCTTTCTTTCTTTCTGCCCACCCCCACCCCCACTTTCTTCTTCTCAAAAGAAATCCATTCAGCAGAATATTGTAATCAGCCGTATGCTGTATGTAAGATGAGACTGTAACCTAGCATATATTGCCTATAGAAGAAATGAGATACCCTAAGAGTTGCACAATGGGACCAAATAATGATAACCTTCTTTTGGGTGCCACTAGATTCAGAACAGGCCTCTATCCATTAGGAAGTCACCTGGGGGCATTCATTGCATCTGCTGAAGTGAGGAGAGTACCACCAGAATCATTTCTAACACTGAGGATGATTAATGATCGTTCTAACGTCCTCTTTATCTTTTTTGCAGATTCTCTTGTAAAGGGAAAAACTGAACAAAAAACAAACACTGTTCTAACTTGCATAAAATATCTGCCTAGAAAAAATAAAATAATAAAAAAGATATTTGCGTGCCTTTTGCTGCTGTTGACACTAGGTTGGATCCAGACTTATAGAATCATAGAATAGTATGGTTGGAAGGGGTCTGTAAGACCATCGAGTCCAACCCCCTGCTCCAAGTCAAAGCATCCCTGACAGATGACTGTCCAGCTTCATCTTGAATGCCTCCAGTATGGGAGAACCCACTACCTCCCTAGGTAATTGGTTCCATTGTTCTATTGCTCTAACAGGCAGGAAGTTTTTCCTGATGTTCAGCCAGAATCTGGCTTCCTGTAACTTCAGCACATTATTCCGTGTCCTGCACTCTGTGATGATCGAGAAGAGATCCTGGCCTTCCTCTCTGTGATAACCTTTCAAGTACTTGAAGAGCACTATCATATCTTCCCTCAGTCTTTTCTTCTCAAGGCTAAACATGCCCAGTTCTTTCAGTCTCTCCTCATAGGGCTTTGTTTTCAGTCCCCTAATCATCTTTGTTGCCCTCCTCTGAACCCTCTCCAGTTTGTCTGCATCCTTCTTGTGTGGTGCCCAGCACTGGACACAGTACTCCAGATGAGGCCTAACCAGTGCTGAGTAGAGGGGAACTAGTACTTCCCTGAATTTGGAAGCTATGCTTCTATTAATGCAGCCCAAAAGAGCATTTGCCTTTTTTGCAGCCATATCACATTGTTGGCTCATATTCAGCTTGTGATGGACAACAATTCCAAGAACCTTCTCACTTGTTGTGTTGTTGAGCCACGTATTCCTCATCTTGTAACTGTGCTTTTGGTTTCTTTTTCCTTAACAGACAAGACTTCAAGAAAGCTTACTAAAGAGGATGGTGTCTCCTATAGGGCTTAATTTAGGCATGACTCACTTGTCCCATTGATTTCAGTGGGCTTGAAAGTGTGACTAACTTAGTATGGATCCAACCCATTATGATTATTCTCTGATGAAGTTTTAACATTTAACTTCTGCATTGTAGAACTGGAAAGGGTAAAGAAAAGGGCAACCCAAATGATCAAGGGACTGGAGCAACTCCCCTAAAAGGGCAGGTTACAGCATTTGGGGCTTTTTAGCTTGAGAAAAGGCAAGGAGGGGGAGGGGCTGATGGTGGTTTATAAAGTTATGCATGGTGGAGGAAGTGGATAGAGTGAAGTGCTCCCCCCACCCCCCTCATAATATTAAAACACATGGTCATTTAACAACGGTGAATGGTGGTCATTAAAAAGGATGTAGTTCACACAGCACTTAGTTACACTACAGAATTCACTACAGAATTCGCTACTGCAAGATGAAGTGATGGCCTCTTTAGGGAGGATAAAGTTATCAGTGGCTACTAGTTGTGTTGACTGTTGAATTCTTCATTTCAGCTTCATATCTTGAAATCATCTTACACTATTTAGATTTATCCACCATTTTCAAACATGAAGGGCTGCCTCAGGAGAAGCAACAAAGTTTGCCCATCTTCTTAAACTGCATACCTTTATCTCATTTACAGTGCAATCCTATACATGTCTACTGAAAAGTAAGTCTCGTTTAGTTAAGTGGGGCTTACTCCCAAGTAAATGAGTATAGGTTTGGCGCTTTAGTGACAAAAAGGACATGAAACGACTTCTAGCATCCTGAAGGCAAAATAGATATATAGGAATTAATGCTTTAAAATGTTACAAAAAATTGAAGGACAAAAATGTTTTAAAACCACATTTTATGTTTGGTGTTACCTTGAAATGCAATTAATTTATATCTTGAAGCATATGCAAGAACATGTGTTGAAAATTTATTCTTTTAGGAAAAAAAGAAGAGAAGGAAAATGTATTTCTAAGAAATAACACATTTCCCTCCTTCTTTCTTCCCATTTGCAGATTAGAGATACAAAATCATCTGATCAAAAAACAACACTGTTGCATTTTCTGGCTGAAATTTGTGAAGAGAATTATCGGGACATCTTAAAATTCCCAGATGAACTTGAACATGTGGAGAGCGCAAGCAAAGGTATATGGAGGGATACGCTATTAACAGTACAATCCTATGCATAGTTGTAGAACTTTTTTCTGTCTAAACATGCATAGGATTGCACCCTAAGAGTATTTGTATCTACTAAGGTGTGGATAGTGCTTGGAACATTTTGTTTTAAATAGTAGGATTATGTAACCTGTAAACATTAATAATCCTCATGGATAGTCTCCCCCCTCCCCCTTTCTAGATGTTTATTGAACTAGGGAAAAGCAATAATTTGTTTTGCTATGAAGCTAAATGCAGTAATAATACAGCACATTACTGTGAAGTACTTTGAACTTTAGATGAGGAACCTTGTAACATCAGTGTCATGATAATATTCAGCTCATTAAGTACCTTGCAACCTTATTTTACTATCCGTATGTGCACACAGTGTTTTCCTGTATCTGTCTCAGAACTACTTAAATCAGAGCTTCTTATTGAAACTTGCAGATACATCTTAATTTTGTAGAACTTTTAAAAATGTCTAGGGAAGTACCTCTCTCTCTCTCTCTCTCTCTCTCTCGTGTGTGTGTATGTGTAGCAGTGTGTGTTTCGACTGTTTCAAAGAGGGCTGTTCAAGTATTAAAGAAGCAGGATAAAGTTGTCAAACTGCATTTTCTATCTTGCTGATATGTATTTGACCCATATTTATTAGTGATAATAATAAATTATCCACTCTCCAGTCCCCTGCAATGACTGGAGAGTGGAGCTGCACTGTTGCCCTCCATGTCACATGCCTGGGCTAGCCCCATCCCCTGACACACATCAGAAGAAGAGCCACTATATGTGAGCTTATGTATAGAGTCTTGTTTTCAGACATGCATGTGTCAGGTTGGGGTGAGGTTAGCCTGGATATGTGAGATTGGGGACAGCACCAGCAGCTCCTCAGCTATCAAGCAATACCCCTTTACATAAGTAACATGTGAGGGGGGCTTCTATGTTGGATTCAGGCTAGGTGTTGAACTTGGGGCCCATTGAAATCAATTGGATATGTTCGTTCTGACTTAAGTCCTATTGATTTCATTAGGAACCAAGTGAAGCTAACTTAGTTTGTATCAAACTCATTGTGTTCAATGAACTAAAAGCACTGGATCCAAAGCTGCCCCTGTGTTCATGGATGGAGCTTTCTGTTTGTGGAAGGGCTCTTTTGCAGCTCAAACTAAAACACTGTGTGAGAAAAGTGAAACTGAATCTAAAGATGGCATTTCCCATGTGCAACAATGTTTGCAATCCCCTGTGCAAGGATGAACATGAGTGATGCTATTAGAATCTATTACAGCACTGTATGATCTATCTATGAGTCTGCAGAATAGTGCGAGTGGCTATTCTTCTTCCAGTCACAGTGCTTTGATCCAAATCATAGTGCTCATAACTGCATATTCTGGAATCCAGATGTCAATTTTACCAGAATTCAGCAAAGATGTTGTCATTTGCCTAGTAATGATTTACCAAATATAATTTCTTTTCTGTTTTTTTTTAACTTATAAAAATTCTCTTTTCCAAAGCTTTACTGGTTTAGCAGACATGTTTGATAATTCCTTTATTGGTTTTGTCCTCTGGCTAACACTTCAAGTTGCAGCTTCGAGAATTTTTTTTTTTTTCGCAGTTTGATAAAAACCTCTAGTGTGTGAGAGGTCAGCTCAGGGGATTAAACCAAAAGGGTTGGTAAAGTCTAATTAAAACCATTGCATCAGTAGGAGGGGGAAAGATTTATTAATGGATCTGAAGTCCTTATTCCTAAGATTTGCATAAATCTGAAGCGGGTTTTGCTTCAGTTAAATTTGTTCCATTCCGGATAAAAGCTAGTTAAGTCTTCTATAAACAGCACTAACTGATAAGCGGCATAACTTATTGTATGCTTTAATAACTAAACTCAGGGCTTACGGACCTCTATACACTAATGGGCAAGAGGCATGGGCCTTATACATAAATTTTTCATAGATTTGATCAGGAAGGGTATTCGCTTGTTGGAAAAGTAACGTGTCTGGGAAGAGGGAAACATTGCTCTATTTTTGAAGGCGCTCCCATGCTGTTGTAGCTAATCATTCTGTTACATGCCAGGTGCCATGATCCTTTTCTTCATTAGAAGGAAGGAAAACTCATGTGAGAATGAGAATTCATGAATTTGTCAAGCACAATATTATATAACCCCAAGGTATTCAAGTTTCCCATTTTTATTTATTTAGATATTTGCATCTCCCTCTCATTTATAATACAGTTTTGTAAGGTGGCTTATGAGAAGTACATCGATAAAACAATAATCTATATAAAAGACAAACATACATGATAAAACAACAAAATGAAATGCAACAGATAAAAGCATCATCAGATCAATCTGTTCAGACTTAAAATACTTTTTAAAAGCCTGGGGAAATAAGAAGGTCTTTGCTTGATACTGAAAAGATAACTAGAGCACTAGTGAGCTTCCCTGGAGAGAGCATTTCACAAATGAGCAACACCACTGAGAAGGCCCTCTCTTCAGTGGCCATCCACCGTATGTACCTCATTTGGCAGAGGCACCTGGAGTGGAGGAGAGAGCTTCTGAAGATAACCTAAGTGAATGAACTCTTAGACTTCACACTATACTTCATGCCATTTATACAAAATTAATTGTATACATGTAAAGAAAAACAACATGTTTACTATGAACATTACAAATGACAAACTGCTTTATTCTGTGTGTGCTTTTCAGAGGGCTATAAAAAAACTGTGTTCATACATGGACAATCAGATTACAAAAAAAAGACAGCAAAGTTCTTATGCTTAAGATGTCACTTAAGAGCTGAACCAGCCTGTATTTGCAGAATGGAAATTGGATTTTAATATGAAAAGGTCAGGAGGATTGGGAGAGCAAATAATATGTTTCCTGGAATCTTCAATAATTTGCTGTTAATTCATAGCAAAATCTTTCATCTTATTAAAGTGCGAAGTTAGTTGCATATCTAAAAGCTTATTCAAGAGAAAAACTAAAATAACCAGACACATAATTATTTTCAGCCTTTTCTGGAAAATGTTAAGAAGATTTGCAAGAAAATGAAGATGAAGATGCTAACAATCCTACAGCTTGCTGTGCCAGTAGATAGATTTGTCAGACATAGTATTTCAGCCCAGAACCATAGCAGAACTATAGAAGCCATAACAAATCATGATGACATAGCAGTGTGCCTCAGGTATAGCGGTTCTTCTAATAGTGACAGAAATTATGTCAAAGTCAGGCCTCTGAGAAACAAGAGGGAGATATCACCATATTTAGAGGAACATTGAGGTTTGCAGAAGTACAACAAAACTTGAAAAGGGGTCCACCCCCCTGCCCAGTTCATTTAGGAATAAGCATGGTCAGTGGGCACCAGAAGCTATGAGATGTAGAGTGTCACTTGGAAAAGGAACATGTAAAACTGAGTAGAAGTGGGGGAAGGGGGATGAGAGTTAATTGGTTTGCTTGCATTTCTGCAGCTGATAGTATCCTATAGCTGTGCATAGCTGGCCAGTTAGCTGGAATCCTGAACAAGAGCACTTTTACAGAATATGGATATACTGCCAAAACAAAAATGCAGAACAGACTTGTTGTAGTATAGTTAAAAATCAGAGAATCATCTCCCAATAACTACTTTGATACTATTTGTGTGGTTAATCCTTGTTTTATTTTGCTTTTGTTCTTTTTCATTGGTTAATGGTTCACAGCAGATGACATTAAGCTTGATTCCTTCAGAATATATTGAATAAGGTGGTCATATTAGCAGTAAACATACAGGTTAGCTGTAACTGGTGATACATTGGTTTAAGTTGGAGTTAAGCTCATGCCTGTTCTTTGATTGTGAAGTATATTTGATATGACTGTTACCTTGACTTATGACATAGTCCATAGACTATGGACTGTTACCATGTCCATAGCCCGTGGGAGTACTAAAGCAGCCTTCCCAAACCTACTGTTCTCCATGTGTCTTGGGCTAACAGTTCCTAGCATTCCTGACCATTGGCCATCTTGGCTGGTGCACTGAAGTCAAAAACATCTGAATGCGCCAGGTTCAGGAAGAATGTGCTAAAGTAATTCATTGCCTATAACATATCCTTTTGCTTTTTAAAAATTTTATTTAAGTGGATTACTAATTGGGCAGCACATTTTAACCAATTGTCCTGAAGGTTAACAGAACCTAAAGCATTTTAAATCCTGACATGTGCATTCATGTATTTACATTATTCATAGAATAGATTTACACCTGTTAAAGCTTGAGGAATAGCATATAGACAGATTAAGGCTGCAATCCTATGCATATTTAGACAGAACACAAGTCCTAAAACTCCCAGCTTTCCCCAGCTCACTTACTGGGGAATGCTGGGAGTTATAGGACTTTTTTTCTGCCTAAACATGCATAGGATTGCAGCCTTAATCTGTCTATAGTTTTTCAATGTTTTAGTGCCTTTTGTATGTTTTATTTTATTGTATTATATATTTATTTAGCTGCCTTTCAAGATTGCAGTCTTTCCAAGGGGTTTATAGTATAAAACACCCATTATCTATTTAAATATAACAATATAATTCTTAAAATCAAAATCAACTTTAAATAGCAAATTTAAAATAGCCAGTTACAATAAAATACAATCTAAAATAAGCCAAATCCAACTAACCAACAGAAGGAACAGCATGTATAATAAAACCAGCTACCAATTCACTACTTAGCCATTTTCTAGGTGTTATATTTGGTCTGTATGCCCCTAAGCAGCTCACAACCAGGTTATGTAAAAGACCATCTTCTCCCATATAGGCTGCCCTGATCTTTATGTTCTGGAGGGGAGGGGTTTGCTTACTGCATCACTCCTACTGATGTCTGTTTGGTTATGGTGATGACCAGGAAAGAGATCTTGGAGTTGTGGTAGACAGCTCAATGAAGATGTCAACCCAGTGTGCAGCTGCTGTAAAAAAAAGGGCAAAGTCCATATTAGGCATAATTAGAAAAGGAATTGAGAATAAAACTGCCAGTATCATACTGCCCCTATACAAATCTGTGGTGCTGCCACACTTGGAATACTGTGTCCAGTTCTGGTCACCACACCTAAAAAAAGATATGGCTGTGTGCTACCTCCAGTACCAAAGACAGTGAGCCTATGTACACCAGTTGCTGGGGAACATGGGTGGGGGGTGCTGTTGCGCTCATGCCCTGCTTGTGGGTTCCCAGTCGACAGCTGGGTGGCCATTGTGCGAACAGAATGCTGGACTAGGTGGACCCTTGGTCTACTCCAGCATGGCTCTTCTTATGTTCTAATGGTGCAGAGAAGGGCCTTCTCCATTGTGGCATCCACAATGTGGAATGATCTCTCCATTGAGATCAAGTGGGCTCCTAGTGTGCTGCCAACTTAGAGCACATTCGTTTGCCTAGGTATTTTCCTGATTTGTAGTATTTTTAGCTACTCCGGATTATTTTGAATGAGATGTTTTACTATTGTATTACTGTTTTATTATTTTATTGTTCGGTTTTTTTACATTTTGTTAGGGTGTTTTTTTTTCCGAGAACCACTTTGGGATTTTTTAAAAAGATCAAGTGGTATATGTATTTTCTGAAATAAATCAATACATAAAAATCTTATAAGCCAGAGAAAACAAATATGTTTTTAAAGCCCTTTTAATAATGATAACGGATGAGGCCAGCCATATATTTCAGGAGGGAATTCTGTTGGATAGGGGCTACCACTGAAATGGCCCATCCAACAAGTAGGGCTTCTGAAGATGATCTCCTCCCTCAAAGAAAGGATCCCCTCTGCCTCAAATAAGCATTTATCACTTCTGTACTCCAAACTCCTAGCCCGGCCCTGACAGATTTTATATCCAAAATGGGTGAGGACATAGAGTAGGCCTCAATCCTCCCAAGATGTTTCCCCATGTCCTCAAGTTGCAGAAGCTGAAAAGTATATATAACAACAGGACCAGACAATACCCTAGCTACATGCAGCTCTGATTCTGTCAAAAATGTCCAAGTTGCTATGGATGCAAACTGTTTTTTCCACAAAATACAACACAAATTGATCACAGTGAGTCTTTGAGTCTTCTACATTCTGCACCATTGGATACAATCCAATATATTTAGATTTTATAATGGGCAAAAAGAGTGGTGGTATGGTTGGGCTTTTTTATAATTTGATTACATCTCCGAGTAGGCTGTATTTGGTAATTGTATGGCCCCTTATCTTTTCTACTATGGAGCCAGGGTACTGAATTATAAAACATTTAGGATAGTTTCTTTTCATGTGCTTACATTGTGGAGTACTGATTAACTGTCACAGTTGTTGAGTCATTATGTATTGAAATGCAAATGCAAAAAAAGACAGGAAGAGTCTGTTAAATGAGAAATGTTCAGTAAAGGACAATCAGTGGTGCATTGTCATGGAAGTGACATGGAAGATGACATCCACAGAGAAAACATGAGTGGACATTTCAGAGTTCCTTGGTGTATAGTGTCAGCAAAGAACTCCAAGGGTAGCTTATTTGTTCAATTTAAATTTTGATATATTCATGTACTGGCAGACTTCAAAGGATGCTCTGTTCAGTATAATTAAATGCTAATTAAGTTTAATTTTGTTGCTCTGAATGTACGGACGGTGCATAAAGACACCATAAGAAAGAGTAATATGTCAAATTTAAAATTGGATTTCAATTTCTCCATTTTGTGATACTGCTATGAAAATCCTCAAACAGTAAAATAAAGTGATTTGTGAGGTGGGGAGAAAATTATTCAGAAAACCTTTGAAAGTATTAGAAAGATATACTTTCTTCCCCATTCTTCCCCAATTCTGACATTTAAAAAAAATTCGTAGGAGAAGGTTAGCTGAACAAAAAGTACTTCTTGTACCAAGACACTTTTGCAATATCATTTATTGGCTAGCTGAGAAGACTAACTGGTTCTTGATAGTGAAAGGTCGGGTATGGGTTAAACTAGATATACTTGGATTAAATGTAACCCCCCATCCCTCCCCCTTTTTCTTTGACAAAATCACATACACACATGTATATGGTTAAACCTAGCTGCTAAGTAGGTTTTATTTCTTGACCAACAATTTTTTTGTTGGCCAACAATAATAACCCTGGGCTGATGTATGCTTCAACTTCCTGGCCATCCAGTGAATATGAATAATCTAACTAATTATTTCTCTGGTGTGTAGTGGTCAGAGCGTTCGGCTAGGGAGACCCAGGTTCTAGTCCCATCTAGGCCATGAAGCTCACTAGGTGACCTTTGGCCAGTCACTGACTCTCAGCCTGACCTATCTCACAGAGTTATTGTGATAATAAAATGGAAAGAAGCAGGATCGTGTACACTGCCGCGGGCTCCTTAGATGAAATGTAATAAATAAATAAATAAATGGATGAGGGAAGGAATTGCCTTTTTTCTCTATTATTTTACACACACACACACACAGCGCATTGAATGGGTTGCAAATCTTTTTTTTTTTTTTTCCTCCCACCTGTACTGCAGTGGTTGAATCACAGGGTGGCAGTACTATCTTTTGTGTTACCCCCTTTATCTACTGTTTTAAAATGCTCTGAAGGGGGCTGATTTGTTTCCAGTCGGCTGTGAATTCATTCCCACCTGCCTCTCTCCACCATGTCTCTTTGTGGCTATGTGCTTGTCTTGTCTCCAGTTCTACATTACTGTTTACTCAGGCTATCCAGATATACCCAAGCTACGTCCTCAGGAGGGATTTGTCTTTAGAAACATAGGAAGCTACCTTATACTGAGTCAGAGCCCAGTATTGTTGGCACTGACTGGCAGCAGCTGTCTAGGGTTTCAGGCAGGATTCTTTCCTAGCCCTACTTCGAGAAACCAGGAATTGAACCTGGGACCTTCTGGATGCAAAGCAGCTGTTCTATCACTGAGCTATGGCTAGCTGCCTGTGCCTGCTCTCCCCCCTGCCCCCCGGCACCACCGGCACCCCCGGCACCACCCCCCGGCACTTGGGCTGGTTAGGTACTCTTTCCTGTCATTCAGAGTTTCCTGCCGTACCAAAAGGGTCTTAGCTGACTAGTTGAGGGAACTTGCCAGCCAAGTGGAACAGCCATACTGCTTTGAAATTTAACTTGTAGGTCAAGAGAACCCTGACTTCAAGATGAGCACATCCCTGAATTCCAGAAGGCAATGTTGAGAACAGTGTTGGTTTGGGAGGAGCTCAGGTCCAATGGCCTTCAGGAACAACATAAAAGAGGGCTGGATTCTGTCTCTTTGGGCTGGTGACCCTGTTGAGCCAGAGGAGAACTTCTGTTACAGAAAAGGTGCTTAGACCTAGCTGGTCTCTTTGCTTTTTGACGGTCCAGAATGGAGATATGAAGACAACACATTCCTCAAAATTTCCTTCTGAAATTAACTAGGGATGTACGAAAATCACTTACCTGTTCGCGGATTATGCTTATGGTGGGGGGGAGGTGTTCTGTCCCTCCCCCCGGAATCCTGGACGGGGGGGGTGCTCCGTTCCTCCCCCCCACCCCGGGAATCCTCCCTGGCCGGCTGCAGCTGGCCAGGGCCAGCCAGGCCAGAGCCGTCTGCAGCCGGATTTCTGGCTGTGGAGGGCTCTGTGAACAAAAACAAACAAACCACTTACGCAAGTGGCGGCGGCTATGGCCGCCGCCATTTGCGTTCCTTATTTTTGACATCTTAATCTACGTAGACTAAGACGGCGAAAATAAGGGGAACGCAAATAGCGTAGTGGACGCTATTTGCGTTCCCCTTATTTTTGCCGTCTTAGTCTACGTAATTATTTACGTAGACTAAGACGGCCCAAAATAAGGAATGCAAATGGCGGCGGCCATAGCCGCCGCCATTTGCGTACACCTTTTTTTTTTACCTAGTCGTTTTAGGCTACGTAAGTTTTTACGTAGCCTAAAACGTCTGGGTTAAAAAAAAAAAAGGCATACGCAAATGGCGGGGGCCGTAGCTGCCACCATTTGCGTACCCCCTTTTTTTTTATGTAAAAACTTACGTAGCCTAAAACGACTAGGTAAAAAAACAACAACAAAAAACCCTGCAAATGGCAGTGGCGGCAGCCGGTCGGAAGACCGCCCGAAAGATCCGCCCCAGGTAAGTCTCGTCCCGGGGGGATGCGTGGGGGCATGGCGGGGGGTAGCAGGCCGTTCTGCCACAGATTTTGGGGGGCCGAATGCACTGGCATTCGGCCTCCCCAAGATCCGAGGCGGAATTCTCTGCCATCCCTAAAATTAACTGGGTGGCATGAGGAGACATTCCCAATCAGGGGGAAAAAAAATGAGACCACTGTGAATGTTATTTTGTCACAGTATGGAGATGTACTGCTGCAGAGATTTCACTGGTGAAGAGGAATTATACTACTGAAAGGAATAATCCATTCTGTGTCACTGTCATCCGTTGATATCCTGGGGCGGGGGGTTGGGTGAGCTCACCATTGAGGAGTTTTTTCCTTTTGGGATACTCATAAAATGACTGCAATTGATTCTTGCTCAAGTTGCTATGGCTGTGTAAATGTGCACTATGAATTAGTAGGAACATCCAGAAGAAGTGACAGTAATCTTTTAATTTCTTAAATTTGCCTTCTTACTGCAGTGCTTATTCTGGGTCATCCAGACTTTGTGTGCCTTGCTTTGAATGCTATAACGCTATAATTAAAAATAAATAAATACAACGTCACTATTAAATTAGGGCTTTTTGAACTGGAGTGCTGTGTTTTTCCTCTGTCTTTTTATGAATTGCATTAAGAAGAAACAGTGCTTTGACATCCCCCCCAATCCTGAAGTGCTAATTAAATTGTTCTGGAACGCTACTACACTGATTAGTTTTACACTGACAATTTTAATCCAGATGCATTTTAACAGGCTTTCTGATCAGAATACATCTGGCTTCTCATTATTTCTCCTAATTCAGTGAACAAATCCATTCCTAAGCATCTTGAAAATGCAAAGCTACGCAATTATATATATTTCATGGAAGTTTTATTAGTACCTTTATGAGGTTCTGAACAAAAGCATTCTCTTTTCCAAGGAGTCATGTGGTAAAATTAATTAATACAAGAGGTTTTATACCAGGCAGAAGGTTTTTTACCTTAAAAAAATTGCTACGTATTAAGGTGTTCAGAGTAAAATGTTAAATATTTTAGATATTAAAAAGCTGGTAATTGTCTGACTCCTTTAAAAATTTAGTAATTTCATAACTATTGTAGCATGGTTATATATCCACATGCCAAGACTTGTTGGTGGCTGTGCTATAATAATTTTATTTTTGTAGTGTCTTTCATTAGTAAATGCCCAAAGTTGGTTGCATAGTGGATCCTCTGCCCTCTCTAGAATACACAGCTGTTTACACTGGCAGATAAGTAGAATCTATATGGCAAAAGTCTTTCCTCTCTCTATTTGTAGTTACAAATTAAAAAATAATGGTTTGTTGTTTGGGATACATGTTCATATGACCAAACTTATGATCAACAAACTTACTGTTGGAATTCTGTTGGGCATACCCAAATCTCTGTTGCTTTTACTTGTGCAGTGATAGCTTTATTTATGTTATGTTATTTATTTCATTTCTATACCACCCAATAGCTGAAGCTCTCTGGGTGGTTCACAAAAATTAAAACCAAAAAGCACACAGTAAAACAGTATAAAATATAAAAGCATTCAAGCCACAATATAACAATACAACCAGAAAAAACCTAGCAGTAATGTAGAGATTTAAAATACAGATTTAAAACAGCAAAGGTAAAAGACTAGAAAGCTAAAATGCTAAAATGCCTGGGAAAATAAAAAGGTCTTCACCTGGTGCCGGAAGGAATACAATGTAGGTGCCAGGCGAACCTCAGCTCATTCCATAGCCGGGGTGCCACAGCAGAAAAGGCCCTCCTCCTTGTAGTCACCTGCCTCACTTCCTTTGGCAGGGGCTCACGGAGAAGGATCGCTGAGGATGATCTTAAGGTCCAGGCAGGCACGTATGGGAGGAGGCAATCCTTCAGCTGACCTTGCCCCAAGCTGTTAAGGGCTTTGAATGTTAATACCAGCACTTTGAATTGGGCCCAGAAATGAACTGGCAGCCAGTGCAGCTGGAAAAGTACTGGCTAAATGTGAGCTCGTTGGCCAGTCCCTGTTAACAATCCTGCTGCCCTAGTTTGGACTAGCTGAAGTTTCCGGACCCTTTTGAAAGCCAGCCCCACGTATAACGCATCGTAGTAATCCAGATGATAAGTTATCAGAGTATGGATAACTGTAGCTAGGCTACCTCTGTGCAGATAAGGGCGTAGTTGGTATACCAGCCTAAGCTGATAAAAAGTGCTCTGTGCCACTGAGTTCACCTGTGCCTCAAGTGACAGTTCTGGATCCAAGAGCACCCCAAACTATGAACCTGATCCTTTAGAGGGAGTGCAACCCCCTCCAGAAGGTTGAATATCACCTAGCCAGGCAGACGAACTACCCACTAACAATACCTCTGTCTTGTCTGGAGTGCATTTCAGTTTATTGGCCGTCATCAAGTCCATTACCGTGCCTAGGCACTGATTCAGAATAGCCACTGCCTCACCTGGTTTTGATGAGAAAGAGAGGTAGAGCTGGGTGTCATCCGCATATTGATGGCACCTCAACCCACACCTCCGGATAACCTCCCCCAGCGGTTTCATGTAGATGTTAAACAGCATGGGGGATAAAACAGAGCCCTGTGGAACCCTATGGCATAATTGCCATGGCACAAAGCAATAATCTCCCCAGCATTACCTTCTGGAATCAGCCATCCAAGTAGGAGCAGAACCACTCTAGTGCAGTGCCTCCAACTCCCAACCCAGACAACCTATCCAGAAGGATACCATGGTCGATGGTATCGAAAGCTGCTGAGAGGTCCAGGAGAAACAACAGGGTCACACTCCCGCTGTCCCACACCCGGCAGAGGTCATGCCACAGGGCGACCAAGGCAGTTTCCATTCTAAAACCAAGCCTGAAATCCGATTAAAATGGATCTAGATAATCCATTTCATTCAAGAGTGCCTGAAGCTGTCCTGCAACCACCCACTCAAGCATCTTGCCCAGGAAGGGGATGTTGGCCACTGGCCTATAATTGTTAACGTCCTCCGGGTCCAGGTTAGGCTTTTTCAGGAGTGGTCTGATTACTGCCTCTTTTAAAGAGGCTGGCACCACTCCCTCTCTCAAGGAAGAATTTACAACCTCCTGGACCCAGCCAGACATCCTCTCCTTGTTTGATGTAATAAGCCATGAAGTGCAAGGGTCAAGCACAGAAGTGGTCGATCGGACTTGGCCAAGCCCCTTGTCCGCATCCTCAGGCCTCAGTAACTGAAACTCATCCAATAAAACTGGACCAGATGGTGCTCGGAATGCCTCTCCCAATGGAACTGTGTTAATGGTGGTGTCCAATTCATGACGAATCTGAGCGACTTTGTCTTCAAAGTGCCATGCAAACTCATCACAATGTGCAACCGAGGGTTCCAAAGTCACTCTAGTTAAATGACTGTTGGAAGACTGAGGATATGTTTACTACCACTCTCTCCTCCCCGCTCTCAGTCTCATCCTTTAAACAGATAGTACAGTCAGTTTTGGAGTAGCCTGTTGCTGTTACTTTTCTGATAGGCAGAAATAGATGAGTCCTGTTCCAACTCAGTGCAATCTGGGATAGACACTATATTTCTTCTCAATATGAGGTCAAAGCAGAGAGGAAGAGCCGTAGGTTTATCCCCAGTGAAGGGAACCATACATAAATGACACACTATAACTTAAATAGCAGTAATGAAAAGCTATATTTAACAGCATTTGATTACTGAAGCTTTACACGTGAGCATTTCTTATACTGAGTGTGTTGCCTGTTGGTTTGCCACGATCCTGAGCTTCACCGGCTTTCTGTGGTACATGTTGCACATCCATGTAGGTGGTGACTACACACATGCTATTGATCTTCTAGTTTTTGATCATGCTTTATGAACAGGATGGCAGTGTGGAACTGACGTGGCCACTTAAGAAGTACAAACATTGTGAACTGGGTTCATGAAAGTAGGAAGACTGGGAAGAAGAGGTAAGGATGTCTTATGAGTGAAACCCATGATTTATGGAGATGTGCTTTATGTGATGTGAAACCTTCTGGTGCAGAAATTATAAAGGAGAAAAAATAATTTATCTGTTAGCTTCATCTAAAATTTTGTCCATATCATGGATGTTCTAGATGAAAACACAGTTCAGTAATTTGTATATACCACTTAAGTCTCCTTTTGAGTTGGCGGGGATATAGTGCTGTTGGAATTTGAATAAGTATTGACTTAATTCAGAGCCAGTATATGCATTAGGGGCCGTGGTGGCTTAGTGGTTAAGATGCTGAACTGCAGACCGGAAGGTTGGCAGGACAGCAGTTCGAGACGCGAGTGCTACGTGACGGAGTGGGCTCCCGTCTTCAGTCCCAGCTCCTGCCAACCTAGCAGTTCAAAAGCAAGAAATTGCAAGTAGATAAATAGGTACCGCTTCAGCGGGAAAGGTAACAGCGTTCCGTGCACCTCGGTGTTCAGTCATGCCGGACACATGACCATGGAAGCGCCTTTGGACAGTGCTGGCTCTTCGGCTTAGAAATGGAGATGAGCACCACACCCTAGAGTCGGACACGACTGGTTGGGGACACCTTTACTTTTTTTATATGCATCTTGCCAGTTTTGATTCTTACAGAAAAGTGGATTTTTTTCCTTTGTGTCTCTCTTCTATGAACATGTCCAGTTTGTTTTGTTTTGCTCTTCTCAGTTTTGTGTTGTAAAATTGATTACAGAGCTTGCTGTTAAAATGGGATTCTATTTAACTTATGCTCATTTTTCTAGTTCACTGCATGCTGTACAAACAGAAGACCACACAGCAATATAGATTTCATATAAACACTTGCTGTGTTTCATTTTAATTTCCTGGTAATACAGCAGCTCCAAATATAAATCATCTTATGAGAGCAGGAAACATTTCTCAGTAAATTATAAGTACTATGCATTTAATTTTGAAATTAAGTTTCATAGGGCATGTGTAGATGTGACACTGCCAGTTGTTGGCCATGGTGTCATTGCTCTCTCTGCCACCCTCTCTTTTCTAGGGTCCAAATATCACCTTCCTTGCCTTTTTTGGTTGCTATATCCCAAAGTTATATATTCTATTTTGTCAGTTCTCTTGATTACGGTTAGACCCATTCAGGTTAAAATACAAAGACACAAATATTAGGACACAAGGCTACAATTTCTTCAATTTAGCTAGTACAGTCAATCAGCTGTATGCATGACCATTATTTAAAGAATTAGCCACCTGTATATGTGGGACCTTATCTGATAGACAGTGGATTACTAATCTTTCATCTGGATGCCCTGGGAAGTTAATCAGAAGACAATAATTTATAAATTATTTTGTTACTTTAATTAATTAGACTAGTAGCCCATCCCACAAACCATAGTTTGAAGTTAGTTTGCAAACCATGGCTGGCAAATCATCTGTCGTTTGGCATAATGTCTGAATAGACAAGCCATAGTTGCATCTGTATCTCTGCCTTCAAAGGCCACTACACCATAGAAGTGGAAAAGAGAAACTGACAAGCAGATCTCAATCAGGATTGGCCTGATTGTACATTTGGAGGCTCAAATTATGATTTGGGTTCTAAACTATGATTAGGACAATCATGGTTTGGCTCGGTGTTTGAACTGATCTAAAAAAACAGGTTTTGGGGAAACTTGGGGGCAGAAATATTCCATAGTTTATGTAGATTATCATTAATGGTACTGTTCTTTGTGGCTTTTTTATGTTTTCAAAATACATGTTTGGGTATATTCCTCTGGTTATATGTGTGATCGAAAAGAAATAAAACAAAAGAGTCCTCTAGCAACTCTTAGAGTTTTTTCTACAGACTTAACAAGGCTACCTTTGTGGAATGCCTTACCTTAAAAATGCATTGTTTTTCACTGTGCTCAGTGTATCCTTGGAAAGTTTTCTCCTATTTGAAACATTCCATCAAGTAAGATCTTGGGAAAGAAAGCCCTACTCTGCAAACCATCAGTATGACCTGGTTCGCACGTAATGACAACCCAGAGTACAGGTTGAGTATGGGTTGTCGTTAAATTGTGGGTTGTTGTTGAATCGTGGTTTCTTGTTATGTGTGAACCCTGCATTATGGTATGTGTTGTTAACCATGAACAATCCAGAGCTTACAGCCCAACAACAAACCATAGGTCGTCTTCCTGGGCTGTTCATAGTTAACAATCCATAGTTAAACCATAGTGTAGGGTTTGCACCTAACAACCCATGCTCAACCTATACTTAGGGTTGCCCTTACATGTGAACCAGGCCTGACAAGACCGAGGTACTTTTGGTAAGAGACAAGAGGAGGCTGGGGGATGTTGACCTGGTGTTGAATGGGGTACGGCTACCCTTGAAAGACCAGGTCTGCAGCCTTGGGGTCATTTTGGACTCCCAGCTGTCCATGGAGGCTCAGGTGTCAGCTGTGAGCCGGACAGCGCTGTATCAACTCCATCTGATACGGCGGCTGCGCCCCTTCCTTCCCGACCATCTTCTCCCATCGGTAGTACATGCCCTGGTCTCCTCTCGTTTAGACTACTGTAATGCACTCTACGTGGGGTTACCCTTGAAGACTGTTCGGAAACTGCAGCTGGTACAGAACGTGGCGGCTCGCCTGATTAGGGCAGCTGCTGGCGAGATCACATCACTCCAGTGCTGAAGGAGTTGCACTGGTTACCAGTTGTTTTCCAGGCCAAATTCAAGGTGTTGGTTTCGACCTTTAAAACCCTATATGGTTGCGGCCCAGCCTATCTTAAGGAGCGCCTCCAGCAGCACCAGACAGGCCGCTTAACAAGATCAGCCTTGGATGGCCTTCTCTCTGTCCCATCAGCCAGGACAGCTAGACTGGTGGAGACGAGGGAGAGGGCCTTTTCTGTGGTGGCCCCCACTCTGCGGAACTCCCTCACTAGGGAACTCCGTCATGCCCCCTCTTTAATGAGCTTCCGTCATGCATTAAAAATGTGGCTGTTCAGGCAGGCATTTGGGGTGGGTTAGGGTATTTTAGAAAATGTTTTTATTGTAGAATTTTATTGTTTTAAACTGTTTTTATTGTATGTTGTGCATCGCCCAGGGTGGCTGGGTGACCAGCCAGATGGGTGATTGATAAATTTAATAATAAATAAATAAATAAATAAATAAATAAATAAAAGAAGTAAAATTTGTTGTGATTCAGAGTGGGATACTTTTCAGCTATGGTAGCACAGTTGTGGGGTTTCTTTCCCATAGTGGTCCATCACCCTCCAATCTTACGTATATTCAGAAGGCAATGTGAAGATTAAAAAAAAATCAGATAAGTATATTTGAGGTAGCTTGTTTTATTATTTTCTTCTGATTTTGAGGGATAGATTAATTGCTTTGTCTTTTATTAAGTTTATGTTGTTTTAGTGAGTTACATTTCAGGATTTATGATTACAGTGCTCATGAGTCTCTCACTACCATAAACTATTAGTTAATGTGGATTATTTTTTTTGTCCTTGCACAATCTATGAAATGCCTGTCTGCCTATCTCTCTTTTAAGTCATTTGGCAGGTTTTAGCTTCTGGAACATTTCAAACTCTGTCTACATGTATCCATTTGGGTTGAATTAGCTTAATCTTGCTTGAATCTGGATAGCATTGATAAGCAATTTGAAGGACTTCAAGTTAAAACAGTTGAAAGAATGTTACTTCTAGGACTTTATCTTCTTCCTCCTCCTCCTTTGGCCTACTTGTATCTTGTTAAGTTGCTAAATCTCCATGAACGTAGCAGGGGTATTATACTTCTCGGATCTTAATTTTGCTGTAAGGCTGTTCCATGCCAAAATAAGCTACCACAATTTATTTCCTGTTCCCATTGCCTGGCACTGTTTGATAACCTTGAGTTTATAAGTCAACTTGAGATATTGTAGAGCATATGGATAAAATACAAGGTAACTCCTATGTACCCCTTGCTTTACTCATTGGAGGAACACATGAAATAACCCCAATTCTAGGTAATATTTTAACACAGTTGTTCCTCTCCCCAACCCCAATTATTTCCCTTAGGTTGGAACTGGATAAAGCTGTCTTTTGTGAATATAATGGTAACTAGTTTTGTTTGTTTATCCATTCATTTTTGTTTATCTTGATCTTATTTAGGAAAACATATCCTACCATTCCATATCATAGATACCAAAAGGGAGCTAACAATATAAGACCCCCCTTATTTAAAAGCAATCAACAAATACATCAAAAACAACTAAAACAAGACCTAATGCTGACACAAGGGCAGCTGAAATACAGATCAAGCCAAATGAAATTAAATGTGTGCTGTAATAAAGGAGTCATAGAATCATAGAATCATAGAATAGTAGGGTTGGAAGGGGCCTACAAGGCCATCGAGTCCAACCCCCTGCTCAATGCAGGAAAGGGGCTAGATAGAGTCTTCCTACGGTGGTGAAAAAACAACAAGAAAGGGGCTAGGTAGATTTCCCAGGGCAGGGACCTTCACAAAATCTTCCTGACAAACTTCTTCAGGGTTTGAGGTGGGATATGCAAAAGAGTCTGAGCTGAGTTTAGAGGATGGGATGAGGATGCTGAAAACAGTTAAACCAGTTATAATAGTTAGGGAATTGCAATACAATTTGAAAGATGGGTAAAGTGAGGAAATGACCTGGTTGGTGGAAAAAGGGGATCACAGAAGGTGCATTTTTTAGTGCTTTATTAATAACATTGTCTGCATTTTTCCCTAAGCCAGTTCTTTTGCTTGCCTTCCACCCCAACTATTTTTAATACACTCTGAGTTGTGGCCAGCTTACTATTTATTTAATCAATCTATCTGTTCATTGAAATATTTCTATACCATCTAGGTCAGCCTTAATATGCATGGGGCACATTAACTTATACCCAAGCAGTTTCTTTGTTTCCACACAGTGCAAAATGAGATATTTATCGTTTTATTAATCGGTTGTAGAATTTGAAGGGACTAGGAGAATCTGCTATCCTGCATTCCCTATCCTCCATTCAGCCTATGCCTATGGCACAATGTGGCTTGGATTGCAGTGATCAAGTATATAGTAGAAAGCTGCTTTACAGAGAACTCACTGAAATGAGTAAAGAATATGCTGCAAAGGGGGGGGGGGAACAAAACAATAATAAAAACAAACAAACAAACAGGGTAACTAGCCATTCTACTAATCCCAAGTTTGCTTTCCTTAAAATATGACATACAAAATGCTGTGGATCAGCATAGCCCTACCTTCACCAAACTGTATGCTTTTTGAATGCAGTAACATGTCACAGAGCCAGCGTAGTGTAGTGGCTAGAGTGTTGGACTGGGAGCCGGGAGATCTAGTCCCCACTTGGCCATGGAAGTTCACTGGGTGACTTTGGGCCTGTCACAGACTCCCAGTCCAACCTATCTTGCAGGGTTGTTGTTGTGAGGATAAAATGGAGAGGAGGAGGGGGATAATGTAAGCCGCCTTTGGTGCCTTACAAGAGGAGAAAAGGCAGGATATAAATGCAATAAATAAATAAAAATAATTAAGAAGCAATGGGTGTTGCTTAGTATTAAAGCATCAACCAATATTGGGCTCAGTAATGTATGTATATAATCAAAATTTGGGTGCCTGAGTTGGGTGGAATCTATCTCCGCTGTGTCAACCTGTTCAGCAGCAGTAGAGGCTTGAGGGCTGGCAAAGTGGTGTTGCTGTGATCTATAAGAATTCTATCTCATTCTCCAGGTATCTTGTCCAGTAGGGTTCCTGTTTTGACTGATTGTGTCTTATGTTGAGCAATTGGGACAGATTGCCCAGCACATTCTGCTGGTGTATTGCACACCCTGTTGCCTGGCATGCTGTCTGCCTGAGGTGGTGTGGAGGCCCCCCCCAGATGTTAGTCTTGGGGGACCTCAATATTCATGCCAAGATTTACTTGGCAGGGGCAGCACACAGCTTCATGGCTACTATGGCAGACATGGTGAGGCTTTCTCAACATGTTATTGTCCCAATCCATGTAGCAGGACACATTCTTGACTTTTGTTTTCTCAATCGGACGGAGAGTTTGGTGGTGTGAGAGTGAAGGATTTTACTATTAACACCTTGTCATGGTCATATTACTTCCTGTTGAGGCTTTTCCTTGCTGCAGTTTTGGAAGACCAGTTAGGATGATCTGCCCCAGGAGGCTTTTGGAATCCACTCGACCTTGGAGAGTTTCCAGCTTGCACTTCTGTTAATGGCCTGGTTACTTTATGGAATGCAGAGATGACTCTGGCAGTTATTTATATATTTATTTATTTCAAATATTTATGCCATCCCCAAGAGATGTAAAAAAAAGAAATGAGAAAGAAATGAGAATGTACAATTTATGGGTTATCACAGTTGAACAGGTGTCCAGCATTACTTTGTGAAGCTGTTGTGCTGTCATAAACTATGGTATCAATCAAAAGTAGCCTTGAAGAGGAAGTTCTTCAAAGCATACCTAAATGCTAGAGTAGAACAGGTAATGTGTAGGCCTGTTAGAAATGTAGGTCTACTGGAAGAGAGTTCCAAAGACTTTGAACAACCACGTAGAAGGCCCTGTCTTCTGCATGCAGACATTGCTGATCTTAACAGTGGGTACCCGAGAAGAACTCCCTTAGTTGATACTATCACACCTAGGCACCCTGTTTCTGCTGAGCAGAGCCTGGTCAAATCCTAGATATTCCGGAGAGCTGAGGGCAATGAAGCTAGGAAGACACAAGTGGCACAAGATGCCTAGTGAATCTGATAAAACAGTAAGTCAGTTATCAATTCTACTCAGTGGCTGTGTATTGACAAATAACCAGTTTCTTTCTGACGCCATTGCATCCTTACAGTGCTATCAGCAGGACTTTTCTTGAGTGGTTTTGAGTGTTCTGCAATCTGGCCCATCTAGTCATGTTCCAGAACCATCATAGTCCCCCTGTGGCACATTTACAAAAGAGATTGAGGATCACATCACTCACTTTTGTCATGATTTAACAACCAACTCAGTTTTTGCTTTTCATCTAATTCAGATGAAGTTGTGGAAATGTTAAATCAGTGAGGGCTAATAAATTGCAACTCACGCCAGACAAGGCAAATGTACTGTAGGTAAGTGGTTCATCTGCCCAAGCAAGTGATGGTCATCTTGTGCTAGACAGGGTTGTGCTGTCCTTAAAATAACAGGTTTGTAGGTTGGGGGTGTTTCTTGATCCATCCTTATTACTAGAACTACACATTGCTTCTGTGTCTCAGGGTCTCTTCACCAGCTTAGGCTTCTATGCCAGCCATGACCCTATCTGGACAGAGGTAGATAGGCCTCAGTTATCCATGCTCAGGTAGCCTCCAGGTTAGACTACTGTAATGTGCTAGATGTGACTTTGAAGAATGTTTAGAAACTAATTAGTGCAGAATGCAACTATATATCAACAGCACTGGCTCCCAGTCTGTTTCCAGGCATAATTCAAAATGCTGGTTATGACTTTTAGTAGCCTTCATAGCTTAGTACTAGTGTATCTGTAGGAGCACCTGTCTCCATATTTACCTACTCATACACTGACATCCTTAATGGAGGGCCTCCTGTGGGTGCCTCTGCCATCTGAGATGGCACAGGTGGTTACTAGAGAGAGTGACTTCTTCATTGTGGCACCCTAGTTGTCCTTTTTTATTTTCCAAGCAAATACCATTTTTTTAAATTTTCCCAAGCTTATTACATGCAATTTTAATTCTGCTAACGGTTTTATCTACTTTTTATAGTTTGGTGACCTTTAGTTTATTATATATTTTGTATTTACATTTTAATTGTTTAAAGGCACAGTCCTATGGCCACTAGAGAGCAGCTAGACGGCCATAGGATTGATCAGTTCCCAGGAACCAACCTCGGAGCCTGTGCTCTGAGGTCAGTTCCCAGGGAACTGCCTCCCCACCCCTCTCCTACTGCCTCATAGAACCATAGAATCATAGAATAGTAGGGTTGGAAGGGGCCCATAAGACCATTGAGTCCAACCCCCTGCTCAGTGCAGGACAAGTCAAAGCATCCCTGACAGATGGCTGTCCAGTTTCATCTTGAATGCCTCCAGTATGGGAGAGCCCTCCCTAGGTAATTGGTTCCATTGTTGTATTGCTCTAACAGTCAGGAAGTTTTACCTGATGTTCAGCCGAAATCTGGCTTCCTGTCACTTGAGCCCATGATTCTGTGTCCTGCACTCTGGGATGATCGAGAAGAGATCCTGGCCTTCCTCTCTGTGACAACCTTTCACGTACTTGAAGAGCGCTATCCTATCTCCCCTCAGTCTTCTCAAGGCTAAACATGCCCAGTTCTTTCCGTCTCTCCTCATAGGGCTTTGTTTCCAGTCCCCTGATCATCTGTGTTGCCCTTCTCTGAACCTCGTAGGTGGCGCAGATCGTCCCTAGGCTCTGTGTTTGTAAGAGCAGCATGGAGCGGGGTAAAAGGGGGTGTTCCTGGGGGCAGGGAGTGTAGAAGTGCTGGTATGACACTTCCTATGCACCTTCCTGCCTCCCCACCCTGCATTCTGATATCCTGTGGCTAGACAGCTGAAATCAGCTGTCTAGCTGCAAATGCAGGGTGGCTGGAATGTGGAGGAGAGGATCCCCTCCACGATCCTCCCGCTGTGATTGGATAGGCAGTAACCTCCAAGTTCGGAGGCGGCCACCTATCCCAATAGGATTGCGCCCTTATTCTTTCAGTAAGCACTGGGATTTTAACTGAGGGGCAGTATAAAAATGTAAAAAAATAAATAAATGTGCAACCATGGTAACTTTTAACACCAAGATTGTTCAGGGCTTTGTGAATATAAAACTATGGGATATGTATATTTTATAGAGATATTCGTGCCACACTCATCTCCCCACTGATGAATCAGTTTCCGGGATGTACAGGACAACAATATACCTACGTATTGTCTGACACTAATTCGACATTTACATATAGTGTCGCCAAATTTTTTGCGGCCACGATAGGTGTTGGAAGAAGGATGCTGAGGGAGCTCGGACTTACCTAGCTGGATGAAAGACAAAGTCTGTAGAGTAATGCCACTCACCCAATATGGCTGATACGCATTATATTAGTACTACACTGTGTTGAAGTGTCTATTAATTTAATTGGGGATATATGGCTGATAATTTTAATGTAGTTCCTTTTTTGAGCTGGTCTTTGACCGTAATAAAATTTTATTTTATTCTATTCTAAACTATGGGATATAATCCAGGATCATGAAATTCAAGAAGAGTTTTGCTATTGACATGAATATGATGTAGATTGTCCTTATAAATTCAATAGTGTGTTAATCAACACTATTTTCTTATTTAATGCTCCTTGGATTTAAATTGTATTAAAAAGGAGGAGAGATACATTCCTTAGAAACCTAGAGACTTCAGACACAGAAAATACATATTCATAAATAATACATGATATATAGAAAAAAAGGAGATAATTAATTTTTAAAGTTTGCTGATATAAGTATGCCTGTATTTTTGTTCATTAACAACACTTTTTCTTTCTAACTGAAATGAGTTTCTGAAAGTAGCCTAAGGTAAATTCTAAGACTGTCAGTTCCACTCCAAAGCATTGCATTGCATTTGTTATGTGTGAATCCCACTTTGTTTGAAGATTTTAAAAGAAGTCACTTTACTTGTCAGATAATGTGCTCAGTACTTACTGTCTCATTTTTAGGGGACAGGGTGAAGAGAATGCCCTTTATCTATGCTTGGTTGCCCCTTCTCTTCTTCCAGCCTAGAAATACTTGGATGCTTAGGAGTTAATACATTGGTTTTGTACCACTTGTGCTAACATTTTGTACAACTTGTGCTTGTCACCTCCTGTCTTTTAAAAAAGATAGGGTGAGACCTGAATTAGTGTGCTATGCAAACTCTGATAAGAGAGGAAACAAGGAGTATAGTGACTTACTTTATATTTTAGCAAGATAATAGCGTGGATTAAGCTGGTACGTGGCAAAATAGAAAGTCTGCACAATACTTTATTGCATAAATTGAAGTAAGAACTAAAATTCAATTATTCTACTACACCCCTATCTCCCAGGTTAGTCAAGTTTAAGCTCTATGTGGAACTAAGTATGTGTAACCCCCAGCCATCTTCTGGGAAAGTTAAAAAATATATGTATTTGGAGGAAACACACTTAGATTTACTGTGTGTGTGTGTGTGTTCATCATCTCACAAACGCTCTGGCCACTATGTACCAGGTAGAGGCCAAATAATTGCCTGACTGCCTGCCTTGCCCTGGCCTGCCCTGCCCGCCTGCCTGCTTTTTGTTTGTTTGTAGAGGAGATAGGGAACTTTGTGTTGCCACTTCTGCTATGCTGAAGCAATAGCATAGCATTTGAATGGTTTGGTGGTAAAAGTAAGCTAACATCTGTTATGACTGTGAGTTGTATTTTATTACTTAGCACACGTTTATCCTGTCCTTTCTCCAGAGAGTTCAGAATTGCCCTTCCTTTTTCAGTCTTCCCAATAGCCCTGTGAATTGGGCTAGATTAAGAGAGAGTGATTGGAGCAAGGTAACCCAGTAAGCTTTGTGACTGAGTAAGGGATTGAATCTTGGTCTGCCAAGTTTTAACCCAGTACTATAGCCACTAAACCATACTAGCTATGTATAACTACACTGAAATTAGTTTCTTGCCTCCATCTTGTTTGGAAAAGTAACAACATGCTTAGATCTAAACTTAAATCTTTAGTTTTAAAGATTTCAGTCAGGGTTCAGGCCAGTTTTTGGCCCAGAAACAGCCTTGGTCACCCTGTATGATGACCTATGTCTGGAGAAAGACAGGGGGAGTGTGACCCTGTTGATTCTCCTTGATCTCTTGGTGGCTTTCAGTACCATCAACCATGCTATCCTTCGGGGACGGCTCTCTGAGCTGGGAGTGGGAGGCACTGCATTGCGGTGGTTTTGCTCCTACTTGGAGGGTCGGCTCTAGAAGGTGGTGCTTGGGGAACACTGCTTGGGCCCGTGGATTGTCCAATATGGGGTTCCGTAGGGGTCAGTTTTGTCTCGCATGCTGTTCAACATCTACATGAAACTGTTGAGTGTGGTCATGTGGAGTTTGGAGGCATGTTGTCATCGGTATGCTGATGAAAAGGAGCTCTATTTCTCCTTTTCATCTTCTTCAAGTGAGGTCGTGGATGTGCTGAATCAGTGCCTTGCTGCGACAATGAACTGGATGAGGGCTAATAAACTGAAGCTCAACAGCATCTCAGACAAGACTGAGATGCTGTTGGTGGGTGGTTTTTCTGACCGGATGGAGGGTGTTCAACCTGTTCTGGATGGGGTTGCACTCCCCCTGAAGGCTCAGGTCTCTAGTTTGGGTGTCCTCCTGGAACTATCTTTGTCACTTGAGGCTCAGGTGGCCTCAGTGGCATGGAGTGCCTTCAACCAACTTTGGTTGGTGGCCCAGCTATGCCCCTGGACAGTGATAACATGGCTTCAGTTATCTGTGCTCTGGTAACCTCCATGTTAGATTACTGCAATAGACTATATGTGGGGCTGCCTTTGAAGATGGTTTGGAAGCTGCAGCTTGTGCAAAATGCAGCGACCAGATTGATAACAGGGACCAGAAGGTCTGAACATATAAGCCCAACTCTGAGCCGCCTGCACTGGCTGCCTATATGCTTCCGAGCTCAATCCAAGGTGCTGGTTATAAAGCCCTACGTGGCTTGGGACCACAATACCTGACAGCATGCCTCTCCCGAAATGAACCTACCCGTATGTAGGGATGGATGAAAGTCCCTTACCTGGTCCCACAGCTTGCTTCGCGGTGGGGGGGAGGCGCTCCGTCCCTCCCCCTGAAATTCTGGGCGGGGTGGGAGGCGCCCCATCCCACCCCACCGAAATTCTGGCTGGGGGGGAGGCGCCCCATCCCTCCCTGCCAAAATTATGGCCGGGGGGGAGCGCCCCGTCTCCCTGGCTGCGAATCCCGTCTCCTGCCGGGATGCAAATGGCGGCGGCCATAGCCACCGCCGTTTGCGTCCCTGCAATCAGCCGTGATAGGCTACGTAAATCCTTACGTAGCCTATCATGGCTGACTTTGGGGGGGGAAGCGCGTATGCAAATGGCGGCGCCCATGGGCGCTTTTTTTTCCCCCCCAAAGTCAGCCGTGATAGGCTACGTAAGGATTTACGTAGCCTATCACGGTGTTTTTTGAAAATCTAGCCGTGATAGGCTACGTAAATCTTTACGTAGCCTATCACGTTTGTTGTTGTTGTTTTTTTACTGGGAAATGGCGGTGGCCGGGAGCCGCCAGGGACATTCGACAAAGGTAAGTCCCATTCCGGGGGGTGGCGGGGGGGTGTGGCGGACCGTTTCTCCACCAATTTCGGGGGTCCTAATGCGTTGGCATTCGGCCTCCCAGAGATTCGTGGAGAAATTCTCCGACATCCCTACCCATATGCTACGTTCAAGATCTAAGGTCCTCCTCCGAGTGCCTCCTCCAAAGGAAGCATGGAAGGCAGCAACAAGGGAGACGGCCTTCTCAGTGGTGCCCCCCCCCCACCTGTGGAGCAAGCTGTCTGATGAGGTCTGCTTGGCGTCAACAGTATTATCTTTTCAGCTCCGGGAAACCTATCTCGTTTCCCTGGCAGTTGGCAGCATATGATGAGTTTTAATTGGTCCTGGATGTGTCTTTAGTTATGACTGACAGTTCAAAGTTGTTTTTAGTTATATGTGGTTGTGTATATTTTTATTAATGACTTTTTTATTAATGACTTGGAGGAGGAGGTACAGGGAATGCTGATCAAATTTGCAGATGACACAAAATTGGACGAGATAGCTAATACCCTGGAAAGACAGAAACAAAATTCAAAGTGATCTTGATAGACTGGAGTGCTGGGCAGAAAACAACAGAATGACATTTAATAGGGGTAAATGCCAATTTCTGCACCTAGGAAAAAGAAACCAAATGCACAGTTACAAGATGAGGGATACGTGGCTCAACAACACTACAAGTGAGAAGGTTCTTGGAATTGTTGTCTATCACAAACTGAATATGAGCCAACAATGTCATGTGGCTGCAAAAAAGGCAAATGCTCTTTTGGGCTGCATTAATAGAAGCATAGTTTCCAAATCCCGGGAAGTACTAGTTCCCCTCTACTCAGCACTGGTTAGGCCTCATCTGGAGTACTGTGTCCAGTTCTGGGTGCCACACTTTAAGAAGGATGCAGACAAATTGGAGAGGGTACAGAGGAGGGCAACAAAGATGATCAGGGGACTGGAAACAAAGCCCTATGAAGAGAGACAGAAAGAACTGGGCATGTTTAGCCTTGAGAAGAGAAGACTGAGGGGAGATATGATAGCGCTGTTCAAGTACTTGAAAGGTTGTCACAGAGAGGAAGGCCAGGATCTCTTCTCGATCATCCCAGAGTGCAGGACACGGAATCATGGGCTCAAGTGACAGGAAGCCAGATTCCGGCTGAACATCAGGAAAAACTTCCTGACTGTTAGAGCAATATGACAATGGAACCAATTACCTAGGGAGGTAGTGGGCTCTCCCACACTGGAGGCGTTCAAGATGAGGCTGGACAGCCATCTGTCAGGGATGCTCTGACTTGGATTCCCGCGTTGAGCAGGGGTTGGACTCCATGGCCTTATAGGCCCCTTCCAACCCTACTATTCTATGAGTCTATGATTCTATATTGTGTGCTTTTTTGTAAATGGCTTTTAAACTTTTTATATTTTATTTAATGTTTTAACTTCTGTAAACTGCCCAGAGAGTTTTGGCTATGGGGCTGTATAGAAACGTTAATAGCAATAACAACAACAATCTGTAGGGTGTACTAGTCTGCTCCAACAGTGAGCTATAATCTGTCTTGCTTGTTAGAGCTTGCTTTTTCTTTTTTCACTGTTCTAAGCAACTTCCATTCTAACTTCCTGTTCTTGATTTTGTTTGTTTGTTTATTTCCTTCTGAATGTATGCTGTATAATGGTGTTTGCTATCTGTTGTTCTTGTAAAGGATTTTAAAATGCAGTTCTCTGTGTGAGACTGACTGATTTTCTCAGCAATCAAGCCCTATGCTAGCACATCTTAGAAGTTGAAGAAACCATTTTTCCTTCCCACCCCCACCCCAAACCAGCATGTAGTGTTATCTGGTAAAATCTGTTTCCCTGTGTTTGTTTTCTCCCCTCCGCCTTTTAAAATTTTGGTTTACTGAGGGAGGATAGAAAACACTGGTTCAAGCCCTGTTTTATTTATTTATATTATTTCAGGTTCTTATATCCTACCGGTCCTCCAAAAGGAGCACAGAGCAGTTTACAATAGTGATAAAACATATACCAATAAAGCAACCATACAGTCATACTTTGACACTAAAATTATTAAAACAATAATACAACAGTAATAATCTGACCTAAACCCAACCAATGAGGAGACAAATGCTTGTGTAAATAAAAAGGTACATATTACCTTAGCTTACATATTAATATAGTCACAGGAGGGGCTAATTGCACCTCTCCTGGGAGGGAGTTCCACAAATGGGTGGCCACCACTTGGAAAACACATATTAAACATAGGTCACACACTTATTAATAATGCTAATTCTAGAGATGGCCCATAGTACATGTTTTGATCAGGTAGCAGGTGATGGGAAATACCTCTGCCTATGACACTGGAGAGCCACTACCAGATTAGACAATACTGGGCTTGATGGGTCAGTGTCTGACCCAGTATTAGGCAGCTTCATGTGCCCATAGATGTCCCAGTTGAAATGGCCACAGGGCTCATAGAGGTTAGACTCCCCTAGCCAACATAACTGTCAACTTTTCCCCATCTTTCTGTTAATCGATAGGGAGACTAGTGGGAAATATATTCTCATGATTAGACTGTTTCCCCTTTTTCATGACTTTGTGAGACCTGGGCATGATAGGGAAAATGAAAAAGATTCCACTCAGCTCTGTTCACATGACCCCAAGATCTGACTCTGAGCAGAATAGACAGAGGTTTGCCCTTGTTGATCCATAGGGTGTTTGCATGCTGTTTGCATTCATCATTTCTCACCATTACTGCATGTGTGATTAGGCACAGATGCAAAAAACTGATGGAAGAGGGTCGGTTGCAACGGTGCTGGGGTGAATGGGTGGAGGATCGAAGTTAGGTAGTTCAGTGTTATGGGACATTACTGGGTGAATGCAGGATTTGATCTGTACCTACTAGGATTTGTTTTTAAGACATTTGCTATGTCTCATTTCTTAAGGACACAAAAAATAGGTGAGAGCTTCCCACTGAAATTCCAAGATATCTATGAATATTTATCCTTTCATTATCTTGTATGTATGCATGTAGGTAAAATGATTTTAAATAGCTGTAGGCTGTCTTCTTAAGAACAACAAAATGCTGGATTTCAATTTTCATATTTGATGTAAGCCAGACTGTTAATGTGATGGGACTGACAGTCAGATGACATCGTTTGCAGCATTGTCCAAAGTAGCGGCTAATTAACAGCTTGGGATTTAAATGCTACAGCTTTTGAATTTAATGGGGTATATTGTACTTTCCACCAATGTAGTGAATTGGCTGAAACAGCCTGTGATTACCATTAGGGCAGCTAGTAGCTTGAGGCTTGCTTGGAAAGTTCATTTTAAGCATTTGACAGGGATGAGGAGATTAGTTCCATCTGAACTGCAAATAATCTTTGACTGGAAGTTGGGTACTCTTAAAGGTAGGTAGTTGGAGGGGGGGACGAGACCTTAATGTGATGTAAATTATATGACAGAGTTGCTGGTGTTCATTTGTTCATCATTCTGCAGTATATGGAACACTCAATGCTGCCATCCATCAAAAGAATATTCAGAAAATGTCACACCAATGAGGTGCCAGTAGCAGTCCTACATGTAGTCTGTTCCTGATTTATAGAAGGCTTGTTTATTACTATGTAGAAATGAATAAGGGAAAAAGTCAGCAACTTGTGCCATATTTTCTAAGCAATGTAAGGCCAGTTCACAGGATCAGTTCAAGTGGATAAAGATTATCATATCAAAGCTTGCCCTGTTCTTTGCTCTACTGGTAAGAAAGCAGGTGATCCTTGATAGCAGCTTCACATGATCACCCAGTCAGTGATTAGTGGCTATCAAAAGAGAATCATGTCATGAATTCACCATGAACAGCTTAATATTTTAGCCCCCACCATTATGTTGTACAGATAGGGATGCGGCAGAAAATAGAAAAAGAAAATACAAGAATAAAATTCACAGATGTTCTTTGTGTCCGGTGTGGTTATGCAGTCTTGTATCTTAATGATTCACCTGGTAGCCATAGACCAGGAATTCCACATAGCTGAGTTTCCACATAGCTGAGTTTCCATTCTAGCTCCTTTCTCCATGGCTGATATGGAAGGATAGATTTGTTCTGTCCCTCCACCACAGTCCTCTTGATAGAAGACATTTTTTAACCAGCCTATTAAGAGGCTAACTAGTAGCCTCCAGCTAGTAGCCTGGATTTCCATGCTGGTTGTGGAGGAGGGATCTTCTTTTCTTATGCAGCCAGCATGGAAATGCAGGCTAGGATTTTGGGAGGAGGGTGGGCAGGCCAGTAACTTTTGTGGATTTATTTGCAAGTCTGCATTGGTATACAAATGTTTTTGACTTTTCAGCTCATTGCATGTAAGTTGTTGTTCAGTCGTTAAGTCATGTCCGACTCTTCATGACCCCATGGACCATAACACGCCAGGCCTTCCTGTCCTCCGTTCTCTCCCGGAGTTTGCTCAAGTTCATATTCATTGCATCGGTGATGCTATCTCGCTATCTCATCCTCCGCCATCCCCTTCTCCTTTTGCCTTCAATCTTTCCCAGCATCAGAGTCTTTTCTAGTGAGTTTTCTCTTCGCATTAGGTGGCCAAAATATTTGAGCTTCAGCTTCAGTATCTGTCCTTCCAATGAGCACTCAGGGTTGATTTCCTTTAGGATGGACTGATTTGACCTCCTTGCAGTCCAGGGGACACGTAAGAGTCTTCTCCAGCACCACAGTTCGAAAGCATCAATTCTTCGGCACTCAGCCTTCCTTATAGTCCAGCTCTCACAGCCATACATTACTACTGGGAAAACCATAGCACGGACCTTTGTCGGCAAGGTGATGTCTCTGCTTCTTACTATGCTGTCTAGGTTGGCCATAGCTTTCCTCCCAAGGAGCAAGCGTCTTTTAATGTCATGGCTACAGTCACCGTCTGCGGTGATCTTGGAGCCCAAGAAAATAAAATCTGTCACTGCTTCCATTTCTTCCCCTTCTATGTGCCAGGAAGTGATGGGACCAGATGCCATGATCTTCGTTTTTTTAATGTTGAGTTTCAAACCAGCTTTTGCACTCTCCTCTTTCACCCTCAACAAGAGGCTCTTTAGATCCTCTTCGCTTTCTGCCATTGGGGTGGTATCGTCTGCATATCTGAGGTTGTTGATAATTCTCCCGGCAGTCTTTAATTCCGACCTGTGATTCATCCAACCCAGCGTTTTGCATGATGTACTCTGCATATAAGTTAAATAAGCTGGGCGACAATATGCAGCCTTGTCGTACTCCTTTCCCAGTTTTGAACCACTCGGTTGTTCCATGTCTGGTTCTTACTGTTGCTTCTTGACCCTTGTACAGGTTTCTCAGGAGACAGGTAAGGTGGTCTGGTACTCCCGTCTCTTTAAGGATTTGCCAGAGCTTGTTGTCAAAGGCTTTAGCGTAGTCAATGAAGCAGAAATAGATGTTTTTCTGGAATTCTCTTGCTTTCTCCATGATGCAGCGAATGTTGGCGATTTGATCTCTAGTTCTTCTGCCTCTTCGAAACCCAGCTTGTACTTCCGGTAGTTCTCGGTTCACATGCTGCTGAAGCCTATCTTGTAGGATTTTGAGCATCACCTTGCTGGCATGTGAAATGAGCGCAATTGTGCGGTAGTTTGAACACTCTTTGGCGTTGCCCTTCTTTGGAATTGGAATGTAAACTGATGTTTTCCAGTCTTGTGGCCACTGTTGAGTGTTCCAAATTTGTTGGCATATTGAGCGCAGCACTCTAACAGCATCATCTTTTAGGATTTTAAATAGCTCAGCTGGAATACTGTCATCTCCGCTAGCTTTGTTGTTAGTAATGCTTGCTAAGGCCCACTTGACTTCAATCTCTAGGATGTCTGGCTCAAGTTCAGTGGCCGCACTATCATGGCTATCAGGGACATTAAGATCTTTCCTGTATAGTTCTTCTGTGTATTCTTTCCACCTCTTCTTAATCTCATCTGCTTCTGTTAGGTGCCTGCCTTTTTTGCCCTTTATCATGCCCGTCTTTGCACAAAACGTTCCCTTGATATCCCTGATTTTCTTGAAAAGATCTCTAGTCTTTCCCATTCTATTGTTTTCCTCCATTTCTTTGCATTGTTCATTTAAGAAGGCCTTCTTGCCTCTCCTTGCTGTTCTCTGGAAATCTGCATTCAGTTGGATATATCTTCCCCTTTCTCCCTTGCTTTTCGCTTCCCTTCTTTCCTCAGCTACTTGTAAAGCCTCCTCAGACAGCCACTTTGCTTTCTTGCATTTCTTTTTCTTTGGGATGGATTGAGTTGCTGCCTCCTGAACAATGTTACGGACCTCCGTCCATAGTTCCTCAGGCACTTTGTCTATCAGGTCTAATCCCTTAAATCTATTCCTCACCTCCACTGTATATTCATAAGGGATATGATTTAGGTCATACCTGAATGGTTTAGTGGTTTTCCCTACGTTCTTCAATTTAAGCCGAAATGTTGCAAGAAGCAGCTCATGATCTGAGCCACAGTCAGCTCCAGGTCTTGTTTTTACTGACTGTAAAATCACCCTTTACTGATTCTTCTCCATCTTTAGCTGCAAAGGACATAATCAATCTGATTTCGATATTGACCATCTGGTGATGTCCATGTGTAGAGTCGCCTCTTCTGCTGTTGGAAAAGAGTGTTTGCTATGATCAGTGTGTTCTCTTGGCAAATCTCTATTAGCCTTTGTCCTGCTTCATTTTGTACTCCAAGGCCATGCTTGTCTGTTATCCCGGTGATTTCTTGACTTCCTACTTCAGCATTCCAATCCCCTATGATGAAGAGGACACTTTTTTTGGTGTTAGTTCTAATAGGTGTTGTAGGTCTTCTTAGAACCCATCAACCTCAGCTTCTTCGGCATCAGTGGTTGGGGCATAGACTTGAATTACTGTGATGTTGAATGGTTTGCCTTGGATTCGTACTGAGATCATTCTTTCGTTTTTGAGATTGTACGCCAGTACTGCTTTTCCTATCCTTTTATTGACTATGAGTGCTACTCCATTTCTTCTAAGGGATTGTTGCCTATAATAGTAAATATGATGGTCACCTGAATTAAAATCACCCATGCTTGTCCATTTTGGTTCACTGATTCCCAAGATGTTGATGTTCAATCTTGCCATCTCATGTTTGACCACCTCAGGCTTACCTTGATTCATTGATCTTACATTCCAGGTTCCTAAACAATATTGTTCTTTACAGCATCGGATTTTCCTTTCACCACCAGACAAGACACATCCACAGCTGAGTGCCGTTTTGGCTTTGGCCCAGCCGCTTCACTGTTTCTGGCGCTACTTGGAAATTCCCTCTGCTCTTCCCCAGTAGTATATTGGACACCTTCCAACCTGAAGGGCTCATCTTCCGGCGTCATCTCTTTTAGCCTTGTGATACGTTCCATGGGGTTTTCTTGGCAAGAATACTGGAGTGGGTTGCCATTTCCTTCTCCAGTGGACCACATTTTGTCAGAACTCTCTGCCGTGACCTGTCCGTCTTGGGTGGCCCTGCATGGCATAGCTTATGGCTTCACTTAGTTACGCAAGCCCCTTTGCCACAACAAGGCAGTGATCCACGAAGGGCATGTATATTATATTGCATATATATTATAGCAGAAATTCTTATAAAATTTGTATCAATATTGCAGTGTTGCAGATAAGAAGGTGGATCCAGAAGACTCAGATAGAGAAGCCACCAAGTGGTCGAGGAGAGATTTCAGGTGGTTTTCAGGCTTAATGTTCACATTAATCCAGCATATAATACCTCGAGTGCACACTCTTAATAGGAAGGATGTGTTGGCATGTTCAATGCCTTCCCTTACTAACATCTCTGTACTTGTGCTGTGAGCGCTTCTTCATATAGTGGCATAATTCTTCCAAGTATTCCATATGCTGATATGGGGAAAAAATATTTTTGAGTTCTTCCCCATGCAAAGCCAAAAAAATATGTATATAATGATTTGTATATTAAATATTAGCATGTCAAGATAAGTTAGAATTCTTTTCTTTGACATACTAATTTTCCTTTGGCTTGAATTCCATCCTTTCCCAATGTAGGGGTGTCCACTTCTCAATATGAAACACTCTCATGGCAGCTTACAATTAATAAAAATAATAATAAAAATAAAAATGAAGTGCAACAGTCAAATAGTGGCCCTGTTCAGATATCACACTAAGCCATGATGGTTAGGAGTTTGAGCTAAGCATGTTGGCTTAGCGTGACGTCTGAATATGCATCTGTCCCAACCATGGTGGTTTATTAACCATGAACTAACCACATTCACTAACCACTTGCTGCAAGATGGTTAGTGGGCTCTACCATGGCTTAGTGTGACATCTGAACAGCCTCCATGGTTAATTGACAGCTTCCATAAAGCTCTGTGGCAAGACTGGCCAAAGAAGGAGTAGCTGCCCATGCCTGAATGGCAGATGTCTATGGTCAGGATCTGCCTGGTAGCAAATGATGCGGCAGCAGTAAATGATGCAGCTGCCGCAACCCCGCCAATACTCTGCCCCCGGCAACAGCCCACTGCATGCCAGCAGAGAAGCGAGCATACAACTGTGGCTCACAGCCACTTGTGCCCTGGCTTGCCGCTGCCATTGGCACGCTATGGGCATGTCCAGGCATTGCTGTGTGTAATTTGTGCATTCTGTCTTCAAATTTAAAGTTAGCTCTTCTGCTGATGATCTTTTGCTGTTTATTTTGAAATGCCAGATGTCAGTTCCAGCTTTGATGAAATTGATTAGTACTTTTGGTGATTTGTCTGGCTGTTCAATTAATTGAGAGCCAGTGTGGTGTAGTGGTAAGAGTGTTGGACTGGGAGCTGGGAGATCCGGGTTCTAGTCCCCACTCAGCCATGGAAGCTCACTGGGTGACTTTGGGCCAGTCACACACTCTCAGCCCAACCTACCTCACAGGGTTGTTGTTGTGAGGATAAAATGGAGAGGAGGGGGATAATGTAAGCCGCCTTGGGTTCCTTGCAAGAGGAAAAAAGGCGGGATATAAATGCAATAATAAATAAATAAATAATAAATAAATAAATTGGTCAAAGTCGGAAATAATGCCAATTAGAGATAGGGTATACTCTAGTCTATTAACCAATTGGCAATTTCGACAGTGCCCAGAGTTTATTACTTTTTTGGGAATAATTATCCCTAGAGATATATCTTAAATTATTAAATTAAATTTAAATAAGTTGATTAACAATATTTCATGAGATATAGATAGATAGGCATCTTTAAAGTTATGGGGCAAGGTAAATGGGTTAAGTTTAATACACTTAAGTATTTATGCATTTATTTATTTATTTATTTCTTCTTCTGGGATGCCTTGCTGGGATGGGACTTGGTGGTACTGTTTTACAGTGGCTCCATTCCTTCCTAGCGGGGCGAACTCAGAAGGTGGTGTTGGGAGATGCCTGTTCGACTCCGTGGCCGTTAGCTTGCAGGGTCCCTCAGGGAACTGTTCTGTCCCCCATGCTATTTAATATTTACATGAAACTGCTGGGAGAAGTTGTCCGGAGTTTTGGAGTTCATTGCCACCAATATGCTGATGATGCCCAGCTCCACTAATCCTTTCCACCAGATTCCAAGGAAGCTGTTTCTGACCATAACCAGTGTTTGGCATCAGTAAAGGACTGGATGAGGGAGAACAAATTGAAACTTAATCCAGAGAAGACAGAGGTGCTCCTGGTCAGTCAAAAGGCAGATCAGGGAATAGGGATTCATCCTGTTTTGGATGGGGTTACACTCCCTCTGAAGACTCAGGTTCACAGTTTGGGGGTGCTCCTGGATTCAGCCCTAAGCCTGCACTCTCGGGTTTCAGCGGTGGCCAGGAGTGCTTTTGCACAGTTAAAACTAGTGCGCCAACTGTGCCTGTTTCTGGAGATGTCTGATCCGGCCACAGTGACACATGCCTTAGTTACATCCTGTTTGGATTACTGCAACACGCTCTATGTGGGGCTGCCTATGAAGAGTGTTCGGAAACTGCAGTTGGTTCAAAGAGCTGCTGCCAGACTGTTAACTGGGGCTAGTTACAGGGAGCATACAACTCCCTCATTAAAACAGCTTCACTGACTTCCAGTCTGTTTCCAGGCACAATTCAAAGTGCTGGCTATGACCTATAAAGCCCTATACAGCTCCGGTCCAGGTTATCTGAAAGACTGTATCGTCCCTTATCAACCTGCCTGTGTCCTGAGATCTGGGGAGGCCCTCTCACAGTCCCACCACTGTCGCTGGCACGTTTGGTGGGAACCTGGGAGAAGACCTTCTCGGTGGCTACCCCATGGCTGTGGAACACCCTTCCCAGGGACTCAGGGAGGCTAGGATGGCTCCTTCCTTGATGTGTTTCCAGAGGCAGACTAAAACATCCTTGTTCCAGCAAGCCTTTGGGACATAGTTGGAACCTGGGGGTAAGCTGCTAAAATGCTGTTTTAAAATGCTGTTTTAATGTTTTAATATAATTTTAATTATATTGTTTATTTTATATTTTAACTTTTGTATATTTTCATATGTTTTAATTGTATATGTTTTAATTTTTGTAAGCCACCTTGTGTCCCAGTACTGGGGAAAAGGAGGAGAATAATAATAATAATAATAATAATAATAATTCATTTCTAATTGGAATGCCCTATTTTGTCTAACCAATGGACTGCCATTTTGGTGTCTGTATCTTAGGGATGTCAGAGAATTCCGCCACAGATCTCGGTGAGGCCGAATGCCAGTGCATTCGGCCCCCTGAACTCCGTGGCAGAACGGCCTGCCACCCCCCGCCCCCCTGTGGATCCCCCCCGGGACAAGACTTACCTGGGGCAGATGTTCCGGACAGCGGCGGCTCCAGCGGTGGCTTCGGCGGCGGCAGCTGGTCTTCTGACCGGCCGCGGCTGCCGCCATTTCCAGTCTGTTTCCCCCCCCCCATTCGTGATTGGCTACATAAAGACTTACGTAGCCTATCACATCTGGGTTAAAAAACAAAACGCGTACGCAAATGGCGGCGGCTACAGCCGCCGCCATTTGCATTCCTTATTTTTGGCCGTCTTAGTCTACATAAATATTTACGTGGACTAAGACGAAGACAAGAAAGGGGAACGCAAATAGCGTAGTGGACGCTACTTGCGTTCCCCCTTATTTTCACCATCTTAGTCTACGTAAATATTTACGTAGAGTAAGACGGTGAAAATAAAGGGGAACGCAAATAGTGTCCGCTACGCTATTTGCGTTCCCCTTTCTTGTCTTCGTCTTAGTCCACGTAAATATTTACGTAGACTAAGACGGCCAAAAATAAGGAATGCAAATGGCGGCGGCTGTAGCCGCCACCATTTGCATATGCGTTTTTTTTTTTAACCCAGACGTGATAGGCTACGTAAGTCTTTACATAGCCTATCACGGCTGAATTCAGGGACGCAAACGGCAGCAGCTACAGCCGCCGCCATTTGCATCCCTGCTAGCCAGCAGCTGGATGTCTGGCTGCTGACGGAGCCGGCCGGCGGCTCCATGGAATCCCCGCAGAGCGGAGCTGGCCGGCGAGGATTCCGGGGGGAGGGACGGAGCACCTCCTCCCCCCAGCGGAACCCGACAGAGCCAGGTAAGCGGGGTTTCATACACCCCTACTGTATCTGATATCTCTATAGACCTCTGGTTATGACTTATATAACAAAATGTTTTGTTTCGGGTTTACTAGATACCGCAGTGCCTCTTTAACAAAGGTTTGTCAAACCCGGCTAATTGTTCAAGGTGTAATGCAGTGAATGCTTCTTTTATTCATATGTTTTGAAAATGCCCAATAGTTGCCTCTTTTTGGGAAGAAGTTATCATACGGATAAACTTTGTATTGGAAAGCTCTTTAATATTTACTAATGTACACGCTCTCTTAAACTATTTACCTGCCTTTTGGAACATAACACACAGTCAGCGTAAATGGAAACTCGCAATAAAAAATGGATAAACACAATGTGACTACAGAGGCAGAATGGACTGTGTCGCTGTGCCTGCCACGGCATACATGGTTGGTAGAAGTGACGCAAGCTGATTCCTGATGTCCGCCTATGTCTGTTGGTGCTGCAGGGGACACTTGAATGCGCTGTGTATTGGGGCAGTGGATTATGGTGGTGAACAGTGATTCTAGGCCTCCAGAATGGGAAAGATGGATCTCAGACCATATGAGTCCATGCTGCAGGACGTGCTGGGGGCTGTGTGCCATGGCACAGGGGCAGCAGACTGCTGAACCGCTGAACACCAAAACAGCTGGCAGCACCAAACACCAAAATGGCAGACAGAGCAAAGGCTGCTGGGATGCATGGCTGCCCATGCGGAGGACTGCAGGTTCCTGTGGGAGGAAGGGTGGTTAGAGAATGGTTAGTTTAAACATGCAGCGGAACATGGTTACCTGCACATGTGGCAGTAGCACTTGCAATGGTTAGCAGTAACCACCATACACCATGGTTATCCTGACCACCCTTTCCTAATGTGCGCCTGAACAGGACCAATGAGAAAACCACAAAAATTAGCCATTTAAGATAGCAGCTAGAAACCAACAACAATCTTAATTACCATTAAAAGCAGGAAATAACAGGACAGACTTCACCTGGCACCAAAAAGATAACAAGGGTGGTTCTAGGCAAACATGTTTAGGAAAAGAGTTCCATAGTCAAAGGCAGGCCTAAGTAAAATGCATTAGTTACCTGTCTTAGATATTAATAGAGCATGGATAACTCTGGCCAAACCATTTTTCCCCAAGAAGGGACAATGTTGGCTCACCAGTCAAAGTCACCTATCATAGTTTCTTTCATTCGTGTGCTTCTCATAAGGAGGCAGTTTGAAATCAGAAACTAAATAAGTTTATACTTCTGTGGCCCACCACTGCAAGTGCATATCATGATATGTTATCACTCTTCTGCATAATGTCAGGCTGAGTCTGTTCCATTTGTACTGAGGATATGTAGCACATATTAATACTATATTACTGTTTATGAACTACAATCAGTACTCTTACACAGGAAAATAAAGTGATACTTGCTTTATTTCAGACTGATTTTGAAAGCACATTTTTAGAAAATTAAAATGAGCTGCCAAAGAGATTTTTCCTTGAACACCATATTTCTTTGGCAGCAGAGTTTTCAAGCTGAATGTTATAGATAACTGTGAAATGCAAATACTTCCATCTTGTTTCACAGCTATCGTTATGAAGAAGAAGAAGAAGAGGTGGTGTACCCATTAAGATAAATTATGTGCTGCTTGGACAACAAAACTAGGAAAAGAAATGGAAACTTGCCCAGTAAAAGCTCAGCATTCGGGGAATCTATTGTGACATCTTTTGACTAAAGAGAGCAAAGAGAATGTATGTCTACATTCAGCTGTACTTTTTTAAATTTTAGATAACTGATAAAAAGCTGAGTTTGATAATATTATATTAGGGTTCCAGAGGTTTGGGTAACATAATGGAGTTGCAATGAGCATTCAGAACATGAAATGTGGAGATGAAATGTGTGGAGATTACTTCATATTAATTTTGGTTGTACTGTTGTGCAAGGGTGCGCATTGTAAATTGATTCATAATTGTTGTTTTCACACAAACAGGGAAGCTGCTGATATATTAAATGCAGTCTAGAATTTCTCATGAATTGTTCTTTGTTGGGAGAAGGCACCTAAAAAGGCCCTTCATTCTGGCCTTTGGCAGTGATCCTTTCTTTAGTGTTTTCCTCCACCATTGAAATTCTGACCAAACCATGTGCACTCTGGCCTTGTGACAGCTGGTACATAGACAGGCATAGATTGAAAGAGGGACTTATTTCCTCTACCTGGTCTGTATGTTACCACACTGGACAAAGAAGTAGCTTGTTTAGATTATCAATTACCTTGTAGTCCAGAAGATGGGCGGCAAGAGCCCTCCAAGCTTTCACAAGCCACAGAGTGAGTGATTGACAGATCAGCTGTTATCTACAGTCTGTTTCATCCAGATTGTTTCACCTCCCCCCAAATGTATTATTGCTTATGTACCGGCAGGCTGAAAGGTTCTTCAGCAAATCTCTACCCTTTACACTATATCCCAAAGTCTGGATTTATGCCTGATACTTGACAGAAAATATTAAACCACTAGAATACAATTCTTTTCAAAAAACCTCTTTAGATTAGGTATATTTGAGGGGAAAATACATTTGGTACTTGCTGTCTTTTGAGGCTGCCTTGGAAGAAAACCAAAAGCACTGTGAGCCTTGTCACAGCCTATAAACCTCTAGAGAGTGGCAACATTAGCTCTTCTCTGTTTTTCCATGAGAGCTAAAAAGAACATGAAAGGCACTAATGAAGTAGAAGCCTAATATTTTCATTGATCTCATGTGGGTGAATGTAAGAACCTAGCCTATTAAAAGAGACAGCTACCAAGGGAGCACAATTGCACTTAATATGGGGATTGGAGAAAACTGAAAGAAATTGTAGGAAAAATTTGCTGTGTCAGTGTCTGCATAAAGCATGTCTGAGTAGTATAGAGATGCTCTCATATATTCTCTTTCCCCGGTGCTTCATATAGTTATACATCAGTTGCTTTACCTCAGGGCTGGAATAGACAGGCAACTAAGAAGTCCCATGGGAAATCCAAGAGCTCAGTCTGTGCCTGAAGAACAAGTTGTTCAGACTGAGCAACAGGCCCACAGTCTGCAGGTTTTTAAGCCCAAGTGGAGCTCTGTTGGCCCTTGTGTCACATGGCCTCTTGAAACTCCGCTCCCTGGCAATGTTGCTACAGTGCAATAAAGAGCAGACCAGCAGTTTGTTTCTATATCAAGCCTCCGCAGTGGTGCAGAGAATAAGGTGGGTGAGTCCTGCTGCAGGAGTCTCTAGTTTGAAACCCCTGGCACTCTTCACTTTTTCTACTAGAATTCCCATCATTCTCCTTCAGCTTCAAAAATAAAATCTTTCCAGTGCAAGTTTTTCACTCCCAGCTTAATGAACAATATTCTATTTTTAAACACACATTAACACTGTCAATTTTAATTTGCCTTTCCCCTTGCCAGTGCATGTGTTCTAAATGGTGCAGTGCCTTTGCAGCACACAATTGCCTTCAGTATGCAGTTAAATTAAGTTGTCAACCTGTTTTTAATTATTAGTCTGTCTCTCACTTTATTAAGTTAAATTAGAAGTGCATTTGTCTTGTCAGAGTAGGAAGGCCTTGTCTTTTCAGTAAGCTTAATGTACAGGCAGTGTTGTTTTAATACATTAATTTAGGGCGCAATCCTAAATAAATATTCAATAACATACAATAAAAATAGATAGCAATAAAAACTGCAGCCCAGAGACTAAGGAAAGGGCAGCAAAAACAAGTGAGTCTTCAGAGCCTTCCTTAAGACCTGCAAAGAAGCAGCCTGATGAACCTCTGATGGAAGCTTATTCCAGAAGTGTGGAGCCACTACTGAAAAGCCTCTCTCCATTATATTCACCTGCCTAACTGCCCGTGGCAGTGAGTAGGTGATAACAACTTCTGCTGATAACCTTGAGAGTGTGGGCAGGCTGGTTTGGTAGAAGGCGGTCTTTTAAATTACTTGGGTCCAAACCATTTAGGGCTTTAAAAGTTAAAAACAGCACTTTAGATTGGGCACCGAATCACACTGGCAGCCAATGATGTCACATGAAAGACCACCCAGCTCTCACTATAATCAGGCAGTTGCATTTTATACTTCTGTCCCAAAAAATGATGGGATAGGAATTGTATTTGATGAACTTCTTGCTCCTCACTATACATACCTTGTCTGATAAATACTCATATTTGGAGGTTTTATTCAGTGGTAAAGTGTTTTCAGGAATGTTTGGAAATTTGTTCTGCAAATGGTTAGGAACGTTCTGCTGGTCTCCACCCTAAACTATATAATTGGCAGATTAGATGCATTAAGTGCTGGAGGGCAGAGCCTGCATTTGTAGAAGTAAAAAGAATGCAGAGCGGGTATTTCTAGGCAAGAATCACCAGGCAGGTTGGAGTGTGATAACACTTCCAATAGTAGATACTGCTCCTGAATCTGCTGCTCCCTGCACCTAGGATAATCTCCATCTTGGAGCCTACCTGGAAGGGGAAAATGGTTACAAGTGCCCTTGGTAGTGTCATTGTAAGGAATAATCAGTGCGTAGGGGGAAGCAACCATCTCCTTACCCATTGATTCTCCTCAGCAAGCCCCCACATTCGCTTTCTTTACAAGCAAACATGTATTTGCTTCATAGTTGTCCTCCAACCTGGAGAACCTCATATTTCACTTTTTAATGGCACATTCTAGACACTTCAGTTACCCAGAGGTTTGGGGGAGTATGTGTGCAGTGTCTGCTTCAGGTTCAGTGAGTAAAGAGGTAATTTTTGTTGGAGAAGTTGGAGCAGTCATTCTTTGTTCAGCTTCTCTGAGCGGCCTTTTTTCAGACCTGATTAAAGATCCACAGCTTTGCAATTGCTGAAACATTTACAAGCTGTGCAGATTGAATGAACTCTCACAAGTGTGTGAGTGTGAGTAAGAGAGATGCTGATGATCTGGTTTTGTGATTGTATTTGTTTTTTTGCTTATTTACCATGGTTGAGAAATTGCTCAATGTTCCAAACAGAGAGAGCCCTGGTGACAAAGCTCACTTGTAAATAAAAACATTAAAACGTGTTGTTTAAAAGTGTGTATGTGATATTCTGCAGATTGGTAGGAAATGTACTGTTTCATTGTGTTTGCTAATGAAAATCTGCAATATTTTTAAATAACTGGATAGAACATCAAAACTGGCATAGTGTTTGGGAATTAAAGGGATTATGGCTTTTGCTATGTTAAATTTAATGCCTGCATCTGTGACCATTCTGTGAAATATAGTGTCTGAAAATTGTTGTTCTCCCTTAAAATTAAGAACCACCTTCATGCTTCAGAGCAACTCCCATCATGCCGCTATTCCAGTAAATCACTAGTGTTCTGTGCCTATAACAGTCTGTGTGAGCACATTAGTAGAAGGAAATTAGGTACATCAAACACAATAGAGTTAAAGAAAATCGCTTGTGTATCTCAGATGTCATAAGGTTCACTGGCAGAGGTCTGAATATTGAACAATGTAGTGATTTATCATACAAGAAAATGTACTACTTTGAATTCTAAAGCAGAGGACAGTAAAGGAGATGGGGTGAATTTTGTGAACTGTTCTTTTGATATTGGTATGGTTTTTGGCCTGAGGCTGCCTTTGACCATTTTACCAGTAGTGTGTATGCACTGCACATCTTAGTTTCTGATTATGGAATTGCTTACATAACTCAGTAATAGTAGAATGAAATACTGACTGTCTTCCTTAGTTGATGATTATGCTTTTAAGGAGGGGTCCAAGCTGGCACAACCAGCTGCTTCCCTTGTGCATGGGAGCTTTTAACCCTCCCCAACTCCCTTTAAGTGACACCTCCCTCCCAAAGTCCTCTGGAGTGGCCCCCCGTAATGTACATGGGGATACCATCTGAAGGCATTTTGCCTTGCCCTCCTTCCCATGTGTGAGTAGGTGGGAGGTGGTGCTGCAGGTAGGTCTCACCCTAAATTTGCAAAGGTGAAAAATGAAATGTATGGATAAGTTGTTCCATTAGCTATGTGATTCACCAACAGTAAGCACTATTTTGCTTTGCTTTTGTCCTTTTCGTTGCTCATTTTAAAATTCCGAGTGATGCTTGACCTCCCTTCTTGATCTGGCTATAAAATGGAATGATCGACCTAGCAGTGCATTCTTTTAAAGAGTTGAAAGTTTGCATAATAATCCAGTTCAGCACTTGATTTTTACAAGAACCCATTTTATAATTTGAAGTTGTAAATATATTTTTTGCCTCTCATCCTAGCTGCCTGACATGTTAAATTATTAAAATGATTTTGCATGTTAAAATATTTAATATAGTAAGATTATTAATATTATACAGTACATTCAAATTATTTTTTGTCACTGCTATGTTTATGATTGTATAAACCTTGACAGTATGCCAAAAAAAAGTCAATTTATATCATTATTTTTATACAAATGCAGGGGAAGCTCTTCAATTTGTGGCTTGTTAAATGTAGACCAGGCACAAGGGGCACCATGAGTTGCCAGGCCATGAGTTGTTGGCAGGGTTGTTGGACACCGTTGCTTCATTTGACAGTCTTAGAGTAAAAAACTTTGCAAGTTGCCTCATTAATATCCATTCTAGCCCCAGTTGATTAGACATATGGATGTATAAGAAGTAGCCCTTCTCAGCCCATCTCTTCTGTGGAGATACTGCATTATCTAGACTTAGTGTTGTGATCTAGTGCTGTGCATAACAATTCACATACCATAGTTACTGAAGAAATAGAGGCTGTCACCACTGATCATGGAAGGGTCAACATCCTGTGGTATAATTGTGTCTTGCTATCTTTCCCCCTTGGCTTCTTTGATGGTCTGCTGTCCTTAGGTCACTGTCTGTGATTACGTTTCCAGCTTTCACCGTTTCCACCTGACTTTTAGCTAGTCAGCAAGTCTGCACACATCACACCACCACTAACTTGGTATTGCTTCAGAATCTGAAAAGCTCACAGGAATGCAGCAGTCACTCAGTGTACCTTCTTCCCATTGAAAAGTTTCAGAGAGGGTGATACACCAACATTTGTAAACGGTATTGTTGCATGAAGGAACAGGAAGAAACCTCTGCTGGCTCATGGCTTCAGATGTGAACTTCTAAGGTTCACCAGTCTCTGTTCCACAGAGCGTTCTTCTTTCTCAAACTGGATTGATAAATTTTCTGTTTCATTTTCTATAGATTATACTGTTATTGCAGCATAGACCTTTTGCACATTCCCTTCCCATTAAGTATGATCTCACAATGTCAGTTTATTTATTTCTTAGAGTGAATGACTCATGAAGTTCTGATGAATCCAGAAGCCTCCTTGGGATAGATTGGTTATGAAATACTCTGTATCTTCAAATTTGTTCTGTTCCTCCTGGCAAAGTAAATGGGCAGGGCAGTGTGAAACTAGGTGCAGAGTTTTCTCTATCTTTGACAGAGCGAGATAGTTCTGCAAAGATAAACTCCTAAAATGGAAAAAACTAACAATCACACAAAGACATGATCAGCATTTTGTATGTGTCTGATTTAACGGTGTACTTTCTTCTTGCTTGTACCTTTTTATTGTTTAAGGGTTTTTATAAAAGAAAATCCTAAAGTGCTTAATTAAATAGCACTACAGTCTGAGTGGTAACCTTTTTTAGTGGAAGATTTTTTTTCATTCTGGACATGTGAATTGGCCCTACATTGCAGAATCCATGTAGCAAGAAACATTTGTTTTATTTTCCCATATATCCCAGACTATAGGAATAGTATTTCTGATGAACTGCCCCAGAAAGAGAGAGAATCTGAAATACATTAACACAGAAGACAAAGTAGCTAGTAAACAGTGTAAGGGGAAGAAGGATACGTCATTCTCCGAGGTTCTGTAAGGACTGGAAGGAAAACAAAAATTCAAAGACATTGTGTTTAATATAGGGCTAGAACCTTATGTAATCTGATCATACTTTTGGGATCAAATCACCTCTGTGTTTGACTGTGGTGTCCTCTTTATTGATTCTGCACAATACCTAAATTTGAAACCTCCTTTATAAAGGCAAACTTATTGATGTTGAAAATAACTCCTGTTCTGCATACAAACTACCTAGAAATAGTAGTGTGTACACATTTTTCCAAGTAGCGCCAGAAAGAGTGAAGCGGCTGGGCCAAAGCCGAAAGGACACTCAGCTGTGGATGTGTCTGGTAGTGAAAAGAAAATCCGATGCTGTAAAGAACAATATTGTTTAGGAACCTGGAATGTAAGATCAATGAATCAAGGTAAGCTGGAGGTTGTCAAACATGAGATGGCAAGATTGAACATCGACATCTTGGGAATCAGCGAACTAAAATGGACAGGCATGGGCGAATTTAATTCAGGTGACCATTATATCTACTACTATGGGCAAGAATCTCTTAGTCGAAATGGAGTAGCACTCATAGTCAGTAAAAGTGTGGGAAAAGCAGTTCTGGGGTACAATCTCAAAAACGATAGAATGATCTCAGTACGAATCCAAGGCAAACCATTCAACATCACAGTAATTCAAGTCTATGCCCCAACTACTGAGTCCAAAGAAGCTGAGGTTGATCGGTTCTATGAAGACCTACAACACCTTCTAGAACTAACACCAAAAAAAGATGTCCTTTTCATCATAAGGGATTGGAATGCTAAAGTAGGAAGTCAAGAAATCACCGGGATAACAGGCAAGCATGGCCTTGGTGTACAAAATGAAGAAGGACAAAGGCTAATAGAGTTTTGCCAAGAGAACATGCTGATCATAGCAAACACTCTTTTCCAACAGCACAAGAGTCGACTCGACACATGGACATCACCAGATGGTCAGTATCGAAATCAGATTGATTATGTATTTTGCAGCCAAAGATGGAGAACCTCCATACAGTTAGTAAAAACAAGACCTGGAGCTGACTGTGGCTCAGATCATGAGCTGCTTCTTGCAAAATTTCGGCTTAAATTGAAGAACGTAGGGAAAACCACTAAAGCATTCAGGTATGACCTAAATCATATCCCTTATGAATATACAGTGGAGGTGAGGAATAGATTTCAGGGATTAGACCTGATAGACAGAGTGCCTGAGGAACTATGGACGGAGGTCTGTAACATTGTTCAGGAGGCAGCAACAAAATCCATCCCAAAGAAAAAGAAACGCAAGAAAGCCAAGTGGCTGTCTGATGAGGCTTTACAAGTAGCTGAGGAAAGAAGGGAAGCGAAAAGCAAGGGAGAAAGGGGAAGATATATCCAACTGAATGCAGAGTTCCAGAGAATAGCAAGGAGAGACAAGAAGGCCTTCTTAAATGAACAATGCAAAGAAATGGAGGAAAACAATAGAATGGGAAAGACTAGATATCTTTTCAAGAAAATCAGGGATATCAAGGGAACGTTTTGTGCAAAGACGGGCATGATAAAGGACAAAGAAGGCAGGGACCTAACAGAAGCAGATGAGATTAAGAAGAGGTGGCAAGAATACACAGAAGAACTATACAGGAAAGATCTTAATGTCCCTGATAGCCATAATAGTGCAGTCACTGAACTTGAGCCGGACATCCTAGAGAGTGAAGTCAAGTGGGCCTTAGGAAGGATTACTAACAGCAAAGCTAGCGGAGATGACAGTATTCCAGCTGAGCTATTTAAAATCCTAAAAGATGATGCTGTTAAAAGTGCTGTACTCAATATGCCAACAAATTTGGAACACTCAACAGTGGCCACAAGACTGGAAAAGGTCAGTTTACATTCCAATTCCAAAGAAGGGCAATGCCAAAGAGTGTTCAAACTACCGTACAATTGCGCTCCTTTCACATGCCAGCAAGATTATGCTCAAAATCCTACAAGCTAGGCTTCAGCAGTATGTGAACTGAGAACTACTGGAAGTACAAGCTGGGTTTCGAAGAGGCAGAGATCAAATCGCCAACATTCGCTGGATCATGGAGAAAGCAAGAGAATTCCAGAAAAACGTCTATTTCTGCTTCATTGACTACGCTAAAGCCTTTGATTGTGTGGATCACAACAAACTCTGGCAAATTCTGAAAGAGATGGGGGTACCAGACCACCTTACCTGTCTCCTGAGAATCCTGTACGAGGGTTAAGAAGCAACAGTAAGAACCGGACATGGAACAACTGATTGGTTCAAAATTGGGAAAGGAGTACGACAAGGCTGCATATTGTCACCCTGCATATTTAAATTATATGCAGCATACATAATGAGAAACGCCGGGTTGGGTGAATCACAGGTCGGAATTAAGATTGCCGGGAGAATTATGAACAACCTCAGATACTGTCAGGGTGGACACCGAGCCCATAGAACCTCAGAGCAGTTCTGATTCTGAGGAGGAACAGCCGTCCATGGGAGAGGAGCGTGCTTATCCCTCCCAGGCCCTGCAGCTGGCAGAGATTCCTCCTGCCAGCATTCCAGACATAGATAGTGGACCTGGCAGTGAAAGAGTGCAGGAGGAGGGCTGGCTGGATGCTCGACGCAGACGCAAAACGCGACGAGCTATGGAGGGTGCAGAAAGGAGGCGTAGCGCCCATTTGGCACGCAAACAACGGTCGCGTCCAGAGGACCCAAGGGAAAAGGGGAGGGACTCTCCCTAGCCCATAAATTCAGGGTCTGCAAGTGATTCTCATTCAAACGGGGACCAACTGTTTCGAACCCGGGGCATAGGTTACTCTGCTGTTCATAGCTTAGTCGCTGGTGATAGAGTTATTAAGTTGTAAAAGGAATAAAGCCTTGAAAAGAATCATTTGTCTGTGTCTGGAGCTGGCTACTGGAGTAGACTGAAAGACGCCGGCTAGGGCCCCCTGACAGATACGCAGACGATACCACCCTAATGGCAGAAGGCGAAGAGGATCTAAAGAGCCTCTTGTTGAGGGTGAAAGTGGAGAGTGCAAAAGCTGGTTTGAAACTCAACATTAAAAAAACGAAGATCATGGCATCTGGCCCCATCACTTCCTGGCATATAGAAGGGGAAGAAATGGAAGCAGTGACAGATTTTATTTTCTTGGGCTCCGAGATCACCGCAGACGGTGACTGTAGCCATGACATTAAAAGACGCTTGCTCCTTGGGAGGAAAGCTATGGCCAACCTAGACAGCATAGTAAGAAGCAGAGACATCACCTTGCCGACAAAGGTCCGTATAATCAAAGCTATGGTTTTCCCAGTAGTAATGTATGGCTGTGAGAGCTGGACTATAAGGAAAGCTGAGGGCCGAAGAATCGATGCTTTCGAACTGTGGTGCTTGAGAAGGCTCTTACATGTCCCCTGGACTACAAGGAGGTCAAATCAGTCAATCCTAAAGAAAATCAACCCTGAGTGCTCATTAGAAGGACAGATACTGAAGCTGAAGCTCCAATATTTTGGCCACCTAATGCGAAGAGAAAACTCCCTGGAAAAGACCCTGATGCTGGGAAAGATTGATGGCAAAAGGAGAAAGGGATGGCAGAGGATGAAATGGCTAGATAGCATCACTGATGCAATGAATATGAATTTGAGCACACTCCAGGAGAGAGCGGAGGACAGGAAGGCCTGGCGTGCTATGGTCCATGGGGTCACGAAAGAGTCGGACATGACTTAACGACTGAACAACAACAACAACAACATTTTATTTATTTAATACATTTATGTCCTGCCCTTCCTCCAAAGAGCTTAGGATATGGTGGTTCTTTGCTCCCCCATTCACCTTCGTAACAACTCTGTGAAGTAGGTCAGGCTAGAGAAATTGGTCCAAGGTCACCCGGTGAATTTAATGGCTGAGTGGAGATTTGAACCCAGATTTCTCCAGTCTTAATTCAACACCTGAACTGTTAGACCATGCTGGACTAGAACAAAAATTTAAAATATTGAAGTGTGTGTGTACATTCCCCCACCTCACCCCACATGAGGCAATTTCATGGGGTCAAGTATGTGACATTTACATTTTCTCCATGAGGAGTTATTAAAGGGGAAATGTTTACAAATAGCAGAGTTGTAAGACAAGACAGCATTCTCTTTGTATCTTCCCATCAAGAGAGACATTTAACATAGGACACTATCATAACATGTTATGGTTTGAAGCAAATTGATTCTGTCTTGTTGCTGAGCATGTTTAACAGAATTCTTGCTTACATAGCACGTGACATGCCTTAATGTGCCTCCTATTTGATTGTACTGGGTGGGGGAAGATACTTGCATTTTGTTGCTTTATTGCTAATATCTTCTTTCCCCTTGTTTACTAGAGAACCACTATAGAAATGTTAAACCATTTTAGGAGTTCAAACTGGGTGTAATCAGTGCAGTAATGAAAATTTACACTTGGAATACTAGAAATTGGCCTTCTGCTGTTACAAGGAGAGTAAGAACTTTAGCTGATGTTGGTGTGAAATATATATAACTGCCAACAGAGTCCTAACATGTTCAGTTAGAAGTTGTGTTCATGGACTTAAAGCCCCTTCAAGATGAAAACACCAATTAGATTCTGTGGTACGTTCTACTAGCCAGCTCCCTAGAGTCTATCCTTCAGGGTGCTTTCCAGTAAATTTTCAACAATCTGAGCAATGCCATTTTTTCCATGTCTCTTGGAAATTGGTTTCATGGCCTAATTGGTGTAATTTTCTTGAGGGGAAAAAAAAGTGCACCTATCATTTTTAAAGTACATAATTAGTTCAAATATTTGCTAGTCTGTTGCTGGAAGCCTGTAGAATTCACAAATATATATTAGATAATGTTTATGTATTAAAGCATTTAATTTTAATATGTGTTAAATAGGTTGCAAAAGCAATTATTGTTGTCATTAGACTGCTTGGTTTGAGGTGCAGAAATGCACAGATCAGCCAACACTAAAATGTGTGGCTCAGCAGATTCATTATATTTCTTCCATTGTCATCCTTGGGAAAGCGATTTATGTCCTGTTAACACTGGTGTGGTTTAGATACAACTCCAAACCATGGTTCAGTATTATAGAAATGAGTTTGCATGCACCCCCCTCCCCTTCCCCTCATTCACACCAATTATTTACAAACTGTTTTGATGTATTCATTGTTTGTATTGTATCTAAACAGCATTGCCCTCCAAACCAGGATTTCAAGGCCAGGGGGAGGCAAGAGCAGACCAACACAGGCCTTATTCCCATGCTCCCAAACCATGGCTTAGTGTATATTATAACCTAGGAATAGACAACAAGACAGTGTATCCAGTGTTCCAGGATTACTGGAATAGTAGTCAAAAACATCTGGAGGGCACCAGTTTGCTTATCTCTGGTATAAACCAACTTTTTGTATTCTGCTTTCTCTGTAGGTCTTTCAGTTTTACTATAACAATACGTAGTTCAGCATTGTTGACCATTATAGCAGTATATAAGATATACAGGCCTTGACAATAATCTTTTCCTCACTCTCCAGTATTTTTCTACCTTTGGAGTACTAGTGTCAACAGATGCCTGTAGTCATTGCAGTTTTATATATCCTAACATGGGCTCCCATTTCTGCCACAGGGGTGGCAGGGGTAACATTTTATTGTTTCCTTAAATACTCAGCATTGACCCTAACAACCTTTCAGGAAGGACTCAGGACCAGAGCGCTCATGTGAGATAAATTGACAGCACAGATAATCTGGGGGAGGAAGATGTTTTTCCATCCTGCCTCTTCTTTCTCTCTGCAGGCTATTTGTGCAGCCATAATGCTTAAGAGTCTAGTAAATGACTTGTCTAGGCAAAGAAATGAGGCTTATGACCTTTCCCATATTCCAGGCACTCACAAGGATGAATTGCTCCCTAAACAATCATCTGTTTAAAACCTAGTTATGAATTATTTGTGCTTATATGACATGATAAAGAGAAAATTACAGTGTGACAGGAATCCTTAACCTGTCTTTCATCATCATCAGGGTTGTGTTCTGGCATTCATGGCCATTCAATCAATTTTCAGGGTGTGTGTAGAAACATACTAGTAAATCCAGTTGTATTTAGTTAGCACAGACACGTTCCAGGCTGCCACCGCAAAACCCTCCTCTGTTTATAGCTATCAAAGTTAGGGGTGTACGGACTGTGTAAAATCCGCTCCATCTGTATTTTGCAGATTGTCAGGTGCCTTTTGTTCTGTTGTCTGCCCACAGACAGATGTGAATATTTTTTTCATCATGTGGAAAAATATGCAAATAATTACATAAGTATTTACATAATTTTCCTTAGTATGTAATATTTAGCGTGTTGTCCCCATTCCATTCAAAGTTTCCTCAGCAGAAGCGTACATATTTTCCTATGAATTTATATGCGTAAATTTCAGGAAAGTGAAAAAAATCATCCGGAAGTCCATGGACTCCACGATACCTGAGGGGGTTGCTCTGCAGCGGATTCCGCAGGTTGGATTCTTAGAAATCTGAGCTCATTCTGCTCTGTCTTTAATTTCTCCAGCATCCCTAATCAAAGTTAATACTAATGAATTTGACTTAACCTTCATGAATTTGTCTAATCGCCCCACCTACCCACTTCAAGGCATTGCGACTTAACAAACAAACTACAAAGAACAACTAATTGTGAGAATATGTTTGTAGCGATGATTGTGTTTGGGGAGGAAGCACTCACTTTTATTTGTACTGAATTTATTGCTTGAAAATGTATTGCAAGATCCAGAATTCTAGTATATGATGTGTGAATGAGAGAATAATTCACCTCAGACTAATTTTTCTGTGTGGTTTATATTATATTATAAACATTTATCATAGCCACCATCCCAATTTCCATTTTCTGTACTAAGAGTGCAGTCTTCTAGAGTGGCCGGGTAGAGTCGCTGGGTAGCTGGCCAGATGGCATCTAATAATAAATAAACAAACAAATAAATTTTATGCATGTTTAGAAGAAAAAACCTACACTTCTCAGCATGCCCCAGTCAGCCATAGCATTGCACCCTAAATGCACCCTGTTGGGATAGTCGACCGCCTCCGAACTCAGAGGTGACCGCCTATCCAATGCAGGGCAGGAGAAGCATGGAGCGGACCATCTCCTCTGCACTTCAGCTGCCCTGCATTTACAGCTAGACAACCGATTTCAGCTGTCTAGCCATGGGACCTCGGAGCATGGGAAGTGGCAGCTGGACGACACATAGGATGTGTCGTACTGGGATTTCCAACTTCCCCGACACGCCCCCTGGAATGCCCCATTTTTGCCACTCTGCGCACCTCTTCCGAGTGCGGGGCCATTCTGTGTTGCCTATGAGGCAGCCTGGGAGGGGGTGGAGGCCAGTTCTCAGGGAACTGGCCTCTGGAATTGACCTATCCGTCTAGCTGCTGACTAGGATTGTGCCCTTAAGCTTCTTAAGCCTGCCTTAAACTTCTTGAGCCTTTCTTCAAAGAAATCTCTGTGATAATTTCAATAGCTCTTGTTCTACATTCTCTAACTTTTATGATATCAGTTTTGTGATGAGATGACTGAAACTGCACAAAATGTTCTAAATTTTGTGATATGTATTGATACTATTGATAATGGCATTGGCACTGTTGGTTTATTTTAAATTAACATCATTTTAAATTAATAATTCTTAGTACTGAATGTGTCTTTGTCACTGCAGCAGAACAGTGAACTGACATATTCAGCAAGCTTCATGTATGATTTCCAAATTTCTTTCCTGGGTAGCTATTGCCAGTGTATTTGTATTTATTTGTGTGTATTTGTATTTATTTATATTTGAAGTTGGGATGTTACTTTTTGGTCCAAATATGTGTCAGTTTGTAATAACACAGCAGTTTCCCTATTTTGCCTCAGGCCTACTAAAGTGCAGTTTACAACATGATTATCAAGACCTGCATAGAATTGACGTTGGACATTTCTTTAGATGCTGCTGGGTGTATAATTTTTACAGGATCATTTTGCTGTGGTAAATGGAAGTTTGGGATGTTTTTTGTCTTGCTTTTAGAATAAACACCAGGTGCTTTTTGTATGTGTATGTGTGAGCCATATTGTTCATACAATATGGGCTATTTAACAATATAGGTACTTACTGATTACAGTTGTGATTGTGGAAAACATTGTCAGTGGCACATTTTCTTCTTTGCTGTGTTCACAGGAATACTATTCAGACTTTGTCATTTGCATTCTGCCTTTGTTGATACTTGTGCAAGAGTCAAGGTGCATTTATAGCTTCCAGTCACCTAGGATATCAAAGTTGTTAACTTTCATAACCATTTTTCTCATTTGAATTGTCATTACCAGGAGCCTGGGTATGGGTGGGAGAAGCAAGTGGGTGCACCATTCCTTTTCCTTGTGTGTTTTGAGGTTGTTAAGGTGGCTAACAAAGCAACATCTCTGAGAAAACATTTCTCTTTACCACCAAATACTTTTTTGTTCTTGTTTTCTTTGATATTGCTTTTAGTTCCTACCATAAGTTAAAATGCCAGCCATGGAAAAAGGTTGTTTTTTATTTGTACACATGCATATGTGCACACTTCCAGGATTTTAGGAAATAGGTTTTGCTTCAAGTATAATATCCTCAGTCATCTGGAAGACAAACTTATTCTTGGTTTTCTCCTGTTACATGCCATCGACATCATAGAAGGTCAGTGACATACGCCAGAACATATCACATTAGAGACCTCTCTGCTGCATATGTTCAGAGTAGAAGACAGAATCCATCGACTCATGAGTTTAGGCAAAGCTTCATCAAAGTATTTTGGATTAGAACTAATATTACATTGCTTTTCATGATGTGTGTGAACCTTTGTATCCCTAAATTATCTGGGTATTTGTGGTAGCAGATTGTTTAACTTAACTTTCTAAAAAGTATTTGTATATGTAGAAAAGAAGTATTTCCCCTTTTCCGAGCTTAAAATCCAACTCCCCTGCTTTGAAGGAGGAATAAGCATGTTCATACAGTCAAATGATATCAGGATCCACTAATAGCTTAATTTTATTATTAGGGCATGTTTGTAAGGTCTGGCTGGGGAATGCTGGGAGTTGCAGGAGTTTTTTCTGTCTAAATATGCATAGGATTGTGCCCGAAGAGGCTTGATGTCTCTGGTAGGGGAAATTGTAAAATAGAAATAAGTTACCTAAATATAGTATCCCCATAGTGGAGTGGTAGGAAATAGAGTTCCTAGTGCGTTGCTACTGTGTAAAAGGTAGTCACTTAAAGCAGTAATTTTCTTGGCATTATGAAAAGAATTTCTAAAGAACTGGAAGATGTGGTGGTGAGACAAAACAATTTTTAATTTAATTTTTTAATTTAATTTAACAACTTCTCAATTCACTTAAAAAAAATACATTTCTGGTCACATTTCAGAACAATGGCAAACATAATACATGCAGAAAAAATCTCAATAAATAAAAACAGTCTTGGATAGGAAGACAACGTATCAACTTTTTCTAAATCTTGTTTTTAATTTTGGTTACATTGCTTTGATAGTAATAAAAAAAATCAGGGATGGAAAATGTGTACGGTGAAAAATCTCAACAAGGTGTAATGCAGCCCCCAAATCATAAAGTATTAAGTTAAATGGGGTAATTTGTTATTGTTCATTTATGCAATGAATAATAGCCCCACGTGTAGCACGTTACAGTAGTATATCCTGGATGTTACCACATCAATTACTGTGGGCAGAAGAGATAAATTAATAAAAGGTGTTCTGTGTGCCTCAGAGGTTACTTTGGGCCTCTAGTGACAGTCCTAGAAAATACAAATGTCCCTAGACTTTGAAACAGATCTTTTAGTAGGAGTGCAATCCCATCTAGAACAAGCTGAACTATATCTGTTGAAAAGTAAAGGGAAAAGAAGATGCATAAATTCTGATCCTGTCTCACCAGTGTGTAAAGAACTGTACTGGCTTCCAGTCTCTTTGCAACTCTGCATAAATGGATGATAACCTGTTTAATCTAATTATGATTTCCCCTCTTAATACTTGTGATGTTGCTCTGGGACTACAGAGCTGAATGGAAGCACACACTGGACTCACTAGCCAGGAGGCCAAGTGCCACTGGGAGGCTGCACAACCTGCCTCCCAGAAAGAATAGTGTGGTAAGAGGAAGACCAGCTTGGCCCCTTCCATCAACCAGTGAGGGAGCAGCTGCAGGAACCTTTCTTCCCCACTTCCTGCTCGGAAAAATATTTGGCTCCAATTGCCAGTTGCTTTGGGAATGCAGAACCAAAGGGAAACATGCTCCAGAGCCATGCATTAGCCGGAAGACAAAGGACTGTTTGTGTGAGAGAGAGAGAATTTGATTGAAAGGCAGAGTATATATCTTCAAAATAAATAAGAAAATCAGTGTGCCTGGTAGAACTCATTTCTCTATCTCTCATCAAATAAGCTTGTTGTTGTTGTTGCTGCTGCTGCTGCTGCTGCTCTTTCTCTTCCACCTCTTCGGAAAAGGAATAATTGAAATTAAAAGGTAAATATAGTCTAATTAAAGTAACATTAAATAACATCAAGGGATGTATTAAAAAGGGTGTGCTATAGTTTGCATGTGTGTTCATTTATGTATTGTAATTTGTATTACCTATTTTTTAAAAAAAATTGTTTAAGGTCTGGAGGAAAGAAGCTGCAATAGATACAGGCCTATATAGATCTGGATATTGTAGCAGCAGGGGGAAAAACACACACTCTTTTGCAGTCTCTCTTTAAATCATTTACATAACCAGTTGTATGTATTACTGAGATAGAATCTTTTTGAACCTTGGTTTCTGTTTAATCTACAAATTAGATTTAAAGGAATGAAATATTAGCATTTCTATCAATAAATTTGAATAGAAATAGATTAATTTCAACTAATGGCAGAATAAAATGGTGACATTCCCACATTAACCATGATGATTTCATATATTATATTATATATTCTCACTTATTTCATGAAGAGTAGAACTTTTATGAGCAGTAATTCAGACAAATGAGAGCACATTTTAATGGAATTATCTTCACTGCCTTCACGGATATTATTTCTGACACTGCTTTTCTTCCTTACACCCAAATTTGGTTTCTCAGTTATCATATTTTCCTTTAGTTTCAGCTCAAAGTCTTAAGAGCAACCTCGATTCCATGGAACATCAAATACAGCGTTTGGAAAATGATATAAAAAAGTTCCTCAAAACAGAAGATCCACATGATAAATTTGTTGAAAAGATGATCATATCCTTTGTGCAGTGATAACACTATTGTTTGGTTTGCTAGTAAAATATGTAAATTACATTATAGTCACATTATAGTCAATTTTATGTAGTTTTACAGTTAACATGGCACATCTTTTGCATGACAAATATCAAAGCAATTAAACCTTGGCCATAACATAATTGAATGTATTGCCCCATTTTTGTAGCTAAGGATGTATAATCAAGTTACACCAAGAATATTTGAAATGTTCGCATCTTGAAACAGAATTAGAGAACCATATTGTTATTGCCTTAAAGTGAACTGTAAATCTCTTAACTATTATTTTTATACTCCCATATTTGGGAGTATGAGGGGGGACACACTAAACTAAATATCTGAAGTTGTGGTTTTTCTTTGGTTTTCAAGAACCACCTGTTTCTCCCATAGAAATTGATATGAAAGCCAATGAAATTGGTGGTTACAAAGGAATTGAGTGAAGCCCTTTCCCTCCTTTACTAAGAGATACTCCCACAATGTTTAGACAAGAATTATCACCCATACGTGGGACTGTATAGTGACTAAGGATGGCGGAGAATTCTGCCACAGATTTCAGTGAAGCCGAATGCACTGGCATTCAGCCCCCTGAAATCCGTGGAGGAACGGCCTCCCACCCCCTGCAGATTCCCCCCCAGGACGAAGCTTACCTGGGGCAGATGTTCTGTCGGCGGCGGCTCCAGCGGCAGCAGCTGGACTTTTGACTGGCTGCCGGGGCCGCCATTTGCATCTGCTGTTTGCCGTGATAGGCTACGTAAGTATTTACGTAGCCTATCATGGCAAGCAAAAAAACAACAAAAAACAGCATACGCAAATGGCGGTGGCTACGGTGGCTGCCATTTGCATTCCCTATTTTCCGCCATAATAGCCTACGTAAATATTTACGTAGGCTAAAACGGCAAAAAATAGGGAACGCAAATAGCGGCTGCTGTAGCCGCTGCCATTTGCGTACGCTGTTGGTTTTTTTTTGCCTGCCATGATAGGCTATGTAAATACTTCCTTATGTAGCCTATAACAGCAGCCTGGCTGGACACAAATGGTGGCCGCTACGGCGGCCGCCATTTGCGTCCACAGCAGCCAGTCCGCGGCCAGAAGTCCGGCTGCGCACAGCCCTGGCCGGCTGCTCCGCGGAGCTGGCCAGGCAGGATTCTGGAGGGGAGGACCGGATCTCTTCCCCCGCCCTGTCGAGGATTCTGGGGGGAGGGATGGAGCGCCTCCCCCCCCACGAATCACATCCGCCTAAAGGTAAGTGACTTTCATACATCCCTAATAGTGACTATATATCAAGCGATAACGTATGACAGTGCCCATGAAGTTGACTTTTACTGTGTCAGACTGCTGGTCTGCTACTGTGTTCTCTGATTGGTGGTTGGCTCTCCAGGGACTATGCAGGAATCTTTTGCAGCCCAGCTGGAAAGATTATTAAAGGTGTCAGAAATTGAACCATGGACATTCAGCATGCCAAACTTGTGCTCCATTGCTGAGTTGCAACTCCTCCCCATACAACCGTGTCAGAAGCCTGTGATATCTGTCTTAGTAGCAAAAAGAACTTTACAATGACTTCATTTATTCATTTATTCATTTAAAATTATATAAAATGATCTTCATCCGTATGAATACCAGGGCAGTATCCAATAATACCCCTTCATGGATCACTGCCTTGTTGTGGCGAAGGGGCTTGCGTAACTCAGTGAAGCCATAAGCTATGCTGTGCAGGGCCACCCAAGACGGACAGGTCATGGCAGAGAGTTCTGACAAAATGTGGTCCACTGGAGAAGGAAATGGCAACCCACTCCAGTATTCTTGCCAAGAAAACCCCATGGAACGTATCACAAGGCAAAAAGATATGACGCCAGAAGATGAGCCCCTCAGGTCGGAAGGTGTCCAATATACTACTGGGGAAGAGCAGAGGGTATTTCCAAGTAGCGCCAGAAAGAGTGAAGCGGCTGGGACAAAGCCGAAAGGACACTCAGCTGTGGATGTGTCTGGTGGTGAAAAGAAAATCCGATGCTGTAAAGAACAATATTGTTTAGGAACCTGGAATGTCAGATCAATGAATCAAGGTAAGCTAGAGGTGGTCAAACATGAGATGGCAAGATTGAACATCGACATCTTGGGAATCAGCAAACTAAAATGGACAGGCATGGGCGAATTTAATTCAGGTGACCATCATATCTACTACTGTGGGCAAGAATCCCGTAGAAGAAATGGAGTAGCACTCATAGTCAAGAAAAGGGTGGGAAAAGCAGTACTGGGGTACAATCTTAAAAACAATAGAATGATCTCAGTACGAATCCAAGGCAAACCATTCAACATCACAGTAATTCAAGTCTTTGCCCCAACCACTGATGCCGAAGAAGCGGAGGTTGATCGGTTCTATGAAGACCTACAACACCTTCTAGAACTCACACCAAAAAAAGATGTCCTCTTCATCATAGGGGATTGGAATGCTAAAGTAGGAAGTCAAGAAATCACCGGGATAACAGGCAAACATGGCCTTGGTGTACAAAATGAAGCAGGACAAAGGCTAATAGAGTTTTGCCAAGAGAACACGCTGATCATAGCAAACACGCTTTTCCAACAGCACAAGAGGCGACTCTACACATGGACATCACCAGATGGTCAATATCGAAATCAGATTGATTATGTCCTTTGCAGCCAAAGATGGTGAAGCTCTATACAGTCAGTCAAAACAAGACCTGGAGCTGACTGTGGCTCAGATCATGAGCTTCTTGTTGCAAAATTTCGGCTTAAATTGAAGAATGTAGGGAAAACCACTAAACCATTCAGGTATGACCTAAATCATATCCCTTATGAATATACAGTGGAGGTGAGGAATAGATTTCAGGGATTAGACCTGATAGACAGAGTGCCTGAGGAACTATGGACAGAAGTCCGTAACATTGTTCAGGAGGCAGCAACTCAATCCATCCCAAAGAAAAAGAAATGCAAGAAAGCCAAGTGGCTTTCTGATGCAGCTTTATAAGTAGCTGAGGAAAGAAGGGAAACGAAAAGCAAGGGAGAAAGGGGAAGATATATCCAACTGAATGCAGAGTTCCAGAGAATAGCAAGGAGAGAGAAGAAGGCCTTCTTAAATGAACAATGCAAAGAAATCGAGGAAAACAACAGAATGGGAAAGTCTAGAGATCTCTTCAAGAAAATCAGAGATCTCAAGGGAACGTTTTGTGCAAAGACGGGCATGATAAAGGACAAAGAAGGCAGGGACCTAACAGAAGCAGATGAGATTAAGAAGAGGTGGCAAGAATACACAGAAGAACTATACAGGAAAGATCTGAATGTCCCTGATAGCCATGATAGTGAGGTCACTGAACTTGAGCCAGACATCCTCGAGAGTGAAGTCAAGTGGGCCTTAGGAAGCATTAGTAACAACAAAGCTAGCGGAGATGACAGTATTCCAGCTGAGCTATTTAAAATCCTAAAAGGTGATGCTGTTAAAGTGCTGCACTCAATATGTCAACAAATTTGGAACACTCAACAATGGCCGCAAGACTGGAAAAGATCAGTTTACATTCCAATTCCAAAGAAGGGCAACGCCAAAGAGTGTTCAAACTACCGCACAATTGCGCTCATTTCACATGCCAGCAAGGTGATGCTTAAAATTCTACAAGCTAGGCTTCAGCAGTATGCGAACCGAGAACTACCGGAAGTACAAGCGGGGTTTCGAAGAGGCAGAGGAACTAGAGATCAAATCGCCAACATTCGCTGCATCATGGAGAAAGCAAGAGAATTCCAGAAAAAGTCTATTTCTGCTTCATTGACTACGCTAAAGCCTTTGATTGTGTGGATCACAACAAACTGTGGCAAATTCTGAAAGTGATGGGAGTACCAGACCACCTTACCTGTCTCCTGAGAAACCTGTACGAGGGTCAAGAAGCAACTGTAAGTACCAGACATGGAACAACCGATTGGTTCAAAATTGGGAAAGGAGTACGACAAGGCTGCATATTGTCACCCTGCTTATTTAACTTATATGCAGAGTACATCATGAGAAACGCCGGGTTGGATGAATCACAGGTCAGAATTAAGATTGCTGGGAGAATTATCAACAACCTCAGATATGCAGACGATACCACCCTAATGGCAGAAAGCGAAGAGGATCTCAAGAGCCTCTTGTTGAGGGTGAAAGAGGAGAGTGCAAAAGCTGGTTTGAAACTCAACATTAAAAAAAAGGAGATCATGGCATCTGGCCCCATCACTTCCTGGCATATAGAAGGGGAAGAAATGGAAGCAGTGACAGATTTTACTTTCTTGGGCTCCAAGATCACCACAGACGGTGACTGTAGCCATGAAATTAAAAGACGCTTGCTCCTTGGGAGGAAAGCTATGGCAAACCTAGACAGCATAGTAAGAAGCAGAGATATCACCTTGCTGACAAAGGTCCATCTAATCAAAGCTATGGTTTTCCCAGTAGTAATGTATGGCTGTGAGAGCTGGACTATAAGGAAGGCTGAGTGCCGAAGAATTGATGCTTTCGAACTGTGGTGCTGGAGAAGACTCTTACGTGTCCCCTGGACTACAAGGAGGTCCAATCAGTCAATCCTAAAGGAAATCAACCCTGAGTGCTCATTGGAAGGACAGATACTGAAGCTGAAGCTCAAATATTTTGGCCACCTAATGTGAAGAGAAAACTCTCTGGAAAAGACCCTGATGCTGGGAAAGACTGAAGACAAAAGGAGAAGGGGACAGCAGAGGATGAGATGGCTAGATAGCATCACCGATGCAATGAATATGAACTTGAGCACACTCCGGGAGAGAGCGCAGGACAGGAAGGCCTGGCGTGTTATGGTCTATGGGGTCACGAAGAGTCGGACACGACTGAACGACTGAGCAACAATCCAATAATATGACTATTGATAGTTATGTAAACACAAAATACAATAAAAATGATAGAATATGATCTTGAAAACAAATAAGGGGGAAGCAATGCAGTAACTCAAACAGCTGAACTTAAAATGCCTGGGCAAAATTTTAACATGGCACTGGGAGGATTGCAGTGTCTGCACAAATGTATTTCAAAAGGGAGGACATCCCATTATCAGGATGCCAAAGCAGATTTTTTTTGGGTCAAATAATGTATTGAAGGTTGTTGGAGATGCTGTAAATCTTAAGAAACAGACAGGCTGATATAGGGAAATATAGACTAATATAGGGAGGTTGCCGAAATTTTCGAGGGGAGGGGCAGCACACGAGGCCAAGGATTGTGCAAATAATTCTAAATCATAGTTTAGCTTTTTTATCAAACAGGAAAATGGGGATGTAGAAAAATGCTCTTCATTGTGTGGATCGACACTACAGACCACTGGTTTGCCATATGATGCAGCTCGTCATTTTCCCCAAAGAATAACAGTTATAGGTAAGTAACCATTTCCCTTTTACTTTCAAAAATAAGTATTCAGTTTCTGAAAAATACATCCCACGCAGTTGTATAGTTGGGAGATGACTATTTCTTGGTTTAGACACTGACCTGGTTTGCAGATAATGGCAACCCATGGTTTAATTATCATGGTTAGTTGAACCATGGGTCATTATGTGCAAACCCAGAACTGTTGATTAACTATGGGTCATTACCCACAAACAGCCCACAAAGGGAACCCATGGTTTGTTGGGTTATTTAAACCATGGGTTGTCATTATGTGTGAACCCAGAATCGTGGGTTATTCATGGGTTGTTTCGCCAGGTTGCATAGGCAGTGGGCAAAAGCAGTAAAAAAACACACAACCCAGCTTCTTTACATGCCAGTAATGCAGTGCCACAAAGGCAGTTGGGATACCAGGGGGGCAGGGGGAGTGGATGAAGAAGGAGGGAAACAACCCAGGGCCTGGGAAATCAAAGCAAGGTCTGTTCGATTGTCTGCCAGAGGAACCCTGGGTAGGGCTTTAAATAAACCATGGATTAGCATTACATGCAAACCAATGTAATATTAAACTGTGGTTTAGTGTTACAGTCATGAACTTCAGCTATGGTTTAGTGTTACAGGCATGAGCCTCAGGCTCGTGTGTTTCCCCTCGCTTCTCCTCTGACATGGCCATGAGAAGCAAAATGAAAGCTATTGTGTCCATTTCCTATTAACCACAATTTATTCTTAAATTTGAACCCCAAACCGAGGTTAATCATAACTATAGCTTAGAGAAACAGGGTGCGTGCTAGTAATTCTACATCCTAATTAAGCATTAAGGCCAGTGAGGCTATTTCCTCCTACACTTCCTCTTTCAAAGTAAACCATAGTTTGCTGATATCTGAAGTGGACAAACTACAGCTTGATTGTGTTTTCCAGTATTGTAATATGCAAGACATGTTCTTGATTAGGATGTAATAATTACTATGATTTGCCAGTGAAAGAAAACTCAACAAGAGGAAGGAAGGAGATGAGGGAACGTTCCACCCTGAGGCTTGTTCATGTACAGTAGGTCTGGACAGAGCTTAAATTGTTTTCTGTTATTTGAACAAGTCTTTCTCCGATATGAGAAGATTACACTCAAGTCTGATTGAAATTGTGTGTATTGCACACAACTGTGTATGTGGATTTCTCATAATTAAGTTCCCATGTTCTTTCATTGGTGAAGTTGAAAGAAGATTTTTAATGTGGTTCATTATAGCCGGTGATACCTGTTCTTCCCTTTTGTTTTTAGTTTATTGTGTATTCCTTGTATTGATCAAAATCACAGTATTTCAGTCATGCACTTGGAGAGAAGTATAGCTGTATGGCATGAGTCTTATGCTGGTAGTACTGAAAGTGACAACTACTTTTCATTACTTTGTGGCAGTCCAGGGTAGAACCACCCCTGCCATCTGTCAATTTCGAAACTTTGCTACAAAAGAAATAATGTAAGAGCTTCTTACTATTTCAACACAGTTGCTTCCTTTTCATACATCATGATTTGAACTGTATGCAATGGCAACCCAGCTAATAAAACAGCTTTACTTAATTGTAGTTCTCCACATTTAAAAAGTAGTGTGAAGTGCAGGTATTTGTAATTTTTTTAAAAAAAGCTTTCTTGGTTTTATAGTTTCCTGTAAGCTTTAAACATGCCATGACAATAAAAAAAAGGCAAATTAGTCAGGTTGATAAGTTTGTCAAAAAAACTACTGTTCTAGCTAAGAGTTCAGGCATTACAAGTGACATATTACCTTGAGTTCCTTTGCCTGTTTTGAAGTTATATTTGTGTGGTATCAAATTACAGTGCATAATTGAGCTTTCAGCTTACCACCATAGAGAAACAATATTTATTGTATTACAATATTTTCTGTAGAAATACTTATAACAAGTTTTAGGGAGCAATCCTATGGCTGCTAGACAGCAGCTAGGTGGCCATAGGATATCTTGTTTTCCAGGAACCGACCTCAGAGCCTGCATTCCGAGGTCAGTTCCCGGGGAACTGACCTCCCCCCACTTCCTCGCTGCCTGTGCGGAACAGCCCCATCCTCCATACTCTCAAGAGGAGTGCGGGGTGGCCGAGAAGGGGCGTGTCTGGGGGCGTTTCAGGGCAGGGAGGGTGGAAATGCCTGTACGTCACATCCAATGTGTCTTGCAGCAGCCTCCTGCCCCGCTCCGCCCTCTGCGGCTAGACAGCTGCAATCGGCTGTCTAGCTGAAAATGCAGGACAGGAGAAACGTGGAGGGGATGATCCCCTCGATGCCTCTCCTGCCCTGCATTGGATAGGCAATCGCCTCTGAGTTCAGAGGTGGCTGCCTATCTGGATAGGATTGCACCCTTAATAATCTATTTTATGAACAAATGTAATACTTTTTGCATCCCACCAGCCAAACCCAGTCCTCCAGATGTATGACAGCCCACTAGGGATTCAAGAAACTACCTTGTTTTGCTGGCTGACGGCAAACATCTGGTAGACCACAATCCATAAAATACTTTTACGAACAAATGTAACGCATGAGCTGTGAGATCATTTACTGTAATGTCCTTCATTTCAGTTCCACATTTTCCCGTATCCAAGATCCTAGTAATTGCTCATGCATGTTAACTAAGATTTCATAGCTAGCATATGCTTACTGGCATGAATTCATGCTTGTGGATGGATGGGACAGCTAGCAAAATCTGTCTTTGAGTGAAGTCCAAGGAGAGCAGAAACTTTTGAGGCATCCAGTGCCTTAAATACTAATGAACCTGGGGGACCTCCTTTGCTCCAATCCTCAGTTGTGTTGCTGATGCGTCTTAAAGGACTCCTTCAGCAACTAGTGTACAATTCTTTATCTTGAATTTGTTTTCAGTACATGTCTCGTGATTCTGGTAAAGACATTGCATCTATCAGGAATGCTAAATTTGGGTAGACGTCTCATTAAATTTGGGTAGCATGTCATTACTCCTTCTACTCCTCTTTGCTAACAGAAGCCTCGGGATAAGTAGGGGGTAAGTCTGAGGGCCCAGCATCCAGTGCGCAGTAGTCAAAGATGCAGCTTTTCCCCCTCTTCTGTGTTTGCCTTCCATTCCATCCTTGTAGCATAGAATGTAACAGTCAGGCATACGAAGGAAAGGTTGGGCAGCTATGTCATCAGTCAGTGAGAGATCCTAATTAAGCATTAATTATGTTCATTATACACAGAAAGAAAGGAAGAAAACTAGTTCAATTCAGACAGTATAATTTTTATTAAGTCTAATGTTAGCATACATTTGATAATCTGACAAGCACAAGGAATTTGTTTTGGAATTCAGTGATTTAACTCAGGTCTGTGTGTATCAGAAAACTTTCTCTGAGCAGTGCAGGGTTTTCAGTTTTGCTACTTAGAGAAAGAGGAGCTGAGGAGGAAATAGCCTGTCCAGTTAGCTCCTAAGAGGCAGACACAGAGTTCCCACCTCTATCCAAAGGAATAGGATTTTCTACTGGTCAGGTGTGTCTGAAAGACTTCCTCTGGGGTGGTCTTTATATAAATACGGCAAAACCCGCAATGCTGTTGACTCCTTGACTGGAGTGACTGAAAAGATAAGAGGATCTTCCCTACTGCTGGGTAGGAAGTTTGAGTCCCTGTGTCAGACTCTTACATCTTCTGTTCATATAGAATAGATCAGTTTTTTATTGGGCCTGAAATTTAATCTTAAAAGTAAGTAAGTAGTTGCTGACAGGAAGCTCTGGCGTGGGATGGTCCATGAAGTCATGAAGAGTCGGAAGCGACTGAGCGAATAAACAACAACAAGTAAGTAGTCAAAAATGTTATTTTTCTGTTTAAGGATTGTTCTTCACAGTGGTCAATAGGGGCTTCCTTGGATGGACAGGGTATTTGGCAAAATAGAGCAGGTGCCAGTTCTCTTTTAGGGAGATTAGTTCCCCTTCCTCAGTGCCTGGGAGTTTAAAATTTGTGGGTACTGAAGATGTTTATGATAGTGGTACTTCCTGGTCTGACTCTGGAAGCTCTGGAAAAGTCTTCGTCAGGTAGACTCAGGACTTGAATTGAATCCTAAGTATGATAAAAGGAACTCCCAGAATCGTATGTATGTATGTATGTATGTATGTATGTATGTATTTATTTATTTATTTATTTTATTTTATTTCAAGTATTTAAAACTTGCTGTTCTTTTGACATGGCACCCAGAGCAGCTTACATGAGATTAGAAACAAGATAGTCTCTGCCCTCAGGCATACAATCTAATATACGTATATGTGAGAAAAGAAGGATGAGAAGGGAAGAAGGAAACAAACAAATGTATGCACCAGTAGTTACTGACGATTTTTAAATAATGATCAGCTTCAATAGAAACAGTTCAGGGAGAAGAAGAACCAAATGGGACTGATTTCTCAGCTGAACTGATGAAGTTGCTATGCTGCCCATCTCTTCTTTGCTGCAGCCTGATGGAATGGAATGATAGTAATGACTATTATTTATTTTTATTCAAACATATTTTGCTGTCGAAAAACTGTAATATCTGAGCTGGTCTGTATTCATTCATTCATTTGTACCACACCTTTCTACCAAAAAATGACACTCGGGGCATGCCAGGGTTTGTTGAAATGCTGTGACGGTGGAATTCATTTGAGGAAATTATCCATCTGGAACCTGCAACATCCCCCTCAGTTCTACTTGGAGTCACTGGTTCATGGGGTGCTGTTAAGAGGAGATAAACCAGTGCCTGGGCTGTACCACTTAAGACTGCTGATGAGGGTGCACTTGGTGGAAGGTTCCCCCATGAAATAAAAGTTTCCCACACATAGGAAACCAGTGTGTATTAAGGGAATGCTTAGGCTGTGATTGGGGAGGTTTAGACTAGAACTGTTGCTCCCTGAAATCTAGCTCTGTGTGTATCAGCTTTCCCCAACCTAAGTACCCTACAGATACTTTGGACTACAACTCCCATCATCCCTGACCATTGTCCATGCTAGTTGGAGCCAATGAGAGCTGTAGTCTAAAATGTATGGGGGCACCAGGTTGGGGATGGCTAAGATATATAATTCCTTCATGTAACCCCCATCTGCAACTTAAAGCAATACATCTCAGACTCAGGTTTACCATCTCAGTGATAGGTGGCATTGAAGACTTCTGTGAAACTGGCTTGTAATATTCTACTATAATTTGTTTTTAGCAAGGGTTATACAGAAATGCAGTCAGAAGCTAGTTGATTCTAGTTTTAGGTTAGGAAACAGAATGGAAAGAAAATGCTTCCCAGGATGTTTCAGTTCAGTGATTCTTTGTTGACATGTGGGTCACCTCACAATTTTCCTATTTAACTTTGTAACTGTTCCTGGATTGTACTGTGCAGGTATGCTCCTATCCTGTGAATAGAAGCTCAATTATGGTTTGCCACCAGGATCTTGGCAATTTCTTCCTGCTTTTCTGCTTGAGCAAACTGTTCTTTTAATAAAGCTTCTTCTCAAATCTGCCTGGAAAGATTCAACACTGAGAAGTCTAGCTCTGATAATTTTAAAAAAGAAAAGCAATTTCAGAGCCTTGCAAACTTGGCTTTGACTCCTTATATTGTTCTCTTTTTCTGCAGGTAATTAAGGCATTTTAAAATGAAAGCCCTCTGCATTTTGTATCAGTATGTTACAGATGGTTGGTTATTCTTCATTATTGTCACCAAAGTGTGACTGTTTGTCCACATGGGATAGGGAACTATATTAAATGGTGAGGACCTGTTACTTTGTGTTTCTTTTAAAGTAAAAGGCATAATGTTATAAAGGAACTTGCTATTAGGTTGTCACAGAACCTGATAGCTGATATGAGTAAGGCTGTAATCCTATACACAGTTACCATGGAATAAGCCACATTGAACGCTATAGAATTTACTTATGAGTAGACATGCATCAGATTGAACTGTAAATTAATTTATTGAGAACTAGTCGAACATATGCTGGATCACACCGAGTACCTATAGAGTCTAGCATTCTGTTCCCACAATGGCCAACCAGATGTCTATGGAAAACCCACAAGCAGGATATGAGTGCCATTAGCACCTCCTGCTCGTGTTCCCCAGGAATTGGCATACAAAGACATACTGCCTCTGACACTGGATGGAATATACAGCCATCTTGGCTAGGAGCCATTGATAGCCTTTTCCTCCCTTAATTTGTCTGATTCCCTCTTAACACCATCCAAGTTGTGGTGGCTTGTTGTTGTGAATTCCATAGTCTAACGATGCACTGTGTGAAGAAGTATTTCCTTTTATATGTCCTGAATCTGTCAGCACTCCGCTTCATTAGATGACTCTGGGTTCTATTATTATGAAAGAGAGAAAACACTTCTCCCTATCCACTTTCTCTACACAATGCATACATTTATACACATCTATCATGTCCCCCCTTACTTGGCATTTTTCTAAGCTAAAAGCCCCAACTGTTGTAATCTTTCCTCACAGATGAGTTGCTTCAGCCATTTCGACTGACCATTCGGATTGCCTTTTTCTGCACCTTCTCCAGGTCTACAATACTCTTTTTGTAGTGTGATGACCAGAATTATACATAGCATTATGATAGTTGTAATTTTATTTCTGAACATTTCCTAATGATCCACAACATGGAATTTGCCTTTTTCAAAGCAACTTCACACTTGGTCATCGTTCTCAGCAAGCTATCCACTTCACCACCAAGTTTCCTTTCCTGGACCCTTTCCTAGTTAGACACATGTATTGCTCATGTGTTTCAGAACAAACTAGGATCCACCAATGAGGTCACTGCCTTTCCCCTCATTATTATATCATCTAAAGGTATTGTAACATCAATTGCATTAAGAGAGTCAAATGTTTTGTGATTTCGACATAATTTTATAATTGTTTCAATTTTCATAATCGTTTAGCCAAAACAAAACATGAGGCTTGAATGGTGTCCATAGAATAGAAAGCCAAAACTCTTAAATAAAACTGTAGGATTTAGGGTTTTTTGCACTAACAACCATTCTGTCAGTCCTTTAATTGATCATATAATATATTTTTGGATAATGTTGAAAATCTAATATGATGTCGAAACTGCTGTTTTATTTTCAAGAAAGGAAAAAAAACCCTGTTTTGGATCATCCAAAAGGGCGACAGAGGTCTGGCTTTGCCTAATATGTAGAAATCCAAAGGTTAATCAAAACAAGGAGTAGGATTTATCTTTAGAAAATTTATTCTACCTATGTAATGGGAAACAACTAGAAAAGCTGAATCCCTAACACTCTGTGTATAGTTTACACCATATTTGAAATAGTAACTTGATTTGTTTCTGATGCAAACATTATTTTAGCTAAAATGTAAAACCACTGATAACTGAGTATACATGGGCAAAGTCACGTTAACTACTATGCCATTTCAGGTGACAAAACTGATTTATGGAACCTTAGAAGCAGTAGATTTTATAACTGTTTTTGTTGTTGCGAGTACTGATGGTCATTTTTCATTTTTCTAGTGTTATTATGTTCTCCATATACATTAATATGTCTGAGTATATGTTTTGTAAGCTGCTTTGAGCTTCTCCTTTTTGGAAGGGAAAATTGGGCTAGCTGTCAGCCCTGATGCTGAGACCATCAGCACTATATAGCGCAGTGGAAGAAGGCTTCAGGACAGTGGGAAACAAAGAAAGAAAAAATCTTTTGTGAGTCCCAAATTACACTAAAAGGCTTCCGTCAGCAATGCTGGAACCCCAAAGAGTGCAAATAATTTTCCCAGTCTTGTTAGTATTTAAATGCAAGGTGCCCAGTCCTCTCCTTGATAAAGCGCACCATAGCATTAGCAGTATTAATAAGCCATTTGATTGTCAACTAACTATGGTGGCCTTATCACCATTATGACTTGTAGGTGGAGACATATTTACAATTTCTAAGACTTGGCTTCAAATACATGAAACAGTGCAGCCGTACCCCTGAGCTGGGGGGGGGGGAGTGAGGGGGGGATTCCTTTGCCAAAGAACCATGCAACTGTTACTTGCTCTGCCTTAATGAGCTTGCTGCATCATGTGCCTATATCACATGTCCGAAAGGGTTTGTACTCACATTTCTCCTAGTCATCAGCTTTATTGTTTAGCCAGCAAGCTATAACAGTATGCTTTTTGTTTCTCCAACCATAGTCCCTTGCATCACATGACAAACTAATGTAGAAAGTCAAGGAAGTTTCAAGAGCAATTAGCAATCAAGCTAATTGAAGGGAAAAGGTTAAAAAAAATATCACTGGGCATTCTCAAGCATTTTGGAGTGTCTAAAATAGCTATCTGAATCCAAGTCCACATTTTTAAGAATTTGGGCAAGCATGCTACATGGAATTTCCCTGACCCTTGGAATGTTGGAATGTTCCTCAACAGTTCTTTGAGATCAGAGGTGGGCTCTTTGATTAACATATTCTAAAGCACTTTCATGGACCACATGAAGGTGCTTTAAAAGGACCTTCACAGAATTATTGGATTGAAACTAAAGGCTCCGTTTCTTTAAGGGAATGAGTCTTCCTCCAACAGAAGGAGGGATCCTTTGGATCCAACCCATTATAAATCAAACACATAGGGAGATATATAGTTGGAGCATTGTGTTGCAATAGAGTTTGAATCTGAAATATTCAGCGATCGGTACTTCCCCCTTTCAAGTGTTAAGAAGTACCTCTATACAGAATCCATCTAGCACTTTTCTTATTTAATATGGTATTTCAGTGGAGAAGGCCATCTTTTACTAACTTCTGGGAAGACTGTGCTTTAGAATATGTTCAGTTTTTTAATGTTGGTAATAATGCAGTGATGTAATCCTCATCTCGTTTAGACCTGACTGCAAAGGGAAATGTGCTGTGCATAAGTGACATCTCAACATATTTTAAGTGAATTATTTCTCCATAATGAGCTTTGAGGAAATCCCAGGTGTTGATAGCTGATGGGGTGTAAATGTCATTAACATTCTGTCAGTGCTCCTTATCAGTGTGTTAATGATGCCCTCATGATCAGATACACTGAGCCCTCCTCCTGGAGTAAAGCTTTCACTAACAGATATGTCAGGATAAGGAGGCTTCCCCCCATGCCACTTGGTAGGTAGATTTGGAGGCGGGGGGATGTTTCTTCCCACTCCCAAACTTGAAAGTGAAATAGAAGTAGAAACCTTCAGGAAAAAGGGATGGTATTTAATATCATAAATGTAGATTGTAAAATTTGCTAGGGACATTTTTCACTCTTATTCTTGCTGTATAAAATGTACACCCTAGTCTTTCATTTTCCCTTTGCACACAAATGTGTTGTTGTTGTTTATTTGTTTAGTCGCTTCCGACTCTTTGTGACTTCATGGACCAGCCCATGCCAGAGGTTCCTGTCAGCCGTCGCCACCCCCAGCTCCTCCAAGTCCGTCACCTCCAGAATATCATCCATCCATCTTGCCCTTGGTTGGCCCCTCTTCCTTTGCCTTCCACTTTCCCTAGCATCAGCATCTTCTCCAGGGTATCCTGTCTTCTCATTATGTGGCCAAATGTGTTACCCTGATCTAAAAGAGTTCACCTGGAGCAACCAAGCTTGTGCAGATGGAATCCTGGCAAAATAGCGCAGAACCCTGTCAATCAGCCTTAAAGAGGGTTTTGTGTTTTTTTAAGAATATTGAAAGCTTTCTTCAGGAGTGGGCTGTGTGTGCATGCACACATGAATATCTCTGCAGTTAATAGAATGCTGAGTTTTTAAAACAAACAACTTTCTGCTGGAACACCCATTTCACTCCTGTAGACTCATAAAAATAGTATATCAGTATGACTGGCGGTGTGAGGCCTCAAACCCCAGGTAACTTTAAGTTAAAAACAACAACAAACTAAAAATAACAACACAAGCACAAAAGTAGCAGATAAAATACAGTTAAAAGTCAGAGTTTGAAATACACACACACACACACAGCACACAACTGCTTTGTGACAAGATACCAATTTTTTTTAGTTGTTTTTTAACTTTTGTAAATCACCTACAAAACCTTGGATGTACAGCAGTTGAGAAATGTTTTAAATAAATACATCACCCAATCTAAGCAATCTGTACTTTGTTTAGAGTATAGTACTCTACTTTGTGTATATACTTGAATTCACTAAATAACATCAACAAATCCCACACAAAATACTGTTGTCATCATAGCAGAAATTGTTATAACTTATAGCTTCTCCTAGACTGGTTAAACAAAGATATGTTAGGAAGTACAGAAAGTATGTGAAATGAAAATATTAAAGTGGCAACACTTGTCTCAGCTTACTTACTCATCTTGTTATATAATTTAATTTCATGTTTGTTTGCTTTTTACTGTGTAATTGAAAAGAGGAACAGGTGGTCACTTGAAATTAAATCAATTAGAATGTTATGGCTTGGTCTCCTATCGTTACAGTAATTTACTTGCTTAGGGGGAAAAAAAACCCACTTAAGTAGAGGTACAAGAGGAGGAATAGGAAGGAAAAGCAGCAAGGACTGGAAGTATGGAACAAGATAGTCAAGGAAGGGTATGTGAACATTTTAAGGGATCCTAGCCAAGGAAGGGTAAACAGGTGATACCGTGATAGTAGTGGTGAGGGGAGAACTTCACCTTGGACAAGAATATTCCTGGTTTTAATTTTAGAGTTATTTGGCACAAATATTAGGAGAAGAAATGGTTTCTAACTTAATTTCAATGCAATTCTAATGGCAAAGGCAAGTGTAGACATATCCGTCACAGTTGCATGACAAAACAATGAAATTAAGATGTATTTAGGTAAGATTTAACAATGTTGTGCTGTGAGAATAGCTAACAGTGTAGGTTCTTGCAAAGCTCATTGCCTCTTGTTTCTTTGCTTTCCTCCCCTTGTGAAACTCTGGAGACAGTATAATTGTGTAGTTAAATTAAGAGACACAAGATTTGTCAGCTATGATTATGTATATCATCCAGTAGGAAATAGAATTTTCTCCCACATCTGAGCTCTGTCTTTTTATCAAGCACACTTTTCTTACACACTTCATTCCTTCAAGAGAGCAGTATCTGTGTAAAAAAATATGTGCAAGTACATACTTCCTGCAGTAATGCATTGTGGATTAGAGTGATTAACAACATTTTGATCCACTAAAAAACAAAACCCAATTAGTTGGGCAGCAGATGTTTGTTTTTTTTAAATATATATTTGAATACAAGTACTTATAAAAAGTGCAGATGAAGAGTGCTTATTTATTATTAATACTTATATACCACTTAATATGACAATATTAAAACCATAACTTAAATTACACAATTAAAAACAATTTCAACTACAATAACAATGAAGGCAATAACATCCCCCTCCCCCGAAAACAGAGCAGCAGCATGATTAATTACAGTTACTTACAAGCCAGAGAAAGCCTGCTTAAACAAGTGTGTTTTTAGGAGACAATTAAAACTTACCACATTTTCTGCCTCCCCAACTGCACAGGGGAAGGTGTTCCAGTGGGTGGGTGCTACTGCTGAGAAGGCCCGCTTCTGAGATGTTATGTGGTGACATCCTTCTGGTTGTGGAACAACCAATGAGGCCTCCTCTGAAAATCTTTAATTTCAGCTGGGTATATATAGGGGCAGGTGTTCTGCGAGGTATCCTGCTCCCAAGTCGTTTAGGGCTTTGTATGTCAACAAAATAACCTTGAACATAGCCTGGTAGTTAATAAGCAGCCAGTGCAGTTCTTTTAACACAGGTGTAATGTGAACATGGCTGGGTGCCCCACTAAGCACCCTAGCTGCTGCATTCTGCACTAGCCGCAGCTTCTGAATCAGGTGGAAGGGCATCCCCACATAGAGTACATTACAGTAATGTAGTTGTAAGGTTACCAGTGCATGAACTACAATGGCTAGGCTAGCCCTATCCAGGAACGTCCACAGTTGGCTCACCATCTGAAGTAGGTAATAAGTGCTCTTCCAGAACAGGTAAACAACCCGTTTCCAAGAGCTGGGAACCACCCATCTATAAGGTGTAAGTCTTAAAAGGATTCGATTTCAATTTATTGGCCCTTATCTAGCCTATGATTGCATCCAGGCGCCAGTTCAGAACGTGCACGGCCTCTCCTGACTCAGACATTAGAGAGAAATATGGCTGGGTGACATCACATACTGATGACACCTTGCCCCAACTTTCCTAATGTCTGCTCCCAGTGGCTTCATATAGATGTTGAACAACACTGGGAACAAAACAGTGCCCTGTGGCACCCCATAGTTCAACTGCTAGGAGGCTGAGGCACAATCACCCAAAATTAATATCTGGAACTGACTCTGTAAGTAAGAGCTGAACCACCATAAAACGGTGCCCCCAACTCATGGAGATGGTTCAGGAGGATACCGTGGTTGATATCAAAATCTTCTGAGAGATTTAGAAGTAACAGGGCCGCACACCTCGTTCCTCTCCCTAAAAAAGTTATCCATCAGGACGACAAAGGCCTGAACCAAGAGTGGAATGTATCTGCTAAGATTATGCTGGTTGTAAGAGCTAGCTGTAAGATCTCTAAAAACATTCTCTAGAAACAAAATGTCCTCCATTTGGAATCTTTCTTTCTTTCTTTCTTTCTTTCTTTCTTTCTTTCTTTCTTTCTTTCTTTCTTTCTTGTCATATGCAAATATAGATAGATTTATTCGGGCAACAGCTAGATAAATGATCCCAAAGAAAGGAAGGTTTTGTGTGCAGAAGGAAATAACTTGTAACGTCTTATGTGCAACATTCTACATTCTAGATGGGAACAAGCAGATGCAACCCAGTCCTTACTGCACAACAACCCAGAGTTTTTAAAACGCTGCTGTATTATTATTATTATTATTACTCGCCTTTTCCCCAGTACTGAGACACAAGGCAGCTTACAAAAATTAAAACATGTATCTCTCCCACCGCAAGTGGGAGCAGCTAAACCACCCAGGCATCCTCCATCCCTTGGTTCTTTAGCATTGTGACTAAATCTGGACCTCTGGCTTGTCTCTTCCCCAACAAGCCAGATAAATAACTCAAGAACAAACCATGGGTTATTTCTAGGTGGCAGGGTGTGTGTGGTGGAGCAAGAGGTCTGGGTTCAGATACAACACAACCCTGGGTAGCTTAGTCGTGTGCACCAGCATGCATCCTCTTTTTAAAAAATTGTGGGTTGTTGTGATGTGAACTGGGCCTATGGCAACAATGTCTACAGCGCACATGTCTACAGCACACAGAGGAAATTTACAGAAGGGGCTGGTTAATTTAGATTGCTCAGTATGCGTTGTGCACATGTGCAGTCTGCTAAATAGGCAAATGCACAGTGCAATCTGAAGTAATAGGCCGCTTTGCAGATTTTTCTTCCATCGATTTCCATGAATCTACTGTAGGTATGACTAAGCCTGGATCCAACCCATTGTGCTGTAAGGGGCAAACGGTCAGACTTCGGTGAGGTTCACATTGCTATCATCCATAAAGTTAATCGAGAGATCTTGGGCCAGTCACTATTTGTCAGTGTAACCTACCTTACAGGGCTGTTGTGAGGATAAAAAAGGATATCTCCCATGTATGCTCCCTTGACATTCTTGGAGGAGGTGAGAGATATCAATGTTATACATAATCAAAACCTAATCCACCATTCTCTCTATTTTTGGTAAGAGGCTAACTTTATTTCCTTTTCGATTGAGTTACTAGCCTGGTCGATCAGTGCAATAATACCAATATAGTAACGCTTTCAACAAGGCATTGTATTTGTAAGGATTTGTAGCTGGTTGATGGACTGTAGTCAAAGAGTACTAACCAATGGCTTCTCATCAACCTGGAGAGAAGTAACTAGGGATGTCAGAGAAATTCGCTGCGGATTCAAATGAGGCCAGATTCTTTGGAATCCAGCCTCAGGAATCCGCAGCAGATCGGAACCACTTACCTCCGCTCCAGGAGGACTGGAGGCAGAATGGCACTCGGCTGCTTCTTGCCAGCCAGAGCCGTTCGCCTCCTCCCTGTCCCTGCCGATTTCCATGTCTTAAAAAAAAAAAAAAGGCCATCGGGAGGATGTGCCCATAGATTTATAAGCAAATAGAGTCATGAATCTTGCGTATAAGTCTATATGACCATAGGCTTATATGCAAGATTCATAGCTCTACTTTGCGTATAAGTCTATGGGCACATCCTCCCGATCGCCTTTTTCTTTTTTTTAAAGACATGGCAATCGGCAGAGACAGGGAGGAGGTGAACAGCTCTGACTGGCAGGAGGGAAGGTAAGCGCCCCCAAGCCAGTTCCCCCCCCCCCCGAATCCGAGCGGAGCGGAATCGCTCTGGAGAATTCCAGGGGGGAGGAATGGATCGCCTCCCCCCCCATGTATTCCCCACCGGAACAGATGGTGGGGAATTCGTACACCCCTAGAAGTAACAAGTGCAGTGCTGAAGGTTTCTCTCCTGGGCCCAGTGTTGTTCAATATCTTTAGAAATGACTGGGATGAAGGAATATAGAGAATGCTCACCAAATATGGAGAAGACACAAAACTAGTTGTTGTTCAGTCAAGTTGTGTCCGACTCTTCGTGACCCCATGGACCATAGCACGCCAGGCCTTCCTGTCCTGCGCTCTCTCCCAGAGTGTGCTCAAGTTCATATTCATTGCATCGGTGATGCTATCTAGCCATCTCATCCTCTGCCGTCCCCTTCTCCTTTTGCTTTCGATCCTTCCCAGCATCAGGGTCTTTTCCAGGGAGTTTTCTCTTCGCATTAGGTGGCCAAAATATTTGAGCTTCAGTATCTGTCCTTCCAATGAGCACTCAGGGTTGATTTCCTTTAGGATGGACTGATTGGACCTCCTTGCAGTCCAGGGGACTCGTAAGAGTCTTGTCCAGCACATGGAGCTGCCTAATTATCTTGCAAATCAACACCAGTTGCAGTCCAAGTATTAAGCTTCTTTTTGTGGAAACATAACAAATTCTTACAAATGCCTGTTTACAGGAATCCACTTGTTAGGGATTCAGGGAGTTGAACTGATGCCAGGTGGACAAAAATAAATTTTATGTCCTTAATATCTAATTTGAACTGGTTTGCCTTGCTTGCATGTGCAGTGTAGCATAGCCCAGGTAAGCACTGTGCTGGCACATAGTGCACAGGTAATGCTGAGAGTCCCACTTAAATGACACATCAGGTGCATTCAATACCACACAGACAAGTTCTTCTCACTTCTCAGCATATTTAAATCAAGTCTTGGGACTGTGAGTGCACAGGTCACCAAGCCTTCTTCAGGCAGAAATGAACAGGGGATGTGCAATTTGGAGCCTCACTGTAATTAACTGGTCATATGGATTGGATAGTCCTGGTATCAGTACTAAGAACTTGGCATCCTTTCCATGTCTCATCAACAGAGCAGTACTTCCTGCCTTCTGCACTCTAGACTATAGTTGTCCTTGCCATAGTTTTAGCCTTCCTCTCAAGGTTAAGTCCCAACTGCACTTCAAACCCAAACTGAGCTCCAATAACTGACTGCAGGGATTGGGCACTGGAGAACATTCAACCGAAGATTGCATTCAAATAAATGAGAACATGGTCCCAATACCATCTTCTCATTGCTGGAAGGATTTTAGTGGTCATGTAGCAGTTAAAGCCACAAGAACCATTCCAGAAACAAAACCAGATAATGGAACCTAAATAAGAGACTGCCTGCTCCTGTACTTCCTACTGCAATGTCTAAGATTTGCCAAGAATGATCTACTGAATTACTAACAACTGCTGCTAGTTGGCTGCTAATTTTTAAAGGGATACTTCATTGAGTGATCCCGGGCAATCAGTGATCATCGTGTCAGATAGCCAATCGGGAAGCACAAAACAAAAATCTCATAGAACACAAGTCAAATGTTGCAAAAAATACACAATTTGCAAAAAAAGGAAGAAGACGTAATTTTGCAAAGAGGACAATTGAATAACTTTAATAGGTATATAAAGGTGTTGTCACTTTTCCCCCCATACAAACGCACGCGCGCGCACACACACGACAACGTTCCCCATCCCTTTCTTTGCTGGATACTTATTCTTCAAATAATTTACAGAATTATTACATATGAAATGTTGCTAGCAATTCAACTACACATAGAAATTGATTAAGTAGTAAGATAAACTCAACTAGAACTTTTAATTTATAGATATGTTTTGTGTACTTCCACATGACAAATGCCAGAGGGAGTTAGATTCTATATTCTGCTTAGAATCTATAACCTGATTTTAAACATATTATCTTATTTTAAACCTATATTAAAATGTTGCTATAACGAAGAAAGAAAAAAATGAAATAAAAAATTAGGGTGAGTGTGAAAAACACAGCACGAACATATGTTCTGGAACACTTTATTCATTCAAGGTGGTTTGCAATTATAAAAGTATGTAGTCCCCACCTCCAAAAACTAGTTCAAAATTATGCCTGGATTCGTTTAAATCAAAGTTAACTATAGTTACATATTACACCAAACTGAGGGGGGGGGGGAGCTGTGTGTAACCCTGGCCCCTGGAGATTTATTTATTTATTTATTGAATTTCTTAATTGCCCGTCTGGCCGGTCACCCGGCCACTCTGGGCAATGTACAGCAATACAATTTTAAAACGATAAAATTCTACTTTAAAACATCTTATTTCTAAAAATACCCTAACCCATCCCAAATGCCTGCCTGAACAACCACATTTTTAATGCATTGCGGAAGCTCATTAAAGAGGGAGCATGGAGGAGTTCCCTAGGGCGGGAGTTCCACACAGTGGGGGCCACCACAGAGAATGACCTCTCCCTCGTCCACACCAGCCTAGCTGTCCTGGCTGATGGGACAGAGAGAAGGCCATCCAAGGCTGATCTTGTTAAGCGGCCTGTCTGGTGTTGCTGGATCCACACTGGATATCATTCACTCAGTTGTAGTATAAACACCACACAGCTACAACCATAACTAATGCAAACGCATATCTAGTTAACATTCAGATGCACCAGATCATTTAATATCTGTATATCTGACCGCAGGCATTGTGAGGAATGTAACTCCATAAGCATAATATCTTCTGGGCCAAAATGCAAGGAAAGAAGCTCTGATAAGAAACTCATCTCAACTTTCTTATATATCTGTTTTCTTGGAGAGTACAGGTGTGTTGTTGTTGTTGTTGTTTAAAAACAGTACAGTAGTTGCTCCTACTGTGCTTAGCTTGAAGTGCTTTGGAATATTCAATAAGATTTAAGTTTATGCGGGAAGAGAATGCGTGGATAAGATGAGGAACAAGGACAGGCTGGGCAAGATGAAGCACAGGCAAAGGGGAAATGAAGCAAATGATAATTTATGTAGCCTGTGCAGTAGCAAGGGAGAGGGGTAAGGAGAAGGGCTTACCATTTATTACAAAAAAACTCAGCTACAGGCCCAGATAGAGGGGGTGATTTAAAAACTGCCTATGGACACATTCCAAGCAAAACCTTAGAGGTAAGTGCGATTTATATATAGAAACATAGAGTTGGAAGAAACCTCAAAGATCATGTAGTCCTACCCCTGCTGATGTAGGAAATCCATTACCACAGCAGAGGCTGGATGACCAACACTAACAAAGGAGAGTCCACCACCATCGGCCACAGACTGTTACACTGTCAAACAGTTCATATCAACAGGAAGATCTTTCCGATGTTTAATCTGAATTCCTTTTCTTGTAATTCTTGTAATTCAGGTCCTACCCTCCAGAGGAAAAGAAAATAAATTCCTTCCAATGTCTACATGACAGCCCATCAAATATTTGAAGGTGGCTATCACAGTGCCTCTTCAGTGTCTCTTCTCTAGAATAAACACTTGAAACTCCTTTCATCAAAGGACTTAGTCTCTGGGCCTCTCTCCATCTTTGTTGCCCTTCTCTAGACATGTTCCACTTTGTTGATAGGCTTCACAAACTGTGGTGCCAAGAACGAGATACAGCACTCTAGGCGAGGTTTGAAAAAAAGCAGAATAGAATGCTACCATGACTTCCCACTATCCGGACACCATACCATGTAGTGTAGAATGAGCCTTTATGCTAGTTCATTGCTGATTTAACCCATAGGTTGTTGAATTCTGGGTTGTTGTGATTTACAAACCCAGCCACACTAATAAACCATGGTTTGTTAACCGTGAACAATCCAGAAAAAGAACCCATGGTTTGTTGTTGCATTGTGTATTCTGGGTTATTTAACACATGGGTTACCATTACGAAGAAGCTGAGGTTGATCGGTTCTATGAAGACCTACAACACCTTCTAGAACTAACACCAAAAAAAGATGTCCTCTTCATCATAGGGGATTGGAATGCTAAAGTAGGAAGTCAAGAAATCACCGGAATAACAGGCAAGCATGGCCTTGGTGTACAAAATGAAGCAGGACAAAGGCTAAGAGAGTTTTGTGAAGAGAACACGCTGATCATAGCAAACACTCTTTTCCAACAGCACAAGAGGCGACTCTACACATGGACATCACTAGATGGTCAATATCGAAATCAGATTGATTATGTCCTTTGCAGCCAAAGATGGAGAAGCTCTATACAGTCAGTAAAAACAAGACCTGGAGCTGACTGTGGCTCAGATCATGAGCTTCTTATTGCAAAATTTCGGCTTAAATTGAAGAACGTAGGGAAAACCACTAAAGCATTCAGGTATGACCTAAATCATATCCCAGCAACAAAATCATATCCCAGCAACAAAGTTCAGGAGGCAGCAACAAAATCCATTCCAAAGAAAAAGAAATGCAAGAAAGCCAAGTGGCTGTCTGATGAGGCTTAACAAGTAGCTGAAGAAAGAAGGGAAGCGAAAAGCAAGGGAGAAAGGGCAAGATATATCCATCTGAATGCAGAGTTCCAGAGAATAGCACGGAGAGACAAGAAGGCCTTTTAAATGAACAATGCAAAGAAATCGAGGAAAACAATAGAATGAGAAAGACTAGAGATCTCTTCAAGAAAATTGGAGATCTCAAAGGAACATTTTGTGCAAAGACGGGCATGATAAAGGACAAAGAAGACAGGGACCTAACAGAAGCAGATGAGATTAAGAAGAGGTGGAAAGAATTCACAGAAGAACTATGCAGGAAAGATCTTAAAGTTCCTGATAGCCATGATAGTGCGGTCACTGAACTTCAGCCGGACATCCTAGAGAGTGAAGGATAGGAAGGCCTGGCGAGCGGAGGACAGGAAGGCCTGGCGTGCTATGGTTCATGGGGTCACGAAGACTCGGACACGACTTAACGACTGAACAAAAATGTGACATCCATGCACATTTTGAATCTCAAAATAATTAGAGTTTGGAGGACGCATTACATGAGTTCTGGTAAGATCTTGTAGTAAAGGTTGCCCATTCTTGCTATCTGCTTTGCCATCTTTGTTGCATGGATTTAATACGTGGAGATAATTGTGTCTTTATTAATTTCTTTATGCAGCACTTGAAATCTTTAAAAGCTAACACTGTGCGTGATCACTAAACCCCTGTGGTGAACTAAGGATGTGTCCGCGCATATGTTATAGTATCTTTGTGTTCTTGTTAAGAAGGAAGGCAGTTGTAGAAAACAGGGTGCAGTGTTCCTTCCTTCCTTCCTTCCTTTCTTTCTTTCTTTCTTTCTTTCTTTCTTTCTTTGGAAGATTCAGATTCCTTTATTTGCATCAGCCATAGGCCTTTGCATTTAAAATATAATGTACAAAGGATAAAAGCAGGATTACAATTGTTTGAAGTTACCCAGATTAGATTCTAAAAATTTACATCAAGCACAAATGCCAAAATTAATAGACAATCCTTTTCACATAAAAACAAACACCTAAACAGATAAACTTCTGATCAATCGAAGGAGCTATGTAAAATTAAGACTCAGATAAAACAATAGCTCTCATTTTAATAGCACCTGCTAAAAAATTTGCAGTCTTTGCTGCCACCAGGTTATTTTGATCTGTGAGAAGAAAAGGCACAGAAGCAATAACTGACCGCCCTGGAATAGATAACAGTAGTGGAATAATCACCTCTTTCCTCAGATCTCTATAAAAATACAAAATAATAATACACAAGCTACTGTTTCAATACTGCCATCACTACATGGGCATACATGGTTTTGTAATGGGATTATTTAAAATCGGTCATCAAATACAACTGATGGCAGTATATTCATTCTTGCGTTAGTTAAAGCTTGTCTAATTTATAACTTTTAAGTTTTGCAAATAAGGTGGTGGTGTGTCAAAAAGACTGGGTGGAAACTGATCATATCATGGACAGAATTTTCTTATAGTGGTCAAATTGTTCTGTCATTCAATATCATGGAGGTCCTGTCTAATTAAATCTTAGTTCTGTAGTTCTGTTAATAAGTACAAAGTTCCATTCACTTACATAAAGATTAATTTTGTGCTTTGAAGAATTCCATCCAAAATGTAACCATCAGAGGTAATAATAATACATGGAAATGTATTTTGCAGTCTCCCTGAACAGAATGTTACATCTTAAGGTGCATTAGTTTTAAATTAAATATGCAGATAGGGAGAACTCTAATGCAGTTGTTTGGTTCTCTCTCTGCCCCCCACCCCAGCTGCCCCATTAATAATTTCTGTTACTGTAGCTTACTTTAAACCTGCATATAACTAATCAGAAGAGATTCTCAGTACTGAGGAAGCCATTTCAAATGTCTAGCAATGTAGTGAGCGTGTTACTAGAAGATGATTTGCAATTTTAAACTAGATTTATTATGAAAATAATCTTTTCATATGGGATATGCTGCATGGTATAGAGAGAGTGGGCTGCATTCAACATTATGTAAGCAAACGGCTCACACAACAGGACTTTCATTTTACTCCCCCGCCCCCTGCCCCTGGTATACCCTGTGTCTCCCGAAATGTGCTCCGGAGGCTCCCAATCATCTCTAACAGATTTAGGTAGAGGTTGCAGAGAGGAGCAGGAATCTGTTCCGTGAGTGGATGCCATTCTGCTGGTGAACAGACCCTATTGAATACAATCCAGTGGACAGAGATTTTTTTGCCTAATCTGCTTGAATTTGACATTGCCCAGTCCAGTCCTGAGAAGGTATACATATGAATCTGGTCATGGTGCGCTGCTTTCTGGAGGCATCTGACTGGCTGCAGAATGTCAGACTAGATGGATCTTTTGGACTGTTCTGTTATGCACTTTTTCTCCTACATTTGACCATATATTTCTTTACCCCAAATATACTAGGTTGGTTTGGACCGAAAGCAAACCACAGTTTAGTGTTCTGTGAATAGCCTCAGGTTCACACACTCCATTCTCTTCCCTTCTTCCATCACATCCTTCCACACAGTTTAATCACAGTTTGAAATTCTAGGACCAATAATAATTTGTTGGTTTGGATGTAATGGCAAACTATAGTTTTCTTTGCAATGGAAAGGAAATGGAGCATTTGAAGGAGGAAGATGGGAGAAGGAGACATTGGAGCATGTAAGCCCAAGGTAATGTTATTATAACGAAATCAACTCCCCATCAATTCGGTCTTCCTGCTACATGTAGGTTGTATTACAAACTTGTTGCTTATGATGAATTATAAACACAATCTCCTTACATGTAGTGTGAACTGGCCCATAACCTTGACTTTGAAGAGTAGAGAGTCAGTTGTCTAAGGAACATGGGACTGTGATCCCACACTTTGGTTGCTACCTCTTTCAAAAATATTAAAGTCAAATTCAGACCCCTAGCCAGGGGAATCACTAAAACTTCTGTTTGTGATGCATGTTGGGACTGCAGAAACATATGCATTATCAATCACATGGCTTGTTCTCAATTTATAGAGACCTCTTTTACATTGTCCTGTGACCTTCTAGCTAACTGTGAGTAAAAAACCTATGCTAGCATGAAACCTTTTCTGGAAAAGGTGAATTGGAGATACCAGATGGTTTCCTGCTAGACTCAGCACTGATCTAGATTTTCACAAAGCTATCTAGAAGAGGTGCAGGACCATGGGTATTATTTCTAGTCAATTATCTATGTGGTTTCTTCATGCTTGCCAGCCAGTCCTACTGTGGGGAATGTCTGGGAGCAAAAGAAGACTTCCTTAAAAATATGAGTAAACAGAGAGGGGTTTACTCCCCCTGTTTAGGGGACTTGTATGGCTGCCTGCCTGTTAGTTTACATGCAAGCTTGTGAAAAAAATACTTGCCAAGCATGATGTCTTGTTAATATGATTGGTCAAAACATGTGGGGTTCCCCTACCCTCTTTTTTTCTGCAGTACTTCATAGACTGAAATACCTCTACTGGACCTAAAAAAGAAAGAAAGGTAACGGACAGCAATATGTTATTACCCCGGGTTATTTAATATGGTACTTTGTGGATCCTATGTTGGGTCCAACTGTATTTAAGACCTTTATATGAGATCTGCAGGAAAAGCTAAAGAGAACTTTAATTAAATTCACAGATAATAAATTTGTATGTAATACAAACAGTAGGGTAGATAGAGCAATAATAGGGAGCCTAGGGAGAGTTGAAACATGGACATGGAATAATGAAATATGAAGTTGAATCTAAAAATTGCCCATGTAAACCCCAGAGCAAATATTACAGAACTAGGGGTGGACGAAAGTCCCTTACCTGTCCTCGAAGGACGTTCGCGGTGGGGGGGAGGCGCTTCGTTGCTCCCCCCGCGAAGTTCAGGCCGGGGGGGAGGCTTCCCGCCTCGCCCGGCCGAAATTCAGGCCGGGGAGGAGGCTTCCCGCCTCGCCCGGCCGCGAACGCGAAAGTTAAAAAAAAAAAAAAAAGCCCCCCGATAGGCTGCGTGACAATTCACGTAGCCTATCATGGCTAGATATATAGAACATTAAAACCACAATATAACAATACAACCACAATAAAACCTAGCGGCAGTACAGGAATTTAAAATACAGATTTAAAACAGCAAAGATAAAAATTTAGAAAGCTAAAATGCTAAAATGCCTGGGAAAACAAAAAGGTCTTCACCTGGCGCCGAAAGGAGTACAATGTAGGCGCCAGGCGAACCTCACTAGGGAGCTCATTCCAGAGCCGGGGTGCCACAACAGAAAAAGCCCTCCTCCTAGTAGCCACCCGCCTCACTTCCTTTGGCAGGGGCTCACGGAGAAGGGCCGCTGATGATGATCTTAAGGTCCGGGCAGGCATATATGGGAGGAGGCGATCCTTCAGGTAACCTGGTCCCAAGCCGTTAAGGGCTTTGAATGTTAACACCAGCACTTTGAATCGGGCCCGGAAATGGACTGGCAGCCAGTGCAGCTGGAAAAGTACTGGCGTAATATGAGCTCGCAGGCCAGTCCTTGTTAACAATCTTGCTGCCCTATTTTGGACCAGCTGAAGTTTCCGGACCGTTTTCAAAGCCAGCCCCATGTATAACGCATTGCAGTAATCCAGATGAGAAGTTATCAGAGCATGGATAACTGTAGCTAGGCTATCTCTGTCCAGATAAGGGCGTAGTTGGTATACCAGCCTAAGCTGATAAAAAGTGCTCCGTGCCACTGAGTTCACCTGTCCCTCAAGTGACAGTTCTGGATCCAAGAGCACCCCCAAACTACGAACCTGATCCTTTAGGGGGAGTGCAACCCCCTCCAGAACAGGTTGAATATCACCTAGCCGGGCAGACGAACCACCCACTAACAGTACCTCCGTCTTGTCTGGATTGAGTTTCAGTTTATTGGCCCTCATCCAGTCCATTACCGTGCCCAGGCACTGATTCAGAACAGCCACTGCCTCACCTGGTTTTGATGAGAAAGAGAGGTAGAGCTGGGTGTCATCTGCATATTGATAGCACCTCAGCCCACACCTCCGGATAACCTCCCCCAGCGGTTTCATGTAGATGTTAAACAGCATGGGGGATAAAATAGAGCCCTGTGAACCCCATGGCACAACTGCCATGGCACAGAGCAAAAATCCCCCAGCACCACCTTCCGGAATCGGCCATCCAAGTAGGAGCGAAACCACTGTAGTGCAGTGCCTCCAACTCCTAACCCAGACGGATACCATGGTCGCTGGTATCGAAAGCCGCTGAGAGTTCCAGGAGAATCAACAGGGTCACACTCCCCCTGTCCCTCTCCCGGCAGAGGTCATCCCACAGTTTTGCAGTTTCCATTCCAAAACCAGTCCTGAAGCCCGATTGAAATGGATCTAGATAATCCGTTTCATTCAAGAGTGCCTGGAGCTGTCCTACAACCACCTGCTCAAGCACCTTGCCCAGGAAGGGGATGTTGGCCACTGGCCTATAATTGTTAACATCCTCTGGGTCCAGGTTAGGCTTTTTCAGGAGTGGTGTAATTACTGCCTCTTTTAAAGCGGCAGGCACCACTCCCTCTCTCAAGGAGGAATTTACAACCTCCTGGACCCAGCCGGACAACCCCTCCTTGTTTGATTTAATAAGCCATGAAGGGCAAGGGTCAAGCACACAAGTGGTCGATCGGACTTGGCCAAGCATCTTGTCCGCATCCTCAGGCCTCAATAACTGAAACTCATCCAATAAAACTGGACCAGACGGTGCTCTGAACGCCTCTACCAATGGAACTGCATTAATGGTGGTGTCCAATTCATGACGAATCTGAGCGACTTTATCTTCAAAGGGCTGTGCAAACTTGTCACAGCATGCTACCGAGGGTTCCACCGTGTCTCTCCCTGGCCCAGAATGTAACAGGCCGCGAACCACTCGGAAAAGCTCCGCTGGACGACACTGAGAAGATGCAATGCTGGTGGAAAAGAACTGTCTCTTTGCCACCCTCACCGCCACAGAGTAGGCTCGATAGTAGGCTCTTACCTGTGTTCGGTCAGACTCAGCACGAGTTTTCCTCCACCTGCGTTCTAGCCGTCTCCCCTCTTGCTTCATTGCTCCGGTGTATACCAAGGAGCTGGCCAGGCTCTGCTCAGAGGGAGAGGGTGCTTGGGCACGATCGTGTCAACCGCCCGAGTCATCTCTGCATTCCACAGAGCGACCTGGGCTTCGACAGGAGCACCAGCCATACCAGCAGGAAAATCCCCCAGAGCCCTCTGGAATCCATCGGAATCCATTAATCTCCGGGGGCTAGTAGAACTAGTAGGATGATGTTTACATTAAGCAGGATTTCTGAGAGCTGTAAAAAGTTGCATGGAAGTCAGTTCACAATCAGACTAAATGTGTTACTACCCTGCAGGACATGTTCTGGTTTTGGAAGTATTAAATCAGCTTAAATAAATCCATACTATGAATATTTTCTGTGTCCTTTAACATTATTCTGTTGAAAGGTTATCGTATCTCATACTTAAAAAAAATTACTATTACTATTTTGTAAAGAATATGCCAGTATACCACATGGGGGAGTGTGCACTTCAGGGACAGCATCTTGTATTTCTGTTTCTTCAGTACAGAACTATGTGCATGTGTGTGTGCGGGGGGGGGGGGATGAAAGGAATTTGAATAGGAGAAGCTGTAAAAAGGTTTAAGCGGCTCAACAAATGGTTATGAAATTCAGACAGAAAGCACGTAACTATCCTCATTGGTGCAACAATAAGTGAAAGGTAGATAGCAGTCTCTGTGCATTTAGATGCTAAAGCCCCCAAATGTACCTTTTATTTGATGTTCCTTTTCCCCTGTACAAAGTAGATTATACATATATATATATATATATATATATATATATATATATAATGAGAAGAAATTTAAAGCAGAAGAATCCAGGCTAAACTGTTTTTCCCCAGGGTTCTGGTTGGTAGGAAGTTCTTCTAAAGGGCTTTAATCAAAACGGAGTTATACCATGAGTTCCATCATGTGTATTCTAACAAGTTATATAATAAAATGTTAGCGAGATCAGAATAGTGAGGTCTAGCTGTTGTGTTGCATCTCTTTCAAATGGGCATTTTTCATATTTTCTACCCTCAGGGAAATACTTTCTCAACAGTTTTTCTAGCGTGTTTGCTATGGACTAGTGCTCATTAGAGCATATTCTAGGGAGCATGCTCAGTTCATGCAGCACATCTGCCAAGCCTGTTGGGGCTCACCATCTCCCCACATTGGAAGCTCCCTTACACTGAGTCAGACTATTGGCCCATTTAGCCCAGTATTATTGATGCTGACTGGCAACAGCTCTTCTGGGTTTCAGGCAGGAATTGTGCCAGCCCTACCTAGAGATGCTGGGGATTGAGCCTGGGATCGTCTTCATGCAAAGTATATGCTCTACACACGTCCCGTCCCTCCTAGTCTTCCATTACTGGCTTGTCTTCCATTACTGATTTTCTCAACGAGGAACTCCTGATTAGCTTCTAAAGAATGCCAGGGTTCCTGGGAACGGTTTCACTTATAACATTAGAAGGTTGCACATTGCAAATAATTATTAGATTCTTACAGGATAAGAAAGGTCCGCCAGTAGTTTGCTCATTTTAAAGATTTCTGTGTTCTCTTATTAGTGAGGGGTTTGTTTGCTTGTTTGTTACACTAGAAGAATCAGTATGTAACACTTAAAAAACAAAACAAACAAAACCCACTTTACATATATAGTTAGTAACTTGTGCTGCCTGCAGCCCATCTTGGAAAAGAAGAGAAAGCGTGAACCAGTAGACAAATTCCTCTGGTAACGATTCTGGAAGAACTAGATACCCCCTCCTTGGCAGTTAAGGCATACAATTGACATATGACGTTGTTTAATTAACAACATTTACATGTGCAGTGACAGGTAGGTTGTATTTTTTGTTGTTTTAAATAGACTGGAAAGCACATTCCAACAAACAAAACAATTCAGAACCTGTTGGACTCCCTGAAGCCTCATAAATATGTAGCTGGCTGCACTTTATATCCCTCCATCCCCAAGATGCTAAATAGAATTAAGGCTCTTTTGCTGATTTGCACTTAGCAACGAGCATTTTACAGATACATCTAGAATATTTTTATACGTTAAAAGGTATAAAATTAATGAATGATAAAATGTTTTCATTTTATTATTCCTCTTCTAAGTGGGATGATGTTTTATATCTTTATATGGTGCCTTTTAAATGAAAAAATCTAAAGTAAAACTAGTTTCCTTCTTAGTGTATTATCTTTTTGCATTTAATGGCTTTATTGAGTTTTACATTCTATCCTAAAGCGCAGATAAAGCATTTCCTGTAATTAAAATAAAATAAAACAATTCTCATGCAAGGGAGTGGACTTTTAGATACTCTTAACCCCTAATGGAATTTTTGAGTAAGTTAGTTAATATTTCTGTTATATCCTTTCAGTGCACAGTAGATTTTCAATCCTGCATTGTTGCTGTTTTTAATTTTTTTAAAGGACTAAAGTGACCAACAGGACAGTCATCAGAAAAAGGAGGGCCAGTTGTTTGGAATATTGGGATTGTGGTTTTCTATGTTGTTTGACACAAAGTTGTTCTGCTAGTTGCCGATAATTCACACAAGTGTGGTAGAAGTGAGCAAATACTCACACACACCCTCCGGTGTAATACAGATTGTCACGTTCATGGGGAACTGGTCCATTTGAACCATTCACCCCATGCATACTGCTTGCCACTGAAACACCTCCTAGGTGTGGGTTAAGTCATGGAGTGCAAAATTGCAGTTAATGGTCATCTTGAATTATGTGCATGGCTTATAAGGATGTTGCAGCATGGGAAGGGAAAACCAAAACAGCTACCCACATGTAGTGTGTTTATGTGAATTGGCCCTTAACGTGACACAAAACCACTGATTTTGAATTCTCCCATAGTAGCTTTATGTCTCACACTGCTTCACACCATCTTATCTTACAAGGAAGTCTGCTTAAAACATTCCTTGCCCATTTGTCTGAGTTAAAGGTTACTTGAACAGACAAGGGTTATTGTTCCCATGGTAATCTTGTTCATATGAAACACTTGTTTTGTGTGGCATAATGGAATTGCTCTGCTGGGGTCTTGCTGTTAAAAGCATTAAGGAAACATCTACCCAAGGTAATGTTCAGGGCAAAGATATATCCCTCAATTCTGTAATGTATCTACTGTGGAATAGATAGTGGTGAGTATGGGGAAGCACTCACTTCAGCACTTATCGGTATTGATCTCAATAGAAATCAGTCAGATGCTCCTAGCTTCCTATAGGTTGGGAATGTAAATATAGTAGAACTGCATAAGTGGCTTGAATATCAGCATTATGTTTTTAACTAATTATCTGCTCATTTTTATCAACTTTATTGGATAGACTGGTTAAACATGTCATGTTAAATGGGTTTTTGTGTCTAATATACAGCTTTTTTAAATACATTTTTTTTCAGCTGGGAAGGGCTGATAATCAGAGCAGGTGTGGAGGTGGAATTTAACCCTTCATCCTCTGCTTCCATTTAGCCTTTGCTTTGGGGGGAAATCCCCTTTTAGCACCACACCTACCCTGATCTCATTAATTAGCATCCCTAGCTGATGAAATTTTGGATTTTTTTTTAATAAAGATTCTTCCATATCATGTGTAGTTTGGCTCTGAATCATAAATTGCATATTTATAGTCTTGAGATTATTAGCTGATTGAGTGGAATGTAGAAGTTGCATCTGGGGCAAGGTCTAATAAGAGTGTGTGTATTTGTGTTTTCAAGCAGCACATATTTCACCTCTCAGATAAATCTTTGCTAATTAAAACCAAATGAAATAGAGGACTGGATCATCAAATGGAGAGCCAAAACAGTGTGCGTTTCTATTTAGGACATCCGACTCTGCTTATATGACCTCTATGTGTTAACCTAATAGATTCAATTTTGACATAGAATGCCTATACTGAAAATAGGAAAAGACTCACAATTGCAAGGCTACATATAGTTGTTATATTTAGTACAGACTCGGTTAAATTCTATTTAGAGTAGACCCATTGAAATGAATGGGTCTTAAGTTAGTTATGATTTAAGTTAAAGCCACATTAATTTTAATGGGTCTACTCTAACTAGGACTAATGGATTTTACAAAGATGAAGTAACACCTTCCTTTTTAACATCTGCAGCAATACATTCTCCCTTGATGTATTGTTAACCAACATAATGTACCTCCTGTGTGTGTGTGTGTGTTCTCATAATGTATGGTCATGTGTTCTTGAGTGTTGTTATGCAGATTCTCAGCACCTCCTTGTCAAATGATAGAATGTCTTGCTCACATACCATACAATAAAATCTGCTACTTTCCACTTGTTTAACTTGTCAGTAGTAGAATAAATGTTTTGCATGTATTTTATTTATTTATTTATTTATTTCTATACCACCCAATAGCCAAAGCTCTCTGGGCGGTTCACAAGCTCTCTGGGCGGTTCACATTAAAGTATAATGTATAAGAACATTATACTTTAATGTATAAAGTTCCAGTCGCTCTCCAGTTAAAAGGATCTTGGATTTCAGAGTTTAGGAAAGAAAGACCCCTTCAATATATAATAAGGATGGCTACCAATCACTATTGGCCTTGCTAAACCATTTATTTGACCCACTTTTATGCCTTCATGTAGTTTGGAGGTATCCTACCAGAAAATACTGGCGCATGACCAGGAGAATGTATTGATCCTGAAGCTGTATTGGTTACCGACATTTCTCCTCCCTCCCTATATCATGGTATACCTTTCTCCCTGTGCCAGCCTTCCCCAAACTGTTGCCCTCCATATGTGTTGGACTATAGTATGACTGGCTGGGGGATTCTGTGAGTTGTAGTCCAACATATTTGAAGGGCAACAGGTTGGGGAACGCTGCCCTATGCCATGGTACCAGATGCTGTATGGTTCTATGGATGGTATGTGTGGCAGGCTAAGATATTGGAAACAAAAGTCCATCAACCCAGAGCAAAAATTGGTAGATGCCCCGTTCCTTCTTCATGGTTATGATTCTGTGCCACAGAGTGGGCTGTAGCTGCCACACCACTTCCTGAACTGCTTCAGAAGAAGGTACTATAGCACCTACATCTGATTGTAGATAGTGAACCGAGCCCATTTGGAAGAAGAATGTGGTGAAGTGCATATGAAAATTGACTGGCTTGATTGACAAAGACACTGGTTGAAGAAGCAATCGGGTCTTGTTCCCAAATTGTTTGGTTTGGGTGCCAGATCCTTGGGATTTTTAGTAAGGAATTTGATGGCATAATGATTATGTTTAATTAATGTGAAAGCACTATAAATAAAATTAAAATAAATAAATAAATAAATATGCAGAATTAAGTTGCAAGCCATATCATAAATACTTGTTTTGCTTGAACTACTTGTATTTCACTTGCTGTTTTTAAGTTTTTTGTATTTATTGTGGGATTTTTTTAAACCTAATTTACTCTCCAGGGAAGTACACTAGAGATCTATTATTTTTACAATATTCCTTGTTCAATTAATTCTTTGCTGCCGTGTCTTCTTATGTGTGTATGAATAGAGATTACTGTTAACTGTGGCCACCGCTAAAACTGAATTTGAGTGAAATTTGAATTTCAAAGGCTGCTTGAACCTAATGTTTGTTTTTAGTGCTATGACAGAAAAACTATATTTTTATAATTTCAAACCAGTTATAACAAAACAATTTGAGTATCCATTTTAAGGCATTCAAATTCTTTGAATGGTATGTACAGGAGAGGGATGTCTTTTAAGGAATGACCATATTTAACTTTTTTTTACACACTGGATATAGCACAATAAATCTCTGGGTTATTTGCTATGCCTTGTAAATTGTTACTTAGAAAATTTGAGAGGAAAGGAGTGGGAGGAATCCCGTTCTCCTAGGCAGTCAGCAACATTCTCCTAATGTTAAAGTCAATGTTAAAGCCAATCCCTGGCGGTGGCGGCTGCTGCTGCTGCTGCTGTTGTTGTTTCTGTGTTGTTAGTGTAGCTTACAAATAGACATGAGAGAAGCTAACAATCTGACAGTAACTCTCCTGGATATCGTCAAGTATAGAGTCAGCTCTTTAGCATGTCAACAGGACCGGGCACTTGCATAAAGCATACTATATATATTAATGAAGTCAATAAGATACAAGATTCCTGAGGCAGATTTTTAAAATATATATTTATACGTGAAAGCAGTAAGCCTGGATGAAAATACCGCTAGGCTACTTATTTGTGTAAATTTAAATTTAATCTGCCTCTTACCTCACATCATTACTTTTGTGTCCTAGGAGCACCCATGTGGGCTGATTTGAAGCAGACTCACAGTAGGGATGTATACCAAACAGCCTTACACTAAGACATGTAATAATCCTTTTATTTATTTAGGGCACAATCCTATGCATGTTTAGACCAAAAGAAGTCCTGTAATTCCCAGCATGCCCCAGCCAGTATGGCTGGCTGAAGGGATGCTGGGAGTTGTAGGACTTTTTTCGGTCTAAACATGCATAGGATTGTGCCTTTAGAAAGGTATTTATTTATTTAGTATCCCACCCACCCCTGCTTTTGTCAAAGCAGCCATTTTGACAATACCAAGAGAGGGGCTTTCCAGCCTATACTAGTGTTTTGCAGCTTCCTGAAATACTTTAAATAGAAACTTTATGGTTTCATAAATGCAATCCATAAGCTCTACCATTTAGTTACAGCCCATATTTAAGTGTTTTGGAGATGGTAAAGAACGCTACATACACTGAACAAAAATATTAATATGTTTGCTACTTTCCCATGAAAGCTTATTCATCTGGCTGGGGACGGGGAGTGTTTTATACAAGGTTCTATTTAAAACCTTTGATGGAAGAATGAAACAAAATGTTTCCTTCCAAGGATTGGCTTTGGGCATTGATGAACTGTGCAAAAACAGCTGCTTAAACTGTTCATTTTTATTTCTTTGAATGATGATGTGTTACCATAGGATACTTCACCATTCTATGGAAACAGCAGAGAGCCTCCAGTGATGAGAAATTATTTCTAAAATAAACAAAACCCATCGTTTTATGACTGATCTTTATTCTTTCATATTTCAGTGGTGATTGCCAAAAGGTCACCAGCCTCTTAAATTAAAGTGTTTCGTACAGTTCTTACTTTGAAACTTCAAATATTGGAGATGTAATTCATTGTTTAACGGTATGTGTTTAAACTCTTCAGGCTTCTTTTTCAATCTTTTCCCCTGTTACTGGTGGGTGGCATTAAGTATGCATAATCTATCCAATACCCTCTCCTCTCATCTTATAATATCCAAAATCATGTTCAACCATATATGAAAAGATAGAAAATGAGAGAACATGGCTAATGGACAGATTATACAGATTTCCTTCTAGATACCCAAGTGCGTTTTACTGCCCCTTCTTCTGTCTTACACAGAAATCTGCTTCTGCAAAGCACTAGGAAAATTTTTTTATCCAATGCAGAAATCCTGTTTGTGCTCCAACACCACTGAAATGTATTCTGAAATATTAGGCCGATTATCATGAAGAGATAATGACACTGAAAAGAAAAGAGAGTTTCTCTCACATACAAGAGAGTGTATGGTGAATTTCCAAGAGACAGAGCACTGTACAATCTAGGCATGTTGATTGTTTCAATTCCAATATTGGAATTTTAATCCCCAAGGAAAGAAATTCCTTTGAGAGAATTGAACATTAACTCTTAGAGTCTCTTCCGCATCTCCACACCCACAATATGTCAGTAGATAACATGGAGCATTTGTAATGTTGGAACTTGCTTTCAATCTGCCATATATCTAAGAACTTAGTGCATGTAATCTTCATTGTGACCCAAGTGTATCTGCCACTGCACTTCAACCATCTCCTTTACTCTTCCGAGTTTAGTATTTTTCTTTAGAGGATTAAGGTGTAACAGACTTTTCAATTTGCTGAGACATACTAGGTAACCAAATAAAAGTCACAATCAAGAGAACTGTGCTACTAACTCTTCATGCTCTGTAGGGTGTATATACTATGGTATTAATTGTTCTGCCCTGTATCTTTCCCCTACCACCACTCTGTGGAAAGCTGTTCCCTGTGTTTCATGGCGAGCAACATTGGGAACTCAGCTGTCAAAAGCAAATTGTCATACAACACGATGCTATATCTCAAAGTGTGGGGGATTGCAAAATTCATCTTGGGTACACCCAAGCCCTTAGAAACAAAGGACTTTTCTGAATTGTGGCCTGAGTACATCTTTTTACTCTTACTCTCATTAATACAGGGGTTTTTGGGGGTGGGTGGGGACAGCAAGCATAATAGCCTGCAAAAGTTTTAAAGCTTCAGTTTTCCAGTTCCAATAATTATGTAGGTTCTTTAAATTTTCATGTTTATTAAGGTATCAGACAAATCCTCAAGAAAACTCTGGACTTTTTCCTCAAACGGTGCAGCTGTAAATGCTATAATTTCAATGAATTTTGAGACAATGTGAAGAAAACAGAGAAGTGAGTGCATGTATTTGTGTGGTGTTCACTACTCTGGTTACAGCAAACTTTTCCCTTCAGTCTGCTCAGATATTGTTATATATAAATTCGGATTTAATAAAAGTTAAGTGATTATCTGTTTGCATTAACAGGAGATGACAAATGAAATTTGACTTAGGAAATTTAGGATCATTTCAAGAGCATTTTCACAAATATTTCAAGATATTTTAACTACTTTAAGAGATAACTGGAATACAAATTAGGTATATTTGTGTTTTTATTCAATATTGATAAGCAGGAGAAAAAGTCTTCTCTTATAATGTTTGAAGAGTTACCTTGCTGGTTTTACTTTTGCTTTAACATGCACAACATAAGCTTTGGAAGAGTTTGGTTGTCTAAATTAAAGGTTTACAATTTAAAGGAAAATATTACATAATTACCACTAGCCCAAGCTTATGTGTTAGCCCCAACCTGCAGAAGAATATGGTTTGCGCTGAAAGAAGAAGTGAAAGTATAGCTGCATGTAGATTCATTTTTAACTGAACATGGTTTATGAGACTGTAGAATGTATGGAGCAGAAGTTAAGGCAGAAACTTTTAACTTGGAACTTCTGTGCTTCTGGGTGGAAGAATAAAATCATAAGCACCTTTACTGTTGTTTTAAACTGAAGATTTTTTTACTTCCAGAATTATTAATCAAAATAATACAGAATAGAGATAGATGGCAGTGCAAATTCCTGGCAGAATTAAGAAGACGGAGACTGTAATGTCTGTTGTCCTGAATTAGTTGGGCTCTATTACAGCCCAGTGAGGAGGTTCAGAGGGGGTTGGAGGCAAGTGAAGGTGCTGACACATCCCTGTTCCTCTTTATTCTCTCCCCCCCCCAAACCCATCTTCAGAAGATGATCCGGAGCCTCCTGAGCTGGATGTCCCTGGGAAACAAGTCGCTTCAAGAAGGTCCTGGGTGAGAGGGCTTCAGGTTTTCCCCCTTGAAAGGTGGAAAACTCTTATCCAGGGGTAGGGGGGGGGGTGCTGAGCCACTACGCAGCCTCCAATAATGCTGGTTCCTGAAAGTACAGGCTAAGACCGTGACCAGGTGAAGGAGTGTCTGCTTGCAGTAAAAGACTGCTCATGAGGAAAGGCCTCCTCCAGAGGGCTTGTGATGAACTTCAGCTAGGACTTCAGTGGGGCTCTGGGAGTTCGTGCTATATAAGCCTTCAGTTCTAGTCTAGCCACTGTTGGAACAACATCTTACTACAAGCCTTGAACCCTTGTTTCCCTGACCTTGCTGTGTGACTGAACCACTGTATTATTGACCTTTGGACTACTGTCTGACTCTGCTTCTAGGACTGTGTATGTGCTTTATTGCTTACCTATGTTTGGACCTTGGCCACACCTTAGACCTTTCTTTTGGAACTCTGTTTCTCTTCTGTTAATATCGAGCTTTTGACCATTGCCTGTTTACAAACTGTTCCTGCCTCGAAATGCCTTCTTGCTGAATTGATATTACTGTGCTCAACCTTTTGCTTATTTACTGACTTGCTATTGGATTTGCCCTAACACATGAGTCTGACCCAGTCATAGCAGGACAGTTCTGGATCAGATCAGCTTCCAGTTTTTTGAAAATCAAACATCTTATTCAGATTCAGATTCATTGGGATTGAAACACTACAGTGCAATGTTTTGTGAAAATCCCTTATGAAGCAACAATTTCCCCAAGTATATATATAGAGCCTTGTATCCTCTCATTTTTATTATTTTTCTTTTATTCTGTTTTTTGAAAACCTCAATCTTCTCTTGGATTAATATTACTTTCATCTCTGTTCCCTTTATGTGAGTCTCATGAAAATCTGTTTCAGAACAACAATAGCCCCTTTCAGTCGTTCCTCCTACAAGCAATTACATTTGTGAGGTGGAGAGGTCGCTGCTGTTATGTCCTCTCCTGGTCCTTGACATCCATTTGTTTGGCTGAAGGTCTAAAGCAGGGATCTATGCATGCAACCTCCCCGCATGATTTAGAATATTGCATGATCTGGATTCTAAATTGCAAAGGGAGCCTATGCTCTCCAGACGTTCAGCCCCAAAACTTGAATGATGGGGGAGCAGACAGGGGGAACGCTGGTGGTGGCCAGCAGGCACAGTTTTACTCTCTCTTTCTCTCTTCATACAGTTTTAATCTCATGGAAAGAAATTATTAAAGGGGGTTAATGTTATCAAGCTGACCCTAGATATCTGGGGAGGAACCTAGTCCCCTTCATATTAAACCTAAAATAAAATGAAAATCTTGGGGTCTGATTTTTCTTATTACATTTTCTAGGCCATCTTGAAAATGGATAGAATTTGGATCCACCATTATATATAACTAAGGAAGAACCATTTATATTTGATAGTTCATGTTCAGGACAGTTCCATGGCAGTTGTTCATTAGTAAAATAAACATTAGCATCCGTACCATAAACATTAGAAAATGCACCAGAATGTTTCTCTAAATGATTTGTTCTATCTGCCTTGTAGATAAATACAAACATGTACCTGCCCAGAGGTGCTTTGTGTGTCACAGTATGGTTGTGTAGTAGGTTTGGGCCAGCTGTTTCTCTAACAAGGATGGTTAATTATCCAACTAATTATTGGTCAATAGTGACCAATAAAATAGCTGGTTTTAGGGTATACCACTTCGATGGATTGGGCTATCTAATACAAATGAGTGCAGGCTATCATCTATTGCAGTTCTGATCAACGACCAGAAGGTGTAAGTCAGGGGTGGGCAGAAAGGAGATCTCCAGATGTTTTGGACTTCAGCTCCCAGTGATCATTGGTCATGATGGCAGGGGTTTCTGGAAGTTGAAATCCAGACATCTTGAGATCTACCTACTTCCCATCCCTGGTATAGGTGACTGGGAATAGTCAAAATGGGAGTGAGAAAGTAGGTTCTACTTTGAAACAAAATATATTTTAGTTACTATGGCAAAACTGGGTGTCAATTGGTAGAAGTGGCTAAGTTGGCTAATGATAAATACACTATCTAATTCAGGCTAGCGAGAAAATGCTTTTATGAACCTTGGGTCCCTGCTTGCCCGGGTTCTGTAAGGGGGCTGTTTGTGACTCTGCCGGGACAGGGTAGAAGATACACCCCAGTTGAGTAGCCACCAACAGCAGATCGCTCCCTGCAGCTGGAGCATGGGACAGGTTACCCCCCCTGCCCCCATACATAGGTCAGACCAGAGTGGCCATGTTGACTGGAGTGGCTGTGATAGCTAATGGTAAATTCACATCTAGTTCATGGGCAGTGAGAAAATGTTTTTGAGAAGTAGCCATATTTGTTTATTTAAAATGTAGCATTAGCTAAATCCATATCAGAGTGTTTGAGTGTTCTTTCCCCATTCCAGTACTTATAAGGTTGTGTTTTTATTTCGGATGGGTTTGTTGAAAGTATACCTTATGCTGCTCATGTGATTAGAGTTTATTATAGCTAATCATTTTCTTTTCTAGTAAAGGATGAACATGTCACATACCAACATATTGCTGGTGCCTTTATAGCAGCATTCATCTATGTTGCCACAGATACAAAGAGATGGGGAGAGCCCAAACATAACTTCTTTTCAGAAAACAGTTGGTAAGGGGATAAATTGAAGCAGCATAGGTTAGCTGCTTCGATGGCCCAGTTTGCATGATCAAAACAAGCCACTGTGGCTTATTTAAATCAGCAGCATGGGCTGTTGTTAAATTATTTAGGGGTTTTTTTTCTGTCAGGAATGAATCTCGGTGTGTGGAGATGCCTGGCAGCTCAGATTCAGAATGGGAACAGCCAGAACAGAGGGAGGCAACCTCCCCAGTGAGCCTAGATATGGCAAGACTTTCTTCCCAGGACCTTGACACACAGATGGCACAGGCTGAATGGCTCCCTCATTCCTCCACCATGAGAACGCAAGTTGAGGTGGAGGAAGAGTGTGTGGGGGGAGACAAAGGCGTGACTTGAGAGACGCAATTTTCCATCGCAGAGCGAAGCGGGAAAAGTTAGGGTCAGCGCTAAGGCGCTCCGCTAGGTTGGCCACTTGTGATAGCCAACATAGGAGGGAGGCACCCTAAGGAAGGGGCATCCCTGTGAAGCTAGTCTGGCCATGAAGTTCTTGCCCAGACTGCTGGCAACTCTCCTAACTTCGCATCCTCTATTGATATTCGTAGATAATGTGGATTAGCTGGTTCATAGCAGTTGGACTAGCTTCATTGGTTAATGAAGCTAGTCATTAACAAATAAAGTAGCAAAAAGGGCAAAAAGGAGGAACCTGGGAACTACAGACCAGTCAGTCTGATATCAATCCCTGGGAAAATTCTGGAGCAGATTATAAAGCAATCAGTCTGTAAGCACCTTGAAAACAATGCAGTGAAGCCAACATGGATTTGTCAAGAACAAATCCCACTAGACTAATCTGATCTCATTTTTTGATCAAGTCACCTCCATTGTGGACTGTGGGAATGCTGTGGACATCATATACCTCGACTTCAGCAAAGCTTTCAACAAAGTGCCCCATGATCTCCTGATGAGCAAACTAGCTAAAAGCGGGCTAGATGAAACAAAAATCAGGTGGATCCACAGTTGGCTACAGAATCAGACTCAAAGAGCTCTTATCAATGGGACCTTCTCAAACTGGGGAGAGGTAACGAGTGGGGTACCGCAGGGCTCAGTCCTGGGCCCAGTGCTCTTCAACATTTGTATTAATGACTTGGAGAAGGAGGTGCAGGGAATGCTGATCAAATTTGCAGATGACACTAAATTGGGCGGGATAGCTAATACTTTGGAAGACAGAAACAAAATTCAAAGTGATCTGGTTAGACTGGAGCGCTGGGCAGAAAACAACAGAATGACATTTAATAGGGATAAATGCCAAGTTCTGCACCTAGGGAAAACGAAACCAAATGCACAGTTACAAGATGGGGAATACTTGGCTCACTAATACTACAAGTGAGAAGGATCTTGGAATTGTTGTCGATCACAAGCTGAATATGAGCCAACAATGTGATGTGGCTGCAAAAAAGGCAAATGCTGTTTTGGGCTGCATTAATAGAAGTATAGCTTCCAAATCCTGTGAAGTACTAGTTCCCATCTCCTCAGCATTGGTTAGGCCTCATCTGGAGTACTGTGTCCAGTTCTGGGCACTGTATTTTAAGAAGGATGCAGACAAACTGTAGAGGGTTCAGAGGAGGACATTGAAGATGATCAGGGGACTGGAAACAAAGCCGTATGAGGAGAGACTGAAAGAACTGGGCATGTTTAGCCTTGAAAAGAGAAGACTCAGGGGAGATATGATGGCGCTCTTCAAGTACTTGAAAGGTTGTTGCAGAGAGGAAGGGCAGGATCTCTTCTTGATCATCCCAGAATGCAGGACACAGAATGATGGGCTCATGTTACAGGAAGCCAGATTCCAGCTGAACATCAGGAAAAACATCCTGACTGTTAGACTAATACGAGAATGGAACCAATTATTTAGGGAGGTGGTGGGCTCTCCCACACTGGAGGCATTCAAGATGAAGCTGGACAGCCACTTGTCAGGGATGCTTTGACTTGGATTCCTGCACTGAGCAGGGCGTTGGACGCGATGGTCTTGTAGACCCCTTCAAACCCTACCAATCTATGATTCCATGATAGTGTTAGCCTGGAGCTTTGTTTCCTGGAGTGTGTTGATTGCGAAGGAAGAGAACAGAGGAACGTGACATTTTTCCCCTCAAGCCATGCCGTCCAGGTTCGGACAACACAACAAGCTGTGCCTGGGTGGGTAATTAGGCTAATAGTGTCCCGCACATCCCACCAATTTAAACAAGCCACCATAGCTTGGGTTATTTAAGCCATGGCTTTTGATTGTGTGAACTGGCCCTATATGTTCTTTATGAGTAAAGTTAAATACAGCTTATTCAGTGAAGAATAACACTACAACAGAACATGAGTTATTTGAGAGTTGTTTAACCCGCAAAGAACCCCTGCAACCCCCATTCGGATATACACAGGAAACCATGGCAACCCCCCTCCCGCCAGGGGTGGAATATTCAAAATAGGCATGTGCCACAAGTCACTGTGGCTTAAATAAGCCTCAGTGGGCTGTAGTGATCATGTGAACCAGCCCAACATGTGTGTGATAGATGATCCTCTGGTAATGGCAGCAACCACTGAACAACCAGAAGAATGATGCCTCATCTAATATTTTTACCTAACTGGGTACTTTTTAGCCACCCAGTTTCTGAAGTCATATGTGTGCTAAGTCAGTAACAGTAGCTGGGGAAGAACATCCACAAACAGTAGAAAATGTGATCCCAGTGAGGGGTGGGGGGAGATCTCTGGTTTATTTTCTTTTGTTGCCCCTCTCTTCCCAAGAGCTGAACTAATTTATGTAGATCAGTTGACTAGGATGATTCACCAACAATAGCATCATACTGCCAAGATGAAAAATTTATATGGGTGACTTGCAGTTTTGTGAGGCTATAAGCAGAGCTGCCTTTTGGCAGTGCTTGCCATTTGAGCTGGCTGCAACTTGCAAAGTGACAAGCATGTGATTGATACTGCATACCCCTTTCATAACTACAGCAGGCACCAAGGTGCACTGACTATACCAGATATTATATAAATAAATTCTCTCTCTCTCTCTCTCTCTATATATATATATATATATACATACATACACACACATCATCCCACCCTGTCTCCTCAGAAGCAGCATTTTAGCGACTCAGATAACGTTGTGATAGATTATAGGTTGAGATGTTGTGGCTTACGTCCATTCAGGACACTTCACATTTGAACCTAGGTGTCCCAGATGTAGGCTCAACACTCTAGCCAATGGATGGTAATGGCGCTCATATATTTACTCCTTCACATTCGAAGGAATCATTTTCCATAACTATGGTAAGGCTTGATCAGAAATCAAGGGATCAGAAATCATATGACTTGGGAAACATCATGAACATAATTGCTTTTTACTTGTTTTAAACTTTGCCACTGTCACTTGAAAACTGCATTTTCCTGTTAAATAAGAGCTAGGATTTTTAGTCAGAGCATGAACAGTGTTGTAACACATTCCATGTAGCCTACAGCCTATTCTACAAATGTTATTAAGTTGCAAAAAAAGTAGAGCTGCAAAAAAGTAGAGCTGTTTTGCCCGGACTATTAATTAAGCCTCATGACTTTGCAGTTGTCACCTACAGTGGTCTGTGTATTTTCATCTATATGGAAAAAAATGTAGTGAGATTTACCAGATTAAATGGATTTACTTGGATGTTATTTTCTCTTGATAGTGATAAAGTGGCAATATGCACTGTAAACACGTTGTTGTTACAATTGGATGAATGGGAGTCAACATCTTTGTTGCTAATATTGATTGGGTGCGGGGAGGGGTGCCACCCAAAACTGCAGTTGTCCATCAGTTATACCTATAAAATGACAGTAGCAAAACTCAAGAGTACCTTAAAGACAGGGATGGAAACCTGTGGACCTTGGCCTAGTTTCATGAAGCCCTTGACCTAATTTCAAAATCCCTCTGAAAGTGATCAGTTCAGATCTCAGGCAAGAACGATCTGTCCATCCCTCCAGCAGCTGGTGGGTAGGGAGGGGGAGAGAGGGAGAAAAGAGAGTGGCAGAAAGAGAGAAAATGGGTTGCCCCTCCTACTTTTGGCTTTGACCCCACCCACCACCAGCATGTGGCCCCAACAGATTATCCCCAAGAGAAGCTGTCCCCTTAGGTACCCCATCCCTGCTTTTATGGAAGAACTCCCACCCATTGATTTTACAAAGAGAGAGTGAGAAATGGCCATCCTTGCAGACATTTACTTGAGGCCAGTGGTAGAACAGTTAGGCTCTTAACTAGGCCTAAAAGATCAGGAAGAGGCCACCGAATTTCACACTTCCTCCCTCTAGCTCCTTCGCCCTTGCAGACTGATTGACCCACAGGCATATTACATCTAACTGTCATTGAGCTTGGTTAACACAAAATCAGGGACTCCTCAGTGGTAGCCTTTAAAACTGAAGAGCCCAATCTGCAAATTATGGGCCATTGGATGTTACATTTGCATTGACCCTCAATCAGCTCTTGGTCCCTGCAGTATAAAAGACCACCATTTCTTCAGTTCTCCACTTCTAGATGTACAAACCCAATTTATGTGGGGGATATTCATGGTCATAACTGATAAGTGACCTAGTGGTTCCACTTCACTGAATTATGCCTGTTTGTATGAACTAGTAATTGTGTTAACCTGACTTCCTAGCAAGGCCTTAATGATCTGACAAATGCACAAGTTTGTCAAAGTGCCCTAATTTCACGTAATCCACACAATATCTTAATCTGTTTGTGGGAATAATTTCTACGTTTAGGTATCAAATGCAATGTTGGAATTACCATCAGGTTTCCTATTTATTTCTAACTTTCTGCCATGCTTCATCCTGTAAGTCTCTGAACTTTAGGAGGAGTGGTTTCTTCTTTGATTGCAGACCACCAATTGTATTGAAAATTGGCATTGTTCATAAACAGCCAAATTGTTGTGCAGCAGGCTGGATCAAATTATTTTTCTGATCAATCATGTGGCATTTATTGTAATCATGTTTTTCCCCTTCATATGTTTTGGTGACTACTCCACATTGGAGAGGAAATTAAAGTTTCCCCCAGCTTCACTAAACCTGTTGGCAGCTCTCCAGTTTAGGATGGCACTAATTTGACATCAAGTTCTAATATCAGACTGTTTACCATGACCTTACTAGCTCATTTCCTGGTTATTTCTTTTGCTTGGCATAGAGTCTTGCATGACACAGCCTACTGAGCCATATGTGTGGATAGTTGCTTCCAAAGTTAATGTCAGTTGCTTCCAAAGTAATGTCTCATCTCCTAATGAACATCTTTGGGGTCCGTTAGGTTAAAAAAAATACTTGTCTTATTAGCACTGGGGTAGCAGTTTGCCTTACCACGCAAGTTCTTATTATGAAACAGATTCTCAAATGGCTTATCAGGATATGTGTGAACATTTGTGGATGAACAGGCGGAAAACTTGAGGTGAGTGTGTAGAAATATGCCCTGTGTGACAAAACATGGTCAGTTAAACTGTGTAGATAAGCAATGCACTAACGGACTGAATGTATCCATAATTACTCAGAAGTTAGCAACTCTGAGTTCAATGGGGCTTCCTCCTAGGGAAGTGTATCTAGGATTGCAGCCTAAGAGTTCAAAACTGTTTTTAAACTGTAGTGCAAGAAGTGATAGTTTTTGGCCACAGGGAAAGATACTTGCAAGAAAACAACCTTCCTTATCTCTGGAAACTGAGGCAGACTAAGGCTGTGGCCCTAACCTCGGGCATTTGGATCTAATTTCCATTGAAACAGTGGTTCTTTCTTACAAGTAACTGATAAACATACAGGTGCAACAAATGTAACCTTAATTACATGGGTGATTTTGTTCCACTGTCTGGGTTGTTGCCTTGGTGCAAGTCTTTGTCTCCCCTGCTCTGGCATTGTGAGTTGTTCATTTGTCACATTCCAGAAGAGGAGTCAATGAAGAAGCAAACAGTATCAACATGAAACAATTTGTTACAGCATACAATGACCTTTCCTTTGGGAGCCTCTAGAAAACTGGAGCATGGACCCTTTTCAGTTGCTATCAGGTCTCCTTGAAAGGCAAATTCCTGTAAAATTATGTGTTGAAGGTGGTACTTGGCCTTTCTCTTTGTTCAAAAATCTCGCTCATATAGTTGATGGGAGAATCTAAATGACATGCATATATTTTACCCTTCTGAGGGATACAAGTGCTGCACACAGTAAGCAATACATGCATAGTGTAGACCTGTTAAGCATGGCATAGCCTTGAAAAATGTTTTGAATATGTATTTTGGTTTTATGAGAATTATCACTTTTGTTTATGACCACACAACTTCTTTCTTTAAAATCTCACAGTCTTCCAGTTGCAAAGAAAACTATGACATCATGTTGGTGGTTTGGGGAATCTGGAGGGTGCCTTGTGAGGGCCAAGGTGTCAATTCTGGGTCATAGGTAGCTAAAAGTGCAGGGTATTGGAGATAAAAGTACAGCAGAGTGGAAGTGGTGCTTAAAGGAAAGTACTGTTGCAGTTCTAGCAATAGCTCTGGATAGAAAGCAGACTGGGAAACAGGCAGGGAAAGCTGGGAAGTGTAGGTACTTGGAAAGCAAGGCCAGAATCTGGCCAGCTGCTGAGGGAACCTTCAGTTTTGGTAGGGGCAAGAGAGGCCAATCGGTTGTCTAGGTGGAAATATGTTTGGACCTTGGGAAGATAATATAATTTTTTCAACATTTTCTCTGAAGTCTCGAGTAGCTTGTCACAAGGTGGCCCCTGGTTTTACTCCTGATAGTTCCTCACACAAGGGCTTTGTGGTCTTTTATGCAGCTTGTAAACCCTTTTTGTGGTCCTGGCCCCTCCTGTTCTTGTCCATGCCTGCTAGAGTTATTCCATAGCCAAAATATTTTGACATCTATGAGAATTCAATAAGAATAAATTGTGCACAGTTAGGCACAGTTACAGTTGTTACAAACTATGATGTCAAATTATAATTTGGGTCACTTTAGCAATATTTGGGGAGGGGGTATGCACTACGTTTGTCAAAAGTAAGTGTTGTTGTTGCGGGTTTTCCCCCCCTATGCGTCCCTGTTGTTGAAAGATGATTCCTCCTAAACTGTCTAATCACAGCCTTTCCCTGCCAGTTGCTTTCATTTTGAGTTGGTAGCAGGGAGCATTTTGTACCTGGCCGCCTTCTCATTTGTGTACTTTCTTCACTATTAATTTGAGCCCACTTGGTGGAGTTGCCTGTGCATTAATATTCAGGAGCTCTCGGATGTTCATTGAGCAGGCATGAATCTTGGCTGCTTCATGTGAAAGCAAATGTTTCCCTGATTTAGCATTTGTATTTGAATACATGTTGCATTGCATAGAGTCCTTAGATTGTTTTGAAGGCCAAACTTTGTTATTATTATTTTTGCATTACTTTATATCCTGGATTAATTCCAAATGTTATTTCACAATAGATCAGGGGCATTAACACAAGTTGAGAATTAGAAGCTTCCTTGAGGAATGTTAAAGCATTGCCTTAACTCAGAGCATTTGAAGAACAATATACCCTGAAATTATAGCCCCTGTTTTTGTTGAATGTTTTAAAGTTTCAACACTTCCTAACCAGGACTTTAACATACCAGTAAAAATTAGCTATAAATGTAAACCACAGAGACACTACTTATTCCTATATCTTCAGAATAGCTTTGGCAAATAATTCCTTCCTTCCCCATCCTGTAACATAGAAAGTCACATTCGTAGGTAAGAGCCAAACTACACATTATGGTGAAAATATGTGAATGCATCTTCTTTCTTTTTAATCCCCACCCACCAAGCAGCCCTGGCCCACCCAATCTGGATCAAGATAATGAGAGGAGAAATTTAACTTCCTCCCAACATGTTTTCTCAATGGAAATCACCCCCCAGCCCCTGCTAGTACAAAAACATACATATGTTGCATGTGTGTTGGGGGGGGGGGATTTTCATCTGGAGAAACATGCAGGAAAAATTAAATTCCCTTCCCCATGGTCCTGACTGGGGACACCACAGTCAGGACCATGGGGAGGGGAGATTTAGTTTTCCATCACTATTTTCCTGATGAAAATCCCTTCCCCTCACAACATAAGTATATTTTTGCTATTTTTCAAAATAGCAGGTTGGTAGGGTATTTTCCCTATGGTCTTGACTGGGGACCCCACAGCTGCTGTTGGAAAACAAGGAGATGGAGATACATTTATGAGACTTCTTTGTGACATTGTACAACCCTAAAACTCTTGAGAATAAAAGTCTGCTTTAATATAAAATTAAATGAAGCAACTGGAAGAACCTTTAACATCAGTGTATGAGCATGTCACAACATAATGTACTTTAATACAAGGTGTGAAGGATTGCTGGAACTAATTCCAACCCTCCTGCAAGGTAGGACCGCTCTGGAACTAATTCCAAATCTCCTGTAAGGTAGGACTGGCCAAACCCAGCCTTCAAGTCCCCCAAACCTCCTAGGCCAAGATGTACTGAAATTAGCATGGAGGCTATGGAGAAGGAATCACACCAACTAAAGGTTGGATAAAGGTTTATTTAGGTAAAAAGATGTGGAGGGAAAGGGAAGAATGGAAGTAGCAGATTATACAAGAGGGTGCAAAGCCAGATTACTTAAACCAAAAAACCCTTCATACATAGAGAGCCTTGTAACCACACGCCCAAGCAAAATAGAGCTACTTAGGCTATCCTTAAACATACTTAAGTATGGGCCTCCCAGGATAGTATCAGCCATCAGCAGGTCTGAGAACCACCAGAATGAAGGGAGACGACACATCTTCACCTCAGCCCCCCTTTTAAGGCCCAGTCCTGGCAACCCAGGGCAAATTTCCCTTAGCCAGTCACCAGCTCAGTGGACTGCCACTGCCTCTGAAGAGGCTGAAACTCTCAACCAAACCCAGCTGTTATCATTTCCCCAATTAACAAGTACTGTACCTGGCCTTGAGCAAAGGGTTGAGGAACTTCTAGATAACACCCAATTCCAGGTGGTTACATCAGACATGACAGCATGGCCTAATCTGATGATGGAAAGCAGGCCAACGTTCTTGACACAAGGGTGGACAGAAGATATGTTGGGATCTACTGGTAGATCTCTGAGTGGTTTACAGTAGATTGGCAAGGTTTGTTGCCTCCCAGTTCATTAATAACAGCCAGAAATCAGAACAGTCAAACCAGAACATTTTTTGTGAACTGCCCAGAGAGCTTCGGCTATTGGGCGGTATAGAAATGAAATGAAATAACTAACTAACTAACTAACTAACTAACTATGACCTGGTTTGCACATGGGTGAATTTCCTTGTGGGGCTTCTTCTTGTGGCAGGGGCTGTCATTTCGAATATTCAAGCCGCTATGGGGATGTGCTGTAGCTTGACATTATGCTGATGTTGTAGCAACAAGAAGCCCCTCATGGAAATTTGCTGGCCATGCTTCTCGTTACATACAAACTGGGCTAAAATGACTTTTTCCTCCTAAATTAGGAAATAACCAAACCAAGTGGGGTATCCTGGAGTAGAATTTTGTCTAAAAGAGAACCAAATTCCTAGGCTCAGAATGTGCTTAGAGGTACCCTGTTTAATGTTAAGTCCTTTCACATGGCTCTGGTTGGTGGATCTTGGGGTTCTACTAAAATATGAAGTAGATCTGACAAGCCTGAAGACTTCCCACCCTGCCTTAATACAATTCAGTCTGGATTCCTGTGTAGGCTTGCTTGGGAGAAAGTTGCTTCAAATTAAGTAGCACTTACTTCCAAATAAACCTCCATAAACAATTGGACTGTTAGGGTCACAGTTTGCCAAGGCTTGCCAACCCATTTTAAAAAGTTCTGATAACATTCCAAACTGTAATTTCTACATGGAACGAACACCTCTAATGACAACTATGGAACGAGCACACACCTAGGGACCAGCCATATGTACAGTTGTGTTAGGGAGCAATCCTATGCCCCTAGACAGAGGCCATAGGATAGTTCGGATTCCTGGAGCCGAGGTTGGAGTCAGGAATCTGAGCTCCCTGCCCCCTCCCCCTTGCAACCTGCACAAAGAGAATGCAAAGATGACCTCAGAGAGAAGGGAAGGGAGGTGAGTGGGGAGGGGACTGGGGAGGCTGGTTTATGCTGTATCCCCAGGACTCCTCACCCTTCTTCCCTCCCACCCCACAGAGCCCCAGCTAGATGGGCAAAAAAGCCCACTCATCTCACTCTGCATTGGGATGGTAATAAGCCTCCTTAATGAACAATGTGTTAAAAGAAATTGTTTGTAAGAAGTGGTGGTAGTGGTGGGGATAGTTAGGTTTAGGAATTTGGAGTTAAGATTTAAACCATGATATCACTATAAGAAGATCTGAGGTAATGGGCTGGTTCACATGACATAACAGCCCACCATGGCTTAATTTAGCTGTGGGGCTCGTAGCATGCCTGGCACCCGTCTTACTGTGGCTTGTCATGTTGTGTGATGGCTTGTTGGGAGTGTGCCGCAACCCACCAGCAGCCTATGGGTTCTCTGAGGGTTGCTGCCCACTCCAAAACGTCATGCTGCCTGACATGGCAAGCTGCATCGGTGAAGGCAATTCCACTGGCACATGCAATGGGGGGAATGAGCCACTGTGGCAAAGGAATATTATGGAACATTATGCAAAATAGCAAAAAAGGAATATTATGCTGCCTCCATCGCGTCTGCAGAGTGCTGCCCCAGGAGGCTGTTCCAAGTGGTCCGGAGCCTGGTCGGTCCTGTGGCTCCGGAACCACTGGAGCATTCTAAGGCCTCCTGTGAGGCTTTGGCAAGGCACTTTGCAGATAAAATTGATCAGATTAGGTGTGTTACTCTGCACACTGTGGATACAGTTAGTGAGCAAGAGGCGGCCTGTGGCAAACCGGTTTTGTGGGATCGGTTCCAGCTTCTTCCTCCTGATGAAGTGGACAAGGTGCTTTCATCTGTAAGGCCGACCACCTGCTTACTTGATCCTTGCCCATCTTGGCTCATTATGAGCTGCAGAGAGAGACTGGGTGAGGGGATCAAGGCGGTGGTGAACGCCTCCCTTGAGGAGGGAGTGATGCCATCAGCCCTCAAGGAGGCAGTGATAAGACCGCTCTTAAAGAAGCCCTCTTTGGATCCTCAAGTTCTGAACAACTTTCGCCCAGTCTCAAATCTGCCATTTTTGGGCAAGATGATTGAGCGGGTGGTGGCGGTGCAGTTGAAGGCACACTTGGAAGAAACTGATTATCTAGAGCCATTTCAGTCGGGCTTCAGGCCTGGGCATGGGACAGAAACGGCCTTGGTCGCCTTGGTGGATGATATGAGGAGGGCTCTGGATAGGGGTGAATCCTCCTTCCTTGTTCTCCTCGACCTCTCAGCGGCTTTTGATACCGTTGACCACGGTATCCTCCTGGACCGCCTGGAGGGGTTGGGCATTGGAGACACTGTATTGCGGTGGTTCCGGTCCTTCCTCTCCGGCAGGTACCAGAGGGTAGCACTGGGAGAGGAGGTTTCGGACCCGTGGCCACTTACTTGTGGGGTGCCACAGGGTTCCATCCTCTCCCCGATGCTATTTAACATCTATATGAAGCCACTGGGGGCTATCATCAGAAGGTTTGGGGTGCAGTGTCATCAATATGTGGATGACACGCAGCTCTACCTCTCATTCAAATCTTCACCAAGGTTGGCCGTAGAATCCCTGTCCAAATGTCTGGAGACGGTGAGTGGCTGGATGGGGAGGAATAAGCTGAAGCTGAACCCTGACAAGACCGAGGTACTTTTGGTGGGAGACAAGAGGAGGCTGGGGGATGTTGACCTGGTGTTGAATGGGGTACGGCTACCCTTGAAAGACCAGGTCCGCAGCCTGGGGGTCATTTTGGACTCCCAGCTGTCCATGGAGGCTCAGGTGTCAGCTGTGAGCCGGACAGCGCTGTATCAACTCCATCTGATACAGCGGCTGTGCCCCTTCCTTCCCGACCATCTGCTCCCATCGGTAGTACATGCCCTGGTCTCCTCTCGTTTAGACTACTGTAATGCGCTGTACGTGGGGTTACCCTTGAAGACGGTTCGGAAGCTGCAGCTGGTACAGAACGCGGCGGCTCGCCTGATTAAAGGCAACCGCCGGCGAGATCACATCACTCCAGTTCTGAAGGAGTTGCACTGGTTACCAGTTGTTTTCCGGGCCAAATTCAAGGTGTTGGTTTTGACCTTTAAAACCCTATATGGTTGCGGCCCAGCCTATCTTAAGGAGCGCCTCCAGCAACACCAGACAGGCCGCTTAACAAGATCAGCCTCAGATGGCCTTCTCTCTATCCCATCAGCCAGGACAGCTAGACTGGTGGGGACGAGGGAGAGGGCCTTCTCTGTGGTGGCCCCCACTCTGTGGAACTCCCTCCCTAGGGAACTCCATCATGCCCCCTCTTTAATGAGCTTCCGTCGTGCATTAAAAACGTGGTTGTTCAGGCAGGCATTTGGGGTGGGTTAGGGTATTTAAAAAAAAAAAAATTATGGTAAAATTTTATTGTTTTAAATTGTTTTATGGTGGGTTGTACATCGCCCAGAGTGGCTGGGTGACCAGTCAGATGGGCGATTAATAAATTTAATAAATAAATAAAAAAAAATAAATTTCCCCCACTGTGTTCGTGTGAACCCAGTCAATCTATGTAAAGCATTCTGGGCACTTTAAACTCATATAATATGTGTGTGTGTGGACGCACACGCACTTGCATGCTTGTGTTTGTGTGGCACAGGGCAGATGGATTTCTGCAAGGGGCAGGGTGCAGGTCACCCCCCCCCCCCGCCCACACACACACACACACACACACACACCTTCTACTCAAGATTTATTCATGTATTTTTTGTTAATGAAAGAGCTAGATAGCCAAGGTCTTATTTCATACTAACATAGCATATGTCAATGGTTGTCCTTTGCTTGTGTTTTACTTTGTTATTATAATAGCAAGCTACTCTTTAAAGAGTAATATTTATTCATACTATTATTTCCCTCCACTACTGCATTTTGCTGTTTGTAGCCACAGTTATTTATGCTCTGCAATAGTTATGAGCATTTTCATTGGAAAGCTACTCTACTCAAAGTTGTAGACCTTTCTCTCTCTCTCCTTTTCCTTCCCTACCACTGGCAGCACACATGATTAATAGCCATCCAGTTGTGCTGTTGTGTTTACCATCAAATATGCAGTAAATTAATAAAGCATAGATATTACTTGGCTCTAAAATGAATTATTTCTAATTGCAGCTCTAGCAGAATTATTATATTAGCAGAATTATTGTACAGTGCTATGTTATTATGTGTTGCCATTTCCAAGCAGAAGAAATGATGATGTCTAACTGTTCTCTTTTCATTGAGTTCTCTTCCTTCTTCATTGTTCCTTCCAGCTACTAAAGAAAACTGCTGTAAATTTGCAGAGTATCTCTGGATTTAATAGTTTACACAAAGCCAGAAGACAGACTTGGGAGATGCATATTGCAAAGTGATTGTCCTCCTTTAATAGTAGCACCATGTCATCTTACAACTGCTCCCAAGTGTGTTTAATTCATAATGGGATCACTGTGCATCAGTTTTTAAAAACACTTGCAAAACATCATTTCCTATAGAACATCATGAAGTACATTATGTGAAAGATAAAAGTTTAAATTTCCTTCATATGTTCCCTTTAAATTAGTTCTATCATCAGTTCTCTGGAAGCTGTTCATTTGTCGCCTTCCTCTTCATTTCAATGATGGTGCCAGTTTATACCATCAGTTTAGTCTCTAGTCTTTCACTCTGTGCTGACAGTGGTAGGCTGCCTGCTATGAAGAATGCCCCATCTTTCCCCCCACGTTATTCCATTCATATCTTCATTGTCCACAGGTTTTATAGAGCACTGTATTCTTTGTTCCACTTAATTTAGAAACCAGGATAACTTTGACCAGCTTCCTACATTTTTAATTATGCTTTAAGAGTCTCTAAATGTAAGTTGAGAGCTCCTGACCAAGGCATGTTAGCTAACTCCACTTTATCACTTGTAGGAGATAACCAGTGGTAATTGGTAATGAGAGAAGAATCCTTTCTTTGCTTTTATGGATGCATCTATAGGAGGTCAACAAGTGTGCTTTGTAGGTCTCCCCTTTTAGAACCACATCCTATTGAAGAACTGAAAATGTTGTAAAATTTGATAACATATGGAAGGCAATAGCATGCACATACACACCGTTTTTGTTTCAAATGTCTGAAATGTATATACATTTTCTGCATCTTCAACACTGTCCAGGGCAGTTTACACACACAGTAGAAACTCCTCCTTTTTTACTCTTGTTCTATATGCATTGCAATCATCACATTTGATTTGATTTATATAGAAGATATTTGTGTTTCACATCACCTGAAGACCTATTGGGCATATGGCAAATAATAATGTCTTTTTATCTTTGTAACCTGCCTTGGCAGCCTTTTCCACTAAAGGGCAGGATAAAAATGCTATAAAATAAATACGTAAATAATAAACATTAGAGATAAATAAATGAAATCGTCCCTCCCCAATCCTCCATGTTGGGCTCTCCAACTATTTGTTTTCCTGTTCATTCTCTCTCCCCACCCCCACCAAATTTTGAGAAGCACCCATTTTCTGTTGTTTGCTGGAATGCAGTTCTATGACTGTTGCAGGTATAGTCAGACAACTGGCAGGTGGATGAGGTGTCAGTAGGGAGTTGTGGGAAGGAGATATTCTCTTCCCTCTCAGGATTGACTTATGTCTTCTTTCACCATATATGATTATATCCTGTTGGTTCCAAGGCAGCCCTTTGATTCAGGAGCATTGGGATATTGTCACTATTGTGAGTGAGGCTTGAACAATGGTGTAACAAATCCAACCTTCTCCCTTCTCTCTTTTCTGGAAATATATTTTAACAAAGAATATTGCCAGGCAATCTACATTTGTACAACCCTTCCAGGCTAACTCAACTTGTGTAAAAGAGGTACTGTAGAAATCACCTGGGAGGATGCATGAGCAGGTCCTCCCAAGCGATTGATTAGACAGTTTCAAGACAGGCCTTTCTGAGAACTGCCCAGCCTCATAAAAATACTGTGGGTCTTTGAGATTTTCCTTTGTGTCCAGCTGGTCCAGTTGGCAAAGAGTGAAGCCAACCCTGACTTAGCGCCCAGGTGTGTCTTCTCCCTTCCCCCACCTGAAAACTCTTTTGGGGAATGATTCTTAGGTTCCTGATAAGTTTTAGTTAGCTAATGTTAATGGGTTTTTTCAAAGCAACTGACTATTTCATAACTACTCTTCACTTGGTTCTTTAAGAAATACATTGGATTTGAAACCAAAGTTGATTTGATTCTCTTGCATAGCCTGAACATTAGCCTACCCATGCACTGGGCTGCTTGGCAAGTTTGCTAGCGTGGTTCTTAATGAGTTTAAAGGAAGCTCTGAAACAGGGATCTATCTTTCTCCACATATAAAAGTCATAGGTCTGTATTGTCATATAGGCAGATTAAAGGACATTAAAAATAGATGTGAGTGGTGGCAGCACTACCTCAGAGGAATACAGACAAGAGAATGTCTTACAGCCTGTTGTCACAGATGCAAATAGTTGTGAGAAGAGAGACATAAGAAGACAGATGCAGCCTATCACCTTCCATTCTGTATGGGTTTTCCAGTCTGTTGTAGGTAAGAGCTTATGGATTTGCTTGCTCAATTGCAGACATATTGAACATTATATCAATAATATTCATTTTCTTTATAGAGTACATGTTTAGAGTGCTTAAACTGTTTCACTATGTTGTTATTTTAATGATATGTGCAGAAAGCAATCCTGTAAGGTTGGTCCACATATTTGTCTCCATATTAAAGATGTGAGGTTCAATTCACAGATAACCTGAGAAATGAATGAGCAGTTTTGAGTTTGTAGCCCAGCTGTTAAGCTTTATGACTTTCAAACAACAGTTGTGCCTTTTCCAATTAAAAACACAGTACAACTCCATTAAAATTAATGGATGGTGGATTAATAATAGTATAATATTAATAATGTTGCTAAAGATGTGCATGATAGTACTAATGTTGTAAAGGTGTGTATTAATCTGAATGCCTATCTTAAAGATCTGTTTTAAGTCTAGTGATGTTTTAACCAATGTAACAATTTACTGTCTCTTTTACTTTTGCCAGTCACCTAATACTTTGAAAGGCACTGTGGGTGGTGTCAAGAAAAGGCTCATTCAGTTATTGTCTAGACCAGAGCTTTCCAAACTTTTCATGTTGGTGACACACTTTTTAGACATGCATCATTTCGCGACACAGTAATTCAGTTTTACTAGCAAACCAGAGGTTAAACTAACCCATTATAAGAGATAACGGACACATACATAAATTGTAATAACGAAATGTATGGGGACACAACACATCTCATGAAAATATTTCATTTATATTTTTAAAAATATATGATTTGTAAGATAATAATGTACATTGTTGTCATTTATGAGTAACCGTATGTAAATATGTTCAAGAGAAACGCCAGGTTGGATGAATCACACATTGGAATTAAGTTTGCCGGGAAAATTATCAACAACCTCAGATACTCAGACGATACCATCCTAATGGCAGAAAGCGAAGAGGATCTAAAGAGCCTCTTGTTGAGGGTGAAAGTGGAGAGTGCTAAAATCATGGCATCTGGCCCCATCACTTCCTGGCATATAGAAGGGGAAGAAATGGAAGCAGTGACAGATTTTATTTTCTTGGGCTCCAAGATCACCGCAGACGGTGACTATAGCCATGAAATTAAAAGACGCTTGCTCCTGGGGAGGAAAGCTATGGCCAACCTAGACAGCATAGTAAGAAGCAGAGATATCACCTTGCCGACAAAGGTCCGTATAATCAAAGCTATGGTTTTCCCAGTAGTAACGTATGGCTGTGAGAGCTAGACTATAAGGAAGGCTGAGTGCCGAAGAATTGATGCTTTCGAACTGTGGTGCTGGAGGTCAAATCAGTCCATCCTAAAGGAAATCAACCCTGAGTGCTCATTGGAAGGACAGATACTGAAGCTGAAGCTCCAATATTTTGGCCACCTAATGCGAAGAGAAAACTCCCTGGAAAAGACCCTGATGCTGGGCAAGACTGAAGGCAAAAGGAGAAGGGGATGGCAGAGGATGAGATGGCTAGATAGCATCACCGATGCAATGAATATGAACTTGAGCACACTCCAGGAGAGAGCGGAGGACAGGAAGGCCTGGCATGCTATGGTCCATGGGGTCACGAAGAGTCGGACACGACTTAACGACTGAACAACCAAATGAGGTTGATGGGATGAACACAGCTTTTCAATATTTGGTGGAATATTAGATAAAGACACTCACATTTCGTCATCAAGCATTTTTAAGCTTCCACGTTTCAGTGTCAAGGATTGTTTTCATTACCAGAAAACAAGGGGACAAGGATTGTTTTAATTACCAGAAAATGTGAACCCCAGTTTCATATAATCTTTATTGTATAAACGAGGCTTGGAAATTTTTCCCTTCCACTTCTTACATACTAATACAGGCCGTTCAACAGTTGATTCTTGCGTAGTTTCCTCTATAGCGGCTACATTTTGTTCATCACAAACGTCATCTTCACCAGCTTTCCTTCTTAATTGGAAACATATCCATTTTATGGGTAATTCAACAGCAATTTAATGATTAAATCTATGCGAATTTATTTTTAGGTTTTAGCATTAACTAAATATGAAAATAACAGGACTGTTTTTAGCGCTTATCTTTCTCTGTTTTTTCTTATGAAAATAACAGCACCTGTGCTCCACTCCCAGAGTGATAAAGTGAGATAAAGATAGGAATCAGGACCAGGAGAAAATGTGAAAAATAAACAAAATTAACTAAAGTATTTACAATACTATTAGGACACATAGGTCCAGGTAGGAGCTCAGCTGCAAAAACACATGAAGTAGAGAAGCAAAAGTCCAACAAAAGTGGTGTAAATATATATGTCTCACGACAAGGCTATATTACTGCAAATATTTGCAATGTCCAGAGTCCAGTTCCAGCACTCTCCAGCGGTACACTGCCGGTGGGTGTTCAATCCATGATTACAGCAGAGTAAAAATACAAATAAATGGCAGAAATCAAATTATAAGTGCCACGTGGTGGGTGGCTTGCTTTTTGCCACATTGGGTTTGGGAGGATGGCCTCTCTTCAGCCAGCAGCAGGTTGGGTGATAGCCTGCAGCTGCGCTTGCCTGGGTGATTGGGAGCACGCTGATTCCGAGGCTTCTGGCCTCCACTGAGCTCTGTTCCGATTGGCCAAGATGGCGGATGGCCCGCTCGGTGCATTCCCAGTCCAGGACCTCCGGGGGACTCCGCTCAGCACAGCTGAGAGTTGTGGGTCATGTAAATCACAACTAATCGCTCTGTTAAAGGAGTATCCAACGAGAATTCCAAATCCTCCACACTCCTCATGCAGCCAGCATTACCACATTCCTCGCCGTACCGCTGCTAAGCCTTAGCTGCTTTAACATTAGCTGCTTTAGGAAGTTCCGGGGGAGGGGCCAAGGGAAGCAAACACGAGTAAGGGAGCTCCGCAGTGCCCTTCTGCACAATAATCTGCATTTCGCGCAACACACCTACACACTGCCGCCGACACACTAATGTGTCACGGCGCACAGTTTGGAAAGCTCTGGTCTAGACAGTGGACTGCCATCCAAAACTGGAAGACCACATATGCAGGCAGAGACAGATAATTTCAGTTGCTTTTATAAATGTAGCTTGGCTGGTTATGTTCAGAGGACTTCATTCAGAATATAGGAAAATTAAATAAGTATCTGCCGTTTATTACACACACACACACATGCTATCACAAAATCATCTAAGTCACTTTTTTCAAGTGCATTGCTTCATGGATTGTAAAATGTAACAACTGTCTTTTGATCCATATGTCATAAAGTGTATAACAACACCTGTTTACCTGGAACAACCTTGTAACAGCTGTAAAAACCCAGTGATTCCATCTCTGCATTTCTAAATTTCTGTCAAGCAGCTGGTTTTCACTAACCTAAAGCCAGCTATAGGTTGGTTGATTATTTAATTTTATTTTAGAAGGAAAACAAAAACCATGTACTGTCATTCCTTAAAAGTTCAAGGCAGGTAACAATCATAAAATACAATAAATCATCAAAACAAAAAGAATAATTATATAGTAGCTAAAACCAACAAAAATGCATATAATTCAGCATCAAAAACAATCAAGATATCAATTCAGGACAACAAAAAAACAGCCTACATGAAAAAGAATTATGTATGGACATATTTCAAAAATAGTAGAGTGAGCAAAATGACAACAGAATTAAACAAACAAACAAACCTTACAGCCCAAAAGCTTTCCTGAAAAGGAAGGTCTTTACTTTATGGCAGAAGGCCATTAAAGAGGGAGCAAGAGAGGGAATTCCAGAGGGAGGGAATTCCAGAGCCTGGGTGCGTTCACAGAGAAGGCCCCCTCTCCAGTTCAACCAGATGTGCGTATGTTGTGCTAAGGCAGTCTCCCCCAACCTGGTACCCTCCAGATATTTTGGACTACAACTGCCAGGATTCTTGACCATTGGCTATGTTGGCTGGGTCTGATGGGAACTGATGTCCAAAACACCCGGAGAGCACCTGGTTGGGGAACACTGTGCTAAGGTCATGTTGGCAACGGATCATCTTTAGAGTGTAATATTACAAGCTGATATTAAACATAGATCCATATACAACCGAATTGTCAGATACAATTCTTTAAATGTTAATTACTTCTCACAGTTCTTTACACAACTTCCTCTTGCTGAATGCTTTGCATGCTCACCTGACAATTGGTTTTCACTTCCCATATAATAAGCAGAGAAGGTAATAGTTTGGAATTGAAGTAGGTTCAGTAAGAAGTGAGTGAACAAGTGAGAGTCCCCTGTTGTTCCTCCACAAAGAGTGGGCGGGGCGGAGGGGAAGGATCCTAATGCAGCAAATACATGACATTTGGAATGGCAGTTCCTTGATAGTTGAATCAGTCTGTTAATCAAAGCCTCACTTGCCTATTCCTTAGCAGACAACAGAGATAATATCATTATAGATGCATTTCTATATCTTATGGTGTAGGTTTTTGCAGCTTGTGCTAGCCCAGTGAGGTTTTTGTTTATATTTTCTTTTAACCGCTCAGAACCATGCTGTATTGTTGTTTATTGCTTTTTCATTCTTCCTGGAGAGAGCTCAGAGCAACACACATGGTTCCCACCTGTGAGGTAGGTTCAGCTGAGGGAGGTAGTGACTTGCCCAAGGTAATTGAGTAAGCTTTGTGGCTGAGCAGAGGTCTGAACTCAGGTCTCCCTAGTCTAATTTCAGCAGCCTAACACAACATCCTAAACTGCTTTTGAAACTCTCTTGAGATGTAGGCATGATATAAGGTGGGGTGAGCCTCTATTTTGAGGAAATACAAGTTCAAAACATGTTTAGTCTCATGGAACTAGTTTCATACTCCCCCCCCCCACCCTTTTTAAGCTGAAAACTTGATAGCAGGTTAAAATTAAGAAGGGGATTGTTTTTGTTTTTCTTGAAATGGCTTGATATAATTCTTCAGGTTAAACTAAAACAACTTTAAATGTGTGCTCCATTGTTTTCCCTCTGAACACTAATTTTAGGAGCTGCTGCCATTTCCACTGAGATAGCAGTTAACACGAAAGTGGCTGGTAGTGGCTACTTGGCATGATGGCTATGTATTCTCTTCAGTATCAAAATTAGTATGGCTCTGTATGCCAATTGCTGGGGAATATTAATGGGAGGATGCTGTTACACTCATATCCTGCTTTGTAGGCCTCCCCTAGGCATCTGGCTAGCCACTGAGTGAACAGAGTGCTGGACTAGATAAGTCACATCCCAACTATGAGATAACACAACTCTGGTGCATACCTTAGTATAAATACATCCTGTGTCTATATATCTATCAATTTATCTAGTGTATGTCTCTCTGTATAATGTGTGTATCTATACGTCAGATATATAGATACAAAGACATAGGAAATCGTTTGTTAAATCTTTGGTGCATCTCCAGACAAATGTTGGCAGAAATATGGAGGTGCCCAGGAAAATGTGCCACTGGGTGAGTTGCCTTGATTCTGGGTGCAGCATACACTGAACATCAATGTGTCCAGGGCTAAAGCCACCACTTTAATACCATCATGCAGCCTGCTATTGGCTAAGGAACTCAAGTTACATTTTGTGGAATCTTTTTAATTAAATGATGCATTTATTGAATTTCGAGCAGAAGAATAGGAAATGTATGCCTTAATTATTCTCTTAATAAAATGTTAACCTTTAGTTGCATTCACATTGTTATAGAAGTTTAACTTCTGTATGAAATCACTTCCTTCCACTTCAGGTGACAGTTACACAATTTGTAACTAAAACTGTTGTGAAGGTCAAGTAGATCTTGGGTTGATTTCCAATCCTCTTCAATTACTAATAAAAAGGTATAGTGTGCTCATTATAACTGAATAGTGGCACTTGGAACAATGTTACGTGTCCCTTGCTTAATTTTAGTTCATTAAACAGAACGCACAGTAATATTCAACCAACAGCATTGAAGAAGTTCCTGTGGAACAATTATCACTACTGCCAACTACCCTCCCCCATTTAATTGTGTAAGCTGTTTTTCAGAAGTTTTGTTCTGACTCTCAGTTACCTTTGCTAGTAGGATTAGGCCCTTATAACATTTTAAGTACAAATGCCATTGCTCTGCCTTTCACATGTTAGGCTTCTCTACTTGTACTCAAAACAGCTCCAGTAATGCAGCTTCATAGGATTAGAGCGACAACTCCCAGAATTGTCTGTGCAGTTTATGTGTCTTGTATTTGTACCTCAACATTCGGATGCTCAGTGTCATGTATAAACTGCTGGTGTCTGCACATACAATATTAGCATGTTAAGGATCCATGGCCTTGGAAATATATGATGGTGATTTGCTAATGATGCATGTTCATATGCTAGCAACGCATATAAATTATATATGCTACATAATTTATATGTGACACTGAGCATATGGGACTCTGTATAGATACATTTAAACATATTGATATATGCTTTACATACAAGGGCACAATGGTATCGAGATAGATTCTGAAGTTGGAGGTGACCACTTATCCAATGCGGGGCAGCTAAAGCACGGAGGAGAGGATTCTCTCCATGTCCCAGCTGCCCTGCAGTTTGCCTTAGATGCCAACTTCAGACGTCTAAGCGTGGCTTTCGGGGAGGGGGCAGGAACGGGCCTGGAGACCACATAGGAAGCTGTCTAAAACAGCTTCCGTGGTCTCATCCCTGCCCCTGGGAATCCCTCATTTTCGCCCTTTCCATGCTATGACAAGGAGCGGGGGGGAGCACGGTTTCCCTGCTCCGAGCTCATAGCTCTGTCTACGAGCTCAGGCAGGAAACCAAAAAATCATATCTCCCCCAGATGCTGTCTAGGGCACATAGGATTGCTTTCTCAATGCCTCATTTAAACTGGGACCAAAGTGCGACTGGACTTGCTTAAACAGGTGCTTTGTCTCTACACAGTAGAAGTTCAGGAGTATGTTTCTTGCACAGTTGTTTAGAGTATCTCTATGTAGTTCAGCCTTTATGGCTGGCATGAATTCCTATTTGATAAAACCTGACATTCTTGCAATAGTTTTTGCTATTGCCTGTTTTAAAGCAGGACTTAATTTTAAAAAAACTTCACTAATTTTATCAGAATATTTCAACTGCAGTCTGTTTTACTGTACAGACATCAAACTGGAAACTTTTTTAAAAAATATGATAAGTATCCCCAGGTTATCACATGTTAATAACAAAAGTTTGATCCTAGGAGGGATTGTTTCTCAGTATAACTGTCTGGAGATTGTGAATTTACTGTGGTGATTCTCCACCAGTCTCCTTAAATATTTATTTATTCTTTGCTGAGTCCTATAATATGAAACACCGATGCAATGAATATGGACTTGAGCACACTCCGGGAGAGAGCGCAGGACAGGAAGGCCTGGTGTGCTATGGTCCATGGGGTCACGAAGAGTCGGACACGACTGAACGACTGAACAACAACAACAATAATATGAAAATCAGTTCTTCATGATAAGCACAGAACTTTGCTTCTGGTCTCATGGGTAAAAAATTGTATTTGTATAGATGGTGTTTCAGTCTCATAACATACAGTGCTGTCTGTTTTGCTCATCTTTGGACCTATGCTTCACAGGTCCAGTATTCTAGTCTTCCGCACATTTATCAAGATCAGCCTCAAGGAGCACAAGTCAAGTAGTGCTACGCTTCAACAACCAGAAGTTTTGCAGGAAGCACAGTTGGGTCAAGCAGGTATGAAGCACAAGGATCCCTATCTTCCTGGGAAAGTTTATTCCTCTTGAAGCATGTGGAAATATATAAAGCATGTTTTTTATATAAAGTCTTCAATTAACAAAGGCAATAGTTAAGTAGGAGGAGGATTACTTTTAGGTGATAGACCAGTCTCACTTTTTTTCTGTTGCTTTGCTACTCATTTCATTCAAATGTCCTTAACTCGAAGATTACAGCTTTGCTAAGAGTGCCAGAGAACAGTATGAAAAGTTATCCAACATGCACAACAACATGACCAAGTTATATGAAAATCTGGGAGACTATTTCTCTTTCGATCCCAAAGCTGTGAGTGTTGAGGAATTCTTTGGAGATCTCAGTGCATTCCGGACACTGTTCTTGGTAAGTAGAAATGAACCACTATTCTCCCTTTCCCATATACTTTTTAATATGCTTACTTATATGACAGTTGTGCTGCTTTCCTAGTGCATGCTCTCGCACATTTTGTATCATAGGTAGTACAGGCCATTAATGGAGACAGGTCTCTATGATGGATTTAATATATTCAAGCAGACTGTTTTTTCACCCTACCGTCCAATATTCTAATTTTTCCCTTGAAAAATTGGGTGTTGAATTTACCATAGTGTTTCCGGCGGTGGGGGGTTAAATGTGAAAAACGGGTGGGAAACCTCCAGCCCATGGGGCCTCCCCTCCACCCCCTCACTGCAATTAGGCTTTTAAAAAATCCTCTGGTGTCAATGGATGGTTTTTAAACCCTAATTGCTATACAGGGGGTTGGTGCTGACCCTCACCTCCCTGAGTGCTGTGATCCCCTGTCAAAAAATCTCTGCCCAGCTGCAGTTGGTGCCAGTGGAAGCTTTTTTTAAAAGCCTGATTTGCTGCATGGAAGGACATTTCAGGGAGGAGTGTGCTTGTATGTGTGCGCACACAATTAGTGTGTATATGTCTGTGTGTAAGAATTAATGTGTGTGTTATGTGTGAGAATGCATCTGTAGGTGTATGAAAGAGAGAGTGTGGGATGACCCAACCCAGTTTTTCAAGGGGTCCCATCCTCTGGCATGTGGCCCCTGAAAGGTTCCCCCAAAGGGAATGTAGCCCTCAGATTGAAAAGGTTTCCCACTTCTGCTGTAAAAGCTATATAAAATATGTATTCAGATGCCTGTGATGAGGTGACAGTGATGACCTATTAGTGATATCTTCTCAGGACTGCTTAAACTGTGCATGCCCAGGATGTGCATACTGTGTACTTCTGCACTTAAGCCCCATTTGAAGTCCTAGTAGGATTTATGCATGGATTTGATTGCATCCACACAATTTCTCACATGCACTTCAATTTGCATGTGGTTCTTCCATTTTGGGCTCTTCAACCTATTAAAACGCATGGCAAAGACAACTGGAGCGCTGTGTATATCTCTCAGCATGCACAGGGCTCTGTATCAGGGCACTGGTATTACTTGCAGTAATGGAAGAACTATTGGAATTGGATCCAAAGACCTAATTACAAGTGTGTAAGCACTTCTAGAAGGGATGAAAGGTTCTGATTTCCATCAGTTCTCTCTTCCAGATGCTGCCTTCCATGCTACATCCCACTCTATTTCCAGTGGTGCCTGATCCTCAGATATGGGTTGGGGTGTGGTGTTGTTGCTAGGCAGTAAAGCATGAAGAAGGAGGCAGGAAATCTCCTTCTACAAATAGAACTCCACTTACAATTCTTAGGATCCAACCCATTGTGTGTTTCTCTTGTTTTTTCACATGCATCAGTTCCCCCTCCCTGCCATAGCTGTCTCATATATGTATATAAAATACTTGTAAGAGAGAGTGTCCCCCCTCCTTCTCTTTCACTTTCTCTCTTCTTAAATTGGTTTCTTGCTGATGTCTTTCCCAGTGGCTGCCTGTGGGTTGTAATTAACTGCATCAGGAGGAATGGGTGGAAAAATCACATGGGCCAGAATATGATGCTTACCTTCAGGGAGTATTCAAATTGCCTAGAATTATCATACTGCTCAGCCATATGCCATATAGTTTGTAGTGCATGGATCCATATTGCCAGCAGCAAGCCTTAATCTGTTGGGTAACTATCAGCAGTTTGTGTGTGCCTAGGCTGCAAACAGTTATCTGACTGTAACTTTACTACATGGAGTTTTATTTTATTGTAAATTCTTAACTACAGCAACTTTAAAAACATTTAGTAGGTTAAAACAGAACATCTTTCTAATGCATTTTTACAAATCTGTTGTAGTAATAGGAAAGTACTGCTAACACATTCACATTCATCTACAAAACAAAGTGCCCTTGTTTTCTGTGTCTTCACTTTTATACATAAACATAAAATTAAATTGAAATCAAGTTACAAAAGTTAGAAGTACTTGAAACTACACGATCTGTCTACTTAGCACATCTGTAAAAATGAGGCTTGGCTGTTGGTTAGTAGGTAACATGTACCTACAGTTCAGATTAACTCTTCATACTACCTCGCTATGATGCATTGGTAAATGTTTTTTTTCCATTGTGTTACCACATTAGAAGCATAACTATGTCTGGTCATTGTGGGGCAACTGGGTTGTTATAAAGGAGCATACAGAAATAATTTGCTGTCGGGTAACTCGCATGGCACTCTTTTCTTCATATGTGCACATTGTGACTGTGCTTGTTTATTCTGTTCTTTCTCCATAGAGGTTGGATTACATAGTTACCTGTGGTGAGCTAGTTGAATGAATAATCCAGTTACACTTTACAGCTATATAGAAACTGGATAAATTCTGGCTATGTTGATGTCTTGGGAAGTCAGGGTAGATTTTACAGTATTATACAGGCAAGGCACAAGTCAGAAACAAAATTTAATGCGGAAGTGGCAGATTAATTATGAGTTGAAGTAGATTTATCTCAGTATTGATCGGTGCCTTTTCCTACTTCTCCCAGTGATGTTCCCCATGCCAGTTCCAGATGTCATGTTTCCTTTATAGTACTGTGTGTGTGTGTCTGTGTGTACTTATCTTGTGAAGACTCAAACAATTTGTATTTCAGGGAGGAAATCCCTGAAATTCAGGACATAATTCAATAAGTAGTGTCTACACAGATCTTTTATGATTGGGGGTGAACAAATAATGTGATTCACATAGAAATGATCTGCACATACCCCAGAGCAAAAGTGTCCCCTGCACTTTATACTTTTGCAGTCCACATTGCAAAGGGACTATGTTCTGATTGGTTTACTTAACTCCAGGATATTGGATGGCTTATTGTTCCTGGCTGCTGAATGCAAAATCTCTGAGAGAATATAACCCAAAGCTGTATAGTTCACCTTTAGATAATGTATAAAAATGACATGAAGAAATGGTAAATATGTCGTTTCCTATAACTTAGGAAATCACACTTCAATTGTAGTATTTAGGCATATTCAAAGAACATTAGCTGAATATCACCAGAGGGAAGAGTGGAAAGTGCAAACACAACCACTGTTTCATTTATCCAAGCTTTTTTATTCAATTGATCGTGTACCCACTTCCAGATATATAGCCACATTACCCATACAGGTGGTAGACAAAAAGTATTTCTAAGTTTGGACCCTTCTCAGTTAAGAGTTGAAGTCAGAAATCCATATAGGAACATCCAAAGCAGGTGGTGGCAAAGACTTGGCTTTGTAAGCTTGAACATATTGAGTAGAAAGTCTAGAACGGCCACCTTGTGTAAAACAACCACCACCACCTTGAGAAGATCTGTTGGCTGCAATTAGCAGAATCAGTTACCTGATTTTGTTGTTCAAATCAGGACACTGTATTTTGAACTGAATGCCTAATTGGGCCCATTCCTTTTCTTTCTCTTATTCTATCTCTAAACCTACGGTTACTTTGAAGTCATGTTATCATAGTCCTAGTATAATGCATGTTTTGTGCAGGTTCTCTCCCCCTGCCCCCCCCCCCCGATAGATCTCTGTACGTATAGATATAGACAGTTGTTTTTTATAGATGCATAAAATTATAGATGTATGTAGTCAGTATATTCTATGTTGGCATTTAACAAACTTAATTGCGGTTTTTTTTATGAAGGGTGGGGGAAGTAGCTATACATTATGTCTTGCTATTTCCAGAAAGGTGTTTTTTTTTAATCTTAAGGTCTGGAACAAATGCATATATTTCTAATGGTTACTTCCAATGTAAATGTTAAATATATATCAGAGGGAGAACACATGTTCTGTAACAGTATCTTGGTTTAAATGTTAGCTGTAATGAAATAAGGCTTCAAAAGCTGATAAAACAATGCCTAAAAAGATAGATCAATCTTCAAAAGGATTTTAGAGATACCCAACCATTCCCAGTTTGGCTAAAAATGTGTCGAAAGTTTGACTTGTTTCCCAGTGGCGTATTCTGGGTTTCAGAAGTTATGATGATGTATGGAAGATTTTGTAGGGTTAAAAAAAAATCCAAAACAATCAGTGATTGAAGAAGAAAACTAACTTCTATTCTTCTGATCAAAGCATTGTGAGTGACTTGAAAACAAGAAAAATCCCTTTGCGTCTTACAGTTCCTCCTCACATATGATTTTCCAGCAAAATGTTCCCTATAAATAAGTTATTATCACATTATCAAGAAGCATCAGAAGAAAGGAAGTTATAAAGAAGGCTGTATGGATAGTACAGGCTCTGACCTTTCTCAGTTGCTTTGTGAGCTGCTACAGGTATTGATTATCATCAAAATGGTTTCCTTCCTTCAGGACAGAAATACTTGCTACTCTGGAAAGGGCACTTACTTCTATGAACCTGACTTGTTTATTTTCTTCTGTTTCTTCTTCTTGCTGTTTTATAATCTTGTCTGTGAATTACTTTCTCATATCTCAAATAACCTCTGAATGTATAATTATGTATAAATTGTATATCACCACAGGCTTGGTTGCGTGCTTGAGAAATGACACCTTTTGTCTTTAGAAGGGACATCATTCCATAGATAATGATGCTGTCTGTGTTACTATATATAGTCAAATACATCTGGGTGCCCCCTGCCCAGCATTCTGTATTCATTGTTGTATTAGGATTTCTTCATTTAGATATTTGAATTTCAACTCATTTAACTCCCTAGTCATCTCTCTTTCTCCTATGAAAGAATAACGTTTGAGGTTATAACTTCTCTTTTCCTGAAGATCCTCTCACGCAGTTACTCTTTTCAGGCCTACTTCCCACCCCTATATTAGCACGTTTGTGCATAATGAATGGAGCTTAGTCCCTTGGAACAGTAGAAATTGGATAAAGGATAGACTGCTACAGTTATCGAAGTAATTCTATAGCTGTATGTATTGACACATACGGTGGGGCCGCGGTGGCTTAGTGGTTAAGACTCTGAACTGCAGACCGGAAGGTCGGCAGGACAGCAGTTCGAGACCCGAGTGCCGCGTGATGGAGTGAGCTCCCATCTTCAGTCCCAGCTCCTGCCAACCTAGCAGTTCGAAAGCAAGAAATTGCAAGTAGATAAATAGGTACCGCTTCGGCGGGAAAGGTAACAGTGTTCCGTGCACCTCGGTGTTCAGTCGTGCCGGCCACATGACCACAGAAGCGTCTTCGGACAGCGCTGGCTCTTCGGCTTAGAAATGGAGATGGGTACCACCCCCTAGAGTCGGACACGAGTGGCTGCGGACACCTTTACCTTTACGTATTGACACATTATGAACATCACACACATTATACCATAGCACATGTAAAAATGTAGCCAAAGGTGTGTGTGTGGCGTAGAGGTGGTAGTGGGGGGCTAGGTGGAATGATTTAAAAAATATGTTTAAACATAAATCAGCAGCATGGCTGCAGTCCAACCTGGTAAACCTTCATAGAAAGTCAAATAAGTAAATAATCACATAAAGTAACCCTTCAAACGTACTTAAATAAACCACCTCAAACAATTTTGAAGAGGCAGGATATAAATTGGCTGAATAAGTAAAATGTAGTGAAAACTTAGGGAAGGTAGACATGAAAGGTTAGTGAAATCCTGAATGAGAAACACAGAAAGGGAGATTGCTTGCAATCAGTTAATTAATTAATTAATTACATTTCTATACTGCCCAGTAGCTGAAACTCTTTGGGAGGTTCACAACAATTAAATTGGTATATAATGTAGCGTACACATTTTGAATGAGATTGCTTTGTATGATGAGGTTTTTATCCTAGGAAATGCATGAAGGAAAGATAATAGTGGAATGTTATCCCTGCCTTTTGGTCTAGACTACATGCAAGGTAGGTACTAGAAGGAAATATCCATTCCAGTATTCAGTTCTGCAGGTGGTATGTTGGTGCTCAAGCAAATCTCATTCCAGCAGACCTTCCTTCCCACTCAGTTGTATAGCTTTTGCTGACTACAAATTCCATTTTATGTTTCATTAGGATATGACAAAGAAGTAAAAAAAAAAAAAAATACACCTTCCATCCCAGAGTTAAATGCACAATAAACATTGAAGCTGAAATACTTAGTTTATCATTTGGCAATGCAGACAGATGGTCTTCTGTGAAAGATGTTCAAAAACTAAGCTGCTGTTTTATGTCAACAACAGACATTGATTGTGAGTCAATCAGCATATGGAGGGTTTGCTTTGGGTTACTTTGCAGGATGAAGTTTGGCTGTTTCTGCTACAAATCAGATAGTAAACCATTTATACATTTTAATATCAGAGTCAATTCATTATGATTCTCAATGTTGTAATGCAGTTCTCATAATAGAACTTCATGCCTTGCCAACATCAAAATTTAGGAGTCTAACTGTAGCAATAAAACACATTTTGTTATAAGCTTAGGTTGTGCACCTTCTTTAGTTAATGAAGACAATACTGGTCTGTTGAACTTACTGCGTTCTATTTGTAATTTTCTGTAGAGTTTCACTGTTATTCCTAAAGTCATCTGTCTTCTATAGGGAAGCGTTCTTGTGCTCAGTCTATTTCTGCAGGTCTCATGCCATTGTTCTCCACATAGTCTTGTCCATCTTGTATGCTTTGAATGTGAATGAATTCATCTTGTCCTTTTCTGATAGATGGATGTGTATGCCTGAAGTCACAGGGAAAAACCATAATGCCATATAGGAACATAGCTAATGTAATGGTTGCTCTGAGCACCCATGCCTGACAGAGAAGCGTAAAGATATTTATAAACTTAGGACTGTCCCAACATAGGGACACCATCCACTCTAAGCTGCTTTATACCAGGTCGGAATATTTGCCTGACAAGCCCAGTACTGTCTATTTTGACTAGCAGTGGGTTGCCTAAAGTGCTAGGCAGGGGTCCGCTCCCAGCCCTGCTTTATGATCCTCTTAACTGAAGATGACAGGGACTGAACATGGACTTCTTGCACACAAAACATGTGTTCTATTTTTTTTTTAATTCCAACTAACTGTCAAACGAACAAAAACCGTATTGAATTTAAATCTAGTTATTGACAGAAGGTAGTACATTTAATATCCCCCCTTTACTTTACAGACAAAACTTTAGGTGGAATCCATTAACTACTTGGAGGTTTTCTTTATGGTTCTTTATAAGAACAATTTGTGTTTAATCTCTTTTCCATATGTCCTTGATTTGTATATAGAATAAAATCATGCTATATTTTATAAAAATCAGTTATTTTGCCTTTCCTTTCAGTTAATTGCGTTTGGTATGTCAGTTTTTTTCTGCCATGGATATTTGCCACAGCACCATGTACCAAGGCTCCAATATTAGAAGTTCTGCAGTTTTCCATCTTTTAACTATTACCCACTAAGCTGTATGCAAAGCATGTGTTCTGCTAATGAGCTATGATCCCTCCCTGGTGAAAGATACAAAGGACAATCCATGGAGGTGTGGATTGCAGTCTTCATCTTTCCCTATTCCATTTATTTATTTTATTTATATCCCGCCTTTTTTCCTCTTGCAAGGAACCCAAGGCGGCTTACATTATCCTCCATGCCTGAAAGACACCTCTATTTTAAAGAAAATACCAACCACACATTTCCATCAGATACTGCTGAAAGCACCAGTCGTTCCTTTTACTGATCTGTGACAGAGGTGGTCAGCATAATCATCAACATGCCAAAAAAACATAACACAGGTGATGGCAAAGATAATATTTACGTTTTGAATTTCCGCTTGAGATTTTAAAAAAATCTTTTAATAATACTCAAACTATGGGTTTTGCAAGTTGCTAATGTACTGGTATTCTGCAATTTAAGGCAACCACTATTATTCTCTAAGAGCCCTAGAGGTCCTATGTGTACAGTTAAAGAAGGATGATGTTGATAGTCAATCTTGGGAGTTACTAGCTATCTAAAATTCTACAGTCAATACTGCTGCAATTTCACATGTGTTTAGCACTAGTAGTGTAGGAGGTGTTATGTCTAATGTAGAATTGAGATGACTCCCTCCAGGAGGGGTTATAGGTCACCTTAGACAGAATAGACAGATGAGGAAGAGAGGACAGGACAGGTGGCTTTCAAACTGTTGTCCTGGCAATTCTGATGTTCCTTAGAAGCTTATCAGGAATTCACTAAGGTTATCAGTAACTGCAAACAAGTCAAGAAGGGCAGCTTGATCCTCCTCTACAATATCCAGCCATTGTAGGATTGTACATGGGAATTCTAGGCCATATACTCAGAAAATACAAGATAATGGTGCCAGCTCATATGAGCTAGTATGTGCCCTTATAGCATGTTCCAGAATCCTCCACAATGCACAAGAGTTCCATGCCAGACACACAGCAGTTCTTTGTCAGATAAGTTGGTGTTAAAGAGCTTCCCTGTAGTGGAAAGCGTGAAGTATCTGTTCTACATGGTAGTGAGGATGTGGTAGGTACAAATCAGGTGGCAGTAGAAGATTAGACAAAGTAAGTTTAGGGAAATGCTTTGTCTTGAGGAGGCACCAGGAGGAAGACAGAAGAGTTTGATGAATTGAGAAGGGGATGCTGTTGCATTTGGTGCATAGAACATTGCAAATGAGCCAGTGTTAAGAGAAAGTGTACAGAAGGCAATGAGAAGAGGTACAGGTTAAAGACCGCAATATACTCAGGGGTACCAAGACCTTTTTAAAATATGAAGACCTCTAATATTTAAGGCAAAGCAGTCTAACACAGCTGTTCACCCATTAAGCCAAGGATAGGGAACCTCCAGCCCATGGAGGTTCCACACCTGGCCTGCAGAGGTTTGGGCTCGGCTTGCAGAGGTTTGGGATCTGCCTCCTCCTCTGCCCAAGCCCCACTAGTCTTGGAGGCTAGTACAGGCATGGGGAAAAGATGTGGAAAGGAATCTCCTTTTTACATCTGATCTGTGATTGTCCCCAATGAGAGGGCAAGCAGTGCAAAGGGGAATCTCTTTGTTATCTGATCACAGATTGGAAATAACTAGGATTCTGGCTGAGTGCACACAGCTTGTCCCTCACCTGCCCCAGCAAACAAGGCTGGCAATGCACTCAGATGGCAGTTTCAGGAGTCGGCTTAGTCCCAACCATGGGGCTCAGCCACCCCCTGTCTGAGTGCATTCTGCTTGTCCCTCACCTTCCCCAAGTGGGGAAAGCGAGGGCCAAGCAAAGCTGACTCCCCAGCCAGAGACCTAATGACATTGGGATGGATGCCCCTGATGTCATGCATGGAGCCCCGCTCTCTGACGTAATCTGGGCTGTGGCAGGTCTGGGGGAGCAAACCTCCCCTCAGAACCAATATGATTCCCCACTGCTGCATTAAACTGTGCTTCTGTGTTTATGCCTTGGCTATTATTATTATTTCCCCTTCATGGATCACTGTCTTGTTGTGGCGAAGGGGCTTGCGTAACTCAGTGAAGCCATAAGCTATGCCGTGCAGGGCCACCCAAGATGGACAGGTCATGGCAGAGAGTTCTGACAAAATGTGGTCCACTGGAGAAGGAAATGGCAAACCACTCCAGTATTCTTGCCGAGAAAACCCCATGGAACGTATCACAAGGCTAAAAGAGATGATGCCGGAAGATGAGCCCCTCAGGTCGGAAGGTGTCCAATATGCTACTGGGGAAGAGCAGAGGGTATTTCCAAGTAGTGCCAGAAAGAGTGAAGCGGCTGGGCCAAACCCAAAAGGACACTCAGCTGTGGATGTGTCTGGTGGTGAAAAGAAAATCCGATGCTGTAAAGAACAATATTGTTTAGGAACCTGGAATGTCAGATCAATGAATCAAGGTAAGCTGGAGGTGGTCAAACATGAGATGGCAAGATTGAACATCGACATCTTGGGAATCAGCGAACTCAAATGGACAGGCATGGGCAAATTTAATTCAGGTGACCATCATATCTACTATTCTGGGCAAGAATCCCTTAGAAGAAATGGAGTAGCACTCATAGTCAACAAAAGGGTGGGAAAAGCAGTACTGGGGTACAATCTTAAAAATGATAGAATGATCTCAGTACGAATCCAAGGCAAACCATTCAACATCACAGTAATTCAAGTCTATGCCCCAACCACTGAGGCCGAAGAAGCTGAGGTTGATCGGTTCTATGAAGACCTACAACACCTTCTAGAACTAACACCAAAAAAAGATGTCCTCTTCATCATAGGGGATTGGAATGCTAAAGTAGGAAGTCAAGAAATCACCGGGATAACAGGCAGGCATGGCCTTGGTGTACAAAATGAAGCAGGGCAAAAGCTAATAGAGTTTTGCCAAGAGAACATGCTGATCATAGCAAACACTCTTTTCCAACAGCACAAGAGGCGACTCTACACATGGACGTCACCAGATGGTCAATATCGAAATCAGATTGATTATGTCCTTTGCAGCCAAAGATGGAGAAGCTCCATACAGTCAGTAAAAACAAGACCTGGAGCTGACTGTGGCTCAGATCATGAGCTGCTTCTTGCAAAATTTTGGCTGAAATTGAAGAACATCGGGAAAACCACTAAACCGTTCAGGTATAACCTAAATCATATCCCTGATGAATATACAGTGGAGGTGAGGAATAGATTTCAGGGATTAGACCTGATAGACAGAGTGCCTGAGGAACTATGGACGGAGGTCCGTAACATTGTTCAGGAGGCAGCAACTCAATCCATCCCAAAGAAAAAGAAATGCAAGAAAGCAAAGTGGCTGTCTGATGAGGCTTTACAAGTAGCTCATGAAAGAAGGGAAGCGAAAAGCAAGGGAGAAAGGGGAAGATATACCCAACTGAATGCAGAGTTCCAGAGAATAGCAAGGAGAGACAAGAAGGCCTTCTTAAATGAACAATGCAAAGAAATCGAGGAAAACAACAGAATGGGAAAGACTCGAGATCTCTTCAAGAAAATTGGAGATCTCAAGGGAACGTTTGGTGCAAAGACGGGCATGATAAAGGACAAAGAAGGCAGGGACCTAACAGAAGCAGATGAGATTAAGAAGAGGTGGCAAGAATACACAGAAGAACTATACAGGAAAGATCTGAATGTCCCTGATAGCCATGATAGTGCGATCACTGAACTTGAGCCGGACATCCTAGAGAGTGAAGTCAAGTGGGCCTTAGGAAGCATTAGTAACAACAAAGCTAGCGGAGATGACAGTATTCCAGCCGAGCTATTTAAAATACTAAAAGATGATGCTGTTAAAGTGCTGCATTCAATATGCCAACAAATCTGGAACACTCAACAGTGGCCACAAGACTGGAAAAGGTCAGTTTACATTCCAATTCCAAAGAAGGGCAATGCCAAAGAGTGTTCAAACTACCGCACAATTGCGCTCACTTCACATGCCAGCAAGGTGATGCTCAAAATCCTACAAGCTAGGCTTCAGCAGTATGCGAACCGAGAACTACCGGAAGTACAAGCTGGGTTTAGAAGAGGCAGAGGAACTAGAGGCAGAGGAACAAATCGCCAACATTCGCTGCATCATGGAGAAAGCAAGAGAATTCCAGAAAAACGTCTATTTCTGCTTCATTGACTATGCTAAAGCCTTTGATTGTGTGGATCACAACAAACTGTGGCAAATTCTGAAAGTGATGGGAGTACCAGACCACCTTACCTGTCTCCTGAGAAACCTGTACGAGGGTCAAGAAGCAACAGTAAGAACCAGACATGGAACAACCGATTGGTTCCAAATTGGGAAAGGAGTACGACAAGGCTGCATATTGTCACCCTGCTTATTTAACTTATATGCAGAGTACATCATGAGAAATGCCGGGTTGGATGAATCAGAGGTCAGAATTAAGATTGCTGGGAGAATTATGAACAACCTCTGATATGCAGACGATACCACCCTAATGGCAGAAATCGAAGAGGATCTCAAGAGGCTCTTGTTGAGGGTGAAAGAGGAGAGTGCAAAAGCTGGTTTGAAACTCAACATTAAAAAAACTAAGATCATGGCATCTGGCCTCATTACTTCCTGGCATATAGAAGGGGAAGAAATGGAAGCAGTGACAGATTTTACTTTCTTGGGCTCCAAGATCACCGCAGACGGTGACTGTAGCCATGAAATTAAAAGACGCTTGCTCCTTGGGAGGAAAGCTATGGCCAACCTAGACAGCATAGTAAGAAGCAGAGACATCACCTTGCCGACAAAGGTCCGTCTAATCAAAGCTATGGTTTTCCCAGTAGTAATGTATGGCTGTGAGAGCTGGACTATAAGGAAGGCTGAGCGCCAAAGAACTGATGCTTTCGAACTGTGGTGCTGGAGAAGACTCTTACGAGTGCCCTGGACTGCAAGGAGGTCAAATCAGTCCATCCTAAAGGAAATCAACCCTGAGTGCTCATTGGAAGGACAGATAATGAAGCTGAAGCTCCAATATTTTGGCCACCTAATGCGAAGAGAAAACTCCCTGGAAAAGACCCTGATGCTGGGAAGGACTGAAGGCAAAAGGAGAAGGGGACGGCAGAGGATGAGATGGCTAGATAGCATCACGGATGCAATGAATATGAACTTGAGCATGCTCCGGGAGAGAGCGCAGGACAGGAAGGCCTGGCGTGCTATGGTCCATGGGGTCACGAAGAGTCCGACACGACTGAATGACTGAACAACAACAACAATTATTATTATTTATCGTATGGCACATTTACATCGCATTACAATAAAAACATAGAGCATAATAAATATGAAATGTAAAATATAAAATATAGACAGGAATATTACAAACATATGTCTCTGTTACAGATATAGTTTTTTACTTCAGTTGTCACAGCAGAGTCTCCATTGCAGGCTTGGTTTTGACACTTTGTCACTATATGTTGGATAGTTTGTTTTTCAGCCCCACAGTCACAATGTGATAATGTTGTTTTGCCTCATTTATAAAGGGCATATGCACATCTACCATGACCCATGTGAATTTGGTTCAAGGTTGTCCATATTGCACGGAGCTGGTCAAATCCAGGTGGTTTTTCCAAGATGCAGGGCAAGCTTCGGCATTGTGGGGGCAGTTTCCTAGCCAATGTTGTTTCCACGTGTTGTGGATATTGAAATCATCTTCTAGAAGAGCTTTAGCAGTAGAAATGTCTGGATGTCTCAATCTTAACCTGTTTCGCTCCAAGTAGGTTACGTCATTTAATATTGGTAGCTGGAGAATGTCAGTAATCTTCCGGTATTCTTGAAGAAGGGAGCTCTTTTGTCTTGCATCCAGAGGTGGTATATGTCGCAAAACAGGCAGCCAGTATGTGGGAGTAGATCGTATCATCCCACTAACAATATGCATTGACTCATGCAGTTGTGTATTGATCTTTCTCGAGTGCAGACTATTAAGCCACACTGGGGCACAGTACTCTGCTGCTGAGTAAACCAGACTGAGTGCGGTTGTTCTCAGCGTATCCGCTGTTGAGCCCCAGCTAGTGCCGCATAGTTTGTGTAGAATGTTATTTCTACTTCTCAGTTTGGAAGCAGTCTTCATCAAGTGTTGTTTATAGGAAAGTGTCCTATCCATTGTGACTCCAAGATATTTGGGATGCATGTTGTGATTGAGCCGGTTTCCCTTAAATTGAACGTTGAGCTCTCTGCCTGCTGATCTCTTACAAAGGTGGAAGCATGTTACTTCTGTCTTTGTTGGATTGGGCTGTAACCTCCACTTACAGAAATATTTATCCAGTATGTCTAGGTCAGAAGAGAGGACATCTTCAGTTGTCTCAAAGGATTTATGTTGTGTGGCTTTAGCCCAATCATCCATGTAGCCAAACTTCGACTTTGTGTGTGGTATGTCAGCTATGTATAGATTGAAAAGGAGAGGTGCAAGAACCGAACCTTGTGGTAGTCTGTTGTTTAAAATTTTAGGGACGCTAGTATCCTCTCCTATAGTCACAGAGAAAGTTCTTCCAGCAAGCCTAAGTCAGGTAGTTTTTCAGCATGAGGTTACTTGTATTAATTTATAAAGTAGTCCATGTCTCCACACTGTATCATATGCTGCACTTAAATCTATAAAAGCAACTGATGTTTTTTGCTTCGCCTGATATCCTGCTTCTATATAGGTTGTTAGTGAAAGCACTTGGTCAGCGCAGCTTCGTGCGGGGTGAAATCCAGCTTGTTCCACTGGAATTATCTGGAGTATCTTCTGGCTGATTCCTTGGCTATGCACTACTGTGATTCCATCTAGCCATTTCCTTTTTTCTTTCCTGCTTGTGACTCTTGCAAGGTGAAATTTTTTTCAGATTGGACTATTAACTACTGTCCAACTCTTCTAGTGACATTTGGACCATATTTCTTTATTTATAAATGAATGAATATTGATGATCCTCCATCTAACTAAAATGGTCAATATGAAACAAGTGTTCAATGCATCTGTAAAACTCATTTAATGTTAAACTATTCCTGGTCAACAATAGGGATGTATGAGAATTTCATTTTTACTTGCAAAAGATGCAAGCATACCCCGTTCAAAGTTTTGAATGCGAGTACGAGCATGTGTCTGCCGAAAATAATCACAAATCACTGAACACATGTTCACATTCATCTCATCCCAAATTCCCAGTTCAATTTGTACAGATTTTCTAATTTGAGCAAATTTCCGCAGTAGACCAAATCAGACCCACTTTATTCTGCAGAGGAAATTTGTGCAAATTTGGGGAGATTTGCACAAATATCCCATTCAACCTCTGCTCAATTTGCGCAACCTCTGCTCCATTTGTGCAAAGTGAACAGCAAACACGAACGGGAATCGGGCACAAGACGAGCAGTGAGATGATGTTCAGAGGGTCCTAGTGATCTTCAACATCATTAGTTTTCCCATCCCTAGTCAATAAACATTATTTGCTTAATTATCAAATGTTAGGAGTCTCTGGAAAATGACATGATCTGAAGGTTTTCGTACTAAGGTTGGTAGGTGACTATGATAAAAATAGAATGATTAAGAATGAGAGGCACATTTCAACAAAAATTCCTACTGGAAGATATCAAGTCTGAAGCATTACCTTTATCATTGGAAAACACCACAGAGCTCACAATCCAATGTATTTTTAAACTTCCCAAATCCCTTGTTAGTGAGGCTTGTCTAAGTTGTCAAAGTTAGTGTTACAAATCCTCCAGTGGCAGTTATCAAAAGAAGGATTTGGGGGGGGGGGAGGCAAGAAGCATCTCTTAAAACAAATGTAGTTAAAATCTGAGAGATGGGTGGGGCTAGAGCACAGTATGAGCCTCCTATTAGCCTAGTAGAAAAGTGAGGATTTTTTTTTTATTACAGCAATGAAAATCTCCCTTGCATATCATCTCTAATCGCTAATAAAAGCAGTGGCATTTGGCAGGGGCAATGTCCCTCGTGGTTTTTAATGGTTACTGCCTGGAGGCCAAGAGACCAATGGTTTGCAGTTGTGGCTTTGTGTGAAGGAAATCTGTTCACTGATTAAAATGACTTGTTGTCATGCTTTCAGTGATAAATGTCCAGAATGACTGGGGACAATGAAGTGCCAATGCAATAATGTCTCCTGCATGGTTTCATTGAAAATAGAGACTGAATAAGAACACAGTTTGTACAATTGTCATGCATTTCAGTGGGGCTTGCACAGAATTTTCTAATGGTTGTATCCCAAATTGGTGTGAATTATTATTATTAGTTTCACATTCATTTTTATGTGGCAGAATCACCATAAAGTGATGTCCACTCAGTCATTTTAGTGGTAAATCTTTTCTCTAAATAAACCCAGTTTGGTGAAAACATGTATTGGGGAAAACGTGTATTCTCCTAGTTTTAAGAAATTTGGTTTGGGATCCATTCTTTCAAAAGTAGATAATCACATAAGCATTATATATGCTGCAAACACTTCTTATGAATAGAATTGATGTTCTGGTTAGTCACTGATTCTTAACATCTGTTAATTAATTTGTTGCATCAGTATTTCCCTTTCTCTTCTGTTTTCTCTCAGATCTCCTTAGCATTCATTACAGTGAAGTCACTTTGTGATTAGAGTATTACTTGTCTTTTCTACTTTATGTTGTCAGTGTCTCCAATCTGTATGGTGGATATATTTTTATAAATAATTCCAGCAGCAACTGACGGGACTTTCAAAGGCAACTGCACAACACTGGAGAAAAATTATCATGTGTTCTTTGCGAACTGTTTGAAGCTGGAGGTCTTTCTAGAAGTGAGATAATACACAAGTAACTAACTTTGAAGAATCTGCAATGAAGCCACCAAACAGCATGGTAGCCATTACATTTGATCATTACTTGTCTCTGGGCTAGGTTTTAAAAATAATCTTAAATATGGAATCCTAATTCTTTCATCTTCCAACCTGTTGACCTGGCATGATGCCAGCATCTGTGCTGTCTTGGAAAGAAAGTGTTGTTTTTCTTTCTTTTAAATAAATAATGCTAAGTAACAGCAAACTAAACTACCTCAAAGTTGCAATTTCTTCAGAATCTTTGAACGACTTAAATGTTTGCATAGTTTTCCCTCTTCAAATTTGTCTCAAATGGAAAGTGAAGATACCTATTATTTTTGTAAGAGCCCAGGTGCTCATCCTAATTCTCCACTCTGAACCACTTATGGGCTGACTATATACATTTAACAGATAATACAGTTTTGTGTTGAAATAATGTTGAATTCATAGCATTTAAGGATAGGCAGCTTCCATATTGTGTTTGGGTGTCTTTCATTTAATCATCTGAGCTGTTTTTAGTTCTTTTGACTTTTTGGAAGAAAAAAAACCATGCGAAGTCTGAACAGGCTTGTGTGTGTTTTTTTAAGTCCATATTTAGCTCATTAAGACCTCTGCTTAATTGCTTTGCCATATTGCTGCTGCCTTAGCAGTTATCTGCCAGTTAGTGAAGCTCATTTCCCTACTGAATTTATCACAATAGCTTGGCTTGCCAGGAATCAGAATCCTTTATGGCATCTTTCAGAAGTTCCATGTCAAACTTGATGCTTCTGCACAAGCCTCAAGACTGAGTGTAAACAGGATTTGTCTCTGTTTTTACACCCACCTACTGGGAAGTACATCGTTTGCTTGCTGCTTTGGATACCACTTTGAGTTTTTGTTTGTTTGTTTTACTTGCCATTGAAACAAGAAATGATTTGAATATGTAATTCAGTCCAAGGAGGTAAAGGTGTATTTCGCTGCATAAGGAGAGATTTTTTAAAACAATCTTCTACCAGAACTAGGTGAAGAACTGCCTAGAAACTGTGAACTCTGGCCCTCCATATGTTGTACATTAACTTCCTATTAATCAAGAGTTAATTGTAGTAATGAGCCATGACAGGAAATACATTTTTCCTCATCTTAAAACTTCAGAAGCTGCCCCCAGCACAGTTGTTAGGCAAATTTAATGGAAAGCTTTTGAGACCACAGCCAGTCTTCATTTAGCAGTGAATGACTGCTTTGTAACCAACTGCATCTTTAATATCCAAGGAGATTTCCAGATTAGTCAGTTTCTTTCTTCTTTCTAATAGTTTATCTCAGAGATTCTCTTAACAAACCTGAAAAAATGTATAGTATGCAGTAAACTCATTAGTGCTTTTTTTTTTTTTAATCTTCTTAGGGATGCTAAGCAGCAAAGCCAACTCTTCTGAATGTGAGATAGCTACTTATGTGAATCCTAGTAGAAATAAGGAGGAGCATGGAAACTTGCTTCTAACTCCAGCCAGCTACTGCTGTACAAGATAATGTATATCTCAAGGAACTAATTTCCCAAACAAAAGAGTCAGTTCTTTCTTCGGCCAAACTCAAACCAGCTGTCAGCTAATTTTTACACAAAGAACTAAAGCTTATTTCAGTTTTGTTTCAGCCTCTGTCGTTATCTTATTTATTTTTTTCATTAAGGAAATACCTTTATTTGATATAATGAGCAGATAAAATTCTGATACCATGTCAGAATGCTGTCTTTTTGGGGCATCAAATGCCCCCCCCCCAAACACACACACACTACTTTGTAGTGTTTTTAATCCCTTCTCACCCTTACCCAATTACATATAATTGTTTTCTTAAATGAGTTGGTGTTGTAGCCTCAGCAACCTTGTCTACTTAAGCCGTTCTGTTTGTTCATTATTATTCCCCCCCCCCGCGCGCATGAAAAGGGTTCCTTGCATCTCTCTAAACGTGTTGTTTTTCTTTTTCTTTTTCATTTAAACCCTTTTCTCCTAGCATCCTGGCTAGAAAATGGAAATTTATCAGGAGACTTCATCTACTTTAATAATCTCTTTTTAATGTAATCCCACAGAAGACAACTGCTACATCAAACATGCTCATTTGGCCTATGTCATGCATCTCCCATTTCCCTTTCTATAATGTAATCCATGATTTCACGTGTTTCTTTAAAAGTTATTTCTTTACAAAGGAAAATGTTCTTGCTATAGGATAATTATATTCACACACACACATGCACAGACCTTTAAAATGAAGAGGGGAAGATTTACACTGTAGAGAACAGAAACTTTCATGAGATACTATGCAATTTTAGGCCAAGCTTGATATTACAGTAAATGCTGCTGCGAAAATGGATCCTGTTAAGTGTTACTCACCACACCCCATCCTCTGTAAAATTTAGTGAGTGGAAAGGCACATTTGGATCAAAGCCATAGTCCGAACCTAATATATTCCATACTGCAACAACATATCATTCTCTGCTCTTCCTATTATTTTCTAGGCATGTCAAAGTTTAATTTTGTCCTATAAGGCTCTAGGAGAGCAATCCTATGGGGACAGATGGTCACCTCCAAACCTGGAGACGACCGCCTATCCACTGCAGGGTGGGAGGAGTGGTGAGGAGCACATCTCCTCCATGCTCCCGCTGCCCTGATTTCACGGCTAGAGAGTCGATTTCAGCTGTCTAGCTGCGGGACTTCGGAATGTGGGGTGCAGAGGCTGGATGACACATCGGAAGTGTCGTACCAGCACGTCCAACCTCCCCAGCCTGCCCCCAGGAATGCCCCATTTCCCCCACTCCCTGCTGCTCTTCCGAACGCAGAGAGTGGAGCCGATCTGCGCTGCCTACACGGCGGTGCGGGAGGGGGTGCAAATCGGTTCTCTGAGAACCGACCTCAGAGCATGGGCTCCGAGGTCGGTTCCTGGGAACTGACCAGTCCTATGGCCACCTAGCCATAGGATTTGGCCCTAATTGACTTTGCTACCTTCTGTGTCTAGGGAGTCATCTCTTCTTCCTCCTCTATTTTAGAAGTAAGAAAGTGCTCTCAGTGATACCAGTTCAGACAGAACAATTTAAAAAAAGAGGTGACCTCTTTGATTTCCACATGTTGGTGGAACTTTCTTCCTCTTGAATGTTTTGTCAAGCATCTTGGTTGGTCCCAGAAAGGGGATATAGAGTTACAATAAATAAATAGGATTCACATCGGCATGTATGATACATCCTGGCTTGGTGATGAAATTATAAACTGCCTGTGATGAAAAGTATGGGTCTTAGAAAAGCCTTATCTGTTGTGTTTGATTTGTAATAAGTTTATTCATACATGCAGCACATGTTACTGCAGTCCTCAGTATAACGTACTCATCTGCATGAACTCACCCTAATATATTACTCAAGAGGTCTCTGTTATCTGTTCCCAAGCTTTGTTTTCTGCCACTATATAAAAAGACTTAGGAAACATTGAAGGTAGTTAGAACAACTTTTGTGGGGTTGTGCCCCTGCAACATCTAGAAGAGAACAAAATTTCCCCTCATGTCAGTGGGATCTGTGATAACTGGCTGCATTCACATACACTCTAGTTTTGTGCTACATGAATGAATCTTCAGATATAAAATTTACTATAGTTTAATGAATGAACCTTGGGCTCATTACCCTCTTCCCCTCTCCTCTTCCGGCGTCAGAAGCTTTTGCTTTTGCTTTCCAGATAACCATAGTTTGTTCTTATGCCTAGGCCTTGCCAAACCATAGTTTGTTTGTGTTGTCTAAACAAGCTGATTTCAAACAGACACTACTGTTAACACAAACAACAATTCTTAATTTGTACATAAAGGCAAAGTTATCAGTAGCATCACATGGTGGATCTCCTTATGGACTGTACCTTTTTAGATTGCAGGGTGAGTGAATTTGCTCATTCATATAGAAGGTGACTTTGCTCATTCATATATAAGAAATCCTTGCCCTTTTAGAACTAGCATCTCAGAACAAACCTAAGTTAAAACTCCTCCATGAGGGATTCTGAACAGCATCTGATTTTGAAACTTCCATATTAGCAGTATTTCCCAAAGATAATAGAAGAATGCTATCTAATTTAGGGTGCTCGGAGGGGGGGGGGTCTGGAAAAAGATCAGGAGTTGAAGTCATTTACTATGCATTTAATTTCAGTCAGTAGAAAATATAACCTTGTTTCGGAGAAAGCACTTAGTATCACCAAGTTATACCATTTAAAATCACTCAAAAGCCATGTGGAACAAAAAAGTTTTTTAATGGTCTCACTAAAACTTAACAAAGAAGGGGTGAGTCTAATCTCCTTAGGAAGAGAGTTTCACAATTGGGGTACTACCATAGATAAGGCCCTGTCCCATGTTCCCATGAACCTAGGTTTTCTTCGTGGTGGGACATGGGCCTCCAAAGCAGACATTAATCTACCCTGGCACAAACCATTTAGAACCAGTATGTGAATTATGCCCAGAAATACATTTGCAGCTATTGCAGTTGGTACAAGATTGATACAATAGGTGTGCACCAAAAAGCAATCTGGAAGACATATTTTGCACTAGTTGCAGTTTCTGAACAGTCTTAATGGACAGTTACATGGATCACTATGGCCAGATCTGCCATCACCAGGAAGTGGTACAACTGGTGCACCGGCCAAATATCCTTGCCACAGTAGCCACCTGATCCTCCAGGAGCAATGTCAGGTCCAGAAGTACTTCTGTGAATGCAATCCTTCAGAGACAGTGCAACCCCATCCAGAACAAGCTTGTACCCCCAATATTGGATTCTTGGTGGCTTTAAAAGAAGTTTAGTGACCAACAAAACATCCATGTTAAGATTGTTTAGATGTGGGATGAGGTTCAGTCATTCACTGCATCAAGAGAATGGTCCGGGATTTCAACAGCATCTTTGGCATCACTTGAAAAAGAAAGATAGAAGTGTGTCTTACCAATGTTCAGTATTAATTATGTATGAAATATATTGAAGAAGTGAAATGTATTTAATTAATTAAAATCTTTCTTGGCTTCCTTCAGAGCAAGAGCCCTCCCAAGGCAGCATACAATAATAAAACTCATAATAAAAACAGATGCAGTAATAAAAACAAGAAAAACAGTAAAAATGCAATAAAAAAGAGCAACAGAGCAAACATTCTAAAAACAAACAAACAACAACATAAAATAAAACTTACAACAGACTAGTGCAACTACAACCCAATCTGATAACACATAATCAGGGGAAGGCCAGAGTAAAGAAGTAAATTTTCAGGGCCTTTTAGAAAGGCCTTCTGTCATGTGGACACCTGCCTAAACTGCTCTCACAGGTGAGCAAATGAGAAGGGCCCCTCTTGCTGATCTTAAAGTGTGGGCAGGCTGATATGGTTGAACTTTTCTGATGACTATGCTTAAAGTCTGATGTACGCTCCTCTCATCTCTAACATCCTGCTAAATGCTGTACATGTGTTTGTAGCTTTCACCTTGTTTGTCAGTAATTTGGAGTAGCCAATGTTGTTGATATGGAATGAATTGTTTGTTATAATTTGTTTACTGAGTTTTCAGTAATGCTGAAAGAGGTGATTTGAAGCAATAAGTGTTTTGTGGAGGAAGCAACAAAATCGGCTTAAAAGATTTGGGAATAAGAAGCCAAAATAGGAGATTGTGGGACTCTTTGCATGACATGACAGCCAACCATGGGTTATTTAACCAACGGTGAGACTGTGGTGCATGTGGGGTGCATGCAGCTGCCATTTTGCATATCCAACCCCCACTTGGAGGTGTTGTGTCATGTGAAGCAACCCTTGCATAACCCTAAACAGACCACAGTTGGTTAACCCTCGCATAACCCATGCTCTCTGGGTTTGTACGACATGACAACACCTGAGTGGGGGTTGGATATGCAAAGTGGCGCCCATGGGCATTTCAGCTCATTGTGGGTTAAATAAACCATGACAAGCCACACCATGTCATGCGAATCAGTTCAGAGTGTGTGTGTGCGCGCGCGCACACACACGACAAAGGCTAATTACTAGCTAACAAGTGCAAAAAGGATGCAAACATTTGAATGGACAATGAATCTTCATCCACTCTTTTTCTGTTGTGTCAGTCTGTTTTAGATTCTCTGCCTCACAAACTCTGAGAGTCTTTGTGAATTTGCTTTTTTTGTTTAAAGGTATGGTATGGTGTCTAGCAATTTTAGTTATGAAAGTATCATGATGAAAAGGTACTTTGGCTTATGAAAATATGGGTCCCAAAATACGGTACATTATAAAATGTCCCCCTGAATCACCAAAGGCCCTTCTCTCAGTCTCACCACTGTCACTGGCATGTTTGGTGGGAACCCGGGAGAAGGCCTTCTCGGTGGCTGCCCCACAGCTGTGGAACACCCTTCCCAGGGAGGCTAGGATGGCTCCCTCCTTGATGTGTTTCGGAGGCAGACTAAAACATTCTTGTTCCAGCAGGCCTTTGGGACTTAGTTGGAACCTGAGGGTAAACTGCTAAAATGCTGTTTTAAAATGCAGCTTTAATGTTTTAATATAATTTTAATTATATTGTTGTTTAATTTTATATTTTAACTTTTGTATATTTTCATGTTTTAATTGTATATGTTTTAATCTTTATAAGCCGCCTTGTGTCCCAGTACTGGGAAAAAGGCGGAGTATAAATAAATATAATAACAACAACAACTTGTCATCTCTTAGCTTTCACTAGTGTTCATGTTTCATGACTCCCATTCTCTTGATCTAGTTTCCAAAGATCCAGCATGTTTGTGACTACCGGGTGATATCAGTGGTAAAGATGGTGCTCAGCAATCCTGTGAGGAATGTATGTTGTTGTGCCACATTATAAGGCACCACATAGTTGAAATCTTAATGTAAGGTGATGGAGCTATTTTCTATATCTTTTTTTAAAGCCTCCAAGACAGCAGCCTGCCTAAAGTTATCCCTCTTTTGGAATAAATTATCCAACTGTAGAATGGAAAGTTACTCTTCCCCTGCCCACCCCGGTCAAGAACTTTGCTTTGTTTGTTTATAATGTATACAGTATGTAACAATTACTTTTTAGAACCCTGTTGTGTTACCATGGGTTACGCATGTCAGCACTGTTCTATCAAAGTTATCTGCCGCGTTATTTACAATCTTCAGTGTACATTTCTAGGTGAATTATTGACATTGAAGCATTAACTGGGGAGAGGAAAGTTAGGTAGATTCAAGGGTCTTGTTGTTAATTTAGGGTTATTAATGGTGATCCCAATCAGGATAACTTAGGATGCATGATTTCAATGCCCATTATTAAAATAAAATATGAAAAACCAGATGACCCCCAGGGTTTTTTTGGACTGAATCCAGTGGTTACCTTCCTCCATAGGAAGAAAACCATTGGATGCAACAACCCTTTGTTGTCAGGCTTTGAGGAGGGGGCGGGGGAGATAGGTGTGACAGCTTTTGGAAGTAAAGCTGATGAAGTGAGGAACAGGGACTTGTCTCTCTTTGCATCCTCCTAGTGAGACTTTCAACATAGAGAGGTTGAACATTAAGTTTGATTTGGAAAACAGCAAAAATGTTTCATTTTGTTGCACTTGTTATGTTTCTGGGCTGGTTTGTTTTTGTGGTTTAATTGTTTTGATTGATTGTTAGCTGACACAAAAGCCTTTGTTTGCTGACTGCTGGATTAAAAGTTATTAAAATGAATTAGATAACTTTGTGTCTGAATGCCAGCTGCTATGTTCTGAGTTAGCCCAACTTTCTAACAGTCATCAAGGAAGCCCCGCATACAGCAGTCAAAATGTTGAGGTTACAAAGGCACAAAGATCAGGAGCTAATCTGTTTTGGAAAGAGAGTTTTGCTGTGGTCCCCAGTGACGGAATGTTGAAAAGTGTCCCATGTCCAAAGTGTAATTGGAAATTCCAAGTTCAGGAAAAGCATCATATGGCCCCAGAGGTTTGTGACTAGAGAAGCTGAACTCTGTGTATGAAACTGTATCATTCCAAGATTGCAAGGCCTGCTGAACATTATTTTAATTTAATTTAGCTTCAGTTTGTTAATCTTCCTCCAGCTCCACAATATGACCCAAAACTCTAGAATGCTAGGCCTGGCTCTTTTTACTTCACACACCATGGTTGGCTTGAGTGGTCTAGGTAAATCACAGAGCTTGCTTCAAATGTATCTGACATTATGTACATGGGCAGACTGGAATCTTGGCTTCACGTGTTCTCTATTCCCTCTCTCTCCTTCCCTGCCATGCCACAATGTCTTAACTTCAGGTTTCTAAGCAGACAGTATGGTTTCTTCAAACCAAGGAAACTGTGGTTTGAGCCAGGTTAGATGAGTTCTCAGAAGAAAGTTAAGAAATTGCAGTGTGATAATGGAAAATAGTCACCTGGCAGGATCCAGACCATAAGAGTATTTATGTGCCATTTTTGTTCATTTAGAAAAGCTTAATTCCAGGAGATGAAAGGCAGTGGTTTTCAGCAAAAAGCACATAAGTGTTTGAAAGGAGTTGAGAAGGAGGTTGGTCAGGATTATCAGCCCAATTCCTAAAGATGTGGTCATTTCTGCACATACAGGCATGTGGTGTATTGCTCCTTTAAGAGAACTGTAGGAAATTCTCATCTAGCAAATGTTAAAGTAAAATCAATAAAGGCTCCCGCAGTGCTTGATAGTTCTTGCCTGAGAGTGGTTGTTGAATGTATTGGTCATCTTAATAAATGTTGGTGGTTATAGAAGATTTAGGTGTCCTGAGATTTATCTAAATTCAACAGATATTGCATAGTTTCAGAAGCCAGTTTGAATTTCTTCTCAGTAGTGGGCAACAAACATTAAGGTAAAGGTAAAGGTGTCCCCAACCAGTCGTGTGCGACTCTAGGGTGTGGTGCTCATCTCCATGTCTAAGCCGAAGAGCCAGCACTGTCCGAAGACGCTTCTGTGGTCATGTGTTCATGACTGAACACCGAGGTGCACAGAACGCTGTTACCTTTCCCACCAAAGCAGTACCTATTTATCTACTTGCAATTTCTTGCTTTCGAACTGCTAGGTTGGCAGAAGCTGGGACTGAAGACGGGAGCTCACTCTGTCACGCAGCACTCGGATCTCGAACTGCTGTCCTGCCGACCTTCTGTTCTGCAGTTCAGCATCTTAACCGCTAAGCCACCGCGGCCCACAAGGGCTATTACTTGTATTCTGATTTCAAATTAATGTTTGTGTTAATTTGAGCAAACTTAGCAGACACAGAATAAGAGGACAGGTCCTTTTATGGATCAGTAACTGATTAAAGAACAGCAAGCATGGAGTAGGAATAAATGGTAAATTCTCCGAATGGAAGGAAGTAAATAGCGTGGTCCCACAGGGATCTGTATTCAGACCAGTGCTTTTTGACCTGTTCATAAATTATCTGGAATTAGGAGTGATCAGTGAAGTGGCTAAGTTTGCGGATGACACCAAATTATTTAGGGTGGTTAAAACATAAAGGGATTGTAAAGAGCTCCAAAAGGATCTCTCCAAACTGGGAGAATAGGCATCTAAATGGCAAATGCGGTTCAATGTAAGCAAGTGTAAAGTGATGTATGTTGGGGCAAAAAATCCCAACTTTACATATACGGTGATGGGATCTGAGCTAGCGGTGACCAACTAGGAAACAGATCTTGTGGTTGTGGTGGATAGCTCAATGAAGATGTCAACCCAGTGGCTGCTGTAAAAAAAAAAAAAAAAAAAGGCAAACTCAATGTTAGGCATAATTAGAAAGAGAACTGAGAATAAAACTGTCAATATCATACTAGCCCTGTACAAATATATGGTGTGACCACACTTGGAATACTATGTACAGTTCTGGTCACACCTAAAAAAGGGTATTGTAGACCTCAAAAAAATGCAGAAAAGGGCAACTCAGATGATCAGGGGGCTGGAGCATCTCCCCTATGAGAGAAGGTTACAACAGCTGGGATTGTTTAGCTTGGAAAAAAGGAGGGTAAGGGGAAACATGATAGAAGTCTACAAAATTATGTATGGTCCCTTTCTCAAAATACTAGAACCCAGGGTCATCCTATGAAGCTGACTGGTGGGAGATTCAGGATCGATGAAAGGAAGAACTTCTTCACACAGTGCATAGTTAAACTATGGGATTTGCTACCACAGAATGTACTGATGGCTGCCAATTTGGATGGCTTTAATAGGGAGTTGGACAAATTCTTGGAGGAAAAGGCTATCAATGGCTACTAGTCTTGATGTCCATGTGTACCTCCAGTACCAGAGGCAGTGAGCCTATGTACACCATTTGCTGGGGAACATGGATGGGAGGGTGCAGTTGCGCTCATGCCCTGCTTGTGGGTTCCCAGTCAACAGCTGGTTGTCCACTGTGTGAACAGAATGCTGGACTAGATGGGCCCTTAGTCTGATCCTGCATGGCTCTTCATATGTTCTTATGTTGTAAGATAAGGAGGTAGCAATCCTATGGCCCCTAGACAGTGTCTGGGAGGCCATAGGATATTTTAGATTCCTGGATATAAGCGCTCCAACCTCGGGTCCAGGAATCCGTGCTCCCTGCCCCCTCCCCTTGCAGCCGACATGGAGAGAACCACGCAGCTGCCTCTCAGAGGTCGCAAAAGTGACCTCTGAGAGGGAGTAAAGAGGCTGTTCCTGTGGGCAGAGCAGGGAGGGCTATACTGTATCCCCAGGCTTTCCTTCCCTGCTTCCCTCCCCCTCTGCAGTGCCCAAGCTATTTTATTTATTAATTACATTTATATGCTGCCTTTTTTCCTCCTTGAGGAGCCCAAGGTAGCATACATGCTCCTCCTCCTCTCCATTTTATCCTCGCAACAACAACCCTGTGAGGTAGATTGGGATGAGAGTCTGTGACTGGTCCAGAGTCACCCCGTGAACTTCTATGGCCAAGTGGGGACTAGAACCCGGACCTCCTGACTCCCAGTCTGACACTCTAGCCAATACACCAAACTGGCCCATCTAGCTAAAATGCACAGTGGGAGGAGCAGCAGAGGCAGTGATTGCCTCCACTGCTCCTTCCGCTCTGCCCTGGATGCTCGTAAGCCTCTGAGTTCAGAGGCTTACGAGCATCGGGCACAGGTGTCATAGGATTGCACCCTTAGACACATTCTGGATGAAAACTAACTGATGTCAACAGGATTTCCTTTGAAAAGACACCAAACGTTTCTGTTGGTTTAATGTTTTATCAAATGTAAGAGCTTTTTGAAGAAAGACATTTGCGTTGTAAAGATTTTTCATTTCATTTCATCTATTATATTTCTGTGCAACACCTTAGCTGAAGCTCTGTACATTTCGAAGTCTCTACATTAAAAGCAGTTAAGATTCAGAGGATGCATATATTCTAAGGCGTGTATGAATTGCTACGTATTATTTTCTTTACTTTAGACACCTGCTAAAGTAGATTAATATTGAGTTGAGCGGGCACAGTGGAATTAAAATGTAGTGCTTTAGTTTATCCAAACTTGATAAGGGACTTGTTCACCTGCTTGGGATGTCATCCTTTAATAATTTTATAACATAGGTATTTCTTTAATTTCCAACTCTCTGGCCTGGCCTAATTTGTAACTCAGAAATGTATAGGCTGCAAGGTGGAGAAGGATGGTGGTATTATTATTATTATTATCATCATCATCATCATCATCAGTGTTATTAGTATTATTATTATTTTTAAGAAAATGGATATTCACTCGGTGCTTTCAAAGGTGACATGAATTTTTCTCCAGGCAACTAAAAACATAAATGAAGTCTGTACACAAACAAAGTTCCTTCAATTTGTTGTGCATCAGTAATGGAAGAATCCTATGTTTCACATTCCTAATTCAGGAAGCACTGAAGGAAAACCACAAGAGAAGAGAGATGGAGGAGAAGATTAAGAGAGCCAAGCTTGCAAAAGAGAAAGCGGAACGTGAGAAACTGGAACGGCAACAGAAGAAGAAACAACTGATTGACATGAATAAAGGTAAGGCAGCATTTTATTTACTTACTTATTTATTTATTACATTTATATCCCACCTTTTTTCCTCCTTAAGGAACCCAAGACGGCATACATAATCTTCCTCCTCCCCCATTTTATCCTCACAACAACCACCCTGTGGGGGCCTAAAGTCACCCCATGAGCTTCCATGGCTGAGTGGGGACTAGAACCCAGATCTCCTGACTGTCCAACACTCTAGCCACTACACCACACTGGCTCTCAGCATTTGCAGTAGTGGTGTGGATAAAGACAAGTTCTGATCAAGTCAGGACCACTTTCAGTAGTAAAAATACTTAGTTGCTTTATTAAAAGTGGAGAAACAGAGACAGCATTTCCAGAGATCTTCACCATGTCTGGTTATATGCCTTCTGCCACTGCCATTTAATACATGTTACCTTTTTTTAGGCAGTGTGTGTTGAGTTATTGAATTGTTTTCATTTGGTACAATTAAATGTTTTTTTAATGGGTTTACATTTTGAAAATATCCTTTTATATGATGATGATGATGATAATGATGATGTAAATTGTGAGTGGCACTGTTCAGACATCATGCTAAACCACGATGTTTAGCGTTTTTGAGCTAACCGTGATGGCTTAGTGTGATGTCTGAACGGTGTTTTTCCCAACCCTGGTGGTTTATTAACCATGGACTAACCATGCTCACTAACTACTTGCTGCCGCATGGTTAGTGGCCCTAACCATGGCTTAGTGTGATGTCCAAACAGGCCTCTGTGGTTACCTGCGAGTGCTACCTTAGAGCTTCACAGCAAGAGCGGCCGAAATCAGCCCAGCTGCTCCTGCCAGCGCTCCAGATCTCCATGGTCAATCTGCCTAGCAACACATGACATGGCAACTGAGAGCCAGCCTCCTCGCTGTCTGTGGCTGCCCACTGTATGAAAATTGGAGAAGAGCATGGGGAAAAATGATGCTCTCAGTCCCATGCCACTGTTATTGGCACAGTAACCTTGAGCACTTAGCACTCCCAGGCACAAGCACCTGTGTCCACTGCAATAAGGGAAAACATCTCTGCCCGCTTGGCAGCTGGCCAAGCAGTGTCATCCCTGCCTCAAATGGCACACCTGCCCCCAAACCTGAACCCCCCCCAACCCCCATGAAATGATCGCCCACAGCTGCTGTGGCACCAAGCCTCAAGATGACTTCTGGCTGCTGCTGTAGCACAAAGCACCAAAATGGCCACCCTCAGCAGCTTCCTCTACTGTGGTCACTGTGATGCATGGCAGCCTGTCTGGAGGACTGCAGAGTTTAGTGGTAACCATGGTGGTTAGTGAATGGGTAGGCTACATGCTGCGGGCCATGGTTACCTTCATATTCAGCAGGGATTCTCACAGTGGTTAGCGCTAACCACCCTTCCCCAATGTGTGTCTGAACAGGGCTAGTGTGTGGCAGTTAATATCTTTCCTCTGCGGCTTGGAGGCTCTCCACTGTAGATAGATCCTCTCTCAACAGTACTTTTTTATGAGCTGCAAAAACTGGTTCAGCTGTGTTACAAAGTGACAGTTGGATATGATAAAAGAAAGCCGTATGTTGAACATTCTGTTTAGCTGAAATGATACTATATTGTGTGTGAGGGCATTAAATGAGAGAAGGTACAAGAAGGAAAGGAGAGGAAGAATCGGTAGGCTCCTAATATCTTTGCTGTGCAGAGCTCCAGTAGACTGTGGAAATGCATGCTTTATTTTCCATCCTTTTGGATCCTGAAAGAGAGAAGAAAGATGGCACAAATATGAATTAGGTTAAATGAGAGATTACTTCACCCTGAAGTTTGCTTTCTCCCTTCTGTGATCATTTCAGTTCTGTTGTGAGGCTGAGTTTAATCCGTCCCAATCATAAAACATATAAAAATGCTCATGTGTCTGTGGCTTGTCTTTTCTACCGAGTGAGCAAAGCTGACAGGATTCAGTCCTAGCAAAGATAACAGTATTTCACTCTTGACAAATATTATGTAATATGCCAAGTTGTATTTGTTGTGTATTAGAACAAACCATATAATTATGGTGAATTGAGGTAGCAGGGCTGTTCAGGACTTGAACCAATTAGATGTGCCTTAAAATCAAAGCACTGCGTGTTGAAGTGACCTTTTTATAATCTTAGAAGAAGGCAGTATCCTAGATTCTTAATCTGATATTGTACAAAGCAGTTTCTGGTGTGTTGCTTGACTCAAGACTTCAGTTTAACTTCTTAAAAAGTGAGTGCATGCACACGTATCCACATTATGTCCTGATGCCCTAGCTTTTGCCTTCTGCTTGTTTTCTCTTTCCTAGTTTTGAGGACATTTTGACATATCAGCCTTTGGGGCACTTTGATATGTTGCTGCATAATCAAACTTTTCTCCATTGCAAGGTACAATTTTAAGACTCTTTCTCCTAATAGATTCAAGTCCTGATCAGTCCGCCTGTGTCAGTTCACCCTAAGAAAGTAGCAGTTGCAATATAAACAAATTATTTTCAAATACAGTTTGCCTTGCTCACTCCTGTGTACATTGCCATAGTTAAAATTGCAACTGACAGAGATGGAATTTTCATTTAACATGCTTCTAGCAGAAATGGAATTTTCATTTTAGATTTCGATTATCATACTTCAAAACACTTTGGATACTCTGCTTCCTTTGTTGACTATGATTACTTTATTTTTTTCCTAATGAGTTATTTTTGTTCTGGTCTTTCTTTCCCCCTTGATTATAATTGTGCATTGTGCTAGTACTTTAAGCACACTAATATACATTCCTATGCTTTAGTTATCTTAGAGCATATGATTTATTCACTTAGCACATCCTGTGTTGTTGTTTTTTATTATTATAGATTCTTTTAGGGTGCAGTCCTGTGGATGTTTAGACAGAAAACATTCTACATCTCACAGCATTCCCCAGCCAGCTTAGGATTGCACCTTAGAAGGTTAAGACTTTAGGGGTGCAATCCTATGAGAACCGCACCTGATGCTCGTAAGCCTCCGAACTCGGAGGCTTTCGAGCATCCAGTGCAGAGTGGGGGTGGAGGCGATGGTTGCTTCCACCATTCCTTCTGCTCTGCATTTTAGCTAGATGGGCTTTTTGTATCAGAGGGAGAGGGAAGGAGGCTGGAGAGGCCATGCGATAGCTTCTCGCCTCCCAGTCTTCTCTCCTTCCTGCCCACTATGGAACACCCCTCTCCAAGGTCACAGAGAGAACTGTGCTGACTGCAACAGGGAGGGGCACGGATTCCTGGATCTGAGATTACAGTGCTGTCACCAACCTTCGATCCAGGAATCCAGAATATCCTATGGCCCCTGGTCACTGTCTAGCAGCCATAGGATTGCTCCTTAGGTTTACTTTGCTAATGTGCTACATTTCCTTGCACTAAACTTGTAGATGGATATGTTATCCTGCTGGTATGTAATTGGGGAAAATTATTCATGGGGAGGGAGCAATCATAGTCCCAACTCTGAAATAAGCCTGTGTTACTAGCACTGCTGGGAGACAATCTATATTTGGACCATCTACAAGTTGTAGTTTTGTTCAAACTCATAGTTTGAATTATGGCAACAATTTTGGGAACATACAGAACTATTAACATAGCTTCTTTCCTTTAACACAAATGTATATTCTATCTGATTATATGCCAGTAGTGACATTTGTGGGTATGTAACTCAACATTCAAAACAATGTATTTATGAAATTTCTTATATGGATGTAAAACGGAGTGTGAGAAAAACACTAAAGACAAAGAGCCTTTTAAGAAAAGCAAATTCTACAGCAACAATTTTGATGCAAGTGTTATTTAATCAGAAGCGGTTTCGGTCTTCATTATATCTGATTACCATGGCAATTAAAATCACCTGTTAACTAGCAGTACAAGAATAAAGGGAAGAATGAGCTGCCTCAGTCACAATTAGTATTGAATTAATTGTTTTGAAAGGTATACTAACATTCCCTTAACGCAGATGAAGATAATAGAGTGGAGTTTATTACTGAGGGGTTGACGGCTATCTCAGATGTCAAGGTATTTTGCTTCTGAAAACACATTAGTATCCCAGTAGCTGAATCATAAGTCACTTAATAAGCTCATATCTATTAATATTCAAAATTATATTATTGTTAATAGCTCCATTGTACTTCACAGAATGACTGTAATACTGTCATGAATGTTTAACAGTCTGGTGCAAAGAGACCCCATTTGCTGCTACATTTGTAAGTCAGTGTAGTTTCCATTTACAGATTCATGTAACTGATTTGCAACAGATTCAAAATTTTCTTGGGTCACAAACATGTGGTTTATCAGTAGCGAACCAGTCATGTAAATAGGTGCACCATGCCCCTAAACTGTGTGGTTTATCAGAGTCTGATTGTCACATGCATGGACCTCGCTTGATTTCTCTGCACTCAGTTACTGTACACTTGATGACTGGCAGCTGTATGTGGGAACTGACTCCATGGAAAGAAAAATTGTGGTGGGCCATCTCAGATACAAGTCGTTATTTATAAGCATGCATCTATGAACCATCCCAAATTCATTGCTCAAATAGGTTTCCTAGTGGCATGGTGAGCTGTTGCTCTGGCTGCTTGGTGAAAACATTTTACTCCTTCACTGCAGAGTCACTATGGTCCCAGTTATTTGCATACCAACATGTTAATTGGCCCATAGTCTGTGCCTTTTAAGATGGACAGTACAGTGGACATATAAAAGAATTGCTTCGTTCCCCAAGCATTGCATACCCTTCATCAATTGTTCGGCTAGACACTCCTTGAAATACCTGCTCTCTTCTTGTGGCACATTGCAATCTAGATTGTATAATTCTGTTTAATCCTGCCTCTGAGTACAGAACTGGATTTAAATTGGTTTTTGATTTCTTGCATTTGTAAAAAATTCTGTACAAGGTAAAAATTATGATATCTTGGCTCTCATAAAAATTTTGAGAGCCAAGATGACTAACCACTGCCATGGTAATGATGACTAACCATAGTCATCTGATTCTGTATCCCAATATAAGTGAATATTTTTACATATGAAAATAGCCTTATAACGCTCCTGGGAAATAATCAAGGTTAGGAGTAAGTTGTATGTACTCTTGAAGGAAGGTAACGAAGCAGTAGATTGCATCTTTATTGAACCACAAAAGATGTTAGTTCCTCATACTTTCTAGTGCAGAGTTTCCATTGAAAGTTCTGTCCCTTTGTTCATTTCTGTCTGTGTAACTTTCAGTTATAGCTCTCCTGAGAAGGCTTCTCACTAATCACTAACTCCTGAAGGAGGCCTGACACACCTGTTTCATGTTCATCTCCCTTTCCTTTCATGCAGGTTGACAGTAAAGTGCCACATACTTTCTCTGTGAGGGAAAACTTTGATATGTCCATGAAATGACATGAAGTGCCTTCACTAAATGGTGGAAACCTATCTTTTGGCAGTATTTCTCTTCACTTTTAAAAACATCTTAGATAAATTCAACAATACTTGTACACATTTCATCATAAGCTTTCTTGGCACTCCTTTCTGCATGCAGAACTGTAAGCCTGCACTTATTTTGGGGTCCTGAAAAATCTTCTGTTTTTGCTTATTGTTTAAGAATGTAAAAACAAGTAGGGGTGTGTGTGTGTGTGTGAGAGAGAGAAAGAGAGAGAGAGAGAGAGAGCGTGTGAGCGAGCGCTGGCAGTCCACAAAACTTGTCTTCATGGGGCAAGTTGTGCAAGGTTACATTAAGGTGACACCATAAACTAAACAGTAATGGACAGAAAGTGGCAGTCACCTGAGATATAAAATCCAGAGCAGTGCTTCATTTAAAAAATAATGTTACAGACTAAATGCTTTACATCTAGGTCAGTGAAAAGTAATTCTTCCCTCTATTGGCTATCATTGTGACATTTTCCTAATAAAAACTGAGAACTTTGAGCAATATCAGAGGGAAACAGACAAGTGAAAGTGCCCTTTGCAACTGTACAAGTTTCTTCTAATTAAAGACAGACTCTGAAGCTTTGACTCCAGTTTCTATTGAAGAATTCAATTTGATAGTATACCATAAAATCTTTATAAGATGCCTCCTCTTCTTCAGACTACAAATTTTTTATATTTATTAATCATTCTTGTAATCCTTTTTGTTCAAGCAGAGATTCTTTAATTAAGTGGCCTGCTGTAAGAAGCTGTGATCAGTTACATTTACACCAAGTGAAGAATAATACTGAATAGGATTATCCATAGATAGAGCATTTCTATATTCTAACTCACTCCCTTTGTTGTTTATTTGTGATTTACCCTAGAAGTAGAATGGTGTACTCTAACAATTTATAGAAACTGTTGGCTGAGTTCTTTTTCTCATATTACTTTAAAAGATATGGGTGGATTCTAAAAATCAACAACTACAATCTTAAAATGCATTCAAATGATTATTTATTTATTTCATTTCTATACCGCCCAATAGCCGAAGCTCTCTGGGCGGTTCACAAAAATTAAAACCAAACAACACACAATAAAACAATTTAAAATATATAGAACATTAAAACCACAATATAACAATACAACCACAATAAAACCTAGCAGCAGTGCAGGAGTTTAAAATACAGATTTAAAACAGCAAAGCTAAAAATTTAGAAAGCTAAAATGCTAAAATGCCTGGGAAAATAAAAAGGTCTTCACCTGGCGCCGAAAGGAATAGAATGTAGGTGCCAGGCGAACCTCACTAGGGAGCTCATTCCAGAGCCGGCGTGCCACAGCAGAAAAAGCCCTCCTCCTAGTAGTCACCCGCCTCACTTCCTTTGGCAGGGGCTCATGGAGAAGGGCCGCTGAGGATGATCTTAAGGTCCAGGCAGGCACATATGGGAGGAGGCAATCCTTCAGATAACCTGGCCTCAAGCCGTTAAGGGCTTTGAATGTTAACACTAGCACTTTGAATCGGGCCCGGAAATGGACTGGCAGCCAGTGCAGCTGGAAAAGTACTGGCGTAATATGAGCTCGTAGGCCAGTCCCTCTTAACAATCTTGCTGCCCTATTTTGGACCAGCTGAAGTTTCCGGACCGTTTTCAAAGCCAGCCCCACGTATAACGCATTGCAGTAATTCAGACGAGAAGTTATCAGCGTATGGATAACTGTAGCTAGGCTATCTCTGTCCAGATAAGGGCGTAGTTGGTATACCAGCCTAAGCTGATAAAAAGTGCTTCGTGCCACTGAGTTCACCTGTGCCTCAAGTGACAGTTCTGGATCCAAGAGCACCCCCAAACTACGAACCAGATCCTTTAGGGGGAGTGCAACCCCCTCCAGAACAGGTTGAATATCACCTAGCCGGGCAGACAAACCACCCACTAACAGTACCTCCGTCTTGTCTGGATTGAGTTTCAGTTTATTGGCCCTCATCCAGTCCATTACCGTGCCCAGGCACTGATTCAGAACAACCACTGCCTCACCTGGTTTTGATGAGAAAGAGAGGTAGAGCTGGGTGTCATCCGCATATTGATGGCACCTCAGCCTACACCTCCGGATAACCTCCCCCAGCGGTTTCATGTAGATGTTAAACAGCATGGGGGATAAAATAGAGCCCTGTGAACCCCGTGGCACAATTGCCATGGCACAGAGCAATAATCCCCCAGCACCACCTTCTGGAATCGGCCATCCAGGTAGGAGTGGAACCACTGTAGTGCAGTGCCTCCAACTCCCAACCCAGACAACCATGGTCGATGGTATCGAAAGCCGCTGAGAGGTCCAGGAGAATCAACAGGGTCGCACTCCCCCTGTCCCTCTCCCGGCAGAGGTCATCCCATTTGGTTAGTTATGCCAAACAGATATGGCTGCTTCTAGAAGTAGTTTAAACTTTGTACATCATCTGAAAACAGTCCAGTGACAGTTGTCGTAATGCTATCCAAAGTGTATAGAATAATTTTCAACATTTCCGTGGAATTGTGAAGGCGGAACAAGTATCAAAGGCTATATACCATGCAAAGTAAACTTTAGTTTTGTTCATTGCAGCTTCTTGTTCTGTGATTTGAGATGATTTACTTGATGAGAGAGAAATATTGTGAGCTATTAGAAATCTAGTTACCTCTGTAACCCTGCAGGTTCAAGCAGGCCTTTTCTCAAGCATCGTCATGAATATTAATTTCCTGCTTTTGCAAGTCCCACAATACCCCCATATAAAATTATTGGTGCAAGGGATTACATATGTGCAAAAACATTGCTAATAGAGGCATGAAATGGAGGGTAGCATGATAATAATCTAATCTCTGTTCAGAAGTCTGTGTGTGCAGCAGCTCAATTCTTATTGCTTCTGCTGCTGCTTTAAAATAGCTGATTCCTTAGTATGCTCCTGCTGAGTTAAGATAGGATGGGCCACAGAGCTTTCAGAATCTGACGGAATCAAGATCATACAAAGGATATTGGTCCCGAAGCCCAAAAGACAAAATAATTGGCAAAGATGACTGGATGCACATTCTCTGTGGTACCATAGTCTCAAAGGGGAGGATGTTATGCTAAAAGGCACAGATATGAAAGAGAAGTCTGTTTTCAGTCAATAACACCAAAGTTGCAAGGGGTCTATGGTGAGATTTGCCTTTCTTGTGTCATTGTAAATATGAAGATGAAGTTATGTGCAGAAAAGCAAGCATGGCCACCCAGTGTGAGTTCTGGTATACAGTCCTTTAAGGGGAAAAATAGCCTTTGAAGGAAGATCAGTCAAGTAATGCTGGAAGAATTCAAGCACTGATATGATTTGACTGCTCTTCTTAGGTGTATTGGACTATGTTGCTTTTGTGACTTAGATATAACACAAACATAGCTTCTAGTTTGGAAGACAATTTGGCTGTCTCTCATAATTTGTATTACACTATGAAACCATATGAGTCTTGCTTCAGGCTTCTTCAGCCATTGAAAATAAAACAAAGTGTTTTGAAATGGACCATAGAGCTTGCCCTTCACTTCTCAGTCTCTTGGTAGGGAAATGGCAGTCCTTAGCCTAATCCAACAGACAAGAACAGCACATACCCACTCACTATTTCCTGTGTAGAAGAAAAAGGAAATAAAAGGAACACAATTGTTGAATTGGACCAAGGTATAGAAGGAACCAAGGTGCCCATATATGGGGAGGAATAGCACACACTTCCTCTCAACCATAAGTTTTCTGGTACTTGTGAAAAAAACTACCACCAACAGATAAGGATAATGATTTTCACATAAATGCAGTCTAGTAATGATGGGGTTGAATTCTTCATAGTTATGCATTATCTGTATGGCCAGATATAAATTGCAATTCCAAGAAGGTAAAGAAATTATTTTGGATTCTCTCCAAGACAGGATGTTAGCTAATGCCTATCACTTGAATATCTTGATGAGACCTGGAGTTTGCTATCTTATTTTTGTTTTTGTAAAAATATCTCTATTCTGCCCTTCAACATCAGTTTCTACGATGGTTTCCTAGCCTTGGTATCTGACCTTATGTATAATTTACATACTGTGCATAATTAAAGCTGTGGGGGGGGGGTACTCTGTGCCACTTTCCTTGTAGTGAATGTCTTTTGATTAATTTACAAAGGCATCCACAGGCTGGCACTCTACCCCTGTACTGCTAATATCATAGCCCAAATCTGTATCAATATATTAAACATGGCCATTTTCTTGTCATGCTGGGGAGACAGTCAGTATTTTTGTCATTCATTCGTCTATAATTTGATGAGGTAATTTTCATGGTCAGAACATATAGGGGGCATAGACCAAGATTAGGAGTTCCCTTTCTACCCAGACTGGTGCAAATTAATTATTTTACAACTGTTACCTATAACATCATAGGTAATCCAATCTTGAACCTACATCACAGGCCGTGCAATTTTGTGTACAGTGTCTCATCTTTGGTTACTCTCCTGATCCCTATGCCCTTACTTCCTTTTTGTCTGCACCTATGGATTAGTGTTCTGCATAATTGACATTAATTCTTGCTTTCAAAACTTAATGAAAAACAAGCCAAGAAGAAGAGCATAGATCCATTCTGAAAGATGCCCTTGGGATAATGCTGAGCATTTCAATTAAGCTATTCCTGCAAAAGAAGACCTTGACCAACATTGACGATGATGCTGGTGGTGGTGATGAAAAGTGTTGATGTTTTTAAATAAACCATTTCTGCATCTTGCCAACTCTTTCTCATTCTGTTAATCCGATCTCAGAGTTGTGTAAAATGATCATAAACAATCTGCTAATTTGTTATGTAAGCAAGCCTTCTCCCCTATTTTATACTCTGATATGAGATATGTGTTAACTTATTTGCACTGGCACAACTTGCTCTGTTTTAATTAAAAAGTTAATATTATTCACTATATTCTTGAAGATAAATGTTTCCTAGAAAATCTGGTGCTCAAGGTTGTTTGTTCAGCATACAGAAGACATTTAGCAATTGAAAATGTAGCCAACCGTCATTTCAGATGACTGGAATCCATGTGGTAGCCACTCAAAAGCTCCCGTGCAGTATCAATAAATGTTATGGCAGGTGGTAGCCTGTAGCCTATGGCCACATACAGTTAAGCCCTTTGTTACCACCTCTCTGCTGTACTTGACTTCCAAGCAGCTAACCAGGTGTGGTAGTGTTGAACAGCATAGCTGTAGGCGACAAATGACCATTCCTTCATGGATCACTGCCTTGTTGTGGCGAAGGGGCTTACGTAACTCAGTGAAGCCGTAAGCTATGCTGTGCAGGGCCACCCAAGGTGGACAGGTCATGGCAGAGAGTTCTGACAAAATGTGGTCTACTGGAGAAGGAAATGGCAACCCACTCCAGTATTCTTGCCAAGAAAACCCCATGGAACGTATCACAAGGTTAAAAGATATGACGCCGGAAGATGAGACCCTCAGGTCGGAAGGTGTCCAATATACTACTGAGGAAGAGCAGAGGGTATTTCCAAGTAGCGCCAGAAAGAGTGAAGCGGCTGGGCCAAAGCCGAAAGGACACTCAGCTGTGGATGTGTCTGGTGGTGAAAAGAAAATCTGATGCTGTAAAGAACAATATTGTTTAGGAACCTGGAATGTCAGATCAATGAATCAAGGTAAGCTGGAGGTGGTCAAACATGAGATGGCAAGATTGAACATCGACATCTTGGGAATCAGCAAACTAAAATGGACAGGCATGGGCGAATTTAATTCAGGTGACCATCATATCTACTACTGTGGGCAAGAATCTCTGAGAAGAAATGGAGTAGCACTCATAGTCAACAAAAGGGTGGGAAAAGCAGTACTGGGGTACAATCTTAAAAATGATAGAATGATCTCAGTACGAATCCAAGGCAAACCATTCAACATCACAGTAATTCAAGTCTATGTCCCAACCACTGATGCCGAAGAAGCTGAGGATCGGTTCTGTGAAGACCTACAACACCTTCTAGAACTAACACCAAAAAAAGATGTCCTCTTCATCATAGGGGATTGGAATGCTAAAGTAGGAAATCAAGAAATCACCGGGATAACAGGCAGGCATGGCCTGGGTGTACAAAATGAAGCAGGACAAAAGCTAATAGAGTTTTGCCAAGAGAACATGCTGATCATAGCAAACACTCTTTTCCAACAGCACAAGAGATGACTCTACACATGGACATCACCAGAAGGTCAATATCGAAATCAGATTGATTATGCCCTTTGCAGCCAAAGATGGAGAAGCTCTATACAGTCAGTCAAAACAAGACCTGGAGCTGACTGTGGCTCAGATCATGAGCTTCTTATTGCAAAATTTCGGCTTAAATTGAAGAACGTCGGGAAAACCACTAAAGCATTCAGGTATGACCTAAATCGTATCCCTTATGAATATACAGTGGAGGTGAGGAATAGATTTAAGGGATTAGACCTGATAGACAGAGTGCCTGAGGAACTATGGACGGAGGTCCGTAACATTGTTCAGGAGGCAGCAACTCAATCCATCCCAAAGAAAAAGAAATGCAAGAAAGCCAAGTGGCTGTCTGATGAGGCTTTACAAGTAGCTGAAGAAAGAAGGGAAGCGAAAAGCAAGGGAGAAAGGGGAAGATATATCCAACTGAATGCAGAGTTCCAGAGAATAGCAAGGAGAGACAAGAAGGCCTTCTTAAATGAACAATGTAAAGAAATCGAGGAAAACAACAGAATGGGAAAGACTCGAGATCTCTTCAAGAAAATTGGAGATCTCAAGGGAACGTTTGGTGCAAAGACGGGCATGATAAAGGACAAAGAAGGCAGGGACCTAACAGAAGCAGATGAGATTAAGAAGAGGTGGCAAGAGTACACAGAAGAACTATACAGGAACGATCTGAATGTCCCTGATAGCCATGATAGTGCGGTCACTGAACTTGAGCCGGACATCCTCGAGAGTGAAGTCAAGTGGGCCTTAGGAAGCATTAGTAACAACAAAGCTAGCGGAGATGACAGCATTCCAGCTGAGCTATTTAAAATCCTAAAAGATGATGCTGTGAAAGTGCTGCACTCAATATGCCAACAAATCTGGAACACTCAACAGTGGCCACAAGACTGGAAAAGGTCAGTTTACATTCCACTTCCAAAGAAGGGCAACGCCAAAGAGTGTTCAAACTACCGCACAATTGTGCTCATTTCACATGCCAGCAAGATGTTGCTCAAAATCCTACAAGCTAGGCTTCAGCAGTATGCGAACCGAGAACTACCGGAAGTACAAGCTGGGTTTCGAAGAGGCAGAGGAACTAGAGATCAAATCGCCAACGTTCGCTGGATCATGGAGAAAGCAATAGAATTCCAGAAAAACGTCTATTTCTGCTTCATTGACTACGCTAAAGCCTTTGATTGTGTGGATCACAACAAATTGTGGCAAATTCTTAAAGTGATGGGAGTACCAGACCACCTTACCTGTCTCTTGAGAAACCTGTACAAGGGTCAAGAAGCAACAGCAAGAACCAGACATGGAACAACTGATTGGTTCAAAATTGGGAAAGGAGTACGACAAGTCTGCATATTGTCACCCTGCTTATCTAACTTATATGCAGAGTACATCATGAGAAACGCCGGGTTGGATGAATCAGAGGTCGGAATTAAGATTGCTGGGAGAATTATCAACAACCTCCGATATGTAGACGATACCACCCTAATGGCAGAAAGCGAAGAGGATCTCAAGAGCCTCTTGTTGAGGGTGAAAGAGGAGAGTGCAAAAGCTGGTTTGAAACTCAACATTAAAAAAACTAAGATCATGGCATCTGGCCCCATCACTTCCTGGCATACAGAAGGGGAAGAAATGGAAGCAGTGACAGATTTTACTTTCTTGGGCTCCAAGATCACCGCAGACGGTGACTGTAGCCATGAAATTAAAAGACGCTTGCTCCTTGGGAGGAAAGCTATGGCAAACCTAGACAGCATAGTAAGAAGCAGAGACATCACCTTGCCAACAAAGGTCCATCTAATCAAAGCTATGGTTTTCCCAGTAGTAATGTATGGCTGTGAGAGCTGGACTATAAGGAAGGCTGAGCGCCGAAGAATTGATGCTTTCGAACTGTGGTGCTGGAGAAGACTCCTACGAGTGCCCTGGACTGCAAGGAGGTCAAACCAGTCCATACTAAAGGAAATCAACCCTGAGTGCTCATTGGAAGGACAGATACTGAAGCTGAAGCTCCAGTATTTTGGCCACCTAATGCGAAGAGAAAACTCTCTGGAAAAGACCCTGATGCTGGGAAAGACTGAAGGCAAAAGGAGAAGGGGACGACAGAGGATGTGATGGCTAGATAGCATCACCGATGCAATGAATATGAACTTGAGCACACTCCGGGAGGGAGCGCAGGACAGGAGGGCCTGGCGTGCTATGGTCCATGGGGTCACGAAGAGTCGGACACGACTGAACAACAACAACAAATGACCTCCTCCCCTTGTGCTTATAAGTGCCACATTAACTTGTGCACATTAGCTACTGTGTGGCTGCCTACTGCTTCAACCCATTTAAATTATGATGTAGAAACTCTAACCAAAGTACATGATGAAAAAGACAGTGTGCAACAAAATGACTTCATAATGAACTAAACACGATCCCTTGTAGGTGAAGTTTTTTCTCTTGCCTGAGGGTATGGAGGGAGGTATTTTTGAGCATACAGAGTCTTCATGAAAAGTGAGGTAACAAATCCCCAAAGCTGTAAATCGCTTTAACCCTTCTGCTATTGAAATGAAAAGAGAAGAAAAAAAGAGAGCAGAATATTCCAATATTTCTTCAGTTTTATTTGTACTTCAGTTCGTAAAGTTGTTAAAGTAAGTATGAACAAAACATAGGACAGATTGTCATTTTCTAAAAACCACATTGCTTTTCCAGTGGATTTATACTCATTCGGGGGATTTTTCAGAAGTACTCGCCAGGTGTCAAATTAGATGTAGCCCAGGGCTAGCAGCTGTTGGGTGGTGATGTCATTTTATTCCGTGCCAGTACATGCTGCTGTCATCTGCTTGTGAGAGAGATCAGGCTAAAGTATAGCAAAGGAGCTGTAATAGACCGCAGACCATGTTGGAATCTATAACTGCTGGTGCATGAGTAAAAGTTTACAATGTGCAAATATTTTCCCCAGTATTTTAGTTAATTCTAAGTTCTACCTCCAAAAATATCTTATCACTTCATTACCACATTTTTGCACCAAAAATCAAAATGAATGTTTAGGGACATTTTTAAGTGACATTGTTAGTATGAGCAGATTCTGGATACAGTTGTTGTAATGTTGTACATTACACCTTTGGGTTTGGGGGTGGCTGATGTGTTGGACCTGTGATGGGAGGCATTTAACCTGTGTGTATAATCCATTACTGAGTTCACTACAGCATTGGTGGATCTGGACCCATAATGTAAGGAGGGCTGAACCCAGAATCCAGTGGCAACATCATTATTTAGTTGTCATATTTAAGGGGGGGGGGGTCAGAAATAGTAAAACAAAGAGATGGACATAGAGTGTGTGTGTGTGTGTGGCCCCCATATTGCATATTGAGGTTAAAGGTGAGCCTAAGACTACAATATCAAGACAGCTGTTGTTTGTGTATGAATGCTGCAGAACGTTATGATGGCTGTTGAAGTTGTTACAAAATTCAAAAGCGAAGTCTGTTTCTGTCAAGATTAATATATCAGCCATAACCCTAGATATAACAGAAGTGTGATGGCACATTCTTTTCATAAGTATTTTTTTCTTCAAGGTGGCCCATTAAACATTTTATATAGAGACCATAAGTGTCCCCACTGTTTAACAATGGGCTTGTCACTCTCAGTGACATTTTGGCAAGAAGTTATTTAAGTCAATGAGCATTGGAATATGTCTAGGCCAGGTTTTGTTCTTCTCCCTACTGCTTGAATTATAAGAGGGCAGGCAGAGATGGACAGTTTTGGATTTCAGTGAAAGGTTGAGAACTACATAAAAAGAGGAACTTATAAAATAATATTTTTATATAGTCTGACTGTAATAGCTACTGCTGCTTCTAACTGAATGAAGAGGCCTTTTACATTTATCACTGTGTCAAATGTGTTAACTGTAAAGGGAATCAAAATTACTTTGCATTAAATGCAGATGCTTTGCTGAGGTTTTGTGATTTTCTTGGAGAACTGCTTATAAAAGTGTCTTGAGAATGAAATCTTAAAGTCTTGGTCAGCAACTAGATTTGCTGAGGATTGTTTTGAAGTAGAAATGGAGTATCTTACTGCCCCACCACATGCACAACCTTCTAACTGTCTTGAAGAGCCTTCGTGCACCACAGTTGCTAGTTACCACCCCTTCCATTCCCTCTCCCTTTCTTGCTAACACAGAGCAAATGTTTCTGGCAAAGGATAAGGAAAGGGGAGTGGAATGACAATTGATGGTCCATGTGGCATCACTTGGGGGGTGATGTCTGATAATTCCTCCCAATTTTAGGTAAGGCAATTAGGAAAAATTCAAAATACTGGGGAAAGGTGCTGCTAAGCTTTTAGCTTTACTGTTTTATTGAAAAGAACCCTGAACTAAAGATTGTGTTTTTCCATTAATGACAAAAAAAAATTATCCTAAGGCTTAAGCTTAACTGTATAAATTTTTAATTTTGTAAAGCCGCCTTGAGTCCCAGTATTGGGAAAAAGGTGGGATAAAAATATAATAATCATAATCATAATGGAATAGCATAGTTTCTGTTGTTGTCCTTTCGGTTGAAAATCTGCCAAATTTCCTTTGTTATCCTTGGTTTTCTCTCAGCCTTTAGCTTTCATCCTGGTGAGGTGTTTCTTTAGGTTGATTTAGCAATCTATAAACTATGTTGATCATTGACTACCCTAAAGCCTTTGATTGTGTGGATCACAACAAACTGTGGCAAATTCTGAAAGAGATGGGGGTACCAGACCACCTTACCTGTCTCCTGAGAAACCTGTACGAGGGTCAAGAAGCAACAGTAAGAACCAGACATGGAACAACTGATTGGTTCAAAATTGGGAAAGGAGTATGACAAGGCTGCATATTGTCGCCCTGCTTATTTATATGCAGAGTACATCATGAGAAACGCCGGGTTGGATGGATCGCAGGTCGGAATTAAGATTGCCAGGAGAATAATCAACAACCTCAGATACGCAGATGATACCACCCTAATGGCAGAAAGCAAAGAGGATCTCAAGACCCTCTTGTTGAGGGTGAAAGTGGAGAGTGCAAAGCTGGTTTGAAACTCAACATTAAAAAAACGAAGATCATGGCATCTGGCCCCATCACTTCCTGGCATATAGAAGGGGAAGAAATGGAAGCAGTGAGAGATTTTATTTTCTTGGGCTCCAAGATGACCGCAGACTGTGACTTTAGCCATGAAATTAAAAGACACTTGCTCCTTGGGAGGAAAGCTATGGCAAATCTAGACAGCATAGTAAGAAGCCTTGCTGACAAAGGTCCGTCTAATCAAAGCTATGGTTTTCCCAGTAGTAACATATGGCTGTGAGAGCTGGACTATAAGGAAGGCTGAGCGCCGAAGAATTGATGCTTTTGAACTGTGGTGCTGGAGAAGACTCTTACGAGTCCCCTGGACTGCAAGGAGGTGAAATCAGTCCATCCTAAAGGAAATCAACCCTGAGTGCTCATTGGAAGGACAGATACTGAAGCTGAAGCTCCAATATTTTGGCCACCTAATGCGAAGAGACCCCTTCATGGATCACTGCCTTGTTGTGGCGAAGGGGCTTGCGTAACTCAGTGAAGCCATAAGCTATGCCGTGCAGGGCCACCCAAGACGGACAGGTCATGGCAGAGAGTTCTGACAAAATGTGGTCCACTGGAGAAGGAAATGGCAACCCACTCCAGTATTCTTGCCAAGAAAACCCCATTGAACGTATCACAAGGCTAAAAGATATGACGCCGGAAGATGAGCCCCTCAGGTCGGAAGGTGTCCTATATGCTACTGGGGAAGAGCAGAGGGTATTTCCAAGTAGCGCCAGAAAGAGTGAAGCGGCTGGGCCAAAGCCAAAAGGACACTCAGCTGTGTCTGGTGGTGAAAAGAAAATCCGATGCTGTAAAGAACAATATTGTTTAGGAACCTGGAATGTCAGATCAATGAATCAAGGTAAGCTGGAGGTGGTCAAACATGAGATGGCAAGATTGAACATCGACATCTTGGGAATCAGCGAACTAATATGGACAGGCATGGGCGAATTTAATTCAGGTGACCATCATATCTACTATTGTGGGCAAGAATCCCTTAGAAGAAATGGAGTAGCACTCGTAGTCAACAAAAGGGTGGGAAAAGCAGTACTGGGGTACAATCTTAAAAATGATAGAATGATCTCAGTACGAATCCAAGGCAAACCATTCAACATCACAGTAATTCAAGTCTATGCCCCAACCACTGAGGCCGAAGAAGCTGAGGTTGATCGGTTCTATGAAGACCTACAACACCTTCTAGAACTAACACCAAAAAAAAGATGTCCTCTTCATCATAGGGGATTGGAATGCTAAAGTAGGAAATCAAGAAATCACTGGGATAACAGGCAGGCATGGCCTTGGTGTACAAAATGAAGCAGGACAAAAGCTAATAGAGTTTTGCCAAGAGAACATGCTGATCATAGCAAACACTCTTTTCCAACAGCACAAGAGGCGACTCTACACATGGACGTCACCAGATGGTCAATATCGAAATCAGATTGATTATGCCCTTTGCAGCCAAAGATGGAGAAGCTCCATACAGTCAGTAAAAACAAGACCTGGAGCTGACTGTGGCTCAGATCATGAGCTGCTTCTTGCAAAATTTCGTCTTAAATTGAAGAACGTCGGGAAAACCACTAAACCGTTCAGGTATGACCTAAATCATATCCTTGATGAATATACAGTATTCATCAGTGGAGGTGAGGAATAGATTTCAGGGATTAGACCTGATAGACAGAGTGCCTGAGGAACTATGGACGGAGGTCCGTAACATTGTTCAGGAGGCAGCAACTCAATCCATCCCAAAGAAAAAGAAATGCAAGAAAGCCAAGTGGCTGTCTGATGAGGCTTTACAAGTAGCTCACGAAAGAAGGGAAGCGAAAAGCAAGGGAGAAAGGGGAAGATATACCCAACTGAATGCAGAGTTCCAGAGAATAGCAAGGAGAGACAAGAAGGCCTTCTTAAATGAACAATGCAAAGAAATTGAGGAAAACAACAGAATGGGAAAGACTAGAGATCTCTTCAAGAAAATTGGAGATCTCAAGGGAACGTTTTGTGCAAAGACGGGCATGATAAAGGACAAAGAAGGCAGGGACCTAACAGAAGCAGATGAGATTAAGAAGAGGTGGCAAGAATACACAGAAGAACTATACAGGAAAGATCTGAATGTCCCTGATAGCCATGATAGTGCGGTCACTGAACTTGAGCCGGACATCCTAGAGAGTGAAGTCAAGCGGGCCTTTGGAAGCATTAGTAACAACAAAGCTAGCGGAGATGACAGTATTCCAGCCGAGCTATTTAAAATCCTAAAAGATGATGCTGTTAAAGTGCTGCATTCAATATGTCAACAAATCTGGAACACTCAACAGTGGCCACAAGACTGGAAAAGGTCAGTTTACATTCCACTTCCAAAGAAGGGCAACGCCAAAGAGTGTTCAAACTACCGCACAATTGCGCTCATTTCACATGCCAGCAAGGTGATGCTCAAAATCCTACAAGCTAGGCTTCAGCAGTATGCGAACCGAGAACTACCGGAAGTACAAGCTGGGTTTCGAAGAGGCAGAGGAACTAGAGATCAAATCGCCAACATTCGCTGCATCATGGAGAAAGCAAGAGAATTCCAGAAAAACGTCTATTTCTGCTTCATTGACTACGCTAAAGCCTTTGATTGTGTGGATCACAACAAACTGTGGCAAATTCTTAAACTGATGGGAGTACCAGACCACCTTACCTGTCTCCTGAGAAACCTGTACGAGGGTCAAGAAGCAACAGTAAGAACCAAAGATGGAACAACCGATTGGTTCAAAATTGGGAAAGGAGTACGACAAGGCTACATATTGTCACCCTGCTTATTTAACTTATATGCAGAGTACATCATGAGAAATGCCGGGTTGGATGAATCAGAGGTCGGAATTAAGATTGCTGGGAGAATTATCAACAACCTCCGATATGCAGACGATACCACCCTAATGGCAGAAAGCGAAGAGGATCTCAAGAGCCTCTTGTTGAGGGTGAAAGAGGAGAGTGCAAAAGCTGGTTTGAAACTCAACATTAAAAAAACGAAGATCATGGCATCTGGCCCCATCACTTCCTGGCATATAGAAGGGGAAGAAATGGAAGCAGTGACAGATTTTACTTTCTTGGGCTCCAAGATCACCGCAGACGGTGACTGTAGCCATGAAATTAAAAGACGCTTGCTCCTGGGGAGGAAAGCTATGGCCAACCTAGACAGCATAGTAAGAAGCAGAGACATCACCTTGCCAACAAAGGTCCGTCTAATCAAAGCTATGGTTTTCCCAGTAGTAATGTATGGCTGTGAGAGCTGGACTATAAGGAAGGCTGAGCGCCGAAGAATTGATGCTTTCGAACTGTGGTGCTGGAGAAGACTCTTACGAGTGCCCTGGACTGCAAGGAGGTCATATCAGTCCATCCTAAAGGAAATCAACCCTGAGTGCTCATTGGAAGGACAGATAATGAAGCTGAAGCTCCAATATTTTGGCCACCTAATGCGAAGAGAAAACTCCCTGGAAAAGACCCTGATGCTGGGAAAGACTGAAGGCAAAAGGAGAAGGGGACGGCAGAGGATGAGATGGCTAGATAGCATCACGGATGCAATGAATATGAACTTGAGCACGCTCCGGGAGAGAGCGCAGGACAGGAAGGCCTGGCGTGCTATGGTCCATGGGGTCACGAAGAGTCGGACACGACTGAACGACTGAACAACAACAACAATGCGAAGAGAAAACTCTCTGGAAAAGACCCTGATGCTGAGCAAGACTGAAGGCAAAAGGAGAAGGGGATGGCAGAGGATGAGATGGCTAGATAGCATCACTGATGCAATGAATATGGACTTGAGCGTGTTCCGGGAGAGAGCGGAGGACAGGAAGGCCTGGTGTGCTATGGTCCATGGGGTCACGAAGAGTCGGACACGACTGAACGACTGAACAACAACAGCAACAACAAACTATGTTGAAATTGTTTGATTCCCAGCTTTTACAAATACCTCAGAAACACATGCTATATGAAGCTAGTGCCGACTGTTCCGATAAAACATATTTCTAAAAAGCAAAGATGGTTCAATCTTTTGTGCTGCTCCTGAGATGGATTAAATGTCAGATCTGTATGGTTATCCATGTAGGTTTGCAAACTTAGTGTGCTTGAGGAATGCTATGCCTGTTCTACACCATTAACATCTTGTTCAGTTCATGCCCAAATTGTAATAAATTATCATTGGGTATGTAGCCGAGCAGAGTGTTTTGTGTCTTTGAATCAGCTGAGTTGTGTAGCTATGAACTGGGAAATGCGACTTTAAGAGAACAACGTTTAGCAACAAGGTGTTGAGGCAGTAGAGTGGGATTCATTTGGTGTTGATGTGACTGGTTTATCAAAGTACTTCTATCATTTAGCCCTCAGTCATTTCCCCCTTTTTTGCTTTTTAAAATATACCAGAAGACATTTGAAGCATTCAATAGAAAATCACTTTGCAGAGGACCGGTAGTTAGTCTAAAATGTACACTTAAATGAATATTACATTTCCATATATTTTTTTAAAGATGGAATGGAGTAATTCAACATTTTTAAAGATAGAACAGCATAATTCAACATTATTTCATTCCTAGCTACCATTTATGAGAAGATAAGTACAAATTGCAACTGCAGATTCTGAGGACATTGTGCTGAAACAGCAGCTCATAGCAGAAGTATAAGAGTGGCCTTATCCCTTCAGGAGTACTTTGATTCTGGGCAAATGCAGACAGCCATTTACCACACTGTGTATGTAAGCTGCTCTACCATATTGTTCTGCTCAGTACCATATTTCTGTTTCCCAACTTCTGTAGATTTCTGTTGATAATATGCTAAAATTATCGGTATGAATTGGCAGGATGATGCAAATGACAATTTCTTGGTTTCATACTCGCCTTAATAAGTAACCACTTGCTAAATCATCATCTGTATTCACCCACAGTTAACAGTCCAAAGAGAGGATGTTTCTTCTAAACCATGTGCTTACCTTAATTATGTGGCAGAGAAAACAGGTGGGAATTAAAAGTAGCATAAATTAATCCATCCCAAATGCAGTTACTCAGCAGTCTTCAGATGGAAACATCAGCCCAGTATTCAAAATGATCAGTGATGTTTGGCTATAGGAATTGTACACAAAACTACAAAAAGAACTTGGAGTTACCCAGGCTGAATGGTTTAGAGAACGTATTGACAATATTGAAGCCAAATCAAGAATCTAATAAAAGAATGAGAATTTGGCAAGGATGTGATACTTGTGGGGATGATGTGCCGAGTTTAGGAGGAGAGGGAGTTCACTGATGGTTGTGCAGCCATGGAACACATCTGACAGTGCTGTCATTTCCAACCTGCTGATCATCTTCTTGCGTTTTTGTGCTGTGCCATCATCAGATGCTTGGAAGAGAGTAGGCAATAGCACTTCTGTATTTTTTTCAGGCAGCCTGTTAGTAGTCCAGTGAATGCTGGGAGGGGTGTTGGATATGCGCATAAAGGAGTTGTAATAAAGTTAATGACTGGGTTCACACGATCAAGGAAGGAAAATAAGCCATCATAGCTTATCCCCCGAACCCCCCCCCCCGGTGTGCCTGTTGTATTACCATAATTATCTTTGCCAGGTGTTGTTTGATGTGTCGTTCGAATCCTGCGAGAGTGTATATAAACCACTCTAGAACCCATGGCTTCTAGGCTTGTGGGGTGGTTTGTAGCCCACCCTCTCTGCGCACCCTCACCAGGTTCAAATGATTCAATAAACAGCACCTGGAGAGTGTAATTATGGTAATGATGCGGTGAACAACTGGCACGTGTGGAGTAGGAAAATAAACTACGATGGCTTATTTTCCTTCCCCAATTGTGCGAACCAGCCAATGTCTTTGATCCAGAGTCCAACTTCTACTATATTTAAAAGAATTCAAACAGAATCATAACCCACTTGAGTATCTATGAGCATATTCTAGGGTTATTTTCTTGCTCTTTTACATTACGTGCTCTGACATGTAGAATGCCAGCTTCATGCAAACCCAGTCATTAACTTCATTTCAACTCTTTTACCCATATCAAACACCACTCCCAGCACTTACTTTTTTCTCCCAGTTGCATTGATTTTCAACTTCACTGAAGTTTGGTACTTGCTGAAACTAAAGGACCTAAAGGACACGCCTTTAGAAAAAACATGCAGGTACAGTCGTCTGAGGACTGCACCTTTTGAAAAGCCTAGTGTGAAATCCCCTGTTTGAATGCTTCTTGCTGTCATAAAATCCCTTTCCATGAAAAGCTAGTATATCAGGTAGGAGGGATCTAGTATAGCCTTCTCCATGATAACGTTAGTTTCCTAACTAGTCTTATGGAAGGGTTTTGTTTTCATTCTGCATTTTGGCACAGAGTGAGCATTCAAACATGCAATTTCACCTGTTTTCTAAAATAGCTCACTTTGTCCTATAAAAGCTGTATTACATACTTTTCTGAAGGTGTAGGTCACCTCTCTGTTTCAAATTGGGACTGTCTGGCACAGGGAGAGTTGTAGTATTTTGACTCAAACACGTTAATGTTGTAGTGTATCATGATAAAGAACAAGGAAATGCTGTAGTGATGGAGGAGTGTGTATGTTTTATGTGTTTCTAGATATTTCTAGAGTTCCTATTAGAAATATTTGCATATTCCTATTTGCATGCATATGCCACAATTCTGCATGCAGGCATGCATGTTTAAAATCTGTGGATCTTAAATGTATATAACTGAAAGCAGGGCTGGAGCCTTTGTGTATACTTCTGTTATGTAGCATTCCTCTCGCTAAATGGTGTTCAGGGTGCTAGATATAACAATAATCAAATACATTAAGTCATATTAAAATAATGTAATGTTATATGGCCTTAATCTCTTATGACATTGTATTTGATTATAGACAAGGTGTAGGCAAGGAAAACCACTGTCAACCTTTATTTCTTGCTTCAGCGTATGTAGTGAGCTTCTGCAGTTGAGACTGTAATGTGATTATGGGTAAAATAAGCACCATGGCTCTTTGGTCCTCTACTAACTTATAGCTCCTCATGCCCTGTATGTCTTGCATTATTACATGCTGATACAAGCCCTTATTAACAGAACAAATTGAAACATGAAGTTAGACATGCAAATAAATAATACACGTATAATTAAATAAATCAGTCCCATAATGTGCTAGGGATGCAAACAATTTTAAGCCCCAAGCACTCACTACTTTAAGTGGTGAATTAGTTTCTGCCTGTGGTTTTTTAGAATGTTAAGCTTCCTTTCAGTGATACTCCCGTTACAGGTTCTGTATCCAAATAAAGAAAGTTTAGTATAATCATGTCTGATTGAAGAATTAAAATGTGTCTGTGTGTGGGAGGTGGCAGGAGGGGGAGAAAACAGTTGTATAACATTTGATGTCATACTTAAGATAGGTAGATGCTTGCAACTGCTTTCCCACTTCTGTGGACGTGGCAGATACTTGCATTTTGTTTGCTCCTGTGGATGTTTGTGTGCTATTGAAATGAATGGCAAAATAACATGGTAGAGCTCTCCATCTGCATTAAATGACAGTGAAGTCTCTGGTCTTTCTTAAAACTTACAGGTAGTTAACTTGGTGCTGATATACTATCAAATTACTTCATGTGCATCAGTTCTGCTAAAAGGGCTTGCCAGGTTCTTGCTTAGAGATCTTCATAAAGACCTTAAGAGTGTGACAGCAGCTGCAGATCAGCACCCGCTTATTTGCATATGGAACATGTCATCGATAATACATAAGACAAGGTCTTAAAAGTCAGAAGAACAGCTAGTGACATTGATATCAATTGTACTTAATAGACCTCATAAGGAAACTAGTCAATGTTATCACATGAAACTGACAGCTGTCATTACAGTACAATACATGTCTTTAATGTAGTGGCTTTATGTAAATGTGACCCTGGTTTTGCTTTCCATATTTTTCCTTCTGTTATAGCCTGAATTGCAAAGAGATTAATTTTACTTCCTTTACTATTCACAGAGGGTGACGAGACCGGAGTGATGGATAATCTTCTTGAGGCACTGCAATCTGGGGCAGCATTCAGGGATCGCAGGAAACGAATGCCAAGAACTCAGGGTAGGACATTTATTGAATCGTTTGGGAGGAAATATATCTAGAGTTCAAAGTCAGGGATTGGACGTCTATTTAGGGAACACTTTTATGAGTTTCAGTGGAAATCTTTTTTGGCTCAGGTGTGAAATCTCAGAAGGGCATATTTATATGCAATTACAAGTTTTAATATGGTAATTGTAATAATTGTAGACTGCAAAGAAAAAAAGCACAAGAGGCTCCCATTGGGCCAGCATGTCACAATAACCCACAATGGGTTGTTCTAGGATTATCCAAGATTTGTTTAACCTTCAAATAACCCACGATGCCTAGGTTCACGCAGCATGACAAACCATGGTGTACCCCCACTGCAGCTTGCATATTCAAAATGGCAGCCAGTCCACATCTTGCAGTCCTGTAGGTGAATTAACCCACAGTGGCTTACTGTGATGTGCAAAGTCACAGTGTTTGATACAGCATTAAATAAATATAAATCAACACTCTGTAACTTGTGGAACATCATTGAAACCATCAGTATAATTACATTGACTGAAGTCCTTAGACACTGGGAACTGTGAATCCTAATGTTTATTATTGTTTCCCATTTTGTATTGCTGGTTGCACTATATCAGCAGTCTGCATATTTTTATTTAAAATATATAGTCTGCTTTATGTATTTATGTCAAGTGGCTACTGGCCCAGGACTAGTCTGAAAAGCAGACTTTTATTGGATTTCCTTACATTTCCTATCTTAAAAAAACAAGCATCTTATGAGGGGGCATGGTGGGAAAGCATAATACAACCTTCATGGGAAAGAGAAGAAAAGATTTGAAGGTGAAAGAGGAATTAGCTGGAGAGTCTATAGTCTGGCTGGAGGCACAAATGGGAGAAATGGGGGAATGGGGAGAGGAAATGAAGAGGGCTAATAGCAAATATTCAAAGCCAGTGAGGAAAACAAGTAGAGATGATATGTAAATTTCCTTGGGTATTAAAATATGTAGACAGGAGTAAAGATGTGGTGCTTCCATTTAAGGATTAAGAGATTAAGCTCTGCAGGTAGATATCGTAGCCACTAGCTCTAACTCACAATGGGTACATTCTATGGTAACTCCTTCATGTTGAAAGTTAGATTTAAAAATGTTGACAGATGCAAAACACTTTAGTTTCAGCATTTTTCACAACTTGACATGATTCCATCTATTTATTTATTTATATATATATATGAGAGAAAAATGTATGTCTAGATGTATTTCATAACTCTTAAATTATTTTTTTATAGTATGGTCTTCTGAAAGTTATGGTCTTGATGATAACTCTTGCCTCCAGAACTAAAAATGGAATTGCCTCTCTCTGTCTCTGTCTGTCTGTCTGTCTGTCTGTCTCTCTCTCTCTCTCTCTCTCACACACACACACACACACACAATTTGTCACTGGCAATACTATACTGACACTTTATTTTACATTGGTATTTTGAGTTCTCCTGAATAAAATTGTGAAAGTATATATAGTGGGAGAGAAACCCTTGCCCATTGCTATATTTGTTTAAGATATTAATTTTAGTAAAGTACACACTAACACAGAGATCTAGCTGAGTTGGTTCAAATATAATGCTAAACCCTGGTGACATGTGTGCAAGTAATGATGAACCTCAGGCTCCCCTTTGGCCTTCCCTCATGTTCTGTGACTAGAAGTATCTGGTTTGCGGCAGATCATAGGCTACTGTTTCATCCAAACCTGGCAAATGATGGTTTAAGCAGCTCTTAATTTACTTGCAAACCACAGTTTGTTTTCCACAAACCAGGATCAGAAACATATCATTATGGTGCATGCGTGAGAGGGGGGAAGGCGGTTGTGGACGAACCCCAAAGACCCGTGATGGCACGTGTGTTTGTGACACAGGGATGGGAGGTATAATGTACCACCTGAATAAAACAATAGATTGAATTGTACATTCTAAAAGATCCTAATAGAACAGCAATTTCATGCCTCCCTATCCCAGGAGACCCATTGTTTGGTCCTCGTGTAGTTAGCCTCATTGGTCATAGTTTGGATGGAGAAAGTTGCCTCCATCTTGTTTCAGCTCCTGAAAGTGCAAAGAATTTTAACCATGGGACAATTGGTACAGGCTTCTTATGCGATCTTGCAAAATCATAGACTGTCAACAAATTTGATTATTTCAGAAGATTATCAAGAGTCCTCTGGGAGGTGCAACTGAATCCAGTTTCAATTTATGGAAATTGTATTAGCTAAAATGTTTTTGATAGGTACATATATAAGACAGAATGCTCCGTGGTGTAAAGGAGAATTTTCTTTGATGAGACAAGGAAGTATGTTTCATTTAGCTTCCTTACTGTCTAATCTGTTTATGCCATCTGGTATTTTCACAAATGGTCTATATGCATAAATTCAGATAAGTTGTAGTATTGATCCCACCATAATGTATTGTAAATGTCATTGATTACTCTGTACGTTTTAAAGATGTGTTATGTCAAAACCCAGGAGCTTCACATGCAGGTGCCCATAAAGAAGTGTGCACATCATGTTTTGTATGTACTTATTATACTGTGTAACCTGCCCTATAGTATCCCAGTATAGATTGTTAAGTCTTATAGCTTCCTCACATTCTGTACATACACAATACAGAATGCAGCAAGATCAGATGCAACTCAGGAGAACAGGTTTCTTGTATAAACTGCTAAACTTCCCCCTCTAAGTCCGTACTGTTTCTTGCATGACAGTAGGAGAAAGCGTAAGAGGGAAGGCTGCCCTCTGGAGACCCGGTGACCTTCCTCAAAGAGATTGAGGTTAGTGTGGTAGCATATACTGCATCATACTGTTTGTCTGTAGCAGCAAAGCTGAGCCAACACATAGACTTCATGTTGTATCTCTGTTTCAAGTGTACACTGAATAAGATACAGCAAACAAATTCTGCATTTTAAAAAAGATGTTTATTTTGTGTATGCAGCAAAGACATCCTGTTTGGAAAACTATAATTTTAATTGAACTGATTATAATTCAGTGTGGTTGAACAAAATTTCTGCCTGTGTAGCCTATAAAAATAAAAAAATGCCTCCTTAAATATTCATTGGCTATGATAATACATTTTAATGAATTGCTTGTGAACAAAGTTTTCACTCAGCCACTGCACATCTGCACTAAATACATTTTAAATCACACCGGCACTGTAATCTTAAGTGGTAACACCTCTCCCACCCTTTCTCCTTATGTAAAATTTTTTTGTTTTTAAAGGAGGGAGTAATTTAAATATAGAATCTGAATCTTCTATACATTTCTTTCCTTAAAAGGCAGTAATTTAATGTTTCAGTGATAAAGTTTCAATGTAATGACATGCCTGTTACTTTAACAATTCTGCCAGTGTCCTGTCATAGCTGAAACTGTTAAAGGGACACATTTTGAACAGCATCCATCACTCTTTCACCAATTATCCATGACCTTTTATCCTAGCCTCAGGCTATGAGATTATAAGACAAGACCGATTCTGAAATACATCCCCTCTAATATTAGCTTAAGCGATTTTTTTTCTGCATAGCTAACTGTTCTATTAGAGGGTTTTTTTTACTTTGTACTAAGCTGCTAAATCTTTTACTATAGAATTAAATTTCTAGAAACGTTAATAGCTACTGCCCTTTTAGGAGTGTCCTAGTTCAGAAATATTGCAGCTGCATTGTTACTACGTGCCATCATCCCCCCCGCCCTTTCTTGCTGCAGAGAAGTTACAGCTTTGAGGTATATGCATAGCTGTTTAGTTTTTAACTCTAAATCTGTAGTGTAAACGTCAACTATTTTAGTCTGGACTGAGATGTATTATCTAAATAATTTTTTTCAGTACTATACACAATACTTTGGCACATTATCCTGCAGCATATAAATATGAGGCAGAACAATTTAAAAAGTGTCTAGTGTACTTGATTTACTTGAGGAATTTATTCCCACCTTCATAGTTTGTTTTAACAAATGGAGAGTAGGAATCTGTCTTGTAATGCCTAAATGTATTTGGTTCTCAAGAACATGGCAACAATAGAATATTGTACCATTATTCTGTTCTAAAGGTATAATCATATGCACTAGGGGTTTGCACCAAACACAAGATTCCATTTGGACCTTGATTCAGTGATTTGAAAACAGCCCAGTTCAACTTGGAGCAATTTGGTGATCACCTGTTTCGACTCGGAGGCTGAATCCAAAGAGATTTGGAAAACTGAAGCTTCATGCCTTCCATTGGTTAGCATGGGAAATCCACATTTGGATGTTGTTTACAAGCCCAGTAGTCCCTTATGAAGGGATGAAGCCTACCATATTTCAGACAAATAGGTACAGGGAAAGTTGTGCTAAGTGCCTTTACCAAACACACACACACGTGTGTGTGTGTGTGTGTGTGTGTGTGTGTTTAAGGGAAATGCCAATAACTTTTTTTCCTTGGTAGAACTGGATGTCCTACAGTCCTAGTGGCCCCTTCAGAGGGGATCAAGTCTGCCAAATTTTAGTTGAATAAGTGCCGTGTGTGTGTGTGTGTGTGTGCACGCGCGCGCATGCATGTGTGTTCGTGCAAGAGCAGCCTACAGTTTGGGAGTTTCAAAAAAAAGTAAAAGTTGTGTTTATCCTCCTACATTTTTTGTGGGCAGTTATTATGAAAATGACAGAATAGAGGTGGCCCTAGCTAAGAAACCTGCAATATGTCAGAAGGATTGGTGCCGTGTTTTTTTGTGGAAGGGAAGTAGGAAGGGGGGAGTGATTTGCTTCCCCTTCCCACTCTCTGTGGTTTTGTGTGGGATGGGGGAGGGGGAAGAGAGAGAGAATTTGTATGAAAATAGCATACACCGTAGAGCTGTACCTAGGTAAGAAATCTCCAAATTTTCAGAAAGATAAGTGAGGGGCTAGGGATTTATGAGAAATCAAAAACACTTAAAATTTGGTGGGGGGGTTTCACAGTTGGCACTAAAATCACAGAAAGTACAATAAGGCAACAGTGTATGATAGACGTAGAGCATACAGTGGCAGAAGGCAGAAGACTTGGAACAGCTGGCATTTTTCAAGCAAACACCCAGTGCTACATTGTCCTGAGGAGATGAACCCTGCCAAATAACTGGCCTCCAACATCTCACTGATACAACTGGTGATTTGTGGTGGCATTAGAAACTGCCATATCATGGCCCCATGCTTACTGTACCCCATTTCCTCCCTAGTGGCCTGTCTAACCCTCTGCTTCTTGGGGTGGTGGGGGAGAGGGTAGGCCGAGAGGAAGAATTTTCATACTCTGACATGCTAACTTTGCCCATGCCACCTGACATCTCTTCCCATGACAGGACAGACTGGTGCTGTCTTCTCAAGTGAAGGAGCAGACATAGGAAGCTGCCTCATACTGAGTCAAACCATTACTTCATCCAGCCCTGTACTGTTGACACTGACTAGCAGCAGCTCTCCAGAGTTTAGGCAGGATTTTTTTCCAGCCCTGCCTGGGACCTTCTGCATGCAAAGCATGTGCTCCGCTACTGAGGTACAGCCCCTACAGTAGTGGTATAGTGCCCTGGTTGCATCTTCCTGCTCAGATATTTTCTGCTGTGCAGGCAAGTAGCATAGTTAAGATCTGTGGCCACCTCAGAGTTGTCCCAAACCATGATCTGCCCCTTTGTTGGTGACCCAGAACCACCACCTAAACTCTAGGTCTCTGCCAACACAACAGAAGTAGTGGGTGCATCCTGTGGTAGTGACTCAACCACATCTTCTGGGGAAACTCAGTGTCTAGCACACTGTCCTTCCCTGCATCTACCATCCATGGAGCTCGCACTGACAGGGGTTCAGTCATGCTGCTTCTCCTTCTCCCTCCACAAATAGAACCCTCTTTGCCATGGAAGGGGGCTGACTCCCACTAATCACTGGCCCTGGAGCTGGGATGAACCTGCTATGTCTACTCCAGTGTGTGGGTCCTGTCTGCTGCAAACAATGGACCTTGGGATGGGACTCAGTTGGACATGGCCAATGCCAGGAGGAACACTTCCGGCCCTATCTCTACTACCTCCTCTACTACCTCTTCTCCCAGCTGCATGAGATTTACTACTACCATGAACTGGTTTCACGTGCAGAACACTAAATAAATGATGGCACAGTAGGGGAACTCACTCAGAACTGTGTGTGTGTGCATGTGTGTGTAAAATAAAATTAACACATACCCAAACTAAGGAAGAGAAAGCACCAAAGAACAACTAAGTGAGACAGAACAGTGAATAAGTAAGTTGCTGACACTCACACACTACTAAGAGAACACAGAACTTAATTTGATTCAAAATAAAACCTCTAGGGTAAAAAAAACACGGGGAGGACACTGGATACTAGTTCCTCAAGACAAAAAATACTGCAGCAAAATGAGAGTTAGTAACTGCTGGAAGAAGGGTAATGTCGATTGATTGCTTGACAGGAAACAAATTAAAAATTGGGAAAAGAACTGGTTGGAATAAGGAAGGGTGATGAAGATGAGGGATGATGAATTGGAACTTTGGACTGGAATCAGAAATGATAATGTATACAAAACTCCCCTCCCTCTCTGTAACTGAGTGGCTAACTACACAATAATACAGGGGTCCCCAACCTTTTTGGGCCCATGGGCACATTTGGGAATTTGAGACCATGCTGTGGGCACCACCACAAAAGTGGATAGCCACTTTGGTGTCTACCTGTCACATCTATGGATCATAGGCTGCATCTTATTCAGCAAAAACTTTTGTGTTTATTGGACAGTGCAATGTCTCTTTAATAAGGGTTTATCTAATTTGGCTAATTGCTGATGGTGCAATACAGCTAACACTGCTTTTAAACATATATTTTGGCAACGTCCAGTGGTTGCTTCTTTTGGGGAGGAGGTTGTTACAGAGATAAGTGTTGTACTGGAACAGTCTTTAATATTCACTGATGTACACACTCCTTTAAATTATTTACCTGCTTAATGGAAATTAACGAACAGTCAGCATAAATGGATTCTCTGCAGCCTTTTAAAAGCTGAAAGACTGATATTACAACATTGGAATAATAAACACTCACTTCCTATAATGCAATCGATTGAGGACCTTACAATTCTTTCAATATTTGAACAGGTAGCATATAGGCACTACCTTCAAATGGATACTTTGCTGAAACCCATGTATAATTGCTAGGACGTTCTGTGCATATCATACAAATCCATGCATGAAATACTAAAAAAATGGGGAAAATACAAAAGTATTTTGTAATTTTTTAAAAAACGGGTGCCCACAGGCATCACGTTGGGGACCCATTCATAGGCACCATTGGAGGTGCCTGTGGGTGCCATGGTATCCCTGGATACTGCGTTGGGAACCCCTGCAATAATAGGTCACTCACAGCAGTGCGTGTGTATGAAATAAAATTATTAATACAACACAGAGAGAGAGAGAAAAATAAAACTACTGATATACTACAAATAAAAACTCGGTGAGACAGAAAATTGAAGTAGTAGTAGTAACAACAACGTTATATAATTATTATATAAATTGCTGACACAGTATTAAAAGGAAAGAGAACACAGAACTTGCTTCAAAATAAAGCCTATCCTAGAAAACTAAGTCCAAAATGGGGGAAAGATAGGTAAGGAAGGTGTCTCTGACCTGGTTCACACAACACAACAGCCCACCATGGGTTAATTTACCCCTGGGGGCTGTTGCATCTACCAGGCACCCAGCTTGCCATGGATTGTGATGTCATGCAAACCTAGATGGCCGGGACTGTTTGAGGTTTAGACAACCTGCAAATAACCCTAAAACAAGCCATGGGTTATTTGAGAGTTGTCTAATCCTCAAACAATCCCTGCCGCCTGGCTTCACATGACACGACAACCCACAGCAAGCCGGGCACCCGCAGGCACCATTCCCAGCATGATGCAACGGCCCCCATGGGTAAATTGTTGGCTTTTATTGTTGTTTTTATTGTTTTTATGTTTTTATCTGTTTTAATATTTTAACTGTTTTTATGTATTTTATTGTTGTAAGCTACCTTGGGAAGGCTTCTGCCCTGAAAGGCAGCCAAGAAATATTTTAAATAAATAAATAAAATCAGCCCACTTTCTATACAGCTAAATTCTAACTAAAGACAAAAAAGACAGACTAGGCTGACACAAACAAACAACAGCAAGAACAACTGAAACATAAGAATAAGAGGGGTGGTGGTGAATTCAATTAATGAATAGAGTAGATTTGGAATGGAAAAGGAAAGTTTAGGACTGAAAGCTTGAATAAAGTTGATTAGTTTAAGAATGAGAATTGAAGGATAAAGAAATCAGGAAGGCACACAAGGCACAGAACAAGCAACTCCTCTTCTATCACTTAAAAGCTCTTCAAATTTTGCTCAGAACGAGACCCCAACTGTTCCCTGTGATTAAGAGATAGACCTGTCAATCACTCAACTCCTCTCCCTACCCCTCATGCCACCCTGATATGTGTTGTGCCTCCATTTGAGATGGAGGAAGACACAGAATGCCTCAGCCTGAGAATGTTTGGGGAAGGGCCCAGCACATGGGCAGGCAGAAGACATCTGCAGCTCGACCCAGCCTGCCTCACTTATCAATCAGCTTCTGCATAAAAGACAAGCTTCAAACCCAGTTCAGGTGCTGGAAGAAATTGCTAATGCTCATCCTTAGCAGAAACATTCTTGCCAGCTCCTGGACCTGGCTCTGATTATTCTCAAACCCAGAACGACTATTCTTCAGAGCATCCCTATATCTGGTTTTATTTTCCTTGGCTTCAGACTGATACTCTTGGCTTCTTGACCTTGAACTATTTAATGACTAACGCTAGGGGATGCTTATTGCTCAACTCGAGTAATTTGCGACAATATGGATCCTCTCATTATGTATGTGCAGGCAGTTTCTGAACTGGGGCTTATGCATAAATGCTTTAAAATGTCATAATAGATAATAACCTACCCAGTTTTGTGGCTCAAGGGGCAGTATCCAACAATGTCATTCCACAAACTCAAATAGCGTCAGCAGAGCTCCGCTGAATCTTTCCATTGTGCAAGTGGTTGCCCATTACACTTGCACAACAAGTTGTGAAACAACAAATGTTATGTTTGTGCAAGCACAGTTGCACTTGCAGTTGTACATTATGCTTGTGCAACCCATTGTACAACCAGATTGCACACGCATAATGCACAAATGCTTCTGCAGCTGCTTCTGCAAACATAAGTTTAGTTAGATTCTTCTCTTACGCATAGTTCAGAACCTAGTTTCTGCTAGTGCAACATCATTTCCACTAATGGAATGACACAGTTGGAAGCTGTCCAAGATAACCAAATTCTTGTCCTACTTGCATATTGCTGGTAGGTAAGCTGCACTTAAGAATGACTGAACCTCTCCCGTTTACATGCTCAGAACTAGCTGCTTAAAATTGGTTGCTTTAAAGAAGGGGATAAAAACTGTGGTCTGCTGAAAACCAGTCAATTGTATTTCCATATTTTATAGGAATATGATACATATTGTCATGTATCTGAGTTTTTGAATTAACATTTCTTCTTCAAATAATAAAGAAGAGTTCTGTATTCCTTCAAGGATTAAGATGTTTATTACTGCATAAGCTTTCACAGGGTAAAGCCCATTTTGTCAAATGTAATTTATATTTGCATTCAAAATTGTTTGTTGTTTAGTAATTGCTTTAGTCAGAGACCCCCATAAAATGTCCCAAGGTAATCTGAAAACCTATATTTGTTCACTAAATTGCTTTTACTTCTCATGCAGTTTATTTTATAATTGTTCTAATGCAAGTAATAACTAAATGATGTATCTTAGTAGAGTTGGTTGTAAGCAACAATCTCAGCACAGAAGTATTTATTTTGCCTATCAAGCAATCATCATTGTGAAGGAGAAAATCTAAAAATAGATCAACAGCATTCAGAGCCAATGATTTGGCTGAAAAATTTCTATCACCATTATTGACTTGAGAAATAGTTTGTTGGGAGAGTTCCAAGGAGGATCCAGGTAATGATCTCTTGGGTATGTTTTAGTATAAGGCATTGTGCCTTAGAAACAAAGGATTAGACAGCCCCTGTCAATCCTATTAGTCTGTGAAACTCTACCAAAGTTAATGCATTGGTGTGGTAATGGTATTGGTAAAGGCCAATAAGCTGACATGCAATCCAGAGAAGACAGAGGTATTGTTAGTAGGTGGTTCATTGACTTAGGTGAGTGGTGTTCAGCCTGTTGTGGAGTTGGTTGTACTTCCCTAAATGATCAAATATGTAGTTTGTGAGGTGCTCCATAATCCATCATTGTAACTGAAAGTGCAGGTCATTTTTCACACATTTGTTGTTCAGTCGTTCAGTCGTGTCCGACTCTTCGTGACCCCATGGACCATAGCATGCCAGGCCTTCCTGTCCTGAAGCACTCCCAGAGTGTGCTCAAGTTCATATTCATTGCATCGGTGATGCTATCTAGCCATCTCATCCTCTGTCGTCCCCTTCTCCTTTTGCCTTCAGTCTTTCCCAGCATCAGGGTCTTTTCCAGAGAGTTTTCTCTTCGCATTAGGTGGCCAAAATATTTGAGCTTCAGCTTCAGTATCTGTCCTTCCAATGAGCACTCAGTGTTGATTTCCTTTAGGATGGACTGATTTGACCTCATTGCAGTCCAGGGGACTCGTACGACTTCTCCAGCACCACAGTTCAAAAGCATCGATTCTTCGGCGCTCAGCCTTCCTTATAGTCCAGCTCTCACAGCCATACATTACTACTGGGAAAACCATAGCTTTGATTAGACGGACCTTTGTCGGCAAGGTGATGTCTCTGCTTCTTACTATGCTGTCTAGGTTTGCCATAGCTTTCCTCCCAAGGAGCAAGCGTCTTTTAATTTCATGGCTACAGTCACCGTCTGCGGTGATCTTGGAGCCCAAGAAAGTAAAAACTGTCACTGCTTCCATTTCTTCCCCTTCTATATGCCAGGAAGTGATGGGGCCAGATGCCATGATCTTTGTTTTTTTAATGTTGAGTTTCAAACCAGATTTTGCACTCTCCTCTTTCACCCTCAACAAGAGGCTCGTTAGATCCTCTTCACTTTCTGCCATTAGGGTGGTATTGTCTGCATATCAGAGGTTGTTGATAATTCTCCCAGCAATCTTAATTCCGACCTGTGATTCATCCAACCCGGCATTCTCATGATGTACTCTGCATATAAGTTAAATAAGCAGGGCGACAATATGCAGCCTTGTCGTACTCCTTTCCCAATTTTGAACCACTCGGTTGTTCCATGTCTGGTTCTTACTGTTGCTTCTTGACTCTCGTACAGGTTTCTCAGGAGACAGGTAAGGTGGTCTGGTACTCCCATCACTTTAAGAATTTGCCACAGTTTGTTGTGATCGACACAATCAAAGGCTTTAGCGTAGTCAATGAAGCAGAAATAGACGTTTTTCTGGAATTCTCTTGCTTTCTCCATGATCCAGCAAACGTTGGCGATTTGATCTCTAGTTCCTCTGCCTCTTCGAAAGCCTGCTTGTACTTCTGGTAGTTCTCGGTTCGCATACTGCTGAAGCCTAGCTTGTAGGATTTTGAGCATCACTTTGCTGGCATGTGAAATGAGTGCAATTGTGCGGTAGTTTGAACACTCTTTGGCATTGCCCTTCTTTGGAAGTGGAATGTAAACTGACCTTTTCCAGTCTTGCGGCCATTGTTGAGTGTTCCAGATTTGTTGGCATATGGAATGCAGCACTTTAACAGCATCATCTTTTAGGATTTTAAATAGCTCAGCTGGAATACTGTCGTCTCCGCTAACTTTGTTGTTACTAATGCTTCCTAAGGCCCACTTGACTTCACTCTCGAGGATGTCCGGCTCAAGTTCAGTGGCCGCACTATCATGGCTATCAGGAACATTAAGATCTTTCCTGTATAGTTCTTCTGTGTATTCTTTCCACCTCTTCTTAATCTCATCTGCTTCTGTTAGGTCCCTGCCTTCTTTGTCTTTTATCATGCCCGTCTTTGCACAAAACGTTCCCTTGAGATCTCCGATTTTCTTGAAGAGATCTCGAGTCTTTCCCATTCTATTGTTTTCCTCGATTTCTTTGCATTGTTCATTTAAGAAGGCCTTCTTGTCTCTCCTTGCTATTCTCTGGAACTCTGCATTTAGTTGGATATATCTTCCCCTTTCTCCCTTGCTTTTTGCTTCCCTTCTTTCTTCAGCTACTTGTAAAGCTTCATCAGACAGCCGCTTGGCTTTCTTGCATTTCTTTTTCTTTGGGATGGATTGAGTTGCTGCCTCCTGAACAATGTTACGGACCTCCGTCCATAGTTCCTCAGGCACTCTGTCTATCATGTCTAATCCCTGAAATCTATTCCTCACCTGCACTGTATATTCATAAGGGATATGATTTAGGTCATACCTGAATGGTTTAGTGGTTTTCCCTACGTTCTTCAATTTAAGCTGAAATTTTGCAAGAAGCAGCTCATGATCTGAGCCATGTATAGAGCTTCTCCATCTTTGGCTGCAAAGGGCATAATCAATCTGATTTCGATATTGACCATCTGGTGATGTCCATGTGTAGACTCGCCTCTTATGCTGTTGGAAAAGAGTGTTTGCTATAATCAGCATGTTCTCCTGGCAAAACTCTATTAGATTTTGTCCTGCTTCATTTTGTGCACCAAGGCCATGCCTGCCTGTTATCCCAGTGATTTCTTGACTTCCTACTTTAGCATTCCAATCCCCTATGATGAAGAGGACATCTTTTTTTGGTGTTAGTTCTAGAAGGTGTTGTAGGTCTTCATAGAACCGATCAACCTCAGCTTCTTTGGCATCAGTGGTTGGGGCATAGACTTGAATTACTGTGATGTTGAATGGTTTGCCTTGGATTCGTACTGAGATCATTCTATCGTTTTTAAGATTGTACCCCTGTACTGCTTTTCCCACCCTTTTGTTGACTATGAGTGCTACTCCATTTCTTCTAAGGGATTCTTGCCCACAGTAGTAGATATGATGGTCACCTAAATTAAATTCGCCCATGCCTGTCCATTTTAGTTTGCTGATTCCCAAGATGTCGATGTTCAATCTTGCCATCTCATGTTTGACCACCTCTAGCTTACCTTGATTCATTGATCTGACATTCCAGGTTCCTAAACAATATTGTTCTTTACAGCATCAGATTTTCTTTTCACCACCAGACACATCCACAGCTGAGTGTCCTTTCGGCATTGGCCCAGCTGCTTCACTCTTTCTGGCGCTACTTGGAAATACCGTCTGCTCTTCCCCAGTAGTATATTGGACACCTTCTGACCTGAGGGTCTCATCTTCCGGCGTCATCTCTTTTAGCCTTGTGATACGTTCCATGGGGTTTTCTTGGCAAGAATACTGGAGTGGGTTGCCATTTCCTTCTCCAGTGGTCCACATTTTGTCAGAACTCTCTGCCATGACCTGTCCGTGTTGGGTGGCCCTGCACGGCATAGCTTATGGCTTCACCTTTTATCTGCTTAGGCTGATACACGAACTATGAACTTACCTGGAGAGGGATAGTCTGGCTTCACTTATCCATGCCCTAGTAACCTCCTATTTGGACAGCTACGGTGCATTATATATGCAATTCCCTTTGAAGATGGTCTAGAAACTTCAGTTAGGTGAGAACACAGCTACTAGATTACAGCAGTGAGTCCAATGCCAGTGCATTGCTATCTTCACTGGCTCCTGATCTGTTTCCTGCTCCAATTCAAAATGCTGTTTTTTTTTTTACCATTAAAGCTATTAATCTAGGGGAAATATTGGTTCTGGGCAAGCACAGGGCCAAATTGGTTCTGGGCAAGCACAGAAAAGCCTCATAACAGCACGGGAGGGTGGAGGGGAAATCCTTGCCTCTTATATATTTATTTATTTATTTTCTATACTGCCCAATAGCCAAACCTTTTGGTCAATTTACAAAAGATTGGAACCATAAAAACACAGTGCCCTACCTTCACCTTAAAATCTTCCTAGGCCCTTTTCCAGTTATTCAGTGAGTTGCCAAGGTGGCAACAGAGGAAAAGGTCTTGATGTTATTTCAGTGCCAGATCAAGACTTGCCACCCCCCTTGAGCTTTTAATATTCCTACTTTAAATTGCTTTTCCCTGGGGTTTGTTTTTATGCTGTTTTTATTTTATTAATTATTTATCTATTTTAGTCCTTGTTGTAAGCTGCCCTGACACCATGGTTATCGGGCAGTATATAAATATATATTTTAAATAAAATAAAATAAAGTTGTTAGGAATTTTATCAGAAGAATCTTTAAGTAAATAAATCCCAACAGTAAACAAACGGTAAACAAACCTTTAAGAAAGCAAACCCCATTTTCTTCTACAACCAACTGTATCACAAGACTTTAGAACCATTCTGTCAGTTGTCAGTGTTCACCTGCATCCAGCTGGTCACCTGACCACAGTCTGGTTTAGACAGAAAGAAGAGAGTGAGTTGGATATAGTCACCATATTTATGGTATCAGCTTCTAGATTTCCAGATTATCTTTCCCTTAGCTGACATAGAATCAACAGGAGAGCGACACAAACTGGAACCCTGCGGGAACCTACAAAAGATGTTTCATGATTAAGCTGCCAAGCAGCTTAAAGTAGATTCACAGTTCAGTGGGGAGGTGTGTCCACAATCTGGGTTGCTACCGTTACTTCATCTATTAACATGTTTCTACAGCTGTTGACATTAGAGGCTGTGTTTGTGCTGAGTGAAGCTTAAAACAAAGAAAATATGTGTTCAGTATGTGTAAATGGTGATGGAGAGGAGACATTATTTTCTTTTAGACATATTATGGTATATACTAAGTATCATGTAAGCTGCTTTCAACTATATTGTCATTGTATTGACTACCCTGGAGCACAATGCACATTAATTAGGAAAAACGAAGCTATTTGGCAAATTCTCTTTAGTGGAAGCCATGTTAGGATAGCATTATATGAACTAATTTATCTTCTAAAGCACTTGTTTTTATTACTAATTTCAATTTAACCGCTCTCCATTTTTACTGTGCATTATCAATTCCCCCAAAATGGTGCATCAGAAAACAACATACATATGGCAAGTAAGTTTTTTGCCCCAAATATTTAACCAGAAGCATTTCTTCCCAACCTCAGACTTGAAATGTAGCTAATTATGCTCTCCATTAAGTAAGTTTTCTTAGTAAGTTTTCTATCTTCATAATCACTATATTTGTTTCATATGTGTCTCCATTTTACTGAGGTTTTGTCTCACATGCTTGTGCCTCAAACACTAGTGAACCATCAAAATCCATCTCTCCATCTCCAACATCCCCGACTTACTTCTCGGCACACATGCATAGGATTGTACTGTGAGTGCTCCTTTTAGTTCCCATAGGTAACAGAACATGAGGCTATTCTAAATTTCTTTGCTGATTGCTTCTCAGCCTACAAAGATGTAAGTCAATCTAGTGCCAGTTAATCTCATATGCCCAGTTATCAAAACCATAGCACGGGTGTGTGTGTGTGTGTGTGAGAGAGAGAGAGAGAGAGAGAGAGAGAAACACAATTTTCAAGGTGATAAACTCCATAATATCCAATTGGCATTTTAAAATTACTAAGATATTTATTTATTTACAATGTTTATATACCACTCCACATCAAAGATTTCGGAGCCATGAACAACAAGATATAATAATAATAAAACATCATATTAAAACAAAACATTTAAAAGCAACAGATTCTGAACTTAATAAACAGTGGCTGGTCACTCAAGGAAGGCCTCTCAAAATAATGGTGTCTTCAGGAGGCGCTGAAAGCAATACAACATTGGTGCCTGTCTGACCTCCAAAGGCAGGGAGTTCCACAGGAAGGGGGCCACTACACTGAAGGCTCTTTTCCTGGTGGACTCCACCTGGGCCATGGGTCCCCACCAGGGACATGCCCTCTGATGACCCCAGTGACTAGGCAGGTTGGTAAGGGAGAAGATGCTCTCTCAGGTATCCTTGTCCCAAGTTGTTTAGGGCTTTGTACTCTAGTACTAATACCTTAAACCTGGCCCGATAGCGAATATGAAAATGCATGAAATCTCTGGCCCTTGACAGATGCTTCCTTCCTTGACACAATTGTATGTGGAAATTTTTTGTTTTGTTAAAGGATGTTGAATTCAGGTAGGAAAGAGAAGGAAATCAGTTAAAGGAATTGAATGAAATTCAGAAATGTGTTAACATACACAACAGGAGACTGTTTAGCATTTTCCGAATTGTAAATAAGTTTAATAACATCAGGACTGTTACCCTCTTCTTCACAGATGAGATTTAAAATTAAAAAGTGAAATGCTACAATTGGAGATGATATGTGTAGGTAAGTAATCAGGCAAAGTGTATTAGGGAAGAATAAAACCAAACAACTCTATAACATCTGCAAACAAGTGTAAAATTTTAAATGAGCCTAGCTGTTAGGTGCTATCCACTTCCTCAGCTATATTTATCATGCAGTCATTTACCAGACAGAACATACAACACTGAGCAAAATGAAGCAATGGTCTGTTTTCGTATAAGCCAGCTTCACATATTCATGTGACAACACCCTTAGTGTAAAATCCAACTGGTACCATCAGCAGGCAGACTCCTGACAGCAGAACAGCTCCCCAAAATCTGATCCAAAGGGTTGAGAGATCCTCAGGAACAGATTTCAGGGGGGCTGCAGGGCAGGGGAAGGGAAGTTCTATTTCATGAGCAGAAGTCCATTCGCACAACAGTGGAAGTCACCCTTAGGCTGTTACTTCGACATCATACCCCTAAAATTGGGATGACCCTGCCTGAATCACTTATATCATTTTTGAATTTGTCTAAGAACTAGGAAGTAGTTGAAAGAACGGTTTCATTTAAACACTAAAATTAAAAACGTAAAAGTACCACAGCCTTATGCAGTCTCTCTGTTTTCTCAAGCATCCATTTTTTTCTGTTTGAAGCAGAAGTTTTGCAAACATTTTCTGCCTTGAGTATTTCAAGTCTTATTTCAAATGCTCAATTTCAAATGACTACAGGCTTTAGATCTTTAACATTATGTATATAGATAAATTAGCAATCATGTGGCATTGCCATTATCTGGCAGTGTCTTGTGTCCCCATTGTGTATGGTAGCATGGGTAGTGTTGCTGAAATGTGTTTATCATAATGGAAAATAGTTGTGCAGCTGCACATCTTGTACTGATCATGTGCTAAAGCCTTTTGTGTGTCTGTCCTGGTAAGAATCTCAAGTCCTCAAATCAGCATGCCAAATCCACAGTATTAGAACTGTTGTGTTGTGGTCTTAACTCTGAATTTGTTGTCATTGAGATCTCTCTCTGCCCCTCTTTCTCCATCTCATAACGAAATATGTAGTCGTGCTGCAAGCAGAAGGCCTCTTTGCTCTAGGCTTATGATGCCGATTTCCTGTTTTTCAGCTCAACATTGGCTCCATTCTATCCTTTTTCGTTTAATTTGCTAATTAAATCTGCTTAATTTTAACAGAATTCATTTTTATCCTTGGACATTGTGTCTGTTGGAATGGTGCCATGAATTTATTATCATGAACTATAGCAAATCTCAATTTATGATATTCTCATACCCCTTCTCTGTAAATGTAAGGACAGCCAAGTTTATGCACACATGCTGCTCCTTAGATCTAGAAAGTGGAGATGTCTATTATGCTGCAACATTTAATCAAGCCTATTTGATGAAAGACCTAGTTCATTAAAAATGCCCCCATTTATGCTTCATTTTAGAACAAATACTTCCTTCTCCCCCCCCCCCCAATTCTCTGAGTGTCATTTCTCTTCCTCCTGTGGGGCAAAAGGGTAGAAAAAAATTGTTTGATCCAGATGTGGAAGCTTATGGGGAATTTCCCTCCAAAGAAAATAGTAGCTTCAGAAGAGGGATTTTCCTCAGCAAAGGAAGAAAGGGTTAAATTCTCTCTCCATGCTTGCTCTGATCCCATTAAGTATCAGCCTGCTCCCCCAGCTGATGCAATTTGCATTTTTAAAACCTGCCCATTAGTTTGCCCCTAAGACTAGTCATCACACTGGCCACCTCTGAGTAGGCTGTAAGATTGTATTTCTGCAAATTTCCTTAGGAGCAGGACTAATTCAGAAAGCATATTATTTTCCCTCAAAACTCTTGTTTTTGTTTATGTACAGATTGAGCAAATTTAATTGATTAAAACTCATACAATTAATTGACCTGAGATTGCTTTAATTGAGTGGCAGCCTTAATTTCCAAAATCTTCACAGCCTTCTAGCTCCACTTATAATTCAAAATGTCTTCCATGGTGTTCAGAACCCCTAGGGACAGTTCATCATCAGAATGCAGTCCCCCACCCCCATCCCAAATCCATCTTCCAATCTTCGTTTATAGGGTACACATGAAACTAGGTGGATCAAAAAACATACTGGCATATATTTTAATGCCATATATTATTTAAGAAAGATACCTATGAGTCACACACACAAAATGTTTAAAAAATATTGCTTCAACCACCTGGTTTGTAAAACATTGAAGGACTCCTGTTTCTAGCAAGTCTCCTTCTTTAGCAAAATTAAGAAGTGTAGGAAACCTTTCACTGTCATCTTCGTAGCAACTATATCTGTAACAGGTCGTTCAGTCGTGTCCGACTCTTCGTGACCCCATGGACCATAGCACGCTAGGCCTTCCTGTCCTGTGCTCGCTCCCGGAGTGTGCTCAAGTTCATATTCATTGCATCAGTGATACTATCTAGCCATCTCATCCTCTGCCGTCCCCTTCTCCTTTTGCCTTCAGTCTTTCCCAGCATCAGGGTCTTTTCCAGAGAGTTTTCTCTTCGCATTAGGTGGCCAAAATATTGGAGCTTCAGCTTCAGCATCTGTCCTTCCAATGAGCAGTCAGGGTTGATTTCCTTTAGGATGGACTGATTTGACCTCCTTGCAGTCCAGGGGACTCGTAAGAGTCTTCTCCAGCACCACAGTTCGAAAGCATCAATTCTTCGGCGCTCAGCCTTCCTTATAGTCCAGCTCTCACAGCCATACATTGCTACTGGGAAAACCATAGCTTTGATTAGACGGACCTTTGTCAGCAAGGTGATGTCTCTGCTTCTTACTGTGCTGTCTCGGTTTGCCATAGCTTTCCTCCCAAGGAGCAAGCGTCTTTTAATTTCATGGCTACAGTCACCGTCTGCAGTGGTCTTGGAGCCCAGGAAAGTAAAATCTGTCACTGCTTCCATTTCTTCCCCTTCTATATGCCAGGAAGTGATGGGGCCAGATGCCATGATCTTAGTTTTTTTAATGTTGAGTTTCAAACCAGCTTTTGCACTCTCCTCTTTCACCCTCAACAAGAGGCTCTTGAGATCCTCTTCGCTTTCTGCCATTAGGGTGGTATCGTCTGCATATCGGAGGTTGTTGATAATTCTCCCGGCAATCTTAATTCCGACCTGTGATTCATCCAACCCAGCATTTCTCATGATGTACTCTGCATATAAGTTAAATAAGCAGGGTGACAATATGCAGCCTTGTCATACTCCTTTCCCAATTTTGAACCACTCGGTTGTTCCATGTCTGGTTCTCACTGTTGCTTCTTGACCCTCGTACAGGTTTCTCAGGAGACAGGTAAGGTGGTCTGGTACCCCCATCTCTTTCAGAATTTGCCACAGTTTGTTGTGATCCACACAATCAAAGGCTTTAGCGTAGTCAATGAAGCAGAAATAGACGTTTTTCTGGAATTCTCTTGCTTTCTCCATGATGCAGCGAAAGTTGGCGATTTGATCTCTAGTTCCTCTGCCTCTTCGAAACCCAGCTTGTACTTCCGGTAGTTCTCGGTTCGCATACTGCTGAAGCCTAGCTTGTAGGATTTTGAGCATCACCTTGCTGGCATGTGAAATGAGCGCAATTGTGCGGTAGTTTGAACACTCTTTGGCGTTGCCCTTCTTTGGAATTGGAATGTAAACTGACCTTTTCCAGTCTTGCGGCCATTGTTGAGTGTTCCAGATTTGTTGGCATATTGAATGCAGCACTTTAACAGCATCATCTTTTAGGATTTTAAATAGCTCAGCTGGAAGACTGTCATCTCCGCTAGCTTTGTTGTTACTAATGCTTCCTAAGGCCCACTTGACTTCACTCTCGAGGATGTCCGGCTCAAGTTCAGTGACCGTACTCTCCTGGCTATCAGGGACTTTAAGATCTTTCCTGTATAGTTCGTCTGTGTATTCTTTCCACCTCTTCTTAATCTCATCTGCTTATGTTAGGTCCCTGCCTTCTTTGTCCTTTATCATGCCCGTCTTTGCACAAAATGTTCCCTTGAGATCTCCGATTTTCTTGAAGAGATCTCGAGTCTTTCCCATTCTGTTGTTTTCCTCCATTTCTTTGCATTGTTCATTTAAGAAGGCCTTCTTGTCTCTCCTTGCTATTCTCTGGAACTCTGCATTCAGTTGGATATATCTTCCCCTTTATCCCTTGCTTTTTGCTTCCCTTCTTTCTTCAGCTACTTGTAAAGCCTCACCAGACAGCCACTTGGCTTTCTTGCATTTCTTTTTCTTTGGGATGGATTGAGTTGCTGCCTCCTGAACAATGTTACGGACCTCCGTCCATAGTTCCTCAGGCACTCTGTCTATCAGGTCTAATCCCTGTAATCTATTCCTTACCTCTACTGTATATTCATAAGGGATATGATTTAGGTCATACCCGAATGGTTTAGTGGTTTTCCCTACGTTCTTCAATTTAAGCTGAAATTTTGCAACAAGAAGCTCATGATCTGATTTGTTTATTTATTTATTTATTTTATTTCATTTCTATACCGCCCAATCGCCGAAGCTCTCTGGGCGGTTCACAAAAATTAAAACCAAAAACACAGAATAAAACAATTTAAATTATATGGAACATTAAAACCACAATATAATAATACAACCACAATAAAACCTAGCAGCAGTACAGGAGTTTAAAATACAGATTTAAAACAGCAAATATAAAAATTTAGAAAGCTAAAATGCTAAAATGCCTGGGAAAACAAAAAGGTCTTCACCTGGCGCCGAAAGGAGTACAATGTAGGTGCCAGGCGAACCTCACTAGGGAGCTCATTCCAGAGCCGGCGTGCCACAACAGAAAAAGCCCTCCTCCTAGTAGCCACCCGCCTCACTTCCTTTGGCAGGGGCTCACGGAGAAGGGCCGCTGAGGATGATCTTAAGGTCCGGGCAGGCACATATGGGAGGAGGCGATCCTTCAGGTAACCTGGCCCCAAGCCGTTAAGGGCTTTGAATGTTAACACCAGCACTTTGAATCGGGCCCGGAAATGGACTGGCAGCCAGTGCAGCTGGAAAAGTACTGGTGTAATATGAGCTCGTAGGCCAGTCCCTGTTAACAATCTTGCTGCCCTATTTTGGACCAGCTGAAGTTTCCGGACCATTTTCAAAGCCAGCCCCACGTATAACGCATTGCAGTAATCCAGACGAGAAGTTATCAGAGCATGGATAACTGTAGCTAGGCTATCTTTGTCCAGATAAGGGCATAGCTGGTATACCAGCCTAAGCTGATAAAAAGTGCTCCGTGCCACTGAGTTCACCTGTGCCTCAAGTGACAGTTCTGGATCCAAGAGCACCCCCAAACTACGAACCAAATCCTTTAGGGGGAGTGCAACCCCCTCCAGAACAGGTTGAATATCACCTAGCCGGGCAGACGAACCACCCACTAACAGTACCTCCGTCTTGTCTGGATTGAGTTTCAGTTTATTGGCTCTCATCCAGTCCATTACCGTGCCGAGGCACTGATTCAGAGCAGCCACTGCCTTACCTGGTTTTGATGAGAAAGAGAGGTAGAGCTGGGTGTCATCTGCATATTGATGGCACCTCAGCCCACACCTCCGGATAACCTCCCCCAGCGGTTTCATGTAGATGTTAAACAGCATGGGGGATAAAATAGAGCCCTGTGGAACCCCATGGCACAGTTGCCATGGCACAGAGCAATAATCCCCCAGCACCACCTTCTGGAATCAGCCATCCAAGTAGGAGCAGAACCACTGTAGTGCAGTGCCTCCAACTCCTAACCCAGACAACCTATCCAGAAGGATACCATGGTCGCTGGTATCAAAAGCCGCTGAGAGGTCCAGGAGAATCAACAGGGTCGCACTCCCTCTGTCCGTCTCCTGGCAGAGGTCATCCCACAGGGCGACCAAGGCAGTTTCCGTTCCAAAACCAGGCCTGAAGCCCGATTGGAATGGATCTAGATAATCCGTTTCATTCAAGAGTGCCTGGAGCTGTCCTACAACCACCTGCTCAAGCACCTTGCCCAGGAAGGGGATGTTGGCCACTGGCCTATAATTGTTAACATCCTCTGGGTCCAGGTTAGGCTTTTTCAGGAGTGGTCTAATTACTGCCTCTTTTAAAGCGGCAGGCACCACTCCCTCTCTCAAGGAGGAATTTACAACCTCCTGGACCCAGCCAGACAACCCCTCTGTGTTTGATTTAATAAGCCATGAAGGGCAAGGGTCAAACACACAAGGGGTCAATCGAACTTGGCCAAGCACCTTGTCCGCATCCTCAGGCCTCAATAACTGAAACTCATCCAATAAAACTGGACCAGATGGTGCTCTGAACGCCTCTACCAATGGAACTGCATTAATGGTGGTGTCCAATTCATGACGAATCTGAGCAACTTTATCCTCAAAGGGCCGTGCAAACTTGTCACAGCGTGCTACCGAGGGTTCCACCGTGTCTCTCCCTGGCCCAGAATGTAACAGGCCGCGAACCACTTGGAAAAGCTCCGCTGGACAACACTGAGAAGATGCAATGCTGGTGGAAAAGAACTGTCTCTTTGCCACCCTCACCACCACAGAGTAGGCTCGATAGTGGGCTCTTACCTGTGTTCGGTCAGACTCAGCACGAGTTTTCCTCCACCTGCGTTCTAGCCGTCTCCCCTCTTGCTTCATTGCCCTCAGCTCAGGTGTATACCAAGGAGCTGGCCGGGCTCTGCTCAGAGGGAGAGGGCGCTTGGGCACGATCGTGTCAACCGCCCGAGTCGTCTCTGCATTCCACAGAGCGACCTGGGCTTCGACAGGCGCACCAGCCATACCAGCAGGAAAATCCCCCAGAGCCCTCTGGAATCCATCAGAATCCATTAATCTCCAGGGGCGGACCATTTTAATAGGTCCCCCACCCTTGCAGAGGGGAAAGGCCTCCTGGAGTCTAAACCTCAGCAGGAAGTGATCTGACCATGACAAAGGGACAGATGTTAATTCCTCCACTTTCAGATCACCATCCACCTGCCCAGTTGAGAAAACCAGATCAAGCATGTGTCCTTTTATATGCGTTGGGCCGATGACATGTTGGGACAGCCCCATGGTTGTCATGGCCACATCTGAGCCACAGTCAGCTCCAGGTCTTGTTTTTACTGACTGTATAGAGCTTCTCCATCTTTGGCTGCAAAGGACATAATCAATCTGATTTCGATATTGACCATCTGGTGATGTCCATGTGTAGAGTCGCCTCTTGTGCTGTTGGAAAAGAGTGTTTGCTATGATCAGCGTGTTCTCTTGGCAAAACCCTATTAGCCTTTGTCCTGCTTCATTTTGTTCTCCAAGGCCATGCCTGCCTGTTATCCTGGTGATTTCTTGACTTCCTACTTTAGCATTCCAATCCCCTATGATGAAGAGGACATCTTTTTTTGGTGTTAGTTCTAGAAGGTGTTGTAGGTCTTCATAGAACCGATCAACCTCAGCTTCTTCGGCCTCAGTGGTTGGGGCATAGACTTGAATTACTGTGATGTTGAATGGTTTGCCTTGGATTCGTACTGAGATCATTCTATCGTTTTTAAGATTGTACCCCAGTACTGCTTTTCCCACCCTTTTGTTGACTATGAGTGCTACTCCATTTCTTCTAAGGGATTCTTGCCCACAGTAGTAGATATAATGGTCACCTGAATTAAATTCGCCCATGCCTATCCATTTTAGTTCGCTGATTCCCAAGATGTCGATGTTCAATCTTGCCATCTCATGTTTGACCACCTCCAGACTACCTTGATTCATTGATCTGACATTCCAGGTTCCTAAACAATATTGTTCTTTACAGCATCAGATTTTCTTTTCACCACCAGACACATCCACAGCTGAGTGTCCTTTCGGCTTTGGCCCAGCCGCTTCACTCTTTCTGGCGCTACTTGGAAATACCCTCTGCTCTTCCCCAGTAGTATATTGGACGCCTTCCGACCTGAGGGGCTCATCTTCCGGCATCATCTCTTTTAGCCTTGTGATACGTTCCATGGGGTTTTCTTGGCAAGAATACTGGAGTGGGTTGCCATTTCCTTCTCCAGTGGACCACATTTTGTCAGAACTCTCTGCCGTGACCTGTCCGTCTTGGGTGGCCCTGCATGGCATAGCTTATGGCTTCACTGAGTTATGCAAGCCCTTTCGCCACAACAAGGCAGTGATCCATGAAGGGGTCTGTAACAGGTATTCACATTTTATTGATTTGGCCCTAACTTTCAATTGTTTTTATACCTCTGCTCAGTATCAGTGTCCAGTATTTAATCCTGAACAGCTTTACCTGTCTATTTCCGTGTCCTGAAACACAGTGTTTTCTGGGCTTGTCATATTGAGAATTCCATATAAAAATATGATACAGTACTCATTCATAAAATAGTTTCCATATCATTTATTGAGAATATGAAACAGCCACTTAGCAAGCTACATTAAAGCAATACTAGTGAAGATTTCTTCAAATTAACAAGATTCAAATTTATTGGTCTAATCAAAATGGATATACAGTACGTGTGTGTATTAGGTACTCTAGATTTGTGGTATGACATTTATCAGCTGGAAGAAATATATTTTAAATGATGAGGGGGTATTTGAACATTGTGAATCAGTTTTGTGTTAGACATTTCCCCCCACATTTGAGTGATACCCCTTAACCTACAAATTCTTTGTCAAAGAAAAAGCAGTAGGGAAAACATATTGTATTGCATTATAATACCTAAAAGGAAATGGAAGTGTGCATAGCTAGAATTGTAGCAAATAGCCCAAGGCCAACCGTCTTTTATTAGAAACATAAATATTAACACTAACATGATGATTTTGTGACACAAGGGGAACATTTGTATTATGCCATATATATCATTCAGTGATGAGAGACAGCAGAAGTGAGGAACAATGCATCCTGCAGAGTACTCAAAATTCTCATTCAGTCAGTCATTCTCATTATGTGTTTGAAGTTCAAGGTTGGATAGATCTTTCTTACTGTTAGCATGCACTGTACTATTTTATTTCAAATGTATCATATTATGCCAATTTAAACAGTTCTGTGTGCTCCTGTATCTTAGTAAAGCCCACTATGCCTTAACATGGAAAATGCACATACCAAAATCAACAGCTCAGGGCCCCTTGAATCAGGGGCCTAGAATGTTTCATAACCAAGCAGGGCTGGTGCCATAAGCCTACGTCGTCTAATACCTGCTCAGACCTACTGCCAACCCTTGTACACCAGTAGGCCTACTACTTCTTCCCATAACTGCTTGTTCACTCCTTGCTATGGCTGCAAGCAGTGACAGGAGAAAGAAGAATTAACATCCTCCACTTGCCTGATCCCTCTGTGCAATCATGTGAATTGGGCCCACAGGAAGAGGGTATGTGGATGGGCAGTGGTGAGGATATGAACCCACTCTGGGGTTGGGCACCTTGCCCAAGGGATCCCTTAAAGCCTGGAGCTGTCACAAATTTGTAGTTACAAAATCTACATGGAAATTCTGCTGCTTAAAAAAATACTTAGATGAACATAAAAAGTTATGAAAATCTATGCTGTCTATGAGCACATAAATGAAACTCCACCCTTTTTCATCAACTTACCCCACAATTTGTGACCCATTAGTCTGAATGTAATCTACAAGATCACTGGGGGCTTGATAAACCTTCTGTTTTTTTCTGCCTACTGGGCTTGCATAAGCAGGAGTTTGTCAAGCATGTGGTAGTCCAAAATGTATGGCTGATAGTCCATGTTTGGCTTAGTGGGGAACAGATGTGCAGACAAGTAAATTCTTGTTGCACTCATAATGCATTTGAAAGAATTGCAAAGTGATATACTTCCATGTAGTCTACATAGAACAGATAGCAGAGGTGCTGACCTACCATTATAAGGCTTTTTTTTTTTCTTTTTGGACATGTGATGTTCTGTTTCAACATGTTATAGAGAAGTGATGGGATTGCCACAGGGAGTCTCTCCTCTGTTTTCCTGCCTCACCTCTCTTTTCAAATGTCCGTTTGTTGATGGTATGGTCAATCTTCTTGACAGCCTGCAACAAGTTTCAGGACATTCAGAACTGTGCCATGCCAATAAATTAATCATCCTACACTTGCTTGCATCTTTCCTGTTTATCTGAATCTTCTCCATTAATCCGATATTATTCTAGGATTTTTTAAAACAAAAATGAGAGAAAAACTTATAGTCACAATATTTCTGTTTTGTCATTAAAAGCTTAGAATCTAATTCCATCCATTCCTGCATCATCCATGCTTGACACACATTTCACATTTTTCAGCATTGAGAATTAAGCTTTGCAACCTTTGTATGATGTTGCATATCACTTCATTAAATGAGTCTTCACTGAAAATTTACTGTGGGTTTATTTTCTGGCATTTTCAGTGTGACACTCTAATTGCCAAAAGAAAACAGTGGAGGACTTCTATTTGCTTGAACTCCCCCCATCTTCACTGTTCTATTTATAACCAGATGTCAATCCATTCACCCAACACCTTCCTAAAGTCACTTGTCTTATTTTTTTTCTTTGATAGACTAGTTCAAATAACTAAAGGATAAATGATCCACAAAAAGAAAAAGAAACATCTTTTAAACCATTCCAGAAGTGAGTTTCTAGTAAGTGAACTTGATTGTAATGTTAATGTTATTTTCGTAGCAATTTTCATATTGTTCAGATGCAAGCGTCCATTACTGATGATAGTGTTCAGAAGATTGCTGTGTCCACATCCATCTCACTCTCCACGAGGAGCAGCAACGTGAAATTAATATTTTAGTTTTACATTTGCTTTCATGGAACATATAATCCCAAGCTATCAGCATCTTGTTGTCATCCGGAAATGATACATTTCACTTTCCTTAAAGACAGATTCTAGGCTTTTATCCTGAAATGCTCTGAAGCTCTTTAACCATCATTGCAATAGATTCTTCTGAATTCCTTTCTTTGGTTCTGTACTAGTGCAGATATTTAATGTTTTAAAACAACTGGATCCTTTTCCAAGTAGTGATAAGGACTTCTGCCCTGAAAGACAGCCAGGAAATATTTTAAATAATTTAAGAGAGCAATCCTATGGCCCCTAGATAGGGTTAGTGCTCTGACTTTGGACCAAGGAGTCTGAGCTCCCTGTCCCCTCCCCCACCCCCTCGCAGCTGTGGAGAGAACTGCACCAGCTACCTCTCCAAGGTCAAAAAGGGTGACCTCAGAGGGAAGGGAAAGGGGGCGTGCTGTTCGGCAGGAAGGGAAGCTTACACAGTATTCCCAGGCCTCTCCAGGGGGAAGGGACTCAACTGAGAGAGTAGCTTATAGCTCTGACTTGGATTCCTGCATTGAGCAGGGGGTTGGACTCGATGGCCTTGTAGGCCCCTTCCAACCCTACTATTTTATGATTCTATGGCAGGCTTGCAATGTCCTCCACTGTCAAGAGGTGAAATGTTCACTGTTATACATACCCATGCGAAACAGAATGGCATTATTTCAGATTCTGCCAGTAAGTAATGTTGTAGTTTTGAAACATGTCCAAAAGGAAGGCGTTTTTTATTAAGTATTTAAAAAGGACATTGACTGTAGTGTTATAGGAACAAATCATAACAAGTGACAGGAATATCTTCAGGCATGTAGTGACTTTAGTTCTGTATCCTTTCAGCATAGTTTGTGTTGTTTAGTGTTCAGAGTTCCAAAAGCTCTGTGATTGTCAAAGCAAATAATGCACTTTATGAGGTTCCTCTAGCAGTAGGGTTATCACAGAGTCACAGTCCTTTGAGGAAGCTTGCTGTGCAGCAGGAGTTAATTTTATTTTAAAAACATGTCTGGAATATTTAGGGTTGGTTCATAGTACCGTTGTGGTGTGTTTTCTGCTGCCTTGTCATTGATATTCAGTGCAGAGCAGTCATACCTGCAGCTGCTAACCATGTAGATTGAAGAGATCGGGTGGAAAGTTCATACTTGCACTATAGGTTTTTAATTTCAAAAAATTGAGGCATCATTGTATAAAAGCCAGTAGAAATTATTTATATTCTTCAGTCATGTGTTCCCGTAATGTAGTGTTCTCCCCTCATCTTATGAAAGAGCATCATTGTCTGAGAGTGGCCACCAGAAATGTTTAACATTCATTATTGATCTCTCATCTTGCTCCATAAAAAAGGAGTGTAGAATATTCAGTGACACTGAATGAAAGAAAAGTTCATTTCTTTTCATAAGCTGCCATCTGCAGAGTGCAGAATAAACAGTATAACTATGCAGTTATTTAAGTTCAAAGCAAAATAGCGTACTGAATTATATGACATGTTTTCTGTTTGTTTCTTACACATTGTATTATATGGCATAGAGACATTTTTAGTAGTTTTATAAGTAGCAAATTCTTAACAATGTCTACCTTTTGTCCAACTATAAAAACAGTTTTATCTGTTTGACTTGAAATATTCTGTCCAGCACACCATGAACACTAAATAAATATGTAGCAGCATCAATACTTACACTTTCCATTTCTAGTGGAGTACACATTTCACCATTTTCATTTTGGTGTTACATTTGGAGGACTGTGTTTGGTAACTAAACTTTTGCCATTGTTCTGTGTTCCTTCACATTAGGGGTTGGGGTCGTGTGTTTGTGATTAATCTTTTTTTCTTTTCTTACGTTGGACCGCCTCACATGTTATGCAGTTTATGTCATGTATGTTATGGGAGACACTTTTGTGTAGGAATTAACTTGATACATATCTGTAGCTTTTGCTATGTGATGACCCAACATATATGAACATGGAGGTGTGCAGACTTGTTGGGAAGACATGGCCAGTATTTTTTTCAGATATGCCTAAAACCAAATCCTGTGTGTTTCTGTGGAATCATGTGGCTGGTTTTCTATAGAGTTCAGTAGCTGAAAGTGAAAATGGTTAAGACTTTAGATCCAGCTACTACACCTCCATGGTTGTGTGTTTTCTCATCAAGTAATTATTTCATGAAATTTGAAAACATTTATTCTAAGATAATATATCATATTGCTTTGATGTCTGGACCCCCCCATTGCATTGATGCATCGGCTTTCCAAAGAAAAGGGCCAGATTGAGTTATTTTCATCTACGTATTTTTTGTCAGTTGAGAACCAGTATTCTACACGAGGAACCCACAAGGAATTGTGGGGGGAATAACTCTCCTTCAAAGACTCTCCTTCCAATAATCAAGGCTGTGATTGGGCTTTAGAGGAAGTGCAACATGGAGTGATGTATCTGAGCCCAAATCCTCTACTCCCTTTAGCAGCAAAGGGATATCTCAATCTCCTTATTCCTGATCTGGTTCTTGGGGGAAAGGGAGTTGGGCTCATACACAGTATACCATAGGTACTGCTTCTCTGCCAAGATGTTCTGCTTTGCAGATACATGTCTAGATATGCAGAATTATAGTTTGAGAGAACATAAAGCATTTTCTTGCTGCTGAGGCCAAAAGGATATATATAACTCATATGTGAACATTTACCTATTTCAGTCATCCTAGTTTTTTTTTGCAATCTTATTTACAAAGAATAATAAGTGGAGAAAGAAAGAAAGAAAGAAAGAAAGAAAGAAAGAAAGAAAGAGAGAGAGAGAGAGAGAGAGAAAGAAAGAAAGAAAGAAAGAAAGAAAGAAAGAAAGAAAGAAAAAATAGCCACTGGCACTGTTTTATGAACGCTTGCACAGGAGTTTGGGCAAGAGTTCACATGATGCTACAATGTGTTCTTTTGCAGTTCTCACACTACCACACTAACAAGATCTTGAGCAAGCAGAATAACAAATTTGGTTGTAATTTCATTTTTTTCTGATGCAATGCTTGGTGTGTGATGCATAAAATATCCTTTCTTTGAGCAGAACACATCTGCATACAGAAGGGCATGGATCCAACCATACATGTTTAGTGATTGCTTTTACCATAGAACTTTGTAAACCCACAATACAAATAAAAAAGAATGTAAGTAAACACAACTTCATAACATTTTCTATACAGTGTCTGTAACATTTGTTTTAACAAACTGTTCCCAAGTTTTGCCAGATGCTTAGGAAAAGGATATCACTGCTTGAATAGTTTTCACACATTTGTCTGCTAGCAAATATTTTAATTTCTGAGAAATGGATGGGGGATGAGAGAGAACAGAGAGTGGGGCTTTCATTCATTTCATAAGTTGGGCATATAAGCTGCACCCTATTACTTTGTAGAGAATGTTCACCCATCCTTAGAAGCAGATGAAAGTCTTGGAGCTGGTTTCGATACAATTTCCTTCCAAACCCATGGGAACAGTTTGGAAATGTCCTGCCATTGAATTTGTCTGCAGCTAAATTCAGAAAGATTACTTCAAAAATTGTCATTACATATAATAATGAAGGTGGAAACATAGAAACATTAATAACTGCTGGCTCCTACTCCTTGGTAACATTTGAAATCCTTTACTCAATTTGTAGTAAGAGATTGTAGTAAGACATGTGGCACTAACTCCTTAGTGACAAGAATACAAGACAGGAAGAAATACTGAAAGACAGAAAACCATGGAAGGTTTATGAAGTTTGCTTGCAGAAAGTCATGCAAAGTTTATGATGTGTTTTTTTTTCCCCAGAAGTTGTTCTCCTAAACAACAACATGGCAAACAGAAGTTATCCAGAAGTCACTAAAGGCACAATGTATTTGTTCTACTATGGAACTCACTGCTATGGGAATCACACACACACACACACACACACACACACTTCATGTGCTTTTAAATGTGTTTAAACTAAGACCTGGCTGTTTTACATCCACTTTTACCAATTAATTTGAAATTGGATCAGACCTTTAAAATTGTATGTTTTAAGTTGTTGGCTGTTCATTTTAGATAGTATGTTTTTATAGTTTTATACTCATTTTCTATTTTATAATGATATGTTTATATGACTTTGTTATAATTATATCATGTGAACCCTTTTGTGAGGGCTGTATGGCCCTTAAAGGTGACATAAATAAATAAGACACATTTCTGCTCTAATAACAGGTGTGTTCTTTGAGAAAAAAACAAACTGATCTTGACTTTAAAAAAAACAACCCCACAATGTCAGTATGTCTAGGGTTCCTATAACCCAACTCTTCAACATTTGTGGATTGATTTTGCTCTAAAGATTCTAATTGCTCAAGTAGATATGTCCTGCACAGTGCTTGAAGAAAGAGGTTGAAACTAATTAGTACTTAGCATTATAGAACAGGGAAAAAAAATTAAATCAGGCGGCATTAATATTAAATCCAGACTGCTGTGAAAATACTTCTTTAGTTATGGAGATTTTTGAAGGAAGGACAAGCTAAACCAAACTCATAATGCTATTAATATTCTTCTATACCCATCTAATAAGCTTATCAGGTTGCTTCTTCATGGTCTGTGATATTACCTTCTCCCTTTAGTTAATAAATTCTCTAATATATGCACTGAGTATCTTGTTGGCAATATATGCATAAATATTACAATCTTTTAACTTTATTTACTTAATTATCCTCTAGGAAAGCTGGGATTGCAACTTTGTCTTACAAAAAGTTAGTCCACCAACATGCACACTTGTCCTTACAGTCTTTGGAGAATCATCTAGGCTGCAGCAACATAATATTAATCAATTTTATCGCATTTTTCATCACACAAAAAATCTTTATACTCAATTCATGTATCCACAGAACCACCTTGCAAAGTAGGTTAGGATGTAACTTGCCTGAAGTGATCCAGTAAGCTTCATCGTCGAGCAGACATTTGAATTTGGGTCACCTCTATCTCAAATCAACTGAACCACTGTATTCACCACATTGGTTCACATTAGTCCTGTTCTGCTTTATAATTCTTGCTAACATTTTCCACTTTCCCATCTCTAGCTCCTTATGCAGGTAACAAGACTAATGCACACTAAAACACTAATAAAATGTAATACTACCATTACCACAGTCACAGAAAAGAGGTATTCCAGAAAACACTTGGGTTCTGACTTTGGTGATCTTCTCTGGTGGATGGAGTTCCAGAGTTGAGGAACAGCCATCAAGCATAATTATTTTTCTGTCCTTGTAGACTGTGGTGAAGTGGGTTAAGAACATAAGAGCAGCCATGCTGGATGAGACCAAAGCCCTGTCTAGTCCAGCATTCTGTTTCCACAGTGGCCAAGCAGCGGCCTGTGGGAAAACCACAAACTGGACATGAGCTCAACAGAACCTTCCCACTCGTGTTCCCCAGCAAGTGGTATTGAAAGGCATGCTGGAGGTAATATCCAGCCATCATGATTAATAGGCATCGATAGCCTTATCTTCTATGAATTTGTTTAATCCCCTTATAAAACTGCCCAAGCTGGTAGTCATCACTACATTCTATGGTAGCGAATTCTATAGTTTAACTATGTCCTGTGTAAAGAAGTGCTTTATCTGTCCTGAATCGCCTACCGTTAAGCTTCATTGTATTACCCAGTGTCCTAGTATTATGAGAGAGGAAGAAAAACTTTGTAAGAAAAGTCTTGCTTGATCAGTCCAAACACTTATATAGCCCAGCATTCTGTTTCCCACAGTGGCCAACCAGATGACCATACGAAGCCCACAAGCAGGACGTGAAGGCAATAGTGCTTTCCTGTTGTTCCCAGCAATTGGTATTCAGAGGTGTGCTGCCATTGGTAGCTTTATGTTCCATGAATTTTCTCCTCCCCTTTTAAATCCATCCACACTGGTGGCCATCACCAACTTAACTATGTGCTGTGTGAAGAAGTACTTCCTTTTGTTTGCCCCTGGATCTCCCACTCTTCAGCTTCATTTGCTGATTGGGATCTAGTATTACATGAAATAAATGTCTCCCTATCCATTTTATCCGCATCATGCATAATGTTATAAAGCTTATTCCAGGCCCCCCCTTACTTGCTTAACCCCCCACCCTCTGATGGTAACAACTGGTACGGTTCATAAGGGAAAGGGTTGTTTCTAACCCTTTGATGTTCTTTTCAAAACCGTACTGAGAGTTGTGCATCACTGTGAAAAATATGAAGCCAGTATTAAGGCTGTACTGTTAGCTTTCTAATTCATAGGCACATACCACTAGCCATAGTGAGCACAGAAATTATTTCATAAATGGTATTTCTTAGTTGATCTTTTCTGGGGGGGGTTGGTATAAGCCTTTTAAAAAAGCCAAATAACAAAACATTAATAGAGAGGGGGTTGTACATTTTTTGTGGCCACTATATATTTGTAATTTGCCTTCTAGCATGCTAGCACTCACTGCTGATCTTTTACAAACATTGCAGGAAAGATCAGGTCCAAGGATGTGGCACAAACCACTAAAGACTTGTGAAGCTGAAATTCTAAACAGTCAGAATTTGATTTAGAAGGGAATGGGTACGAAGATCCAACTGTATACATAATAACAAATGGCATAGTAAAGGAAATTGGAAAAATCTTATACTTTCTTATGAGAATGTGGAAATATTTCTTTGTGAAAAGACCAGATATATAGTTGGAAAGGGAAGGGAAACATTATTATGTACCTCAAGTAACCTGTGCACCTCACAGGCACAAAGGAGGAAAATGCAGGCGCGGGAAGAGGCAAAAATGGAGTTTGGTAACCCTAATTCAGCACCACTAACATGTGAATACTCGGAGAATCAAACCCAGATTTTTTTAAGAGAAGTCTGTCTTGAAGAATGAATCTGCCAGTTTCACTTTCCCCCACGTTCACTTTTTTTTAAAAAAATTGCATATCCTTTCCATCCCATTTGTGAAGAAATGTGCAAAGCTTGGTAAGTTCTTATCAGAAAACAAGCCAAATGAATTTTTTTTCCAGTTCCTAGTCCTGTGCTACCTGGCCTAGGCTTTACATGACAGGCTTGGAATCCTTATGTCTGCCACAAATCTGGTGTGTTTCAAATACCCTATGGACATCAAATGCCCATCAGCCTACAGCTCTCTTTGACAATATGTTTGCTTGTAGGGTAAATAGAAATAATGATTCATAGATTGCAACTCACCTTGAGTTCCTGTGATAGGGCAGGGTAGTCACAGCAATAATATTCTCAACTGCAGTAACCAATTTTCTGTTTCCGTGTACAAATGTGTACACACACACATTTCTTATTTAAAATCTCGCCTCAGGGAAGGCCATAGGTTGGGGTAGAGTACACCCTTTTGCATGCTTTTGCTTTGCATGCAAAAGATCCCGTTTGCAATCTCTGGCACCACCAGTGAAAAGGATCAGGTAGTAGGTGATTGGAAGCACCTCTGCCTGAGATACCGGCCAGTTGCTGCCAGAATACACAGTACCGTATAGATGGCCTTTAAAAAAAATCAACTTCTGCACATTAAATATGTAAAACTGAGCACTTTGCCTTGCTTATTTGTAATAAGATACTATGAGCCAATAATAGGCAAGGTTTCCAATTGTAATTTTACTGAGATTTTTTGAAATATATTATGTTGTTGTTGTTCAGTCGTTCAGTCGTGTCCGACTCTTCATGACCCCATGGACCATAGCACGCCAGGCCTTCCTGTCCTGCGCTCTCTCCCAGAGCGTGCTCAAGTTCATATTCATTGCATCCGTGATGCTATCTAGCCATCTCATCCTCTGCTGTCCCCTTCTCCTTTTGCCTTCAGTCTTTCCCAGCATCAGGGTCTTTTCCAGGGAGTTTTCTCTTCGCATTAGGTGGCCAAAATATTGGAGCTTCAGCTTCATTATCTGTCCTTCCAATGAGCACTCAGGCTTGATTTCCTTTAGGATGGACTGATTTGACCTCCTTGCAGTCCAGGGGACTCGTAAAAGTCTTCTCCAGCACCACAGTTCGAAAGCATCAATTCTTCGGCGCTCAGCCTTCCTTATAGTCCAGCTCTCACAGCCATACATTACTACTGGGAAAACCATAGCTTTGATTAGACGGACCTTTGTCGGCAAGGTGATGTCTCTGCTTCTTACTATGCTGTCTAGGTTGGCCATAGCTTTCCTCCCCAGGAGCAAGCGTCTTTTAATTTCATGGCTACAGTCACCGTCTGCGGTGATCTTGGAGCCCAAGAAAGTAAAATCTGTCACTGCTTCCATTTCTTCCCCTTCTATATGCCAGGAAGTGATGGGGCCAGATGCCATGATCTTCGTTTTTTTAATGTTGAGTTTCAAACCAGCTTTTGCACTCTCCTCTTTCACCCTCAACAAGAGGCTCTTGAGATCCTCTTCGCTTTCTGCCATTAGGGTGGTATCGTCTGCATATCGGAGGTTGTTGATAATTCTCCCAGCAAGCTTAATTCCGACCTCTGATTCATCCAACCCGGCATTTCTCATGATGTACTCTGCATATAAGTTAAATAACAGGGTCACAATATGCAGCCTTGTCGTACTCCTTTCCCAATTTTGAACCAATCGGTTGTTCCATGTCTGGTTCTTACTGTTGCTTCTTGACCCTCGTTCAAGTTTCTCAGGAGACAGGTAAGGTGGTCTGGTACTCCCATCACTTTCAGAATTTGCCACAGTTTGTTGTGATCCACACAATCAAAGGCTTTAGCATAGTCAATGAAGCAGAAATAGACGTTTTTCTGGAATTCTCTTGCTTTCTCCATGATGCAGCGAATGTTGGCGATTTGATCTCTAGTTCCTCTGCCTCTTCGAAACCCAGCTTGTACTTCCGGTAGTTCTCGGTTCGCATACTGCTGAAGCCTAGCTTGTAGGATTTTGAGCATCACCATGCTGGCATGTGAAATGAGCGCAATTGTGCGGTAGTTTGAACACTCTTTGGCGTTGCCCTTCTTTGGAATTGGAATGTAAACTGACCTTTTCCAGTCTTGCGGCCACTGTTGAGTGTTCCAGATTTGTTGGCATATTGAATGCAGCACTTTAACAGCATCATCTTTTAGGATTTTAAATAGCTCGGCTAGAATACTGTCATCTCCGCTAGCTTTGTTGTTACTAATGCTTCCTAAGGCCCACTTGACTTCACTCTCTAGGATGTCCGGCTCAAGTTCAGTGACCGCACTATCATGGCTATCAGGGACATTCAGATCTTTCCTGTATAGTTCTTCTGTGTATTCTTGCCACCTCTTCTTAATCTCATCTGCTTCTGTTAGGTCCCTGCCTTCTTTGTCCTTTATCATGCCCGTCTTTGCACAAAACGTTCCCTTGAGATCTCCAATTTTCTTGAAGAGATCTCGAGTCTTTCCCATTCTGTTGTTTTCCTCGATTTCTTTGCATTGTTCATTTAAGAAGGCCTTCTTGTCTCTCCTTGCTATTCTCTGGAACTCTGCATTCAGTTGTGTATATCTTCCCCTTTCTCCCTTGCTTTTCGCTTCCCTTCTTTCTTCAGCTACTTGTAAAGCCTCATCAGACAGCCACTTGGCTTTCTTGCATTTCTTTTTCTTTGGGATGGATTGAGTTGCTGCCTCCTGAACAATGTTACGGACCTCCGTCCATAGTTCCTCAGGCACTCTGTCTCTCAGGTCTAATCCCTGAAATCTATTCCTCACCTCCACTGTATATTCATCAGGGATATGACTTAGGTCATACCTGAACGGTTTAGTGGTTTTCCCGACGTTCTTCAATTTAAGCCGAAATTTTGCAAGAAGCAGCTCATGATCTGAGCCACAGTCAGCTCCAGGTCTTGTTTTTACTGACTGTATGGAGCTTCTCCATCTTTGGCTGCAAAGGACATAATCAATCTGATTTCGATATTGACCATCTGGTGATGTCCATGTGTAGAGTCGCCTCTTGTGCTGTTGGAAAAGAGTGTTTGCTATGATCAGCATGTTCTCTTGGCAAAACTCTATTAGCTTTTGCCCTGCTTCATTTTGTACACCAAGGCCATGCCTGCCTGTTATCCCGGTGATTTCTTGACTTCCTACTTTAGCATTCCAATCCCCTATGATGGAGAGGACATCTTTTTTTGGTGTTAGTTCTAGAAGGTGTTGTAGGTCTTCATAGAACCGATCAACCTCAGCTTCTTCGGCCTCAGTGGTTGGGGCATAGACTTGAATTACTGTGATGTTGAATGGTTTGCCTTGGATTCGTACTGAGATCATTCTATCATTTTTAAGATTGTACCCCAGTACTGCTTTTCCCACCCTTTTGTTGACTATGAGTGCTACTCCATTTCTTCTAAGGGATTCTTGCCCACAATAGTAGATATGATAGTCACCTGAATTAAATTCGCCCATGCCTGTCCATTTGAGTTCGCTGATTCCCAAGATGTCGATGTTCAATCTTGCCATCTCATGTTTGACCACCTCCAGCTTACCTTGATTCATTGATCTGACATTCCAGGTTCCTAAACAATATTGTTCTTTACAGCATCGGATTTTCTTTTCACCACCAGACACATCCACAGCTGAGTGTCCTTTCGGCTTTGGCCCAGCTGCTTCACTCTTTCTGGCGCTACTTGGAAATACCCTCTGCTCTTCCCCAGTAGTATATTGGACACCTTCCGACCTGAGGGGCTCATCTTCCGGCGTCATCTCTTTTAGCCTTGTGATACGTTCCATGGGGTTTTCTTGGCAAGAATACTGGAGTGGGTTGCCATTTCCTTCTCCAGTGGACCACATTTTGTCAGAACTCTCTGCCATGACCTGTCCGTCTTGGGTGGCCCTGCACGGCATAGCTTATGGCTTCACTGAGTTACGCAAGCCCCTTCGCCACAACAAGGCAGTGATCCATGAAGGGGAATATATTATGTACCTTAGCTAAAATAGCTATTTAACATATAATTTATATGTTAAACTTGTTTCATATTTAACTCAAGGTGTGTTACTTGAAATGTTTCCAACAGAATACATTGGTAGAAAAATCAATTCGACAGTATCCCTGCGGGAGGTTGGCCTTCATCAAATGTTTACAGTAGATTTTGTAGCCCTCGACACTGCCGTCATTCCATAAATTGGAATTGCATGACTGATCATTTAATAATAAATTAACATTTATTAGTATGGAATTTTGATTGCAAAGCTTGTATTTAGTAGGCTTTGTGTATGCACTATAAACTTAGGTTAGTATGTTATATTACCACCATGTTTTATAAGCAATAGAATTATGCCTTCCAAGCATTCTTGTGGATTCAGCCACATTGTTTTTGGTCAATCAGGAAATTAGGTTATCAAATAAGAACATTAATCATAGTCAAGGTATTTGTGTTTTGTTTTGTTTTTATACTTACATTGGTTAGATATCCTGAAGATACTCAGTTTCTTGTCTCCTTGGCCATGAGCGTCTCAGTGATTTAAAGCAGCCTCTTTATGCCAAAGTCTGCTTTCTTTTCAAGTGTCATCCATTTCAATAAGCTTCCTGAAAAGGACTCTGACCAAAATGTTCATTCCCTGTCCTACTGAATGACACCTGGACATAAAATAAACTTACATATAATGGAATAGATGATCTAAGCGTTCTGTTTGAACAGAGTGCAATTATATGAATATTTATTAACTACTGAATGAAAATGGTTCCTAATACTAAGGGACATCTATGTCATAGGAAATAAAGGCTTGTCACTTGGGATAGCCCTATTTTGCTTGAGTAGCTGGAAACATGTCTGAACAGTAGAGTGATATTAATTAATGAACTCTTGTTTGCAGGATTTTGTGGACTCCGTAGGTCCCACACTGCATAGGGCTGTAAAGGGGAGAAATCTCTTTATCTCTCTCAAGTATACTTGAAAGGGGATGAGAATACATGTATATCTTGTTCAAAAATGTGTGTGATGGACCACTGCCTCCTTATATTGGTATATGCCAATCATATCTTGTTATTGTAGCACTATAAGCTATTTGTTATAGCAAGCAAGTTGTTTCTTCAAAACTCAGGTTTGACTTGTGCCCACTGGTTCTGCAGCTGGTGTTTCATTTTATTTTTTAAATGTTACTGCACCATTACAGTAGTAATGAACATGGTGAGAAGGTTGTAGGCTCTGGCAGAAACATGTGGAAGGGAGGGAGAGGACTCACAATCCCATATTGGCATGTATGGAGATCAGTTCCAAGCTCACACCATACACTGGCAGGCATCCATTTCACTGTTGTCAATAGGAAGAAAGGGAGATGGCTTCTGGGCATGTCTTTTGAAAATTATGGAGCAGCATTTGCACATAGAGAAGGGTTGTATTTGAACCGCTCCTATTCCAGGAAGCCTGATAACCGTATGAAACTATGAAAATGTAATATGGAAACTGAGATCTAGGAATGTATTAACTAAGCAGTGCTCAGTGGTAACAAAAACAAAACATACAGCAAAAACATGATGATGATGATGATGATGATGATGATGAAAATGGCAGCGACAATTAACAGGACTAGCAAGTACATTAGAAGCTAGTGATTATGTATGTACTGGGGAAGGAATGGGTAATGTGTTAGTCCATGTGGTAGCAACTGTAGTACTGGGCCTAGGGGAACAGGGGGAAGACCTTGTCAACTGAGATTAAGGCCAAACGTTTATGAATTGCACCTGCATACTTAAATAGTTACTGAAACATTTATCTTTAAACATATGGGCAGAAAATGATGTGCTTGCGCTGGCTTTTTGCTAGTGGGTTTGACCTACTCTGAGCAGCATTAGCTTTTTATTTCCTATAATGTATTTCCTTCTTTCACAGGCTAATGAACATGATGTTACCCTTTTCTGACTTCCTATTCCTAAAGATTCAGCATGGCCACTCCTCTTTGAATTTGGAAAAGTAATGTAACAGCAGCAAAAGAAAGGCCCTTAGATAGTTAAGAGGAAACTGGCTTACCTTTACTACACTTAACTTTGTTACTAATTCTAGAGGGGTAGCTTTCTTTTATGTTATGGAATAAATAACAAATAAATATATCCTACCTTTTAGAAAATTTTCTTACAAGGTGGCTTACAAAAATATATAAATCAAACAATTTATAACAATATAAAAAGATCAGTTGAAACTAAATGCATAGTCACAATAAAATTAAACAGTGGTTGCTAGTATTAACATTAAAACAGCACTCAGCCAAAATTAGTAACACCAGAATAACAACAGCCCTAGTAAAATCCTGAAAATTATGAAAAGACAGTGGTAAACAAATGTTCAATACATTATTATTATTATTATTATTATTATTATTACTATTTATTTATTTCTATACCACCCAGTAGCTGAGGCTGTCTGGGCAGTTCACAACAATTCACAAAAAAATAGAAAAACTACAACATTATAATGCAACATTATACTAAAATGTCTATTTTTTTAAAGATACAACACTAAAAATAATTAAATAGTTTAAAATCTATTTCAGCACACAATTTCAATAACAGACCTGTTCAAGACAGCTGACATAAGTGCCCCCATCATATGCCATTAAATGCCTGGGAGTAGAGGGCAGTCTTAACCTGGCACCAGAAAGTTGACAGTGTTGGCAACAGGTGGGCATCAGTGGAGTCAGGGAGCCACCACTGAGAAGGCCCTCTCCCTTGTTGCCACCTTCCAAGCCTCCCTTGTAGTGTCCAGGTAAGTTTAGTTTCGTTTAAAAATTTATTGGACACCTTTCAGGGTAGAAGCTCTCCCAAGGTGGTTCACAGCAATAAAATATATAAAAACAGTTAAAATATTAAAAGCTTAAAAAAACATAAACACAATAAAATAGCAATAAAAGCAACAATAAAAGCCGACAATAAAAGCAACAACAGCAGCATCAATAGCAACAATAACAATCACATCAAGAGAAGGCCACAGTAAAATAATACGTTTCAAGACCTTCTTAAAAGCCTGCAGTGACGGAGCATGGCGGACTTCCAATGGCAACTTGTTCCAAAGGTGTGGAGCCACCGTAGAGAAGGTCTTCTTGTGTGTGGTCACCCACCTAACTGCTCTCATGGGTGGGCAGGTGAGAAGGGCCTCTCTTTCTGATCTTAAAGTGTGGGCAGGCTAATATGGGTGAAGGCAGTCCTTCAAGTAACTTGGTCCCAAATCATTTAAGGCTTTAAAGGTCAAATGACATTTCAGCCCAAACCTCCTGATGACTTCTCCCAGCAGTTTCATGTAGAGGTTAAAAAACATGAGGGACAAGATAAAACCTGGCACCCCACCAGCTAATGGCCACAGGGTGGAACTGAAGTCCCCCAGCACCACCTTCTGAGAGCGCTTCTCCAGAAAGGACCAGAACCACTTTAAAACTGTGCCTCCCAAGCCCAATCCAGATAAATGATCCAGAAGGATACCATGATCAATGGTATCGAAAGCTGCTGAGAGGTCCAGAAGAACCAACAAGGTTGCACTCCCCTCATCCATTCCCCAGCGTAGGTCATCAACCAGGGTGACCAAGACTGTTTCTGTCCCATAACCAGGTCTGAAACCTGATTGGAATGAATCTTGGTAATCTGTCTCATCCAAATTGGCTTGAGTTGTGAGGCCACTGCACGCTCCAGCACCTTGCCCAAGAATGGTAAATTTGACACAGGGTGGTAGTTATCTGAAACCATGAGATCTAAATTTGGTTTCTTCAATAACATCCCCATCATAGCTTCTTTCAAAGCTGCAGGGACCTCACCGTCCCTCATGGAGACATTTACTAGCTCAGAGGTCCAGATATCCAGCCCAGCTCTGGCAAATTTCACAAGCCAAGGTGGACAAGGGTCTAAAGGGCAAGTTCATGTCAGGAGAGACGTTCCATCAGGCATTGCGGTCCCGAGCCATGTAAGCCTTTATAGGCTAAAATCAACGCCTTGAATCAGGCGTGGAAGCATACAGGCAGCCAATGCAAGTGAGCCAGAATTGGTCTTATGTGCTCAGACCTTCTGATCCCAGTTATTAATCTGGCTGCTGCATTTTGCACGAGCTACAGTTTCTAGACAGTTTCCAAGGGCAGCCCCATGTAGAGTGCATAGATGACTGAAGCCAGGTTATCCCTATCCAGATAGGGACATAGCTGGGCCCCTAGCTGAAGCTGGTAGAAGGCATTCTGTGCTATCGAGGCCACCTGACCCTCAAATGATAGAGCTGGCTCCAGTAGAACCTCCCAGGAGCTACGAACCTGCTCCTTCAAGGGGACTGCAACCCCATCCAGAACAGGTTGAACACCTTCCATTAAAGGCTTAAAGGCCTATAATGATAGAACCTATTGAATCCCAATTGCAATACAGTTCTACAAATGTGCAGCCACTTCTGAAAATGCCCTCTCCCTTGTGCTCACAGTCATAATTGCTTTCACAGGTGGATGGACACACATGCCAGGCCTTGGAAGAAAATCTCAGTGTGTGGGCAGGCTGAAATGGGTGAAGGCAGTCCTTCAAGTAATACAGCCCCAAACCTTTAAAAATTAGTATCAGCATGTTAAATTCGGCCTGGAAAGACACTGGCAACCTACATAATGGGTACATTGTAGGTGTCACATCTTCTGACCTCCAGGCAGCCACATTTTTCACCAGTGTCTGAACCATCTTTAAAGACAGCTCCCATAGAGTACGTCATGCTAGTCTAGCCGGGATGTTACTAGTAGGGGTGTACAAAACCCCGCTTACCTGGGTCCGCCAGGTTCCGCTGGGGGGGGAGGCGCTCTGTCCCTCCCCCTGGAATTCTGGCCGGCCAGCTCTGCTCCGCGGGGAGTCTGCGGAGCTGCCGGCCAGCTCCTCCAGCAGCCGGACATTCGGCTGCTGGCTAACAGGGATGCAAATGGCGGCGGCTGTAGCCGCTGCCGTTTGCGTCCCTGAATTCAGCCGTGATAAGCTACGTAAAGACTTACATAGCCTATCACATCTGGGTTAAAAAAAAAAAAAAGTGTACACAAATGTCGGCGGCTACGGCCTCCGCCATATGCGTTCCTTATTTTTGGCTGTCTTAGTTTACATAAATATTTACGTAGACTAAGACAAAGACAAGAAAGGGGAACGCAAATAGTGTAGCGGATGCTATTTGCGTTCCCCTTTATTTTCACCTTCTTACTCTACGTAAATACGTAGACTAAGACGGCGAAAATAAGGGGGAACGCAAATAGCATCTGCTACGCTATTTGTGTTCCCCCTTATTTTCTCTGTCTTAGTCTACGTAAATATTTACATAGACTAAGACGGCCAAAAATAAGGAACGCAAATGGCGGCGGCTGTAGCCACCGCCATTTGCGTACGCGTTTTGTTTTTTTTTCAACCCAGACGTGATAGGCTATGTAAGTCTTTACGTAGCCTATCACGAATGGGGAAAAGAAAAAGAAAAAACAGACTGCAAATGGCGGCGGTGGCAGCAGCCGGTCGGAAGACCAGCGGCCGCTGCCGCCGAAGCTGCCGCTGGAGCTGCCGCCGTCCGGAACATCCTTCCCAGGTAAGTCTCGTCCTGGGGGGGATCCGCGGGGGGCGGCAGGCCGTTCCGCCATGGAGTTCGGGGGGCCGAATGCACTGGCATTCGGCCTCACCGAGATCCGTAGCGGAATTCTCTGACATCCCTAGTTACTAGTGCATGGATAAGTGAGGCAACGTCCGTCCTCTCCAGATAGAGTTGCACTTGGTGTACCAGCCTAAGCTGGTAAGAAGCAGTCCTGGCTGCCACCGCCACCTGAGCCTCTGTCATTGGTGACAAGTCCAGGACAATTCCCAAACTGTGACCTTGGTACTTCAAAGGAAGTGCAGTTCTGTTTAAGATTGGTTGCAAATGTCCATCTGGAGTAGGCTGTTTGTGCACAGCTGTTTGTGGCAACAGAAACAACAGAGAATCTTTTATTTTGAGGACTAACACACTTATTATGGTATAAGCTTTCATGCACTAGAATCCACATAATCTAATGGAGTGGATTCGACTCCATGAAAGCTTATGCCAGTGAGTGGTAGTCAGGACTATACGCACCTGGGGAGTGATGTACAAATTTGGGGGGAAATGGGAGGTATTTGGGTTTGGGGTAAACTCTTCTGGTCTCATGTAATTGTTTCTGATAGCCAACAGAGAATTGTTCATATGCTGCTCACTCTCCCCTGAGGATAAAATCCTAAAACCTAGATTTCTGCCCAGGCCCCTAAAAAAAGTGGTGCACACACTGAAGGGGAATTAAACAGGAATGTTCAAGCCCTGCTTGGGACAAAATAAAAAAAATCAATATTTCTCCATCCATTTATGTATTTATTTTGTAATTTAGTGCTAGTTATATCTTGCCCTTCATAAAATATCCCAGGGTGGATAACAATGATAATAAGAACAGCCAGTAATAAATTAGATTTTTTTAAATAAAATCAATACATAGTAGAGAAAACAAATAAATAGTCTCTTACAATGAGATGTAGGCTTCAATCTTATATGCACTTGCCTGAGAGTAAGTCCCACTGAATTCAGTGAAACATACTTCTGAATAAACATGGATAGGATTGTACTAGAAGTATGTGTGATAAGCTTCCAGAAACATAAAAAAAAGGGCGGCGGCGCGGGAGGGAGAGTTATTGTAATACAACAAAGACGGGAGAGAGAGAAAAGTGGCAATCAAGCGCAAATAAACCTAACATTAAGGAGTTGGCTGATGGCTGTCAGGCACAAGGTCTCGTTGAATGTATGCCTGATATTTGTGCATCATATTTATATATTATAAATATATCTATATATTATAAATATACCTATATATTAGAATAAACTTGAGCACACTCCGGAAGAGTGGAGCACAGGAAGGCCTGGCGTGCTATGGTCCATGGGGTCACATAGAGTCAGACACGACTGAACAACAACAACAACCTTGTCTGGAGTGCTGTTTTTAGGTCCTGATATTTTACTTGTGGCTGGAGCATTTGATGATAGTTGCATACTTGGTGGAGAGTAGTGGATTAAAAGTTAAGAACCACTGATTTATGCCATAATGAATACGTTAGCCTTTAAGGTACCACAATACATCTTGTTAGTTTTGGTACTGATGTAACACTTAGCAGTTAAGATTAGTAGGGCATTAGTCGAACAAATTTGCATTCCAGAAGTGATGGGGTAGGGGAAACAGAGTGTGTGATCCTGCAGCATTAGCATGGAATCCCAGTTGGGAGTGCTGCATAAGCAGTGGCCCTGTATTGTTTTGTCTGTGAGATTGATGCACATGACCACAAGCTGGCTTTGGGGGCAATTTTTTGCATGGTGGCTCATCTTGTGAAATCTCTGGTGCCTCCTAACGCAGATTATACCAGTTCGTTTGCATGTTCCTTTGTTTTTAACTTAGGGCTGCTTACTTGAGGCCCTGCTGCTCCACTTATCTTAAAACCCTTTCTTCTGCTGCTTCTGCTTCTCCCCCTCTGACTCCTCGTCCTTCTCCACATGGCATTAAGCATACTAATATATGCTATCCCATATCAGTGCAGTTCACAGCTCAACACAGCTTTGAATGTTTATCTTTCTAATAAACTTGTATGATTTTTTAAAATTGAAATACTTTATCAGAAGTGGCACTGTTGCTTTTCTCATTGATATTTCAATGGGTGGGATAATACATAGAAACTTCTTTTCCGTTGTTAAAGGGATGGACTTTGAATGGTCTTTAGGACATTGCATTTTTAAGAGATTAAATGCCACTATTCAAATGATCTAAGTTCAGTGGCTTTTGCTAAGCACAGGAGACTTGACACAGAAACTTCAGTCTCTGTTTTTTTTCATTGTTTCTCAGCATGAACATTGTTACGTTATGTAACAGGAAGCCAGCCCATTGGATATGGCTTCCACAGACCTGCTTTTATATTCATCTGTGACTAGTTCTGTCTCTCAAGAACCATAACTTCCTATTGGCATAGGTGGACTAGGATTGAGCTGAACAAAGCATTCTAAAATACCTCTTGATTTTACTTGGTTTCATCATTTATACAATGGGAAAATGTCAGATGCTTATAAATGTTTCTGCAACCTGCGTGTCTGCATGTGGCTTTATTGTCCATGGCAAAAAAGCACCCGCACATCCACATTTAATTAATGCAAATTATGCCTCTTTTGGCAGTATACTCAAGAATATGTAAATGTAACCTTGCTTTTGTAAAGCCAGCAGTTTATGTGACAAATAAGTCCGGCTATGCAACATACTGTGTTTTTATAGGCGAGCATAACACGAAAGACTGTCTAAGCAACTGTCTTTGTAAGAGAGAAAAAAGATGTATGTGGTTTTAGCTGAATACAGGTCCTTTTGATTCCATTATAATCCAGGCCATCTGTGGATATTATTTTGTTTGAGAAGAAAGGGATGAGCTTCTTCAAAAATGTATGGTATTGCTCCAAGCTTGTGAAGGAATGAGTTGAAATCAACCAGTTGTTTATGAAAAAAGCCATCTTAACGTCAGTTCCAGTTGATTGTTTATTAGAAGCTGAAACCCAAGATTTCATCTCTTCAGTCACACAGCTGACTAGAGAATCAGCCTTACTGGAGTGATACCTGCTATCTCTGGAAGAACATAAGAAGAGCCATGCTGGATCAGACTAAAGGTCCATCTTGTCCAGGAACCTGTTCACACAGTGGCCAACCACTGCCTGTGGGAAACCCATAAGTAGGACATGAGTGCAATAGTACCCTCCTAGTTGTGTTCTCCAGCAACTGGTGTATACAGGAATAGTGCCTCTGATACAGGAGGTAGCATATAGCCTTCAGGACTAGTAGCCATTGATAGCCTTATCCTCCATGAATTTGTCTAACCCCCTTTTAAAAGAATCCAAATTGGTGGCTATTGCTACATCTTGTGGTAGTGAATTCCGTAGTTTGACTAAGGGCAGTGTGAATAAGTACTTCCTTTTATCTGTCCTGAATCTGTCACCAATCATCTTCAAGGGAGGACCCCAGTTTCTAATTTTATGAGAGAGGGGGGGGAAAGGGAGGTGGAGATGATAAATACAAGCAATATGTGAGAAAGTTCAGTGTAGATATTAGTAGAATAATAGGTGGGAGGCATTTAATAAATTAGCCAGGAAAAAATAACTCGTTTCAGATATTTTTAGCTTAAGGACTAATATCAACTTACTTTTAATTTTTTTCCTTTTTTTTGCAAATCATTCATGGCGGGGGTGGGCAACATGCAGCCAGTGGGCTGTATGTGCCCCCTTGATCTTCAGTACAGCACCACTGCCAAAGTTTTGTGGTGAAGCAGCAAAGCAATTGGTGATGTGACACAATGGAGACTAAAAAGGGACACATATAGCTTTTAAACAAGAAAGTGCAAACTATTTAGACATACAGGCAAATTATAATTTGCACTAAACTGAAAAGTGAGGCTTCACAAACCTGACCAGAGCATTACTCAACATTGACCAGGGTTGGATGACATACTGCAGCTTGTCATGGATAATTTATTTAACCCATGCATAACCCACACTTGCCAGGTTCACACAATACCAGAAACCCCAAGCAAGGATTACATATTCAAAATGGCATCTGATGCAGCTGATCAATACGTTTGGAAATTTGTCTGGTTATTCAATTACTTGGTCAAAATCCAATCCAGTTGGAGATACTATATCCCATAGTGTGTTAGCAGGCTGGAAATTTTGATGTTGCCCAGATGTTATCTCTTACCTTGGAATACTTAATCCCAGAGATATATCTCAAATGATTAAACTTAATTTGAATAAACTGATTAATAAGTTTTCTTGGGATTTATATAGATGGGCATCTTTAAAGCTGAGTTTGTGGGGAAAGGTAAATACACTCAAGATGAATATATACCTCAGATTGTTGATGTTATATGAGGCATTCCTTTATCTATACTGGGCAAATATTTACAGAAAAACAGTGCTTTGTTTCATACATTTGGGGTTGGGGGGGGTTCCTCTCAGCCACATTTATTTTTAAAGATGAAGCTTCCAATTAAAGAAGGTGGATTTGGTTTTCCAGATCTGGCTTTATGTCATCGGGCTTATCTGTTGACTCGTATGGAATTTTGGTCTTTCGCGCTTACATTGGATCTTCCACCTTGCTCAGTTCTGGAATCTTTTTATCTGGTTCCGCTCTCTAAATGGGTGGCATTAGGTTCTAGGCATACAAGTACAGATAGAGTTTCTCCCACAGTTTCTACTGTTAGAGATGTGTGGTATATAATGTCACATCAATTATACTTTGATATCATGCTAAACTGACTCTATGGGGCAATCCAAATCTAAAAATTGTGGCAGACATGGACAGATTTTACATTGGATTAACTGGTGGGAGTTGATGATGAGTTCTTGTTGCTTTCTATCCTGTGTGCCAAATATGACTTGCCAGCTATAGCTGAATGCCAGTACTTGCAATTACTATATTTGTTATTTTCCAGGTTTGGCCTGGCCATTTGTACAACATCAGTCTCCATTGTTATTGGAAGCACTTACTGAGGGTGGTCAGGCAAAGCACCCCATGATCCATGTCTATACATACTTGTTATTGGTGAATAAATTCAATATACACCTCGGTTCTCCAACATGGCACCCACAGGTGCCATGGTGCCTTCAAGGATCTCCAAGCTTACCCACAAAGCTCTCCATTCCCTTCCCCATTCAATTAAAATAATAAAATAATAAAATAAACCCTTTGGGAAATGTTAGGGCAGTCTTTCTCTTCCTTTCTTGCCTCACTATTTTTACCCCCCCCCATCTCTGTAGCTCACTGTTTCTCCCCCTCCCCAGCCCCTAGCCTTGCTCTTTCTTTCCCTTCTACCCCTTTGCCTTGCTATTTCCCTCCCAGCCCCTAACCTCATTATTTCTCCCCCACCCTCGCCACCTCTTGAGCTCACTTTTGACTAGTCAGGCCCTCACAGCAGCCATTATGTGACTAGCCACGTCCTCTGTGGGAGCCATTTTATCGTGGTGACCTCAGCAGTTTCTCAAATGCCCGAGTGTGCCCCAGGTCCAAAAAGGTTGGGAACTCCTAATATATAGGTTTTTAAGCAAGAATGGAATAGGGAACTGGATTGTCCCATTTTGCCTAATCAATGGATCGCTGCTTTGCGTCTGTGGATCTGAGGTTGCATCTCATTCAGCAAAAAGTTTTATTTCATGTCTGTTAGACACCGCAACATCTTTTTAATAAGGTTTTGTCTAAATCACTGAATTGCTGGCAGTGCAATGCAGCTAATGCTTCTTTTAAACATTTGTTTTGGTAATGTCCAGTAGTGGTTTCTTTTTGGTTGGAAGTTATTATACAGATATATTTTGTACTGGAAGTGTCTTTAATATTCGCTGGTGTACATACTTTTTAAAATTATCTACCTGCTTTCTTGGAAATTAACAAATTGTCAGCATAAATGGATTTTTGACAGCCAAAAGACTTATATTACAACACTGGATGGATAAACGCCAACCTCCTATAATGCAATGGACTGAGGACCTTATAATGCTTTCAGTATTTGAATGGGTGGCGTACCTTTGAATGGATACTTATTTGGATATATGGTCTGCTTTTGTTGAAGCTTATGTATCATTGCTAGAAAGTTGCATTTATATATATATATATATATATATATATATATATATATGCATTTCATATATATTCATTGCTATGTATGAATAGCAATACAAATCTATGTATGTATATTATAAATAACTGAAAAAATATAAAAAAGAAATAGTGGCAAATTATAATTTGCATTAAACTGAAAAGCAAGGCTTCACAAACTTGACCAGAGTATTACACAATATCGTACAGGTTTGGATGACATGCCGCAGCTCGTCATGGGTTATTTGATCTGTTTTAGGGTTATGCGAGGGTTGTTTAACCCTCACATAACCCACACTTGCGGGTTTGCATGACATGACAACGCCCGAGCAGGGGTTGCATATTCAAAATGGCAGTCGCATGCATTGCAGCCTTACCATGGGTTAAATAACCCACAGTGGGCTGTCATATCGTACAAACAGCCCCATTGTGTGTGCTACACAGAATTCAGTAGACAAGGGGTACTTCCTGGCAAGCAGGGGAGGCTATTGTTGTTGTTGTTGTTGTTGTTGTTCAGTCGTTCAGTCGTGTCCGACTCTTCGTGACCCCATGGACCATAGCACGCCAGGCCTTCCTGTCCTGCGCTCTCTCCCGGAGCGTGCTCAAGTTCATATTCATTGCATCAGTGATGCTATCTAGCCATCTCATCCTCTGCCGTCCCCTTCTCCTTTTGCCTTCAGTCTTTCCCAGCATCAGGGTCTTTTCCAGGGAGTTTTCTCTTCGCATTAGGTGGCCAAAATATTGGAGCTTCAGCTTCATTATCTGTCCTTCCAATGAGCACTCAGGGTTGATTTCCTTTAGGATGGACTGATTTGACCTCCTTGCAGTCCAGGGGACTCGTAAGAGTCTTCTCCAGCACCACAGTTCGAAAGCATCAATTCTTCGGCGCTCAGCCTTCCTTATAGTCCAGCTCTCACAGCCATACATTACTACTGGGAAAACCATAGCTTTGATTAGACGGACCTTTGTCGGCAAGGTGATGTCTCTGCTTCTTACTATGCTGTCTAGGTTGGCCATAGCTTTCCTCCCAAGGAGCAAGCGTCTTTTAATTTCATGGCTACAGTCACCGTCTGCGGTGATCTTGGAGCCCAAGAAAGTAAAATCTGTCACTGCTTCCATTTCTTCCCCTTCTATATGCCAGGAAGTGATAGGGCCAGATGCCATGATCTTAGTTTTTTTAATGTTGAGTTTCAAACCAGCTTTTGCACTCTCCTCTTTCACCCTCAACAAGAGGCTCTTGAGATCCTCTTCGCTTTCTGCCATTAGGGTGGTATCGTCTGCATATCGGAGGTTGTTGATAATTCTCCCGGCAATCTTAATTCCGACCTGTGATTCATCCAACCCGGCATTTCTCATGATGTACTCTGCATATAAGTTAAATAAGCAGGGTGACAATATGCAGCCTTGTCGTACTCCTTTCCCAATTTTGAACCACTCGGTTGTTCCATGTCTGGTTTTTACTGTTGCTTCTTGACCCTCGTACAGGTTTCTCAGGAGACGGGTAAGGTGGTCTGGTACTCCCATCACTTTCAGAATTTGCCACAGTTTGTTGTGATCCACACAATCAAAGGCTTTAGCGTAGTCAATGAAGCAGAAATAGACGTTTTTCTGGAATTCTCTTGCTTTCTCCATGATCCAGCGAATGTTGGCGATTTGATCTCTAGTTCCTCTGCCTCTTCGAAACCCAGCTTGTACTTCCGGTAGTTCTCGGTTCGCATACTGCTGAAGCCTAGCTTGTAGGATTTTGAGCATCACCTTGCTGGCATGTGAAATGAGCGCAATTGTGCGGTAGTTTGAACACTCTTTGGCGTTGCCCTTCTTTGGAATTGGAATGTAAACTGACCTTTTCCAGTCTTGTGGCCACTGTTGAGTGTTCCAGATTTGTTGGCATATTGAATGCAGCACTTGAACAGCATCATCTTTTAGGATTTTAAATAGCTCGGCTGAAATACCGTCATCTCCGCTAGCTTTGTTGTTACTAATGCTTCCTAAGGCCCACTTGACTTCACTCTCTAGGATGTCTGGCTCAAGTTCAGTGACCGCACTATCATGGCTATCAGGGACATTCAGATCTTTCCTGTATAGTTCTTCTGTGTATTCTTGCCACCTCTTCTTAATCTCATCTGCTTCTGTTAGGTCCCTGCCTTCTTTGTCCTTTATCATGCCCGTCTTTGCACAAAACGTTCCCTTGAGATCTCCAATTTTCTTGAAGAGATCTCTAGTCTTTCCCATTCTGTTGTTTTCCTCGATTTCTTTGCATTGTTCATTTAAGAAGGCCTTCTTGTCTCTCCTTGCTATTCTCTGGAACTCTGCATTCAGTTGGGTATATCTTCCCCTTTCTCCCTTGCTTTTCGCTTCCCTTCTTTCCTCAGCTACTTGTAAAGCCTCCTCAGACAGCCACTTGGCTTTCTTGCATTTCTTTTTCTTTGGGACGGATTTTGTTGCTGCCTCCTGAACAATGTTACGGACCTCCGTCCATAGTTCCTCAGGCACTCTGTCTGTCAGGTCTAATCCCTGAAATCTATTCCTCACCTCCACTGTATATTCAGAAGGGATATGACTGAGGTCATACCTGAATGGTTTAGTGGTTTTCCCGACGTTCTTCAATTTAAGCCGAAATTTTGCAAGAAGCAGCTCATGATCTGAGCCACAGTCAGCTCCAGGTCTTGTTTTTACTGACTGTATGGAGCTTCTCCATCTTTGGCTGCAAAGGACATAATCAATCTGATTTCTATATTGACCATCTGGTGACGTCCATGTGTAGAGTCGCCTCTTGTGCTGTTGGAAAAGAGTGTTTGCTATGATCAGCATGTTCTCTTGGCAAAACTCTATTAGCTTTTGTCCTGCTTCATTTTGTACACCAAGGCCATGCCTGCCTGTTATCCCGGTGATTTCTTGACTTCCTACTTTAGCATTCCAATCCCCTATGATGAAGAGGACATCTTTTTTTGGTGTTAGTTAGTTAGGGGAGGTTAAGTTGCATTTATATATATATATATATATATATATATATATATATATGCATTTCATATATATTCATTGCTATGTATGAATAGCAATACAAATCTATGTATGTATATTATAAATAACTGAAAAAATATAAAAAAGAAATAGTGGCAAATTATAATTTGCATTAAACTGAAAAGCAAGGCTTCACAAACTTGACCAGAGTATTACACAATATCGTACAGGTTTGGATGACATGCCGCAGCTCGTCATGGGTTATTTGATCTGTTTTAGGGTTATGCGAGGGTTGTTTAACCCTCACATAACCCACACTTGCGGGTTTGCATGACATGACAACGCCCGAGCAGGGGTTGCATATTCAAAATGGCAGTCGCATGCATTGCAGCCTTACCATGGGTTAAATAACCCACAGTGGGCTGTCATATCGTACAAACAGCCCCATTGTGTGTGCTACACAGAATTCAGTAGACAAGGGGTACTTCCTGGCAAGCAGGGGAGGCTATTACTTGAGGCCAAAACTGAGCCAGCTTTGTCTCTGCAGCCCTACTCACCTAACATCTTGAATAGGATGTGCTAGAAAGCAGAGGTTAAATAACAGACAAAATCATGTTTGTCAATCAAATGGTAATTGACAGTGCATACTACCAGGGGGTGGGGGTAGTATTTAAGTAAAAGTATAAATGATCAATGGCTTTGCATTGTCAGCACTAAGTATTTAGTGGTATTTGGGAGGGTGTGTTCACAGTGCTTGCCCATAACGTTCCTGCTTCTACTTTCAAATTTAGGAATGTTGCAATTCACATGCATAAGGTTATAAAAAGAATCTTAAGAAAATCTGTATTCTAGTATTAGGGTGGAAACTGAGCCGATAGAGCCCCAGAGCAGTTCTGATTCTGAGGGGGAACAGCAATCTGTGGGAGAGAAGCTCGCTCATCTCTCACAGGCACAGCAGCTGGCAGAGATTCCTCCTGCCAGCATTCCTGGGATAGATAGGGACCCTGGCAGCGAGAGAGCGCTGGAGGGGGGCTTGCTGGACGCTTGGTGCAGATGCAGGGAGCGACGACAGATGGAGGGCGCCAAAAGGAGGCATTCTGCTTGTTGGGGCTCAAACAACAGCCGTGTCCCGAGGACCCAAGAGAAATAGGGAGGATCTCTCCCTAGCCTATAAGTTCAGGGTCTTCCCGTGATTCTCTTTCAAATGGGGACCAACTGCCTTACCTGAAGCTTAGGCTACTCAGCTATCTTTCCCCAGGGCTGTTCCTTGCTTTGGTGCTAGCGGCTAGTACTCTGAAAGAGTCATAAAGTAAAAAAGGAATAAAGTCTTGGTAAGAATTCCTCATCGTCTGTGTCCTGAGTTGGCTATTGGTAGGGTCTGCAAGAGGCAGCTAGGGTGCTCCTGACATCTAGGCCATGGCCATAGAAAGAAATTACTAGCTGTAGAGTTGGAATTATTTCAGTAGAACAGACAGTACAACCATTTCTTGCATGGTCACTGGATTCTACATTTCAGTGCTGATCATGACACAGAATTTGATGAAGTGAATTAACTCCAGAGCTTTCTGAATGTGTATCTCAGACTTGCTGAATTGGTAGCAACTTCCATTTATGTTGCTGCGTTATGTAACATATTCTCCTCAAGATATTTCTGCAAATCATTCGGAGTCTGCATACGCAACACCTCCTCTTGCATATCCCTTGAAGCACTACTGTCAGGTGGGGAGAAAGATGAGATGAGTGGGACATTTCTCTTCATATAGTTGTCATATAAATATTTCTAAAGCACCCACCTAAAATTAATAACATATTCTGCTTTCAGAGCAAAAACTTATGTCAAATACAAAAGCGATGACAGATCACATTGGCTTAATTTTCTCTGTAATAGGACCAGCCGGATCTGTTTCACATCTAAGCTCTTTAAAAGGTTTTTTTTTTAATGTAAGTATCTATCCCTTCACTGTTGTACCTTCCAGCAAAAATTCTGTATTCCCTAAAATTGGGGGAGGTGGAGGGACCCACCAGACCGCTAAGCAATTTATTTCTTTTTAGCACGTCAATCCCAAAGATTCTGAGAGCAATTTACAATATAATTACAATTACGGTCTGGGCCAGAAATATTGGAACAAGGATAACTGTTTTGGCATTTGGCCTCTGTACACCACCACATTGAAGTTTGTTTGTTTGTTTGTTTGTTTATTTATTTACAATATTTATATACCGCTCCTCATCAGAAGATTTCGGAGCGGTGAACAACTTAAGAATAAAACAATGGTTAAAAGAGTTTAAAAAGTTAAAACATTTTTAAAAAGACAAATCCCAGCGAAGTGGAATTCAACTACCCACGGCTGGTCATGCAAGGAAGGCCTCTTGAAAGAACAACGTCTTCAGGAGGCGCCGGAAAGAACACAATGTTGGCGCCTGCCTGACCTCTAAAGGCAGGGAGTTCCACAGGAAGGGGGCCACCACACCGAAGGCTCTTCTCCTGGTAGACTCCATCCGGGCCATAGGTCCATGTGGAACCACCAGGAACATGCCCTCTGATGACCTCAGTGACCGGGCAGGTTGGTAGGGAAGGAAGTGCTCTCTCAGGTATTCTGGTCCCAAGTTGTTTAGGGCTTTGTACATTGGTACTAATACCTTAAACCTGGCCCGGTAGCAAATAGGCAGCCAATGCAGTTCCCTCAGCAAAGCAGTTACACACTGAAAAGGGGCGGCTTCTGACAACAGCCGAGCTGCTGCATTCTGCACTAGCTCCAGCTTCCGGACCAGCCTTAAGGGCAGCCCCACATAGAGTGCATTGCAATAATCCAGTCTTGAGGTTACTAATGCCTGTACCACCGTGGTCAAGCTATCCCTGTCTAGGAGAGGCCGTAGCTGACAAACCAGCCGAAGCTGGTAAAAGGCACTCGGAGCTGCCGCGAAAAGTTGAAAGGAAACACACCCAGATGGGAGCGAAGTCAAGACTTTCAGCTGTAATTCAAGGGGTTTGACAAAAGTGGGACACTACCCATTCAGGAAGTACATCCAGTGGCATACACACACACACATCATTGGTAGCTCATAAGTAATGGAAGGAATGGCTGACAAGCAGCTGCATGGCCAGGTGGGGCCTGTTTCCTGGGTACCCCATGACCAATCAAGCAGATAAAAGGCCTAGAGGTGGTTCTGAGTGTTACATTTGCATTTGGTAGCCGTTCACTGGAACTCCCAACATGAGGTCCAAAGAGGTAAAGGAGGCCATCATTAGGCTGAGGAAACAAAATAAACCCATCAGAGGGATAGCAAAAACATTGGGAGTGGCCAACACAACAGTTTGGAACATCCTGAAAAAGAAGGAATTAACTGGCAAGCTCAGCAACAGCAAAAGGCCTAGGAGAACACGGAAGACAACTAAAGTGGATGACCGCAGAATTCTGCTCATGGTGAAGAGGAACCCTTTCACAACATCTAGCCAGGTCAAGAACACTCTTGCGGAGGTAGGCATGTCATTGTCAACATCTACAGTCAAGAGACAGCTTTATGAATGTAAATACAGAGGCTTCACAACAAGGTGCAAATCATTGGCAACACTCAAGAACAGAAAGGCCAGATTAGCCTTTGCCAGCAAACACCTAAAAAAGCCTGCCCAGTTCTGAAATAAGATTCTTTGGAATGATGAAACCAAGATTAACTTGTACCAGAATGATGGGAAGAGAAAAGTATGGAGAAGGAAAGGAACAGCTCATGATCCAAAGCATGCCATATCATCTGTCCACCATGGTGGAGGCAGTGTTATGGCATGGGCATGTATGGCTGCCAATGGAACAGGGCCACTGGTGTTTATTGATGACCTGACTGCTGATAAAAGCAGCAGGATGAATTCTGAAGTGTACAGGGCTATACTTACTGCTCAGATTCAGCTGACTGCTGCCAAACTGATAGGATGCTGCTTCATATTGCAGATGGATAATTACCCAAAACATACAGCAAAAGCTAATCCAGAGTTTCTCAAGGCAAAGAAGTGGGATGTTCTTCAATGGCCAAGTCAGTCACCTAATCTCAACCCAATAGAGCATGCTTTTCACTTACTGAAGACAAGCCTGAAGGCAGAAAGACCCACAAACAAGCAGCAGCTGAAGGCAGCTGCAGTAAAGGCCTAGCAAAGCATCTCGAGGGAGGAGACTCAGCATTTGGTCATGTCCATGGGTTCCAGACTTCAGGCAGTAACTGACTGCAAAGGATTTTCATCCAGGTATTAAAGGTGACCCTTAAGTTTGAAACGATGTTGGTTTGTTCCATTACTTATGAGCCACCAACAATGGGGGGGGGGGATGCCACTGGCTGTCCTTCCTGAATGGTTAGTGCCCCACTTTTGTCAAACCCCTTGAATTACAACTGAAAGTCCTGACTTTGCTCCCATCTGGTTGTGTTTCCTTTCAACTTCAACATGGTGGTGTACAGAGGCCAACTGCCAAAACAGTTATCCTTGTTCCAGTATTTCTGGCCCTGACTGTATAATAAAAGCAATAAACAAAATAAGAAAATTATTAACTCAGCAAGCAGTTTAACCAGTAAAAAACAGAATTAAAACAACAAATCTAAATTGTGTGGATGGGAGGGCAGCAAAGAAAAAAGGATTTTACCAGGTGCGAAAAAGATTCTAAGCCTACTGGGGAAGGGAATTTGAAAGCCAGATGCCACCACTGAAAAGACCCTATCTCCACCAAATGATCACTCCCTTCACTGCCAACAGCAGTAGATCCTGTATAAGGGCCTATGAGCTGATCTTAATACAGGGACAGTCTTCTGTGAGTGGACAAGTTATAGGAGATGATCATTGGGGATCATTGGTATGTATAAATTTACCCCAAAGCAAGAAATTGTGCACTAAAAAAGAATGGGTTAAGAAAAAGAAAAAGGTTACAACAGCTGGGATTGTTTAGCCTGGAAAAAAGGAGGGTAAGAGGAAACATGATAGAGGTCTACAAAATTATGCATGGTGTGGAGAATGTGGATAGGGAGACATTTTTTCTCCCACTCTCAAAATACTAGAACCCAGGGTCATCCTATGAAGCTGAGTGGTGGGAAATTCAGGACAGATAAAAGGAAGTACTTCGTCACACAGCGCATAGTTAAACTTTGGAATTCGCTACCACAGGAAGTAGTGATGGCCACCAGTTTGGATGGCTTTAAAAGGGGGGTAGACAAATTCCCAGAGGAAAAGGCTATCAATGGCTACTAGTCTTAATGGCTATGTACCAGAAGCAGGGAGCCTATGTACACCAGTTGCTATGGAACATGGATGGGAAGGTGCTGTTGCTCTCACGCCTTGCTTGTGGATCCCTGGTTGTCAGCTGGTTGGCCACTGTGTGAACAGAATGCTGGACTAGATGGACCCTTGGTCTGATCCAGCATGGCTCGTCTTATGTTCTTAATGCAATGGCAGCCTGGCTTTCATTTATTTTTGCTTTATGTTACTCTGCTTATCTTGTTATACTGACTAGTCATTCTGTATTCCCTGTCTCCCTTCTTAGGTTGATTTTGATATGAAACAGCCTGTGTGTGTGAATTTCCTAATTTCTTCCTCACTGCTCTTGCTGGCCATGTTTCCTACTTTTCAGATGACAGTCCGCTATTTGAGGGGCTGTCATTCCTCTTTCTGAGGAGCTGTCCAGTCCAAGTCCAGTTTAAAATTAAAGAACCACAACAGTGAGAGCAGGGGCCTTGAACTTGCCCATTAACAGTTAGCACCTTGACAGCCAACTGAGCAGCCTCACAGCTCACCTTGTTACAGTTTTCCTACTGTAGCAAGATCTCTTTCATTTCTATTTAAGTTTGCAGCTCTACGTATAAATTTGCTTATGCAAATCCATGTCCTCTTTTCTCTTTTTGGTGCTTCATTTCTTCTTCTTTTCATGATGTACAAGTGGCCACCCTACCATTGCTCACACGCCTGCCCTCTAGATTAAGTGACCAAATGACAGCAGCAAGGAATAGCACTTCTTACACCGCTGACTTGTTTTTTTGTTGTTCAGTCGTTAAGTCGTGTCCGACTCTCTCTAGTATATCTCTACCCATGCTTTGTTGCTGTTTCTGTAGTCTGTAAAGTATAACTTATGGATCTCATCTGGTTGAAATCTGTAGGCCACAGTTAATTCTGAAACTCATGGATCACACTGTGGATAAAATGCACAAATACCACTGCACATATTTTCACAGAACAGGGAGAGGAAAATACAAGTCCTAAGTGTTTTTAATTAGTTCTATATGCCCAAGGACACTTTAGGTTTGTGTTTCTTGAACAGCAGCTCTGCATGCTTCATGGAAAACCTCTTTTGAAACTAAAAAGGAGCTCTAAAAGCAGTTTGTGATATGGCACTGGGACATGCTGTTCAAAGAGGGGAAAGTGAAAAATCCTATTAGCATGCCCAAGCCCTTGAGCACATCTAAAGTAATTTTTCTGAATTATGCCCTATATCTAAAATGTTTCTCAAATTACTTCTTGACCTGACTTTTCTTAGTACCCCTTTATATTTAGTTTGCCAGAGTTAAAAAAAAAATCCACTTTAAATAAATTCTACTTGCCTTTTATAATACTACTGACTATTCTGGGATCCTTTTGGATTTATTTGTACCATTTCTCATTAGTGGTATACATTTTATTTAAACATTTATTATATTAAATTACCTCCAAGCTTCATGAAGGGATTTGATCTTCTTAATGGCACTTTTGATATTTCATTGAAATTCAGTATATCTGTATTGGATTTTCAGGACATTTTCCCATTCCCATAAATATTAAATTTGATAGCATAGTGGTCTCTGTTTTCAAGTGTTTCAGTCATGCTTGCATTTTGACCTAGAACCTAGCTTCTGTCTTGAATTCAAATCAAGCCTCACATTATCTTGTTGGTACTATAGATAACTACAGTAGACGATACAACTTTGACTTTCTGTTGTGATCCACATTTATACTTGGCAATCAATTTGAGAGTAGTTGAAGCCTTCCAATTTTAACTTTCCAAATCCTCTCAAAACCTAGTTTTCAGGTACACAAGATAGTCCTGAATTACCAGGATGTTTTGTATCCCAGCTACCAGGAAAAGGGGGAGCAAATGAGATAGTTTAGAAAGCAAGGTTCAGAAACTATGTCCTGGTTCACACGTAACAACAACCCGGAGTATGAGTTGAGTATGAGTTGTCGTTGAATCATGGGTTGAATTGTGGGTTGTTACCACTACAGTTTGCCTTGGATTTGTACTGAGATCATTCTGTCATTTTTAAGATTGTACCCCAGTACTGCTTTTCCCACCCTTTTGTTGACTATGAGTGCTACTCCATTTCTTCTAAGGGATTCTTGCCCACAATAGTAGATATGATGGTCACCTGAATTAAATTCGCCCATGCTTGTCCATTTTAGTTTGCTGATTCCCAAGATGTTGATGTTCAGTCTTGCCATCTCATGTTTGACCACCTCCAGCTTACCTTGATTCATTGATCTGACATTCCAGGTTCCTAAACAATATTGTTCTTTACAGCATCGGATTTTCTTTTCACCACCAGACACATCCACAGCTGAGTGTCCTTTCGGGTTTGGCCCAGCCGCTTCACTCTTTCTGGTGCTACTTGGAAATACCCTCTGCTCTTCCCCAGTAGTATATTGGACACCTTCCGACCTGAGGGGCTCATCTTCTGGCGTCATATCTTTTTGCCTTGTGATACGTTCCATGGGGTTTTCTTGGCAAGAATACTGGAGTGGGTTGCCATTTCCTTCTCCAGTGGACCACATTTTGTCAGAACTCTCTGCCATGACCTGTCCGTCTTGGGTGGTCCTGCACGGCATAGCTTATGGCTTCACTGAGTTACGCAAGCCCCTTCGCCACAACAAGGCAGTGATCCATGAAGCTGAGGAAAGAAGGGAAGCGAAAAGCAAGGGAGAAAGGGGAAGATATATCCAACTGAATGCGGAGTTCCAGAGAATAGCAAGGAGAGACAAGAAGGCCTTCTTAAATGAACAATGCAAAGAAATCGAGGAAAACAACAGAATGGGAAAGACTAGAGATCTCTTCAAGAAAATCGGAGATCTCAAAGGAACGTTTTGTGCAAAGACAGGCATGATAAAGGACAAAGAAGGCAGGGTCCTAACAGAAGCAGATGAGATTAAGAAGAGGTGGAAAGAATACACAGAAGAACTATACAGGAAAGATCTTAATGTCCCTGATAGCCATGATAGTGCGGTCACTGAACTTGAGCCAGACATCCTCGAGAGTGAAGTCAAGTGGGCCTTAGGAAGCATTAGTAACAACAAAGCTAGCGGAGATTACAGTATTCCAGTTGAGCTATTTAAAATACTAAAAGATTATGCTGTTAAAGTGTTGCATTCAATATGCCAACAAATTTGGAACACTCAACAATGGCCACAAGACTGGAAAAGGTCAGTTTACATTCCACTTCCAAAGAAAGGCAATGCCAAAGAGTGTTCAAACTACCGCACAATTGCGCTCATTTCACATGCCAGCAAGGTGTTGCTCAAAATCCTACAAGCTAGGCTTCAGCAGTATGCGAACCGAGAACTACCGGAAGTACAATCTGGGTTTCGAAGAGGCAGAGGAACTAGAGATCAAATCGCCAACATTCGCTGCATCATGGAGAAAGCAAGAGAATTCCAGAAAAACGTCTATTTCTGCTTCATTGACTACGCTAAAGCCTTTGATTGTGTGGATCACAACAAACTCTGGCAAATTCTGAAAGTGATGGGAGTACCAGACCACCTTACCTGTCTCCTGAGAAACTTGAACGAGGGTAAAGAAGCAACAGTAAGAACCAGACATGGAACAACCGAGTGGTTCAAAATTGGGAAAGGAGTATGACAAGGCTGCATATTGTCGTCCTGCTTATTTAACTTATATGCAGAGTACATCATGAGAAACGCCGGGTTGGATGAATCACAGGTCGGAATTAAGATTGCTGGGAGAATTATCAACAACCTCCAATATGCAGACGATACCACCCTAATGGCAGAAAGCGAAGAGGATCTCAAGAGGCTCTTGTTGAGGGTGAAAGAGGAGAGTGCAAAAGCTGGTTTGAAACTCAACATTAAAAAAACGAAGATCATGGCATCTGGCCCTATCACTTCCTGGCATATAGAAGGGGAAGAAATGGAAGCAGTGACAGATTTTATTTTCTTGGGCTCCATGATCACTGCAGACGGTGACTGTAGCCATGAAATTAAAAGACGCTTGCTCCTTGGGAGGAAAGCTATGGCAAACCTAGACAGCATAGTAAGAAGCAGAGACGTCACCTTGCCGACAAAGGTCCATCTAATCAAAGCTATGGTTTTCCCAGTAGTAATGTATGGCTGTGAGAGCTGGACTATAAGGAAGGCTGAGCGCCGAAGAATTGATGCTTTCGAACTGTGGTGCTGGAGAAGTCTCTTACGAGTCCCCTGGACTGCAAGGAGGTCAAATCAGTTAATCCTAAAGGAAATCAACCCTGAGTGCTCATTGGAAGGACAGATACTGAAGCTGAAGCTCAAATATTTTGGCTACCTAATGCGAAGAGAAAACTCTCTGGAAAAGACCCTGATGCTGGGAAAGACTGAAGGCAAAAGGAGAAGGGGACGGCAGAGGATGAGATGGCTAGATAGCATCACCGATGCAATGAATATGAACTTGAGCACACTCCGGGAGAGAGCGCAGGACAGGAAGGCCTGGCGTGCTATGGTCCATTGGGTCATGAAGAGTCGGACACAACTGAACGACTGAACAACAACAACCACTACAGTTTAACATTGACTGGATTCATACAACATGACAACCCACAGTCAAGGCGGAATATGGTTTGAGCGTGGGTTGTCGTTGAACTGTAGGTTGTTGTTGAAACATGGGTTGTTGTGTTGTGTAAACCCAGCAGTTCTAACAAACCATGGTTTGTTAATCACAAGCCATCCACAGTTTACAACCCAACAGCAAGCCATGGGTTCCCTTCTTGGGTTGTTCATGGTTAACAGACCATGGTTTGTTAGCACGGCAGGGTTCACACAACATGACAACCCACAGTTCAGTGGCAACCCACACTCAACTGTGACTGTGTGTTGTCATGTTGTGTAAACCCAGCTTATGAGTTGTTAACCATGAACAACCCATAGTTCACAACAGCAAACAACAACAAATCATGGGTTCTCTTCCTGAGTTTTTCATGCTTAACAACCCATAGTTAAACCATAACGTAGGGTTCACATTTAACGGCAACCCACAATTCAACCACAACCCATATTGAACTCATACTCTGGGTTGTTGTTCAATCAGGCCTATGACTTGTAGATGGAGTAAAATTTGAATGTGCCATTTTTCATGTAAGGGCTGCCAACTGATAAACCACTTGAATTAAAATAAATATTACAATACCCAATACATGTAATATTTGAAAGATATTCAGTGAAGTCATAGTTCTCTCTGTGTGTTTGGAAAATGATTTTAAATTCATTTCCAATCAGAAGGTAAAGTTTACTTATATAATTGGCACCAATTTAAAAAAGAAAGGTTTAAAATATTTTTTAAGATTATATCTGCATTAAACTTGTATAAACAGTTAGTCAACCAGAACAATTCATTGTTTGCATATAAGAGGATAAATTATTCAAAGAACTAGCTACAACTCCTAGCAACGTGGGCATTAAATGTTTTGTTTTTGTTTTTAAGGGGAGAAATACTTCATTTAACTGGGATTGTGTTTTGTAATGCAACGAGTGGAAAACAATTGAATTATCATATGCTGCAGGAGTAAAGAATACTAAGTGGAACCAGTGAGTGGTGTTGCTGTACTGCAGTGTTTCCTCAGAGGCCAAAGCAATCCAAAAAGGAGGTCAGCAGGACATGCCTATATAGCTATAATGGGTTCTCTGTACCATTTTTCTGTTGTGACTTTGGCTCCAGAAAGGTGAAACTTAAAAAAAAGAAAGAAAAGAAATCAGCATCTGACAAAGTGCAGCTGCAGACAGCAAGGGGAAGAGTTTGGCCAAGTGACAAGACTCTGAGAAACATCTATAAAACAAAAAAAAGACCCCCCCCCAACTCTTCCATTACCAAAGACAAATCAAAGCTGAAAGTTTGCTTTGCCTGTTGTCATTCATTGCCATTCATATTTAGAAAGCAGACTGCTGTGATAATTGATTTGATGGTCCAGCTTGAGTGGAAGCACTTCTGGGCATAGCAGGCCTCAGAGATGCCAAAAAAGAAGAAAAGGTGGGAATGAAATAATGCACTACTTTCTCCTTAGAGGCATGTGGCCCAGTTTTGAGAGAAGAAAAACATGCTTTAGAGGACAGGGTTGGGGGGAGAGAAATCCTTAAGAACTTGGTAATAAAATACAAAAATGACCATATACCCTCAGTTGGATAAAAATAGGCATTCAAACAGAGACAATGAGAGTACATATTTTACTGGCAGGTGAATAATGGAAGAATGCTGTGGAAATAATCTGATTTTTAACGGACCTAGTCCACAGGAGTACTTTTTTCTTTTTTTATTTGCTATTCTTTGTTGAAGGACAAAACTGGTTCCCCTTTTGTAAAGGCTTTTAACTTTTCTTAAAGCTGTTCAGAATGGAATTAATAGCTGAGAAGCCAGGGGAAAAATAAAACAATAATTGAGTCTGAAAGGCAATGTAAACCCAGGATTATATGAGCACCTATTGAGTTTATTTACTTGGAGCAATATTTGATAATGTAGCTTGTCTCTGTTTGTGTCTGAAGGGTGGTGTTCACCCGTACCCCCCTGCTGATATGAATAAATTTAAAAGCTAAAATGCCAGATGAGGGGGAAATAGATAAAATACGTACTCAATTCAGTACTGACCTCTTAATCACAATGGCTAGCCGAACCATTTGCCCTGTCATCAATTCAGAAAATGTAGCAAAACCAGATAAAAAATGTGAGCTGTCACAACTCAAATTGTAATCGGAGTCTGTTTATCTTCAGATAATTTACTTTCTAGTACGAGTAATGTGGTCTTTTAACTTTGTTGAGCTTTCTTTGTCTTTCTCTTCCTTTTCTTAGTCCAATGTATAATTGCAATTGTGAGACAAGGTTGAGGTAAGGGGTGCAAGAGGGCTCACAAACTAAGCTAATACAAGTCTATGAATATGCTGGCCCTTGTTCAAATGTAAATACTGCTACTTCTAAAAGTACACTTTTTGTCTGCTATAGAAAGGAGATAATAGGCATTGTGAGCACAAAGCAACCCAACCAGCTAAAAGAAACTGAAGAAAAGGACCACTGTAAGAGTTGTTTAGAAAGATGGTACACTTTTTTATCTTCGATACTTTCCTCCAAATTAAAAGCTATAAAATGAATAAAGTCTTTCCATTAGGGAACACCATATTAGCCAAAAGTATTGCTAGCTACAAAAACGATTGGTAGCTCTAACACAAGGTGTATCCTTCTAGAGACTTATTTCTCCTTCATGTTCCTTAGTGATATTCAGCATCAATAATGTCCACTTGACTTACCAAGCCATTAAATCCAGATCACAAAGATGTTCTTGAGGGCTTTTCTTCCTTTTCGGATTCACTGATGTCTGAACTTGACGTTTTCCCCAAGTCTACCTCTTCCAATCAACTTCATATTGCTGTACATAGATATAACAAAATACTACAGTAGACTTGGTTCATAATTCTGGAACTTTCTTCTGGATGCCACCCTCTGATTATGACTGCAGTTCAATGTCCAAGAACTAGTATGTATCTGGAAGTTCTTCTCCGTGGTCTCTGTGCATCTCACTTATGGGCTCTGCACCTGCACAAAGCCTCTGTTTTGGAAACTTCTATAGCTGAGAAACACTGTTTTTGGCGGGAACCCTCCCCCACCATCCCACTGTACATGTCTGAGTGGGTTCCCGCCGGTCTCCTCAGTTCCCCCTTGACTGCCATTGCAGCTACCTCTTCGGGAACGTTGTCCATTTGGTTAGGACTTGAGGTTTCTCTTCTTTTTTGTCTTTTACTCTTTTTCTCTTTTTCTCTTGCTATCTTAAAAAAAAAGTCGTAGTTAGAATAGTCAGGTGTTTTTTTTCCGTCTTATTGACGTATGGCACTGAAGGCCTTCTTCAGAAAGTTCATCCGCTTGGCAGCAAATCGCCACCATCGGATCATCTTTCTTTATGCCTTCTTTGTCTTCAGGAGGCTCATGTCATGGAGACTTGCCACCATTGTCAATCTTTCTCCAAGCAAGCTCGTAAAAATCATTCGGATCAATTGAAGGCAATTCTGTGGCAAAAAGCTCTTCAAGTAGTGGACATCCAGAAGCCCGAATCTCATTTGGGGACCTCAGGAGCTAAGAAGAAACCAAGATCTGAATAAGCCTCTCCCCCTCGATCTTCCTCATAAATGGAGAGAGTACACCCACCTATGCCTGGCCATTCACTGGTAGTTTCGGTAGCTAAGAAAATCTCCAAAAAGGCCAAGCGCCCCAAGCCGGCAATGGAGACTGTGCCTAAGAAAAAGAAAAAAAAGAGGTTAAAAAGTTTCCTCCAAGATCATCGGAGTCGGGGATACCTCCTCCCCCTCCTCTTTTAAACTCACTGATCCCGACATTGCCTTTGGTACCGACTGCCACTGTACCATTGGATCCTCCGTCTATGGTCTCAGAAGGGGGGATTAGAGATCTTTCCCCCATTTGGCATCAACCCGAACTCAGCCCTCTGGACCGATGCTCTCAATCGCCAGGATCACAATGCTGTGATTGAGGATTACAATTCTCTTGATAAGGAAGACCACCACTTCCCACAGTTCATGAGGATCCTGCCTCTCAGTTGCAGCCACCCCTTCGTTGCTATGACGAAGAATATCGCAGTAGACATGGTTCCCCTCAACAGGAGTGGGATCAATACTCGGGTTGGTCCATGCCTCCTCTAAGGTCATAGCAATGTGATGAATGAAGAAATTAAATTATGATCTGTACTATGATCGTGCAAGGTACTTAGGAGCAGCTTGTCCTCAACGTAGATCGTGGCCATCAGCCTCAGTTTCACACCCATCAGATACTGATGTTTTTCAGCAACCACCTCCAGTGTCTCTGTGCCTGACTTCTTTGCAATTGGCTAAAGACAGCATGGATCGGGTCCTCCCCAAATTGTACCTTGCCAACTCCACCTGTACAGGAGCAGAGTGAGCAAATAAAGGTCACTGATCGGACGAAACTATCTCAGGATTCAGTAGAGGACTATCAGATTCCTCATCTTATTCCTCTGTCCTGCTGTCTGTTTCGTCTCCTGATGATGTGGTAGGTGCCTGAGACAGACCTTCCCCTTCAGAGGATATGGGCCATTTTTTGGCACACGTTTTATGAATGGTGCAGGCATTATGAATAGAAATGCACCAGGCAACAGAAAAGGTCCAGGTCTCAATCTTTGATAACAGTGTATTCCAAGTCTTCAAATAGCGATCCAGTAGTGAACTGGTAGCAATCCAGTTTCTGCAAACTCTCCTTCAAATGGTGAAGCAAACATGGTCTGCCCTGTCTTCTATGGCTCCCATGTCAAAGAGATTGGAGTCTATTTATAAAGTGCAAGAGAAGGATGCCACATTCCCTTTCTCACACCCACGGCCCAATTCAGTAATAGTTGAATCAGCTCAGGGTCAGTCTCAAAGGTCTCATACATCTCCAGTGGATAAAGAAGGTCATAGACTTGATCTTATGGTCAAAGATTCTAGGACTCTGTGTTGCAAACTACCAAGACATGACGTTCCATTATCAATTATTTTTGTGGGAGAAGATGGGTTCCCTATGCACTTACCTGCTGGAAGATCAGAGAGTATTGGCCAGAGTGTTCCAATCCAAAGTGGTTCGACTTTCATGTCAGCAAATCATTACCACAGATCATCAGGCGGATTCTTGCACGAAGTCAATGGTGGGCTCAGTTGCACTAAGGCATCACACGTGGCTCCGGTCCACAGGATTAACACCTGAGGCCCGTTGTAGAATTGAAAACTTACTGTCTGACAGAGAGAGTCGATGTAATTCTGAGACGGATGACCAAATGAATTCTGTACAGAAAGCCAGAACAACAGAAAAAAAAAAAAGATGGGAATTGGGCAACCTCAACAGCAACAATCGTATCGACCTTCTTGCTGGTTTAGACATCAACTTTCATACTTTCAGAAACAAGCTGCAGACCGTACTCCTTGGTACCAGCCGCAACAGCAAAGAAAGCAATACTTCCCTGCAATACCCTTGCCAACTATACTAAGCCTGAGAACTCCTCCAAGTGGCATCTTTGACTCTGCCCCGGCTCAAGTTGATCAGCATCTCCCTGCCTTGCAGTTTCACGATCATCTTTTTTTCTTCCTTCCTACTTGGTGTGTGATAACATTGGATCAATGGGTGCTGGCTATTGTTCATCGCAGATGCAAGATCGAATTCGATACTCTCCCTCTAGTAGGAATCATACGAGTGACCCCACTGTCAGTAGCGTTACATCTAGAAACCAAGTCCCTCCTTCAGAAGGAAGCCATCCAGTGTATTTCTCCCATTCAGAAGAATGGGCGTTTTTTTTCTCCCGCTACTTCACAGACCCGAAAAGGGACGCCGGACTGCGCTCCATTTTGGAACTACAGAAATTGAACGAGTTTATCACACCCAAGAAATTCAGGATGACTACACTTTCACTGATTCTCCCCCTCCTTCAGAAAGGCATCTGGTTTGCAGTGGTGGATCTCAAGGTTGCTTATTTCCACATAGCAGTCGAAGAGTCATTCTGGAGGTTCTTTTGCTTCGCCTTAGGACTGGATGTGTTCCAGTTCCGGGTGCTACCTTTCAGCTTTGCAACAGCACCAAGAATGTTCACAAAATGCATAGCAATAGTTTGCACATATCTCTGACTCAAGGGCAATGAAGTTTACCCGTATTTAGATGACTGGCTCCTGGTCGACATGTCCAAATAAGCCATGAGACATTCTATCATGGTTATTCAGAACCTTCTTGATGCTCTGGGACTTTGCCTCAACGAGGAGGAATCAAGCTTATTATCTTCTCAAACTATAAAGTTCATTGGGGCACTCTTGGACACCACGACAGGCTGTGCTTATCTTCCTTGGGACCATGTAGTTCAATTGATTCAAATGCCAAGCCCCTGTACATGTTTCAGGACACACATTTCGGGACACACATGTTTCTGCTCACAACATCCAATGCCTGTTGGGACATACGGCAGCAATGGTGTCTGTAGTGGAGTGGGTGCAATTGAGAATGCGACCCTTGCAAAACTGGTTTATCCAGGTTTTCCACAATGAGACCGACACTCGTCGAACCCGATTCATGATCATGGACCATATTGCTCAATCTCTCCTCTGGTGGATGGATCCCAACAATCTCAATCATGACATTCCTTTTCTAGAACCCTCGCCATCTCGAATCCTCACCATCGATGCCTCCCTAGATGGGTGGGGAACTCATTGTGGGCATCTACAAATCCAAGGTTGATGGTCATCAGTGGAGCATCAGGCTCACATAAATGTTTTGGAGCTCCTTGCAGTATGGAAGGCTCTACGGGATTTTGCAACTTACCTCAGGGGCAGACACGTTCAAATTCTAACAGACAACACTTCCGTTCTTTGTCACCTCAGCAAGCAAGGGGGCACTCACTCATCCAAGCTAGTGGAGCTCATCCTCAAAATTTACGATTGGATTGTCCCCATGGGCATACACATCACAGCATTTCACATCGCAGGGAAAGAACATTTTGGCAGATTTGCTCAGTCGTATCTTCCAAACATCTCAGAAGTGGGAACTATCTCCAGTCATCCTATGCAGGATCTTTCAGAGGTGCCCTTCAGTGGACTTGTTTGCAAGCCCTTTGAATGCAGTGTGCAGGATGTTCTGTTCAAGAGCAGGAGTAGAGCGTTGGTCTTTGGGAGATGCTTTTCTCCTTCATTGGAGTGGAGGCTTTTTCTATCTCTTTCCTCCATTTCCTCTGTTACTGAGAGTGATAGCAAAGATCAAGGAGGAGGGTACCAATCTTTGTTGACAGCTCCATGGTGGCAGATACAACTGTGGTTCATAGTTCTGTCAGGCATGGGCAAGGGCAGTTTCATTCATCTTCCACCCGTAAGGAGTCTGATCTCCCAGGTTCGGGGGGAGAATCAGGCACCTGGACATACATACATTGAAGCTGACGGTGTGGAGGATCTTTTCATGGGACTGAGGAGATTGGTGCCTTCTCTGATTCAACAAGTATTGGACGCTGCAAGAAGACTGGCTACCCGTCACTCTTATAATAGTAAATTGGCAACTTTCCGGAAGTTTGCAGAATCTAATGGTTTCTCCCCTTTGTCGTGTTAGATTTCGGATATTTTGTCATTCCTTCACCACTTGTTTAAAAAGGGGCTTAAGTATTTGTCCATTAGCGTTTTATGTGGTGGCAGTATCAGTGATGAGAGGTTGGATACAAGAATCTTCGGTGTTTACACATCCTCTCACGAAACAGTTCTTGCACGGACTAAGGAATTTGATTCCCCCTGTTAGAAGGATGGCGCCAGAACAGGATCTCTCTTTAGTACTACAGACTTTGATGTCGAAGCCATTTGAGTCAATGGCTGCGATTGACATCAGGTTACTTTCTTGGAAAGTAGCTTTCTTGGAAGCCATCACTTCAGCTAGGAGGGTATGTGAGTTGTGTGCTTTCTGTATCGACACACCATTCACTGTGTTTCACAAAGACAAGATTATCCTTCGACCTGACATCTCTTTCCTACTGAAGGTGGTGTGAAATTTTCATGTTAACCAGCCCGTGATCCTTCCAGCCTTCTTCTCATCCCCCTCCTCAGACTTGGAGAGATGTCTTCACAATCTCGATGCCCACAGGGCACTGGCTTTTTGCAAAGCCTGAACTGAACCTTTTTGTAAATCGCAAAGATTAATCATTTGCTATGGAGGACCCAATAAAGGCTATCCATGTCATCCCAAAGGCTGGCTGCTTGGATAACCCAGACTATAAAATTGCTGTATATTGCTGTATATTGCTGTATATTGCTGGTCAAAACATGTTGCTTCGAATCAGAGCACACTCGACGAGAGCCATGTTGACGTCTGCAGCATTCAGTAGAGGGGTATCTTTGCAGCATCTATGTAAGGCTGCTACGTGGGCTACCCCATCTACTTTTGTGAATCCTTACAAGTTAGATGTGCATGCAAGGATTGCACATTTGGAAGAGCTGTATTGTTGACAGTATTATGATGCACCTACCCACACCAGTAAGTTGACTTGTTGATCTCTCATATGTGTGATGCACAGAGACCACGAAGAAGAAAAGCAGGTTTCTTACCTGTAACTGTAGTTCTTCGAGTGGTCATCTGTACATTCACACAACCCACCCACTGTCCCCTCTTTGGTATCAGTGTCTTGTTGATATTGATACCAAGAATCATAGAATAGTAGGGTTGGAAGGGGCCTTGGCCATCGAGTCCAACTCCAAGGAAAGAGTTTTCCTCGGAGCCAAGACTGTATATGCGGTCTCAAGGAACTGAAGAGAACGGCAGGAACCCACCCAGATATGCACAGTGGGACGGTGGGGGACAGTTCCCGCCAAAAACAGCATTCCTCAGCTATAGAAGTTTCCCAAAGAGAGGCTCCACACAGGCACAGAGCCCATATGTGTGAATGCACAGATGACCACTCGAAGACAGTTAGTTAGTTAGTTAGTTACAGGTAAGCAACCTGCCTTTACTTTAGCTCCCAAAGTAGTAAGTTCTGCCAACATTTTCCTGTTCCAGCTTAGGAGATGTTTGGGGAGAGAGAGAGAGAGAGAGAGAGAGAGAGATCAAGTTGGGTGTGTGTTTCTATATCTATATATTTAGACAGACAGACAGACAGACAGACATGGTATTCATAGCTAGCTGAAGATGTGGAAAGGGAGTTGGTTTGATTTTTTTGTGAGGATAGTACTGTTTGTTTGTTTTTCCTTGGCTGCTAACACTTAATTGAATAAGCAGATAATTACAAGACTGCTCTAAGGCTGGTATGCAAAACATGTGGCCTGCAGGTGCCCCCCAAGCCCTTCCAGGCAGCCCCCAAGAGCCTTAGCATCTGCTGCTGCTGGGAAAAAAAGAAAAGATAAATGCTCCAGGAATGGGCTCTATGGTTCCTGCCATAGAAGCCTCATCTCCAAAGTGCCCTAAGAAACAGTGCTCAAAGGTTTTTGTCTGCTTCTCAGGACCCTCCTAGGAAGTTCTAAAAATGAGGCTGCTGTAGCAGGAACCATAGAGCCCATTCCTAGAAGGTTTTTCCTTTTTTTTTCCTGGCTGCAGCAGATGCTGGGGGTCGTGGGGGTTGCCTAGTTTGTGTGTGTGTTTTCTTTTTTCAGTGGTGGGAAGAGTTAAAAGTGTGTGTATGTATGTGTGGGGAAAGTGTGTGGTGTGTGTGAGTGACTTGGGGGGGAAATGAGTGGAGGTAGTTTTTGTGTGTAAAGGGTGACATAATGGGGCCCTGGCCCATGGCAGATTACTCCAAGTGAATGTAGGATAAATTACCCACCTGTCTTAAACTGAAGGGTTAAAAAAAAAAAAGACTGTATACATCACAAGCACACTTGGAGTGAGTCAGTGAATGCTGTGTGTGAGTTGTATGTGAATGTGTATATGTATATGTGTGAGTGTATGAACGCTTGTGCACCCCTGCTCTAAGGACTGATTCATACAGACAAGTTCACCACTTGATTGACTCAGATACAATGTTTTTCTGAGGAATCAGTACACACATTCAGTTTCAAGACATTAAGTGTAGAGAAATTATGTGACATTTAAGCATGTGTGAACAAGCTCCAAGTGCCCCTGAAGAAATCTTGTCAAGATAAGATGCCCTGAAATTCCCCACTATTTGTGGAAGGGGGGGGGAGCAAGAAATAAGAGCATCTGATCCACCTATCTTGTATACGAAAGCTTTCTCTTCGGCATTTTGTGATATTGTTTGGCTTCTGACACTTCTATCATTTTTAGATATCCCACTTCCTAATTTATAACCAGAAAAACAAGTAACCATTTTCTAGATCCCTAGATTTAGCTGTGTTCTTTCATTTTAATATATGTGTCAGAGTTGGCCCAGGATGAGTGTACAGACAGTTCAGGAACTGGCAAGGCAGTAAAAGAAAATCAATATATAACATTGTAACAAATGAATTATTCTTTTATTTATATTCTGCCTGTGTTCAGTAGAACTGAAGATGGCATATATAGGGGTTTCCCAGCAGTCTTCCATCCAGGCACTGTTCAGACCTACACGTGCTCCATCTTTGCCTTCAGACCATAGCGCTGGCCATGGGTTTAGGTATATACCACTGCTTTTTTAAAGAATCAGTGCTTGTTCACTCCTTTTTAAATTAATGCACTCACCTATTAAGCCAGGGATTCTGCACATGAACCAGGATCACTCCAAAATATAAGGCCTTTTAGTCATGACAGATATGTAGCTAACAACTGAAAATGGGTTTTCCACTTTTTCAGTTGTATATCAGTCGGTGTTATAAGATCCGTTTGCCACACTCTTCCCTTCATGCTCTGCATGCACCCATAAAATCATGTATTCTATACTCAGGAAGAAGCCAAGACAGCTGGGCGGAGGAAATATTTCAATATCTCTATGTCTAGGCAGACAGACAGTCAGACAGATAGACTAGCCATTTGTGTAAGATAAATATGGCTCATTTGATAGGGATCTCAAGCTTTTCCTTTGTCACAGTGACTGGGTTCACACCATACAACAACCCACACTCAAGTTTGAGTGTGGATTGATGTCAGGGTGGAAACTGAGCCGATAGAACCCCAGAGCAGTTCTGATTCTGAGGAGGATCAGCAATCCGTGGGAGAGGAGCCAGCTCATCCCTCACAGGCACAGCAGCTGGCAGAGGTTCCTCCTGCCGGCATTCCTGAGATAGATAGCGATCCTAACAGTGAGAAAGTGTGGGAGGGGGCTTGCTAGACGCTCGACGCAGGGAGTGACGAGTGATGGAGGGCGCGGAAAGGAGGCGTAGCACCCGTTTGGCGCGCAAGCAACGGCCGCCTCCCGTGGACCCAAGGGAAAGAGGGAGGATCTCTCCCTAGCCCATAAGTTCAGGGTCTTCAAGTGATTCTCCTTCAAACGGGGACCAACTGCCTACCCGGAGCATAGGCTACTCTGCTGTTCATTGCTTAGTTGCTGGTGAATAGCCTCTGAAAGAGTCATTAAGTTATAAAAGGATTAAAGCCTTGAAAAAAATCCTTTCATCTGTGTCTTGAGTTGGCTATTGAAGTGTACTGAAAGAGGCCGCTAGGGCGCTCCTGACAGCTGAGTAGGTTGTCGTTGAACCATGGGTTGTTGTGTTGTGTGAATCCAGCCATGCTTACAAACCATAGTTTGTTAACCATGAAGAACCAACAAAGAGAACCCATGGTTTATTGTTGTGCTGTGAACTGTGAGTTGTTTATGGTTAACACCTATGGGGTTTTAGCGCAGCAGGGTTCACACAACACAACAACCCATGGTTCAATGACAACCCATACTCAACCCATACTCAGCCTGGAGTGTGGTTTGTTGTATTGTATGAATCCAGTCAGTGTCTCAATGAACTGAGTAGTCTTTTAAAAATAGGATAAATCTGTGGTGACTTACAGTCGAAATGTCTCTTGGCAAGAAAGGATAAATGTTGTTGCTGTGTACTGGCTAGAAGTGCCAAACATTTCTCATAGATCACAGATCATAGAATAGTAGGGTTGGAAGGGGCCTATAAGACCATCAAGTCCAACCCCTGCTCAATGCAGGAATCCAAGTCAAAGCATCCCTGAGAGATGGCTGTCCAGCCTCATCTTGAATGCCTCCAGTGTGGGAGAGCCCACTACCTCCCTAGGTAATTGGTTCCATTGTCCTATTCCTGTAACAGTCAGGAAGTTTTTCCTGATATTCAGTCGGGATCTGGCTTCCTGTAACTTGAGTCCATTATTCTGTGTCCTGCACTCTGGGATGATCGAGAAGAGATCCTGGCATTCCTCCCTGTGACAACCTTTCAAGTACTTGAGGAGCGCTACCATGTCTCCCCTCAGTCTCCTCTTCTCAAGGCTAAACAGGCCCAGTTCTTTCAGTCTCTCTTCATAGGGCTTTGTTTCCAGTCCCCTGATCATCTTTGTTCCCCTCCTCTGAACCCTCTCCAGTTTGTCTGCATCTTTCTTAAAGTGTGGTGCCCAGAACTGGACACAGTACTCCAGGTGAGGCCTAACCAGTGCTGAGTAGAGGGGAACTAGTACTTCCCAGGATTTGGAAGCTATGCTTCTGTTAATGCAGCCCAAAATAGAATTTGCCTTTTTTGCAGCTACATCACATTGTTGGCTCATATTCAGCTTGTGATCTGCAACAATTCCAAGATCCTTCTCGCTTGTTGAGCCAAGTATCCCCCATCTTGTAACTGTGCATTTGGTTTCTTTTTCCTAGGTGCAGAACTTGGCATTTAATCCCTATTAAATTTCATTCTGTTGTTTTCAGCCCAGCACTGCAGCCTATCAAGATCACTTTGAATTTTGTTTCTGTCTTCCAGGGTATTAGCTCTCCCAACCCAAGAAACTATCTTCTTTTGAAGGAATGTTTATCACCTCTCTGTTGTGGGACAGTTAGGTGTGCTGAATTTAGATGGAAGGGACTCTGGTTCAAAACCTCTTTCAACGAAGAAGCTTGGGAAGTACTTTTGAACAAGTCTCTATCTTGCATCCCAACCCATCTCATAACATTTTACTGAGGACAAGCATAATTTTAAAGCATGAAATACAGGGCAAATCACTACCAATTAGCATTTCAGAACAACCTTCAACATGTCATAGCATAGATGTCATAATCCAAAATATTGTATTTGTTGTGATGTGGTTGAACTTACACCTAGCCATGTGCATAGACCAACATTTGTATGTCTGTACAGCAAGGCTTTTCATCCACTAGATTTGAACATAAATCTCCAGAAATGGAAAGCTAATCATTTTTGCCCCATCATGATGCCCAATATTCTCTAAATGATATCAGCTCAAAGTCCCCTGCTACAATATCTATAGCCCAAGCTTTTCTTTCACTTCACTATAAGTCACCAATGTGTGGAAAGCTTTTATAAAAATACATTTTGTGTAATATGCTGTGTTTGCCAAGTGAGAAATCCTGTAATATTGGTAGATATAAACCGTTAAAACTTTATGGGCTGACCTGCCTATATCACACAATGTTAAGTCTTCAGCAGTTGAAAATAGAAACTAAATAGCAGTTTGAGTTAAATTTCGTACTTTTACTCTGGTGAAAACAAATTCTACCCCACACACACCTGCTCAGGATATCTCCTTTTCTCCACTTTCTCCATTTCAGAATGATTCTCATTGAAAGTCATGAGTGATCCTAGTAATTTTCATTTCAGAGTGCTCACAATACTAACTTTATACAAGCAACTTCAAAAAGTATACATTGGGGAATATGAGAGTTATAGGTCTGGTTCACATGATCACCTTGTTTAAGCCACGGCACATGCCAGTGTGTGCTGGGTGCCATTTGCCTAAATACCCACCTGCCTGGGTATAGCATGTTGTGGCATCTGAACCTGGGTGGCATGGGTTTTTGGGTGGGGGACTACCCTCAAATAGCCCAACAACAGGCCATGGGTTATTTGAGAGTTGTTCCCCTCAAACAAGCCATGTCACCTGGGTTCGGACAACATGACAAACTGTGCCTGGCACATGCCGCAGCTTGAACAAGCCACTGTGGCTTGTTTAAGCTGTGGTGATCGTGAGAACCAGCTGAGATGGTACACGTTTAAACATAAATAATTCTGAAAAATGATCACAAGGTAATTAGAGCAAACATGCAGGAACTCACTTCTTCCACCCTCCTAAAAATTATTATTTAATCACTCAATCCTATATATGTTTATGCCTACTTCATGGATTGAGGCTTGCTTCTTGGTTTAGTGTTCACAGGATTACAGTCTAAAGTACCTCAACAAACAAAGCACCTTTTATTTATTTATTTTTCAGTATCCTACCCCTTGCTAAAGTGATTAATACAGGAAAATCAGGATTTCTGTATGGTTTAGTGGAATATTTATGATTGATTTAAGCATACTGCAGTAAATCAGTATTCCTGTTTGTTTTAACTAATATTTCCTAAGGGACTCCAATTAAATAAATGATCCCAAAAAGGTCATTTATATTTGCTCAGGGATAAAACAAACAAACAAACTTTAAATAACAGGACCACACATCCATCTACCTAACCCATGCCATTATTTCAACCAGCTTCTGGAATTACAGTTTCATAAGCAGTTTGCCATGTGTTCTGGGCAGGGATGTACGAAAGTGACTTACCTTCTCAAGAAATTGATTCGCGGTGGGGGGGAGGCGCTCCGTCTCTCCCCCCCAAAATTCTGGCCGGGGGGGGAGGCGCTCCGTCCCTCCCCCCCAAATCCTGGCTGGCCGGGTGCGCAAATGAGTAAAACAAAAAACAAAAACGCGCGTACGCAAATGGCGGCGTCCATGGGCGCCACCATTTGCGTTCCTTATTTTGGCACGTGTAGTCTACGTGAACATTTACGTAGACTATGGCGAAAATAAGGGGAACGCAAATAGCGTAGACGCTACGCTATTTGCGTTCCCCTTATTTTCGCCATAGTCTACGTAAATGTTTACGTAGACTACACGTGCCAAAATAAGGAACGCAAATGGCAGCGCCCATGGGTGCTGCCATTTGCATTTGCGCGGGGGGGGGTTGTGTTTTTTTTACTCAGCCGTGATAGGCTATGTAAACATTTACGTAGCCTATCATGTTTTGGGGGGTTTTTTTAAACTTGGAAATGGCGGCGGTGGCAGCCGGTCAGAAGACCGGCCGCCGCTGAACCGCTGCCGGAGAAGCCGCTGCCAGGAGGATTCGCCCAAGGTAAGTCCCGTCCCGGGGGGGGGGGGGGACAGACCTTTTCGCCACCGATTTCAGGGGGCCGAATGCGCTGACATTCGGCCTCCCCGAGATTCGTGGCGAAATTCTCTGACATCCCTAGTTCTGGGGGAGAGGGAACTGCTGCTTAACAAACACTATACTCCTCAGGAATGCCTGGAAGTAGGCTTTCAATTTGTTTAAACTCATTCATGAGATTCCAAAATGAATACCTTGTACGACTGAATACAGTCAAGGTACAGTTGCTGTTACATTTTCTGTTCTTTCCTTGCAAGCACACACAACTATTCCTGGTATTGCATTGATTGATTGGGGAAGCGGCCCTAGTAAGCATGGCAGGTCTGTGTGATAATTTGAGTTTCCACAATCACAAGAAGCTTCTTGATCAGGTGGTATAACATTATTTGTTTTATTTGTATCCTGCTAATCCTCCAAGTAGTTTAGAGCTTTTTGTGTGGGGGTGGGGGTTGCCTTACAAAACCTCTGTGAAGTAGGTTAGACTGTGAATTGTTCAAGGCTCTTTGGTGAACTTTTCTAGCTGAATAAGAATTTGTACCTGAGTGCCAACACTCTAGGTACTGTGTCACAATCACTAGGTTCACACAACATAACAACCCACACCCAAGGTTGAATATGGGTTGAGTGTGGGTTGTCATTGAACCATGAGTTGTCGTTGAACTGTGAGCTTTCGTTGATCTACGAACAACCCACAGTTCACAACCCAACAATAAACCATGGGTTCTCTTCATGGATTGTGATTAACAAACGATGGTTTGTTAGCGCAGCTGGATTCACATAATACAATAGCCCACGCTTCAACAATAACCCACAGTTCAACAACAACCCACATTCAACCTATATTCAACCTTGAGTGTGGGTTGTTGTTGTTGTTGTTGTTCAGTCGTTAAGTTGTGTCCGACTCTTCGTGACCCCATGGACCATAGAATGCCAGGCCTTCCTGTCCTCTGCTCTCTCCCAGAGTGTGCTCAAGTTCATATTCATTGCATCGGTGATGCTATCTAGCCATCTCATCCTCTGCCGTCCCTTTCTCCTTTGGCCTTCAATTTTTCCCAGCATCAGGGTCTTTTCCAGTGACTTTTCTCTTCGCATTAGGTGGCCAAAATATTGGAGCTTCAGTTTCAGTATCTGTCCTTCCAATGAGCACTCAGGGTTGATTTCCTTTAGGATGGACTGATTTGACCTCCTTGCAGTCCAGGGGACTCGTAAGAGTCTTCTCCAGCACCACAGTTCGAAAGCATCAATTCTTCGGTGCTCAGCCTTCCTTATAGTCCAGCTCTCACAGCCATACATTACTACTGGGAAAACCATAGCTTTGATTATGTGGACCTTTGTCGGCAAGGTGACGTCTCTGCTTCTTACTAAGCTGTCTAGGTTTGCCATAGCTTTCCTCCCAAGGAGCAAGCGTCTTTTAATTTCATGGCTATAGTCACCATCTGCGGTGATCTTGGAGCACAAGAAAATAAAATCTGTCACTGATTCCATTTCTTCCCCTTCTGTATGCCAGGAAGTGATGGGGCCAGATGCCATGCTCTTCGTCTTTTTAATGTTGAGTTTCAAACCAGCTTTTGCACTCTCCTCTTTCACCCTCAACAAGAGGCTCTTTAGATCCTCTTCGCTTTCTGCCATTAGGGTGGTATCATCTGCGTATCTGAGGTTGTTGATAATTCTCCCAGCAATCTTAATTCTGACCTGTGATTCATCCAACCCGGCGTTTCTCATGATGTACTCTGCATATAAGTTAAATAAGCAGGGTGACAATATGCAGCCTTGTCGTACTCCTTTCCCAATTTGGAACCACTCGGTTGTTCCATGTCTGGTTCTTACTGTTGCTTCTTGACCCTCGTACAGGTTTCTCAGGAGACAGGTAAGGTGGTCTGGTACTCCCATCACTTTCAGAATTTGCCAGAGTTTGTTGTGATCCACACAATCAAAGGCTTTAGCATAGTCAATGAAGCAGAAATAGATGTTTTTCTGGAACTCAGTGGCTGACTTCAGACAATCAGTGGGGGGAACAATGCAGCATTAGTTGTTTGCCCCGCCTCCGCATGCACTTGAGCAGGATTACCCTAATTACCCATGCCACGGGTTGCCGTGTCATCTGAACCCGGCGTGCGGCACAGGTGTAATTTATTTTGACCTGCCCTACAACACACACCTTGCAGTATGGGTTGCAGGGTGGGTGAAAAGGTAGTACGCCCACAGCACGCACCGGGTTCCGATGACACAGCAACCCACGATGTGGCATGGGTAATTAGGGCCATCCCGGTCATGTGACCGGCATGCACAGTGGTGGAGGAAACAACTGACACTGTATTGTTTCCCCTGCTGATCGTCCGAACTCAGCCACTGAGTAGACAAAACACAACCCACACTCAAGGTTGAACACACACACTACGTAGATACACACAGAATACATACTGATACCCAGACTAATAACAAACTCAGTACTTCAGAATACCAGCACCAAGAAAAATAGGGAGGTATCAGATTCTGGGGAACACCAAGATTTGCAGAACTTCTGAAAGAATGAGAATTAAAAACACTTTTTAGGGCAAAGGAAAAAGCAATCCAAAACAGCCCAAGAGGGACTGAGCATGCTCAGTGGGCACAGAATGCTCACTGACTGTAGGAAGGGGAGAAACTGATTGGAAGTGGAATTGAATGGAGTTAATCCAGACAAGAGCACTCCACACTACAACATTTTGTGGCAGGTTTACAGAAGCATTTTTTCCACCACCATAACCTTTATATGAGAAGGTGTTTATATGCATTATTCTACTATATTGCAAAAGAGACTTCCTTACATTGTTTTGTTTTGTTTTTGATTTGAAACAGGAAATTCACTTTCCCTAACCTGGAGAACTGAATGGAGAGCATATAACATTTATTGTTTGTTTTTCTTTACTATTTAAGGGTTATTATTTTTGTTTAAGTATCTTAAAGTCTTGCTATTAAGAAAAAAGTGTGTGTGTGTGTGTGTTGTGGGGGGGGGACGGGACTGATGTTTCTGGAATCTTAAACAAAATCAAGAACTATAAAAGTTTGCCATCTTCAAAGTGTTCTTAGACTTTTATACTTCCAAGGACATTTTTGTTCTCATTATTTTCCCACTTCCACTCTTGCATATGTTCAGTCCAACTGAAACATAGCTGTAGGTACAGGTTCTTATTCAGTGATTTTCTTAAAGTGCTCTGAGGCACAAATACTGCTGCCCCACCTGTAAATGCTTTGGCCATTAATTAACAGAGGGACGGTTCTGCACCCCCATTTGCAAATGTTGAACTGCCCATCAAGTAAAATGAATTAGGTCAGTCCACCCCTACAGAAGCTTCATGAGCCATCAGAGCAGGCTCTGAATAGGGAGAATATTCTGTCCTTGACTTCCCGGCATTCATTTTACACAAGGATAATATATGTCATTGACAGTTCCCCCTAAATGCCAGCATTTGGCTTTTTTATGGTTAATCCAAACAATAAAGCAACAATATATTACTTCCTTTTGTCCAGAGTAATGCTTGGAATATTAACTCTTGATCTTCATAGAAACCATATTAGTTTGTAATTTATTGCAGGCTTTAAACTCAACCCACTATTTGCTCGTTATAACTTCACATAGTCTAGTAGTATGTCATACCAAAAAAGTTTCTTCCATAACTGTTTCAAAACTATAATCTTACTTTGTTTTGGTTTGTTTTTTAAAAAAATGTTTTCTGAAGAGTAGGTCTGAAACTTACAGTCCTTTTGTTTTTAAGCCGCTGCGAATCATCCTGTAGAAGAGATGTTACTACACTTGATTAAGCAGGCAAAGGTGTCAAAAGGGTGCCAAAATGCTGTTAAATATTACTTGAAAGTGTGTGCAAATACACTACTGGAGGAATTGTACAATGTTCTCTGAACATTAAATCTGCAATGGACTTTTTTTTTTCCTCACTGAATACCTTCTACCTTGTATCCCTAGTGAAACTGAATTTGTATAGCCTTAGGATGTATATTTCACATCCCGTTTGTTCTTCTTTTTCAAAAATGAAAGGAAATAAAGTCCTTTCCGATTCCAATGACTTTCTACTGAGGTCATGCACGTTTAAGATTCTTTCTCTTTTTAATGCATTGTGTTTTGTCTCAAGCAGCACTTCTCTTAGTTGTGCAACATTAAGTTAAACAACCTGATTGTGTTTCCTTGAGGGTGGGGAAATAAATGCCCTTTAGCAGATTACACTGTACTAGCAAAACGATGACATAGCTATAGTCTCTGACATACCAAGCCTCCCCAGATTAAGGCAAAACAATTTTATGTTTCCCAAATTGTATGGAGACAGGCCTTCAATACCCCTGTTGAAGGGTCAGGAATGGGAAGAAAAAAGAGCCATTTAGGCAGTTTAGATATGCAGGCTTCCTTGAAGTCATTCGTATTAGCTCTCAAGGAGCCAATTAATACCCACACTCTCTTTGTTAGTTAGAATTCTGCGTGAAATGCTGACAAAGGGGGTGAGGATAAGTTTCAATAGAGGAGCAGCAGTAGCAGGGCTCATTTGAAAAAAGATCCAAAACAATAACAGAATATGTAGGTCAGTATATCAGTATTTTGCTACATTGAGTCTCTGGCATGCTGATTTTCTATATGCAGAATGATTTTGGTAAGGAGGGTCATTCAGTCATGTGAGCTTGCAGTCTGAAATGCTACAGCCCAGGTGTAGGTTTACCACTTAAGTGAGAACTAGGCTAGAGTTCAACATGGAAGATATGGGATGTTTTATATTCTGTGAATGATTTAAAGTTCTGTAAGGGAAACTCACTGGGGACATTGGTATTGTAGCTACTTTATTGTGATCCTCGATGATTAGAATTTTGTTTTAGAATTGCTCTTCATTTGCAAAAGTTAACATTGTATGTCATCGTATCATTAGTAAAGGAACATATGTCATCTTGTTAATCCTGAGCTTCAGGAAAGTCCATGCTTTTAAGCATATGTAATAGTTAGCAAGGTTTTAAGCTGCCGTATGCTCTCTAGGGCTCAAGTGTGGTAGTTTCGGGAGAGAAAAATCACCTGCCTGAAAAGATATCAAGAAGTCAGGCTATCCTCTTGCACTATAATGTGCTCCTTCACTAATTAAATAGATAGAGATTGATTTTGGGTATCACACGTCATCTTGCATCTATACTACTGACTAGTGGCAAAACATTTGCCAATTGGGATGGTGGAGGGGCAGGGCGGGCTATGATTTCTCTTTAACACAATATTCAAACTCCTCAAGCAGACATAAATTACTGGAGGCTGATCTGGAAATATAAACAATAAAGATTTGATCATCAGTGTTTTATTTTCCTTCCATTTTTGTATGCAAACTTATGTTGCCAGATCCTGTTTTATGTGGCTAAGATAACGTTAAGCCTTGTATCAGAGAGAAGCTGTGCTGAATAGCAGGGATTCTGCTTTTTTCTCTCTTTCTCTCAGTAGAGGCATTGACCTTAAAGGGACTCAGTCTCATCCATGACACTGGGAAATCCACATGAACATAATTTTAGTGTGTAGATGTCATAATGTGTGCTGATTTTTTCAGTGATCTTGAAACGTGCATAGATCTTGATCCATGAATGTTCTGACATATCCAGATTGTGATCTACAAGTCTTGAAACATGATAGAAAAGTAGGTTGACCAGGCATAGGAATTCATATGATTTGTACAAAATGGCAAGAAATCAACTTCCATATTAATTTTGATTTATAAAGTGATATCATGTCAATTGGCTGTTAAGTGCATATTGACATTTATGTGGTGAGGAGAGTTTCAGAAGCTGGGAAGATTTTCTGTTCTTGGTCTAATCATCTAATCAGAGTTATCATTCTACAAGTTCTCCAAAGTTACAGTGGCAGGTGAAACAAGAACATCAGAGCAGAACTAAGTGACTGTAGATAATAATTTAAAACTGTCTCAAAGCTTGTATATAATGGAAAGGGAAACCTTATGGGGAATTTGCACAAATACTGTAAAGAACAAACCATTACACTGCATAAAGCAATGTAAAAATGCAAACATAGTTGTTTCACTTGACTAACCTCCTAGAACTTGCATGTATAAAATACATGAGTCACTAAATGTTTTATTTAGGGAAACAGTAGGACACATAGTGAGTACATGTATGGTTTTTTGTCAAATACATAAAATCATTAGCGTTGTGTCTTGGCTGTTATATATCTAATACATTTTAGACAGAAAATTATTATATTTTATTGCTTCATCATCATTCGGAACAGCGACTGTTGTGGTGTAATTAACCATCCAAAGTAATGAATTCTAAATTGCATTTTCAATTACTTGTAACTAAAATTATCTTGAACTAAAAATAATCATTTTGGTCCCATAGACAGCTTCTCTGCTTTATCACTGTTGTTGTACTAGAGCTTTAGATTAGGGTAACTTAGTTTTTAAATTAAATGTCAAATATAATTTGCCAGTGGAAACATGAAGTGTAGCCGGCTGTATTATGGGGTGGGAAAAGCTAGCTCAGCATTCCTTCCTATTGATAAATACATCAAATCAGCTTTTTGCCTGATTAGGTCGTATTTGGAAAAATATTAAATGCAGTTTTACATATACATGCATGCATACTCTGCTTATAAATGTAGAAAATAAACTGTACCTAAGGCTAAGATTTTGTCACAGCTGTCAGAGGACTAATGGATTCCATAATTTCAATTTTTATTAAATTTGAATGAGTTTTGGCATTTTTGTGATTTTTGCTATTATATTTGACACTTTGGAAAATCTGTATGTAGGTTTATGTTTCTTATTGGGCTACAGATGAAGAGGTGTGTTTGGAATCCTGACAGGGATCACCACTAATCTTGGGGGTCATGGAAGGCTAATAATTTTGAGTTGTGAATGAGCTTTAATTCCAGAAAACTCCTCATATTAGCCCACCTATGTCGCCTCCTATTTGGAAGGTTTGAGTATGTGTTTCCCCATATAACATTAAGTGAAACCAGAGGGAAAATGAATATTGGTTGATGTCAGCTTTCATGACTGTGGTGCCTAGAAAGAGTTAATTGTTGATGTTGCCAAAGCTAATAATACTGACTGGTCTGTTCCTAGGAAGGGAACTTGGAGAGAGAAAAGAACAAACAATAAATGTGATCTCTGAACTGGCCCAAAGTACATCCAAGCACCCTTAAATTGGCCTATGTAAATGCAACTTGACTGGTAAAAATGTGATATTCTGGTCACTTCAGTGACCAAATGGGGGTTGTATATCACTCCCCCCCTCTAAAAAAATATCCAGAAGCAGGGTGTATGTATATTTTATACATCTTGATCCAGCAGTTTCAATGCACATTTGATATGTATACATGGAGCTTTGCATATCAGAGATTGTCCTGTTATGGACATCTCTTGTGTTATACTACAGTATATGTGGGCAGCAGAGCCTTTGATAAATTTAACCAGTCCAGTGTTTTAATTTAATAGAATGGCCACACCTCAGTGTTCTACTTTGGCAGAAGTGTATATCCTATTTCCAAATCACAGCCTTCCATTTCATAATCTCTGCTAAATCAATGAAATCTTTATATTTATTTTATGTATTACATTTCTATATCACCCAACAGCTAAAGCTCTTCGAGTGGTTCACACCCATTAGAACCATAAAATACAACGTGATAAAATATAATATAAAAGTTTAAAACTACAGTATAAAATAAAAATAAAACCTAGCAGCAGTGCAAAGATTTAAAATGCAGTAACAGATGTAAAACGACAGAAATGGAAAAACTAAAATGTGTGGGAAAATAAGATCTTTACCTGGCGCAGAAAAGAGCACAATGTAGGCGCCAGGTGAGTGTCTCTGGGAAGCTTGTTCCACAACTGGGATGCCACAACAGAAGGGGCTCTCTTCTTAGTAGCCACCCATCCCACTTCATTTGGCAGTGGTTCTTGGAGAAGGACAGCTGAAGATGATCTTGGGGTTCAGGCAGATATATATATATAGGAGACTTATAAATTGTGTACTCATTTATTCCTGTGTTTTGACTATTCCTTCCAGGCATCTGGACAAATAAATGTATATCTAAGTGTAGAAGCAGAAGAATGTTAATCTAGATTGATTTCCCAATCCTAAAACCACATATGAGCTTTTATGGTCCCATTGACCTCAGTAAGATCTATAATTTCAGGATTACAAGATATTAGTGAGAAAGTAGAAGGAAAAATTGTGTGTGTGTTGTTTTGTTTTTAAAGAATTTAATGCCTCTAGATAGCTATAGGATTTTAAATCTGGCATTCTTGTCAGTTCCAAGTACATGTTTAACCTTGTGTAAATTAACATGTGCTCTAGCATAGATTTATTCCTCCAGGTAGCAAGGCAGTAAGGTATTTCTTTTTCTCATCCAGTGAGATTATTCATCCATTGAAAAGAAATTTCCATTTACAGTTCCCTAGAATGAAGTTTAAATGGAGTGGCTAGCATTTCCAAACCATAGCCTTTTCGCCTTTAATCTGCTACAAGAAACATTAACTTTCACTTCTGTTAAAGAAGAAATAGTAACACACTGCTCCTAAAATTATATTTGGGTATGTGAAAGACAATTCTAAACACAGAGCTGTTCACCATCACTCATGAAACAGGTATCAGCTGACCCTTCCTCATTGACTCTGCCCCTCATTGGCAGTTACGTTGCCTCTATCAGCCTAATGTGGATTTTAAGCCCATCTGGGAAGGATCTTGTTATGTTGATATTCTGGATAGTGCCAGCCATGCTACTCAAGCTAAAATATTATTAGCAGCTGTAGGTTGTTCATTAATTCTATTTGATGGACAACTCCTATAGTCTATTTCATTTTTTTAAAGAGCTGCACATTGCACTCCTACATTGTGAAAAGGTCTCTGCTTGTGTACTTTTCCTCCCACATATTTTATTCTCAGTTTATTCTGTTTTGTCCCATGTGTACTCAGAATTTATGTCATTTGCCTTTTTTCATTCGAGGCTGGTCATTTACTTTCATCAGTTAATGTCCACTACAGAGAAACATAAAACTGAAATATAGCCAACAGGATATTCTTAAGGATAAAATATTCCAGAAGCTGAGTAAATCTACCAATCTGATTTGTACAATGAGCCACAAATAGAAATTCCATTCACAATTGTATCTGGCTGTACATAAATAACCAAAAGCTACATGATATGGGGCGGGGGGGGGGGTGAGAGGAGTCTCAAAATTGATTATATTTCCAACTGTTAATGTAGAGCATATATGACATGAGATTCCTAGTGGACTCTAGACTGCATTATATATATTTTTTAGCCTAGACCATGATTTAGGATATATGGTTAGTATTCTAGACATTCTGAAAATGCAAAGTGTATGGGATTGTACCATGCTCTGAGCACGCATGCATACACATGTGCAAACCTTTACCTATGTTTGCCATAATGAATTCCAACAGGTGGCATGGTGCCTTTTGATACAGAGCTGGATATTGTAGTCCTTCATAGGGCCCACATGTTGTTTAATATAAACCTGTTGTAGACATGTTAGAAATGTTTGATAAAAACTATGGTGTCACTGGTGTGTTAAGAAATGAAGGGAAGTAGAAGTCTTCAAGTGTTGAGCTAGTAAAGTTATCAGCAAAATCACAAAGTTCTAAATTGTATACTTGTGGTGGTAATTCCAGTGACCCTGGCCATTATTAGAAATATTTTCAGATTTCCTCACCCTCTGGAAAAAAAGAAAAGAACCATGATGGTGCACACTTTGAACAAGCACCTGAATGCAGAATTAAAACTTCAATCTGAACTAGTTCAGACTCAAAACCTAATGTTAATTTTTGCTGAACAGAAGCAGATAAGAAAATGCATTTACTGTACATCATATGTGAAAGAGATTGGCAGTAGACAACCACTAACAGAATGTGCATTCCAATATCTCAGGCATCCTTGGGGAGAGGTCTCCAGATAAAATAATTGCCTAATGTTGCATGGAGCACACGTTCAAGCAAAACATCCTTGCAGAAGCTATAAAAATTGTAAGGTTTGGACACGGTGGAGAAGATATGGAAGGAATGCATGAACAGTTGGAATGCCAGAATGTTAGTGACCCTTAATGAGTAAATATGTATTGACCAGTTTCTTTGTGATATAGCATGATTATGAAAAACATTGCAATATGGATCGCTCATCATCTGGAGGTATTTGCTGTGCAGACAGCCTACTGTGATGCATCTCATTCATTCTGCTCTCTGGTTATGGTGTACTGCAACCTGGACTGTGTGAACTTATTGGTAAAAACTAGTGTGTGGGTTGGTTCTGTGTCTGTATGTGATGGGGTTACACGGTAGTGTTTTGGCAGACATAAGTATTGCAAGATTTGCTGTGCTTATTTTACAAAGGCTGTTTCAGTATTGAAGTTTTATATGCATATATTTTGAATTCTCAGCAGCAGCAAGCCATTCAGCCTCTACTCCTTGAAATTGTTAAGCTAAAATACCAGGAATCAAGTATATATCTTAGCCAAAACTCACTCCAGGAATGTTGAATACGAACATTCTTTGTATGAGGTTGCATCCTGAAAGGTAGTGGTAGAAACATTTTTAATGCTTTTGTCTGGGTTCCCCTTATGACCTGGACCCTCTGAACAACTCCTTAGGGATCTCTTGCCTCTTTAAGAGTCCCACTTTCCTTCTTTTAAACTTCCCCTTCCCAATGACATGAGGTTTAGGCTGTAGATGGGTGATTGGCACTTCAGGCTCCTGGGTGTTAACCACAACACTTTACTGGTAAATTAAAGCAAGCAACGTACAACTAAAGGTATTTACAGAATATCGCTGAGTGATACAAAAGGCATTCAAAGAAAATAAAGGTTGCAAAAACTCAAGTTCGTCTACCCTAGCTGCACTTAGACTTCTCCAGGCTGCTTCTTCATGCTCTGGTCTTTCTGACACTCTCTGGTCTTCCTCTCTCTGGTCTCCCTCTCACTGGATCTCTCTCCCATTATATCCCCTCCTTCCCCAAAACTGAAAGTACTGTTTCAAACCTGGAGAAATGAAACCTAACTCAGTAAAATGAAACTTAACCAGGGAAATGAAACTACACTTCTCAGTGCCCCCCCCCCAAAAAAACCCAGGCCTCTCAGCCTAACCTTTTCACGTTGCCTCTATAGGCCTCAAACCTTCACAGCCTTATTTTGGTTATTTGAAACATTGTAAGAGTTTTTCAAGGTTTGCTGCTTTATATATTCTTCTTCTTTATTATCAAAGTGCCCCATTGAACTTTCTGCATTCTCTTTACTTGACTTTCTACCTCAGTCTTAGATACTTATCTGGAAAAGTATTGGCAGAAGCAACATAGGCTGTCAGGGCCCAGCCCCAGTGCTGTATTGAGCCCTATAGTTTACAATCAGAATCTGATCAGAAGTGGTCCAGAAGGGTTTGGGACCCAGTTCAGTAGTGAGAAGCCCAAGGCCTAAGAGTTTGGCAGTGCCTAGTTATTCATGTTCTGCCAACCTAGCAGTTCGAAAGCAAGAAATTGCAAGTAGATAAATAGGTACTGCTTCGGCGGGAAAGGTAACAGCGTTCCGTGCACCTCGGTGTTCAGTCATGCCGGCCACATGGCTACGGAAGCGTCTTTGGACAGCGCTGGCTCTTCGGCTTAGAAATGGAGATGAGCACCACACCCTAGAGTCGGGCACGACTGGTTGGGGACACCTTTACCTTTTAGTTATTCATGTAATGGCAAGAGGAAAGGAGGCTGGTTTGGGCCTAATCAACCTGTGGAATGTCAGGATAAATGTGAGCTTATCTCTGTCAGTTTTCTCAGAGGAAAGCAGGGGGGAATGAGTCACTTCTGTCCAACTGCTACTTTTAGACTTTGAATGTCACGGCTATAGTTAAGGAAGCTAACAGCCTCTCCATGAGAAACTAGCAGAAGGGGCGGGGGGGTTCAGAGGTGTCACACAGGTTGAAACATCAACTCAAGAGGTGGAACAGTGTCACCTTGTTTAGCATAGGGCTTGTTTATAAGCTAAAATCCACTGTCAGTTGCTTCATCAAGAGATGTGTTATTGCAGCCCCACCCCTGCAATAAGCCAATTCCCAGGCTGGGAGCCTTTGCTGAGAACATTGTCTTCATTGTGCATCGTTACCATCCAGCGTTTACTGCCTGTAACCCTTCGTGTTTGGGACTTCCCTCCGTCTGAGCTGGGAGAAACACGTCTCACCTCAACTTTAGTCTGTTTCACCTGATTTGTCTGTGAAACCTAGAACCCTGTCTATTTGAACTGTGAATCAGTAAGAACCTGCCATTGAATGTATTCTTTTCATAGACCCTGAAGTCTTTATGGGTTCCTTATCTTCATCTTTGATAGCCTAGATCATTTTGGGGCTTCAATAGCCCATAACTGCCCTGCTGGTTTGGACAGATCATGACTGTTAGATTTTCCTATGCCTTGACCCATGTCAAGGAGAGACCAAAGTGGAAGCTATGGTCATCTCAATATCTACTTCTGTGGGTTTACTTTGGACTTACTCTTGAACCTATGTTTTGACTTTTGGATTTGGTAGGCCTGGACTCATGTAGCATGGAGATACTAATGAAAAATTCAAGGTTGGACTAAATCTCTGTGTGTGTGGTTATATCTAAGTCTTTATCTAGAACCCTTGTCTTTGATTGCCTGGGATGCTTTATGCCAGAAATCATTTGAACCTCTTGCCCTGTACTCAGAACCGTAGAGATTGCAATGGGGAAATCAAGTTGTATTGATCTCTGACATTGTTATAGTTATTAGCTTTTGACTGTTCTTTGAACTAAGTAATGAGCCCATGGTTAATTATCATCAGCTATATGATTCCTACAGAGAATTGCAACCATTAAGCTTTTGTCATGAGAGCTAAGGAGCTCATCTATGAAACCTGATTTTGTTAGCAATAAAAGTTGTCTCTGTTTCTGGTGTGTTCACTTGCCAGAATATATTTGTGCCAAAAGATGGGCACATGACATAGGCCTACATTCCATAAGTCACTGTTAGTAGGAATGAAGCCAAAAATAGTATCTAGCAGGCCGCTAAATATGAGAGAATCTACTTTTAACAGCAAACTCCTAGAAAATGGAAAAGGTAGAAATGTACTATATAAATGGGATAATGTTCATGATTTCTACCACAGCACCAGCATTGTATTTGTGGGTAAAACCCACAGTAATCAAATTCTGATTGACTTTAGAAACACCCTAGGATGTTTCACTGTTACTCTTGATTAATACTTCTATATGGGTAAATTGGAGCCTCATGTGGTGCAGAGTGGTAGGCGGCAGTAGTGCAACTGAAACTCTCCCCACGACCTGAGTTTGATCCCAGCGGAAGTTGGTTTTCGGATATCCGGCTCAGGTCGACTCAGCCCTCCATCCTTCTGTGGTCGGTAAAATGAGTACCCAGCTTGCTGGGGGAAAGGTAGTTAGGACTGGGGAAGGCAATGGCAAACCACCCTGCTATACAGTCTGCCAGGAAAACGCCGAGGAAAAAAAAACGGCGTCCCTCTAGGGGTCAGTAATGACTCAGTGCTTGCAGAAGAGGAACCTTTCTTTTTCTATGGGTAAATTGCCTAAACATTGTAATTTACAAAGAATAAATACTATATTCCAGCCTTTCCTAACTTGGTGCCTTCCAGGTGTTGTGATGTCAGCTCCCATCAGCCCAAGTCAAGCTGGCTAATGATCAGAAATGCTCAGAGTTGTAGTCCAAAGCATCCGGAGGGTACCATGTTGGGGAAGGCTGTTCTAGCCAGTTTTGCAGGACCTGCATCATCAGCTAATAATGCCATGAATATTTAGTTATATAACTTGATTAAAGATTATAAAGATTAAGAGGGAAAACATATCTGAAATAAGAAACTGATTTATCCACACTGTATTTTCTCAGGAGTAGGTACAATCTGTAATACATCGAGAAACCTTAAGGCACACCTCCTGCATAAGGTCTATTTCAGGGAGTTTTTTGTACATACTTGAGTCCATGTGGTCCTCACAAGCTCTGCACAACCTGAGCTGAACTCATACTGGCCCTCTTGTGGGGCCAGCAAGACCCAGTATATGATGTTGGCAAGAATTTATCCAACACCGTATCATACTTCTCCCTGCATTTATACTTCTCTCTGCATTGCTGACACATATTGCCTAGAGCTAATCTTCTGAAGTAAAAATGTCCTTGTTTCTGGTTAACTGAACTAGACCATTACCTTGTTGGTTGCTCTGAGGTATAAAAATACTATTTTTTATCATATAACAACTGCTGGTTTGAGTTTTTTCACATTTTCCATGTTTTCTTCTTTTTCCAACAGTACATCATCAGTGACTTTATAATTAGTCTATGCCAGATTAGGATTTTATTCCAGCCCTGGATTCCTTTCAGGATCTGCTAGAAAAGACTGCCAGAACAGCACTTTCCATCATCCTGGGTTGGCAGGATTTGCAGCATTTTCCAAAGCTTCCATTAGTGGCTGTAGTTGTGTCAGACAAGGGCAGGCTTTTCAGGACCAAACAAGTCCCCTTTTGCTCCTAAAAGTTAGCTAAGAAATATCAGTTGTTCTCAAATTTGAGAAATCTCAAATTTTAGGTAGGAAATAACCATCAGAGGAGGACAAGTTCTCTTATGGATCAGTAACTGATTAAAGAACAGAAATCAGGGAGTAGGAATAAATCATTCGCAATGGAGGAATATAAAAAGTGGGATCTCCAAGGTTCTGTATTGGGTCCAGTAAATTATTTGGAGTTAGAGTTGAGTAGTGAAGTGGCCAAGTTTGTGGATGGCACCAAGTTAGTCATGGTGGTGAAAGTGAAAATTTTGCAAAGATTTCCAAAAGGACATCTCCAAACTAAGTGACCAGGCAACAAAATTGCAAATCAGTGCAACATATACATTAACATATATGAGCTGGTGGTGCCTGATCAGGAAAGAGATCTAGTTGTGGTGGGTAATGAAAACGTTCACCGAATATGCAGCAACTGTGAAAAAGGCAAATCCCATGTTAGGGATAATTAAGAAAAGGATTGAGAATAAAACTGTCAATATTTTAATGCCTTGATATAAATCTATGATGCAACCACACTTAGAATACTGTATACAGATCTGCTCGCTACATCTCAAAAAGTATATTGTAGCGCTTGAAAAGGTGTAGAAAAAGGAAATCCAAATGATCAGGAAGCTGGAGCAACTCCCCTATGAGGAAAGGTTACAAGTTACCTAACTGCTCTGCTGGGCAAGCTAATCTGTTGAAAGAGGAGAATCCTCCCAAGATAAGTGTTGGGGGCAGCTTGATATGCTCAGCAGGTAACATGAGGAGATGGCCCATTCACATTTTACAGCAGTTCAGGAAGATAGAAGTAAAGGTGAAAATTGGGGAAAGCCTTTCTCTTTAGTCCTCGTAAACAGGATCCATTACACCGGAAATTCCAGCTGGGGTACTAGGAAGATGTGACAGTTCTCTGAAATTGAGAAACTACGTACTGGGCTATAGAGAGGAGGTTTTGTAAAGTGACAGGCATTTTACATTTACATTAAAGCCTTCCCCACAACATCATTTTGGCCTTTTTGGTTTAGAAAAAAAATGTGAGTAAGGGGGACAAGATAGCCATTTATAGAACTATGCATGGTATGGAGAATGTGAATAGAGAGGATTTTTCCCTCTCTCACAACACTAGAACTGGGGGTCATCCAATGGAGCTGAATAGCAGGAGATTCAGGACAGACAAAAAGAAGTATATCTTCACATAGTGCATAGTTAAAAGATGATTTTCATAGTAGTTAAACAATGGAATTCGCTGCCACAAGATGTAATGGCCAGCAGTTCAGATGGCGTTAAAAGGGGAACAGACAAATCCATGGAAGATAAGTTATAAATGGATAGTAGTCATGGAAGATAAGGTTATAAATGGATAGTGGTCAGGCTGTCCAGGGAGCAGGGGCAGTTTGCTCCAGAACCTGCAAAGCAACCCCCCCCACACACACACACACACACACACCAGCTCCTGTACATACCCAGCCCTGCAACATTACTTACCAGACCCCTACACCACATAGACCCTTTTAGGGGGCAGTGGCAGGACACCCAGTATCATATATTTAGGTTGTGGAGGATCATAGCTTGGTAGTAAACCATGAAGAAGGCACCAGGCATCTCTAGTGTAAAGATACCTCAGGAATCAGAGCTGAGAAAGCTACTGCCTGTCAGATTGGACTATTCTGGGCTACATGGTCTGATTTGGAAAAGTGTAACACCTTATATCTGTCTATGCAAAGTTGGTCTATTTTTCTTTATTTCAAGTAATAGCACACCAAGGCAGTGTTTAATTTGTTTTGTTTTGTTTCATTCTTTCTGTCTTGCCACAGAAAAGGGTGAAGACATGTTTTAAATGAGACAGGTTGATGTCCTATAAAGAGCTAATACATTGTTAATGTGGCACTTCAGAGAATAAAAAGGAGTCAACACTGTAAGGAGCCATGAATGTCTGAGTTTCCATTGCAATATCATCAGAAATTGCTAGGAATTCTTCCCGTCGTGGCTTCTCACACATTTTGTGGATAGGACACTACTGTGTGACCTGAAATGGTATCCACATGCTGAATGGATGATCAGAAATAGGATATAGGTTTTTCAGTATAAATATGGCTCCAGTTTCGAGTAAAATAAAATCACTTCACCATGAAAAATTAGTCTTGAAGGCTACATTATTCATTTCGTGAAGCATAATTCTTCTTATGGTGGCGATGGTTCTTAATTGTCAGTTGTATTTACTTAGCATTGATTTGCCGTATTTGTTAATTAAAATCCCATGCATTAATACGTGCTGCAGATGGCTAAGGAATGTGTAGCTTTCACGATCATTCAAAATATACTTGCATTTTTCTCATTTGTTTAAAGTACTGTCTTTTCATACATAAAGTAATAATTATGCATAAAGAAAAGAAAAACTGTCCAGCCTCTTTCCAGCTAAGAGAACAGGAATCATTTAATTGTATCTTAGCTAAAGGGTCAAAATAGTCCACTATTGGAAAACAATTCCAATCCTAATAACAAATGAGTGTTTAGTTAATACCTGGTGGCTAATAGTGGGTTTGAAGGAATTTAATATAGTTCTTTGATTGGAGTCTGGACTTATTTCTCCTAGACTGAAATGCAATCAGTATATTTGACTGAATAGAAAAGTCAGACTCAATTAAGACATCACATCAAACCATGGTTTGTGCTAACTATAGGTTAGTACCCAAGTCATGGTTTCAGCTTCCAAACGTACAAGCAAACAATGATCTAGAACATTTATTTGTTTGTTTGTTTATTTATTTATTTGAGCTATTTTTAACCTGCCCTTTAGGGTTTATTTACCCTCATCTAGTCTATTACTGACATCAGTTTAGAACCAGAACAGCTTCCTTGGATTTGGATGGAAAGGAGAGATAGAGTTGGGTGTCAACAGCATACTGGTGGCATCAAACCCCAAAACTGCAGACAATAGCATGGGATACAAGATGGAACCCTAAAGGACCTTCTGAGATCTCCCTTCCAAGAAGGACCAGAGCACCGCATAGGAGTGCCTACCAGTCCCACCTCAGACAGATGCCTCAGAAGGGTATCATGGTCAGTGGTATCAACAGGTCCAGCAGAACTCAGAGGAACACACTCCCCTTGTCCAACTCCCTGTGTAGATCATCTACCAAGGTGACCAAATCAGTCTTTGTTCCATAACCAGGCCTGAAGCCAGTTTGAAATGGATCTAGATAATCCGTTTCCCCCAGAAACCCCTGGAGTATGGCCTCAGATGCTGGTCTTAAAGCATGGGCACCCTCATACAGGTGTATACAGTTGTTCAGATAATGTGATAATGTGCCCCCAAACTATTTAGGGCCTTAAAGGCCAAAACCACCCCAGAAATTAACAGTCATCCATTCTAAACAATACGAATAAGAGTAATATGATATGAGTGCCTAGCTCCCACAAGTGTTCTAGCTGCTGCATTCTGTACTAGCTGCTGTTTCTGAATTGTCTTCAAGGGCAGCTCCATATTACAGTAAACTAATCTGAACATAACCAAGGCATGTGTCACTGTAGCAAAGTCAGCTTTCTCAAGATAGGTCTGCAGCTACCAAATCAGCCTATTTTATCAGATATTACTGAATACTTGAATCCTGAGAGCCTAATCTCATATACTGTTTCTTTGGCCTTTAAAACATCTTTTTCATATATGGTTTGGCCAAAACCTGCCATGCAGGCAGTCTTTCCTGTCAAATACATACTTCAGCAGGATGTCATTTATATGCCCCAGTCTGCTTTTTTGTAATAAAACTCATTGGTATTAACTAAAATGAAAACTAAAATACAGAATCAATTATTTAATGCATATGTAATTGTTCTGGGGTTTGCTCACTTTATAGAGCAACCTGTGAGATTCAAGTGGCTTGGATAGAAGTGAATTGTGCTCAAATAGTTGTAAAATCTTTCTGATAGCAAAGACAAAACTGAAGAAAAAAAATCAATGCACAAGTTGTATGATTTCTGCATCTCCATTTTCTCAACCATCTTTAGTTTTGATGTATTTCCCTATGGAGAGTGGAAGCTACAAACTTACATACATTCACTTAAACCAAGCCATTTTAGTGACTAGAAGCTAGACTGTGTATGGAGTGGGTGTGGGGGATGTTTAAAAAATACAAGCAGTAATGTAAGCGGGTTGAATTTAGAGGGTACCTTGTCATACTTGTTCTTAAACTGAAAACTGGTCTCTGATATAATCAGCAAAGCTTATTGTTAAATACTTTGGCTTATTTATTTACTCCTTCCGCTATACTTAGGCATAAATTACAAAACATCTCCTGTCCTAAATCTGCCCTGCTTCCCCATGTGCTAAGTGAACAATAAGCATCCCATTTAGTGAATTTCATTGTGTATTTTCCACAGTCACCACCACTGATTTAGCCAAACTGTGCCAGTCCTTTTCTCTGATTGACACAGGTATCATAGAAAATGAAATGGACATGGACTTGTAGCAGTCACGTCTTGTGAACAAAAATATTTAGGAGTAGGGTAGCGCACACCTTGGTAAAGAGGAATCCACGGTCTTACTTCCTCACCATAACTGTTTTGAATGAGAACAGAATAGTAATTAAAAGCATTTCATTAAACTTTTGTTTAAACTGAATTAGCTATTGGAATGACTGTGGCTTCCCCCTCCCCCCTTCTTGTTCTAAATGCATTTCCGTCTCATCTGATACTGGTTATAAGATTAAAATGAATCCCAAATTCTGACTGGGTCCAATGTAACTGTTTTGAATATCAGTGGAACATACATATAATTATTTTTTCAAGTGTTCCACAAGTTAATTAGTTGGCATGTGACATTTGGAGATCCTATTGACTAATACAAACCTGGCTTTAAATCAATGAATTAAAAATAATTATTATATTTTAATGTTGATGAAATGTTCATTTCTCTTTTTGCCCAAGGGTGGTAGTCTTTCAACAAAAAAATGTTATAACTTCCATGTGTATAATATAAACCTTTTGTGCTGTACATATTGAAGCATGCATTTTTGTTTTGTTTTGCATTTACTAAAGTTGTTCAAACTTAAAAAATAAGTCACTTTTCCCAAGGGAGAATGCCTAAACTAACATTCACCACTCATTCATTATTCTGCATAATGTTGTGTCTTAAATATATATGTTAAGACCACTTTATGTTGTCTGAGCTATCATTTACACTTGCGTCGTAATTCCTAAGGGCTATCTGCTGTTCATTAAATCTTGATTTTCTGTCATGAGAAATTAATAAACTGGTCTTTTAAGTGAATTTAAAGGCAAGGGGGGGAATGAGCTCAACTATTTGAATAGCATCTCAGTGTTAAACTTCACATTTGATTTTGAGTTTAATTATAATTAAGATTGGGAATCGCATTCAGTGCACAAATCTTTCTGGTTTTCCCCCCTATATTTTCTTCCTTTCTGTCTTGATATTGAACCAGTTTCCAGCTCTTCGAAATATTTTACTATATTTTTGAATGCAGATTACACCTCTTTTTTCAACTGCATGTACACTGTAAACACTAAAATCTAAGCAAATTTAACACAGTACTAAAGGTAATGATGTATGTGAATGGTGTTTATCTGTATATAGTTTTGCTGGAGACTGCCATTCACTTTGTTGGCTCTAAAGACATTACATGTTACTATTTTTCAGTAACCACTTTTTATTCATTAGATTCCTTTTGTTTTGTTACATTTCAGTTTCCTTATGGAAAGATAAATTAAATTGGCTACACCTAGAATACTGTATACAGTTCTAGTTATCATACCTAAAACAGGATATTGTAGAACTAGAAAAAGTCCAGAAAAGGGCATCTAAAATGATCAAGGGCTAGAACAATTCCCCTATGAATTGCAAGTTTACAAGATCTGGGATTGTTTAGCTTAGAAAAAAGATGAGTAAGGGGAGACATGGTTTCTCTCTACATGAAGCTAAAATCCCACAACTTTACCAGGGATTCTCCTTCCAGATTTCTTGTGAGATTACAATCGGTTCCTTTCCACGTGGTGTTTTCCTTTTCTTTTTTTTCTTTCTGGACAAGTTCTATAGGTTTCATTATACAACCACTAAATGGCACTGTGCTGTTGCTACAATAAAGCACCATTTCAACAGTACACCATAGATTTACCACAGTTCATAGCAGGAGGAGGGAAAATGCTGGACTTTCGTCGTCATGAAAAAAGCGCAGTAAAGCTTGCAAAGAGCGGAAGGTGCCCTGGAGGATGACAACATAGTGTATACGACCCATGGATGACCAGTCACTAGTGCATGATGAATGCCTTGTGTAGAAATGACCATGATAGGGGTGTACAAAATTATGCATGGTGTGGACATTTTTATGTTCTCTCCCAATACTAGAATCCAGGGTCATCCAATGAAACTGCTTGGTTAGAGATTCAGGACAGAGAAAATGAAGTTTTACTTCACACAGTGCATAATTAAACTATAGAATTTATTTCTACAAGGTGTAGTGATGGCCACCACTTTGGATGGCTTTAAAAGGGGATTGGACGAATTATGGAGGAGAAGGTTGTCAATGGCTACTAGTCCTATATGCTACCTCCAGTATCAGAGGCAGTATGCCTATATACACCAGTTGCTGGGGAACATGGGTGGGAGGGTGGTGTTGCACTCATGTCCTGCTTGTGGGTTTCCCATGGGCAACTGGTTGGCTACCGTGTGAACAGAATGCTGGATGAAATGGACCCTTGGTCTGATCCAGCATGGCTCTTCTTACGTTCTTACACACATCTTAATAAATAAGTAGTATTTAAATTTATATTATGTATATCATTATTCTTTTAAATAATAAATGAAAATAATTTCTCATAATACTCACTTTTTAATATAGCATAGCTTCCAGAAACAAAAGCTTAAAATCAATACTTTTGTGCACATAATGGCTTCCACTTTTATTGACAGCACATGGAGTTTCACTCCTTTTTTAGAAAGTGATCCTCATAATAATCATTTACAACGATGAGGCATGTCCCTTTCCCTTTCTTCAAACTCTTTCCTATGAAAGAAAGGTTTACTTCACTGCGCTGCTTTATGCATAAATAAAACCCTATGTTTTTGTTGGAATTATCTGATTGGGGAGAAAAGCCTTTTCAGGAAATACAGTAATGCCTTTAAAATCCTCAGCAGAGAGTGAAAGCAATTCTGTTTATTGAGTCCTTATTTGGTGTCATGAGTATGTTGATCACACCCAACTATTTCTCCTTTCGATCTAATTAGATATAAAGGAGAGGTAGAGTTGGATGTCATCAGATACTGATTAAGAATTTAAAACAGCTTAAATCCAAGGAAGCTGTTCAAGTTCAAAATCAGTGTCTGATGTCGGTAATGGACTGGTTAGGGGCAAAAAACTGAAGCTTAATCCAGACAAATCAGAGGTGCCCCGGTCAGTCAAAAGGCACATCAGGGAATAGAGACTCAATCTGACTTAGGTGGAGTTACACTCCCCTTGAAGACTGAGGTTTGTAGTTTGGATGCACTCCCAAATTCATCCCTGAACCTGGGGGCCCAGGTTTTGGTGGTAGCCTGGAATATGTTTGCATTGCTAAGGCAGTTAGTTGCACCCATTCCTGGAAATGTCATCTAGCCATGGCAAGACATACTTAGATACATCCTGTTTGGACTATTGTAAGCCCCTATGTGGGGCTGCCTTTGAAAAGTGTTCAGGAACTTCAACTGGTCCAGAATGTTGCAGCCAGACTACTGACCTGAGCCAGACTAAGGAGCAGGTGATTCCCATATTACATACAACATCATCACTGGCTATTGGTCGATTTCTGGCTAACATTCAAAGTTCTTGTTATGACCTACAAAGCCCTACACCACCTGAGACCATAGTATTTGAAAGACCACAGTCTTCCATATGAGCCTTTCAAGTTTTCAAGATCTTTGGGAGAGGCCCTTCACTTTGTCCTGCTATCATCAGGGGTACACTTGGTAGGAATGCGAGAGAAGGCCTTCTTTGTGGCTGCTCTCACGCTCTGGAAGCTCCTGCAAAGGGAGGCCAAGCTAGCTCTTGTCTTTGCTTTTTATCCACCAGCAGGTAAAGACATTCTTATTCAGACAGGCTTTTGGCCTTTGAAATGACTTGTCAGTTGCTGAAATATATTTTAAGTGTGGGTTCTGTTTGTTTATTTATTTTAATTTTATTGATGTGTTTAACTGACTGGCTTTCATGTTCTGAATATAAATTTGTATTTTATCTTTTATTTTATTGTTACCCACTTCGAGCGCCATTTGTAGTCAAAAGGTAGGATATAAGTTTAATAAAGAAATACAATACATTCCTCCCCCACCCCCAAAATTCATTTGAGGCCCTTCCTGCTATCCACCTGCTCTGCTCCACCTCGCCCCAGCTTAGTACACTGCAGTCCTCTGGAATTGCGTTTGCTAGTACAAAATATAGGCAATTAAATCTTAAGACTACATCCACATTTATAAATGTTAAGGTTTTCTTTTACTTCATCATGAAGTATCTCCAAAGATGGAACAGAATCAGCTTTCTGACCCACCAGCCATCAGGTGACTCATCCAAAGCAACCTATAAAGTTCTAGTCAACTCCATTCAACACATCTTCCAGGTTTTAGCATTTTAGTAGAAACATTAAAGGTGTCACTGAAATTTGGCCACCTAATAAAGCGGGACTAAAAATAATTCTAAATAAATTAATTAAATTAACCTATACTTCCTGACGGTTGCCATCTTCAGCTCTGAATGAACTTCAGAGATCACAATTCAAAGCTGTATGTTGAGTGAAATAGATTTGAAGAGTTCAGGATTAATGCTTTCCTCAGTCAGTCTAAAGGATTGATAAAGGTTTATTTTACTCCATTTTATTTATCCATGTAATCATGTTTTCAGGGTATTATCTTCATCATCCCACCTTTCATGAAACAAATCCTTCCAAGGAGAATTATGAGTAACGTTTAAATATATTAGTAGCAAACAATATTAACATATAAAAAATCATCAGGAACCTTTGCACAAGGCACTTGATGGTAAATGGCCCTGTGCTATGGGGGAGGAGTGCACAGCTGGCAGTACATAGCCCACTGCCAAACTGCATATTCAAATGCACAGCCGAAAAGTATTCACCTTTCTATACTTTTTTGGGAACAGCCTAATGTTACTTTCAACTAATATGGTGGGGTTTGTGGGGGCGGGGGTACGCATTGAGTACAGTTGACTTCAAGCCATGAAGAGTACTACTGAGGGCTGTTTTTACTCTCTTTTACATAATTATCTTGGTATGAAGTTCATCTTAATTGCTCTGTTTAGAAAAGAACTACATAAAATCATGCTTAATCTCTTATTCCAGAGTAAGCGTTTATCAGGCCAAAAACAGATGAGGCATTGAAAGCTCATCTGTTATATGGGCTTTGTGTTAAATATGATGATATCACTTCCAAAGAACCACTCCTCCCCAGTTAATATTTGCCATTGAGGTGTGCCTAATAATAATGTTGATTCTACAGGGGCTTAAAGCTTATGAAGCAGCACAAACTATTTTTGTCATGGAACTTCAGCTGTGTGTCCACACAACGATTCTGTAATAGGCAACTTCCACTTTTGCTGGAGAGTCCAAGAATTCCTTTAGCACAGCTTATCTCTCAAAGTCTAAAAAGGCAATTGGTTTGAGTTAACCTTCATACCAATTAACACTTTCATCAGTCTGCCTGTTTATTAGAGGATCCGCTAAGTGCAGTGTATGCTTCCTGAGGGCAATTTTCTCAGTCAAGTTACAGTTCATTTGGTTCATACTATATTACAACCAAAATTTCAAATTTAATTCACAATACATAGTACACAGTCTGAATTATAAAGACCGTACAGTTATTCTCCTGTCAATTTTGCTAGCTTAATGAATGTCTGGGCTGGGTTGCACAACAGTTAATTAATTCTAACAAATTGTAAGTGAGCCTTTTATACTTCCACACCAAGACAATCCAAACACTTTCTTTTGGCAATGTTTATTATTGCCTTTCCCTGGTTTGGAGTTGAATGTGTTACTGAATTCTGCCCCAGAATTAGCATTGCAAATATTGTGGACAAATCATTGCCTGATTACATTATTTTACTTTACTTAAGGGGAGTTCCTTACAGCTAAGATTTCTTGCAAGTCTAGATTGAAATTAATGCTAAGAGATGCACTACAATTCTGAGTAGTAATAAGCCAATCAAGCACAATTCTGACCTGATTAAGAATATATTTGCATTAACATCTTCGATGAAGGCTCTTTAAAATCACTCTTACTCAGCTACTATTTGAATCAATCTTACAGGTTGTTTATTTATATGAACGATCCGCCCTTTTTTGCATGTTGTTGTCTTTTTCTTAGACCTGGGCTAAAGAGATTGGTCTTTGGTAGAAGTGCTTCAAACTGTCCAGCTGGACAGACACGGGTATGTCAGGAGGTTAAACTTGACTGGTATCAGCTTACCGGTAGGAAATGTCATCTCCTTCCTAGATCCATAACATACCACATACCACAAATACAAGGGTTAGTGCTGGAGTACTGGAAAGCAATTTTAAACAACCACTTGCACAAATTGCAATGAAAAGAGAGAAGACAGAAAAGCAAGCCACTTTGTAACATTTGAACTGGCACTTAGAGCCAAACTAGATGAGATGACAGAGCTCCATTATCAGATCTCTTTCTTTAAATCTTGTAAAAAGCATCCACAGCCCTCCCCCCCCCCTCCAAAATGTAGAACAGGACAGTAGTGCTGGAACGGGGGAGCATTAATCCATTTTCTGTTTTCTTGATGAACATCACCATGCCTCATAAAGCTGCTATTTGCCCTGTTGGGGTAAACTTATGCCAAAAACCAGTGGTATACATCCTGAAATTCTGATCTGATTCCATCATTGTACTGTTTATAGGTTCATAGGCCACAGAAGCTCAGGTCACAAATTGCTTGATTTTTAATGTGCCAGAGAACTTTCTTGGTTTTACTCATATCTATTTTATACAGATGTGAGGAACCTGTGGCCTTCCAGATGTTGTTGGGCTGCAATTCCTGTCAGCCGCAACCAGCATAACCAATGGTTAGTGATAGGAGTTGTAGTCCAACAAAATCTGAAGGGCCACATGTTCACCACCCTTGATTTAAGAGGAAGTGTAATCAGTGGTTTGTTTAACTTTGATAACATTTCAGGAGATGTAGAATTCAGAAAGTCCCAAACATCTAGGGACCATCTAAACATGCCTTAGTATTTGGTGCAAATATTTTGTATGCAGAATTACCATTAACACCCACTAGTATAATTCCAGAGGGGGCGGATTTCTATTTTGATGAATCTAAATAGCAAAGTGAGAAGTTAAAATATCACCAATATTACCAATTTAACAAGAATCTCTCTAATTTAAAATCAGGGCATTTGCACCTCTATCTCCTCTTCCACTTATCTTTCCTCTCACATTAAATTTACTTATACCAAAAACAACATGTGAGCAAGGGAGCTGCAAGACTCTCAAACTGGTTCCTAAAAATTGGTGGCATGGATATGCACAATCGTTTCACATGGCTCTTAGCTGAGCATGTATTTCGCTGAGTTTCATCCATTTTGATTCCTTCAGTCATATAAAGGCTCTGCTCACTCCATATGCTAGAGCAGTGGTCCCCAACCTTTTTTGCACCAGGGACCAGTCTCGTGGAAGACAATTTCCACGGACCGGGGGCGGGAGGTTTCGCGGGCAGACTTCTGGCCACCGGAACACAAATGGCATCCTCATAGTGGACACCATTTGCATCCCTGTTCTTTGCAGTAATAGGCTACGTAAAGATTTACGTAGCCTATTTTGGGTCCATAGCAATTTCAAAATGTATTTGATTAAAATGTGTTACATATCATTATTAATAAAGTTTGCAAGATAACTTCCCACGAATTGAGCCCATTTTTCTCCTGAGGCCTTGCCAGAGCTCTGAAGTAAAACAATTATGGTGTGTACCCAAAGGTTCAGTGGGATGCTTAAGAGAAAGCTATGCAAGCCCAAAAGTGCAACTAAACAGTTTAGTAATGAACAAATTGAAAGGTCACTTAGCATTGTGATTACCATATGTTCATCTGGAGCTGCTCAGTGCCACTTCTACAATCCCCTCATAACCCAGAAACAGGAATATTAAAATAGTCTTTATGAGCCTTCTCCCACTGGCTCCTATAAAACAAATATCCGACTTTCCTTACAAATATAAATAGCTATGCCACCCTAGCCTTTTCTCTGCATACACGCACTACCAACTGAAAGTAGTTACCTTCCCCAAGAGGGTTCATGGCAGGAAGCCTCAGAAAAGCATCGAAGATTTAAAAAAAAAAAACATCTATAGAAATAGAATGAGAGAAACATGTGGCTATGCCCATGATTGTTCTGTTACATAGTGACAACAATAACAACAGGTTGACTCCTGTGTGGTCCTAGACATGCAGAAATGGGAGCATCATAAGGCAAGATTATTGACACCAATCCTGTCAAAAGAACTTGAATGCTACAGTGACTGGTCTGGGAGGTAGAATGGGGGATGGCCGAGAAGATGGGGAAAGACAGTAGAACTAAGCACTTTAACCACAGTGCTGTTATCCATCTAAAGGTGTTGCTGTGCCTGAGATACAAAGATATTTTGTAGCCACCTGTGAACCATGACTGATTTAAAAAAAATATGAGACTTGGTTTTGAGAAGCATGTTGAACCAGCTTACAGGAATTAAATCACAAACAGCTATTTGCTATCTTAATTGTTTGGGTAACACATGCATCCAGATGTGTTTAGATAATATTCGCTTCATTAAAAAAAAAAAGCCAACATATTTGGAATTCTGTACTTTCCTCCTCCTAAGTTCTGTATCTATTATTTTCCAACATTCTCCCTTTTACATTTCTAAGAAAGTAATCGACAAGCAAGCAGTGACATAGTTAGAGCAATTTTCACTGATGTACGTATGTTTGGGGAAATACCCGAGATTTAGATCAAGGCCTCTGCATAATTTATGAAGAGAAGTTGTATAGAAGATGCATATTACAGTGTGTGTTTTTCAGAGATTCCCTAGTCACATTTGTCTGTTTTCTTCACTGCTGTATTTTGATAAAGAGTTTTGCTGTATTTTGATGAAGTAGGATATTGAATGTCAGTTACTGAAAAGAGGTGCAGAGGTACCAATATTAAGCTTGGAAGTTTCAACCAAATTCTATTTAAGATAATTTAAAATTGCAACTCAAGTGTATTCTACCAAAACGTAGGCTATCAAGATAATATACTATTAACTTTTATATTTATTTAGTTTGTTGTTTTGTTTGTCATATTAAAAAGTTAGGTCAAGGAGAAAATGAGAATGCTACTAATGGATGGGGCTGGGGGCTGGGTTATTCATGATAAATAGCCACAAAAATAATTGAAATATGCCAGAGAAGGAAAGGAAACTACTTTAACTAAGAACAGCAAGAAGTAGCAAAATATATCAATATTTCCAATGAATATAATTGATAAATGGAAGAACTAAGACTTATCCAAAATATTGTTAATGGAATTGCAGCCCATACATCTGGCTGCCCAAGGTAAATCGTAAGCAGCTGTTCCATTGTGTCTTCACTGACAGTTGGCTGGTGCCAGCTCCTCACACCAGATGACCAAACTCCGTTTTCTCTGCTGCCAATATCATGTCCTTCCAACCATACTGATCTTTCTTGTTATGCTTCCTGGTGCCAGATGCCCAAATACCCATGCCTCATCACTAAGCAGGTCCCTCTCTCCTCATTCCCAGTCTCACTTCTATCTCCCTCACTCACGAGGTAGGATTTCTTTGTAAAAGTACTATTAGTAAGGCACAGTTACGATGCTGCTTTCCTCCTTCAACTGCACTCCCAAGTGGCTAGGTCCAGGTTAGTGGATGAGCTGGCCCATATGTAATGCCACCGCAGGGCAACATATGCAGGTATGGGAATGGAACACTGCATTTCAAAGCAATGTTTGGATATTAAATAATGTCCTTGGAAGTTTAATACTATTTTGTTATTAGTAAATAAGAGAGAAAAAACCTCTATACGAGAGTTTTCTTTCTTTGGGAAACAGAAACAGTGGGCCATCTGGCACAATCTCTGCAGACCACAGTGGTCTGCAGCAATTGTGTTTGTATATACGAGTGTGTGTCTGGCTTTGGCCAATCTCATTGGGGACCATATGCCAACAGTGAGATAGCCCCGCCCAAGTTTTTGTTTTGTTCTTTATTGTTATACTGGTTGTCTAGTGCAGGGGTGGGGAACTTTTTTGGACCAAAGGCTGAATTCTCTGGGTAAGCACATCACAGGCCACAGGCCAGCGCTGGGTAAGACCACCTCACTGTTGATATGTGCCCCCCCCCCACACAAAACATATGCACACCTCCTTAAAATGACGCCCTTTCACCAGCAGTTAGGCTTTTTTAAAGCCTCTATTGTCATCAGTGGAGGCTTGTTAAAGCCTGATTGCACCATTGGAGTGTGGGGAGTGATTTTCAAAGCAGAGACTACAGTCAGGGCCAGTATCAAGAGTAGTCATGGTTGGGTACCTGCCAAGGACCCACATCCTTTCAAGGGCCCACTGACAACAGCCCCCTGGAATTGTTCCACCTCTTCACCATTGCAACATGGTTACTTCACCTGCCTCTTACTCTAGCCCAGACAATGGTGGTGGTGAGAAGGAGGAGCAGTAGATGCCACTTCCTAGTTGCTTGCTGTCTCCCTGCCTGTCAAGCAAGTAAGTGGTAGCAATGATGAGTAAGAGGATGAGGAACAATAGCATCTGGTGACAATGATGGTGAGCAGGTAGACTCACTGAATGAGGAGGCCCATTGAGCCCCAAGGGCCCTCAAAAACAGAGCCAACACTCATCACAGTGTTGGGGAGAGTTAGGCCTTCCCACTCCAGCAGGATCCCTCACCCCAAAATGCCTCCGCGCTCCAATTAGGGTTTTTTTAAACAGCCTTCATTACAATCCCTGAATGCCACCGGGGGTGGGACTTATATGTTGATCAGCAGTCAGAGCTAAGAGATTTTCAGAGATACAGCACTAGGGATATCAAATGAAAAGGTCTCTAGGGATACTGAACAAAATTAGAACATTTAACTTACCTAGCAACAGGAAATATATATATCCCACACTACTGTGCTACTATTGTGACTATGGCAGAATGACTTGGGCCTTAACTTCAGTTTTAATTTTTGCATTTCCCTGTTTATAAATTTTCCTTCGGTGTTGTTGTTAACATATTGGAGAGAAATTCTTTTATTATTTAAAGTTGTTTGGAGACAACTTAAAGGGGAAGTCTGTAACTCAGTGTGTGGCGCAAATGCTTTACATGCAAAAAGTTCCAGGTTCAGTCCCCGACATCTCCAGTTAAGACTGGGAAAAACTCCTGTCTGAAACCCTGGGGAGCCACTGCCCGCCCGTCGATGTAGACAAAACTGAGCTTGATGGACCAATAATTTGACTTGGTATATGGCAGTGTCTAATATTCCTATGATATTTCTTGGTTGCTTAAAATAGAGCCATGGAAGTAAAACCTGGCCTGCAAATTAACCAACGAGTCTTGGGTAATGCAGCCAGAGTGTCTTGGGTTAAGATTGTAGGTGGTATAATAGCAGTGCTTGTCATACAAAAAGCTCTAGAACATCTCTAGCACTTATTCAGCATTTTTAAGACTACCTTTGATTCTGTGTGCAATTCAAGTCTCAGAGTCAGTTATAGCATGACACCAGCACCTGACATAAACAACAACAAGTAGAAACTGTAGATGTTTTGTATTTGAGAGTATAAATCATAAATGATTAACCCTCTCACCGACACCGCCTAGGGCCAATTTTATACGTTGAAGAGGATAAAGACGTTTTCATAGTCTGTATTAATTACTTCAGGTGGAGTTGCATTTCTAAGTACTCCCCAAAAGAAATCCTTGCACATAGGAGAACAGTGTATTGGAGAAAGGCTAGTCTAAAACCTTCTCACTGACAGAACTAGCTTTCAGTATGCAAAGAGTTTTTACCACAGAGGAACATTCGTACATCCAAGTTGCCATTGCAGCCCAAAATGGTCTGCTCTTGGAAAATCTTTACTATTTGATTCTACTGAAAATATAAACTAGTCTTAGTGACTGAAGGATGGTCCTGGATAGATACCAGAAACTGAGAAGTGATGGCAAACTGTTTGGGGCGTAAGTAATTTAGCGGCAAAGGGGTAAGTCATGTACTGACATTTCAGTGAAAGGCCGAACATTTAAGAACCTGCTGAGAAAGTATCAAACATTATTAGATATATTAGAAAGTATCTATTAGTGTACTTTATGGCCGAATGCATGCTCTCAGTGCTTCTATTGATATTAATAGTTCATTTAGAGTCAGAAGAAGAATTAATATCTTGTGAGTTCATAAAACAGAGTTCTCATTTAACACACTCATCTGTCACTCAGCTAAAATTACATTGGAAATTGACTGAAACTGAAAGTCAGGATTGTGGAAGTAGAAAACAGAATGTAGTACAGACTCCACAGAATGTCAAAATGCAAAAACGTCTGACACAGGCAGCAGCAAAGTTAACCTTGGTACTGACTGGTCCGCTGTTACTTCCATTAGTGGCAATACATTTTGTAAGAATTTTTGGTGTTAGAAAGCTCGAAGTTCTGGCATCAAGGGATTTGAAGCTGCCACTCAGTTTTCTACATCTCTCTTGCCCAGGCACTTGGATGAGCATTTCACAGTTTTGTATTGCTTTGATATGGAATGCCCCTGGGTACAGTGGTACTGACAGAGGACATTGTGCCCTAGTGCCAGTCTCTGTGGTCAGATATGGAGGAGGAGTGGGTGGTATTTTCTGGCTTTCATTTAACTATAGATTGAATTGTGATGGAAAGAGGAAATCTTCAGAAGAAACTTACTAGAAATAACAGGCAACCAGTACTAGCGGGGTAAAGGCATCTTCCAAATATCATGCCTTCATAATTTTCTGTTCAGTTTAATAAACAAAGCCTTATTTTTTTAGCAACTTGTTTACGGGATCCAGAACTTCAGCCATACGTCTTGTGCAAATCCCCCCACACACACACACACATGCAAACATACACTGTGAGTTTCGAGAACATATGCTGCTGACCCCCAAAACCCATTATAGAATATAATGGAAATGGGATGCATTCAAGTGTTTATCGTCAGAAGCTGCTGCACTCCTGTGAAAATAGGTATAGAGGAAATCAGTGAAATGCATATAATTCATCCAGAAGCTTACAATGAGTCATTTGGAACTAATCTATTTTTGCATGCATTGGCAAGAAAATTAAGCGTGATTTTAAGATTGGTAATCACTGGGGTGTGTGTGTGTAATATTGCAAGTATTTCCAAGTTGCTATTCTCTTATTCTGATCAGATCACATAAAGAGGATTCAAAGTCAGTGACTTTACCAAATGGTGCTGCATGCACATCACCATCCTGGCTTTCAAGATTCTGTTCTGTTCCAAAGAAAAACTGGCTAGTATCTGATACACAGCTAACATTTTCTTTATTACATTTATTAGGTTGATTCTTTTTTAAAAAAAAATCCTGTTGTTTCTTTCAAAGAAGTCTGAGTGAATGAAAATCCTATGTCTATCTCCTATACAGACTTAGACCTACTTGACTTCCTAGAAAAATCTACATTGGGTTATTTCCTATCACTCTCTAAACCAGGGTAGTCAAGCAAAAGGCCCCAGAGGCCTTTTGGGAGCCTACATGTATTCTGGAGCATCCGTACCACATCGTGGATCATTTCAGTCGTGGATCAAGCATGAGGCGGGTGGCTACTAGGAGGAGGGCTTTTTCTGCTGTGGCACCCCGGCTCTGGAATGAGCTCCCTAGTGAGGTTCGCCTGGCACCTACATTGTATTCCTTTCGGCGCCAGGTGAAGACCTTTTTATTTTCCCAGGCATGTTAGTATTTTAGCTTTCTAAACTTTTAGCTTTGCTGTTTTAAAAATTTGTATGTTAAACTCCTGCACTGCTGCTAGGTTTTATTGTGGTTGTAGTGTTATATTGTGGTTTTAATGTTCTATATATTTTAAATTGTTTTATTGTGTGTTGCTTGGTTTTAATTTTTGTGAACCGCCCAGACAGCTTCGGCTATTGGGCGGTATATAAATAAATAAATAAATAAATAAATATCATTTCACAGTTGCACATCTCAACATTTCATCTGGGGGTAGCATAGTTGTCAACGAATGTGGAATTTGCTATTTTCAAGCATTTCCCCCACCCCCAGTCATGGGGGGGTGTCTTTGTCCATGTGCAGAAAGACTATTCTGAATCAACCCTGAGCTGGTGAGAGTAGTCATTGTTCCACCAAAACAGAGACAGAGAGATCTAGTAGCATGCAAGGGGCTATGTTCATATCATGATTTGAAATGTTTGTTTTGTCTTCCAAATTATTCTTAAGCCCTTTAAACAAGGAATAGTTTCTCATTTGTAACTTATAGAGCCTTTTGTCACAAATAATTTATAGGTGAAGACACATAGAATATTTATTATTTCCCAGTAGCTAGACATAGTGGGGGAACTACAGCTAAATTACATGACTACCTAACCAGCCCACACAGGATTTCTTCTTTAATGTTAGGTGATGAAGTCACTGGGCACGCACTAATGATTGTTCGTTGTACCAGCCACTCACACAAGAAAGATGCAGTTCTCAATTTTCTAATAGCATATTCAATTCCATTTAAATATTGCAAACTGCTGAATCGCAAATGTTAGGCTAGGCATGAATAAACAATGTTGATATTTTATTCTAAAAATAATAATTATGGAAATGCTGCCTTTATTGTATTATTTAAAATATTTCATTTTACTTGTAGACTACAGGCTACTGCAGAGTTGCCACTTTTTTTGGGGGGGGGACAGAAGTTGTTTCTGGGGCATAAAAAATACAAAAGGGATTCTATTGCAGGGATATGGGGGAAAGTTATTTGCTTTTGACAGGGTCTGTCAGTAAGTGTCAGCTGGAAAGAAAAGCGCTCTAGCCAGTTTCTTTGAAATGGTGGTAAAAAAAAGCTCAGAAGAGTACGATCCAGCTCCCATTATACATATAAAAATACCCGTCTTTTGTAGAACTATCCTCTATCCCCCTCCCAACTTTGAATTCATTGCATTCATAGTATGCACTATATGAAAAGAATAAAACATATGTGCATGGATGACTAACTTCTGGTATTTAAACTGCCAGCTGCTAAAAGTGATTGGGTGTCTTGCTGAAGCAAATACATTTTTACACCCATCCTTGATAAAATATTGTAAGGAATAGCCAAAAAGCTTTCCCTTGGACTTTCATCTAGCAGCCTTTATATTATTATTGCAGCCTTGTGAAGGAATCAGTATTGACTCCTGTCAGGCACCTTTGGGTAGGAGGTGAAGAGCTTTCTCTCATGGCTTTCTGTGTGTTTTGTCAAATCTGGTACTTTCAGCTGAAGGGCAAAGCGATAGCTGATGTCAGGAAATGCCTTCAAACACTCACTGGTGCTGGTCTCCTGTGACTTACTTAAAAAAAAAAAAAGAGGAAGAGAGGGAGAAAGAATCAGATTGGGTTGTAAAATGATGACAATCTAACTGGACATAAACACGTTTATTGCAGGCTCAGCAGCCACTGCATATCATTAGAGAAAGAAGGCGGGGGCGGGGAGGTACTCTGATGTCAGATATTCTTTTAAGGACAAATGCGTCCAGATGAGAAGATACTAACTTGATGGCAGTTTAAGATTAAAAACCCATTACTGTTTTTCTTCCACTCATGTTGCCTTGAACTAAAAGTTTTTAATGGCTAATGCAAACTGAAAATAATAGCGCCAGGAATTACAAATATTTGAGGGCTGGTAAAATTTGGAGGTTCTTCTGGTTTGTGTTATGTGCCAGAGGGGGGTTTAATACAGTGACACCAGTCATGCCCAAAAGGTTATGTGTATGTTGTAACGTAAAATAGGAAGGCACAAATCACTTTTGTGTAGCACTTGTTATGTAGCGACAGCTTCATCTTGAAATAATTGCTTGCTTACATAACTTTCCACTTAAATAGTGCTGATCTACACATACAGCAGAATGAGGTGGTAAATGGACTGCACCACTTTAGATTACGGATGGATGTTTATATTTTAAAGTGCTGTCCTATGGTAAACATTCTCTGCAAATAGAAAACTAGCATGGTCAGCACAAGATAACCTTTCTCCTGCTGTGCTAGTTTTCTGTTTTCAGGGAGTTTATTATCTGCAGTGATACAATCCATTATACCACCTCATTCTTCTGCATGTGTTGAGACCAGTTCCATAGTTTTATCACAGTTATGGGTAATAAAAGGTAAGTTGCTTTATATGTCAACTGAGCAAGGAGTCATCCATGTACTTGATGTTTTCTTATGTATTTTTTATTGACAGTGTCAGATTTGTTTGCTTTGTGAATGCTTTTTGCAGTTTTTAATATTTGACATGTTAAAAAGTGGAGGACTTCTAGGGATAAATGCCCAAAGCAATGCATGAGGTTTTGCCAAAGATATTTCAAGCCAGGCTGTCTTCCAGTGAGTATTCTGTGTGTGTTGAGTAGCTGAGAGATTGGGGAAGGTGCTTCAAAATCAGGTTTTCACTCAGAGCATCAGTTGGGCCATTTGAAATAGCAAAAACAAATGGAGGGGAGCACAAAGATTGTAACCAAACTTTGAAAACAAGAGGTAAGCCTCAAACTGTTGCGGGATGGAAAAATTATTAGAAAAAGGACATTGCCCAATGAAATTTCTTCCTCAAGGACATAATGAGTTGTCCTGTTTCAAAAGATGTTTTGCCTAGATTCACACAGAATGTTTCTCTTTTTTCTAAAAAGGAGAAATCATAATTATTGCTTTTAAAGTGGACATTTGGTCAGCATGTGTCAATCAAGTGAATGAATTCTCCATTTAGCATAAGTGTAGTTTTGCTTCTCTTCTTACACTTTTTTGGCTAATTGTGCCAAAAAATTACCATAATCTATTCCTATTTCACTTCCTTCAAGATTGTGCTTGTTTATAGGCATATGTAACCTAGCATAGAAGCAAGATATCTTATAGCATTGTTGCTAATATTTGCATTGTTGCACCCTGCTCCTACCACTATGGGATTATATTTATTTACTTATTTACTTTAAAACAATTTTTACCCCACTCTTTGGAACTACCAGAGTGTCTTATGTTAGATCTGAAAGACAGTCCCTGCCTCAGGCTTACAATCTAAACGACATGACACAAAAGGAAAATGGGATGGGGAGGGAAGAGGGAAACCTGCAAACTCAGGTAACCAATTCTTAAAGTAACCAAGTTCTTATTATGACCAATGTGAATAGATAAAGATCGGGAAGAGCAGCAGCCGGATGGAATGGCTGCTGCCTGAATTACTCATATATCAATTTCCATTCCATCTTAAGCCTTTCTAACCCCAGCCCTTTCATAAATAAATTTATTAAACAAGAACATCCCTAACCAAACAACACTCCCTAGCCAAAATGTCCTCCTGTCCATTACTGTTCTACTCCCTTCTCTCCTACCCCAAACCCAAATAGCCTTGGCTTATACATCAATCACATTTCCATCCCATCACCTTCTTTCTCTTCTCTATCCCAAACCATCCCTTTGCCTTTCTCTTGTCCATTTGGTATCAAATCAAAACCAACGCTATCATAGATATTGTCACCAGAAGCTACTGAAACGGCAAGTCTCATAGCCACTACAACTAGTTTCTAGTATAATGTTTGTTTGCTGATGAACAGTTTGTGTGGTAGTCATATATGGAGATAATTCACTGCTCACCCAGTGTGAATAAAACTGGGCTACCACTCATGTCTGAGTGAGACATGATAGGGAGCATATTTTAGTTTAAACAGAAAAGGAATTTCAGTGCAGTACAACATAGGAACTACCACAATGCAAAGCAGTATCATAGACCTGAACTGTCTCCAAGCTCAGATACCTTACAGAAGCCATTTTTTTAAGTGTGTGTGTTTGGGGGGGGTATCTCCCATGGAGCACTTTCAGTTGTCCCATTTAGTTTCAGACAAATCAGAAATTCGTGTCCTAAACGTTTCACTAGTCAGAATAATTAAACTGATCAGATCTGGGAGTACTGGAAGGAAAATAATGGGGTCATTGAAGCATTGAAGCTCTAATGGGAACCTGAATTTATTCAGATATCAAATCTAATAATTGCTCTACACCTGTATACACAGTCCCATAGAGCAAATTCACATTAAAGGTTTAGTGGAACAGTTTCAGTGCTACACTCCAAAGGGATTTGATCCTGTCGCACCTCCACCCCTCAAACCCAGCTTTGTTTGTTTTTCTTCATCAGCTTTTATTTGTGGGGTCTGTTGTATTTTAATGGCATATTCAATCTTCATTCATAGATATGCAAACATTAGGAGAACATTGCATGCATTACATTAGTAATATGGATTGGTTTTTATCTCATTGTTAGAACAGAAAACAGGAGGTAGCACACCATTGCGGTTTATACAGACGTTCAGTTACAGGGGGCAATATTTCTGAATTCTTCCTCTCCCCTCAAAGTCAGCTAGCAAAAATACTCAAAGTTGGTGGAAAGTGAAATGCAAATGCTTAGACTGGTATTTCATAGAGATCCTGGTTTGAATACTGTGTGGGAAGACAAACCTCATAAGAATGTGAAGGTAGAGAATCCACACTAACTTAGCTTGTTCACTGAAACCAATTCAGGTCTCTTCACAAGCACACATCTCTGTATATTGTAAGATCTGGGCTGGTTCTTGGGCTTGCTTACTGGCATTTATTACTTGAATTCCTGCATTCATCTGAACACAGGAGTTTCCAGTGTCATCTATTCTCCCCATAGTGAGGAGAGTGAGAAAGGAAAGCCAAATTCCCTCACCTCACAGCATGTAGAGATGAGGGCAGGAAGTAACATCCAACAGGCCATAAGAGTTAAAAATGTGCTCAGTGCAATATAAAATGTGAATATGATGCAGCCTCTTCCCAGAATGCTTACAGTCAACATGTGGACAAGGTGCAGTGGTGTGGCAAGGAACTGAAGATGTGTGATAGGAACAAGAAGAGGGTTGAGGAGCAAATGAAGCTCGAGATGGTTCAGAAAAGGCTTTGCTGAAGAACCGGTGTCTTGAGGTAGTACTGAAAAGAGGATACAGAACTGATTTGATTAACCAAGCCAGAAGGCAGCACCGGAGTCTGTTCTAAGTATAAAGAGGGATGTGGCTTGAGTTATAGAGATGGTACTGGAAGAAGGCAAAAATACTGATCAGAAATATTCTAGTCAGCAGAGGCCATGAAGGAGAGGAAATATATTTATAAGAGAGGTCTGCATATGCTGAAATAGAAGATACAGTGGAAGGGTCCATCAGGAAGAAAATAACTAGAGCACAGACAAAGACTTCAGCTGGGATTTTGAAAATGATGAAGAAGAAAAAGGGGTTAGCAGCTTTTGGGAGCAAACAAAAAAGCTGTGTGCTTCTGATGGGCGAACTAAATGCATAGCATGCCCATCAGAACGCCACATGTAATAAAGCCCCAGTGGCCTCTTCTCCACTGTAAAATGGCCTTAGGAGCAGACAGTTTGCATCAGGAATAGACAGGATGGAAAGGAGGGCTAACTCTTACTTTAAGTCTCTTTTCTTCAAGCTTCCCCAGGGACTATTGTAATGATCTGCAAAATTCAGAGATCATTTTTAATATTTAATTTTTGTACATTTTAGAAGTAAATCTCATTGTTTGTAAGACTCATTGGAGGCTATACCTAGGTAAGTGTATGTAGGATCGTAGCCAAAAAAATACTATTGAAGGTTTAACTCGGACAGGCAATAAATCACTAAATATAGGTCCATGATCCTCTCAGCCTCCACAGACCTAATGTCTGCTTCCATTCCCAGTATTCTTCTGAGTTCCAACCCTCCTCCTTCTCAGCTGGTAAAAAAGCAGGGCAGGGAGATAACATTTCCCAGCTGAAACCAAAACGAAGTCTGTCAATCAGGGAAATTAGTGGAATGACCTCAAACTGTGTGATATTTTCCAGTTCTGTTCATTTATCTGAATTATATCCTACCTTTCTACCAAAAATGGCACTCAAGGCAGTTTGGCTTTTTATTTATTTGGTGTATTTATATACTACTTTTCAACCAAAAATTCTCAAGTAATTTACATAGTAAAAGATGGCTTACAAACATGTTCTAATAAGAAGCATGCTGTTTAGGTGTTAATCAACATCTGTGCTTCTCACATCACTAAATGCAGGTGGAGGGGAACACATCCCCTGACCATAACTGGTTACCGTTCAATTCAGTAGGTATAGATTTAGCTGAATCTTCATCCTACTGTGTTCAGTGAAATGCTTATGTAATAACAAGAATATAAAAATAAATGTTCTTGTACTGTTGAAATAAAAACTAATAAAGATGACGTGATTGAATTCTAACATCAAGTTATTCTCACTACACCCTTTATTTCAAAATGTGTCTCTGTGCACCAGCCGCCTGATACAGCAGCTTTTTCATTGTCCTTTCTGTCCCATCCCCTTCGTTAACTTTCTCAGCTGGGAGTTGAAAATCAAAACGAGACACAGAATGACTGTATGGCTCTGCTTGTGTTGGCAAAAAGACCTATTTTCCTGTGTGATTTTAAAGGCCAATTACCCTTGGAGAAAGGGAGAGAAAAGATTGATTTGTCTTGTAACCCTTCAGGCAGGCATATGGTAGTGTCTCAGAATAATTCTTAGCATGGCTATGGTCATAGAAATGGAAGAGCTTTCAATCATTTCAAAAGTGTTCTCCCAAGTGGTGGCATTTTTGACGGAAGTTAAATTTGGAGATTATATATACATATATATATTCAAATGTTCTTTTCCTTTTAAAAAAATTAAGCTTGAGAGGATTTTGACTTTCAGAGGGAAAGTCATGGTGGTTATGATGTAAAGCTACTTTAGAGAGCAATCCTGTGGCCCCTAGACAAAATTCTGGTGGGCCATAGGATACTTTGGATTCCTGGATCCAAGGTCGGAGACAGTGCTCCGACCTCAGACCCAGGAGTCCAAGCTGCCCTCCCCCTCTCAGCCAGAACAGAGAGAACTACACCGGCTGCCTCTCCGAGATCGTAAAGGTGACCTTAAAGAGGACAGAATGGGGGCTTCCCCATGGGTGGGGAGGGGAAGAGACTGGGGAAGCAGGGATACAAGCTATCCCCAGCCTTCCCTCCCCTTCCCCAATACCTCAGCTACATGGGTGAAAACGCCCACCTAGCTAAAATTCAGAGCTGGGGAGTGCTGAGGCAATCACCCCCGCCTCTCCTCCCACTCTGCATTGGATGGTCGTAAGCCTCAGAATTTGGAGGCTTATGGCCATCCCCATAAGATTGCGCCCTCAAAGATGAAAATAAACTAAAAGTTATTCTGCAGTCCTATTCATACTTGCATAGACACTTTATTTGTATACTGCCTTTCTGTACAAGCTACACTCAAAACACTTCACAGCAAAGCATTATTTATTTATTTATTTATTTTAAATATTTCTAGGCTGCCTTTCAGAAGCCCTCCCAAGGTGGCTTACAACAATAAAATACATAAAAACAAAATATTTAAAGTGATAAAAATATAAAAACAATAAAAGCAACAGTAAAAGCTAACAATAAAACCAATAACGATGTTAAAAGCAGCAACAGCGATGTTAACGACAGCAACAATAGCACTCATATCAGTAGAAGGCTAAGGTAAAATAATATGTTTTCAAGGCCTTCTTAAAAGTCTGCAATGATGGAGCATGGCGGATCTCCGATGGCAGCTTGTTCCAAAGTTATGGGGCCACTGCAGAGAAGGCCCTCTCACATGTGGTCACCAATCTGACCGCTCTCACAGGTGAGCAAATGAGAAGGTTTTTTCGATCTTAAAGTACGGGCAGGCCAGTATGGGTGTAGGCGTTCCTTCAAGTAACTTAGTCCCAAACCATTTAAGGCTTTAAAGGTTAAAACCAGCGCTTCGAATTGGGCCCGGAAACGCACTGGTAATCAATGCAGCTGGCACAGTATAGGCGTTATATGATCGAATCACCTCACCCCCACCAATACTTGGGCAGCCACATTCTGCACAAGCTGGAGTTTCTGAATCATCTTCGGAGGCAGCCCCATGTATAGCACATTACAGTAGTAGTATTTTATTATTACTATTTTATTATTACATTTCTATACCGCCTCATAGCCAAGCTCTCTTTTATCCGAAGCATAAAAACAACACATGCACATGCATTACATTGTTATCCATGTGACACAAAGTAAGCATGGATAAGATCAGGGTTTAAAGCTAGCGAATCCTTGCTGGATTTAATTAACATTGTAAATAACGGGCGTGGGAGGTTTCTTTGCAGTTTGGAGCAAAAAGGATGATGAAAAAGTGTTGTATCAGACAAGAGCATAAAGAGATATTAGGAATAAGGGCTACAGTGAGAATAACAAGTTAGAAACCAATCATATCCTCCTTACTATGTTTTTAATTCAACAACAGAATAATATTTCTTTTTATATTCTGGATATTTCATTAAACTAGCACAACAACTGGGAATTTCTATTCTGTAAACTAATTGTAATCCTACCATTTATGTAGGTGGACAGAATCCAGATGTAGGTGGACAAAGCACTTCTTATTTTCTAAAATCATTATTTATTTGACAAATTTTTATGCCGCTCCTCAGCCAAAAAGGAACCGAGAGCAGCTTACATATAATCAATTATATATAATCAATTAAACAAGGCAGTCCCTGCCTGTGGGCTTACAATCTAAAAAGGCACAACACACAAGGAAAAGGAATGAGAAGGGAAGAGGGGAGAAATTATTTTTTTCAGCAGGGCTGGTGAATGGCCCTGATCTCTCTGTGATCTCCCTAAACTCAGCCTGCTGGAATGGCTGCTGGTGGTGACAGTTGAGGGAGGACGAGCCTTCATGAGTAGGGATGTACGAAAGTCACTTACCTGTTCGCAGATTATGTTGATGGTGGGGGGAGGCGTTCCGTCCCTCCCCCCGGAATCCTCCGTGGCAGCTCTGCGGAGCAGCCGGCCAGGCCCAGCCAGGCCAGAGCTGTCTGCAGCCGGATTTCTGGCCGCGGAGGGCTCTGGGTAAAAAAAAAACCAAAAAAACCCATGTACGCAAATGGCGGCTACGGCCACCGCTATTTGCATTCCTTCTTTTTGGCCGTCTTAATCTACGTAAATATTTACGTAGACTATGACAGCGAAAATAAGGGGAATGCAAATTGCGTAGCGGGCGCTATTTGCATCCCTTTTTGATTCGCCGTTTTAGCCTACGTAAATATTTACGTAAGCTAAAACGGGGAATCAAAAAGGGACGCAAATAGCGCCCGCTACACTATTTGCGTTCCCCTTTATTTTCGCCATCATAGTCTACGTAAATATTTACGTAGATTAAGAGGGCGAAAATAAGGAACGTAAATGGCGGTGGCCGTAGCCGCCGCCATTTGCGTACGCGGTTGTTGTTTTTTTAACCCACCCAGCCATGATAGGCTACATAAAGATTTACGTAGCCTATCACGTTGTGTGTTTTTTTAAAAAAACCTAGTCATGATAGGCTACGTAAATCTTTACGTAGCCCATCACGTCTTTCTTTTTCTTTCTTTCTTTTTTTTACAAGAGTGGAAATGGCGGTGGTGGCAGCCGGTCGGAAGACCAGCCGCCGCCGCCAAAGCCACCGCCGGAGCCGCCGCCACCCGGAAGATCCGCCCCAGGTGAGTCTCGTCCTGGGGGGGATCCGCGGGGGGGCGGGGGATGGCAGGCCGTTCCGCCACGGAGTTCGTGGGGCCGAATGCACTGGCATTCAGCCTCACCGTGATCCGTGGCGGAATTCTCTGTCATCCCTATTCGTGAGTGAGGTCTTCAGCAGGGCTGATGAATGGCCCTGCTGCCCCTCTCATCTCCCTCAATTCAATGATACCTTTATGACTGAAATCTGAAAGCAAACAATGAAAACAGTCTTCAGGCTTAGGGCAAGGCAAATTTTGGCAAAAATTCATCACAGATTGTGGAGCTACTCTTAGGTATTGTATTGGCATAACTGGTGATTCTAGGAAAGAAAAAGCATTAAAGAACAGTCAGCATGCCACCCAGTGGCCTATCTTCAGGCTGTAAAGGACTCTAGGACACCTATTGCAAGGTTGTTTCTGAAGCTTTAAATATAGGTCCTTAAGCATATTTGAACTCAAGGTTCTTTTAGGATTCAGTAAGGGTGACTGCAGAGTGATAAATATTTCATTCTTTCACTCCCTAGTTAAGATTACTGGAATGCACTCTATGTGGGGCTGCCCTTGAAAACAGTCCTTAAACTTCCACTGGTCCAGATGTGGCCAGGAGAGTTCTAGGAGGGGCCAGAAGATTGGAGCGTATTACTTCAGCTGTGTTTGGTCCCAATTTCTGATGGCCTGGGGATAGGATACCTCAGAACAGTGTTCTCCCATGTCATCTTCTCTGGGAACTCTCTTCCACTGTGGAAGCCCTCCTTTGTGTTCCTTTAACATCTGAGGTATGGCAGTGAGGGGATGAGTTTTGTTTTATCATGAGCCACCTTGACTACACTTCAGTGTAGAAAGGTGTGATAAAAATAATTTAAATAAACGTTTATATGACTATTCATATTAGAGGTGTTGAAGACTGAGCTAGGAGATTATATATGGATTTATTTTGGTTTGTAGCCCACTCTAGTCTAACAGCTTGAGGAAGGTTGCAAAACCTCACTAGTGTTAAAAATATAGCTAGGTTGAAAAGATGTTCATCTTTCCAACCTAACTGTATTTTTTAACACTTCGGTGTAACATTTGAGCCTGCTTCAACAAACCACAATGGTAACTTCCCTAAACTTGACCTTATCTAATGCAGCACCCCATAGATTATCACCCAGACTGCATGCTGGGAGGTTGTGTAACTTGATCTTTTTCTGAGTTCTCATTACAAAGGAAACTAATCCCAATAAATGTCATCTTAAGTCAGTTCTAAAAGGTCACGTTCAGATTTATTTTGCTGTGTATTATTAGGAGGCCTTATTCAAACTTTTATACTTAAAGAAATAGTTGGAGTTTAAAAGTCTAATTAGCCAAAAGAAAGAATGCCAGTGCTTTATACCTCAAGGAGAATGCATTCAGAAATCTCTTTTCAGTCTCTCTGTCTGTTAGAAATTTAATAAATCAGCAAGATACAATTCTGGGTTCTGTTGTATTGATCTGCAAGTTCAGAGGAGATAATGAGAAAATTGGTTGCTAGTCCTAAGGAATGGAATATGGATTACTTGTCTTGGAATACTTTCTGATCTCGATTTATCCACAGATGGTCTTAAGACTCACCAAAGAGCTCAAAGCCAGCTCCCCTCTTACTCTCAAGTCTATGTGTCAAACCCCCCCCCCCCAGTTTTCTGTTCAGACTTTTCCCATTTGTGATGTTGGAATGTGAACAGTGAAGAGAAAGCAGTGACAGAGCACAGATTTCATTGTAATTAATCAATTTACTGTTTGAAGCCATAAAAATCTCAGCAGCTTTCAGAAAGTGGAGCCCATCTGGACCCCATCTCTCATGGTTTTGAAATGCATGTTTACTATATGGGGCAAACAAATCCAAAATCCAGTGCATTTTGAACAAATGTTGTCTGCAGTCCCAAGCAGCAGCATGACAATGTCTCCAACAAAACTGAATATAGTTAAGCCATAGTTCCTCCCACAGTTGCCAAGTTGGCCTAAGATGCCCTGAAGTGCAGCACCGGCAGGATAGCATGTGCAGGTACATGCATGCACGCTCACAACATTATGAATTCACCAAAATGATGGCCTCTTCTACAGGCAGGAGCTCTTAGTAAAGCATCTTTCTCGGAAAAGGAACTATCCACCCTCATCTCCTGTAATGGATTCCTTGTCAGAACTAGCTTCAGACAAATATGTCAGTTCAAAAGAGGGATAAGGCAGAAAAATAAGAGTGCAAGATAGCAAGGGACAAAGCACTTGGTGTCAGGGAGCAGGAGTGAGGTCTATCCCATTGTTCAGGCCAAAAAAAACAGGCTTGACAGAGACCTGTTATATAGGTCAAGGCTTGTCAGATGACCTGCTTTGGTCCATTAGCCATTCATGTACCTTGCTGGTCTCTCAGTTCCATCCTTTGGCCAGTGCTCAGTGCAGCACAAAGATTGAATCCTATCAGCCCTAGCCAGCATAACTAATGGAGAAGGATGATGGGAATTGTGGGCCAAAACATCTGGAGGCCACAAGTTGCCCAACCTTCTCTAGGCTTACTCAGTCTATTTTAACTATTCAAAATCCTCTTCAAGACTAAACATAGTTAGATTACAAGTCCACTCAAACCGATCTACGTCATTGTTTTGGGTAACCTGGGCGAGGGACAATTAGCATTACCTACTCCTGCCCATCTCTCCGTTCCTAAATTGAGCCACCTATGATGCAAACTACTTTACCTGTCAACAGCAGCTTACAGTTTACATGCAAAATAATCATAATTGCAATGAGAGTAATGTTTAAGTGATAAAAGGTATCTCTTCTCTGCTCAATCTTTTCTATTCTTACAATCCATCGTTTTATCTAAACTGAGTTTTATATTTGCTTGACAATGACTGCCTGAGACAGAGAAGACTGTAGACTTAACTGTTAATAAGAAGGTGAAAGCCAGTGTCACCATATACTGTACAAGGTAGAGGATTTAAAAAAAAAAAAAAGCTAGCATTAAAATTCCTGCTTAGCCACAGACTACATATGTTGCTTTGGACAGATGGGGACCTTTGGTGACCAGTAGAAATGAGAGTAGCATGACCTCACAAGGCTGAGTACATGGTGTCATTGCCACTTCTCATCCCACATGAATAAGCATGAAAGCTATGACAAATATTGTAAAACACGTTGTACACTAAATGTGCTAAACAAACTATTGTTTAAAGAAGTTCTGAATTATTTCAGTTGACCAACAGCTTGTTGTTGTTCAGTCGTTCAGTCGTGTCCGACTCTTCGTGACCCCATGGACCATAGCACGCCAGGCCTTCCTGTCCTGCGCACTCTCCCGGAGTGTGCTCAGGTTCATATTCATTGCATCGGTGATGCTATCTAGCCATCTCATCCTCTGCCGTCCCCTTCTCCTTTTGCCTTCAGTCTTTCCCAGCATCAGGGTCTTTTCCAGTGACTTTTCTCTTCGCATTAGGTGGCCAAAATATTGGAGCTTCAGCTTCAGTATCTGTCCTTCCAATGAGCACTCAGGGTTGATTTCCTTTAGGATGGACTGATTTGACCTCCTTGCAGTCCAGGGGACTCATAAGAGTCTTCTCCAGCACCACAGTTCGAAAGCATCAATTCTTCGGCGCTCAGCCTTCCTTATAGTCCAGCTCTCACAGCCATACATTACTACTGGGAAAACCATAGCTTTGATTAGACTGACCTTAGTTGGCAAGGTGATGTCTCTGCTTCTTACTATGCTGTCTAGGTTGGCCATAGCTTTCCTCCCAAGGAGCAAGCATCTTTTAATTTCATGGCTACGTCTGCAGTGATCTTGGAGCCCAAGAAAGTAAAATCTGTCACTGCTTCCAATTCTTCCCCTTCTATATGCCAGGAAGTGATAGGGCCAGATGCCATGATCTTCGTTTTTTTAATGTTGAGTTTCAAACCAGCTTTTGCACTCTCCTCTTTCACCCTCAACAAGAGCCTCTTTAGATCCTCTTCACTTTCTGCCATTAGGGTGGTATCGTCTGCATATCGGAGGTTGTTGATAATTCTCCCAGCAATCTTAATTCCGACCTCTGATTCATCCAACCCGGCATTTCTCATGATGTACTCTGCATATAAGTTAAATAAGCAGGGTGACAATATGCAGCCTTGTCGTACTCCTTTCCCAATTTGGAACCACTCGGTTGTTCCATGTCCGGTTCTTACAGTTGCTTCTTGACCCTCGTACAGGTTTCTCAGGAGACAGGTAAGGTGGTCTGGTACTCCCATCACTTTAAGAATTTTCCACAGTTTGTTGTGATCCACACAATCAAAGGCTTTAGCGTAGTCAATGAAGCAGAAATAGACATTTTTCTGGAATTCTCTTGCTTTCTCCATGATGCAGCGAATGTTGGCGATGTGATCTCTAGTTCCTCTGCCTCTTCGAAACCCCGCTTGTACTTCCAGTAGTTCTTGGTTCGCATACTGCTGAAGCCTAGCTTGTAGGATTTTGAGCATCACCTTGCTGGCATGTGAAATGAGCGCAATTGTGCGGTAGTTTGAACACTCTTTGGCGTTGCCCTTCTTTGGAATTGGAATGTAAACTGACCTTTTCCAGTCTTGCGGCCATTGCTGAGTGTTCCAAATTTGTTGACATATTGAATGCAGCACTTGAACAGCATCATCTTTTAGGATTTTAAATAGCTCAGCTGGAATACTGTCATCTCCGCTAGCTTTGTTGTTACTAATGCTTCCTAAGGCCCACTTGACTTCACTCTCTAGGATGTCCAGCTCAAGTTCAGTGACCGCACTATCATGGCTACCAAGGACATTACTATCATGGCTATCAAGGACATTAAGATCTTTCCTGTATAGTTCTTCTGTGTATTCTTTCCACCTCTTCTTAATCTCATCTGCTTCTGTTATGTCCCTGCCTTCTTTGTCCTTTATCATGCCCGTCTTTGCACAAAACGTTCCCTTGAGATCTCCAATTTTCTTGAAGAGATCTCTAGTCTTTCCCATTCTGTTGTTTTCCTCGATTTCCTTGCATTGTTCATTTAAGAAGGCCTTCTTGTCTCTCCTTGCTATTCTCTGGAACTCTGCATTCAGTTGGATATATCTTCCCCTTTCTCCCTTGTTTTTCGCTTCCCTTCTTTCCTCAGCTACTTGTAAAGCCTCATCAGACAGCCACTTGGCTTTCTTGCATTTCTTTTTCTTTGGGATGGATTGAGTTGCTGCCTCCTGAACAATGTTACGGACCTCCGTCCATAGTTCCTCAGGCACTCTGTCTATCAGGTCTAATCCCTGAAATCTATTCGTCACCTCCACTGTATATTCTTAAGGGATATGATTTAGGTCATACCTGAATGGTTTAGTGGTTTTCCCTACGTTCTTCAATTTCAGCCAAAATTTTGCAAGAAGCAGCTCATGATCTGAGCCACAGTCAGCTCCAGGTCTTGTTTTTACTGACTGTATGGAGCTTCTCCATCTTTGGCTGCAAAGGACATAATCAATCTGATTTCAATATTGACCATCTGGTGATGTCCATGTGTAGAGTCGTCTCTTGTGCTGTTGGAAAAGAGTGTTTGCTATGATTAGCGTGTTCTCTTGGCAAAACTCTATTGACCAACAGCTATGCAATAACAAAAAGAACGCATTAGTGAAATATGGACTAATGCGTTCTTTTTGTTATTGACCAACAGCTATGCAATAACAAAAAGAACGCATTAGTGAAATATGGAGCTGCCCCATTCTTGTAAAGATTTGAATCGTAGATTAAGAAGGGAACAAAAGGATATTTGGTTCAACATTTTTTCCCATTTACCCCCACCTTCCCTTTCTCCCAAGACCAGATTTTACAGGGCAGATGAATGACTATCACAAGCAGAGAGTGGGTATCGTATGTGCAGCTGTCTGCGGAGTAAATGCATCCAGAGAAAGCCAAGAGAGAAAGCCAAGCAACAAAACATGGGAAAGTCTATTTCCCTGGACTCTAAGCCAGTTTGATGTGTGGTGAAAATTTTGTTTGAACCTTAAATACTGAGATTTGCCAAATGCTATGCATGCACAAATTCAACAAGTCTTCTCAAGCAGCACTTTACTCTCAAGCAGCACTTTACTGTTATGAATGCTCACAACATCTTGCCCCTTCCCCCCAGTTATGGCAGTCTCTCTAATGCCCCCCAAAAGGCTGCACAGGGATGGGAGCCTCTGTGGCACTAGTTCACCTTACTGCAAACTTTACCTAGTGAGTAGTTCTTAAAGGAACAGGAACATTTTCAGGGGCTATAGCTCAGGGTGATAGAGCCCCTGCTTTACATGCAGAAGGTCCCAGGTTCTATCCCTAGCTTCTCCAGGTAGGGTGAGGAAAGAATCCTGCCTGAAACCCTGGAGAGCCACTGCCAGTCAGTGTCGACAATACTGGGCTAGATGGACCCATGGTCTGACTCAGTATAAGGCAGCTTCCTGTGTAGCATGGTGCAGAAGCAACTACAGCTGCTTCAGGGATGTGAATGGATGACTGCTGTCCAGTGTGTCATGATTTTCTGCATACAGTACAATGTTTAATCCCTCCCACCGCTGGAAGAATTATTTTGTGGTTTGCTAGGCAAAGTTGTTTTTCCTGTTAGCTATTGTAAAATAAGCTGGGTAGCCAAATCAACTAAGATTTGCAGACCAAGATCAGCTGACTTTGCCTCAATTTGAATATTTTTCACTTCTGCTTAGAAACCAGAAGGTGCCACTGCACTTATGCCATGCACTCTTCCAGTTTTGCTTTTTCCCTCTGGTTTTTGAAGCTATTTTAATCCCTTAAAATGGCTTTAAGCAGAAAATGAAACATACTTGTGTGTCTCTTGTCTGCCGTGTTTAGGTTTTGTAAAGCTTATGTAGTAGTAAAGTTCCCTGGAATTGTATGAATACTGTCCCATGGGTCTTACATAAAAACTAGATATGTATCTCATTAGGCTTTTCCAGTGAGCAAAGTTTTAAATGAAGGAACAAATAAATATTTGATGCAAATGCTTTCATTGCCTCCCAAAGGTACAGGCCATACAAATATCTTTACAAGGGTGTTTTCTCCCCATCTCCTTTGCTGTTTCAACAAAATTACTCTAATAAGGTGGAGTTTTAGCAATGCTTTTTTATTGCTAAAGAAGCATCAGCTTCTTATTTTATGTGTTCATTTACATTCACTCTGCCAGTATTTTTTTTACTTAAAGTTTAGATATTGTTCTATTGTGACAGCATTTGAAATGATTTCTCTACCACAGTTCTGGGAAACATAAAATGAAAGCAGTACTCCCTGGACCCTTAATTCTATTAATTCTTTAGGAAATATGGGACCATAAGCCACTTTTCTATTACAGTCAGCTCACATTACCTTCCTCTCTCATATGTATGTATGTATATCCTCCTATTCTTCCTTTTAGATTACTGGTAAGCAAAGTATGGCCCAAAAGCCACATTCTGGGAGACAAGGCTTTTTTTTTTTCCTCTTGGTCTGTTCAGCAGGGGCTACTTACGTCTCCCATTCATTGCAGTGGGACTTGTGTAGGAGAACATCCAGTTGGATTGATCCCTTAGTCTCTAAGATGCTGTTAAGTCTGACTATGTCCCCCAGATTTTATTTGTTAAGCCTATATGACTGCTGCTGCTTCTTGTGTGCGATATAAGACTTGGCTTAGGTAATACCTCTACATTAAGGGCATGGCTGCAAACTATGTATCCTGTCATGGGGGACGGTATAGTAGAACAGTGTGAACTCCCACATCTTCCCTCTTCCCTGGATGTTTTATTTCTCTCAGGCTTCCTAAAATTGCTCTTAAGGGTACTTCTACAAGTTGATGCTAAGAACACTTTTTTTTCCCTCTGTGCACCACTTCTAAATGTTGTTAAGGCAATACAGAAAGGGGTTGTTTTTTTTAAAGCTGTTTTAAAATTAGGTAGCAAGTTTTGGCCGATGCAACTTTGGTCATTCAATTTACAGACAGGGGAAATTAAAATAGTGCTATGTCTCTCAAGAAATGTCCTTAGCTTTTAAGGCCAGAGAATGAAATATGCAAGCTCTGTAGAAGAAGTGAAAGCAAAGCAAACTCTTTATCTTCATTAAGGGAAGATTGTTGCAAAATGATTGCTATGTGGGAATTTGAAGTCATCTTATAGATTGAAAAGTTCCAGCCTCATGAATGACCTAAGTCTTAGAACCCTAGAGGTGGTATCTTTCACAGAGGAGCAGTTCTGAGCTAAGTAAATCTTCCCTCGCAGGCATCTGCTGAGCTAGAAATGCACTCTGGAGTATTGATGTCTTTTAGCTGTTACAAGAACAACAGTCATCCCTGACAAAGCTTGCAAATGAATGAAGGCAGTTACATTGTATTTGCATATTGGATGTAATATATTCATTGCATTTCTATCTTGGCACATTTTATTACAATATCAAAATGAGCTCTAAGTGGGTTTTACAATTAAAATAAAAGTCTGCACTCAGTTTGGTGTGTTACATTATGTTCTTTTCTGACTTTTTTTTTTAAAAAAAGCTTCCATTATATAGGGATTTTTTAAAAAATCATCCAGAATAACAGAAGTGGCACATTAAGTGACCACATCTGTCTGTATATGTTCCTGAAATTTTCAGCTAAAATTAATTAAGGGATTGCACTGTTTAAATGTTCATTGCATAGGTACTTTTAAAACTTATCAAACATGTGCTTCATTAATACATTTTAATATAATGCATTGCTTTATTGTTTTAAATAATTGTTTTCAATCAATATTGTTTACAGTCAAACATTAGGTAGAGAAATGTTGGCAGAAAGGTAAAAGGAGGTAATAAAGTCCACTACAGGACTTGCTCAAGTCGCATACACACAAAGCCCTGGCATGTAGAATATACATCTTGCAGGGCGTGAGAGCTAACCCCACCACTATTCAAAGCACTTTCTATGAGAACTAAGAATTATGTAACTAAATGCTAACATCAGGCACCTACCAAGGCCGACACATCAGCAGGAGGGCTACTCCTGACTATCACAGCCCCTTGGCCTGGCTGTTGGTCCTCCTTGTCATTGTCACGTACTCAACTTCTTTATCCCTGTGGCCCAGAGAAAAACACAAGCATGGGAGAGATGAAAAGGAGAAACTACTATCACTGCAGCCTCACTCACCAACCATTTTCTCTGGGGTTGGGGCCATAGGGAAAGGGAGGTAATGGTGGTGAGGAGGAAGATGAAGATGAAGCCCTCTTGCCTAAGGGCTCTCCAAAAGCTGGAGTCAGCTCTGCTATTTGCCATGAAACAGGAGTGGACATCAAAGACATAACATAATCCTAAGTGAATGTAATCCTAAATGGTGCCACCCAAGTCCTAGCGCATTATATGAGTGTTGTCAGACCAACTGGATACAGTGACCACAGTGTTATCAGATTTAATATATATTTAAGTGGAAAAGGAAGTCCAAGGAAGTCCAACACAGTCACATTTGACTTCAAAAGAGGAAACTCCTCTAAAATGAGGGAACTGGTAAAAAGGAGAAGTGAAACTGCTTGAAAAGGGGGACTTGAGAGGATTGAATATCTTCAAAATACTTGGTGGCTACTCAAAACCACAGTAATAGCTCAGCTAGAATGTATACCTCAGGTCAGAAAAGGTGGCACCAAGTCCAAGACATCACCACTATGGTTAACAAGCAGTGTCAAGGAAGCTATTAGAGAAAAGAAGGCTTCCTTCAGAAAATGGAAGCCTTGCCCAAATGAGAACAAAAAGGAACACAAACTTGCATGCAAGTGGACAATAAGAGATACAAATAAGCATTTTCAGGAGCATATTTCTAACAACATCAAGGCCAACAATAAGGAATTCTTTAAATATATCAGAAGCAGGAAACCAGCAAGGGAGGCAGTGAAACCACTGAATGACAATGGAGTTAAAAGGAGGATGAGGAGAAGCTGAATGTATTCTTTTAATCTGTCTTAACTGCAGAAGGTGCAGGACAGATACCTGTGCTTGAGCTGATGTTTCAGGAAGGGAGTCTTAGGAACTGAGGCAAATAGTGGTGACAAAAGATGAAGTTTCTTGACCATATTGACAAAGTGAAAGATAATATATCACCAGGACCAGATAGTATCCACCCTACAGTTCTTAAAGAACTCAAAAGCAAAATTACTGATCTTTTAACAAAAGTATGTAATGTCCCAAAGATCACCCTCTGTCCTAGAGGACTGGAGAACAGCAAATGTATTGTCATTTTTTAAAAAAGGGAGCTTGGGGGCAGGATCTGGAAAATTACAGGCCAGTTAGTTTAACTTCTGTTCTGGGTAAATCTGTGAAAGGTATTATTAAAGATAACATTAGGAAACGTATAGTACGACAAGCCCTGCTGAAAAAGAATCATCGTGGCTTCTGCAAAGGTAAGTCCTGTCTCACTAACCTTTCAGAGTTATTTGAGAATGTCAATAATGTGTGGACAGGGATGATCTGGTAGGCACCATTTACTTTGACTTCCAAAAGGACTTTGACAAAATCCTTCACAAGTTTAGTAGTCAGGCCTAAAAGGAGAGGCCTTCTTGTGGATCAGTAACTAGTTAAAGAACAGAAAGCAGAACATAGGGATAAATGGTAAACTCTCCCAATGGAGGGATATAAGCAGTGGAGTCCCACAAGGATCTGTATTGGGACATATTTCCAACTTGTCCATAAGTGATCTGGAATTAGGAGTGAGCAGTAAAATGCCCAAGTATGTGGAGGACACCAAATTATTTTGGATAGTTAAAACAAAGAGGGATTTCAGAGATCTCCAAGAGGATCTCTCTGAACTGGGAGAATGGGCATGAGAATGGCAAATGCAGTTCAAAGTAAGCAAGTGTAAACTGATGCACATTGAGGCAAAAAATCCTAGCATCACATATACACTGATGGATCTGAGCTAGCAGCGACTGATCAAGAAAAGGCCTGGTAGACAGCGCAATGAAAATGTTGACCCAGTGTGCAACTACTGCGACAAATTTAATTGCATAATTAGGAAAGGAATCAAAAATAAAACAGCCAGTATCATACTGCCTTTCTACAACTCTGTGGTGCGACCACACATGGAATACTATGTACAGTTTCGGTCACCACACCTAAAAAAGGATGCTGTAGAGTTGGAAAAAATAAAGGGCAAGTAAAATGATCAAGAGGCTGGAGCAACCCCCCTATGAAGAAAGGTTACAATGTCTGGAACTGTTCAGATTAGAAAAAAGGCAAGTAAGGGGAGACATGATAGAGGTGTACAAAATTATGCATGATATAGATTAAGTGGATAGTGAGACATTCCCCCCCCCCTTAATACTAAAACCCAGGATGATCCTATTAAGTTGATTGGCGGGAGATTCAGGACAGATAAAAGGAAGTACTTCTTCACACAATGAATAGTTGAACGATGGAATTCACTACCACAAGGGGATGGCAACCAATTTGGATGGCTTTAAAAGGGGATTAGACAAATTAATGGAGGATGAGGTTATCAGTCTTGACAGCTATATGCTACCTCCAGTATCAGAGGTGATATGCCTGTGTCCTGCTTGTGGGTTTCCCGTGGACAGCTGGTTGGCCACTGTGGGAACATGTGAACATGGGATCCATCATGGCTCTTATGTTCTAAAGACAGAATTGCATTTATGGGACTGTTATTTGGAGTTCTCAAACTTTAGGTTAATTGTTGAGTCTGTAATACAGCTTCAGTGGTTTGTCAGGCATTGGGAGGGTAAGCCATAGAACCTACAGCTTTAGGATCACTAGCAGGTTGCAACGCAGCCTTTCTGCTTTGCATAAAAAGGGGTGGTGGTGTCACAAGATCTTAATTGCCACTCTGATGCATTTAAATTTTGTGTCAGTTAACATGGACAAATTTTGTTTTTGTTGTTGTTCAGTCGTTCAGTCGTGTCCGACTCTTCGTGACCCCATGGACCATAGCACGCCAGGCCTTCCTGTCCTGCGCTGTCTCCCAGAGCGTGCTCAAGTTCATATTCATTGCATCGGTGATCGGACAAATTACTTTAAAATAATTCCTCAACCATTATTTTTGTGCTTCAGAGATGAGTAATAGATATCCAATTCTCCACACACCCTTTTTCCTCCATATATTTCCCAAATATATGTCTGGGATCTGTTTCTCAGCTGGGGATGTTTCTATTTACAACTTTATAGTTTGAAGAGATTTTCTTAACTCCTATTTGCTCCTGCTGAACCATTTCTTCTGTGGTATTACTGTTTCTAGGGTCAGCAAATGTCACTGTTCTTTCTGTGTGCCTTCTTGCTTTTTGTTTTAAATTCCTGCTTAGCCACTTTGAACAGATATTAGCTACAACAGATAAAACTGGATATGCCAAATAAGTCTTTTTGAAGCAACTTGTACTCTATTGTGTGCTGAAAGCAAGTGTTTGCTGTACTTCCAGGATATCTAGCCACAAGACTAAATAAATAAAATTCAAGAAAATTTTGGTGCCTGGAGACATTTGTCTGCTGTGCCCCCTCAGCCTCCAAAATCTTCCTCTAAGCTGGAAAGAAACAACACATAGGACTTCAGATTTGTTAAAAACACAGATGTGTATATATACACACACACACACACACACCATCCTCTTGTTCTCTAGCCTCCTGCCATTTGAGTACATAAACACATAAGAAGAGCCATGTTGGATCAGACCAAGGGTCCATCTAATCCAGTATTCTGCTCACACAGTGGCCAACCAGCTGCCCATGGGAGACCACAAGCAGGACATGAGTGCAACAGCACCCTCCTGCCCATGTTCCTCAGTAACTGGTGTTCATAGGCATATAGCCATCAGGACTAGTAGCCATTGATAGCTTTCTCCTCCATGTCCAATCCCCTTTTAAAGCCATCCAAAGTGGTGGCCATCACTGTGTCTTGTAGTAGTGAATTCCATAGTTTATTCCCTCCATGAAGAAGTCCTTCCTTTTATCTGTCCTGAATCTCCCACCAGTCAGCTTTATGGGATGACTCCAGGATTGGGGTGACCCCATTTATGAGTTCTCTACTTGTTTGACTACATTCACAGCAGAGTAGCTCCTTACTGCAGTACCAAGGAGTTGTGCTTGGCCATGGATACGATGGTTGTGTGTCCTGAAGGTGAGATCCAACCTTATCAATACTAGATTATTCTGTGAGCAGAAATGAGGGCACCTCTCATCTGCAGCACATGACATGCTTTTGGAGAACCATGCATTAAATCATTTGAAAACTGTTTTTGGCTTGGGTTTTGTACATACTTAAACAGAAGATAATTAATTCAGCAACTTACCAGTCAAAGTGCAGATGGCATTTAAATTTGATTACAATATGAATCTTCAAACACTGTTGCTTGTGCACAATTTAGGATGTTTTTTATATGATGAATTTGCACTGAAAATAATATTTGGCATATATTCTTAGGGTGGGGATGTTCCTGTCTCTATAAACAAATGATCGAGTCAGTTTCATATGCTGCAAGATGTTGAGTAATCAGTTCTTCTTACCGTACCAGCTACTTCACTGATAATGACAGCCAAATTGCTAATTGAGAACTTCACAGTATTTTGTGCTATCAAATTAAACTAAACATGAGAACTCAGTATTAGTAAGGTCATTCACATGTAATTGTGGTTGAGTTCCAGGACACTGTACAAGATCACAAGAGATTAAAGGAAGAGTTTCATGGGTCTTTGGTTTCTTTACTTTTTTATGCGATTTTCTTTTCAGTAATGCAAGATTTATGTGTTCTATGGAGATTAGCAACACAATCAGTATGCTTTCTCAACCTGTTATACTTTCCTGTTGCTAATGTTAACACTCAGTCTAACCCTCGTTTTTAATTGTGACATTCATTGTACATATTCCGTTAACTGCATTTAAAAAAAAAAAAAGGTTTCACTCCAAGTCCTTCAAAATATACCTTTTTTTTCCTCTTGGAAATTAAAATAGACACACACACACACACACACATGAGGACAAATTGCAGGATCACAGGCTAGGAGTCTCTCCCCAGTCAGTGATGCACTTTTCCACCTCCCATTTCTTCAACAATCTAAACATTTTAAATACAACAGCAAATCTTCATTATAACAACACCACAGGAATTGCAGGTGTTAATTAAAAATTCAGTAGTTTGGTTTTGCATTCTGTCAATAGCATAATCCCAAAGAGAATATCCTCTAGCTGTTTGCACCAGACGTTATGTAATCTCCTGAACTTTCCAGTGGTTTTACTGAGATTGTACATCCTGGGCTACTCATCCCTCTTCTAGGATTTCTCCATGTAGCAGTTCACTGTTTTAATGGCTGCTATAAATATGATATGATTTCATCCCATCATGATGGGAATGGTGCATTTGGAGGAATGGTCACCAACTCACACCAGAGTTTACATTTCCAGGATTACTGCAAAGATCTTGCTGTGTCTACATCAGCCTTCCACAACCTAGTGCCTTCAAGATGTTTTAGACTTCAAATCCCATCAGCCCCTGCCAACAAGGCCAATGGTCAGGAATGCTGGGAATTGTAGTCCAAAACATCTGGAGGGCACCAGGTTGGAAAAGGCTGGTCTACATGATTGCCTCCAAAATGTTTGCATGGGATTTTGTTCCCTCCACAATATTTGTGAGGGAGCCTTCAAAATACGTTATGCAAATTGGACTCATGTTCACCAGTTCCTACTGGACCTATTTAGCACAGCTTGTGGGCTTTACAGAAGGGGTTGGGCCAGTTGACAGATGTAGCAGAATCAGGGGTCTGTGTCTTTTCTGTGCATAGTTGAATGTGGAGATCTTAGAAGCAAACTTTGTTTTACAGAGATTTCAGCATCAGGAAAAGGGGAAAGAGCATCCAAAATGGTACGGAGGAAATTATCCATGAATTCTCAAATTCTTGTTGTGGTTGTTTATTCAGAAGTAGATGGGAAAAACTACTACATATATTAGTTTTTAAGCAGATAGAAAATCTACTAATCTGTTAGTTCTTATCCACTTGTTGCACCAAATATTTAACTCTTTTCTCGATATCTGTCATTCATCTATCTCCAGAGAGCTGCTGTTTGCGATGCAGTGTAAGCTAATGTCTACATCAACCTAGAATTTTACCCATATCATCTGGATTTTACTGGTCAAATAAGATGCTAAGGAAATCTGAGGAAACTGTGTGTGTGTGTGTGTGTGTGTGTGTATTTCAATCACAGCCGGCCTTCCTCACAATTGTGCTTTGAGCATTGTCAGGGTTCCCCTTATGACCTAGACTCCCTAAGTAACTCCTTAAAGTTCTCTTGCGTCCTTAAGAGTCCCACCTTCTTTTAAACTTCCCCTTCCCAATAACATGGGGTTTAGGCTATAGATGTGGGGTGATTGGCACTTCAGACACCTGGGTGTTAAACACAACAGTTTACTGGTTAATTAAAGCAAGCAAATTACAACTAAAGGTATTTACAGAATAGAGCTGAGTGATACAAATGACATTAAAAGAAAATAAAGGCTGCAAAAATGCACGTTTCTCTACCCTAGCTGCACAAGACTTCTCCAGGCTGTTTCTTCCTGCTCTCTTTTCATGCTCTGGTCTTCCTCCCGCCCTCTCTCCCTCCTGCCCTCTCTCTCTCTCTCTCTCTCTCTCTCTGGTCTTTCTCTCTCATTGGCTCTTTCTCCCTTTTTATCCTCTCCTTCCCCAAAACCAAAAGCAATGTTTAAAAACTGGAGAAATGATATCTAACTCAGGAAAATGAAACTTAACTGTGGAAATGAAACTACTCCTCTCAGGGATACCCCCTCCCAACAAAAAAAACCCAGGCCTCTAGGCCTGATCTTATTCTTTTCCTTGCCTCTGTAGGCCTCAAACCTTCATAAGTGTATTGGGCTCTTAGCCCAAGATGGGCTTTTCGTGAAATAAGATTATTCATTGTAATAATTGCCATGTAAGAATAGTTCATACTGAAGTTGCTGTTCATATTGTTAATATCATTCATCCAGGGGAAATGCAGGAAGTGGTTTATTTACTTGTACTAAATTGAATATCTTATCTCATTTTATCAGATGGTGTGTGTGTGAGTATGAGAATGAGAGAGAGAGAGAGAGAGGAATAGTCTTTTTCTCATCCGCATCTACTGTATGTAAGGGCTGGTGAATTTCTCTTACATCAAAAGGATGATATTCCTTTTTCCTTCCCAGAGCAACTGGGCATAGAGGCTTCTTTATATAGTAACACTTACCCCAGCATTTTAGTTGTCACCTGCTATTTCCAAGGGGAGAGTGCTGCAGAATTCTTCCAATGCTTTTATCACCCCAGCTTCTCCGATCAGGAAAGCAATTTATTGCTGATTGCAGAACTCTTGAACTCCGCCTGGCAGCTGCACTCTGAAATTTCTCTGATCCATCCTCCTAGTAATTTATTTATATATTCCTTTGAAATTATTTTTGGGACTCCTTGAAAACCTCTTGACATTGCAATACCCATGTTTTAAAATCTTATACTGTTGTTTCTTTCTCCTTTTATATTCCAGATAACAAACGAGTAACTTTGGAAAGGTCACGTTCCCGCCACAATGGAACTATCACAGCAGTATGAATCTCCCCAATGCCAAAGAACTGGAAAGGTGTTTTATTTACTTTAAATGGAGACATGGTGAAAAGAGAGTGCGAAGAGCAACAATGATCAGAAATGAATTTTAAATGAATTCCAGGGACTAACAACCAGAAGAATAAATATGTATTTTACAAATGTCATTGTGCAAAAACAAAACCCTTACTGTATATTATTAACAAAATTCTCGAGAGATGTAAACAGTGTTCAAATATAAGGTTCTGCCTCTTCTTCTTTAGTATTACTTGTGGTTGTTAAGCTGGCAACTAAGACCGAAAACTACCACGTTTTGTGCAGCTCCCATGAATTTGTGGATTGTGCCTAAAGTGTGGAGAACTATGTATATGAATTAATACGGCTAAGGTATATATTTGCTGTTAAAATGAATAGCATCAAAAGATCAGGTCAACTAAAGAGGACAGGAGTTCATTGATAGTTCTTATTTTGACATGCAAGGAAAAAATAAAAATTTGCATATTAATGAATTCAGATATGAGCTGATATATCACACATCATAAGAGACCTTTTTGTAAGCTTGAGAAAGCACTGTATAGCCCCATCAATTTCCTTAGGATCTTATCTCAAGTTTTAAGCATGATGGATTCAGCTATTTTGGTTGCAGTTAAACTTTATCACAAATGTGCAGCCTCAGTGGTAGAAAGATATATAGCTTCTTATCACTGCAAAAAGAAAAAGAAAAAAAAAGAATGAGAACATAGGATTATACCAAAGTTAAACTATATCATTTTCAGAATATGTTTTTAACTATATTTAAAGATGTATTTTCTAATTATGCACTTATATAAACTTTATACAGATATTTTGAGGAAAAATGCTTGCCTATTTTGATGGTTCCAAAATTCCTTTGCCTTTGTTCAAGCTTTCAAAGACATAGTCTACTAATATGAAGGTAATCAAAATTGGATGCTCAAGGTACTTCCAAACGTACTCTAGAAAAGTTGTGATAACCCATGTTGAGATGGCCTACATGGTGGGCTAAAATAATAACAGCAGGGAGAGAGTGAGAGGAACATACAGTCTAACATTCTTTGCAGATCACTCCCTTTGGACCATTTTGACCCATATCACATTTTGATCACCCCAAAGGCCATCGACATGAGTCAGTTGAGAATGCCACATGTTTTGTAATGCACTGTAAAACTTGCTCTACTGCACTTCCTGTATATATGTGTGTGTGTATTTCAGGAGGATGGGGAAATGTTTCTTAGAATGGAATACCCTTTCATTACTGATGGTGATTAGAGAGACACTATTAGATGTGCAAAAAATACCTTACAGCATTTATTCTGACCAGTGAGTTTACAAGAGCTGTGTTAGTGAGGCACTGGTGGGGAGCATTGAATGCACTGCAACAAAGGATTCTGTAGGATGGAGGCTAGGGTGGTATTCAAAACACAGGCACGTCAGGAACAGAGTCATCAATTCTTTGCTCAGTGTCTTTAACAAGAAGTTTCATAACCATTACCATATGCAGCAAGGGCTAAAATCCTCATGGTAGCCTAAGTTATCACAGAAAACCACTTCCACTATAGTTTTCCATTAAGTATATTTCTGGGCCTCTCAAGAAAACCATATCACAAGAAATCTACAACAGTGACCTTGTCTGCCACTAGGAGGCATCCATTAGGGAGAAGGCGATTTTCAGCGATACTCCTTTCCTGCTACAGCTCCCAATACCACATTCTGCTCTGCAGAGTCCCCCAACCCTACAGTGCACATCCGGGGGGAGCACAGGGGACTCACTGAAAATCACTGCCTTCCCCATTCTGCTGATGGATGTCCCATCAACAGCGGGATACTAGTTGGATACCACCTATTGTTTTCCCAGCTCAAGGGAGGGGAAATTGTTAATGTGAAGAGTTAAGAGTAAAACGTGGGATTTTATCCTCACAGCAGCCCCATATTGTAGGTTAGACAGAAATGACAGCTGCCCATGGTCACCCTGTGTGGCAGCTAAAGAGGCAGACCTGCTCTTCCAGAAGTGACACTCTAGCAACTGTCTATTTTTCCAGTGCAATGTTGGGTGGGGTGGGTTGTCTAGATGTAGTGTTATATGTATGGAAGGGATAGGATGTTTTGCATTTATTCCACTGAAATATTCTTAGCCGCTGCTCATCTCCTGCATTCTATATTTGGTGCATATTATATTTTTAAAAAATAAGTTGCTCTTTTTGTTCATGTTGTGTTTTATTTGGGGGTCCAGGAGAGAATGGAACCAACCTGTTTGGGTAGGCAGCAGCCTTTGGGTTCATAGTCTACATTCTGTGGCTACTTAAGACTCATCTATCTGGATCTGGGCTGCTTACAAGTTTAAATTCATGGAGAGAAAAGACCTTGAGGTCCTTCTCATATCCCCGATGAAGTAGAAAAACTCCCGAATTTCAAAGGGCTTGATTAAGGCCTATGGGTTCATAGGAATATGATGCTAGCCTACCAAACTGGATGCTTGATATATTGCCACAGATCTTTCTAATGAACACAAATGGTTTTAGTACAAAGAACAAATATTTTGCAGTTACCTCCTGCTCTATAAGAATTTATTAATATGTGTAAGGTAAACAATTACTTTTTAAATTACCCATCTAATCTATATTTTCTCATTCATGTGTTTAGAGTCAAAACATGTTTAAATACAAAAAGCCAAAATGGTAACTCATTTGGATGAGCAAAGTGTTAATTTTCTAATGTATAGTAATTTAAAACAATGCATTGAAACTCAAGAGATGACATCAGTAATTTGCTAGAATTTAGAAGACAAAACGTTAAAGCAATTATCAGAGCATCTGTGAACATATCCTTCTTAACATACTACAGATATTTTTATTGTAGCATTAATTATTATGACTGCTGCATTTTTCATTTCCTGACATTTTGTTTTTGAGCAGCCTAGTAGTTGGCAAGTGAAGATTTTAAAGAACCACATTCTGACAAAAAGCAAATCCAAAAGACCCCTAAAGATATTATAATATTTCAATTTTACCAGCCCAGTCATTTTATTCCATGTTTGAAACATTTATTTTGTGTAAGTTAATGGACATGTTTCTTAATAAATTAAAAAATGGGTAGAAAAAGATAATATTGTAAATACAGGGTGCTTGTATTTATAAAGTCTGAAAAGTATTTTCTGAATTTTATGTTGGGTCACGGAATTGTTTGATAGCTTTTTATTCTCTTTGAAAATGCAGATTTAAAAAAAACCCTTGCTCTCATTATTATGGTTCCCACTCCTGTTAATGTTTACCTGGTAACCTAGTAAATGTGTAGTCTGGAAGTCATAGCACCTTTTCCTGAACTGCACTTGCCTTATTTTCTAATATTAATATTTCTAATATTATTTTCTAATATTAAGAGGAAAACATTATATATCTTCCATTCCTTTGCAAAAGCTTCCCAACGATTGAATTATTTTAAGTGCTAGTCATTGCTTAGAGTCAGTTCCTGCTGCTCGTAAGAATGTGCAATGCATTTTATGTAAAATTTAATATGCTATGATCCTGCAATTGCTCTTGCCCTGCCGGGGAGTGACATCTTAAATGTTAACATCTTTTAGTCAATATACAAGATAAAAATAAAACCTGGCCAAAAATAAAGCCTTTTTAGGCAAAGCCACTTATTTTTAAATTAAACCACTATGAAGAATTTCTGAATAAGCCATTTTTAACAGCAAACCCCATATGTGTGTGTGTGTGTGTGTGTATATGTTTGTGTGTGTGTGTGTGTATATATATATATATGTGTGTGTGTGTGTGTGTGTGTGTGTGTGTATATATATATATATATATATATATATGTAGACAATGGTGAGTGAAGCTTGCTTGTTTCTGCTGACCACTATTTACCAGCTTATCACAAATATGCATAAATGTTATATGCTTGAACATTTAGCTGTTGCATCTGCATATATACAAGTGTATGTACTACCTCAGAGTGCAATTTAGCTATATACAGATTCCCTCATCTTCCCCTCCTCCCCCACAAAAGCTAGCTCAGTAGAAAAAAGAAGACATAGGCCAAAATAGACAATACACTGGTGATCTGTGATTGGATCTCCAGGGCCCCTGAATTCAGTTGAAGCACAGAGGCTTAACTTTTCCCCACATTGTGTTCCCAATCTAAATCCTCCTGAGAAATACTGAAAATATAATAACACCTTCCATTGCTGTTTGTCCTGTTAGGAATATACCCATATGTTTTCCCTAACAGGACAAAGAACAGTTTGGGGAGAAGGTTAGAATTCAGGAAAATTACAAGGGGACAGGTTTAAAAACCCCAGCGCTGTGCTCCTGGTCCTATTTGAATCCTCCCCATGAACGCTTTAAGAAAAAAATAAGAGATGGGAGATCAAGTTATCAATCTTCATCTCATCTTATTTGGCCCATAGGAACTTAACAGTGTCTTTGGGGTCACAATCTTTCTTTAATGTAACCAGATAGTTTCTGTGGACCACCCAGAGAGCTTCAGCTATTGGACAGTATAGAAATGTAACAAATAAATACATTTGAGTTTGATCATTTGTTCCTAAAGTCTTCATGCAACTAGGAACAAGTTCAGCTGATACTTCTGCAGTTGTGAGAGCCCTACCAACTGTCCTCTAGTGGGCTCTCCTTTACTACCCATAATACCGGAGCCAGGAGCTCACAGGCTTTGGTGCCTCATCATCTGCTATCTGGTGGCTCTTTTTCCAGCAGACTGCAAAATTTACTGCAGCCACAACTTGTGCCTTCTGGTTCACAAATTGTTCTTGCACACTCAGGACACAAGCAACAAAAAAGTTATCCAAACAATCTCTAGTTAGTTAGGTTTTGGGGTAAATAAGAAAACTAGATAATTTTGCTACATACACCATTATAGACACCTCTAAGTATCTAGGGAATCTAAGTTTTAGTAGAAATGTGTAGGCTCCCTTTTGAAGAAAAAGAAGAAAATAAGGTAATTGAAGGTAATTTCAATAATACACTGTTATGGTCAAGTCCATCCTAAGACTAAATGTCCCACCATTCTCTCACAGTGCAGCTCTTGCCTCTCTTACCATAAGCAACTTCAGCAACCCTTTGAGATGAGGTCAGAGATGCAGGAAGGCCCATGATCTTTCAGGCTCACTCAAACGTACCCAAATTGGGCCTGTGGCAGGTCAGGTTAAAGCCTTTGCCCTAAGTATTTGCAGAGTATTACAGATAAGTGCAAAAAGTTAACCTACCCACCCATCTTCATGTATTTGTAGCCACAGGGCAACTGTATGATAGCTCTTCCAAAGCAAATACTGCTTAACTACAGAAGACTACTTGTACCCTTCTTAGTTAAAAACAAAAAATGGTAACCCTATAACATCCCCTACAGCAGATATCAAAAACTTTCAATTGTTACAGTTATTTAACTTGCACTTTAAATAAAAAAGCAACATTAATATTAAATTATGGAAGGGTGGAATAACAGCGCAGCTTTGTATTCACCATGTACAAAGTCGAAGAACAGGTAAAAAAGAAGAAAGGTACCCATGACAATTATTCCCATACCTTCAGTAAGAACCTGCCTCATTTATGCTTTGATCTAAGCACCACTGTGTAGCTGGAATGTCTAGCATATTATTGACACTTGTCAGGATGTAGTTAGCTATTTAATAAAATAAGCTGTAGAGACTTCTCTATGGTGTGTGCCATAGTGTCTTTTTATTTTATTAGATCTTATAAGTTCAAATAACTACATTTCACTTTTATAACATTTGCAGGCCCTTGTAAAAGTAAAAACAAAATTTCACAAGTACTCCTCCACTCTTAGCCTCCCTCTGCAGCACCAGAAACTAGAAATTTAGCAGCATATATAGAAAATCACTTACTCCACTACCACCACTGTCTTGTGCACACACTAATCACTAATATTTATAATACTGTTCCACCCATGAAAGCCTCACTGTCAATACGGAACTAAAGTGTGCTAAGGCACGTGAACTCTATTCTATATAGCATATATAGTATGTGTGTGCAAAGAGATACTGATCACTTTACTGCTGTTCTACTACTTACAGATGTGCCAGTTAAGATTATGGAAATGATAACCTGAGTGATAGCAGCAATATGTGTGGTGTTCCCCAAGTCTATTTCCTATTATGCCTATGGGGCTGTTCACACAACACACTAACCCACACTCAGTGGCTGAGTGTGAGTTGTTTTGAATTGTGGGTTGTTTGTTGAACTGTGGGTTTGCATGTTTGAACACAGCCAAGGTAGCATGTTAACCATGCAGTGTGGGCTGTTCATCACCCTGAACAACCCAACAACAAACCATGGGGTCTCAAGGTGGCTTGTTCAAGAAAATAAGCCACACTGCATGGTTAACAAGCCACCCTGGCTGTGTTCAGACAACACAACAATCCACGGTTCAGAAACAAGTCACAGTTCAAGACCACTGAGTGTGGGTTAGTATGTTGTGTGAATAGCCCGTATGAGTTATTTCTGGAGTTAACTTCACTTTCAGGCAAGACAACATCCCAGATCATTCACCACTATAGAAGGCAAAGGAAAAAATTGGTGGGGTAGCTCTATGTAACTTCCCCACCCCTTCCTGTCTCATTTTGAACAGGGCTGCCTAAACATTTAATGGATGTCTGAAAGCATCTTTCACCCTCTGGGATACTTAATATTTCCCAGATCTGAATATATATTCTGAAATGATTTCAACTAGCAGTGTTATTCAGATATTACAAAACACAAAATATTATCTCCTACCTGGTTATCTTAATTCCAGCTCCAACATCCGATCAGATGAGCCCTGCTGAAGCATTTGTCTCCACGTATTCTCAGAATGTGTGGAGGGAGGGGATGGGCCATGCATGTTTGCCCCACTCCCAATGCCCTTGTCCCCTTCAGCGGCAGCCTCAGATCTTCCCAGGCTGTGTGGAAAATCTAAAGGACGAACCTTTGGTCATTTGGGGGCGGAACTAGCATGCATTCCACTCCTCCCTCCATGTGTTCTGGGAGAACACCTGAACAGGGCTATATTTAGGCTGTAATCTAGTGCAAATTATCTTCAGTTAGGTTTCATTTATTTCAATGCAAGTTAACTGCATAATTCTGTATTGGATGGTAGCATTCAATATTTTAGATTTGGATATCAAATGTACACTATAAGTGTAATGCAATAGAAGGCTTAAAACCTTTCCGTATAATACCAACTTTATTGCAAAGTAAGACTGTTTTTGGTGATTTCAGAGCTTGGTCATCAGTTGATCTAAACTTTGTTACAACAAAAACTCTATTTGTTTTGAACTATCTTGTGTTTATTTAATACCTCTTGAATGTTATCACTTTGAAGTACCTCTGCTATAAAATTCTGTTTTGGGGGAGGGTGGGATGGGTGTTTGTTTTTTACTCTGAAGTGTCAGATATATTTGTTTGAAATGGGCAGGGAGAATGCCTTCTGTAATAGCTACTTTAAAAAAAATCTGGGATATTATATTCTCTTTAAACTGTCAATACTTGGTGGTACAAATTAAAAATGTAACAATATCATGCAGTCATTGAGCACATTAAAATCAGTCTGTTTTATTTCAAATATATTGAGTTGATTAAGGTATTGTGACAAACATAAAATTAACAAGATCATTACTGTTCATATTTTCAAACCATTTATGTCACTTAATTAATTAATAAAATTGGCCTGGTAACCCAATGGGAAACATTTTTGCCTGGGCCCAATTTGAGAGGAGGGTTTACAGGGATATCTTGGAGAATGAGGGGCACCATGGAGGTTGAAGCTGAGTATTTCTTGAGTCCTGGGTGCATTGTCTCCCAGCAACCACCCATTCATTCAGATAAAAAGCCAGTGTGCTTTTTTATAAAAGATAAAAGAGCCAGTCTGGTGTAGTGGCTAGATTGTTGGACTGTCGGGAGATCCGGGTTCTAGTCCCCACTCAGCCATGGAAGCTCATGGGGTGACTGCAGGCCAGTCACAGACTCTCAGCCCAACCTACCTCACAGGTTTGTTGTGAGGATAAAATGGAGAGGAGGAGGATTATGCATGCCTCCTTGGGTTCCTTAAAGAGGAAAAAAGGTGAGATATAAATGAAATAAATAAATAAATATCATGACCATGGAAACCAGCAACCAGATCCCAGTTGTGCACCAGACAAGCTACTGCAGACTCCCATTGCTATCCCCAAATGTTGCTTCTTACAGGTCACATCAAAGTTAGTAGCTTAGAGTCTTCCTTTTCACGAAAGTTGACATTCCCTGGATTTCCTAGAATTTTTCCAGAACTGAGGCTTTAAAAACAAGGTCCCATGAGGCCTGGCTGGGAAAGGATGGAATCTGATGTTGTTTAAGCCCCTTGGTTGAAAACCAAAATTTGTAAGTACAGGCCTCTCCTTTCCAGCTCCTAGCACTCCTGCAATGCTCTAGGTCACTAGTTGCTTCCCAGAACTTATTGCCCTCCCAAAAAATTCTGTTCTGCTCTTGACCTCAACCCCATTGTCAAGTGCAATGTTGAGGTGCACCACAATCTCTATATCATGCCTGTGTTTGGCACAATACAGAGCCTACTGCTGGTGCTATATATAATACAGGAGTGGGCAGACTTCAGGCCGGTGGGATCTACTTAGTTTTTCATTAAAACCAGAGCCTGGTATTAAAAAGCACAGGAATTTGTTTTGAGCATCAGAAGCGCATAGAGCGCAGAGACTTTCCACACAAAAATCCACTTCTGGTGATCCCAAGTTTATTTCAGCACTATGTGGGCTGGTTCACAGAATTACAAGCACGATTTGCATTATCGCCACCCAGCTGCAGCTTATTGTGTCATCTGAACCCGGGTGGCATAAAGAACCTTCAAATAACCCTACAATAGCTCATGGGGTTAAGCCACAGTAACTTACGATGGTGCAAACTGGGTGTGTGTGTGTTTGGGCATGGGGTGGGAGTAATTTTGTGGCTGCTATTGTTAAACAAGTGGGAATCAGAAATCATGGCCATTCTACTGCAAATCATCCAGAGATCTACCAGCAGATCCAGACCAGCTTTCTGCCCACTTCTGCTGTAATGCAAGCTTAATTGTATGCATTATAATAGTATTAGTGGCCATGTTACTTTGACAGCATCCAGGAGCAAGCTTGGTAGCTGAACTAGCAACAAGTGGAAACTGTCACCTAGAAGAACAAGTAGCCAAGAAGTCTAATGTTATGCAGATCATTACAAAAAATAAACACATCTGAGCTGGCCTTTAATGATCAATGCCTTGATTATCTGTTGTTTTTTATTCTCTCAACAGCTGCAAAACCTGACACTTTATTTTGCCAGGAGACCTACAAGATAGTTTATGTGAAATCTTTCAAGTTGCTTGATGTGCCTACAGTCATCTGCCGATATTTCACACCCATGTAAAAGTGATGCTCAGTTTTGTTGACAGTTGAATAGTATGCTGGTGGAGAACCCTTGTGGCAAAGTATTTCAAAAGCCTGGCTTTCCTTTTGCATTCTTTTGATGTCTCTCAACCCAAAGAGCTGTCATTGGAGATGGTACTGCCAAGGTTGATAAAGTCCCAAATATTGTTCCTCAGCTTTAAAATGCCCTATGATAATAAACAACTTAGCATTTGCAGTTGATAAAGCCCAGCTAGAAGATGGAATCATTAGTCTCTCAGTTTTTCTGAAAACAGGTCATAAATCCAATGCATGTCACTCTTTTAGGGCTAAGTAGACAGCCTGCCAAAGAAGCTGCACACATGTTCTTGTAGGAATTAAGAACTGCCTTGCTGGATTAGATAAGAGGCCCTTTGAGGAATGGTCTGTTTCAGAACACGGGTAAACATTTGTTATGGGTTGCAAAGGTGATTATCCACCTGGCCCTGTTGCATCACAAGGTCAACTTCTTGCTCTATCCACTATCCAGCAGAAGAATTTTACTGTTATCGTTCCTGTGGGATTTGGTTCTCCTTCTGGGTGACAACAACAAAGACGTTCAGTCGTTAAGTCGTGTCCAACTCTTCGTGACCCCATGGACCGTAGCACGCCAGGCCTTCCTGTCCTCCACTCTCTCCCGGAGTGTGCTCAAGTTCATATTCATTGCACTGGTGATGCTATCTAGCCATCTCATCCTCTGCCATCCCCTTCTCCTTTTGCCTTCAATCCTTCCCAGTATCAGGGTCTTTTCCAGGGAGTTTTCTCTTCGCATTTGGTGGCCAAAATATTGGAGCTTCAGCTTCAGAATCTGTCCTTCCAATGAGCACTCAGGGTTGATTTCCTTTAGGATTGACTGATTTGACCTCCTTGCAGTCCAGGGGACACGTAAGAGTTTTCTCCAGCACCACAGTTCAAAAGCATAAATTCTTCGGCACTCAGCCTTCCTTATAGTCCAGCTCTCATAGCCATATGTTACTACTGGGAAAACCATAGCTTTGATTATGCGGACCTTTGTTGGCAATGTGATATCTCTGCTTCTTACTATGCTGTCTAGGTTTGCCCTAGCTTTCCTCCCAAGGAGCAAGTGTCTTTTAATTTCATGGCTACAGTCACCGTCTCTGGTGATCTTGGAGCCCAAGAAAATAAAATATGTCACTGCTTCCATTTCTTCCCCTTCTATATGCCAGGAAGTGATGGGGCCAGATGCCATGATCTTCGTTTTTTTAATGTTGAGTTTCAAACCAGCTTTTGCACTCTCCACTTTCACCCTCAACAAGAGGCTCTTTAGATCCTCTTCGCTTTCTGCCATTAGGGTGGTATCGTCCGCGTATCTGAGGTTGTTGATAATTCTCCCAGCAATCTTAATTCTTAATTTGTTGGCATATTGAGTGCAGCACTTTAACAGCATCATCTTTTAGGATTTTAAATAGCTCAGCTGGAATACTGTCATCTCTGCTAGCTTTGTTGTTAGTAAGGCCCACTTGACTTCACTCTGTAGGATGTCCGGCTCAAGTTCAGCGACCGCAGTATTATGGCTATCAGGGACATTAAGATCTTTCCTGTATAGTTCTTCTGTGTATTCTTTTCACCTCTTCTTAATCTCATGTGCTTCTGTTAGATCCCTGCCTTCTTTGTCTTTTATCATGCTCGTCTTTGCACAAAACATTCCCTTGATATCTCCGATTTTCTTGAAAAGATCTCTAGTCTTTCCCATTCTATTATTTTCCTCGATTTCTTTGCATTGTTCATTTAAGAAGGCCTTCTTGTCTCTCCTTGCTTTTCTCTGGAACTCTGCATTCAGTTGGATATATCTTCCCCTTTCCCCTTTGCTTTTCACTTCCCTTCTTTCCTCAGCTACTTGTAAAGCCTCATCAGACAGCCACTTGGCTTTCTTGCATTTCTTTTTCTTTGGGATGGATTGAGTTGCTGCCTCCTTAACCATGTTACAGATCTCCGTCCATCGTTCCTCAGGCACTCTGTCTCTCAGGTCTAATCCCTGAAATCTATTCCTCACCTCCACTGTATATTCATAAGGGATATGATTGAGGTCATACCTGAATGGTTTAGTGGTTTTCCCTACGTTCTTCAATTTCAGCCGAAATTTTGCAAGAAGCAGCTCATGATCTGAGCCACAGGCAGCTCCAGGTCTTGTTTTGACTGACTGTATAGAGCTTCTCCATCTTTGGCTGCAAAGGACATAATCAATCTGATTTCGATATTGACCATCTGGTGATGTCCATGTGTAGAGTCGTCTCTTGTGCTGTTGGAAAAGAGTGTTTGCTATGATCAGCGTGTTCTCTTGGCAAAACTCTATTAGCCTTTGCCCTGCTTCATTTTGTACACCAAGGCCATGCTTGCCTGTTATCCCGGTGATTTCTTGACTTCCTACTTTAGCATTCCAATCCCTTATGATGAAAAGGACATCTTTTTTTGGTGTTAGTTCTAGAAGGTGTTATAGGTCTTCATAGAACTGATCAACCTCAGCTTCTTCGGCCTCAGTGGTTGGGGCATAGACTTGAATTACTGTGATGTTGAATGGTTTGCCTTGGATTCGTACTGAGATCATTTTGTCATTTTTGAGATTGTACCCCAGTACTGCTTTTCCCACCCTTTTATTAACTATGAGTGCTACTCCATTTCTTCTAAGGTATTCTTGCCCACAGTAGTAGATATGATGGTCACCTGAATTAAATTCACCCATGCTTGTCCATTTTAGTTTGCTGATTCCCAAGATGTCGATGTTCAATCTTGCCATCTCATGTTTGACCACCTCCAGCTTACCTTGATTCATTGATCTGACATTCCAGGTTCCTAAACAATATTGTTCTTTACAGCATCGGATTTTCTTTTCACCACCAGACACATCCACAGCTGAGTGTCCTTTCGGCTTTGGCCCAGCCGCTTCACTCTTTCTGGCGCTACTTGGAAATTCCCTCTGCTCTTCCCCAGTAGTATATTGGACACCTTCCAACCTGAGGGGCTCATCTTCTGGCTCATCTTCTGGCATCATATCTTTTTGCCTTGTGATACGTTCCATGGGGTTTTCTTGGCAAGAATACTGGAGTGGGTTGCCATTTCCTTCTCCAGTGGACCACATTTTGTCAGAACTCTCCACCATGACCTGTCCGTCTTGGGTGGCCCTGCACGGCATAGCTTATGACTTCACTGAGTTACGCAAGCCCTTTCACCACAACAAGACAGTGATCCTTGAAGGGGACAACAAAGGTGAAAAGGACATAATTTCAAATGGGAATCATACCCTTATGCCTACAGACACAAGGGCTAAAACTGGAGAGGGAGGGTGCATGCATGTAAGCCCCCCCCCCCATATTCCAGGGCATGTGAGCTGCATATTTACCATGAAGTGCTAGAAACGTTCCTAAGCACATTCAGCTGAAGAAACCTCCACATGGTTGAGAACCATCAGGGTTCTTGATTGCATCAATGCTTCTAAGCATATCCAGTCAAACACACTGAGGAACCCTTTTTAGACCTTTGCCTTGAATGCCCAAAGGTTTTTAGAAGGGCCTGTGTGCCCAGGGATGTTGGGGGCATGGCTTGTGTGTGTGCCGACTTCCCCTTGCACAGTTTTAGTCCTTGGGTATGCAGGCCAACACTAATCTCAAATGAGGATCTGATACTTGGAAGTGCTGCTGCTACCATTTTTGCAGAAATTATTTTCATCCCAGCAGGAAGTCCCTTTGCAAACCTATGTGCCATATTACTGAACAAAGTAATATATTTAGGGTGAATGTGGGCCATGGTCAAATGAGCCGTCCCACTACCACTAATAACACATCCAATTGCTAACTGACAGAAATATCCTGTGGTGAGCATAATGTACCAAAATGAATTGTTAATGTAACGTGTAAAAGCTGCCAGTCTGGTTGAAAATTGCAGCCCCTATAATTACTGGTTTGTTTCCATATTTCAGAGAGGCTGGCAAAGACGGTGGTTCTTTGGATGAGCCGCCTTTAGTAGTACAAGTTCCTACTGCGTTAGATCCCCTGGGAAACATATTGGCCAATTTCCATCATTAGGCAGTCTGCATAACTATTTTTGTCCCCACAATGCTATTCATTTGAGCACAATTCCAAGCCGTGGAACAAAATGTGGAGTGAGAACTGGTACGAGAAATGTATTTCAGGAGGAAGTATAAGAAAAACCTGGCCTATCACACTGATTTGCATTTGCAATTTGCAATGAAAATGCCTCCAAGGATCCTATTACTGTATTAATTCACATCAGATGTGTAAACTCTCCAGAGATACAATCAGAGCCTGAACTATATGCAAGAGTCTGTTGCGCATGATATTCCATGTGATCGTAATGTCTTCTATATTGATTGACTCATATCCTTGCTCCTTGGAAACAGCAGCTAATCTTAAAGAGCTGTAGCAGCTGCTGGGATGTGATTTCTGTATGATGGAGTGAAGCTTATTCAGCAATCTTGTGATGATTAAGGTAATAAGGGTAATTTATTGCCTCTTCTGTCTTAGCAATACCTCAAGCCAAAACACAAAACCACTGCTAGGTGAAAGAAGAACCAGTGGAAAGCCAGTGGATAGTGAAGGGCACCAAGTCTCTTATTAGTGATGCACACAGGAATAGGTAGTTGATTTGTAATTTATGAAAGAGCTTTTGTAAGTATGAAGATGGTTACACCTCGGCATATGGCAACTATTACAAGCCAAATATGGGGGCTGGTACTTTTGTAACACTGGAGTCAGCTGTGAGCATGGTAGCCTAGCACCATGCTGAAGGAGCTTAACAAAGTGATGATAGAAGCACAGCCTGTGGCTTACCATCAAAGGGGGTCTTTGACAGACAGACAGACAGACAGACAGACAGACAGACAGACAGACAGACAGACGAAAGGATAAGTACCATGGCCCAGACCGGGATGGGTGGAGGGGCAGAGAAGCAGAAGCATATGGTCAGGTCCACCTAGCTCAGGAGAGGGCAACCTGTGACCCTAAGCCCAGTTTCATGTGGCCCTCAGCCTAATTTCAAAAGCCCTCTGCAAGCCCTCTCAGTTCACACCTTTGGAAAGAGTGATCTGGCCCATCCCCAGCAGCCCGCTTGGTGAGGGGGAAGGGGGAGTGAGAGGAAGAGAAAATGGGGTCAGAAAAGGAGAAAAGAGTGTGGCAGAAAGAGAGGAAAAGGACTCCACCCACTTTTGGCTTTGGACCTGCCTACCAGTGGCTTCAGCCCCACCTACTGCCACATGCAGTCCCTGATAGAGTACCCCAAGGTAATGTGGCCCTCGACCAAAAAAATGACTGCCTGCTCTTGACTTAGCTAAAGCAAAAGTGTCTGCAAGAGTGTAGTATTGCTTCTGTACTGCAACATCACCCACCTATGCCTGATGTGACTCACCTTCATACATTTGAGACACAGCATCAAAATATAAAATGAAGAAGTGGTATTTTAAAAAGCGTTACTTCTCTGCTAACTGGCACAAGAACATGCCATATACAGCCAGAGTGGGCAGAGCCTATCCTAAGATACTTTAACTGAAAATGCTAGAGAAGCCTTTCCCAACCTGGTGCCCTCCAGATGTTTTGGAATACAACTCCCAGCTTTCCCAACCACTGGCCATGCTTGTTGGGCCTGATGTCAGTTGAAGTCCAAAAATCAGGTTGGGGAGGACTGCTAGAGGTTGTACCTGGAGCCACCTACATACAAAGCTCTGAGCTATGATAATATTATACTTAGCATCTACCTCTTCATTTTAATAAAATGCTATGCAATATGGATTAACTGCATGCAAATTAAAATAGTCAAATTTTGGCTGCTCAGTCTTCTCATTATGCCCAGTTTATGGTAAGCTGCACCAACAAGCTATCCGGTATTCACTACATCTCTAATGTGCCTTCTCATTTTGATACTTACGATGAACCTAACTATGAACATATGGGATGTAGAAGTTTAATCAAATGCAATGGCTGTCCTCAGAGTCGCTTCATAAATATTTATTCTTAGAACATATTGCCTCATTACGTAATACCAATTTCATAATTACTTCATTAAAGAGTACTTATGCTCTGGGATGCTTTAACCTTTATTTGGGGGAAAGTAATGAGAGACTTGGAATTTTGAATTGGCAGGGATCAGAGTTTTTAAAAGTTATAGAAGTACCACATTCCTAACATGAATCCTATTCTAAAGACCTCCAAACATCATGGAGACCTGTCGGATAGATGTGCAAGCATCTGCTGCATCAAAGTGCAGAGTGGCATCTTTCAAAAATGGACATTCAACATCCATTGTCAAGATGAAATGTTCAACCTTGGACATCTGATCCTTAACACTTGGCATTGGTCCCTTAAGGTTGCAATCACATGGTCCCTAGGATAGCATCTCCAGAGCCACTGAATAGTTTGGGTTTCCCCCTCCAAGACAAGTCCAATTCTTGGAAGGGGCCATCTGACCTCAGATACCCCTCCCACCCCAGAAACTGCTGCTCTCCTCACCTCTCCAAAATTGGCAGAGGCAAATAGGGATAGATCAGGCAATGTGTCATGGGTGGATTGGGGAAGACTTTGGATGCATAGGAGCCAAAGCTTTCCCAGTCCCCAGACACACACCTGACACCAGGGTTGTGTGGATGGGGGGTGTATGCCAGCCCTGGAACTGGCATACATCATTTCTCTCCTTCCTGGTTGCAGTTGGAGGAAAAGCATAAAAAACAAAACCCTGAACATGAAGGGAGGAAACCACCACTCCCCCCTCCCTTCTGCCTGCCTGCATGAGCCCAGGAGGACTTTGGACATGATGATTTGTAATGTCCACCTTCAGATCTCCCAGAGAAGTAGGGAATGCTGGAGAAATTAGAGAATGCTGGAGAAATTAGAGACAGACTAAAATGAGCTTGGATTTCTAAGAATCTGACCTGTGGAATCCGCTGCAGAGCGACCCCCTCAGGCCATGCAGAGTCTGTGGGCTTTCAGTTTTTTGTGTTTGTTTTTACTTTCCTGAAATTTATGCATATTTATTTGTAGGAAAATACCAGGTTTCTGCTGAGGAAAAGTTGAATGGAATGGGGGACAATATACTAAATGTTATGTACTAAGGTAAATTATGTAAATTGTTATGAAACCTCTTCCATAATTATTTGTGTACTTTTCCACATGACGAAAAAAAATTCTCATCCATCTGTGAGTGGACAACAGAACAAAAGGCACCTGACAATCCATGAAACACGAGTGGATTTTACACAGTCCGCACGTCTCAACTGGAAGCAAGTATTGCTCTTTAAGTTATGGAGAGAGCAATCCTAAGATCCTTGGAAGAGTGTCCTGGGGACCATAGGATTGTTCACAGTCCCCCTCCTGAAGCAGTAGATGCTGGTATGACTTTGGAAGGGGGACTCTGAGTTCCAGTCCCCTGCTTCCACCCTCTCATAGCCACTACAGAAAGAACCATGATGCTGCTTCCGGAGGTCACACATGCAGCCTTGGAGGGACAGAAAAAGTGGTGTTCCAGTGGGTGGGGATGGCAGGGGAAGGGACAAGCCAGGATATAAGCAATCCCATGCTCCAGCCCAGCTCCCACCAGCATGCCATCTCTAGACTGGCTCAAAGGCCCATCTAGAGGAAAAGTATTTAAATGGAGGATGGAGAGGTGAAAATACCCTCCATCACTCCTCCACAACAGCCTGGCAGGGCACTGGATATGCAGAAGCCTCTGAGATCAGAGGTTTCTTTCTAAGGTCCTGATGTTTCGGGCTTCAACTGCCATCAGGCCCAACAAGCATGGCCAGTGGTTGGGAAAGCTGGGAGTTGTATTCTAAAACATCTGGAGGGCTAAATCCGTATATATGGAAACCAATTCCAAAGAAAAAAACTACTTTGCTTTAGAGGATGCATGCTTGCATCTCTACAAAAATTATCTTAGAAGAGACCCTACCCTTCTGTCACACATAGGCGCGAATGTCTCCTTTAATAAGGCACTTGCTACCTGTAGGTTGTACTGAAACAAATAATACATTGCCTGGCCACAGTCACCCATGCCCTGGTAACTTCTGGGTTGGATTACTGCAATGCACTTTACATGGGACTGCCATTGAAGGCAGTTTGGAAACTGCCACTAGCCCAGAACACTGTGTCTAGACTGCTCACAGGGTGAAGAGATCGTATCTCGCCTGCATTGAACCAGCTCCAGTGGCTCCCAGTAAGTTTCCAAACTCAGTTCCAAACTACCAGACCAGCTCCTTTTTCCAGCCTAGCACTTGTAGCTGGAGACCAACTTTGATATTTGATGTACAGGATACTTAGAGAAGATCAATTCTATATATGTTACACTTACTAGCCATTTATAGAACTCACAAGTCTTATGAATCAGGATCTCAGCATTATTCTAATGTCTTCATGTCATGGTGACATTTTTCCCCCTTTGTACCAGCTAAATGTTTCACTTTAGGATATAGATAGAATTTCCCCTTTGTGTTGGTATCATCACTTTATTACAGTCATAAGACCGTTAAAATACAAAAACACAGCAGAACTCAAAAAATGCAATTTATCCAATTAAGCAAATACAGTCAGTCAGTTGAGCTCTTATATACACAGTGATTAGAAAAACATTAGCCACTTGTTCAGTACTTTGTAGGACCTTATCTGATAGACAAGCCATTACCAATCTTGTGTAAGTAAATATGGCAGACAATTGGGAGCTTGTAGTAAAATCCTATTTTGCCCTTTGTTGTTCAGCAGAAAATCTGGATGAAGGAGACTGGCCAACATCTGTACAGGCATAATTGTCTCATTAAGCCACCTCAGTTATGTTTATATGTAGGTCATTTATCAATTGGTCCAGTCATGCTTTGAATGGAAGAGCAGTTGCCGGAGTACCATTTGAGGAAGTGGTCAACCTGCATTCTGTTGATCAACTTTTTCCCTTTGTGGCCAGCATTATGTAGCTTCAGCTTCTGCTTCATAACCCCTTGCAAACTTGAGTTAATGTGACCTATTATTTTAATGTTTCAAACAGGTTGTTTCACTTGACAGATCAGATTACTGTGAAAAACACCCACCCACTTGGTTTGCATGTAACAACAAGCCACTGAAGCCACACTGTGGATGAATTTCCCTGCATGGTTTCTCATTGTGGCAGCGTTCACCATTTTCAATATTCGAGCTGCGTCAGGAGCACACTTTAGTTTGTTGTTATGTGCCAACCTGGTGAGGGTGACCAGTTGAGGTAATTAACAAGCCACTTGCAAACCTAACATAGCCCATGTGTTCTGGGTGGCTTGTCAACCACCTCAACAACCCACCCTCATCAGGTTCGCACATAAGGACAAGCTACGGTGTGTCCCCGCCATAGCTCGAATATTCAAAATGGCAGTGGCCACCCAGTGAGAAGCTCTGCATGGAAATTCACCCATGGTGGCTTCTTGTTATGTGTGAACCAGGCCATCACATTTCTGAAGTATCTCATTATAAACATACTCTTAATTTTTTACCAATATTGTCATTTTTCTCATAAACTATCATGTATCATATTTGCTTTCTGTGACTGAAACATTTATCATTTTTAAAATATACGTTATGTAGAGAAAGTTGATAGAGAGAAGTCCTTCTCTCATGATACTAAAACTCAGAAACATCCAATGAAACTGAGATCAAACTCTATTATTCACACAACATGTATTGGTAATTCACTGCCAAAAATGTCCACTAGTTTTGATGGTTTAAAAGGGGGATTAGAAAAATTAATGGGGGAGAGGACTGTTAATAGTTATTAGTTATGATGGCTATGCTACTGAATACCTGCATTTGGGCTCTCTAGAGGTATCTGTTTGGCCACTGGAAGCAGGATGCTGCGCTATGTAGAAGGTCTCTGGTTCAATCTGCAGCATCTTCAGGTAGGGCTGGAAAAAATCCTGCCCTGAAACATTGGAGAGCTGTTGCCAGTCAGTGTTGGCAATATTGGGCTAGATGGACCAAGGGTCTGAGTCAGTATAAGGCAGCTTTCTATGTTTCCATGATTAGACAGACCTGATACAGCATGTCCTTTCTTATCAATCAGTAATCAATCAATCAATCACTGTATTTGTATATTGCTTTTCCATACATGGTATGCTCAAAGTGGTTCACAACAGCATGATGAAAAAAATTACATTCCTATCCATATTAAAGAAAAGTCATGAAGGACCAGGAACAACGGAATGGAACAACCTTGGTTGTTATAGAAATCTGCTTATAGAATCTGCTTATAGAAATCTGTGGGACTCATGAAAAAGAGAAGACAATAAAGGAATGAAACAGGATGAATTAATATATTGCCCTGGAATAGAAATAGAAAATAAAGGCGAGGAGAAGAAGAATCTTGAAACTGTTTGAGCTGGGGGAGGGATTGGGGAGGGATCTTGAATTAATATTAATGTGTTTTTTGTAATTTCTTTTTTGGGGGGAAATAAAATATATAAAAATTATACAGAGACGTCAAAAAAAGAATAATTTTATAACAAGTACATCATAAAACATCAATATCGAAACCATGAATAATTCCATTACCAACAAAAACAAAATGGAATGCCCGCTGACCTTGTAGTTTGTAGCTGCATCAGAGTGTAGCCTTTTAAAGATCTTCACAGAGAGGCAGGGCCAGTTGTTAATCCCAGATGTTAATAGGAACAGGATGAAACGCCCTCTGGCCTAGATGGCAAACAGTAGGTAGCAGAACTCTCTCCTCTGGTGATGGTGAAAAAAGCAGCAGCAGGAAGCCCTTTTGAACCTGTACAGAGGGAGGTAATGCCAGTCCCTGGTATTGGTAGGAAAAGGGTAAAACACCCTCTGGCCTTGATGGCAAGTAGGTAGCCTACTTATGTTCTTATGAATCTACTGCCTGAAATACTTTTACCTGCATATACCAGGGATCAAACTTGGTACCTTGTGCGGACAATGCATATGCCCTCTGTCCCAGAGCTATGCCTCTTACATTCACAGGCCTGCAATCCAGCCCTATGTGCCCAGGTACATAGGAATGCAGCCCTGAATTCTTCATGTTATATACAGGCAACGTACATTACGGCAGAGATTCATCAACAGAGGTTCACCGACAATATTAAAACCGCTTTCAAATTCTATTTAGGTTGAGTAAGAGGCATCTTTTTTCTAAGCTACATAATTTCTAAAGGAGAACTAAGTTTATTATTAAAGTGGAACCCTTTTGTTGCCCAGTGACAGTCATATATGCCTTCTTCCTATGCGGTCAAATTAAATATGAGATGGCTGGTAGGATTCATTTAGATACTTACTTCTTCCTTTAAACTGGCATTCTTCCAAGATATCATATTCCTGATATTAATCATGTGTTTTAATAGTTATGACACATGAAAAAGGGGTCAGGGTTAAGTGATTCTGCAAAAATTCAGGTGCTTTCAAGGCCCTCTGAAATTGCCCTTGTGCTTGGCACCTAAATTGTTCCTCTCTCTTAAAGCATTATTTATAGTGCCATGGCCACTTTAACAGAGTACCAAATCACAAGAGGCATAATCCCTTTCACATAAAGAAAAAGGACCGCTCTGAAGGATAAACTTCCTCATTTCAGTGGCTTTCGGCCAACTGGATAATGAAAACCTATTACATCTCTTTGCTTTTGTGTTAGGGGGCCAAACATACTAAGTGTAAAATACAGCAGTGTTCTTTACACCTAAGAAATTACACTTCTGCATAAGGATGTCAGAATGTGCAGAACCAGACCCTTTCTAGGCTTCCCACACACATCCTCAGCTGTTGTCCCCAACCAACCCAAATTCCCCTTGACATTTGCTTTAGGGGGAATGTGGTAGCAACTCTATTTTAACAAAAGCCAACATTTCCTGTCCATTAGGAGCAACCAGGGCTGGCATCACTGGGCACCTGCTGAGGCCCCCACATGCCTATGCCCCCCTGCCACCCCCAGAACCACTCACTGGAGCCTCCTGGTCCTACAGCAATGTGCTGTTATCCATTTCCCCAGGCTGTGAGAAGTTCCAGGGGCAGTACTGTCTGGGTTTGCTTTGCATTGGGTGAGAGAATATTGGAGACTTGCAGCATTTATAAATATACGAGCAGGGCGTAAGTGGAGGAAAACAGCAAGCACACCTACGAGGAAGCGGATCAGCTAGAGCAGATGCCCAGATAGGAGCCCTGCATGCTCAAGGTGCCTTTGGACAACTCACTGCTCTCTTTGGTTGCTTGCATGCTAGCAGACCAGGCTCCAGGTTTGAGGAGGCCCTGGGCAAAGTGTCTTCTGGTGGGCCTCTTGCTCGGTCACTGAGCCTTTGCAGGCTCACCTGGCTACAGTGGCAGTGCTCTGATCAGCAGCATCATGCAACTCAAGTCTCGCCACCGTTTGAATTTTCAACATTCAGTGGGAAAATAAATGGGTGGCTGCAATATGAAACTCACTTACTAGGGAGTAAGCCCCATTGGCGGCAGTAGTACTTACTTCCCAGTATACATGCATATGATTGTGCTGCTAGAAACAGGAAAACTGAGCAAATAGCCAGGCGATATCCCTCCTTCAATGGCTAGTGCCTGAATAACACTGTGCAGAACATACTGTAACACTATTTCTGTACTCTGTATTTTTTGTACCTTCCCCAACCTGGGTCCCTCCAGGTGCTTTACAACCCCCATCAGCCCCAGGTGCTTTACAACCCCCATCAGCCCCAGCCAGCATGGCCAATGCTTGTGCGTGACGAGAGTTGTAGTCCAAAATAACTGGAGGGGACCAGGTCGGGGATAGCTGATCTATTCTAATCTCAGCACTGCTCCAACCAACCCAAGCCCCCAGTTCAATTCCTTCCATGGAGAAGGAAACCAGAAGGATGAAAACATTTTCTTTAAGGGATGCCAGATAGAACATTTTCTTTAAGGGATGCTGGTGGCAACCGCCTCACTCCTACCTGAAAGCATCATTAGCTGACCTCCTTCGATCCTGCTACAGGTTGGTGGCTTGGATCTGTATGATCCCCTGTTTCTCTCCCAACTTATACCCATTCCATTCTATTCTACAACTGGGATCTTTGATTTTGTGTGTCTCCCCCCCCCCCCATAATGGCTCTTATTCCCCTTCAAAGAAAACTCTATGGATTTGGCAGGATTCCTTGCCTCTGAAGTCTCCGCAGTAGGAAGCAAATCTTATTTCCAATGTGTCATCTGTGCACAGTATTTGAAAACAGTGTTTTTGTTTAAAAACACCGGTATTTTTAAGTCTAATATAGGGGTGGTTAGGCATTTTGCTGATGGAGTGACGGTATCTGTAAGGCATCACACCACAGCCAAGAACCCACTGAAACTCTTAATAAGGTGTACTCGCTGCAGCTCATAGCAGTTTTGTATAAAGGCTGCCACTGTTAACAGAGATGTAAGAAAAATATTGGGGAGAGCAGCCAAAAGGAGAGAAGCAGATTCTTCGACCTCTTCTTTTGCAGTTGGAGAAAACCACACTGTTTATGTGAGGTGGAGCAGTCTGGGACAATCAGCTTGAACAGTCATGGTTTCTATTGGCCACGCTGTGTAATGACCATTTCTCTGGGCAGCCCACTGCAAACACCTACTGGATAACATGTTAGTATACTGCTTGCAAGTATACATGCAAGCAGCAAGGCCCTCTTCCTGGCCTGGCATTACCACCCAACACTCTTAGGTAGCTGCTGGGTCCCCAGGGCCCATCAATGGCTAGTGGTCATGATGGCTATATACTACCTCCAGTATCATAGGCAGTATGCCTATGTTGGGGAACATGGGTATGAAGGTGTTATTGCACTCATATCCTACTTGTCAGTTTCCCACAGGCAGCTGGCTGGCTGCTATATGAACAGAACGCTGGACTGTATAGACCCTTGGTCTGATCCAGCAGAGCTCTTCTTACGTTCTTAATGACATGGGCCTCCTTTAAACTCACATTTTTGTTGGTGCTCCAGCAAGGACCAGGCTGCTGGATCCGGGATCCACTGTCACATTATTTTCCCCCAGTACCCTGGAGCAATGCTACATTGGGGGAACTCATTCGGAATTTAAAATGGTAGCAGCTCCCAGACCCATTGGGACCCATTGGATGACGTCTGCTCCTGCCTGATGCTGCTCTGCCAGGTAAGCTCACCAGGGGAGTAAGCCTGGAGCTGGCCCTTCTGCCAGTACCATATCACAGTACCATACGAGCCACTCTCCCTGCCCCCACTGTGAGCCACATTGCTGGAGAGTGTGTGAATGAAGTAACCACATGGGCAGACCATGTGGGCAGACCATGGGGAGAGGGACTGCACTGCAAGTTTGTACTGAACTCCCCCCCCCCAAATGATGCTTGGGCCATTACTTCAGAGAATTGCTGTGAGGATAAGAGAGGGAATTGTCTGCCACCCTGGGCTCCTTGGAAGAAGTGTGGGATAAAGAGGATTAACTAATTATAACAAGCCACACTACACAGTCGTATGAGTGTATTTGTAACATTATCTGTGCCTTCCTATCATTGCTGGCTTACACTTACATTTAAAGTGAAGAATAAATGATCAGGAGTGACATTGCTGTTCATGTGTCTTCACCTGGCTGGTCAGCAGGGCCGGGTGTAAAACTGCAAAGGGCTGGATCACCATTTCCCCAAGTCCCATCCCAACACCATTTTACCAGATTCATTGCCTTGCCTTCCCTCAACTGCACTGGGGTCAGTTCCGGACAAAATTTGCACAGCTGCTTTGGGTATTCCCAGCGAAGGGATGCTACTTCTGCTCATATAACAGTCTGCGCCTCTTGTCAGCCTGTCTCAGAGGAGTCTGCCATAAGCAGGTGCAGCTGCGCAGGCATCCATTTGCGGAAAGGAGCAGATCCTGGCTCAAAAAGAATTTGGCAGCGCACGGTATTACTTTAGCACGTGTCCGTGCTTCATGCTGTCTTGCCCTTGAGGAAGAGAATAATTCTATGTTGCACACAGGTGCAGCTGGTGATTTATTTATTTTTTAAAGCATGTAGCTCTTTGGATCCTTGCATGGGATTGAAATAGGCAAGACACCAAGAGACTTCTATTGAAATCGCTGTAGGATGAGATCTACAATGACAGCTTTTCAGTCACCCAGTAGATGGAGAAATGAATGAATACTCCCTGTCCGCTTGAGAAATTTTGACTGCTAGTTATCAGTGGGCCCAGTCATATTCCATGCTGCAGAAGCTCACATGTTCCAGTCCAATTTGATGCTATACTCAGTATAAATTGATAAACATGCCTTTGGACTATAAGTTGGTCTGTTAGGTTGGGTGCTGTTTATAGTCTGGTTTTAATTGTGTTTTTAATGCATTAGTTTTATCATTGTTTCTGTATGTCTGTCTGTCCATCCATCTATTTATCTATCTATCCATCCATCCTACTACTTAGTTATTTATTTAAGATCCTATGATTGTAAGCCACCTTGCATGCCATTATCTTGGTAGAAAAGTGGGGTACAAATAAAATCAATCAGTCAATGGAGGGAGCAATCCTATGGCCCCTAGACAGAGGCTGGGGAGGCCAGAAGATATTTCAGATCCCTGAATGTGAGCTCCCCTCCCCCTGATGGCTGGTGCAGAGAGAACTGTACTGGCTGCATCTCCGAGCTCCCAAAATCAACCTCAGAGAGGAGGGCAAGGCAGCATGCCGATGGGTGGGAGGGAACTGGGAGGACCAGCTTATTATGTATCCTCAGGCCTCCCCAGCCTCCTTCCCTCCTGCTCTGACACACCCCAGCTAGATGGGTGAAAAAGCCCGTCTAGCCAGCTACAGAGTGGGAGGATATCCTACCCTTCCTTGTAAGGAACTGAAGGTGGCTACAAGTACACAGGTTGTGACTTTGTTCACTCATGTTTGCATGCAGGGGAGTTTTGATTTTCATATTTGAGCTATTTCACATGTGCACACACACATACCTGTCATGGAGAATGTTATCTGTTCAAGCTTGCCTTCTGAATGTTCAAACATGAGCTCAATTTCACACTAAAGGTTTCTCTCATGCAAATAAGGTAGTCAAATAACAGCATGTTGATCTGTGTGGATGGAGTCATGAATGGGATCTCTCCAGAGCCTACAACAGCTTTCGTCAACCTGGCCATGTGTTGTTCAACACATCTGGGGGACACCAGGTTGGAAAAGGCTGGCCTGCTAGGTTGCATTCTGGTGTCCTTGTGCCAGAAGGCTGATTCTCTTCCTGGAGAAAAGAAGTCTCCCTTCTCCTAATGATGGTTCCAAACTATGTGTTGGCTAATGATGGCAGGAGGGGGAAAAAATCCCTCTTCAAAAGGGTGGATTCAGATAACCATATTTGGCCTGAGGCTGCTGATCAGCATTTCTAATCTGAAGGCAACCACAGAGAGAAGTTAACACCTTGCAGTTTGGCAGCAGCTTGGCTCCTAAGATTAAGTTAACTTAAAGAAGCTTGCAGATGGCAAGTTTCCCTGCCTCTCCCTCTTCCTGCAGGCCCCTGAAGTCTCTCTGGAGGGTCAATGATCAGGAGGGAAGGAGGGCTGGGAAACTCCTTCTGTGAACTTCTTTAAGGTAAGTTAACCTGGGATCCAAGCCCAGTATGGATTGATCCCCCTTCCCCCTCAGACCTCCATGCCCCCTCACCTATTGTTCAGAGCTCCCCCCCCCAAGAGGCTCTTTGAAGGTGATGGTGGTTGCAGGGGAGGAGGGAATGGGAAACTTTTCTTCTGTGAACTTCCTTAAGTTAACTTACCTCAGGATCCAAGCCAGTGAATGGAGGTGGAGGGAAAAAACCCTGGAATGGCTGTCAGTGGGGATAGGATGGCGAAATGCGGTGAAGAGGACAGGGCTCCTATACATCATTTACTAGTTGGAGAATTGTTTGAGAAGTCTTACCCCCGGAATGCCAAGTTATTTTTGTACCTACCTGCTAAATTTCAAATGCTGGAGAGAACGTGAAGTAGGATTTCGGATATTGTTGATCCAAGCATGCAGGAAGGCACAAGGGAGGAAATGGTCTTTAAGATATCCTGGCCACAGACCATGCAGGAGTTCAAATTGTGAATCCTCTGCACAATTAATATAATGCCCCACCCCAGCTCTTATAGAGGAAATAAAATTGCCTGCCTTCTGCAATACCTATAACCTTTCTGTTCCCCTGCGACTGCTGCAAAAACTGCGAGTGGTGTGCGCAGTGGCTGTTTCCTTCTGTCAGAGCACATCAACCTTCCAAGTTAATGCATAACTTTCCTTCTTCCTCCCAGCTCTACCTTTTTTTACCTCCATCACAACCTTTGTTTTGGGTCACTGAGCCTGACATCCTCTCTTGTTATTGGAGTTTTACAGTTCATCAACTAAAAAAGGCCCTCCAGTTCTTAGCACAGATGTGGCAGACAAGCCATATTTAAGGACTCATTCTATACATAAACTGAGCCACTGTGGCAGAAGGTGAGCAAAATGGCATTTGGAAAGAGACTGATGATGTGCAGAAATGCTTCAGAGATCTTTATCTTTTTTTACACTTCTAGTCTCATCTAGGATTTCCAGTTATTTTTGGTAGCAATGACCAGGTGCTGCAAAGGCATGTGCTGGATTCAAAATTCCCCCAAATCCCTTCATTCTCGAAAGTGTCCAGCAGTACTTTTAAGGCTAACACATTTGCTGTACCATGCACTTTGATAAGCTTTCCTGGCCATTTTGTAAGATTATTTAGCTAGTCAACTGCTTGGTTGTTTATATTAAGAACATAAGGAGGGCCAAGTTGAATCAGAGAAAAAGCCTATCTAGTCCAGCATTCTTTTCACGCAGTGGCCATCCAGGTGTCTATGGGAAGGCCACAAGCAGGACATGAGTGCAACAGCACCCACCCAGTTGTGTTTCCCAACAACTGGTATTCTGAGGCACACTGCCCCCAATACTGGGGGTAATATACAGCCATCATGACAAGTAGCCATTGATAATTTTATCCTCCATGAATTTGTCTAATCCGCTTTTAAAGCCATCCAAGTTGGTGACCATCACTCCATCTTGTGGAAGCAAATTCTGTAGTTTGACTATGCGCTTTGTGAAGAAGTACTTGCTACTTCCTTTATTTGTTCTGAATCTACCACCGTTCAGCTTCATGAGTAGTATAGCCATGCAATAAAAAATACAAATAAGGGATTTTTTGATCAGCTGAGACTGGTAAAAGTGCATCTGAAGGAAAGTGTGATCTTTGTCCTGTCTAAGGGACAAACTAGACCTTCACGTAATACGTAGAATACAGCTACCTACTTGTTTACATTCTAACAGGGGCAGGGAGGCAGTCTTTATCAGGGATTCAGCATGCAGGGAGTGGAGGCATATCTCTCCCTCCTCAGCACCATCGGGGAGAAAATCCCCCCTTCCAAACTGTGCTAGGAGCCTTAGAAAAACAAGTTCCCTTTGACGCCAATGCTACCTTTTTTCCTAAGTGTTCTAGCCACATGGAAGAATTTTTGTTGCAATCTCATGAAGGAAGAAATAAGCCTCCCCTCCCCATGTGGTGAACTCCCATAAGTATTGCCCCCCCACACACCTGTAATTAATTAAAATAGAAACAGATGTAGCTTCACATATGCATTAAATGTCATGTGTAGCTTGGCCCTTAAATAAAGATTTCTTTCCAACTTGAAAGTCTGCATACTCTTTCACTGACAAGTCAAGCTAAGTAGTTTTGGTCGCTGTTCTGTGTATCTCACCACAGATACAGAAAAGATGAGCAGAAAATCTTCCTTGGATCAACTCCAAGGTCAAGATGGCAACTGCTTTCCATAGCCAGATAGAACTGTGGGGGAATTCATGTTCAAGGTAATCTTTGATGGGAAATTTGGCAAAGAACAATCCAAAATTCTGACACCAGAACAATTTGAAAAGATGCAGTTAGGTGGTTGGAACAAGAACAGTGAACAGAGATCAAGGCACCATCTCCAGTCTGTTACAAATGAGGTTAAATCAAGGTCTGACACTCCCTGTCTCAAGGGCCCTCTTTCTCCATATTGGGAACAACAACGCCCTGGTGAGACCTTCACAACATCTTGGCAGTCTTTTTGCTTGGCTGTGAAACAAACAAGGATTTACAAGGAGAAATGTGAATAAGATAGAATGTGCCAGCCATCAATCACCCTAATCAGCTTGCTTATATTTTATTTGTCTAAATTTCCCTGCAGCCATTTATCATGTCATGCTTCTGCATTATAATAAATGTAGGGCTGGGTATTGCCCTTAACAATTCACCCAATCCCACAGAGCTCACCAAAGGGTCTGGGTTGATGCCAACACATGCCTAATCATCTTAATCACAGGAAAGAGAATCCATGATACCAAAGTTAATCACAGCTCAACTGACAAACTGACACATTACAAGAGAAAAAAGGGGGGAAAAGCACAAGCAACACATAACTGAAATGTACAAATAAATAAATAACAAGACTAGCATCTCAAAAATATAGCACTGTTGACTCCTTCAGAGTGTTTGACGAACTCGTAACACTTAGCTGGGTAAAGCTGGACTTCACTAAGCAACAAAGGCAACAGCATTAACAAAACACATAAACAAAACCAAATTTGCTCTGCCTCTAATTCTTTGCTTTAAAAAAAAGGGGGGGGAGGCACGAAATTGGGCAATAGAAGGAGATGGATATGTGGGGACAGGGGAGCTTCAAATGTTCTCAGCCCCATTGGCTTACAAAGTATTGGGACAGACAGGGTCTTCTCCATGACGGCACCTAAAATCTGGAATTCCTTTACTCAAAAGGACCATGGGACTCATTCCTTCTCTATTTTCCAGCAAAAACTATTCTTTTTTGCCAATTTTTTTTATGACTGAGGATGTTGTCTTTGTGCTTGATATTTACCACTTTGCTATTTTGTATATTTGGATTTTATTGTTTTGTATTTGGATAGTTATTTTTTATTTCATTGTTGTAATTGTAATTTAACTCAGTGTGTATTGATTTGGGGGCATTTTAGCCCCAAAGCAACACAGAAATAAACTTTAACTTTTAACCCAATGTCTCATAGAATGGTAAACCTGGGAATGAGCCCTAGTAGCAACATACTCCTTCTTGAAACCATACTGACTATACTGTCTCACCACAGCTCAGAACGAAATAAACCCTTTCCCTTCGGTGTCATCCGTGGTATGAGTGGAAGTTAATGTACAGACAAGCTTGTACTTTTTCAGGCTGTTGCTATATATGCCCTCTGAATGACTTCCATCTCTGCAGAGCTGTTCTTTGTCACTCACTGCTTAGCACAGTAGCTTATTTTGCAGCATTTCTTAAGCTTCTATGCTTCCCCATTCAAAAGAATGTGGGAATTTTACCATTTTATGGCTGTTGAAGGGAGTACCAAGGTAGTGTTATTTACTATGCCATACCATCCCCATAGGTTGTAATAAGGTATTAATTTGCTTTATGGTTTAGAAGGGAAAGAGGATTATGAGTTTAGACTTAAAAAAAATGCCTCTGTGAAAAGCCACGCAAGACCTAACGAACCACACATGACAGATCGCACCATCTCCCCATTTCCCAATCCTCAAGTCATTGTTCCATTAAATCTCACTAAATCATCACATCTATGTACTTGATTATTGTATGCTAGCTTCCTTCGCTGTCAGCATTAAAGTGACCATAATTCCTCAAAACTGAATGCATGACCTTGATGTTTGTCCTGTTGAGTGTACGAAAAGAAGCTTCGGTCGTGCTCTCTAATCAGTCACTGAAATGTATGGTTGCTTCAGTCATCTGCTCAGAAATAAGGCCTCACAACTAGGGCTGTTGGAGAAATCCTCAACAGAACCAAATGCGTTTGGATTTTGATGAATCTGAGCAGCAGACTGTACAGCAGACTGGCTTTCCCCTGTCTGCTGACTTTTAGACCATTTTTCTAACTTTCCCAATGTTGTGCAAATTTCATCATAGAGAAATATGCAAAAAATAAAAACACCATCCCCAAATACGCATTTCTCCACAGGCTAAAGTGTGAAAATCCACATTTGGGGGGATTGTGTGCATTTGTGCATGTGCAAATTTGTGCAAATTCACATTTGTGTAAACTTGGGAATAAAAAAAATCCGATTCTGTCAATGAACAGACTGTGGGAAAAAGGGCACGTGACCATCATCGAAACACAGACAGAATGGATTTTACACAATCTACACAGTGCTACTCACAGCTCATGATGCAGGGGAACCAATAATGATTGTTCATTACTTGGAGTACAAATCAAGTCTTGGAATCCTGTATGTGACATACAGCTGTGTAAAGTTAAATTCTATCTCACCACACCAGTGAAGAGTGCAGAGATGATCATTCTGAAGCGAAAGTTGCACTGGGGCAGGGATGTGGAACCACTGGCCTGCAGACCTAATCCAGCAGCCTCCAAGCCCCAAGCCCCAGAGGAATCGTTGCTGTTACCTGTAATCTGAGATCCGAGATAACAGCAGAGATGGAGGTGGCGGGGGACCTGGCCAGCACTGGAAAGAGCCGCCGCTCTTCCTGGGTCCAGCTGAATGGCTTTGGGCAGCACAAACTGCCCCCCACAGAGATGGCACAGGAAAAGCCAGGGACTCGGTTGGTGCCAGGAGAAGCAGCCACTCTTTCCAGCACTGGCCAAGTCCTTTCGTGCAATGCATGGAGCCAGGAACATTGCCAGTGCCAGGACGAGCAGCTGTGCCTCCCAGAGCCAGCCAAGTCCTTTTCTCCTTCCTGGGAGAGGCACGGAACTTCATGTCTCTCCCAGTGCAGAGAAAAAGCAAAATCGGTGGGGCAATGATGTCAGTGCAGATGGCCATCATCATCCAGTCCATGGAGGGTCTGGTGGGGGGTGATTCAGCCCCCACTTACTTTGTTTATTTGTTTATTAGTTTATTATTTATTACATTTATATCCCACCATTTTTCCTCTTTAAGGAACCCAAGGCGGCTTACATTATCCTCCTCCTCTCCATTTTATCCTACAACAACAACCCTGTGAGGTGGGTTGGGCTGAGAGTGTGTGACTGGCCCAAAGTCACCCAGTGAGCTTCCATGGCCGAGTGGGGACTAGAACCTGGATCTCCTGATGCCCACATGCTAGAACAGTTCTGCACTCCTAGTGTCAATTGTGACACCCCCAGTCTTTTCATAGGAGTGCTTCTGGAGAAATAGGCAAGAGGTGAGGTCCCTTTAGATTTTAGTGATTCTAGCAGAAGTGTATGCAGAAAAAACATTACATCATTTGAAGATGCGTGGGTGGGGCAGTCCTGCCAGGTAGGGATGTTAGAGAATTCCGCCACGGACTCCAATGAGGAGTCCATGGCGGAACGAACCACCCACCTCTGGCACCCCGAGAAGTTGCCGGGGACCACCCGCCAGGTCCAGTCCATCCGCTGCCATCCTGCGAAAGAAAATGGTGTCCGGCGTAGCGGACGCCATTTACGTAGGGATGTACGAAAGTCACTTACCTTTTCGAAGGGTGACATTTGTGGTGGGGGGGAGGTGCTCCGTACCTCCCCCCGAAATCCTACCCTGGCCAGCTCTGCTCCGCGGCGATTCCGCGGAGCTGCCGGCTGGGTGCATCCGCACGGCAGGTCTGCGGCCGCCATTTGCGTCCCTTCGCTGAGCCGTGATAGGCTACGTAAATATTTACGTAGCCTATCACAGCTCAGCGAAGGGATGCAAATGGCGGCTGCTACGCCATTTGCATCCCTGCTCTGAGCCTTGATAGGTTACGTAGATACTTGATAGGCTATGTAGATACCAGGGCCAGAGCTTCCACTGCTGCTGGAGCTGCCAGAGCCACAGCCAGGTAGGCTCCGTTTCGCGGGGCTTTCGTGGGGTGGTGGGGCGGGTTGCTCCATTCCGCCATGAATTCCGGGGGGTCAAATTCACTGGAATTCGGCCTCCCTGGGATCCGTGGCAGAATTCTCTAACATCCCTACATTTACGTCCCTGCTTTTTGCCATGATAGGCTATGTAAATCTTTATGTAGCCTATGATGGCAAAGAGCAGAGACTAGGGATGTCAGAGAATTCCGCCATGGATCTCGGTGAGGCCGAATGCCAGTGCATTTGGCCCCCTGAAATCTGTGGCGGAACGGCCTGCCGCTGTCAAGGGCTCCTTGGAGGCCTCTCTCAGTCTAATCCAGTAGCCAAGTCCAGACACAGACAAAGGGATTCCTTTCAAAGCTTTATTCTTCTTTTACAACTTAACAACTCTACAGGTAGCAACTAGATCTGAGCAGCAGAGTACCTATGCCCTAAGTTGAAACAGTTGGTCCCCGTTTGAAAGGGAATTACTGGCAGACCCCTGAACTTAAGGACTAGGGAGAGTCCCTCCCCTTTTCCCTCGGATCCTCTGGGCGCAGCCTTTGTTTGCGCGCCAACCGGGCACTACGCCTCCTTTCCATGCCCTCCATCTGCCGCCACGCTCTGAGTCTGCGTCGCGCATCCACCAAGTCTGCTATCTGTGCTCGGTCACTCCCTGGACTGCTTTCTAATCTAGGAATGCTGGTGGGAGGAATCTCTGTCAGCTGTGAGCCCTGGGAAAGAGGAGCGTGCTCCTCTCCCAGGAGCGACTGCTCTTCCTCAGAATCATAACTACTCTGGGATTCTATGGGCTCAGTGTCCACCCTGACAGCCCCCCCGTGGATCCCCCTCAGGACGAGACTTACCTGGGGCGGACCTTCTGGGCGGCGGCGGCTCTGGCAGTGGCTCCGGTGGCGGCTCCGGTGAAGGCGGCGGCGGCGGCCAGTGTTCTGACTGGCTGCCGCCGCCGCCATTTCCAGGCTTGTGGGAAAAAAAAAAAGATGTGATAGGCTACGTAAAGATTTACATAGCCTTTTATGGCTAGGTTTAAAAAAAAAGAAAAAAAAGACGTGATAGGCTATGTAAATCTTTATGTAGCCTATCATGGTTGGGGGTGGGTTTTAAAAAAAACAACGTGTATGCAAATGGCGGCAGCTACAGCTGCTGCCATTTGCGTTCCTTCTTTTTGGCCGTCTTAATCTACATAAATATTTACGTAGACTATGACGGCGAAAATCAAGGGGAACGTAAATAGCGTAGCGGGCACTATTTGCGTCCCTTTTTCATTCACCGTTTTAGCCTACATAAATCTTTACGTAGGCTAAAACGGGGAATCAAAAGGGGATGCAAATGGCACCCACTACACTATTTGCGTTCCCCTTGATTTTCGCCGTCATAGTCTACGTAAATATTTACGTAGATTAAGATGGTAAAAAGAAGGAACGCAAATGGCGGCGGCTGTAGCTGCTGCCATTTGCGTTCCCGTTGTTTTTTTGTTTTTTGTTTTACCCAGAGCCCTCCGTGGCCGGAAATCCGGCTGCGGACGGCTCTGGCCTGGCCGGGCCAGGCCTGGCCGGCTGCTCCGCGGAGCTGCCGTGGAGCACAGCGGGCCGTTCGAGGATTCCGGGGGGAGGAACGGAGCACCTCCCCCCTGGCCAGGATTCCGGGGGGAGGGACGGAACGCCTCCCCCCCACCATCAACATAATCCGCGAAAGGTAAGTCACTTTCGTACATCCCTAGCAGGGACACAAATAGCTACGCCAGACGCCATTTTCTTTCACAGAACGGCAGCAGACCTGTTCTTTGCAGTAATAGGCTATGTAAATCTTTACATAGCCTATCACGTCAAAAAGCAGGGACACAAATAGCATCCGCTATGCCATTTGTGTCCCTGCTCTTTGCCATGATAGGTTACGTAAAGATTTACGTAAAGGCTACGTAAAGAATAACATCTGCTATGCCATTTGCGTCCCAGTGGCTGGAAGTCCGCCAGCGGCCTGAGCTGGCCGGCAAGCTCCACGGACTTGCTGCAGAGTGGAGCGGAGCCGGCCAGCGAGGATTCTGGGGGGAGGGACAGATTGCTTCCCCCCCCGTGTGGACCCCCCACAGACTCCAGGTAAGGGGGTTTTGTACATCCCTACTGCCAGAAGATCTGGAGATTTCCAATGTTGAGTCTCCAACATATCCAAAGCCCTGCGAAACTCCTACTGGCAGCACAGAAGTAAGGGAGAAAGGGGGTGGCGATTAGGGATGTATGGATTGTGTGAAAGCTGTTCTATCTGTGTTTCACAGATTGTCAGGCACCTTGCATTCCATCAGCCCATCCACAGACTCAGATTTTGTTTGTTTCCATATTTGCGCAAATGTGCATTTGCGAAATTTGCATGTGCAAAAATGCACAAATGCTCCAAAATGTGAATTTTCATGTTTTAGCCTATGGGGAAATGCACATTTTTGGCCGGGCTTTTTATCTGCGTATTTTTTCTATGGCAAAATTTACGCAATATCTGGACAGTTAGAAAAATGGTCTGCAAGTTAGTGGAATCTGCCCGATGGTGGAAAAGCTGGTCTGCTGCAGAATCTGCTGGTTGGATTCATAAAAATCCAAACTCATTTGGTACCATTGTGAATTTCTCCAACATCCCTAGTGGTGACTGATTATTTACACCAGTTCCAGGGCTGGCATAAATTTCTCCCATGTTAGGGGTGCATCTGGAGATTGGGAGAACTTTGGATCCTGGAAACAAGATGCTAAACTACAGCTTGCTCATACTTACCATGTCATCCAACCATTTCTAGGTGCTCCATGTCTAAAAGAATTGGTTTAGAATGGTTAAGGTTTTGTCAGAAGGTTTATTTTGCCAAGATATAGCCCAGTCTTGCTTTATGAATGTGTCTGTCATGGGAGAGAGTGTTCTACATTTTTTCTACCATCCACCAACAACTAAAATTCTTTCTGAATCAACCATAATACTCAGAAAACAGCTACCATACACACACACACACACACACACACATATACATACATACATACATACACATTTATGAACTCTACAATTTTTGGAAGCTGACGAATCATTGTAGCCAACAATATGTCACAAAACTTGTTTTCATATACTGGATTCATACCACTTTTAACTATCATGGCTTTTCAGAAAAAAAAAAAAAAACCCTGGGAACTGGACTTTGGTCAGGTCCTGAGAATTGTTACAGATTCCCCCTCCTGCTTTCATCATCTATCGTATTTATATCCCACCTTTCCATCAGTATACTCAAGTTGGCTAACAGAATTACCATTGCTCAAAACAGTTTCAACATTTCTATACACAGCAAACTTAAAAATCAGTAGCCATGTTGACCCATGGGAAAAATAATATCCAAAATCTGAAGTAGGGCAATACTTTTATTAGGACTGACCTACTGTCACAAAATAGTGAACATTCTTTTGATTTCTTCAGAACTCTTAACCAGTCTGGAAGTTAAGCAAAACAGAGCATGTGGCGGGGGAGAGAGAAAGTTGGCATAACATTAAAGTTACGAAGTCAGCAGTTATAACAAAATGGAATTCTGGAAGAGTTGTGCAGACTTAATTAGGTTGGCTTATGTGAGGTGCTAATGGATTTCAGGTTGCACTGATAGCTGCTAGGATGAAGAAACAATCACAGAACAATATAACGATATAAAATCTAGCAGTTACATGGATCAATCTAAAGCACTAAGTGGAACACACTCGTTACTTGGGAGGTAGTAAACAGAAGTGGAGATAAACTACATAGCCTTTACCTTAGCAAATCTGGATATTAATTTTAGGTGATTGTGAAGGTTTGAGGCCTAGTATAGAGGCAAAGGGGGAAAGGGTCAGGCTTAGAAGCCTGGAGTTTTCTGTTGGAAGGGGGCAACCCTGAGACGAATAGTTTCATTTCTCCGGTTAAGTGTCAGTTTCATTTCTCCACTTAAATTTCATTTCTTCAGATTTGAAGCAGGACTTTTGGTTTTGAGAGACGAGGGTATATAAAGAGAGTGAAAGAGTCAGTAAGAGCAGAGACAGCCAGAGCCTGAAGTGAGAGCAGAGTCTGAAGAGTGAGCAGGAAGAAGCACCCAAAAAAGTATAAGGACAGCTAGGGTAGAAGAACTTGCATTTTGCAACTTTTATTTTCTTTTAATGCCTTTTGTATCACTCAGCAATATTGTGTAAATACATTTAGTTGTAATTTATTTGCAACTTTAAATCTACCCTATGCCTAGAGTGTCAGTCACCCCACATCTACAGCCTAAACCCCATCTTACTGGGAAGGGGAAGTTTAAAAGAAGGAAGGTGGAAGTCTTAAGGAGGCAAGAGATCTTTAAGGAGTTGTTCAGGGGGTCCAGGTCAAAAGGGGAACCTTGACAGTGATGAACTAGGTAAAAAGAAGAGGGAAGATGGACTCTTGATGGTGAGTTGGGTGCAAAGCTCCTTTGGCTGCCATGACTTGAACATCTTCCAGTATTGGCAGCAGTGATGGAAAATGGATAGGTAGCTCCTTCAGCCCTCTGCCCTCCACCATTTCTGAGAGTTAGGAGAGATCCTGGCATCAGCACCTGGCATGACTGGGCAAATGCCAGGACCACTGGGGCTGACAAGAGGATTTTTAATATATTTAAAATGTGTGTGCGCGTGTATTTTAAGGCCAGAGCTGAAAGGGGAAGTGTCAACCTGGACACAGATTTGAATAAAATTTGCATGTGCTAATTTATATATAGAGAGATGCAAATGTAGAAACAATGGCCATAATTCAAATAGCAATACAATACATCTACCCACAGGGGGAAGGACTGACCAGGTGACCCGTGTGCCTGCCTACTCAGTCTGCTGTCAGGTGCTAAACGTGGGTGGGCAACTGCAAGACCCCTCACTTCTTAGGGTTCTGCATCTTTAAACCAGATTCCTTCAGACAGAGGATGCCTTCATATAGAGGACTGTACTCTCACAGCTCTTCAAGTAGAGAACTGTGCTCTGTAAAGTAGGAAAAAGTGCAGAAAAGGGCAACTAAAATGATCAAGGGGCTGGACCAACTCCCCTATGAGGGAAGGTTATGAGGGATTGATTAGCTTGGAGAAAAGGTGAGTAAGGGGAGACATGATAGAGGTGTACAAAATTATGCACGGTGTGAAGAAAGTGGATAGGGAGACATTTTTTCTCCCTCTCTCATAATACTAGACCCCAATGGGGTCATCCCATGAAGCTGGTTTTTGGGAGATTCAGGACAGATAAAAGGAAGGACTTCTCCACAGAGCACATAGTTAAACTATGGAATTCGCTCCCACAAGACATAGTGATGGCCTCCAATTTGGATGACTTTAAAACGGTTGTAACTTGTATGCGACCTCCAATATCAGGGGCTAGATGCCTTTGTATACCAGTTGCTGGGAAAAATAGGTGGGGGGGGGCTGTTGCACCCATGTCTTCCATGTGAGTTTCCTATAGGCAGCTGGTTGGCCACCATATGAACAGAATGGTGGACCAGATGGACCCTTGGTCCAGCATGGCCCTTCTTATGTTCTTAGGGCACATAGTCACCTTCTGGGGGCACTGCAGAGCCCTCCAGACTGGTGGATCTCCCAGGGCTGGGTCCTTGCTCGAAAGGATAAAAGTGCCTGGGCCTAGAATCTTGAAAGGGGAAGTGCTGGTCTGGGCAGCTCTGCGGTGGCCTCTCCCTGCGGCTTGTACCTGCTGTTGCCTTCCTCGCAAGGGAAGTACTTGCAAGAAGGCTAGATGATGAACCTCACCCAGGACACTGTCAAACCTGGTGTCAGGCAGTGGTGTAATGGTGTATCTTGAACTACAGTTGCTCATCATGACATCCCCATAGCCATGCCCCCAAGGAGAGACTAAAAATTCAAGCAGCTATGCTGATCCTTATCAACAAATGAGTTCTAGCCATTTTATTTCCAACAGAAGAAGGTCTTTTGTAAAGCTAATGGGTCTTAATTGCCCATTCCAGACTAAGCCAGAAACATTCTTTGTCCCCACGAGCCCTGGCTCTGTTACACCACTGGTGATTTGCCTGGTTAGCGGTCTATCTCCAGCAGGGATGTTGGATGGAGAACTGGGCTTCTTAGCCCCTCATTCTATGCAGAGTTACTTTTTCCAGAGTACCCTGGAAAAAGGAAATAAATGCTCGAATTTGTAGGAGGGATATGCCCTCAGTTTCTGCAGGAGCACTGACAAATGGTCATTTTTGCAGCCCGTTATGTGCCTACAGAATTGCAAGATCCATAGGCTATTTATATCCAAAAGGCACTTGCTACAGAAAGACAGAGTGGGGAATAAGAAAGTAGAGAGAAAATGTTTGTGCAATGGAGTAGCACGGAGATACAGATTGAAGAACACCCAGGTAATGCTACAAACAGGGGATGAGTGCATACAACAAGGCCATTGAACCTGGAAAGAGTGTAAAGCATCCTGCTGATGAGCTGAATTTAAAAGTGCTAATTCTATTCTGCAGGGTAGTGGAGAAAGACCTCCGCCTCTTTGTTTATTTCTCACAAAGAAGCTGTTTATAGAATAACTTCTTAAGTGGTTGCAAGGAGGTTTTTGGCACCTTGAGGGAGCCAAGATGTTGGGGAATAAAGTTTGCAAAGCTCCTGCAGCTCCTGTTCTGGCTGAATAGAAATATTTCCTTTTTTAACAAAGTAAAGTGAAGACAGAAGCACCACTTTGCTATCAAGAGCTGCTATATAATACCGAACTACAAATCAGGGAGTCCTTAGTTCAAATTCTGTCTCTGCTTTGAACTCTCAAGATGTCCTTAGGCAAGTCCCTCTCTTTCTCAGGTGCAATTTACCCTTTGCGATTTGGGGAAAATAACACTGACCTATCTTACAGTCCTTTTGAAAGGAGTCCAAGATAATGTATGTGAAGTGCTTGAACACTTGATCATGCTTGTAACAGTTAATTTTTTAGGCCTGGTTTGCATGTAATGACAACCCAGAGTATGGGTTGTCACTGAATCATGGGTTGTCGTAATGTGCAAGCCCTAGTTTAACTAGGGGTTGTTAACTATGAACAACTGAGAAAGAGAACCCTTGGTTTGTTGTTGGGTTGTGAACTCTGGCTTGTTCATGGTTAACAACCCAGAGTTGAACCATAATGCAGGGTTTGCATGTAACAAGAACCCATGATTCAATGACAACCTGTGATTCAACCTGTACTCTGGGTTATTGTTATGTTTGAACCAGGTCTGTGGTTGCAATCTTATACACAGTTACCTGGGAGTAAGCCCTGTTGAACTCAGTGGAGCGTACTTCTGAGTAGACATGCACTGTTAGCGATGCTGTCTTATTTGGGACATTAACCTTTGAAATGGGTGATTTATGAACATGTCCTAAAGTCACATGGGGACTCTTAGAGCAGAGGAAGGCTTGAGACTGCTGTGCAAACAGCTGACTAACTCAGCAGACTGAAGTGGTGTTTTATGCCAGACCTCATTCAGTGGCTTACATATTCATGAACACAAAATCTTTATAGTGCAATAAGTTTGTTAGTTCATTTTATTTATGAAAAAAACCTAGGCTGGCTGAGACCAGGGTGATTGTAGTCCTTATAATATATATTTAAAATATTTTAAAGCTGGAGTTTAGGGCCAAACCCTCACAAAACAACTTTCAGCATATTAACATAAAATCACAATAAAACAAAAGCATAAAACATTTTTAAAAGTGCAAAAGCAGCACAAAAGGCAGCAATAAAGATCAATAATAAAATAGCAGCAAAACAAGAATAGCAATATCCAGTTCACCAGCACAATATCAGTAAAATGAATAAAATAATTCAGCACAAGAACTATTAGCAGCAGCAAAATATACTCATGAAGAAAGAACTATTTGGAACAAACAGGTATTTAATGCCTGCTTGAAGGCTTGCAATGATGGGGCCATATGAACCTACATTGGAATAGAATTCCATAAACTTGGGGCCAACACCAAAAAGGCCCTCTAGGACTAGAAAGATCTGGGTTCAGTCCCCCATGAACATGAAGCTCACTGTGTGACCTTAGGCCAGCCTCCACCTTTCATCCTGACCTATCTCACTGGGCTGTTGTGAGGATAGCATTGGGAGAGGAAAAGCAGAGCAATCTACCCTGCTCTGAGGTCACTGGAAGACAGCTGGGATAAACATGGAATAAATATTATATGGATCTCCACTGGGTGTGTTTATGCATGCAATTCATTTCAATTCAAAATTCTACCCTTTCCAAAGTCTTGGAACAAACAATGTTACTGCTATAGTATATTCTACTAAAGCTCTACTAATTCAGCAGCCCCAAATAAAATAGTCTCGGAACACACTGAAAATGCTTAAGTTTTCACAAGCAGCAACCAAAAAGCAATGCTCTGCATGGCCTTGCTGACTGGACATGGCAGACATAGTGGTTGATTCTGAAGCTGATTCTGAAGATCCTGAAAAAAGAGACATGGCAGAGGAGGAGAGTATGTTAGTGTGGTTTTACTGTGGGTCAATGGCCATTTTGAAATTGGCAATGAGCTGCCCTCCTGATGATGGGATTATTTAGTAATGATGCATCCTGTTAGAAACACAGTTAGCAGAGAAAAACAAAATGGCAAAACAGAATGAGCTTTTACCAGTCCCACATGTTCACAGGCTTAGCCCAATAAAGGAGAACACACCTTTCTTTGGTGAAGAAAAGGTGAAATGGTTTTACTCACAAATAAACGTACACATACAATGCAGGTACAGTGTAGAGTTTCAAAACGAGTTTGTTCATTCCATTTTGTGTCCCATTACACCAGCAGGAGTGAGAGTGCAAACACACATGCCCCCAGCAATGGTGGAAGTCAGAGAGGGGGTGGGGGAGGAAGAGCAAAGGGAAGAAATCACAGGAAACCACATTGTAGGCTATAGAGATCCTAAGGCTAGTTGTGGTCAACATTCCCATGAACTAACTAACTGCAACACTGCCCCCTTCCAGTAATTTGCAGATGAGGTTGCAATATTCCCAACACTGCTAAACCCTAAAGCTTGGGTGCAGAACACCAGCCGGCTGGCCTATTCCAATCTGCCAGATTCCTCAGTCTGACCCATGGAGTCTTCTTGAGTTCCTCCAGGGAAGCATGGCTTGGTGGATTCCCCCCAGAGGAATCCCCACAGTTAACAGCAGAGTTGCAGGTGGTGGGGAATTGTTCAGTGCTAGGGAGACTTGGCACCGCTCTTCCCATTCAATGGGAAAGGTGAGAGGCATGCAGAAGAGGCACGAAACTCAGCCATGGCTCCAGAAGCCACCCCTCCTGGTGCTGCCCGAATCTGTTGTTCATGAACTGCTTGTCATCTCCATTGGGGTGCCAAGTGTCTCTTTCTTCATGCAGCATGGAGAGAGTGAAAATGGGTGTGGCAATTATGTCAGTGGGCATGACCACACCTACTGGCATTGGTGGGGCCATGGAACCATTCTGGGTTTCACTCTAAACCAGTTAGATCTCCAAAGGAGCTATCCAAGGTGCTGAACCCTTCCCCACAAAAGGTTCTGCGCATTGGATAACTCCTTTAGAGTACTGGCTAATTCCGACTGAAACCCATACTGGATTCACAGCCCCACTGAAATCGGAGCCACCAGCCTCCACTGATTGACATCATCTAGTCTACAGAGGGACTGGTGGAAGGCAATTCTCCACCATCACCACTACAATTTTGTTCTGCACCCCTGCCCTTTGGGGTGGGACCAGTGGTAGAGAACTGCATCCTCTACTATGGTCCCAGGTTCAATCCCTGGCATCTCCAGTTAAAAACAAAAACAAAAACAGATTAGGTAGCCATTCTGAATCAGTGCCTGGGCACAGTAATGGACTGGATGAGGGCCAATAAACTGAGACTCAATCCAGACAAGACACAAGATGGAGGTACTGTTAGTTGGTGGTTCGTCTTCCCAGCTAGGTGACGTTCAACCCATTCTGGCTGGGGTTGCACTCCCTGTAAAGGATCAGGTTCATAGTTTGGGGGTGCTCTTGGACCCAGAATGATCACCTGAGGCACAGGTGGACTCGGTGGCATAGAGCACCTTTTATCGGCTTAGGCTGATATACCAACTATGCCCTTATCTGAACTCGAGATGGACGGATTCCCTCCCTTCTGGTCCATGGGGAATCTGCCTGCAGGGGGGAGGCGATCCGTTCCTCCCCCTGGAATCCTCTTCGGCCAGCTCTGCTCTGCAGCGATTCCGCGGAGCCGCTGGCCAGCTCCAAAGCACCAGCGATACGGCCGCCATGCCATATCGCTGGCTGAAGGGGACTGACTGCGGGCGCAAATGGCATCCAGGATGCCATTTGCGGCCGTAAATACCTTAGTTTAAGGTAAATGCAGCCGTAAATGGCTGCATTTAGCTTAAACTAAGACCTTTATGGCCGCAAATGGCATCCTGGACACCATTTGCATCCGCAGTCAGTCCCCTTCAGCCAGTGATAAGGCATGGCGGCCGTATCGCTGGCAATGTGGAGCTGGAGGATCTGTCCGAAGACGATTCTGCAGGGAGGCGGAGGTAAGTGTTCCGTTCCACCATGGACTCGGGTGTGTGTGTGTATTCTTTAGAATTCAGCCTCATTGGAGTCTGTGTCTGTGGCGGAATTCTCCGCCATCCCTAATCTGAACAGAGATAACCTAGCTACAGCGATCCATGTACTGATAACCTCTCATCTGGATTAGTGCAATGAGTTATACTCATGGGGTTGCCTTTGAAAATGATCTGGAAACTTCAGCTGGTCCAAAACAAGGCAGTGAGATTGTTGACAGGGACTGGCCAACGAGATCATATTATGCCAGTAATTTCCCAGTTGCACCGGCTGTCAGTCAATGTCCAGCTCTGATTCAAACAAAGTGCTGGTATTACCATTCAGAGCCCTAAACGGCTTGGCGCCAGGTTATTGGAAGGATCATCTCCTCCCAGATGTACCTGCCCAGACCCTAAGATCATCTTCAGGGATCCTTCTGTGGGAGCCCCTGCCAAAGGAGGTGAGGCGGGTGGCTACCAGGAAGAGGTCCTGCTGTGGCACCCCAGCTGTGGAATGAGCTCCCTAGAGAGGTTCACCTGGCACCCATGTTGTACTCCTTTTGGTGTCAGGTGAAGACCCCCCCCCCCATTTTAGCATTCTAGTCTTTTTGCTCTGTTGTTTTAAATCTGTATTTAAAATCTCTGCATTGCTGCTAGGTTTTATTCTGGTTGTACTTTTATATTGTAGTTTTAAGCTTTTAATTGTAAATTGTTTTGCACTTGTACCTTGAGGTTTTAATTTTTGTGAACCACCCAGAGAGCTTTGGCTATGGGGCAGTATAGAAATGTAATAAATAAATAAATAAATAAATAAATATCAGGTGGCATGTTATGGGAACTATCCATTCCTGCCTGAGAGCCTAGAAAGCTGCTGTGGCCCCAGCTTCCCCAAGCCGATGTCCCGCAGATGTTTTTGACCAACTCTCATCATCTCCAGCCAGCATGGCCAATGGTTGGGAATGCTGCAAATTGTAGTCCAAAACATCTGGAGGGCACCAAGTTGGGGAAGGTTGAAGGAGACAATGCTAGACAAATAGTCTGACCTGGTATAAGGCACTATGATAATTTTCAGGGCACCTAAAGACACCACAGATTATAAAACACAGCAGATTCTTACATGTGTTTTACACTCTGCCTTCTCCGTACTGTGACAGTCCCCCGCCCCCGCCCCTATACACATATGCACAAAACCCAAAGAGAAATCAAATCAGGCAGAGATTTAAGAGAGTCATACAAGAAACCCAATCAAATCATTGCAGAAGGTGGGTCCCAGGGGGATTGCCCGAGAGTTGCTCTCACTTCTGATTGAGTTAGCTCGTCCGCAAACAAAATAAATATGGAATTGCATTTGCTTTGGCAGAATACAGGTGAAATGCGCATTGACACGCGATGCTTAATTTAGGGGGATGAGATTCTGACTCCACCACCTCAAGCAAGTGCTCGCTCTTCCCAGTCATGCAGCTACTTAAAATGAAAAAGAAAAGCAAAAAATAGCACACTTTCCTTTGTTCATTTGAGGCCTAACTTTCTTTCATTCTGCTAAGAAAACAAAAACAAGAATCCAGTAGAATTCAGTCAGTACGACCGGTTGGGAGCTGGAACAAGCACTCCCTTTGGAAAGTTTCACATGCCAGATTTTTGTAGGCATTTAGACTTTGATATGGATATAGGACTGAAGCCTGAGAACCAGCAGAAAGGGACTTTCTTAGCATCTCTTCCCATTTGCCGTACCCACCATTTCCCTGAAAAGTCTCTCTGGTGGTTTGTGGGACTCTCTTGAATAGCACATGGAAAGGGGTGCAGGGGGAAAGGGGAATTTTCCCAAATCAAATGGAGGGACTTTGCGCATACCTGCTGTACAATAGCCTATACTACTCAGGAGAGTCTCTTGACCATCTGTCGAGGCTTTGGGAGGGTGTGACGATGCAAGGGACAGGAAAGGACTGTAAAGCCCCATTCCATAAGCTACGCAGGATACATGCCACAGTATTATGTAAAGCATGCACACAGTCTGCAACACACAGAGGAGAAATAAGGGAACTCATGATATGATGACAACCCATCACATGATGAGAATTTCTTATTAAGACTGAGACAAAATGGGGAGGCTGTTTTTATGAACACTTTGGCAGAGATGAAAAGCATCCTCCTGCACACCCCAACAATAGAAATTTTGGGGGAGTAGATGATAGTGGTGGGGAAATGTTTGGCTACTTAGCCTTGTGATTATAAATGAAAAACAGATTCAACTACATGTCAATATCAGTGAGGGCGTATGAAGTCAATTCAGAGTGGCCAATTCTTTCTGTATGGCATTGCCTTCACTCAGAATTGGCTCAGTTTGCTGTGAGTAGCATTGTCTCATAGTTTCATCTGATGAGCAATATAACATCATGACATCATGATGTCATCATTCTTACTATACGATCCCTGATACTACTGGTGCAATCCAAGCCAAAGAAGCCCTTAAGAATGGTGTCAAAGCAGCTGAACAAAGTAGTAACAACAACTACTAAGAGCTACAAACAGAATGAAAACAATCACACATTTTAATAGGCTAGGGGCGGGACATTTTGACCAAAAGCTATTTGTCACAAATAATGACCCCAGTGAATGGTTGCTGTAATCTTTTATATGCCATAGCCAAGTGTGTGGGGAAACTTTCCATAAGGATGCTAAAACCCATATCGAGCCTAATGTGTAGTCCAGTACTGAAGCACATTCATTTGACATTCTGAGAAAATTCTACATAATTAGGCCAGAGCAGGGGCAGCAATTTGACCTTGGCCGTGCTCTGAAGAGTATTTGGCTTAATGGGTAATCCAGTCCGCCTTTTAAACTGTAATTGGTCACATGCAACCATGGAAGAAAGTATGCACACTACTGCCGTACATAACTGTGGTGCAAACCAGGCCTTTTGGATTTCAGATGTGGTGGTTCAAATCCCGACAGCATGCATTGCATGCAAACCCTGAACATTTTCTCCCACCTCACACTCTTCTTCCAATGCTTTCTTGCCTAAACACATTGCAGGAGAGGAAGGCACCACAAAGGCAGCACTGCATGAATACATGCCTGACGCAGCCTGAAATGCACACACAGCCTGCACTATTTCTTCTAAGGAAAAAGGAGCATATGGGCCACTCTCCTCTACAGGACTGATTTTGCTCATTGTCGAAATGCGGCTACCTGTGGGAAGGAACACAGCAGCTGTTTGCTATCACACCGCACTGCAGTTTAGAACAGGAAATGAAAAACACCCTCTATGGAGCACACTAAAGTGGTTCTGGCAGCCCACTGGTGGATCTTTAAAATGAAAGCTTAGCGTCTGAAGAATCTGAACCTGTGATGAAATTCCTGAGAATGTTTCAGAAACTGCATTCGACTTCCATCTCTAGAGAGGGAGAGGAAGCGGCCGCGACGACAGCTTGAACAATATTCTGAAGTGTGGAATAGCTCAGAACCCTTCCATTCATTGAGCCAAAACATTAACTCTGATGCCATGTCAACTTTGTACTCCCCAAAGCAGGTGGCAACTTCTCTTATGGGAGGTGCAAGCAGTCACTGGGAAGGTAAGCATTTATTTCTCCCTGCTGCCTAATATGGTATTTCACATTATTAATGATTAATTTATACTGCCATGGACCATGCTATGCTGCTATTCAAAGCTTTTTACCTTTGGCATGGCAGGATTCCAAACAATGAACCCAGTTAATGGGTCATCTTGAGAGAGATTGTTTCGGTCATTTGGATGGTCAGCTCATACGTCCACGCATAGAAGGAAGGAAGGAGGAAGTTATGGAATAGGTTACTTGGAAAGGGGAGGCAGTTTTGAATTTGGTGGGAGAAGATAAAACAGTTCTGAGTGTGGGAGCTGTTTGGGAATAGTTGCTAAGAGGTTGCTGGCTAGCAGTAATGATATCACCACAGTTCATAATAACCTGTCTTGAAATACCAATTTGTTTTGTACCTAACACTCAACTGCATTATAAATCAAGCAACATTTTTACCCCCAACTTCTTTGGTTCTGAATGTCATCTAAGCACCTTCCGCCCGACTTGGCCCCCTGGAACACCACCAGCAGCAGCATCTCAGGCACCAGGAACCTTGGGAAATATAGTATGAACATCCAGAGCCCTGGGAACTACACATCCATTTGCTGGGAAAATAGCTTAGGGTGCAATCCTATGGCCACTAGACTGTGGCTAGATGGCCATAGGAGTTTTCATTTTTCGGGAACCGACCTCAGAGCCAGCAGTCCGAGGTCGGTTCCCAGAAAACTGCCTCCCTGCCGCCTTATAGGCAGTGCAGTTTGTCCCTGGCTCCACGCTTGGAAGAGCAGCATGGACAAGGGGGGAAAGGGGCATTCCTGGAGGCAGGGAAGGGAGGGGATGGCAAAAGCACCAGTACAATGCTTCCTATGCACCATCTGGCCTCCCTTCCCACTCTGAGCTGCCCCGGCTAGACAGCCAAAATTGGCTGTCTAGCCGTGAATGCAGGGCGGTTGGACCATGGAACAGAAGATCCCCTCCGCACTCCACCCACACTACATTAGATAGTTGGTCGCCTCTGAGTTCGGAGGCAGCCGTCTATCCCCATAGGATTGCACTCTCCATTTGCTAAGTCCAATTCTAAATTGATTTGAGGACAGTTGACCCCTAACTAGTCTAGCAGAAGCAGCTTTTAAGATCTTAAGTGCAAGCACTGCCTCCACGCATGTCTATTTGCTTCCCACCTACTCTACCTGTATATTTCTAAACATATGTATATTAGCAAAAAACCACATTGCTCCAACAGGGAAAACCATAGAATTGTTATCATTGTGGTTATTTTAGCCACCATGGTCTACGGCATGTGGAGCAGCTTGGAAATCCAAATAACTAAGGCCGCATTCCTAAGCATGGCTATTGAGGAGTAAGTCACCCCAAACTTTGCAGCAATAAACATATTTGGAATGGCGACTCACTGTAAATATCAACCTAAAGGTTAGACAGGTGATCCATGTGATGATTATCTTATCCCCAGCTTCCTTCCCCATTGATTTGCCTGAAAGCTGAATAACAGCAAAAATGACAGAGATTCCAAAAAAGACAAGTGTTGTTAAAATACACAGGAACAGATTAAAATTCACTGAAAGACACATACACACAAGATAGGTAGACTAACAACTGAGTAATTTCAAAATATATTTAGTGCTAAACGTTTTGGCTTCTGCCCTAATCAGTAGCTGTGATGTTAAATGGATACCAAGAGTGGTAGTTTGGAATGCTGGGAGACGAAAATTCCAAAGAAGAAAAAAACAGAGGCCTGAATGGTATAAAAGTTATGAATTGTCCTCAAGGTTAAAACCATATGAGCTAAGAATTCTGAGTCTGTAGATTCAGAAATTTTCCTTTCTATTGTATGCACAGATATTCTCCTCCTGATGTGAGATTGTTGGGAATATTGCAAGTTACTGGAAGGGGCAGGGTTAGTTCTTGGGAATTTTGACCACAGGTAGCCTAAGGATCCCCTTCATGGATCACTGCCTTGTTGTGGCGAAGGGGCTTGCGTAACTCAGTGAAGCCATAAGCTATGCCGTGCAGGGCCACCCAAGACGGACAGGTCATGGCAGACAGTTCTGACAAAATGTGGTCCACTGGAGAAGGAAATGGCAACCCACTCCAGTATTCTTGCCAAGAAAACCCCATGGAACGTATCACAAGGCTAAAAGAGATGATGCCGGAAGATGAGCCCCTCAGGTCGGAAGGTGTCCAATATACTACTGGGGAAGAGCAGACGGTATTTCCACGTAGCGCCAGAAAGAGTGAAGCGGCTGGGCCAAAGCCGAAAGGACACTCAGCTGTGGATGTGTCTGGTGGTGAAAAGAAAATCCGATGCTGTAAAGAACAATATTGTTTAGGAACCTGGAATGTTAGATCAATGAATCAAGGTAAGCTGGAGGTGGTCAAACATGAGATGGCAAGATTGAACATCGACATCTTGGGAATCAGTGAACTAAAATGGACAGGAATGGGTGAATTTAATTCAGGTGACCATCATATCTACTATTGTGGGCAAGAATCCCTTAGAAGAAATGGAGTAGCACTCATAGTCAAGAAAAGGGTGGGAAAAGCAGTACTGGGGTACAATCTTAAAAATGATAGAATGATCTCAGTACGAATCCAAGGCAAACCATTCAACATCACAGTAATTCAAGTCTATGCCCCAACCACTGATGCCGAAGAAGCTGAGGTTGATCGGTTCTATAAAGACCTCCAACACCTTCTAGAACTAACACCAAAAAAAGATGTCCTCTTCATCATAAGGGACTGGAATGCTAAAGTAGGAAGTCAAGAAATCACTGGGATAATAGGCAGGCATGGCCTTGGTGTACAAAATAAAGCAGGACAAAGGCTAATAGGGTTTTGCCAAGAGAACACGCTGATCATAGCAAACACTCTTTTCCAACAGCACAAGAGACGACTCTACACATGGACATCACCAGATGGTCAATATCGAAATCAGATTGTTTATGTACTTTGCAGCCAAAGATGGAGAAGCTCCATACAGTCAGTCAAAACAAGACCTGGAGCTGACTGTGGCTCAGATCATGAGCTGCTTCTTGCAAAATTTTGGCTGAAATTGAAGAATGTAGGGAAAACCACTAAACCATTCAGGTATGACCTAAATCATATTCCTTATGAATATACAGTGGAGGTGAGGAATAGATTTAAGGGATTAGACCTGATAGACAGAGTGCCTGAGGAACTATGGACGGAGGTCCGTAACATTGTTCAGGAGGCAGCAACTCAATCCATCCCAAAGAAAAAGAAATGCAAGAAAGCCAAGTGGCTGTCTGATGAGGCTTTACAAGTAGCTGAGGAAAGAAGGGAAGCAAAAAGCAAGGGAGAAAGGGGAAGATATATCCAACTGAATGCAGAGTTCCAGAGAATAGCAAGGAGAGACAAGAAGGCCTTCTTAAATGAACAATGTGAGGAAATTGAGGAAAACAACAGAATGGGAAAGACTAGAGATCTCTTCAAGAAAATTGGAGATCTCAAGGGAATGTTTTGTGCAAAGACGGACATGATAAAGGACAAAGAAGGCAGGGACCTCACAGAAGCAGATGAGATTAAGAAGAGGTGGAAAGAATACACAGAAGAACTATTCAGGAAAGATCTTAATGTCCTTGATAGCCATGATAGTAATGTCCTCGATAGCCATGATAGTGCGGTCACTGAACTTGAGCCGGACATCCTCAAGAGTGAAGTCAAGTGGGCCTTAGTAAGCATTAGTAACAACAAAGCTAGAGGAGATGACAGTATTCCAGCTGAGCTATTTAAAATCCTAAAAGATGATGCTGTTCAAGTGCTGCATTCAATATGCCAACAAATTTGGAACACTCAGCAATGGCCGCAAGACTGGAAAAGGTCAGTTTACATTCCAATTCTAAAGAAGGGCAACGCCAAAGAGTGTTCAAACTACCGCACAATTGCGCTCATTTCACATGCCAGCAAGGTGATGCTCAAAATCCTACAAGATAGGCTTCAGCAGTATGCAAACCGAGAACTACCGGAAGTACAAGCTGTGTTTCGAAGAGGCAGAGAAACTAGAGATCAAATCGCCAACATTCGCTGCATCATGGAGAAAGCAAGAGAATTCCAGAAAAAGTCTATTTCTGCTTCATTGACTACGCTAAAGCCTTTGATTGTGTGGATCACAACAAACTCTGGCAAATTCTTAAAGTGATGGGAGTACCAGACCACCTTACCTGTCTCCTGAGAAACCTGTACAAGGGTCAAGAAGCAACAGTAAGAACCGGACATGGAACAACCGATTGGTTCAAAATTGAGAAAGGAGTACGACAAGGCTGCATATTGTCACCCTGCTTATTTAACTTATATGCAGAGTACATCATGAGAAACGCCGGGTTGGATGAATCACAGGTCAGAATTAAGATTGCTGGGAGAATTATCAACAACCTCCGATATGCAGACGATACCACCCTAATGGCAGAAAGTGAAGAGGATCTAAAGAGGCTCTTGTTGAGGGTGAAAGAGGAGAGTGCAAAAGCTGGTTTGAAACTCAACATTAAAAAAACGAAGATCATGGCATCTGGCCCTATCACTTCCTGGCATATAGAAGGGGAAGAAATGGAAGCAGTGACAGATTTTACTTTCTTGGGCTCCAAGATCACCGCAGACGGTGACTGTAGCCATGAAATTAAAAGATGCTTGCTCCTTGGGAGGAAAGCTATGGCAAACCTAGACAGCATAGTAAGAAGCAGAGACATCGCCTTGCCAACAAAGGTCCGTCTAATCAAAGCTATGGTTTTCCCAGTAGCAATGTATGGCTGTGAGAGCTGGACTATAAGGAAGGCTGAGCGCCGAAGAATTGATGCTTTCGAACTGTGGTGCTGGAGAAGACTCTTACGAGTCCCCTGGACTGCAAGGAAGTCCAATCAGTCAATCCTAAAGGAAATCAACCCTGAGTGCTCATTGGAAGGACAGATACTGAAGCTGAAGCTCAAATATTTTGGCCACCTAATGCGAAGAGAAAACTCTCTGGAAAAGACCCTGATGCTGGGAAAGACTGAAGGCAAAAGGAGAAGGGGACGGCAGAGGATGAGATGGCTAGATAGCATCACCGATGCAATGAATATGAACCTGAGCACACTCCGGGAGAGTGCGCAGGACAGGAAGGCCTGGTGTGCTACTGCTATGGTCCATGGGGTCACGAACAGTCGGACACGACTGAACGACTGAACAACAACAAAGCCTTAGGATCTCTATAGTCTACAGTGTGGTTTCCTGTGCTCCTCCCCTTGCTTCCTGCACCCCTCTCTGACCTTCTCTGGTGCTGGGTGAATGCATGTCTGCTCTCTCTCCTGCCAGTGTTATAGAACACATAGAAGTGGACTGAACAAACTTTGTCTGAAACTATGTGCTGTACCTGCATTTTTATGCAAGAAACTGTGAGTAAACCATTTTACCTTTTCTTCACTAAAGAAGGGAGTGGTCTCTGTTGTTGTTGTTTTTTTTTTAGCCTTGTGTGCATGTGGGCCTGGTAAACACTCATTCTGTTCTGCCTTTTATTTTCCTTTGCTAACTATCTTTTTAAAAGAAGGAAGCAATACCAAATAATTCCCATCAATGATCGCATTGAAAAAACATTGCATTTATTAGTGACATGATCCTACCAACAAATCATGCAAACTCCCTTCTTTCCAGCTACCCACTGGAAGGGGTAACTAGACCAACAATCAGGCATTCCTCTAATATGACTGGACTATTGAGAGTCATTGTAGTGAAGTGGTTAGAATGTCTGGCTAGGACCAGGGAGTCCCAGGTTCATTTCCCCACTTAGTCATAACGTTCATTGGGAGACCTTCGGCAAGACAATATCTCTCAGTCTAACCTACCTAAATGGTTGTTATGAGGATAAGAGGGGGAGGAGGAACCATGTATGGTACCCTGAATTACTTGAATGAAGGGTGGGATAAAAATGAAATAGGTAAGAAATAACTTGACCTTATCCAGCCTTAGCTTATGTCTAAAAGTTTGTGGCAGTAGCTGGATCTCACCCATTCCTTTGCCTGTGCAGAGTTTTCCCTTCCTACACAGTTAATGTGGATATCCTTGGAGTTCGGGGAAGGCACACACTATGTAGGACAGGAAGGCCTGGCGTGCTATGGTCCATGGGGTCACGAAGAGTCGGACACGACTGAACGACTGAACAACAACAACAACACACTATGTGCTGTTTTGTGCATGTATACCTATGAGGCACCATGTAATCAGCACAATTGTTGCCAATGTAATGTAACACACAGTCAAATAAGAGGACAGCAAGATAATATTTTCGAGATGAAACAGTGGTTTAATGTATACATTTCTTTCTGTGGTTTCTGAAGGATCACATTCCTTTAAACAATAATAATTCAGGTAACAGAAATTCTAAGCATTCACCTTACCACCCACACAGAGAAATGTATTACTGCATAAAGGTTGCATTAAAAATAAATACAAACTAAATGCACAAAGTTATTCTGCCAAGGATAGTCACCATTGTAATGTCAAAGACGGATGTAGGGAAAATATTGGAAGATAAGCGAATGAGTAAACAAATGAAAAAAACGAACCCCTATTTGCAAATAAGCTTGTTTGGAAAGATGTTGAGTGACAGCTGCATGCCATTAAAAAAACGCAGATAAAATAAATCTCAACTTTTGTGCTCAGAAAGATATATGGAATCTCTCTTTCTGGCAATACTTAGCTTTATCATACATATACAGTATTGCCATGTTTACCCACAAACTTTCTTTTTCTTTATTCTTTTACGAAGCAATCCTATGGGGATAGGCAGCCACCTACAAACTCAGAGGTGACCGCCTATCCAGTGCAGGGTGGGTGGAGTGCACAGTTCTTCACCTTCACACTCCAGCCACCCTGCATTCGTGGCGAGATGGCCAATTTTGGCTATCTAGCCACAGCATTTTGGAGCAGGGGCGGGGGGCAGCCAGACAACACATAGGGAATATTGTACTGGCCCTTCCGAGGTCCCCGCACCTCACCTCCCCAGGAATGCCCCCTTTCCTCCCACTCCGTGTAGCTCTTATGAGCGTGGTACCCGGGATGATCCGTACTACCTATGAGGTGGGGGGGAGGGGGGGGAGGCAGTTTTCTGGGAACTGACCTCTGAGCACGGGCTCTGAGGTCGGTTCCCGAAAATGGAATAATCCTATGGCCGTCCAGCCACTGTCTAGCGGCCATAGGATCGCGCCCTTAGTGCTGCAATACCACCATGTTTAAAGGCACAGTTCAAAATGGACTTGACAGCAGGAGCTTTGTTTTGAACTACAGACATCTCTGATCTGGTGCTAAGTTTCTGGTGGTTGTTCTGATGGCTCATGATACCCACATAACCTGAAGGACATGAGGTTGAGAAGAGATACCTCTTCTCAAAACAGAGCATCTACATAGGAAACACAGGAAGCTGTCTTCTACTGAATCAGACCCTTGGTCCATGTAGCCCAGTATTGCCAACACTGACTGGCAGCAGCTCTCCAGGGTTTCAGGCAGGAATTTTCCCAGCCCAACCTGGAGATGCTGGGGATTGAACCTGGGACCTTCTGCATGCAAAGGATGTATTCTACTATTGAGTCATGGGCTCTCCCTCTATTAGATTACCTTCAAATGTCTTGATGTTCTATAAGCCTATGCAGAATTTAGGCTAGCTGAGAGCAAGATCCAGCTACAAATCCCATGCTAGTCTTGGATGCTGTATTTCTGTCTTAAGTGTGGAAGAGGCCACGACCAGTACAGGAGGAAGACCCTGTTGCATGGGTGTTCACTCCATTCAAATGGTTCTTGCACATATATCTTGATTATTGCTAAAGTAGGAGTTCATTTCTTGTCCTATGGACTGGGAGGGGTCACCAAACTGGGAACAAGCAGAATTATGCCCCTTCTCCCAACCCCCATTGCATCTGGCCTTGTGGGGAGGCAGGGCACTACAGAAGCACATGTTGTCTGCACATATGTAAACAGCATGGGGCAGGAGGGCTTATAAGCCCAGCACCCATCCCTCACCAGCCGCGTATGAATAATCTAAGCTCTCACCTATCCTGTGTCCTCCTGTGTAGGAGCAGGCAGTTGTGGAAGGGCTGAGCAGGAATCTTTTGCCTGGTGACCAGATTGGCAAGAGGGAAATGGCGCAACTTTTTCCCCTACTCTACACTGTTTCTCAAGGGGATTGGCAGCTAGTGTGGTGTTGTACCTAAATAGTTTAAGCAAGCCAGTCACAACAGCAGTGCAATGCAGGAGAGTATACTGTAAAGTAGGGATTGTCCATCACTGGGAAATCTAGTTCTTTTTTGGGCTCATTGGAGTTCTACGGCATGTACAACTTGCTTTGTATTTGAACTCTGAGCTATGGGCTTTTCCTAGAACTCTCGTAACTTTGTTGCACATTTTTTGGCAAGTACAGCAATTTGCGCAAATTTCTGAGGAATTTGTGCAAATCTCTAAGCAACTTGTGCAAATTTCTGAGCGATGTGTGCAACTTGCTCAGAAATTTGTGCAAATTGTGGAACTTACAAACACATACAAAATGACCAGAAAATCCATGAACTGGCTCGACTCACTGCAGACCAAGTTGGGCACCGCAGTGGGAATGGGGACAAAGTCTGATGGGCCGAACCTAGGAAAACTCATTGAATTCCACCACTAACCCCCAATAGTTTTCTCTGACATCCCTATTCTAAAGGCATCACTGATAAGCACTCAGAAGTACTGGGATGGAGAAAGAAGATTCCCTAGACAAAGGAATCTTTTGGGGGCTTGCCTGGATCACACTCTCAGAGTCTTGGATGGGTAGCAGTGCTAGAAGCCCTCCCTCAACATCAGAAAGGTGTAGCCAGTTCTGCAACTAACAAATTTTAAACTCTGTACTTAATAGTCATATAGGGGGCCCCTTTAGACAGCCATATCGATTACTTCAGTTGTGAAGTTGTGACTTACATTTGTCTGCCCCAGCCACAACTGTCATTCCATGTTTTACAACTGTTTCTATATACCTGACATGTTAGAGCAAACCAAAACAACTGTCTGCCAACCATGATTAAAAATACACTAATACCCTGAGCATGTTCAGTTTCAGATTTTAAACTCACTCATAACACCATCATGTGTTACAGGAATCACATGGATTTGCTTCTGCTGCCCTGATGGTAAACACATTTACTTGGCAATAGACACCATTTTGATGTAGAAAAGGATAATATATTTTAAAAGTAACATGGGCATTTGTAACCATGAACATGCCCAGGCAGCTGCCCCAGACTATAAAATCTTTATAAAAATAAGAAGGGAGGATACCAGAGCAACATTAGCCCAGGTGGGACCTGGCATACCCATGCCAACCCAGGTGCTGACTTCAGGCCTGTTTGCCACTGCCCCATCATGTGCCTCTCTCTGGGTAGTCATCTGCCCCTGTCGTGGAGCCTGGATTTTGTCCCTGAGGACCAGCCCTGGCTGCACCACTGGATGTAGCATAATGGCATAGAAGCAGGCACTAAACTGTTTCCAGCTCAGGGCAAGGTCAGTCTTGCTAAGTAGGGTTAGTTAATAGTTTCAAGATCACTCCTGCCTTAGCCAGTTTCTACACAGCTTATACCTACGATTGTACAGATTTTGTAAACTCTGTTCCATCTGCATTTTATGGATTGTCAGGTGCCCTTCGTTCCAGCTTCTGCTCATTGGCGGAATCAGATCTTTTCCAGTTTCCTGGATTTGTGCAAATTCGCGAAAATGTGCAAATCCCCCCAAACGCTCAGCCTCCTCCAATGCATATTCTCATGTTGAGGAATGCACATTTTTGGCCGGTTTTTAATTGTATGTATTTTTCTGTGACTAAGTTTGTGTAAAATTCCAGAAAATAAAACAAAACAAAACACCCAGTCCAGAAGTCCACAGATTCCATGCGATTCGGGAAAAGCCAGTCCGCTGTGGAATCTGTGGGTTGGAGTCATAGCAGTCTGAACTCATTTGATTCCATTGTGGATTTCTCCAACATCTCTACTTATACCACTCATAACAGTTCACCACTGTTACAAGTTAATAAAGCAGTGGGCCCTAGTTAACCCAATGGAAGTGTCTTGCCTCTTTATTCCAGGTGTGAGCACAGCTATGGATGTAGGAAGCTGCCTTATACAGGATCAGACCGTTGGTTCATCTAGCCCAGTATTGTTGACATGGACCGCTAGTAGGTCTCCAGGGTTTCAGGCAGGATTCTTTCCTAGCCCTACCTGGAGATGCTGGGGATCAAACCTGGGACCTTCTGCATGCAAAGCAAGGGCTCTCCCACTGAGTTACAGCCCCTTCCTGACTGCTTGGTTCACTCCACAATATTTGGCAGCAGCACCAAATGAATACATTGTTTTCCAGCAAACCTCTGGAGTGGATTGCAAAATTGTAGGGAGGAACTCAGAGTGACCTGGAGACATACCCATCACCTATTGGATTAAACAATAGAGAATAAATTGCAACTTCATAATAATACAAGTTCTGTATACATGTGGAATTATTTTCTACTTTACAAGATAGTGAAACATACAATGGATTTTTTTATTATTTCTAGAAATAGAATTCTTAACATTGCCAAGGCTCTGAAAAGTTTCCATGATTGTGGCAGCATAACTTTACATAATAAGTGACTATTGCATCTTTTCTGTACCTATTTTTTTTGGAGGTTTCGATCAGGCAGGACGACCATAGCAGCTGCTTTGCTGAATGGAATCAGAAATAGAGCTTGTTACAAAATTGGGAGTAGCCGCTTAGAAATCCCATTTGTTAGAAAGCTATTTTTTCTCCTTGTGGAGTTCTTGAAAGGCTACCATGAGAACAAGGAGGGGAAAGAAAGAAAGAAAGAAAGAAAGAAAGAAAGAAGAGATTGCAGGGGGGTGCCCTTTAACGGATTGCCACAGTTCACAGATACAATGTTTTGGGGGCAATTTCTGTCTGTGTGCCTAAATACAATAATCTTGATCCACTAAAGAATCACTGAGATCATGGCTGGCAATGGAAGAATCATTACATCAGTGTTGAAAAGTACTGATAAAAAATACTAAACTATTGGGAGGTGCCACCACTGTAATACAGCCAAAGGGGCAGTTAGCAATCTGAAGCCTTGCACAACCAACACACAAGTGAACATCGGAAAATTACTGCAAAAGAAAGCTGCCTTCTACCAGGTCAGTTTATTTGTCTATCTAGCTCAGTATTGTATCTGAATGGAAATGGCTCCCCAGGGTCCAAAGCAGAGGTCTCTCCCATCAGCTGCTAGTTGATCCTTTCAACCAGGGCAGTCAGGTATTGAACCAGGAGACTTCCTCATGCAAAGCATGTGCGCTACCACTGAACTATGGTCCATTGCCAAATCAATCAATGCTGAGGAGATGGCACCAGCAGACCACCAGAGCACAGTTTTGTTATCCCAGAAGAGTCACAGCAATCTTCTTTTCAGATGTTCTGGGGATGAAGGAACTCCACATTGCCAATGAACACATGTATGCTAAGAAGCAGAAACACACATATCACATTGCTTGGGTTGGATCTAGATTTAGTCATACTTAAGTAGACCCACCAAAATTTCAATACAATCAGTACAATAAAGCTTGTATTGAAATTTCAGTGGGTGTACTCTAAGTATGGATCCAACCCCTTGTGTATGTGTAGGCATTTCTCCACTGAATCAGGAACCCCAGAAAGGCATGTTTCAGACATGCAATGGAATGGCCTGGTTCACATGACACAGCAACCCAGGGTTTGTATTGCATGACACAGTATGTTGGTGCATGCTTCCCTGTTGCTCCTGCTGTTGGTCATTGCATCTCTGAACCAGGGCCTCTGCCCCAAGAAGCCAGAAAAACAACCCATGGTTTGTTGTTGGGTTATTTCTCTGGATTGTTGGGGGAGAGACAAGACAGAGGTCCATGTTCAAATGCAACAACAAGTAACCCAGGGATGGAACATCTCTGGCTTATTGAGCTGCTCACAGTGAGAGCTATCAGGTAGCATGCATCAGCACACGCATTCATTCATTCATTCATTCATTCATTACATTTCTATAGTGCCCAACAGCTGAAGCTCTCTGGGTGTTTTACAAAGATGAGAAACCATGAAGAATACATTATGTGGAGGCTGGTGGCTCTGATGTCAGTGGGGCAGTGAATCTACTCTGGGTTTCAGTCAGAACCAGCCAGAGCTCAAAAAGAGCTATCCAAGCTCCTTTAGACTTCTGACTGGTTCTGACTGGAACCCAGAGCGGTTCCACTGCCCCGTGACACCAGAGCCTCCAGCCTCCTGTGCATGGTATACAAACCCATTTACATACAAACATAGAAACAGACAGCGCACACACGCGGTCACAATAGCCCAGGATTGCCACCCCCCCCCAAGTCACTGTGTGTATGGCAAGGGGCGGGGTGTGTGTGTGGAGACTGCTGCCCCAACGTATGTGCTGAGCCGCCTCTAGAGTCCAATGAGACCAAAGGGGCTCTGATCATATACAGATATGAGAGCACCAATCTTCAGAATCATCATGGTAGAAGGATGAATGGGTGAATCTGTCAGTTTCATTTGCTCCGACATTCATTAATAAAGCACAACAAAAAGGTTATTTCCATTCCATTTATGGGGGGGGGGGAGTGAATTTGGATAAGTCCTCATTTTAAAAAAGAAAACAAACAAAATTCTTACCCATAAGCACCAACCAAATTCAGAAGGTATAGCTCTACCCAGTACGGAGAGGATTATGTTGTATCTGCCTCCCAGCTAGCTGTTAAAGGATGAGAAGTCTGTCAGAAAAAAACAGGTGGCAACCTTAATTCAGCATTATGAACATGGTTGAATGCACAAGGATTCAACTCCAGGCTTCTAAGAGATAAGCCCCCAAAGCCCTGAACTGGGATGGAGGGACCTGCCAGTTTTGCTTTCTCCCACATTTGAATTTATTTTAAATGTCAAGTTATTTCTGTCCAGTTTATAAAGGTATTTTGCTAAATAATAATTTAAAACCCCCAAATGAAATTCTCGCCCATCTCTAGCTGGAAATTTGTGACCCAATTACCAGGTGCTGTTGTTAAGCCAACCTACTCCTTTGTTTAAGAGACCATAACTTAGCAGTAAGAAAATATCATTTACTTCTTTATTATTTTTATTACACTCAACTTTGGTGGGTTGACAGCAGGCAAGAGATGGAACATGCCCATGCTATCTACTTCTCTTATTTTTGCTTTAAACACATAGGCCTGAAGATTATGATGTTTATACATTTTTAAATCAATGAAGATTGCCTCTATGCTTTGAGCTTGCGGGAGGCTAAGGACCCCAGGACAACTCTTGCCAATTTGAGTCTTCTGGTACCCAGAGGTAAGGCTCACAACTCTGGAATGTCTTTCGCACCCTGCTTTAGCCCAAGGTCTTCCAGCTCTGAATTCTGACCAGGCTACATTAACAGAAAGAGGTGTGTTGAGGCCAGTCCATACAATCAGCAGTATCAAGTACTGTATAAAAGATTATAATGACTGTACTGTATCAGGCTGCAGGTGCATTTGGGATGCATGTTTGAATGTGTGTGTGCATTTTAAAAATTGCCCTGTACAGGGAAAAAAAAACACCAACGGTCCCTGAACATTTCTCCTTGGCCTACTGGGTTCACATAGATCAGGGATGGGGAATTTCTTTCAGCCCAAGGACAGAATTAAATTTTGGAGAAGCTCTCAGGGGGCACATTCCAGTGGCGGGCAGGGTCAAAGGTAAAAAGGGCCCCAAATAGCTGCATATTTTAACTTAAAGCTCTTAGGAGAGGCATTTCAACTGTTTAGAACCGTTTAGAACCGTTTAGAACCGTTTAGAATGGGGGGAAACTGCACAAGACCCAGGAAATCAAACAATAAGTGCTTGGGAAAAGGGTGTGTGGCCATCCTGGGAACTCTGGAGGGGATGCCAGGAAAGCTGGTTTTGGCCCCCAAGCCTGAGATTCCCCATTCCTGACACAGACAGACATAAACAGGGGGAAGTGGGGTAGATGGTAGAGATGTTGAAGAATTCTGTTCAGTCCACAATGTTAAGCAAATCAACCTAACTTGCACTTCCAGGACTAATACACAGACCTGGATTCTGTACTTCTCTGAATTTTGTGATGCAGTCCTCAGCTCAAAAGTGCATACAAAAATCTGTGTTTTAAGGGGAAATGTGTATAAAACTGTATATTTCAGGGGGAAATGCATATAGTTCAATGCTAATTTGCATGCTTTTTTTTAAAAAAAAAATACAGAAAATAAGATGGAAGGGACTTACATGGGAAACTTTCACAGAATGCAAATAGAATAATCTATCCATTCCTAGTAGACCATAAGACCAAGTGTTTAAGGGAGCAGGGACCTTTGGTTAGTTGTGGATGGCAGACCCAAAGGAGTGAAGATCACAGGCTAAGATGTGTCAGGATAGATGGGCAGAAAAAAAGAGGCAGCTTTGAAGCTAAAGTCAAAGAATTTGTGCTGCTTCCCAGGAGGACACGTAGCAAGCTGCCTTACAGCATGTCAGACCATCAGTTGTTCCAGCTCAGTACTGTCTACACCAGGGGCATTGAACCTCTTTCAGCCTGAGGGCTGCATTGCACAAACTGGCCTTGGTGTGCTTGTGGAAAGGTGATGTTGCTGAGGAGGTGTGATGTGTAATCCATGTCCCAGTCGTTTTGAGGGGCTTCATTCTATAATCTCCCAACTATTTTAAGCAGTGGAAATGAACAGTAACCTTGCCAACACATTTACACAGCTCAGAAAGCAGAGTGGTATATGTGGTTGAAGCCAATAGATACAACATGCAGCTGCCTGTTTCTAGGCTCTTTCCCCTGCTGTTCTTTGCTAAGTCAACGTAAGAATTAAATATAAAAACTGGATGGGTCAGTGCACAGATAGGGAGAAAGGAGCTGCCAGGTTTTCAGCCATGGAAGGTTTGTTCCCTGCTCCCTTTAAAGTTCCGTTTGGTTTTTATTTATTGCAGTTGTATCCCTCTCTTCCTCCATGGAGTTCGGGGTGATGAACATGGTGTTATCCCATTTTATCTTCAAAATAGCACTATAAAGTAGTTTAAACAGAGTGAGTGACTTGCCTCAGATCACCGCTTGAGCTCCATGGCTGAACAGGGATTTTAGTTTACTCTCCCTGGTTCAACTTGATCCTATATAGCATGCAAGCTATCAGTGTTTCTAAAGGCATAAGTTGGTCCCAGCTGACCCACAGACATGGGCCAGTATGGGATTTGGATGCAGAATTCCACTGTGGTGTGGGAAACATTTTTCTCCCTCTCTCACACCACTGAAACTCTGGGTCATACAATGGCATTTATTAGCAGGAAAAACAAAAGGAAGTACTTCTTCATGCAATGCACAATTCATTTAAGGAATTCTATGTCATGTAAGGTGTAGTGATAGACATAGCTTTAAAAGGGAACTGAGCAAAAATTCATGGCGGAAAAGCGTATCAATGGCCACTAGTCATGATGGGTATAATACCACCATATTCAGAGGTAATATGCCACTCAGTCCCAGTTCTGGGGGGTGGAGGGAGCAGCAGCATGGGCAAGCTGTTTCCTTCATGGCTTTCTCGTGGCTACTGTGGGAAGTTCTGGCCAAATCTTGCAGAGCTCTTCCTATATTCTTACACACACCATAAGCAAAAGCACCCCACCCCCAACAGACAAAGTAATCCTTTTCTGGCTTTAGGAAAACATGTCTGGAGAGTGTTTGGATTTTACTTTTAGCAAGATGATTTCTTTAGAGTAAATTAATGAATGAGATAATTCCCACTGGCTCGCCTTCACCTTTAAATTTATATATACTAGGTCTGTTGAATGGGGTTACAGAAGGGTGGATTCACACAAGCGTTGTTTATGAGTTGACATCCTGGTGGGTATCTATAGCAGATACACGATCATAGACCAAAGACAGTCATTGCTGGCCCTCCTGCAGGTGTCCTCATTTTTGTTTCTGCTTTTATGACTTTATGTATTCGGGGGTGTTACTACTGCTGTTATCACCATTCCTGTATAACAGTGTGGTTTTTCATGCTTATTTGCTGTTTTTATTGTAATGATGTTTTTGATACTTTGTTAGATACCCTGGTTATCAGCAGTAGCAAAAAGGTGGCATATAAAATTTGCTGGTTTGCAAATTTTAAAATTGCTCCAGGTGCTTTTCCCAAATGTGATGTTCAGTGGGCATTGACAAGGAGCAAGGCTCTCTCAGTAGTGTTGCAACTCTGTGGAACGCTTTCCCTACAGAGGTTTGTCAAGGGCCCAACCCTCTACTCTTTTAGGTGGCTGGCTGACATCTTGCTTTTTCAGAAGCTTTTGGCTGATATGGCTTAGTGTAGCCTTCTCCAACTGGGTCCTCCTGAGCTGTGTTGGCCAACAACTGCTACCATTGCTGGGTTGTTGCTCATTGATGATATGTTTGAGTAATTTTGGCTGGGAGCCATAGGTAACAACAATTGGTGTTCCGTAATTTTCTCTTCTATGTCTGTCCTCTAGTAAAATATTCCTGGGTAGCAATTCCCACTTAGCAATCTGGGTTCCCCGCCCCCCCTTCATTGTTGTTTGAGAAATGTCTGATCTAAATCCTTAAGTTGTGAGTCTCTGTCCAAGGAGTCTGAACAGATACAGCTGTATCATAGGGCTTGGCTGTGGACAATGGTTTCTGTGATGTGTTCTGGTGGAAGCTGGAAGCATGTAAGTATGTATAGTGGTCAGTCAGTCTCTGATATAAGGTAATGCTTATATGTCAATTATATTGTTGCACACTAGTGTAGATGATACATTAAGTACAATAAATAAATAAGGATCTACAAGTTGGTTGGCCCTAATCTGTTTCATTACCACCACAACTACCTTCTATTTAAGAGGAGAAAAATGGAAGGCACACACACACACACACACACAAACACACACGGAGGGAGGGAGGGAGGGAGAGCGAGCGAGCGAGAGAGCGCACCATACATGAGAGGGGGGGATTAAAAGGCAATGGGTCCTTGTTAGAAATTGGGGTTAAAAGGTGGGTGTTGGTTCTGAATAGGTTAAAGAACAGATAGTTTTGACATGTGTCCAAATCACCACTCAACTAAATCACTGATCAGCTCACTTTGGAGATTTTTTGGGATGTTTTGTAATCCTGAAATGTGTGAAACCACTCACAAGACTGGTTCAGGACATCAAGCCTACTTGGAGGAGCAAATCCATGTCGACTTTGGTACATTTAAAAGGACAGTTTAAAGTGGGCCTCAGGAGCATTCAAAGTGATGATCCCATAGATAATCAGAATATGTTACCTGGCGTTTATTTACTCTCAGGCTAAGCATCTGGGCAGGTGCAGCAACATGAGTCTCCTTAAGGCTGCAGCCTTAATACATCCAGGGTGGGCAACTTAGTTCCCTCCTGATGTTTCAGACTGCAGCTCCCTTTATCCCTCATCATTGGCCATGCTGTCTGGGGCTTATGGGAATTGTAGTCAGTGGGGCTATGAATCCATTCTGGGTTCTAGTCAGAACCAGTCATAACTCTACAGGAGCTATCCAAGGTGCTGAACCCATTTTGGGGATAGGGTTCAGCACTATGTATAGCTCCTTTAGAGTTCTGGCTGGTTCTGACTAAAACCCAGAATGGATTTATAGTACCACCAAAATGGGGGCTACCAGCCTCAACTGGTTGTAGTCCAAAACATCTGGAAGGTACTAGGTTGCCTAACCCTGTAAAACACATTTTTCTGGGAGGAAGTCCCTTTGACCCCAATAGTCAGCAGGTATAGAATTGTGCTGCAACTCTCAATCTGCCATCAGCACCTGTCTGCTGGTTTCTTAAAGCTTCCATCCTTTGCCTATCGATATTCTGAATCCAGCAAGCCTGCTTGCCCTTGATGGATAACTTTTACTAGCACATGGTGTTTGATCAAGAGGAATGACAGCTGAGCAAGAAGGCCATAAAAATTGAGAAATTTATGTCCAAATTTTAGTCTCCATTAAACCAGTGTAAAACTAGGTGGAAATCCACGGCACGGGGGGGAGGGGGAGATGATGGAGGTTCTCTGGCTTCATTCCATGGTAACCACTATAGATTTTCAGCCTATCAGAAAAGGGAATATAAATTGCATGGAGAACATCTATCATGCTAAGGTGTGAATGGAACAAATAAACTGAGCACAAACTCTGCCTTGGGTGGGTTTTGTTGTGCGTATTTTTAAATACATGGGCTGTTCTTGTGCTCTTATGCATTAAGCATAAAAAGGGTGGCAGAGCAACTTCTAAACTAAACCCTGGGGGAAAGCTGGCAGGAGCTGGGGAAGCATCCAGTTTGTGTTAAACCATCCCAAAGGGATGAAGATGAACATATTTTTGATCGCCCAAATGTAGAAGGGAAATAGGCCAGAAGTACACAGTAGAACATAATGGCCAATCAAAGGGGTCAACATCCCATAGCAAAAGATGCATATACCAAGGGCATCTGGGCAGGGATACTGTGTATAGGTGTTTTTATGCAAATGTTAGAACCATCGAAGCCAAAATGGGAAAGCTGGAGTGCTTGATTTTAAAGGAAAACCTGGATATAGTGGGCATTACAGAAACCTGGAGGAGTGGAAAGAACCAATGGGAAATGGTCAACTCTGGATAGAAACTCTATAGGAATGACAAGGAAGGGCACACTGGGGGAGATGTTGCTCTGTACACCAAAGAGGGCATAGTATTTTAGCACTTTAGCTTTCTAAATTTTTAGCTTTGCTGTTTTAAATCTGTATTTTAAACTCCTGCACTGCTGCTATGTTTTATTGTGGTTGTATTGTTACGTTGTGGTTTTAATGTTCTATATATTTTAAATTGTTTTATTGTGTGTTGTTTTGTTTTAATTTTTGTGAACCGCCCAGAGAGCTTTGGCTATTGGGCAGTATAGAAATGAAATGAATAAATAAAAAAATAAATAGTGTCGAGTAGACTAGAACACCTAAAAGGGGTAGGCTCTTCCACAGAAGCACTGTGGGTGACAATGCCAGGCTCCAAAACTATTTTAGTGCTAGGTACATGCTATTGTCCCCCAGACCAGAATGCTCAGAGTGACCTTGAGAGGGAAAACGAAATCAGGGAGGCCTCCAAACAAGGAAGTGTTGTAATAATGGGCAACTTCAATTACCCCCACATTGATTGGATAAATGCACGTTCCAGCCATTGTGAAGGGGTTAAATTTCTTGATGCCCTAAATGATTGTGCCCTAGAACAGTTGGCCATGGAACCGACCAGAGGGGAGGTGACCTTGGGTTCCATCCTAAGGCATGTCGCCCAGGTCCTAATACGAGACGTTAATGTTGTTGAACCAGTTGGAAACGGTGATCACAGTGTGATCAAATTTAATATATATTTCAGTGGAAAATTGCCCAGGAAGTCCAACACAGTCCCATTTGACTTCAAAAGAGGAAACTAAATTGTGGGGTCCCACAGGGGTCTGTATTAGGACCAATGCTTTTCAACCTGTTCATAAATGACCTGGAATTAGGAGTGAGCAGTGAAATGGCCAAGTTTGCAGATGACACCAAATTATTTAGGACGATTAAAACAAAAAGAGATGGTGAAAAGCTCCAAAAAGATCTCCCCAGACTGGGTGAATGGGCATCTAAATGGCAAATGCAGGTCAATGTAAGCAAGTGTAAAGTGATGCACGTTGGGGCAAAAAATCCCAACTTCAAGTATAGCCTGATGGGATCTGAGCTAGTGGTGACTGACCAGGAAAGAGATCTTGGGGTTGTGGTGGACAGCTCAATGAAGATGTCAACCCAATGTGTGGCCACTGTAAAAAAGGCAAACTCCGTGTTAGGCATAATTAGAAAAGGAATTGAAAATAAAACTGCCAATATCATACTGCCCCTATACAAATCTGTGGTGTGACCACACTTGGAATACTGTGCACAGTTCTGGTCACATCTAAAAAAAGATATTGTAGAGCTGGAAAAGTGCATAAAAGGGCAACTCAAATGTTCAAGGGGCTGGAACATCTCCCCTGTGAGAGAAGGTTACATCAGCTGGGATTGTTCAGCTTGGAAAAAATGAGAGTAAGGGGAAACATGATAGAGGGCTACAAAATTATGCATGGTGTGGAGAATGTGGACCAGGAGACATTTTTCTCCCATTCTCAAAATACTAGAACCTGGGGTCATCCTATGAAGTTGATTAGTAGGAGATTCAGGACAGATAAAAGGAAGGACTTCTTCATACAATGCATAGCTAAACTATGGAATTTGCTCCCACAGGATGTAGTGATGGCCACCAATTTGGATAGCTTTAAAAGGGTGTTGGACAAATTCCTGGAGGAAAAGGCCATCAATGGCTACTAGTTTCAATAGCTATGTGCTACCTCCAGTACCAGAGGCAGTGAACATATCTGCAGCAGTTGCTGGGGAACATGGGTGGGAGGGTGCTATTGCACTCATGCCCTGCTTGTGGTTTCCTGGTTGACAGCTGGTTGGCCACTGCATGAACAGAATGTTGGACTAGATGGACCCTTGATCTGATCAAGTATGGCTGTTCTTATGTTCTTGGGTTCTAGGTGGCTTGTTAACCACAGTTACAAGCCACCCAGCCTGGGATCACATGATAAACCACGGTAACTGCTGACTGTGGCTTGAACATTCGCAATGGTGGGCAGCACGTAGCACAAGCCATCGTGGATTATTTAAGCCACACTGCCAGTCGCTGATCATACAAACCCAATGGGGCTGTTCATACAACATGCTAACTCACACTCTGTGGTTGAGTGTGGGTTGTTGAATTGTTTGTTCATGGATTGTTTGTTGAACCATGGGTTAGTGTGTTGTCTGAACCCAGAACATTTTCTGCAGGATGGCTTGTTGACCACCCTGAACAAACCAACAACGAACAAACCATGGGTTCTCAAGGTGGCTTGTTTGAGAAAAATAAGCCAAACTTCATGGTTAACAAGCCACCCTGTGAAAAATGTCATGGGTTTCAATAATATGTTAACTCATGGTTCAACAACAACCCACACTCAACTGCTGAGTGTGGGTTAGTGTGTTGTGTGAACCCATGGATATTTAGCAGGGGAAAGGAAGACTTGGGAGTACAGACAGAGGGTGTAGTTTAAGGGCCATGGGAGACCCAAGATTTTAGTTCCTTCTGTACAGAAACAGTAAGAGCAGCTGCTCCCATATTCATCTCAGAAGCTATGGCAGAATGGGGTGATTTGTCTTTTCCACTGCATCCTTGTGCTCTCCCATCTTCCCTTTGGCTAGCCTTCTCTTCAGACAAGGGAAGGGGAGAAACAGAGCGACTGCAGGCGCTGTTGTCATGGCACTGAACTTTATCACCTTCTTCCTGCCAGATGGCACACTCCAAGTTTCAAACCGGGGGCTCTTTTCCGAGCATGCCTGTAGCTGTGCATCTCTGAAAACGGCTGGGGATTCTGATAGGAGCTTTGCCTTGTTCCTATGCCAACGTCGTCTGCATTGATAGAGGCAGCCACTTGCTGTGCCAAGATGGAAAACCCTGGAAGCCCCCGGCAGGGACCAATTTTCACAAGCTGTGGAAGATTGTCATTGTCAAGCTCCAGTTGTGAGATTTTTTTTAAAAAAGAGGAAGCTAGAGGCCAGCATTATTAGGAACATGGTTCCCTTTTGCACAATAGAGAATGGAGAATTCAAGACAGAGGTGAGAGTAAAAAGCTTGCACAAGCACTGAAATTTCCCTTGTCCTGCCCTGATCACCTTTAGGATGCAATGGATATGTCTGTGGGTTTTGATGGTAAAAGGAAATGCCTAAACACAGGTACAGATAATGATCTCAGATAAAGTGACAGCTTCCTGAATAGCACGGACCTGCCAAAGAAAAAAAGGGGGGAAAGGGACTTGCGCAAGGATACTTGCACAGAAAAATGAAGTAAGTACAATAGACTTGCCTTTTACAAATAACCCAGCACCATGTGCAATAGCAAGCCAGTCAGCTCTTTGAAAAGGAATGATGCTCACTCAAGCTAGGTCTTGAACTAATGTGAATTATTTGGAAATTTCTTAATCACCTCCTTCCATGCCATATTTTTTCATGATCCTATATTCACGGGGTTCTACTTTTCTGCCAGTTAGTTTTTTCTGTCTCCCCCGTTGCAAATACAGCCTAGTATGTCTGTCTAACATTTCCATTAGAGAGAGATCAAATTATCCATTTGGCTTTTGGTTTAAGCTGCCTAACATGTTCACTTTCGGCTGTTTCTTAATTAGATTTCCTACTACCTCTTGCCCTAAATACCATCCAGTGCATTATAATTCTACTACACCTTTCCAACAACCTGCTTTGTACAATCTCCTCTTCTCCTCCCCACTGTCATATCCTACCAGGCACCATCTTGATGAATAAATTATCAAGATTGTTCTACAAGAAATGTGTTGTGTGGTATGTGACCTCTTTTAAGCCTGAGATTTAGTCAAGAATCCCATATTAGTATTAAATGAGCTGTTCGTGTGCCAAGGTATTGTACCAGAAGTTCCATCTGATCATGTGCCATTCTCCCTGTCTTTGTCTTTTCATTCATCATTTTCAAGACACAATGAGAAACAGATAGCAAATTTTTAAAAGGCAGAGATCTAAAATTGGAATCACTGTAGCTTTCCAATTGAAGCAAATCCATCAGGTTTAAAGCAACAAACATTATTATTCATTATTTCGGTAATGCCGTCAATGTGGGTAGTGCTTTAGCAGTAGTAGTAACTTTATTGCTTGGAGCCAGAGGCCACCACAATGCACATAAAGAGAAGAAAACACTACTGCCACTATATATATATATATATATATATACACACACACACAGACACACTCACACACACACACACACACATATACACACACACATCCAATAGAAACATCCCCACCCAAGCATTTTGGGATTTGGCACATTGCTGCCAAGGCAAATATTGCTACCTGGACAATAGTAAAAACATCAGTGCCTGAAAGAGGAGGACAGATTTGATCTAAAGGGGGTCTGTTTCACAGGGACTGGAGAATAATGGCAAGACATATATGCCTAGGATGGTCATAGAGGCAGCATCTTTGGAAATAGTGGGAAACATCTTTGAACTCACCAAACCCACTAATACAAAATCTTTGGTTGTCTCGAGTATTATCGAATCTCCCCTCCAAAAAAGCAGGAGAAATACATTGGTAATGGTGTGAATGATTGTCTTAAGTGGGCCACAGTAAGAGTTATAAAGTAGCTCTTCAGACGAAATGACATCTTAAATGGTGGGTACCAACAGGAATAAGACATCTGTGACATTGTAACCATATGCAACTGCTTAGAATAAAAAAAATAATTGTTTTCTTTAAGCATCTGCTTAACTCTATCAGAAGCAAAGGAGGGTAAAGATTCATTATTCTGGTAACACCATCAATGTGGGTAGTGGCTTAGAGCAGTGGTTCCAAATAACTCCCATCACCACTGATGATAGGCTATGCTGGCTATGATGGCAGTTGTAGTCCAACATCATCTGGGGGCCCAAGGTTGGGGGCCAATGCAGGCAGCTCTGGGCTTGAGGAGTTTGCAATCTAACATTTCACACAGGGAGGGGAAGATGCAGGTGAGAACAAACAGGAGTATAATGTGTATTCAGTTCAGTTATATTTAGGTTTTGTTTCAGTAACAAAAGAAGGCTAATGCTCTATTCAGTTACTTGGTACCTGTGGGTACCAAATGCAGCCAGCTAACTCCGCCCCCTAGACACTGATGCATATGCCAACCATGCCCCCTGGCTATCAACCCCCCTTCATACCAATGCTGATGGCACATTGCCCAGGAGTTTGGCCAGCAAGCACATCAGAGTCTAGTGGGCTGGACTAGCCAGGAGTATATTCATTACCCCCAGGCAGCCAATTACTGAACTGGACTTAAGGGGTTGCCCCAAATGATTCACAGAAAACAGGTTTTGAAGAGAGATTTAAAGGAAGAGAAAGAAGTGATATCACAGGAATTTTGGCATATGGGTTCCATGCAGTCCTGGGGCCTAGCTCTGTGACAGGCTGCAGTTGGGGACTAATTCTAGCAAAGGCAGAGGAGGGTGAAATGGGACAAAGGCGTAAGATTTGGTTAGGCACTGGATCCGACGAATTCAGAAGATTGGCTAGAGGTACCAGATGAGGCCAGTCAATCTGAGGCTGAGCTGTTACTCCATCTGATGAGTTACTCAGACCAAGGAGCACAGCTTGGAGCAAGAGTTATACAGAGCCAGCTAGCATCCTACCAGTTCCACCTGATAGTTCACATAATCCTGACTGGACTGAAGAGTGGCAGTTCTGGCCTCTAGCCATAGCAGCAGTGGTGCTGCAGCATTACAAAGATTGGGCTGGTAATGCCTCTGCCTTCAAGCTTTCTCACTGGCTGATGGTGCAAAGGAATAAAGCACCTGGGCGCTTGGCTGCCTGAGTCCAGGTCCAAGTCTCCCAATGCCTTAGAGAAGAAGGGGCAAGAATTACTATTAGTATCACTTCCAAAGGAAGCTCAGAAAATAGCAACAAGGGAGAGGGCTTTCTCAGTGGTGGCCCCCCAATTATGCTCTTCCTACTGAGGTCTGCCTGGCACCAACATTGCTGTTGTTCCGACACTAAGTTAAGACTGGCCTCTACTCCCAGGTATTTAACAGCATAAGATAAGGTCAGTTGTTAAATAGGATAATGTCAGTTGTTTTTATCAGGTCCAGTATCTTATAATAACTGTTTTCGGCTGTTTTAAATTGTTTTAAAATTTTGTATGTTAAAGATTTTATATTATGTTTTTATCAACTTGTATTTGTGGCTTGTAATTTTTGTGAACTGCCCAGATAGATGATGATGATATAATTACAATATTTAATCTGCCTAATAACAAACAAATATCTCAGCAGATTACAAAAAGCTAAAAAGAATAAAATATGAATACAAGGAAGTGAGGAAGCAAGGAAAAAAGGGTGGAGAAGTTTAAGGGAAAAGGAGGCCTTTAGATGATGAGAAGTTTGTGCTAGATTCAGGAGGGGACAGGAAGCCCTCCATCTGTACACATCCCACTGTATACCTGCACCAGTTCTATGTTCTCCCAGCACATTAAATAATAATAGCAAAACAACACAGACACCAGCACTACACCACGAATCCCAATTCAAGTATTTGATTTATTTATTTTTTGCCTTTGAACATGTCCTATTTGAAAAGAAATTTACTCGCCACTGAAGAAACACATTCCACTGTGTGAACTGCAAAGCTTGACAAAGGATTATGAAATATTGACACAATGCAAATATAAAACTACAATTCCCGCTGACATTTTGCGCCAATTACAGTGTTAAGACAATGGTGGCAAGGGGAGATGGGACACTTTGAGCTCCCCAAAAGGAAAAAGTATTGAAGTGTGTATGTGTGCAGGACTGGCTGTAGGGTGGAGGGACAGACTGAAAGTGACGGGAAGAAAAAGGAATGAATGAGTGTGCAATGTGAGTGTATGTGTGATGTCTGGGTGGTGATTGCTGAGCTATTCACAAAAGAAAGAGGATAGAGACAGAGACAGACAGACAACTGGGAAAATGACTTTGTTTCAAGATGTAACTTTCTGTTATGTACCTTCATAGATATATTGGGCAGACTGCAAAATTAGCTGTGTGTCAATGGAATTTTATCTGTGGCATTGAATGAAAAACCAATCCAGCCTTTAACCCAGCAGGAGCTTGACACCCTGTTCCAGACAATTTGGCTGAATACAAAGATTTCTTTTCATCTCTCTTTCCTCTATTAGCTACAGCTCTCCAATAGATGGGTGCTTGGTGAGTATCCCAGCAAGCCCAGACACTAAACAAGACAAGATCCAATCTGGAGAAGACACTGAAAAGACTAGGATGATAACTCTGGGATTCTGTGGGCAAAGCTAAAAAAACCTTCCCCCCTACAATGGACTCAACACTTGAGTTAAATTTCTGTCTTGTAAACAGAGCAAATATATATATATATATTTCTGACAAACTTCCAAAATAGACTACGTCGTGTATGCACATATGTGTCTATCCATAATCTTCATGCAGTGCAATTTTGATTGATGAAGTTGAACTTACACTGTGTTTCAACAGGGGGTTAACAGCAGGGGGTGGGGATGGGGGGGCTTTGCAAACTATTACCAAAAAAAGCTCTGAAAACAGAAACTTCCCTAGCTGTTTTAGCTAACAGTGTTGTACTGTAATTGGTGGGAGATACAGGACAGATAAAAGGACAGAGTTCTTCACACAGTGCATCCTTAAATTATGGAATTCACTACCATAAGACATAGTGATAGCCAACCATTTGGATGGATTTAAAAGGGGGTTAGACAAATTCCTGGAGGAGAAGGCTCTGTGCCTTCCAGTCATGATGGCTATATCTACCTCTAGTATTAGAGGGAGTATGCCTATGTACAGCAGTTGCTGGCGAACATGGGTGGGAGGGTGCACTCATGTCCTGCTTGTGGGTTTCCTGTGGGCAGCTGGTTGGCCACTGTGTGAACAGAACGCTGCACTAGGACCCTTGGTCTGATCCAGCATGGCTTTTCTTATGTTCTTACTAATGGACATAGAAACACATAGGAGACTTCGCTTACTCAAAGCATCTTTTGAAAAGCATGGGATGGAGGGCACACTTGTAATCCTACCCCTCCTTGAAACTAACGGTGGTGGTGGCGAATTAGATAGGCCAGCTCTGGGCCTGATCCACACCCCTCTTGGGGGAACAGAAGGGCTTTGGATTCAGAAGATCCAAAGCTGCCTCCAACCAATCCCTGGCAGGTTTGGGGGCCTACCTACCACCAGCAGAAACACTGCTGCTGGTAGTTTTTTACTTGCAGAGCTTCCTGCAGCTGTAATGGGAGCCCCCAGGGCAGATGCAGACCCACTACTGGCAGAGTTCCTCTTTGCTAGCAGATGGGCACATCTACCACATCCTAACAGTATCATCTGACTGAATCCAGGACACACACACACACACCACACACACAAAAGCCCCAAACCAATATGCTCAGTTCTCTGAGGGACAGGGAAATCTGGCCCATTTTCACCCTCACCAATCCAATTTGTTTTTCACTCCATAAAAAAAGAATAAATGTTTCCTTCCCACATCTCCAGACTTTAATGTCACTCAGTAATATCAGTCATATAGACAAACGTGTTTTGTGGCCACACAAGTATGCTTCAGTAGGGTGAGCTAGCAAATTACCACCACCAGTTTAACAGAAAACCTTGCAGCTATTGAACGGTAGAGCACAGCATCAGCCAAAGTAGTGAACCTACACTTACATGGCTTTACTCTCCCAGGACTCTTCCCTTTTCATTTAGTGCGCAAAACCAAACCTCAGAATTATGTACTTCACCTCTCTCCCTGAATGAAACAGTTATAATAAGGGAAATCATTTCCCATTGTTCCCAGAAGGGTATGGTGCATGTCACCAATTATACATGTGTCATTAATCACAGAACAAGGACTTCTAAAAACCTCCAAGCCACAGAGCATTTCAAGAGGACTTGCTCAAAGAAACCAGAGGTTAGTGGGGTGACTGAGAATCAAATTCAGCACCAAAAATATGCATTTGCAAAACCAAGGGCGCTCCAGTTGAGGCTTTTATTGTGCAACCACACTGCCTTGTTTGCAGAATTTTACAGGGTGCCAGACGCTGACGGCATCCATTTGTAACCCTCCTGTGACCGAGAAAATCCGTTAAGAAGGAAAGAAGGAATCGCAGCACAGTATTTTTTGATTGACAGCACTAGGAGCTGTCCATTCAGAAGCACCCCGAGACTTTGGTGACTCAGATTCACCAGAGCACCATCCCATGTTGTTCTCTTTCACAAACATGGGCTTCAGCAGAGCATTTATGCTTTATTTAATTAAAATATCTTTATACTGCTTTCCCACTAGATGGCCCTCACAGAAGCCAATGACATCCATTAATAGAACAATTTAAACAGTAATAAAACAATTGCCTTCAGACTGATGAGTGGCATACTCTGGCTTCTGCCATCAGCCAGGGAACCTAGGACCACTGGGAATCTGTAACGCCTGCTTCCTGGGATGAACGTCTTGGCAAGGGGGAGACCAGTCAGGTCCCATCCATCAGACAGAGGGGGAGGACCTACAGGTGGCTTGCTTTGCCCCTCCCTGCCAGAAAGAACACTCTGTCCCAACTGCCAGTTGCCCTGGGAATGCAGGGTGGAGGAAGAGCTGCCGGGGTGTGCGTGAGAGATTGGGAGGGACAGAAATAGAAGTTGGGGGGTGGGGAAGGTTGTAATAATACAACCTATTGTAAGTTTCCTCAAAAGGCAGGGTATAAATTGTGTGTGTGTGCACGTGCACACACACACACACACGCACACACACACCTCACAGATTTACAGTTGGTTCAAATAGAACAAACAAAAGACGTCAATATGCTTGACAAAAGGGAAAATTTCTGCATCTACAGATTCAGAGCTCTTAGTCCAAATGGCCTTAATCTGGAGGATGATTAATAAGCATTACACCAATCATACCTCTTTTTTTCTCCTAAGGAACTTTCATCTCCAGGCATTCCAAAGTACCAGTCCTGATACCCAGTTAACAGCACAGCTACTGATGAGGGCAGAAGCCAAAATGTTTAGCTTAACATATATTTTTAATATTCTGTTAGTCTTTCTATCTTTCTTATACATTTTACCTTAAGACTGACTGCATCCACAGTGGATCCAGAGTCTCCTTGTTGCTTTGCCGCTTTACATCAACCCCCACCCCCCAAATTCAGATTTATATACTGCTTTCCTCAAAAGTATCGAAGTGGTGAACATAAAATAAAAAAGTGTCCCCAGCCAGTCGTGTCCGACTCTAGGGTGTGGTGTTCAACTCAATTTCTAAGCCGAAGAGCCAGCGCTGTCCGAAGACACTTCCATGGTCATGTGGCCGGCATGACTGAACACCGAGGTGCACGGAACGCTGTTACCTTTCCCGCCGAGGCGGTACCTATTTATCTACTTGCAATTTCTTGCTTTTGAACTGCTAGGTTGGCAGAAGCTGGGACTGAAGACGGGAGCTCACTCCGTCACGCAGCACTCGGGTCTCGAACTGCTGACCTGCCGACCTTCCAGTCTGCAGTTCAGCGTCTTAACCACTAAGCCACCGCGGCCCTGAACATAAAATACAATGGCATAAAGCTAACCCTAAATACAACAATAAAAACAACACAATACACTTGATCAGTAATAAAACCACACACACTACTGTGTGCTACAAACCCCTGCTGGCTGGGTCATGCTTTAGGGAAAGCTTCTGCAAAGAGATGAGTTTTCAGCGTCTGAAATAGGGATGTGAGAATCAACCCCCGTCCGGGTTCTCCGGGTGCCCGCCCAACCCTGCCCCCACTTGCCGCTCCCCAGACACGCTCGAGAGCCTCCTGCGCTTGAGGAGCACCTCGCACTCACATTCTGTATGCATTTGTGTATGCATTTTGTGCATACACAAATAAGTGCATTTGCAAATATGTGCATTTTTGCGCATATGCAAATATGCGCATTTTTGCAATCACCATTTTATTTTTCAAAAAATGGCAACCACAGAGCTTGAGGAGGCTGCTGGGGTGAGTGTGGGCCACTTGCTGGGTGTGGGCAGGGGGGAATGGGGGCAAGGGCTTGGTGAGCGGGGCTCAGGTGTGCAGGCAGGGGCGGTTCCGCTGGATTCCTGGACAGAAGCAGGCACCTGCACCATCCTTAGTCTAAACATTAGAACTGTGGGAGCCTAGATAATATCAATTGGTAAAGTGTTTCAGAGGGTGGGTGCCCAATATATCAACACACACACATACACACGCACATGCGTGCACACACACACAGCCATCACTACAGTAAGACCAACCAGCCAAACAAATCTGTAAAAACAGCATATCCACTACCCTACGCCAAATGCCTATTTGAAAACCCTGTTTTTGTTGCTCCTTGAAATGTCGATAGGGTGGTCTTTCTAGGGTGGGTGTTCAACAGCTTAGGGTATATGTGTAATTCAATGAAAATACGTGTTTCAAGCAGGCCGTTAAAAGGGTTTCCAAATACAAAAGATGACAATGGATATTGTCATCTTTTGTATTTGGAAACCTTTTTAATGGATAATGGATATCGGTATTAAAAATTACATTCCTGAAAATTCCTAATGTTTTAAATCATAATTTAAACCCTCTCACTCCAACACTAGCCCCTCCCCAATATCTCCCAATAATGCAAATCCTGATTAGATCATGATACTGCCTTCAAGAAACAAAATCAATGAAATGGAAAGAAATGGAGATAACACACAGGAGTGCCTTGCAAGGGAGGTTAAACACAAAGAGGAGATTTTGATTTGACAAACAATCTTATACAATACCAATCAACATTTTATTTGTACGAAATGACTTCATTCCATGGGTTAATGAGATCGATGATTGGCCATGCTTAATGGGTATTAAGATAATGCATTGAAATATCTCAGGTTTACAACCCAAAATTGATAATCTCAGCTATTTTAAGTACATAGGTTCAATACCATCAACTCCCCCCAGCCTTAAGTGCTAATAAATGCTTTAAACCACAAGCATAGATGCCACTTGACAATTAAATGAGATACAGAATTAAATTCTTTACATACATTGCAGAAGGCTCCTTGGAATAAACCTGAAAATGACCCTCGGTTATCAAAGTCATTGGATTCTTAGCAATTAAAATATTGACATAGATGTATCTACATGGGCTTTCTCTGGCCCCTAGATGGAAATGCTAATAAGATGGAGAAAGAGCAAGGGTTTTTGAAGTTATGCAGCATATTTTGGGATTTTAGTGGCCTGGAGAATGCAGCAAGTCTGCATGATGAAGGCAGAACAGTTTACAAAGTACAAGAAAACATCTCCCTGCCCCAACAGGCTTACAATCTAAAATTTGACACAGGGGAGAGAAATGGAAACAGGAGTAAACAGTAGAAGAATAGGAGTATATTTCAGACACCTGTATGTAAGCTTTGTTACTGTAGGGGAGGGGTGGGGAACCTTAGGTCTGGGGGCCAAATCTGGCCCTCTGCGATTCTGCAGAAGGCCAGGCCCCCTTTCCCTGGCCACACATCCTTTGCCTCAACCACCAAATGTCTGGCAGTTTCCTGCCCTTTGTGCAGTTTTTCCTCCATTCTAAAAGTTTGAAATGCCTCTCCTAATACTTGGTTACTGGCAGTAAGATGTTTAAGCTACAATATCCTGGTATTTTTGTATTTTTGGCCCCACCCACCCCTGGAATGTGGTTCCCAAAGGCTTCTCCAAGACTGAATTTGGCACTCCGGCTGGAAGAGGTTCCATACCCCTGCTGGAAGGTATGGCAATTAAGGGGCCATGTGAAAAGTTTCATTGAAAAGTAGGATTTGGGAAGGCATTTGAAGTGGCACCACTCTGCCCTTTCAGTCTACTAATCACAGTCTACTAATCACTTACCTCTGTGCAAGAACAATTTGACCTCCTCATAGATTGTAAGACATAGCTGTTTTGGGTGCTTTGCATGGAGCTTACCAATACAGCCATTAAATAAATCTAGCCAGTGGAGGCTGGTGGCTCCTATTTTGGTGGGGCCACACTTCCTTTCTGGGTTTCAGTCAGAACTGTAAAGGAGCTATCCAAGGTACTGCACCCTATTACCAAAGTGGGTTAAGCATCTTGTATGGCTCCTTTAGAGTTCTGGCTGGTTGTGACTGAAACCCAGAATGGATGCATAGCCCCACCGAAATTGGAGTCACTGGCCTCCGCTGAATCCAGCCATAAGGGTGCTTGACAAGTATGGCGCAAATGGGTGGGAATCGCAAAACCTCTAGATGGGAGTGGCTGTGGAACAAATGTGCTTCCTGAAAGATCCTTTCAAGAGACACATTGACAGTGGTCCATTTGCCTTTCCAGAAAGCAGTCAAGATGGCAAGTTAATAAGAATGTGAGAAACACCTGCTTTCTACCAGGTCAAACTATTTCCTCATCCAGGCCAGTGTTATCAACTCTGACTGGCAGTAATTCTCCAGGGTCTCAGGCAGAGGTCTTCCCCATCACTTACTACTCCCTGATCCTTTTAACTGGAGATACCAGATCTTCCGCATGCAAAACATGTGCTCAGGTATACAGTTGTTCCCTCCCCCCAGGAGCTGTATAACATTTACATGAAACACAGCAACTCACTAATTCTTTTCCTGCAAGTAGAACTGTGATCAAGCTTATTTTTAAACAACATCTTCATTAAAATTTGATCAGGTTAATGGAAGCCAGGCAGGTAAATTTGCTTTGGGGGCCAAATCGCTCCCTCCTTTCCTAGGGAACCCAAATGAACAATGCTATTTCCCTTCTACCTTTCATTATACTGTCCTCTTCTTGCAAGGTTGAAAGACCTATTTCCTGTCATATGGCTCCTCCCATGTAATTCTCCAAGCCAGGCTCATATAATTTATATATGAAATCTCACAATCTGACAGGTTGTTAAGCTCAACTGGAAACCACTTTCTTGCTGCACAATCTCTTATGAATATCTTCTGTTCCATTGTCTTAGACGAAGCCGTGCCCATGTGAAGCATAACAATCAACAATGGGTTCTATTGAAAAAAACACTGCTTGGACCTCACAGTTGCACCAGGGTATTTATCAGTTTCCTTCATGGGAAAAAAAAAAAAAACCTATTTGCTGGAAAAATTCAATTTTAACTAGAACCAATGCATTTCAAATTCCCACGCAGATTGGGACCACCTTGGTTGGTATTCATTACCTTCTTATATTATACTGGTTCTCCACAGTCTGCCTTATTTCAAAAGTGACATAGAGGAAAAGAAGAGGGGGGGGCAGTAGGTTATGAACCAGTTGCTGGCTTTCACAAAAATAATGAGATTTTCTTACCATTTTGGTCATTCCACATTGCCTGGAATGCCTTTGGCTTGTCAAAACTCTCCTTTTCTGGACTGCTACCACATCAGCTTTAAATGGCAGCTGTGAATATGATAATGATGACCTAGGAAGTTGGGTAGAGAATAAGATAGTGGTAGTATTTGGGCCAAGCAAACAAGGAACAGGTTGGCATGCATGTAACACAATCAGAAATTAAAACTTTGCAGGAGAATTTTAACATTAGTGAAGGGAGTAGAGGGGATTGCCCAAACTCCCTGCAGTGTGGGCAGGGACTAACCATTGCCTGGGTTTTGCCACCACCCCTTAACATCCACCTCAGCCTGAGCCAGGCAACTCTCCAACCTTTCAGAACACACTTAGGGCACAGAAATAAGGATCCAAGCCAGCACCCTCTATTTCAAGCCCCCGAAACCTAAAACTTTACCCTGTAACAATTAGCCAAACAGAAAGCCCTGAATTTAGTATTGGAGTTGACCTGGAAGAAAGCACACACAGCAATAAAGATAGAAATTAAATTTATTTATGTAGGGGAAAGGGATAAAAAGGTGTACAGAGATGAGAGAAAACCTTTGGAACAATGCTCCAGGCAAAAATAAAGCAATACCTCACTCTATCCTATACATTACCCAAGCACGCGTCTCCCAGTTGGACAGGGCCCAATCCAGTATCCGAAGAATCACAAGCCTGGAAGCAAGTAAAGCATAAAGACAGGAATGAAGTCAAAGGGCTTTATACCTCCTTAGCCAATCCGTAGCTGGCTGAATAATTTCTTCAGGCTTTCAGGAGGGTGTGTGTGTGTGTGTGTAAAGTTCTCCCAGCATCCCAGCTGAAGTCATTCAGTTTCATTTGGCAAGAGTTCCACTCTGGCCTTGATGGGCTTAGAGACTAGAAGAACATGTGATAACACACGCAGGTGGTTTAATGAGTGTGTGCAGGCCCTCCTCATGAAATGGAGCTTCTTTACAGACAGCTAAATCTCAAAAAGAAAATGGATGTCTTGACAAGATTCCTCAGCTTTCTCCCATTTCAAAAACTTAATTATACTGTTGTGTTCTTGATAAAAAGTTGAGACGTGAAGAACTAGGAAAAGAAAACCTAGGCATAATGAAAAACAGCAACAGCATTTGCCATCTATTTCTTTGCTCTCCCCACCTTGTTTCTTTTATACCTGAAAATTTAGGATGGGGAAATTATCCAAAGCAATGGAAATGGCCTGGAATACATACAAGGTACCTTTATGTAGGATAGCCACATATGAGTATTTATACATAAGATTCTGCCTCCACAGAAATGACTCCTGTGTCAGAATGTACATTAATATATTTAGAGAGGAGAGAGTGGCCCTGTTCACATGCAGAGCCGTGATGGTTAGGGAATTTCTGCTAACCAGTGGCGTCGTGAGGGGTGGGGGAACGACACTAGTGCTGTGCCAAAGCCCACCTGCCCTTTCACAACCTCTTTATTTTCCTGTGATAGAGGCAGTTGTTTTTCTGCCTCTGTCATTGGGATGTTGAGAATTTCTCCAAAATTTCTCAGGGTGCAGGGCTTGAGTGCTTACCTTACTGGAAGGAGGTGGCAGAAGGGCTCCAGTGTGCTCTTTTACCATCCTCCCCCACATAAATTTGGTCCTGTTTAACCTCAGAACCTGCACCAAATGGGTCCGAAGCATCCCAGTGGGTAACCAAGCTAATCCCAACAGACAAACATTACTACAGAGAAAATTGTAAATTGAAATCTATTTAAGGCTTTATTTCAGATAAATACAAAATATAAAGAAAGTGGCATGGTGGTTATATGAGCATTAGAAACTTTCTACAGGCAAAGAGAATACAACAAAAATAGAAGATCAAATAAAAGAATTGCAATTGCCAAAGCTGCTGATATTATGAATTTGGCTAATAGGACAATGGCTTGAGCTGCCTTCTAACATTGTTATGACTCCTTCTTCCAACTTTCTCCTGTTTACTGCTTGCAGTTTAAAGCTAACTAAAACAAACTAAACGGAATGAAAACATAAGTTTTAACCCTCCCGTTACTTCCTCCTGTACCTTCCTTTACTATATAAAAGCTACGCTAAAGCATTATTAAGTTCCTCTAGGCATGTGAAGAACAGAGTTAGGAGTTAGAGTGAAAGAGAAAACCCAAGACTTGGAAATAATTCCAAATCCCATCTTCAGAAATATCTCCCAAGTCTCAAGTTCAGAAATAATTCTAAGTCCCATACTCAGAAATAATTTTAAGTTCTACTTTCAGAAAATACTCTAAGTCCTAACCTCAGAAAATACTCTAAGATTTGTCAAGGTTTGAGTGGTAGATGGGAAAAAGAATTCTGACCACACAGGCCAATCCACACTTGCAAATGCCTTGTTTATTATTCGGTCAGGAAAAGAGATAGCTGCAGCGGATCTACCTTCATACACACAGATATAAAGACGAACGAACACTTTCACATGGTGCTTTGCACTTTTTATACTTGACATTCATCACAGGCTGTTCTTTCTATTGCTTCCCCTCCCATTCTTGTGACCTTTAGACAATGCAATGCAACTCTTTAAGAATCAACAATACGGTGGTTTCCAGTTGCATAGGAAATAGCTTAACCACAAACTCTATAGGAAACTGCAGAAACCCACAAACGACATCCTGTTCTTTTCCACCTTTTCTCCAAGCAAAAGCCTTTCAATAAGCATTCTGCCTTGCATTCTTGCCCTAATCTTGTTATGACTGATAACTTAAAATGGAGTCTCTTTGGCCAAAGCTGGATGTCCATTACAGCCACGACACTTCCAGAGTCTAAAGAGGTCCATAATTATCCAAACCCTTGGGTTTAGTGGCAAGGCAGAAAGAGCGAAGTGAAGTAGCAGCAGCAGCAGGAACGGGAACAAGAGCAGAAATGAATTCTCACTACCTGTGCTTTTATACACTTGCTCTTGTCAAAGGTGGGGCCCCCAAGGAGTAATGAAACAGCCATCCTCCAATCAAAACAGGGTGCAGGTGGTTAGAGCATTCACTCACCAATCAGAACTAAGGTGTCTCATCTATCTTCCACAATCTCACGTGTTTGGGGAACATATCTGGCATGACTACAAATGGCTTACTTTGAAATGTCCCAAAATGTGGCCCAAAGTCTGCCATCTGGGCATGTTATCTTGATTGATGCATTTCTCCCTGGTACGTCTTCTTTGAACTCACGGTCATTTTGGGCCATATCTGCCCAAACACCTCTTCCCAACTGTCTCTCGTGCTCAGGGCTACAGCTTCCCCCACCCAACTAGCATCAAGTAAGGACACTCCCTTATCAGCAGGTGTACACCACAAGATGTCAAAACAATACTTTTCCTCCTCTTAGTTGGCCTCTCAGCATGCTCATTTCTGCTGTTCATCTCACTCATACAGTCTGCCAGCACAACATGGCCTTGAACAAGCTCTGTGAAGCTGCTTGTAAAGACAGCTGCATTTTTCTCCCTTACAAAGGCAGACCTGCAAAATCTTAGTTCAAGTCTCAGCTAGTGAAATTACATCAGTTAGCATAAAAACCTCAAGGTCTTCTTGCCCATGGGTCAAGAGTCTGGAATATAAAACTGATTCTTAAATACGAGTCTGGGGTCTTTTAGGGGCTCTTCTTGTAGGTCTCCCCTCACTCAGGTCATTCAACCATTCCAGTTCAAATTAGCCACCTTCAGTCTTAGTTAGCAATGTTATTTAACCCCTTTAGTACCAGATTACCCCCCCCCCCTTCTGTCCTCGCAGCCTCTCTGGCTGCTTGAGCTTTTCGGAAAGCTCTGGAGGACTTAGCCAGGACTTCCTCCCTTGGGGCTTTCCAATGCTGCTGCCTACTGAGTACCTGAAAGCCAAGAGGGGCATTATTTTTATTTTGCTTTATTGTTATTAAAAGTCCTTTTTAACAACAACCACAAGACGACAACAACTGCTCTCTCAGCTTTGAGGCACTCAGCAGGCAACAGCACTGAAAAGCCTCAAGGGAGGAAGTCCTTGCTCTCCAGGGGTCTTTCTGAGAAACTCAGGCAGCTGGAGAGGCTGTAAGGACAGAAAGGTCAGGGACAGTAAAAGAAAGAGCACACACACCCTTCTGCCACCTCTTTAGAGTAAGGTAAGTTCTAAAGCCCTGCACCCTGTGAAATTTCTTCAAAATTCTCACCCCTTCCCACAATTTTCAGGTGCCGTTCCCCCCTGGCCAGCAGATGGTCAAAAATAAATACATAGGTGAAAAAAATTCAGCACAGTACTAAAGAAAACCATGTTCCCTGTGGTTAGTAAGCCACCCCCACTAATCACCCTTGTTAAGGGGGTTACGGTGTCATCTGGGGTGCTCCCCGGTGGTTAAAACGGGCTCTGGAGGACTGCCAGGCCACAAGTTCCCTGGCTACAGCATCCACCACTGTGGGTGATGCTCTAGCTGCCACAGACTTTCTCTATGGTCATGTGGCCATTTCAGATGCCAGAGCAGCCTCCCGGAGCCTGTTCATGCTGCAGAGGATGTCGGGATGCTTGGTAATCACACCAGGAAGATTGCCAGGTAACCATGGAGGGGAGGAGTGTAGCGGAACCGTGCAGCGCCGCATGGTTCCTGGTTGTGTGATGGGTGCATGCATTGTTGTTTCACTAACCCCCCCCCTGCAGTTACCCTACTCATACTCCCCCCATGCGTGTCTGAACATGACCAGTGTGAAACTGCAAATTCAGATTTCCTTGACAGGTTTGGCAGCAGGGTCCCTCAAATATGGTTGCCAGGCAGGCTTTTGATTCTGGAAAGTATCAGGAAAAGTTTCCAATATACTCCTCAAGAGGGGGCAGCCATTGGGGAAGAACCATATAGCTCAGCAGTAGTGCACTTCATGTTATTATTGCTATTGTTGTTTTGTTGTTATTGTTATTAATATACTGGCTTAAGGCACAATCCTATGCATGTTTAGACAGAAAAAGGTCCTACATTCTGGTTTGGGAACGTTGGGAGTTGTAGGACTTTTTTCTGTCTAAACATGCATAGGATTGTGCCTTTATTTGCTAAAAAGCCATCATGGTGGTATGCAACAATTTAAAACAATAAAACCTTAACACAGTGTTAACCCCCCTAAGAACATTAGAAACAGCAAAACATTAAAACTACATAATTTTAAAAGTCTAAATAAAAAAGATACATCTTTTTAATCCAAGAGAGTTGGGGCCAATCATAGTTCTTGAGGGAGCACATTCTACGGTTTGGGAGCAACACATGACTCTTTCATGTGCGCCCAACAAAATGTGTCTCTGCAGGTGATGGTGTCCTCAATACCTGGGTCTTTGTAGGCCGAACCTGGGCCTGATTGAACTTGGGTATCTGTACGCAGCAAGACCCACATTCAGTTCTAGCATTTCCAGGATCATTTGAGGAGAAACACTCTTCATGCCTGTGATTCTGAAAGCCACTGACAGTCAGAGTAGACAAATAGCCTGACCTGATATGGTTAGGGTGCCAGTAAAATAGGAACAAAGAATCTGCCTCTTTCAACACAGGAAGGAGGAAACCGCCTCTTTCAAAATGGCACTGGTTGCATCTTGTGCTGAGACAGACAGCACCAGTGCCATGGGAGGAGAAAGGTTTGCTACACATGTCACTCACCTTCCTTCCCCTGTAAAACTCTCTTGTGGGTACAAGATGAATACACTTACTTTGCTTCTATGGAGTGTGCCTTGGCTTATTTGTATCTTGGGCTCATTATTTATTTATCATACTTCTATGCCACTTATTATGTCATGTTATTTTTATATTGTTTTTATATACAGACATGGTGCCTAGCAATGGCAGGGGAGGGGGGCAAGTGAGGCTGCATTCCGATGCAGAATTTACTTGAGAGAAGGACCAATCAACACTTACTGCTTAGGACTTACTGCTGAGTAAACATGCTGCAGGAGAGCATGTTTGCTGTGGTTCTTTGCAGTTGTTATTGTACCCTTCTCTGAAAGCTGATGCATGTGTTTTTTAAAGGAGTAGAAAAACGTTTTAAATAAATACATTTGTTTGGCAGACAGAGAAGGCTGAAGGATTTTTCTTTCCCTCTTACGGTATGGTGAGAAACTAAGCAAAACACCTTCATTTTCTGCTTAAAATACATACCCGGGGCTGGGGTGGGGTAACTGAGGGAAGGTGGCAGGGCTTGTGTGAGTTCTGAGGCAGTCAGGGAGGGGCCACAGCGAAGGAACAGTGCCGCGTGTGCTGAGTAAAGCAAGCCTGTGCAGCTTTTGATGCCAGCCGTGAACATTCTCATGCATTTCCCGCACGTGGCTGGCCTGAATTCTTATTGGTGAAGAACAAGAGGAGTCTTGCATCAGGTCCTTGCCTAGAAAAGGAAGCTTCCTGCTTGGCCTTCTTGTGGAGAAAGGGGGAGTGACAAGAGTGGGGAAGAGGAAAGAGACACCTTGCTCTCGCTCTCCTTGCCCCCCCCCCCAGCCATGTCTTGCCTTGCTGGGCTGATGATGGTCAAGATGGTCAAGGCTCTCCTGAGTCTCTGGAGAGTTGTTGTCAGTCAGTGTAGACCAGAGGTGGGCAGACATCAGGCTTGTCAGATTTACATTGTTCTTCTACGGCAGGGTTGGGCAGCCTCAGGGTTGGGGGCTAAATCCAGCCATCCTGGGGTTCCAATCTGGCCCTCTGGTGTTCCCCAGATAACCATTTCCCCTGGCCCCATCCCCCCCCAATCACTAAGCATTTAGTGGTTTCCCAGCTTTTGCGCAGTTCTTTTCTCCCATACTAGAAGGCTGAAATGCCACTCCTAGGGCTTAGTTACTGGTAGGAAGCATTGGCATTTTTGGCCCCATCCCTTCTGCCCTACACGCTTTGCCTTCAGTCCCACTGGAATGGGGCCCCTGAGAGTCCCCACTCAGTCATGAAGTTCACTGGGTGATTTGGGGCCAGTCACAGACTCTCAGCCCAACCTACCTCACAGAGTTGTTGTTATGAGGATAAAATGGAGAGGAGGAGGATCACGTACACCGCCTTGGGTTCCTTAAGGAGGAAAAAAGGTGGGATAAATGTAATAAATAAATAATAAACAATTAGAATTAGAATTAAAGAATAGTGTACCTCTGAGCAAATTTTGACCCTAGGAATTTGTTTTCAGTACCAGAACTGTATTGAGCTCCTTTCACACAAAAGTCCACTCCTAGTTGCTGTAAGCTTTCTTCATTTCAGCAGCCTAATTTTGGTGGAAAAAATCATTTTGTTGTTGCAACTTTCAAATGGTCAGAAACCCTTGCTGATCTACTGCAAATCACTTGGAGAACTACCAGTAGATCCATATCTATTTTCTGCCCATCCCTGAAGTAGACAATACTGGGATAGAAGGACAAATACACTAATCCAAGGGCATAGTCTGAAGGCACAGGAGGCAGCCATCTTGCTGAAGCTAACCAGGTTTGGGTCTGGTCAGTGCTTGGAGGGGAGACCACCTGGGAACCCCATGCAGCCACCTTGAGTTCCATAATGGAAGAAAGGTGGGATATAAATGTAAATAAATCTCAGCACTTTATAACTATAGAACAGAATGGGGAGTGGTTTGGAGACTAGAAAAGGGAAAATACAGTATGTCCTTTTCCCCTTCCTTCCTTCCTTCCCTTCTTTCTTCCTGTATAGTACCTCATGACATTCATATCATGAATATACCTCATGACATCCCCTTCATCACCCTAACTACCACCAACAACCTCCGGGATACTTAAACTGTTAGGATCTTGAACAGGAAAATTCCTTCTTCTCCCATGACCTGCACTTTCCTTTTTTCCTGAACTGACATTTCAACATTCCGTACCTTCTAGAAGCTCACCTATTGTTTATCAGGTATGTTATTCAGGTTTTAAAAACACATTTCCTTCTAAATAAAATAAATAAATACTTCTCCATACCTAGCGAGCCCCCCCTGAGTATGTGGACATCATTACCTTATTTTGGGGTGGCCCTCTTTTACTTCCAAACGGATTAGCACTCAGCTATCTGAGTTTGCTATTAGAGGGAAAGATACATTTTATTGACTTGCCATTGCAATCTGGCTGAAATTCACAATTTCTGCAGAATGGTGAATCATCCAGGATTATCAACAGGCAATCTCATGTGATTCAGGACAGTTGGAGAGCAAGAAGCTTATGCTGTAATAAATTTGTTACTCTTTCAAGTCTTTGTTCTCTTGCGTGAAGAGAACCTCAGTGTTCCACAATGATGATGATGACTAACATTTAATCCTTCCTCTTGCAAGGAACCCAAGGAGGCTTATGTGGTCCCCCTCCTCTCCATTTTATCCTCACAACAACCTTGTAAGGTAGGTTAGGCTGAGAGCCAGTGACTGGCCCAATGTCACCCAGTGAGCTTCATGGCCAAGTGGGAACTAGAACCTGGGTCTTCCGAGTCCCAGTACAACAATCTAACCATCACACCAGGGTGGCTTATTGAATAAATAAGATATGATAAGCAATGGGGAAGTAAGTGGATAGGAGAGAACAGCCCCGATCTGCCTCATAGATGTTCAGAAAGAGGATTTCCAGCTTTCCAAAGCTGCTAGGACAGACTTCCCCCACCCTGGACCCCATTCAGATGTTTGGGGTTACAACTCCATCATTCCTAGCCAGCATGGCTGGGTGTCAGATATGATAGGAGTTGTACTCCAACACATCTGGAGGGATGCTGATCAAGGAAGGCTGCTGTAGGAGCATGAAGTGAACATGAAAATAACTTGGACTCCTAGTCCAAGACTCCTTGGACTCCTAGAAGCCCAGCAATTTGTATCTATGCATCATTACTTGTGCCAGCTAAGACATATCACTGTAGATTCTAGACATATCCTGCTTCCTCTGCTATACTAGTACAAACAGCAACAAACAAACCCCTCAATAGTGTAAGCCTCTTCAGTGGTTTCAAAGGCTCCCTGAATAGGCTGAGTAGCATTGTTAAGAGGACCAGAATCTGTCAAAGGACCAGGAAGTCATTTGCAAAGTTCTGGGATTTGCTCCCCGTATTGTTCATTAGTTGCTAGATTTGGCTGCCCAGCTAATTTTGCTCCATTCAGTTCCTGGCCACACTGATAGAAGGAGGGGAAAACTGTGTTGCTTGGCTCCATGGCACGTGCAGCCATCAATTTAATTTGGCAGCTTCTGAAGGGGGCAAAATGATTGTCAGGAAGAAATTTACAGGAACTATTAAGTCACTTAGTAAAATTAGCAGTCTTTGGCCATCACAACCAAATTGATTTTTCTCCTTTTATCTTCTCCTTTCCCTCTGTATGCAAACAAACATGTCCTCTGTAAATATACATCACAACAGAGTGACAGCCACTCAGCAACCAAAACAATTTACCCACAAAATCCATCATTCAGTTCATTACAGGGTGTCTAACAACTGCAGGTTTGGCATTTGGGACTACAAGAGACAGGGAGCTCTCCATGCATATTGCTGCTACATAAGAAAGCCGGGGGTGGGGGGAATGACCTGAAAGGATGCCCTCTTCTTGGCTTCCTCTTTGATGTTCCTGGTCCTCTCCCCCACTCCCAATTAGGGATGTCCAGGTTTTGTGAAATCTGTCCTGTGTCTGTTTTGTGGAATGCGCAGCATTGTTCGTTCTGGTGACTGTTCACAGACAGATTTGAATTTTTTTTCTGGTATGCAGAAAAATATGTAAATAATTCTGTAAGAAGGCTTGCAACAATTCACATAATTATTTGTAGTACATAACATTTCATGTATGTAGTACATAACATTTCATGTATGTGCCCCCCATTCCATTCAACCTTTTCCCAAATATATTTTCCAAAAAGGCATATGTTTCAGCAGAAATGTCTGCATTTTACAATGTATGTTGTTGTTGTTGTTCAGTCGTTAAGTTGTGTCCGACTCTTCGTGACCCCATGGACCATAGCATGCCAGGCCTTCCTGTCCTGCGCTCTCCCAGAGTGTGCTCAAGTTCATATTCATTGCATCGATGATGCTATCTAGCCATTTCATCCTCTGCCATCCCCTTCTCCTTTTGCCTTCAGTCTTTCCCAGCATCAGGGTCTTTTCCAGGGAGTTTTCTCTTCGCATTAGGTGGCCAAAATATTGGAGCTTCAGCTTCAGTATCTGTCCTTCCAATGAGCACTCAGGGTTGATTTCCTTTAGTGTTGACTGATTTGACCTCCTTGCAGTCCAGGGGACTTGTAAGAGTCTTCTCCAGCACCACAGTTTGAAGGCATCAATTCTTCGGCGCTCAGCCTTCCTTATAGTCCAGCTCTCACAGACATACGTTACTACTGGGAAAACCATAGCTTTGATTAGACGGACCTTTGTCAGCAAGGTGATGTCTCTGCTTCTTACTATGCTGTCTAGGTTTGCCATAGCTTTCCTCCCAAGGAGCAAGCGTCTTTTAATTTCATGGCTACAGTCACCATCTGCAGTGATCTTGGAGCCCAAGAAAATAAAATCTGTCACTGCTTCCATTTCTTCCCCTTCTATATGCCAGGAAGTGATGGGGCTAGATGCCATGATCTTAGTTTTTTTAATGTTGAGTTTCAAACCAGCTTTTGCACTCTCCACTTTCACCCTCAACAAGAGGCTCTTTAGATCCTCTTCGCTTTCTGCCATTAGGGTGGTATCATCTGCATATCTGAGGTTGTTGATAATTCTCCCAGCAATTTTAATTCCGACCTGTGATTCATCCAACCCGGGGTTTCTCATGATGTACTCTGCATATAAGTTAAATAAGCAGGGCAACAATATACAGCCTTGTCATACTCCTTTCCCAATTTTGAACCAATCGTTGTTCCATGTCCAGTTCTTACTGTTGCTTCTTGTCCCTTGTACAGGTTTCTCAGGAGACAGGTAAGGTGGTCTGGTACTCCCATCTCTTTAAGAATTTGCCACAGTTTGTTGTGATCCACACAATCAAAGGCTTTAGCGTAATAAAATAAGCAGAAATAGATGTTTTTCTGGAATTCTCTTGCTTTCTCCATGATCCAGTGAATGTTGGCAATTTGATCTCTAGTTCCTCTGCCTCTTCGAAATCCAGCTTGTACTTCTGGTAGTTCTCGGTTCACATACTGCTGAAGCCTAGCTTGTAGGATTTTGAGCATAACCTCGGGATGTCAGAGAATTCCACCATGGATCTCGGGGAGGCCGAATGCCAGCGCATTTGGCACCCTGAAATCGTTGGTGGAACGGTCTGCCCCCCCCCCCCCCGGGATGGGACTTACCTTGGGCGGATCTTCCTGGCGGCAGCGGCTCGGTGGCGGCTTGGCGCTGCCGCCATTTCCAGTTAAAAAAACAAACAAACAAAAAAACCTGATAGGCTACGTAAAGATTTATGTAGCCTATCACAGCTAGATTTTTAAAAAACACCATGATAGGCTACGTAATTGTTTACGTAGCCTATCACGGCTGATTTAAAAGAAAAAAAAACACGCGTGTACACAATTTGCGTTCCTCTTATTTTCGCCGTCTTAGTCTATGTAAATGTTTACGTAGACTAAGATGTGCCAAAATAAGGAACGCAAATGGCGGCGCCCATGGGCACCGCCATTTGCGTACGCGCATTTTTTTCTTTTAAATCAGCTGTGATAGGCTACGTAAACATTTACGTAGCCTATCACGGCTGACTGCAGAGACACAAACGACGGTGGCTACGGCCGCTGCCATTTGCGTCCCTGCTAGCCAGCAGCCGGATGTCCGGCCGCTGGCGGAGCCGGCCGGCGGCTCCGCAGAATCCCTGCGGAGCTGAGCCGGCCGGCCAGGATTCGGGGGGGAGGGACGGAGCGCCTCCCCCCCCAGCCAGAATTTTTGGGGGAGGGATGGAGCGCCTCCCCCCCACCACAAATGTCACCCTTCAAAAAGGTAAGTGACTGTCGTACATCTCTAGCATAACCTTGCTGGCATGTGAAATGAGCGCAATTGTACGGTAGTTTGAACACTCTTTGGCATTGTCCTTCTTTGGGACTGGAATGTAAACTGACCTTTTCCAGTCTTGTGGCCACTGTTGAGTGTTCCAAATTTGTTGGCATATTGAGTGCAGCACTTTAACAGCATCATCTTTTAGGATCTTAAATAGCTCAGCTGGAATACTGTCATCTCCGCTAGCTTTGTTGTTACTGATGCTTCCTAAGGCCCACTTGACTTCACTCTCTAGGATGTCCGGCTCAAGTTCAGTGACCGCACTATCCTGGCTATCAGGGACATTCAGATCTTTCCTGTATAGTTCTTCTGTGTATTCTTGCCACCTCTTCTTAATCTTATCTGCTTCTATTAGGTCCCTGCCTTCTTTGTCCTTTATCATGCCCGTTTTTGCACAAAATGTTCCCTTGAGAACTCTGATTTTCTTGAAAAGATCTCTAGTCTTTCCCATTCTATTGTTTTCCTCCATTTCTTTGCATTGTTCGTTTAAGAAGGCCTTCTTGTCTCTCCTTGCTATTCTCTGGAACTCTGCATTCAGTTGGATATATCTTCCCCTTTCTCCCTTGCTTTTCGCTTCCCTTCTTTCCTCAGCTACTTGTAAAGCCTCATCAGACAGCCGCTTTGCTTTCTTGCATTTCTTTTTCTTTGGGATGGATTGAGTTGCTGCCTCCTGGACAATGCTACAGACCTCTGTCCATAGTTCCTCAGGCACTCTGTCTATCAGGTCTAATCCCTGAAATCTATTCCTCACCTCCACTGTATATTCATAAGGGATATGATTTAGGTCATACCTGAATGGTTTAGTAGTTTTCCCTACGTTCTTCAATATAAGCCGAAATTTTGCAATAAGAAGCTCATGATCTGAGCCACAGTCAGCTCCAGGTCTTGTTTTTACTGACTGTAAAGAGTTTCTCCATCTTTGGCTGCAAAGTACATAATCAATCTGATTTCGATATTGACCACCTGGTGATGTCCATGTGTAGAGTCGCCTCTTGTGCTGTTGGAAAAGAGTGTTTGCTATGATCAGCGTGTTGTCTTGGCAAAACTCTATTAGCCTTTGTCCTGCTTCATTTTGTACACCAAAGCCATGCTTGCCTGTTATCCCGGTGATTTCTTGACTTCCTACTTTAGCATTCCAATCCCCTATGATGAAAAGGACATCTTTTTTTGGTGTTAGTTCTAGAAGGTGTTGTAGGTCTTCATAGAACCGATCAACCTCAGCTTCTTTGGCCTCAGTGGTTGGGGCATAGACTTGAATTACTGTGATGTTGAATGGTTTGCCTTGGATTTGTACTGAGATCATTCTATTGTTTTTGAGATTGTACCCCAGAACTGCTTTTCCCACCCTTTCATTGACTATGAGTGCTATTTCATTTCTTCTATGGGATTCTTGCCCACAGTAGTAGATATAGTGGTCACCTGAATTAAATTCGCCCATGCTTGTCCATTTTGGTTCATTGATTCCCAAGATGTCGATGTTCAATCTTGCCATCTCATGTTTGACCACCTCCAGCTTACCTTGATTCATTGATCTTACATTCCAGGTTCCTAAACAATATTGTTCTTTACAGCATCGGATTTTCTTTTCACCACCAGACACATCCACAGCTGAGTGTCCTTTTGGCTTTGGCCCAGCCACTTCACTCTTTCTGGTGCTACTTGGAAATTCCCTCTGCTCTTCCCCAGTAGTATATTGGACACCTTCCGACCTGAGGGGCTCATCTTCCGGCGTCATCTCTTTTAGCCTTGTGATACATTCCATGGGGTTTTCTTGGCAAGAATACTGGAGTGGGTTGCCATTTCCTTCTCCAGTGGACCACATTTTGTCAGAACTCTCTGCCATGACCTGTCCGTCTTGGGTGGCCCTGCACGGCATAGCTTATGGCTTCACTGAGTTACGCAAGCCCCTTCGCCACAACAAGGCAGTGATCCATAAAGGTTTACAATGAATACATTTGTCTAAATTTCAGGAAAGTAAAAATAAGGTCTGAAAGTCCATGGACTCCGCATGGCCCGAGGAGGCCAGTCTGCAGCAGATTCCATGGATGGGATTCTTAGAAATCTGAACCATTTTAATTCATCTCAGATTTCTCCAGCATCCCTATTCTCAATTTTACTGGTTACTGTTGCTTTCACTCTCTTCTGTTCAGTTCCACAGAGAGAAGGAGCTGTCAGTGGCTGGATTAAGAGTAGGGATGTACGAAACAACTTACCTGTTTTGTTTCGTGACATCCGCGGTGGGGGGGAGGCGCTCCATCCCTCCCCCTGAAATCCTTGCTGGGTGGCTCCGCTCCGTGGCAAGTCAGTGGAGCCGCTGGCTGGGGCTGCCTTCAGCGATATCCGGCCATTGCTGGGCTGCGCAGGGACGCAAATGGCAGCCACCATAGCCACCGCTATTTGCGTCCCTTTTTTTTGCCGTGATAGGCTACGTAAAAAGAGACAAAAGTCAAAGGACGTGCATTATCAGATGATTTTCAATTTGGAGTGCAATATCATTCAGAGCAAAATGCTTTTAATGCTACTCAATGAACCATTTTCATTCTTATTTCCATCATTTCATACTAAAGGTCAGCATGTATCAGGATGGACTGCTAAATGTCCAGACCTGGGGGATGGGAGGGATAAAATGCTTTTCAGACATTTTCTTGTATGCATTACATCTTCTCTAAAGTAACTGCAAATATACCAACACTTCCACAAACTCAGAAAGAATAAAGGAACGCAAGACAGATAAAAGGACTAATGTTATGCAGGGGGATTTACTCATGAATAGATTGACTCATGCACTAGCCTCTTGCTTGGAAATTGGAATGCCACACTGGTTCTTTATACAAAGGGAGACACACTTATGGCCTGGTATGCCAACATGAGTACAGATCATGAGCCTTGTTTTGGAGACTGATAACCAGAACTTGAGAGATGCCATTCTTTACTGGCACAGCAAGGCTGCATTGAGGGAGATGAGAAGGGGAAGCAGAGGCATTCCACCAGCCCTGCCAAAAGACTTAATTCACCCCCTTCTCTCCCCTCCCCATTTGCTTTTCCTTGTGTGTCGTCTCTTTTAGATTGTAAGCTGGTGGGCAGGGACTGTCTTCTTTTAATTTGCAAGCCACCCCAGGAGACTTTTTGGCTGAGGAGCAGGATAGAAATACTCCAAATAAATACATGAAATAAATCTGAATGAAAGTTTCGCATTTACTGAAGGCACTTGAACAGTGGAGGCTGGTGGCTCCTATGTCAGTGGGGCAGGGAATTTGCTCCAGGTTTCAGTCAGAACTCTGAAGGAGCTGTCCAAGGTCCTGAACCCTATCCCCCAAATAGGTTCAGCATCTTCGATAGCTCCCTCAGAGTTCTGACAGGTTCTGACTGAAACCCAGAGCAGATTCACCGCCCCACTGATATAGGAGCCACCAGCCTTCGCTGCCCTTGAGATTTCCTGGTTAATCTCAGAGTTGTCTCACATTCCCCTCCTTAAAAAAGAAAGTATAACTAGTTAGTACCAATAAGCACAGATTTTATGATGTTTACTATACACTTTGCTCCATATATTAATAAAGTGTTAAGTATTAGTATATAGCCAAAAGGCCAAAATGGGAAAGGAGAGGAGAGGAGAGGGCCTCTACTGACATTTAAGACGCCCTACCCTTGCAGGAGAAAAGTGACACTCTTAAAACCAGCCCCGGCTATCAATTACTGTATGCATTCATGCTTCCCTCACACTACTGGGAAACATGACTCATGGAAAAGGGCAGCCAACATGAAACATGACTCATGGAAAAGGGCAGCCAACATGAAACATGACTCACGGAAAAGGGCAGCCAACATGAAACATGACTCATGGAAAAGGGCAGCCAACATGAAACATGACTCATGGAAAAGGGCAGCCAACATGAAACATGACTCATGGAAAAGGGCAGCCAACATGAGATGCTGCCTTATACTGAGTCAGACCATTGGTCCATTTCACTCAGCATGATCCGCACTGTCTGGCACCAGCTGTCCAGGGGTTCAGACCAGGCTCTTTCTTGACCCTATCTAGAGATACCTGAGATGGTTGCATGCACACCATGTGCTCTACCACTGAGGTACAACTTCTCTCCCAAACCATGTACATTTGCTTTGTCGAGAACAAGGACCCTGGTGAATACTTTGAGGGATACAAGCCAGGCTGACCAAGCTTACCTAGCCCCGGTCCCTCATACAGTCAATTCAGCCTCAGAGGAACTGAAGCCCATGGCAATTTGATTCCAGCATCTTCTGTCTCTGTCATTTCAGGGGCTCCCAGAATGATTGAGGAGACTAGAGTACTTTGGGGTGAGAGACAGACTGTGGCTTGTCACTACAATTGATTCAAAAGCCACCACCATTGTTTCGGGATGGTGCTGTTGCACTCATGTCCTGCTTGGCTGGTTGGTTGGTTGGCCACTGTGTGGACAGAACGCTGGACTAGATGGACCTTTGCCTGATCCAGCATGGCTCTTCTTGCATTCCTGTGTTTTGAGACTGCAGAAAGACTAAGCCCACACAGCCTCCCCCACTTCTATCCCTAAAATGACTGGTACAGCAAGACTCCTCTCCTGTCTCCTCCCCTTCATGCCCTCTCTGTTCAGGCTGGGAGAAGGAAGCATTCTGTATGCTGCAGGGTTTGGGGCTAACTTCTGAAGCACAGCCCACAGATGCTTCCTTCCCTAAAGCTGAAATGCAAAAGATGTGAAGAGGAGGTGTGAGTGAGTAGTAGGCAAGAAAAGGAAGAGAAGTGGGAAAGGAGCCAGAGGGGGCAGAAGAAAAAAGAGTAGGAGGTGATAAGGGAAGGAGCAGAAGGAGAGGGGAGCAGGAAGAGTGGAAGAGCCAGAGGAGAGAAAGGTTAAGCAAAAGGTTCTTCTTTCTCTTGTTGCCTTCTCCCATCATCACCACTTCCAGTTGCCTGCATGTGTCTTTCTCTCTGTGTGTCTCTGTGTGAGCATGTGTATGATATTGTTATGTGTTTGGGGTCAGTCTATATTACCTCCAGAGGTACCTTACCATTCAGTGCTGCTGAGTACAAAGAGGCTAAGGATTTTCCCCAATGTAGTCTTTTGGGGAAGTCACCCAGATGTTATCTTGAATTGGTAACCTTTGCTCTACAAGGCCTGAGGGGGTAGGAGGAAATGGATCTGGGGGAAGAGTGAATCTGAGATGAAAGGAGACCAGCTTTTGACTTGCAGAAGAAGATTGCTGGGCAGTGGAGAGGGAGCAGGGATTGCTTGGAGTGGTGATGTTGTTGGCCTTCATCCTGAACACAGTGTAAATAAACCTCTATAGAAGAAACACCACAAGTCTCCAGTGCCCTCCTTCCAGGAAATTGAAGTCTGTGTAAGCGCTGAAGCCCCTGCACGTTCTCTCCCTCTCAGGACTGGAGTGCAGGAGTGTAACAATATGTAATTTTGATATGCAATTTCCAACTCCCTAAGTGTTAAGAAGTTCCAGGAACTTAGTTTTCTTTGGATGAGTGAGCAGTAAAGATTTAAGATGTCTTTGTAATACTTGCATTGTCTACAAATATGCGAGCAGAACATAGGTGGAGGAGAACACCAGTACTCCTACAGGAGAAGAGATCCATCACCCCACATCACCATGGAGATAGACCCTGTACCTTAACTCTGTCCCTGTCTCTGCAAAGCTGTCAACAAAGGTTTCACACATATTAAACACGTCTGGCCAGCTAGAGAGGTTCACCTTCTCACTTCTCCCATCAGTGGTATCTCATCCAAAAATGCAGACAGATTCCCATTTCCCAGAGAGCTGGAGACCATCTCCTAACCATGAATTTTAATTTTTCCAGCCCTAGCTGGTGATGCTGCCAGGGATCAAGCCTGGGACTTCTACATGCAAAGCAGGTGCCCTACCACTGAGCCACGGACACACAAACAGGATGAAAATAAGGGTTGGGGAACTTTAAAAACATTTTGATATAGCACGGAAATTAAACCCAAGATTTAAAAGGTAAGTTAAATTTAGTTAAAGCTGTCCATAACATTAAAAGAATGGGTGGGGGATGTTGAAAGAAGCTGCAAAATAAAATAAGGAATTAATAAACCATGAACAAGCTAAATGTAAGGTCAGAGGTGAAAGGGACAGAGAGTTACTCTGCAAACCTTTTAATTATCACTGCTGCAGCTCAGACTTTATTTTTTTTCTGTCTTGGGTCTGCTGGTAGGTGGCCAGTACAAACACCATGTCTAATGTTCACAGAAACCAATAAAACATCTTGAAGTGCACAGACTGCCTTCCTTCCGGCTGTGCAGCAGCTTTTAAACCAGTGTTTTATGTAATAATCCTTTGTAGGAATGTGGGGAGAGGAAATTAAGGTGCAAAAATTTAATAAAAATCCAATTTTCTGAAGCATTTGAGATGAATAAAATGGAGCCCCGCAACTGGTTCTCATTATGTTATGAGAAGTCCTTTATCACTGCTTCCTCCCTTATACACAATCTCAAATCATGTTTAGCACAACTGTGGCATTTTCAAGAATCAGAGCCCTCTGCAGATGAGAGAGAGGCAAGTTCCTTTGAGGTTCACCTTTCCTTGCAGGAAATATGGTGAGATTTTCAGTGCTTCTGGTCAGCAATGACAGTTGAACCTCTGTAATTATAATTATATATAAATAATTATATATGGTTAAGCTGCACTTAAACAACATACTTGCAACCCTGCACCGACCCCCAAGAAACCACTTCTTTCATGAGCACAGTTACTAACAAAACTTATTGCACTGGGCATGCACTTCTATTAATGTGGTTTATTTAAATGACTTTTTTTTTAAAGGATATCATATGCAATATGTAGGGAAAACTACAACGGACCTAAGAACAAGATTCTGTAATCACAAATCTGTGATTCTTCCCAAAATAACAAAAACAAACCAGGCACAGCCTGTTGCAGGACATTCCAACTCTCCTGCACATAGTCTCTCAGATTTACAGTTGCTTCCAACAGAACAAACAAAAACACCAGTGCGCTTGACAAAAATGGAAATTTCTGGATCTTTAGACTGAGAACTCTTAGTCCAAATGGATTTAATCTGGAGGACAATTCTTAGGCACTATACCACTCATACTTCTGTTTTTTCTCCTAAGGAACTTTCATCTTCAGGCCTTCCGAACTGCCACTCCTGATACCTGTTTAACAGCACAGCTACTGAGGGAGGAAGCCAAAATGTTTAGCTTAAAATGTATTTTTGAATACTCTGTTGTTAGTCTTTCTATCCTTTCTTCAGCCCTGGTTAGTACTTGGGTGGGAGACCGCCTGGGAATCAGGCTTCCTGCACTGAGCAGGGGGCTGGACTCGATGTCTTGTAGGCCCCTTCCAACCCTATGATTCCATGATGTCAAGCAAAGGGCTGAATGTGCCCGATCTCATCTGATCTTGGAAGCTAAGCAGGGTCAGCCATCTTGGTTAGAACTTGGATGGGAGACTGCCTGGGAATCAGGCTTCCTGCACTGAGCAGGGGGTTAGACTCGACGGTCTTGTAGTCCCTTCCAACCCTATGAGTCTATGAGTTCTCTTTCCTTGCTGTTATTTTATAAAGGTTGGAGTTCATCAAAATTATAACGATGCTGCAACTCAGTTAAGAAAGTATTTATATACTATTGATAGCCTTTCCTGGCACTGGTATGCACCGAGAAGCCAACAAAATTCAATGATAGCACAGTAAATGTAAAAAGCAGCACCACAAATTATGGTTATCAGGGAGAAACAAAAGCAAACATTCAGATATCTAAGCCAAAGGCATGATAAAACCATGTTGTTTTTACCAGATGTTCTCCTTTGGGCTTCCCAGGGAAGTAAGTTCTAACACCTGCATGCCAATTGGAGAAGTCCCTGTCTTGTATACCCACAAGGCCCTTGTGATGGTGAGACATGGAACAGGGGTTCTGCTGAAGACCAGGGTGAGTGTGATCCTGTGTACAGTCCTTTATATCAGGGTTGCACAGACTTCAGGCTTGTGTAATCTACTTTTTTTTTTTACTAGAACTCCCAAGATCCACCAACCTGAACCAGCCGGAAAATACATAGAGTTAAAGAACTCTGAGTCCAGGAATTTGTTTCAAGTCATACACTAGTGGATGGGGCTCCACCAAATGGAGCTCACAATTCTTCCACACAAAAATCCACTCCTTTCTTCATACAGCAGCATAATTTAGGGAAGCCTTCCCCAACCTGGTGTCCTCCAGATGTGTTGGACTACACCTCCCAGAATGCCCCACATCTGAAGAGCACCAAGTTGGGGAAGACTGTGTATTTGTTGCTGCTGCTGTTGAACAATTAGGTATCAGAAATAGTTTCTGATGTATTTCAGATAACCCAGAGATCTACCAGTAAAACCCGATCTACCTTGTGCCCACCCCTGCTTTAAATAACCTAGTTCCAAACTATTTAAGACTTTAAAACGTAGTAACTAATACTTGGAATTGGGCTTGGGAACAGCCTGGGAACCAATGACATTGGTAGAGCAACCAGAGCTACATGATCCAAAAGAACAGCCCAAGCAGAACTCTACCACACAAAATAAGCAACCTAGTGCAATCAGCTTTAGGAACTGAAATATTAATAAAAAGCAACTTAAAATTTAATATTGGAGAATGGAAAAACTTTAGTAAGGAAGAATGTCTAGATGCTGACCAACCATGTCTGACTTAAGTGCTAACAGTTACCTGTCCTGGGCACCACACTTTAAGAATGATGTAGACAAACTGGAATAGGGCCAGAGAAGGGTAGTGGAGATGGGCCACGGGTATAGAAAACTAGTTCTGTGAGGAGTTGAAGGAAATGCATATGTATAGCTTGAAGAAGAAAAGACTGAAGGAGACATGATAGCATTCTTCAAATACTTGAAGGGCTGTCACATTAAAGAGACCAAATGCTTGTTCTTTGCAATCCCAGAGCTCTTCTACATGAGGCGGTTAATCACTGTATCTACTTTTGGTTTCATCACAGAATTGAGATCCTAGTTCTACAAAAGGAGCTTTTCTTTTCCTGGTTGTCTGCTACATAACCTCTAGGTGGTGCTGTTCCATAGTGGATTATCACAATTACACAAGTAGGAAAATACCTTTTCTTTCATTTTCAGAAATTACTCCAGTCCATTTTCCCCAATCTAAAAAAATCCAGGAAAGTGCTCTTAAAAAAATCAGAAGCATAACTGGGGGATCACAATGTCATCTGAAGAACCTTTAAACAACCATGAATAAGGAATCACAAGCACACAATAAATGCCTCGTGTAGAAAAAGCTCACTGAGGCAGAATAAGATCTAATGTGGTAAGTTACAGGAAGATAGGTTTTGGTTGAACATTAGGAGAAACTTCTTAGTGGTAAAAACAGTTTGGCAGTGGAACCAGTTACTGGGGCCAGGGTGTGTGTGTTGTCCCCTGCTGGAGGTCTTCAAGCAGAGGGCATCTGCTGAGGATGCTCTAGCTCCAGATGTCCATCATTGAGCAGGATGTTGGACTAGTTCAGGGGTGTTGAACCTCTTTCAGCCTGACGGCTGAATTTAATTTCAGAAGCTCTCAGGGGGTCCAAAGGCAAAAAGGAGCCAAAGGCCAAAGGGCCACAGCCAAAATACAAACGATACCCTCATATATGATGGAATTATCTAGTAATGATGCCTCCTGTTAGAAAGGCAATTAGTAGGGAAAAACAAAAGGCAAAACAGAATGAGTGTTTAGCAGTCCCACATGCACACAGGCTATCTCAAAATAATAAAAGGAAACCACACCTTCTTCAGTGAAAGAAAGAAAACAGTTTTGCTCACAAATCTTCTTGCATATACAATGTAGGAACAGCGTAGCGTTCAAAAAGTATGTTCAGTCCATTTTGTCTTCCATTACACCAGCTGCAGTGAGAGAGCAAACACACATGCTCCCAGCAATGGTGGAAGTCAGAGAGAGAGAGGGAAGGAAGGGGAGGAGCAAAAGGAAAAAAATCACAGGAAACCACATTGTAGGCTATAGACTTCTTAAGGCTAGCTGTGGTCAATTCCCATGAACTAAGTAACTGCAACACTGCCCCCTTCCAGTAACTTGCAGACAAGGCTGCAATATTCCCAACAATATATTTGCTTAAAGTTCTTATTGGCAGTCACTAAGCCTTAGGAGAGGCATTTCAACCTTTTAGAATGGGGGGGAAACTGCAAAACCAAATCACCAAATGATCAGTGGTTGGAGGTAAGGGATGGAACCAGGGAAATGGGGCATGGCTATCTGGGGAACCCCGGAGGGTTGGATTGGGACCCCAGGTGGGCCAGATTTGATCCGCAGGCCTGAGATTTGACACCCCTGAATTATATGAATTATAAGACCCCTCCAAATCTATCTATAATTCTAATTCCAATCCCTCTTTTCATCCCTCCCTATCAGTGCGTTGGAATAACATGCCATTACAATGATGTTTTAATATCTACACCCTCCCATGTTCCTCACACCCCCTATTACTCATTCATTTTAAATATTTCACTTGATTTGAATGTTGTTCTTTGACAGCTAAGTATGTAAATCACTGATCACATTTCTTTTGGCCGTTAATGGAGCTTTTCAATAAAAAATGCAACTCAGATCAGCTGCTTACACTCTAAGTAAATGACAGCTCTTCTAATCAGATTACAAGTAGGAGGGGGAGAAAGCCCGTTGAGATTTTATTGAGTAACAAGCTGTTTGAGTTTTGATTCCACTAGGAATAGAAATTAACAGCGCTAATAAATGTTCCTGCTAAGTGGCTGCATGCAAAACATTCCATGCAAAATGGAATATAGAACAAAAAGGAACTTAGACTATTTTTTTTAAAGGATGTTTTTCTGATTTGCAAAATCCAGTTTCTGTTTCTGTGCCAGCACTCTGGGTTGAACACCCATAAAGCAGATGAGTCACAGAAAACTAAGAGATTTGCCAGCAGAGAAGCAAGCAAGCTTAAAAATAATCACTTTAATGTAGTAACCTGCAAGCACAACATGGTAATCTAATTTTTATAAGCAAACCGTTAGTGAAACAGCACCCTGATGGTTAAAGATGCTTTTTCTTCTTCTTCTTCCAGAGTTATTATCTGGATCACACGAGGGCCTGACAGAATGCCAGTGACAAGTTATGCTAAGTTGCATCTCTGTCAAGATGTGAAAATGCTTTCAATCACCACCTCCAAAATATGTTTGCGCCTTTAAAGAACTCATTTCTTTGCCACCATAGTTGCAAACTGCGTAGCTCTGGGCATTTGTTAGACTTCTTTATGCACTGTTGGAGGTCATGACGTTACAAGGGCTTGACACAGATTTTGTGTGGCAATCATTGCTAACCACAGAAACCTCCACCTTGGGGGGGAAATAATAAATGCAAGAGCTGCACCACTGTGCAAAGGCCAGAAAAATAACAGATTGCTAACTAATACATACAGCCTCACTTTAATGAAGATGTAGAGCAGAGATGGACAACTTGTGGCCCTTCAGATGTTTTGGCCTACAACTCCCATCAGCACTCACCATTGGTATCCTAGCTAGGGCTCATGGGAGTTATAGGCCAAAACATCTGGCGGCCTGAATTTGCCCACCCCTGACATAGAGCAAAATTATCTGCTGAAGATCTAACAGAGCTGATGCTGCATTATAGAGAGCCATAAACCTGCTATTAATTTCCCAGGACTAGTTTACAATTCTTTCTCATCCTCTTATTTATTTATGTATTACATATTTCTATACCACCCAATAGCTGAAGCTCTTTGGACAGTTCACAACAATGAAAATCACAAAATTCATCATAAAATACAATATAAAATGTAAAACCTAAAATATAACAGTACAAACCAAAATAAAACCTAGCAGCAAAATGCAGAGATTTAAAATACAATAACAGATTTAAAGCAGCAGAGCTAAAAGACTAAGATGCCTGAGAAAATATAAAGGTCTTCACCTGTTGCCAGAAAGAGCATGATGTAGGTGCCTAGGCCAGTGTCTCTGGGATGCTCATTCCACAACGGGGGTGCCACACCAGAAAAGGCCCTCTTCTTGGTAGCCACCAGCCTCACTTCCTTTGGCAGGTCATCCTGGAGAAGACTGCTGAAGATGATCTTAGGGTCTGGGCAGGTACATATGGGAGGAGACTCTTCCTCTTGTTCTTCATCTCCCTCTTCTTCCTCCTCTGAATGAGACTCGGAAATATTTTTCCCTCCACAAACTGGCTCCATACCCAACATTTTCTGACAATAAGGACAAGTGAGACCTTCAACAAAATGTTGAATTATGGAGTGGTCCTGTTCAAGGTTCTAGGCTAGCCATGCCCTTTCCCAGGGGACTCCATTCCACCCCCACCCCCCACCCCAGTTTTCCATTTTCTTCCTCCAGTAGTCACCTAGCATGCTCTTTAGGCTATTTTGGGTTCCCTCCCATTGCAGTTTTTATTCCTAAAGCTTGGGGTTCCCCCTCAGCATGGTGATACACCCCTCTTTTGCATAGATGGTATGATGGTGCCTTTTTGGACCATCACACAGAGAACTACAATCACTATTAGTATGTATGATGAATGCTTTACAGCAGAATTCAAATTTTGCGGGTGGGTTCTCAACCTGGCAAGAAGCACTAGCACCATTTCTCATTATTAGCTCGTACATGACATGTTCAAAGGTCCATACCATGAGCCTCTTTATAGGACATATGCTAAGTGACTCAAGATGCGTGTAAGGGTAATTTAATATAATTTGATTTACTTCTCCTTCTTGGTTTTAAATAGGAGCATATAAACCAACTCACACCTACCTAATCCCCCCGCCCCATCCCTGACAATATCTTCTCATTGCACAGATGTCTGGGAAGCACAAGGAGTGTACTCTCCACAATGAATCTGCAGTATCATAGGGAAGCTTAGCCTGGCAGACTGTAAGCAGGGAGCTTAGGGTACAAAATAGCATGCAAAAACCATGCAGGTGTTTAGTTGAGAGCAAACATGAACTAATCAAACATTGAAAGAACCAGCTGGTATACACACTAGAAATAGGAGCAGAAAAACTCCATCCAATTTCCAGTGAGAACAGAAATAAACACTTAAAAAATATGTCAAGAGTAGTTGCACAGCCAAATTAGGCAGAAGCGTTGCCTATTTTCTTGTGCGAAGTATAAACACAGACAATGCTGTTATGTTTTCCTCCACCATTCCTCTACATTACTCTAATGTAGAGAAACACCTCCAGCAATGGCTATGAAATATTTTGGAGCAGTTCTAATACAGGTCATCACACCTTTATATGGCAGTTTTGTATTGAAGTCTATCCACCAATCTGATGTTGCTGTATTGACGTTGTCCCAACACATCTTAGGACTTCAGCTCAGCAAACCTTACAACACAATCCTGTTTATGTTTACTCAGAAGCAAATTGGGGGTTGGACTCAATGGGCTTGTAGGCCCCTTCCAACCCTACTATTCTATTCTATTCTATTCTATTCTATTCTATTCTACTCTATTCTACTCTATTCTATGAAATCCCACTCTATTCAATGGGGCTTTCTCCCAGGTAAGTGTATGTATGGCAAGCGCAAGCCACACTCCAATTGCGTACTGCTCGGGGTTGAGAGTTCAAAACCCAAAGAAGCACTCTAGGATTAAACAGCTTTCGAACCATAAGTAATGTATGACTTTAATGTATGACCACTTCAGAGTCCTGCATCATCTCTGTACAATATGCTGACATGTTAGTTCTCTGTATTAGGTGAGACCTGCTAGATGCCACAGCGTTGCTTGGGTGTCATGATAATGTGATGCGCCTGTGATGACTTTGTGTGGCAGCCAGCCAGCTCCTTTGTTCTTCACTGCTGTTTTATCCCTCACAGTTCAGTTTCCCTTTAGGCCCCAGCCAACGTACCCAGAAAACAAGGAACCTCAGGCAGCAAGAAGTTCTTGCGCTCATCATCTGGCTGTTCCAGAATTGGCTGTCTTAACAGAGGTGACTTCACAGTGTTAAAGTGATTATGTGAATGAATTGCACCTAAATGTATCTACTTTCAGCTGCAAATGCTTACTTGGCAGGAAGCCCCATTCATTTCAGAGTAAACTAGCACAGGGTTAGGTTTCTAACAATGATACAATTATTTATTTTACTTCAGTCCCAATGACTACTAGTAATTATGGTGATGTATTTCCTGAGGATTAGAGGCAATATGTCTGGATACCAGTTGAAGGAGGTACATGAGCAAGAGGGTGCTATTGCATTCATGTCTTACTTGTGGGCTTCCCATAGGCATCTGGTGAGCCACTGTGGGAACAAGATGGTGGACTAGAGAGGCCTTTGATCTAATCTAGTATGGCTCTTCTTACATTCTTTTTAAAGGCCTATGATAGTTTAGGTATCTCCTAGTGATGCTGATTTGGCATCTATCTATCTATCTATCTATCTATCTATCTATCTATCTATCTATCTATCATCTGTCATCTTCTATACTGCCCAGTAGCTGAAGCTCTCTGGGCAGTTCACAAAAATTAAAATTGCAGCATATAACAAAATAAAATATGAAAACTTAAAACCACATTAAAATAATACAACCAAAATAAAACATAGCAGCAATGCAGAGATTTAAAATACAGAATTAAAACACCAGAGTTCGAAGTCTAGGAAGCTAAAATGCTAAAATACTGGGAGAATAAAAAGATCTTCACCTGGTGCAGGAAGGAGTACAATGTAGGCACCAGATGAACCTCTCTAGGGAGCTTGTTCCATAGCTGGGGTGCCGCAGCAGAAAAGGCCCTCTTCCTGGTAGCTACTTCCTTTGGCAGGGGCTCATGGAGTAGGGATGTACGAAAGTCACTTACCTTTCCGTGGATTATGTTCATGGTGGGGAGGGAGGCGTTCCGTCCCTCCTGCCAGAATCCTCGATGGGGGGGGAGGCGATCCGTTCCTCCCCCCCCCCGGAATCCTCGACAGTCGGCTGTGCTCCACGGCGGCTCTGTGGAGCAGCTGGCTAGGCCCAGGCCAGAGCTGTCCGCAGCCAGATTTCCGGCCGTGGAGGGCTCTGGGTAAAACAACAACAACACCGTGTACGCAAATGGCGGTGGCTACGGCCGCCGCCATTTGTGTTCCTTATTTTTCGCCTTTTTGGGATGAAGGTGCAAGTTATCAGTCCTCAAAACAAACAAACAAACAAACAAACAAACAAAAAACATTTCATTTGGTGATCACTCAGTCTTTGCTACTCGTAAGTTTATAAACCTCTATTATTCCCTCTTCTGGCCATCTTTCTCTCTTTAAAACCATAGAGAGATAACCACCTTAGTCTTATAGAAAAAGTGCAATTGATTTGAACAATGAGGGAGAAGCAACAGAAACGTGCAATTAGTGGAATGTGAAAGGAGACAGGTGAGGGTATGATAAGAAATGGAAAGAGGATAATCAAAGAGGACGAGTGCAATCCATGTTTAAGTTCTGGTAGACTGGTGGGAAGTAGGGACATGTCCTTCTTAGTAGTGGCCCATGTCTTGTGGAATTCCAGCCCAAGAGATGTGCAGTTGGCTTCCTCAGCTTCCCCTCCCCCTTTTAAATGCTTTTAAAAGGCCTTGAAAACCCATCTTTTCAAATGGCTTTTAACTGATGCATGTTATTGGTCATGTTGCAATTTTGTTGATGCTTTATTGCTGCAGCTTGGGAAATGTTTTTATACTGGCTAAATGATATTGTCATACATTGCTGGAGGGGGTTGGGGGGTATTCTATAATATTATATCATTGCATTTTTATTTGTATACTTGTATTTTGTTCGTTGCCTTGGGCTGGCCTTTTGGTGCAGGAAGGTGGCTCATAACTATTGAAATAAAAATTAATCAATAAATCTCTTCTCATCTGTTTGGTCTGATAATGAAGACTCACAAATAGGGATGTATGGATTGTGTAAAATCTGTTCCGTCTGTGTTTCAGAGATTGTCAGACGCTTTTCGTTCTGTCATTCGCATATTGCCAGAATCTGATTTTTAAAATTTCTGAATCTGTGCAACTCACACATGCAAAAATGCAGAAATTCCCCCCACTGAGCATTTTCACACTTTAGTCTATGGGGGAAATGTGCATTTTGGCCTATTTTTTTTAATTTTTTTTGGTATATTTTTCTATGTCAAGATTTGTGCAAAATTCAGGAAAGTTAGAAAAACGGTCTGCAAGTCCGCGGAATCTGCCCTACAGGGGGACAGCCAGTTTGCTGCAGAATCCGCATATCAGATTCATGAAAATCCAAACTCATATGGTTCCGTTGCAGATTTCTCCAACATCCCTACTCACAAACAGCCCTTGTGCCTACCAGGCATTGCAGCAGCAGCACCGATACATATGCTGCATCCAATGGCTGATTTTCAGATCCACTCCATTGGCTTCAGTTTGCAAACTTTGCACTAGCTAAGATGTAAATTTAATACTGGGCTGTGCTCTGCATTCTGAAAGCTTCCCAGATCTCCATGAAAATTAATTTTGTCTGTGTGTATGTTTTAAGGAAATGGCATGTAAATTGGTCTACCATTCTTCATCCTGAGAGCTTCCCTTAACAAATCACCTCATTGTTGGTAGCTTATGGATCTGCAGTGCCTGTGTCAGGAAGTCAGACCATCAGAAACATCTCTGCATGCTAATGCAAGGAAGGAAACGGAGCACGGACAATTGCAATAAATGGGCAATAATAATGAGTGATTAGATTTTTAGGTCATCTATAGTTTCTCCCGTCCAAGGATCCTGAAGCACTTTGCAGACAGTAATGGGTTATGACTCAAATGATTTCCTGTGGAAAGGCGTCTATCCCCATTTTACATGCCGGACCAAGCTTACCTTTTCTCCTCCCCACAGCACACTGTCTCCAAGATCTAATTTGTTAGATATAACCATGTTTCTTTGTGTGGAAAAGCAGCCCTGGAAGAAGACGGTTTTTCCAAATTATTTTGCAGATATAATTATAATGCACAAGATATTTGCAGTTAGAGCATCCTGGCCACCTCTTTGGGTTCCCTTTCAATGTAGCTCCTGGCCTACAATTCCTCAGTTTCCAAAGTTCCTTTCCTGGGCACTTCATAAGAAGACCCCTGCTGGATCAGACTCAGGGTTTATCTAGTCCAGCATTTTGTTCACAAATTGGCCAGCCAGATGCCTATGGGAAATCCACAAGCAGGACATGAGTGCAACAGCACCTTCCCACCCATGTTCTCCAGCAACTGGTGTAGTACATAACATACTTCCACCCCTTCCAACGGCACGCATATCCTTCCAGGTTTGTTAATGAGATATATCCCTCAGTGAAAGCTGAACATTCACTTTTCTCACAGAAGTGAAACTGTTTGTCAACATCCCAGGGGCCATAGGATTGTTCAGATATCTGCTTCTGAGGGTGAGGGTGGTCAGTTACATATCACCAGAAAAAAAGATGTTGAATTGCACAACATTTGCATATGGTGATTTTTATATATCGACACAACTGTGGAAATAATCACTATAATTTAAATAGAAATACAGTAAATCTCACCATAGCACATAAAGTCATGACAAGGTGACCTGTGTGCCTGTCTGCTCAGTCTGCTGTCCAGGTGCTAACAGTTGATGAGCAACTTCAAGGCCCCATTTGCTTGTCCGTCTTCTGATCCTTTAACTTTAAACTAGACTAGGGCTGGGCAGCACTTCCAAAATTGGACTGTCCTCTGTCAGCCCTTCAAATAGAGGACTGTCCTCTGTAAAGTAGGGTATATAGCCACCCTAAGGGGGTGTTGCAGAGTTGTTCAGAGTGGTGCTTCTCATAGGAACATCGGAAGCTGCCATATACTGAGTCAGAGCATGGGTCCATGTAGCCCAGTATTGTTGACACTGACTGGCAGAGATGGCTGTCCATGGTTTCAAGCAGGATTCTTTCCTACCCTACCTGGAAATGCCTGGGATTGAACCTGGAACCTTCTGCATGCAAAGCATGTGCTTCACCACTGAGCTATGGCCCCTTCCCTTCCCCCAAGGCTGGGTCCATGCTTGAAAGGATAAAAATGCCTGGGCCCAGGATACTGAGGGCAGAGCAAGAGGTCCACCCTTGAAGAGGGAGATCTGACCTTGGAACCCTGCTCCCTTCCTCCACAGAAACCTCCACATCTCATACCTCCCCAGTGTTGGAGCTCCAGCTTCAGGAGAGGTAAAAAGACAGTGGACCAAGTGCGGCATGGATGGATCTACAGGACCCAAAGCACTCCTGGTCCCCAAACATGCCCCCAGCAAAGAGTTTAAATGTACACCAGCCCTGGAACTCTCATTGCTTGCCGGCTCCTCCACCACTTTCAATTCACTTGCATGAACCTTGCAGGGTTTTTGATCTGTCAGATCCTCCAATGTTCAAGCTCTCTGGATCTTCAGCTAGGATTACACTGTAAATAAGGTAAAGTTAAAATATAATAAGAAGAAAAAGGAGAAAGTTCCTTACTTGTTAAAGCAGGGGTGGGGAAACTCTTTTCTGTCAAGGGCCCCATTCCCTCAGGAGGAATTTGTCAGGGCTTGCATGCTTGTGGTGGCCACAAGCATGCAGACAGAAAATGCATCACCCAAAAGAGGCCAAAGGAGGACACCTATTTTCATAAAATGTGCATATGCCAATTTATAGCTGCAAATTTAGAAATTGTTATTATTATTTAAATAGAAATACAGTAATCTCAACATAGTGTGGAAGACTGTGACCAGGTGACCTGCTCAATCTACTGTCCAGGTGCTGTTGGTGGCCAGCTTCAAGGCCCCTGCTCTTCCTTCTGATGGCTCTTTATCTTTGAACCAGACTGGGACTGGTCAGCCCTTCAAACAGAGGACACCTTCAAAATAGAAGGCAGTGCTCTGGCAGCCCATCACATAAAGACTGTCGTCCTCTGTAAAAGAGGACACATGGCCACCCGGTGGAAAGGGCCAAAATCAGTGGTGGGTGGGCTCAGAGTTAAAAGTGGGCAGGGCCAACCCTCTCCTCTCCTCTCTTCTCTCTGTGTCATGCCCCTTTCTCTCTCTCATTCTACCCCCTCCCTCTTCCTCCCTGCCCAATGGCCTGTCAGGGCAGGGAGAGACAGGTCACTCTTGCCAGGATGGATGATCACTTCCAGAAGATGTCTGAATAACATTTGGCTGAAGGCTGCAGGCGGCTCACCCTTTTGCTTAATGTTTGTAGCAACTGTAACAGCCAACTTGTATGTATGGAGTGCACTATCCTTCAGCCAGAATTATTCTGACATCTTTAATCTTTTAAGGCTGAAGACACACAGTGTTCGTTTTACTGCATGCTGTGCTCTGAATACTTGGGAAAAAGCATCTGGTGCCTGACTTGAACGCTCCTCCCCTTAGGTGATTCCCCATTCTCATACATGTGCTCCCATGGACATTAACTCAGCCACATTTTGAAAACCACTCTCCCTGAATTTAAGGCTGGGCCTTCGGTTCTTTTCCTGCCTCAGCACACTAGATATAGCAAGGACGTTGGGTGGTTTACATACCTACTATTCATTGACTTTCCAGCTCATTTCTATTCTTCTTAGGGTGAAGTGGGTAGGTCAATCTGGCTTCTATTGAAGCCTCAACCCTTTGAAAGGAGATAATTTTCTACAAGAAATAAATTAGGATTTGTTTCCCAAGAAGGGCTTCAATCTAACCTTTCTACGGCATCAGTGCTTGCCATCAACTTATCTTCCTTGGCCAGGGATTTCATATCTGTGTTAAGTTCAGGTAAACAAGGCAGGAGTGGCACAAGTAAACAAGAGAGCAAAATGCTACCTCTTAACAGCAGCTTCTCAAAACCAAGGAGGGTAGCTGCTAGCAATGACCCCCCCCCCCCGCTTTTAGAATATACTCTGAACAGTGGCACTGTCAGGCTTGAAGGGTCACTGAGCAAGATGATATGTAAGCCCCTCCCTGCACCACCATCTCTCCCTCCCCTCCACCACTGCAATGGACACTCACTCTCCTGGATTAAAAATAAAGAAACAAACAAGGAAGGAATGTGAAAAACAGAAAAAGGGAACTGTTCCTTCCTTTGCACTGTTTAGTACATTGTGGGGGAGAGGACATAAATGCTCCCCTTTTCTTTTGTTCAATGAAAAAGGAAGCCATTTCTCCCCTCCTGCCTGCTTATCAGGTGGCAGAAGGAAATGAACAGGTCCCTGTACCTTCTTTTCTTTTATTGTAGCTAGAAGGTGGGGAACAATCCAGGCAGTGTGGAAAGAGACCAGTGGCGGTGCCTTACTGGTGCCTGCAATGTATTTTCTTTCTTTCTTTCTTTCTTTCTTTCTTTCTTTCTTTCTTTCTTTCTTTCTTTCTTTCTTTTAAACAATTCTTTACAGGGTGAGCAGGCTGGCTACTGTGGAGCAAAGCTCCAGACACTCACATCCACCATCTTCAATTCCTAGAGTGCCTTTTGTTTTGTTTAAAAAGGAAATACGTTGTAGCAACTGCTGCTGCTATGTTCACTCTTGTAAGTGACATCACTGACTTCAGGTGCCTGGTTCAGAGAAAACAATGGAAGAGGTTAATGTAAGTCACCTTGGGTTCCTTGCAAAAGGAAAAAAAGGTGGGATATAAATGCAATAAATAAATTATTCCCCCACGTTTTTGCCATTGAGGGATTCCTTGTTACAACAGTGTTAGTGTCAGTTGTTAATATTGACTGGGCTCGCACAGCACAGTAAACCACACTCAGTGGTTGAGTGTGAGTTGTTGAAGCGTGGGTTGTTTGTTGAATTGTTGGTTAGCACATTGTCTGAACTCTGCCAGTGTGGCTTGTTAACCATGCAGTGTGGCTTATTTTCTTGAACAAGCAACCTTGAGAACCCATGGTTTGTTGCTGGGTTGTTCAGAGTGGTTAACATGCCACACTGCATGATTAACAAGCCACCCTGCAGAAAATGTCCTGGGTTCAGACAACATGCTAAGCCATGGTTGGACAACAACTCACGGTTCAACAATAACCCACACTCAGCCACTGAATGTGGGTTAGCGTGCTGTCTGAACCCGCCAGCATCTCTAGAAGTTGAAGCTCTGAACAGGCAGTGGGTGCACCTTGTTTATAGTGCATAGGCCTATGAACATCAGCAGGAAAACACGAAGGACCAAATCAGGTGTGATGTTAAGGGTATCTTTGCATTTAATATGTAATTTTAAAAAATGCAAAGAGACATTTGCTAGGAATGGTGGCAGTTGATCATTATCAGGATTGGAGGGTGTTTTGTTTTTTTAACCATAGGTTGTTGTTGTTCAGTCGTTCAGTCGTGTCCGACTCTTCGTGACCCCATGGACCATAGCACGCCAGGCCTTCCTGTCCTGCGCTCTCTCCCGGAGCGTGCTCAAGTTCATATTCATTGCATCGGTGATGCTATCTAGCCATCTCATCCTCTGCCGTCCCCTTCTCCTTTTGCCCTCAGTCTTTCCCAGCATCAGGGTCTTTTCCAGGGAGTTTTCTCTTCGCATTAGGTGGCCAAAATACTGGAGCTTCAGCTTCATTATCTGTCCTTCCAATGAGCACTCAGGCTTGATTTCCTTTAGGATGGACTGATTTGACCTCCTTGCAGTCCAGGGGACTCATAAGAGTCCTCTCCAGCACCACAGTTCGAAAGCATCAACTCTTCGGCGCTCAGCCTTCCTTATAGTCCAGCTCTCACAGCCATACATTACTACTGGGAAAACCATAGCCCTGATTAGATGGACCTTTGTCGGCAAGGTGATGTCTCTGCTTCTCACTATGCCGTCTAGGTTGGCCATAGCTTTCCTCCCTAGGAGCAAGCGTCCCCTAATTTCATGGCTACAGTCACTGTCTGCGGTGATCTTGGAGCCCAAGAAAGTAAAATCTGTCACTGCTTCCATTTCTTCCCCTTCTATATGCCAGGAAGTGATGGGGCCAGATGCCATGATCTTAGTTTTTTTAATGTTGAGTTTCAAACCAGCTTTTGCACTCTCCTCTTTCACCCTCAACAAGAGGCTCTTGAGATCCTCTTCGCTTTCTGCCATTAGGGTGGTATCGTCTGCATATCGGAGGTTGTTGATAATTCTCCCAGCAATCTTAATTCCGACCTCTGATTCATCCAACCCGGCATTTCTCATGATGTACTCTGCATATAAGTTAAATAAGCAGGGTGACAATATGCAGCCTTGTCGTACTCCTTTCCCAATTTTGAACCAATCGGTTGTTCCATGTCTGGTTCTTACTGTTGCTTCTTGACCCTCGTACAGGTTTCTCAGGAGACAGGTAAGGTGGTCTGGTACTCCCATCACTTTCAGAATTTGCCACAGTTTGTTGTGATCCACACAATCAAAGGCTTTAGCATAAACTTAATAGTTTTCATCACGTTCTTGCACCTGTGCCTTCCACAAAGAAATTAAAAAGGTAAACCATGACATATACCTGGAAAAACTTCCCAGGCTCAACTTTTGCTTGACTGGCTGCTGTTAAAGGAACACAGCTACTGAGACAAAGATGGGAACCAGGAAAATATTAAAGAAAAAAGTGCAGGATTGACACTTTCTTTTTTCTGGCAATGCCCCATGTCTTTAATAATGGCATGAAAGGCAGGTATTCAATAAAGGAAGTTTCCTCCATCCCCAGGCTTTGAAATGATGCCACTTCATTGTTTCTGCTTGACTTTCCTGGATCCATGCCTAGAACAAGGTGGCAACCCTAGGAGAGTGCCTTTGAGCAGGGGTTGGACAGATGTCTGGCTTATGGGATCTATTTCAGTGCTATCATTTTGTACAATGATGCTGAAGTCCACCAAACAGAAACAAACACAAATCAGTGGCTTAGGGCACGGGGTCAATTATCACCTACTTATCAACTGATAATTTATAATCAATTATCATCAGCTATACCATAGGTGTAGGACTTTCAGCCTGCAGGCCTAATCTGGCCCACAGTGGTTCCACCTTCAGCCCTTGGAGGCTTGTGCCACCTCTGCTGGCCCTGCCTCCTTGGTGCTTCAAGCCCCATCCCCTCCATAAGCCCCACCCCTGCCAGGGGTTGTTAAGGAGGCAGGGAGAGGAATCCCCACTGTTATCTTTGATCTGTTATCACAGTGGAGATTCCCTTGCGCTACTTCACTGCTTTGCTTTGCCCACCCCACTTCCTTCTGCCATTGTGCTTCCTTCCCCCATAGTGCTTGTTGTCTGGGATCTAGCTGTGAAATCCCAGATGTGAGTTACTAGAGATCAGGGTTTGTAACAGATCACTGTAAAACTGGCTAGCAGAGCTGAACAAAGACAGGGTCAAAAGAAATCAGTTCGTTACTACAGATGAGAAACACTAAGGCTGAGAGCTAAGCAAATTAGCATAAGGCCAGCCATGGCAGAGTGTTCCCCCCCCCTTGCACTTTTACTTGTCCTGGGTGTCAGAAGCCCTTGGAGATCTGCTACAAATAATAGTCATCTTTGGTCCTGGAAAGGTCCTTTGTGGGGTACGCATTTTTTGTCTCCCCGGGAAGTTTGGAAATCATTGAATAGACTGCATATGGGTGTAACAAGATCCAGAGACACTCTGAATAAATGGGGTTATCCGGTGATCTCTGCCCTATGTGACTGCGGAGACTTGCAGACAACAACACATATGTATACTTGCCCTTTGTGCCCTGACCAATGTACACATGAGGACATTATGACAGCACGACAGATCGCAATTAATGTTGCTAGTTTTGGGGCAAGATTTGTCTAATTTTTATATATTTTAACGTTTACATTTTATATTTTAAATGTTATGTGTTATAGTATGTTTTTTAATTGTGATGCTTCTGACACGAATAAATAAAATAGATCTGCTACAAATGTCCCAAAGATCTACCAGCAGATCCTGATCTACCTTGTCCACCCCTGCCTTTCAGCATCTATAGCCCTACTGAATTTCAGGCCAGAAATATAACTTCCAAAAAAGGTTCAAAAGTCTGAGTGTGCTCATAATCAATATTTCTTCATAGGAAGTGCCCTTGTGTTTATCTCCAACCTTTCTCAAGGCTGCACTTGCCAAAATTCCCTTTCTTTGAAGCTATTAATGATACAGGAACTTTGCATTAGGTCATCCTAGTTGTATACCTGGCTTCACATATCAGTCTTATAAGAAGTGCAATGAGCAAGGAATCCTAACTTGAAGAATGATATTATTGCATCCATTCACTTCCTGTGCTGAGGCACTTCAAACTTTTGATAAAGTTCCAACAAAGTACAGTTGCCTATATTTTTCCTGATTAATACACACAAACATACAAAATGGCATACACCAGCACACACTCCTTTTTATGTGTTGTAGAACTTGTATTTTTTTTTTTTTAATTTCCATTAGGTACTGAGTTCCTTCTTAGGCCGTTTTATTGTAGATGTTCCATAAACACATCAGTTATAGACTAAGATTTATAATTAGTGAATTCCTTTGCTTCTTTGGTGATTTTGATGTATTACTATACATTTTCTTCTTTTTGTTGCCTTTATTTTGTTAACCATCATTTCAAAAGAAAATACATTTCATTATAAAAGAACACGGTGCATCAGAGTCATGGGGAACAGGAATGGGAAGCAGATGCAAGCCGATCGGAATCTCAGCTCCATGTTCAAGGTCTTAATATTTCCAGTCAATTTGGGAATTCCCTCACTTAGTTCTATTACACTGAAATTTAAAATGTCGATTACTACAGAGTCCTCTGAGTTCCACCTAGCACCTGTTTTAAGGGCACATTCCTTTGCTGATGAATGACCCACATTTCATGTAGTGATTGGCCATTAATCATGATAAGGAATAAGCCTAACGAGTCATACATCCGATGTACCACTGTTTTACCAGCTTAGACTTGAAAGAGTCTATTAATTTCACTATATTCAAGACAAAAGAAGACCGAGAAAGTTTCCTCTTCTGATGGGCCATTTCCTTGAGGACTTCATGGAAATCATGTTCATTCCAGATACACCTCTTTTTTTTTGCCTTGTGTGTGTGTGTGTGTGGGGGGGGGGCGTCCACAAAGTTTCAATCTCTGGCATCTCCAAGAAGGGCTAGAAAAGATCCCTCTATGAAACCCAGGAGAACTGCTGTCTGTCTGTGTGGGCAATACAGAGCTAGATGGACCAATGAATTGATTTAGTACAAGGCAACTTCCTATTTTCCAAGGCCCCAATTCTGTGTACCCTTCCATAAAGGCAGATCCTGAAATACCCTTGACTAAAATGGTCCCATTTTTTATTTTGTTATGCCTGTATTACAGCCGGAACTACTAAGCAAACCAAATCTCCTGCAAGAGTTATTTTCTGAAGTGTCAAGATGAAATTTGCAGCAATAGAAGAGAAATACTTTCATAGGTAGGTTACAGCAAACAAGGAAATAATTGCAGTGGCTATTTCTCTAAATAGTCTGACTTGGGAGAAGCATGCCGTCACAGATTTTTTAAAGGGAGAGGCCTGCAGGTTGAATTTCCCAAACCTGTAACTAAAATTCATTTCCTTTCTAAAACCATTTTGTCAGGAGAGCATGTAATAGCCCCATAAGTAGTGCCTGTCTTCTAAAGTTGTATTACATTTCTCTACTTTGTAGGCTTGTGGAAACGATGTGACTTTTATCAAACAGTTACAGCACTTGTATGTATAGATTTGAAGTTTCGACACAGGAAGCTTCCTAGGGTTGTGTGTTCAGAATCCCCTCCTGATGAAATGGGTGGACTAAGCCAGACATGTGGAAAACAGGACAAGATATGCAGAACTCTTATGTTCTCCTTTTTTGTGCAGGCTGAGAAACAGAGTTCAGCTGAAGAGTAGAGAAGGCAGTGAAAAGGCCAAACCCACGTCTAGAATCAATGAATGATGGCCATTGAAAGTCAGTCCTAATAACAAGGTTGCACTGTGAGTGGGTGGCTACTAGTCTTGATGGCTATGTGCTACCTCCAGTACCAAAGGCAGTGAGCCTATGTATACCAGTTGCTGGGGAACATGGGTGGGAAGGTGCTGCTGTGCTCATTCTCTGCTTGTGGATTCCTGGGGGCTGAAGCACCTTCCCTATGAAGAAAGGCCCACTTGGGCCTTTTTAGCTTAGAAAGACAGGGGTTAAGGGGAGATATGGTAGAAATTTATAAAAATTTCCATGGTATGTAGGAAACTGTCCATAGTGGTGGATAAAAAGACATTTTCCCCTTTCTCATAATAGGCAACCTGGTGCCCGCCAAATGTTTTGGACTACAACTCCCAGAATCCCTACCTACTGGCCATGCTAATGGGGGCTTATGGGAGTTGTATTCCAATACATTTGGAGGGCACCAGATTGTCTCCCCTGGTAGTAGGGTCATTCAACTGATTGGCAGGAGATTAAGGACAGACAAAAGCAATTTACTTCACACAGCACAAAATTAATTTGTAGAATTTGTTGCCAGAAGATTTGGTGATGACCATTAGAGCAGAGGGCTTTAAGTGGGGGTTAGACATATTAGTGAAGTGCAACTCCATTAGTGGCTACTAGCCATTGATGGCTATTTATGTCCTCCATGTTAGGTATTTCAAATTTAAATGTTCAGTTCTGTTAAATCCATTCCATCTGTGTTCCATGGATTGCTTTGCATCTTTTGTCCCATTGTCGGGTCATTCACAGAATCGGATTTGTTTTAGGGATGTACGGCAATTTTGTTCAATTTGCGCAACTGCACATTAGTGCTAATGCACACTTGCACTAGTGTGCATTTGCACAAGTACGAATTTGTGAAAAAAAAAAACCCAAAGTAAAAAACTGCTCTGCAAGTCCATGGAATCTGCACAATTCAGAAAAGGCTGATTCGCTGTGGAATCCATAATTCAGATTCACAGAAATACCAATGCATTTGAATCTGTTGCAGATTTCTCTGACATCCTTACTCCAAGTTCAGAGGCAGCATGCCTCCAAATACCAGCTGCTGAGATTTAGAGTAGGAGACAGCAATTAGATTCCTGTCTTGAGAAGGAGGTTGGACTCGATGGCCTTGTAGGCCCCTTCCAACCCTACTATTCTTTGATTCTATGATTCTAATTGGCTTCATGTCCTGCTTTAAGGACAACAGGTGGCTGTCCTCATAAGCATCAGGGCTTGATATATTCTCCTTTCTATGGCAACTCCTTGTACACACACCCCAGTGCTGCTCCTGAGTGTTGGGGACCTTTCTAGAGGGGCATCTGATGCAGGCAAAGGAGCTGCAGATGGAAGAGAAAATAGCTAGTCTCCCTTAGGCATGCTGAAGTGCTTCAGGCATGTGAATGGGCTTCTTTGGTTCCCTGCCAGTGGTTTCCTTTCCTTTCCTTTTTATCCTCATGCGAAATTTCACCATTTTCATTTTTAAACAGAGAGTGGCACAATGTATCCCATTGTTCCAATTTTCAACACTTGTTTTAGCAATGGCTCCTCTCCCTCTCGATCTGTTTGTTAGGTGCTCTGTAAAAAAAACTATCACCATGGTACCTAAGCCTTCTCCCATTAAAGGAACACTATTTTCACTGCTTACTTAGCAACACTGACAATAGCCTCCAGCAGCAGTGAAGCAAGCTGACTTCGTGGCATTTTGCAAGATGAATTCTTCAACACCCCGGTATGTTTTCTCCTTGTGCTATTCCTTTGCAAAAGATGCAGCCTTGGAAAAGATGCTTCCTCGTCAGTGACTACTGATGCTGTCACTGTGCACATGCCGCAGCTATGGATCAGCGGGTACACTCTGTACCTTTGCATGCCAAGAAGAGTAAAATCAATTTCTGCCTTGAAAAGGTGGAACTAGTGTTGCAGAAGATCTGCACAGAGTTCCCAGGTGCTCTAGGGTACCGGTGACGTGATGAGGGCATTCACTAAAATTTGACATAGGAACGAGTGTCTGCTTGAGTGCCAAGTGATGTAGTGCAAAGGAGACACTGCTCCGGAAAGGGAAAAAAGGTAGAAAACACTCTCTTGTATTACTTCATTCATCTAGATTTCTATTTCTCTGTTAATAACCTCCCTAAAAAAAAAAAACACCTTAATCAGCATCTATCTACACCTTGGGCACCATATTTACTTTCTTATTTAGTTTAATCTGTTTATATCGTTTAGAAATGACTTCATTGTTGTACTTTTATACTGTCTTTATATTTGTTGTCAGCCACCTTGGAAGCAGTACTCCATTCTGCCCAACAGGCACGTGAAGAAATACAGTCCATTCTATCATCTGTCTGTCTGTCTGTCTGTCTGTCTGTCTGTCTGTCTGTCTGTCTAATCATACCTTGACTTATCTTGCAGGCTTAGGATACATAAAGGTGGTAAAGGTGTCCCCAACCAGTCATATCTGACTCTAGGGTGCGGTGCTCATCCCCGTTTCTAAGCCGAAGAGCCAGCGCTGTCTGAAGGTGCTTCCGTGATCATGTGGCCAGCATGACTGGACACCGAGGTGCACGGAACGCCGTTACCTTTCCCGCCGAGGCAGTACCTATTTATCTACTTGCAATTTCTTGCTTTCGAACTGCTAGGTTGGCAGAAGCTGGGACTGAAGACGGGAGCTCACTCCGTCACGTGGCACTCAGGTCTCGAACTGCTGACCTGCCGACCTTCCAGTCTGCAGTTCAGCGTCTTAACCACTAAGCCGCCGCGGTCAAGGATACATAGCCACATATTTTTCAGTATCTATCTCTGTTCCTCAAAGACTCATAGTTCCCAACCTTGGCTCCTTAGATGTTGCTGGATTACAGCTCCCATAATTCCTGACCATTAGCCATACTGGCTGGGGTTAGGGAGTTGGGAACCACTGGTCTAAAGTTTGGATGGCTTATTGAAACAAAGACAGGTAAACACAAGAGAGTGCATAATAATTATTTTTCTACTCACTCACATTTTCTTGTTCCTGTGGGACAAATGTTCAAACCTCCATGCTTTCCATGCATAAGGTCCTATATTCAAGAGCTGATATCTCCAGTTATTTATTTATTTTATTTAAATAATATATATCACTCCTTTCAATCTGACAACATGCAATTAAAAGATGTCAGGTAGCAGGGCTGGTAAAGGATCTTGCCTGGGATTTTGCAGAGCCCTGATGGTGAAAGAAGACAATAATGGGTTAGACTGCTTAATGGTTAAAGGTGGCTCTATATATTTGTATGGCCTAATAGCCTTTCATGATGCTATTAGTATTTTTTAAAAACAAACAGTTTAGAAAAGAACAGGATAAATTGTTCTAAAATCATAGGGTAAAAATTTCAGCCCCTTTTTTCTAAATATGAGTTTAAAGCCACCATTTAATGTCTGTAAAATTTCTTAAAGTGTATTAGGTACTGCACATACTAGATACTGCATGATCTAAACATCAGCAGCTGAAGGCTGATTCACACTTCAAATGGCCTGTGTTACCAACAGCCTTCATGGGTGCAAGGCAATAAACTTGGATGCTGCAAGTAGCCAGTTTGTTTGTTTTTTTTTTGCTTCTTTTGTGATATTTGCATATTGACTGTTGTGGATAAGTGTCCTGAACTGGCAGCAGGTTTGAGAATATTATCGATATCCAATGGTATATGATGATGCACAGAATTGATTTAGATCTGTGTTAAACTGGGGGACATGATGTGCAGCGGTGAATAATAAGACGCATGTGATATAAAAATATGAAGTGGATCATAAGACAAAAATCACACATTCACTTTTGCAGATAAGTGTCCCCAGTAGGCAATACCAGTGCACAGAAAGGTAAAAATACCTGCAGAAACAAAATACAGGTGTCGCAGAGAATGAATTCACTAGCATTGGTCACTACTTACCATACAAAAATAGGTGTGATGCATAGTTATTTTAAAAACTCTGGGTCTCTGTTATAATGACTTCATGGGCAAAACAATCCAAAGATGGTGGGGAAGGGGAAATTCATGTCAGAGGACTTGCTACCTCCCAAACCATATCAGGATTGAGTCAGCAGGGCAGAAATTGATGGGTGGCTAGAGGAAAGATACGTTTGCCAGCACTAGGGCTGCTGTACTTTCTGGGACCCCCATTCTGGGTGTGTGTCAGGGCCATGGGATGGAACACACCCTTTTTTTGTCAGTACCACCAACAGCAGAGTGGCAAAGCCACCAGATGTTTCTGTGACAGCAAGAAGGCTGCTTATAAGACAGGATCTCCCTCAGCCCCTGCAGATCTCTGTCACCATCCTATGCCCTTCCAGTGGACCACAGGATAGTGCCCTAATATACATTTTAAAATGTCCTGGTGTGTAGCAAGTCACATGTAGTCTTTAAAACTGTAGAGGTAAGTTAAAATAGACCAAAAATAGAATAAATAAACCAAATTAAAAACACAGTAAGAATCCCTGGGAGGAAGGGAGGGGACCCAGTTCCCAGCTTTTCCAGTTAAAAAGAATCTCATGCAATAGAGCTGGGAAATACTTCTGCCTGAAACATTAGAGAAGTGCTGCCAGTACCGGATTTTTGATACAAGACAATTTCATACGGTCTGAATTAGAATGCAAATGATCTAGTCCAAGCCCTAGAAACAAAATACCATACCACCCTGCTGCATTGAGATCTTCAAAGGAGGTCCTTCTCAGTGCACTATTGTTAGGAGAAGTGCACTCTTCCTCTATGAAACATAAAGCCTTCTCTGTGGTGGCATCAACTCTCTCTATTTTTTTCAGCACTGAATTAAAACTTCCTTGTTCTCCTGGGGATTTTGACGAGAGCTTTGAAATTTTGCAACTTTGAATGTGAATTAAATTTATTATCTAAACTGATTTTTTAGATTGTTTGTAATCTGCTGGTTTTATGGTTTTTATGCCTGTTTAATTTTTACAGTTATGTTATATTGTTTTTTGTTTTATTTGCACTGCCCTACATAAGAACATAAGAAGAGCCCTGCTGGATCAGACCAAGGGTACATGTAGTCCAGCATTCTGTTCACACAGTGGCTAACCAGCTGTCAATCAGGAAACCACAAGCAGGACACAAGTGCAACAGCATCCTCCTGCCCATGTTCCCCAGCAACCAGTGTACATAGACATACCGCCTTACAAGAAGTAGCACATGGCCCTCACACCTACTAGCCATTGATAGACTTCTCCAGGAATTTGTCTAACCCTCTTTTAAAGCCATCCAAGTTGGCGGCCATCACTACATCTTGTGGTAGCGAATTCCATCATTTAACTATGTCCTGGCATCACTTTTGGTGATGAAGGAGCAGTATAGAAAATTTAAAAATGTAATGAATAAAATAAATTCAAGAAATAAGCTAGCGAGACAGACAGACTGTTTACTGTTTTGGGAAATCATCTTTGGATATAGATTCGGTCACTACTCGTCTTCTGTAGGTTTCCTTCAAGATTTCCCCAAGAGAGCTGTCCATGGTGCTTACATTAAAAAGTATTGCTTTGCTTTCCCTTTTCATATACATTAGAATGGAATTTTTTTTTCAAGTTTAATGTTACAAGGCCTTATCTTTCCTATTTTAGCTGGAGGAATTTTTGGGTGAGTCAGATATTAATATTTAAAGCTCTTACTGAAAAAGTGCTGGTGAATATATATATATATATATATATGCTTTTCTCCTAAGTGTTTGAATTAAAAATACATTTTTCAAAAGTTTGTGGCAAGTAAAGTTTTCAAGAGAATGTTCAAGACTTCAGGGCCTAATTCCTAGTCACTTTTAATAAACTAAAAGGATAGGTTTATTTTTCTTCTCTTTCCCACATAAAAGTCCTACATTCCTAGCCCAGCCTTTGAAAGGCAATTGAACTGGAGTTCCTGGAATGCATTTATTTTTATATAGATGTACAAGGGAACTGCAATGGGCAGGGGGCTCAGCCTGCCTTCTCTCTCAAAGCAATAAGTGGAGGAGGGAAGTGGTGGTGGTGAGAGGTTTGGTAGGGCAACTCCCAACCTGAGTGGTTTGACCCCCTTCCCACATGCCGGACTGCTGACCCTAAAGCTGACACTGTAGTGCAGTAGTGGGGAACCTCTTTCAAACCAAAGAATGCTAAGGATTTTAGACAGCTCTGGTTGCTCTTCTTGTTAGAATGGGATGCAATGTCTGTGTGGTTAGAATTTAAATGCTTGTTGAGAATCATGGCTGCAGCCCTTTCAAATGTCACTTTGTGGTGTCCAGTCATTTGTATTATGCCTTTGAACACCCATCCGTGTGAGACCTAGCATACAATTCCAAACTGTTCTTGTGCTGTGGAAGGTATAGTTCTGCATAGTGATCAGTATAATGGCTGGCCATATGCTTGAAAGAGTTCAGTTCACTTCCAGGCTTCCAGCAGCTGAAGTGGTTGAGGGAAACTGAAGTTAATGTCTATGTGTCTCCAGTAGTCTTCTGCCATGGAGTTGCTGAGGAGAATGGACAGTCTCTTATTTAGCCTTTGTTTTTGAATTTGAATAAGGTGCTATAGCAAAATAACAGAAACATAACCACTTCTCCTTGATGTATTCATCTCTAGATATTATGGCAAGCACATTTCCAATTCTGTAGCAATCATTATTTCAGATTACATTGTAACATAACAAACAATGGAACTAATGTACCGTACGAACTCCAGGTGCAGACAACGCAGCATGGCCAGAAGTCCCAATCAGCTTGTGATGATATCCAGCAGTTTCAGCAAAGAATGTGCTAGAGCGTACAAATAAGCTGCTACCTCACCTGACCTCAGCCCCCTTTGGCCTGCACATTTATGGGGAGTTGGCAGGGCAAAAAACCATTGGTGAAGATGGGGGTGAATGTAGGGGGAAAATTAGCTACTACTTACAGTTATGAGGTGGGGGTAGTTTTCTTTTCTTAGCTGGTTTGTCTGAGAGTTTGGCTGTCTTTTTGAAAATACAGCATGATGAGAAGAAGTGGCCCTGGGGACAATGCTACATAATCACATAGTGTAGTTCCCATTCTGCTTCCTGTCTGGGCATTTCTACACTAGCCTAAAATCCTGCATTTAAAACAGGGCTTTCTGCTTCCATTTTAAATGCAGGATCACAACTGACTCCCTTTACATGCGCTCCCTTTCTCCCACCCCCTTCCCCCTCCTTCTCCCCACATCTGAGTCTTCCATTATCTTCCATTGATCTTGCTCCTTTTCTTGCCGCTTTAACTCTTTTGTTGGAGGAAACTGAAGCAGAACACAGTGGGGTAATTTGATAGCTCATTATTTGCAATCTATTTAAAAACAGAACAAAGGGCATTTAGTGCAGGAGGGTCATGGCAGGGTCACTGCATCATGTAAAGAGCCCACAGACTTCCGTGAAGGAGCAATCTCAATAGCAGACTAAAAGCCCAGTGTGAAGGAGCCTTCTGCCTGCTCCACTTTCAAAATGGCACCCAGGTTGCCAAGCTCTCAGCCAAGCCATGGAATGGCTTTTTAAAAAGCATTAAAGGAAAAAGAAAAGAAAAAGAAAACCAAAACTTGTCACTGTAAGGAATAGCTGATTTCCCCCACTTGATAGTAAAGTGATTTTTCCCTACCCTACTGGAAAGTCTCTTATATATCTCCCCACCCTCTGCACCTTCACAAGGGGATGAAGGTTACGTGAAGGTGTGTGTGTGCGTGTGTGTGTGTGGGGGTTAGCCTTGCTATACTTTTCAGTGATGTGAAATCTAGATTCTTCAGCAGAAGCTGCTAAAGTGAGGAGGAAATGAGCTGGTACTTCACCACACCTCATCCCTTTTTAAAGTTCCCATGGTTCCTGATGTTCCTAGGAGGGATGCCAGGGCCCAAGGGAGCTACATTTCCCATGGCTCATGAAGCCCTTGACATTGCTGTAGTAGTGTCTAGAAGCTAATGAAGCCCCCGCCCTGAATTGCTGCTGCTACCACTAGATAAGTTTGGATGGGAAAGGGAAAAGTGCCCAGTAGTGAGGAGCACTCATGGTGGCCGAACTCATTATGGACCAAAGCTGAACTTTCAAGGGGTCTGGACTTGGTTTGTAATAAGCTCGGGGGTGGGGGTGGGGGGGAGGAACTCAGGGAGTTTGTTTCTGAATCTCCCAATTCCCAACTTTGCTACTATCACTAATTATTATGATAGTATACAAGGACTGTGAAAGAAGACAAAATGTGCTGTTAATGTTACATATTGCCCCAAATCTACCATCTGAATTCTAAACACATTAATTTGAAAGGTAGGCAAACAGAGAGGCGGTGTGGGTTCTAGTCCCCACTGAGCCATGAAGCTCCCTGGGTGACTTTGGACCAGTCACTGAGCCTCAGCCTAACCTACCTCACAGGGTTGTTGAGAAGATAAAATGGAGAGGAGGAGGAACATGTAAGCCAGCTTGGGTTCCTTGCAAGAGGAAAAAATGGTGGGATATAAATTTAATCATAAATAAATAAGTAAAGCTACTAAGATCACTGGGATTACTTAGATCTGGAATGCAAGTTTGGAACCTCTCTTTAAGAAGAAACAAATTCTTTTCTCAATACCTCACCCGCCACAAGTGGATTCAAAGTGTAACTTTGCATTCCTTTCATCACAGATTTTGGTAAACCTATGGCGCCTATGTTGGGGATAATTCTGAGGTGAATTCACATTGAAATTTAGGGACAGTACACACACTCAACCAGATGGAGATGCTATTACTTTGTACATATACTTCAGATCGTGTGCTACACACCTCAAACCAGCCCTGAAACTCATATTCATTTCTGTAAATGAGCTCAGTAGGTGTTTTAGCAATGGTTTCACTGAGTTTGACATGGATATCGAATGTATAGTTACATTCATTGTAACCTACCCCAAGTCTGTGGAATGGGGTGGGATATACATTTAAACAAATACATATATTTAGGGTTTTTTAAAAAATCATACACTTGATCAAATAGGGGTCAAATAGGGGAGGGATTGTTGGCTTTGCAGAATATGAAATAGAATGGGTTACTTTTTCAGAGCATTTTATTTCCCCCCTCCTTTTAAACATGAAAATAAGAACAAGTTTGGTGTTCAAACCCCTTTCGTTTTCCAGGTTTCTAATGCAGCTGCCTCACTAGAAGCATAAAATCTTTCCCCCATTGATCAGCCTTCTATTCATTCTCTGTATTTGTAACATAAGCAGGGACCAACCTATTGCCTGCAGCCCACACAAAAGGGACTATGAACTCATGAATTAACTATGTAAAACTGCTTCACTGTCCATCTTGTTCCACTGTCTTCCTGACAGCTCACAGTTTTTGAATGAAAATGTAAAGAACCCCCCCCCCCCACACACACACACACCGCCATGCACACACAGTACTTTTGGCTTTCAGCCCATATTCAAATGGGAGATTTTGCTTTCATGCTTTGGGTTCATTTCACGATTAGCAGCTGTACATTCCAGGGCCTTAACCGTTGTTTCTCCCCACAACTAAATCAAATCATTTACACTCTACCCAAAATCTTTGCCCTGTAATGTTTTTAAATACTGATACAGGAGACAATGGGGTTCAAGGGAGGTTGGCCATGCCTCTTAGTCTGAGGTCATTGTTATTTCATGGCATTAAGCATGGCATATATTTGCTACACTTAATAGGACTGGAAAACGTTTCTCCCCCCTGTCCCCCTCCTCTCCCCAATGGCTTTCATAAACAATGGATCTCCAGAATAAGCGTCTAAAATCAAATGCTTTTCCAGCTGCACATGGGATGTGTCATGACAAATTGCTAAGCGGTTGAATGTAGCTGAAGGATTAAAAACAAAAGCAACAAAACAACCCTATGCATTCATAGCTGGAACTTGGAAACCTCTTGGAGATTTCACAGAAAAGAAACTCCACAAAGGGGAGGGGGTAAGGTGGATGCCTGTAGTTTTCCACAATGCTGGTAGTCATCACCCCTGATATGTATCCCCACTAAAAGCAACTGTGCTTAGCATGGGGTGGTTTATAGTGTTACAAGAGAGACCTGGAGTCAGTACTGCAGCAAGGTAACCTTCAGCCCTGGACTTCGGAACATAAGAACATGAAAAGGCATGCTGGATCAGATCAAGGGTCCATCCAGTCCAGCATTCTGTTCACACAGTGGCCAACCAGCTGCCCATGGGAAATGCACAAGCAGGATATGACTGCAACAGCACCCTCCCAACCATGTTCCCCAGTGATTGCTGTACATAGGCATACTGCCTCTGATACTGGAGGTAGAATATAGCCATCAGGACTAGTAGCCAGTGATGGCCTTCTCCTCCAGGAATTTGCCTAACCCCCTTTTAAAGGTATCCAAATTGGTGGCCATCACTACATTCTGCGGTGGCAAATTCCATAGTTTGACTATGCACTGAAGTCCTTCCTTTGATCTGTCCTGAATCTCCCACCAATCAGCTTCATGGGATGACCCCAGGTTCTAGGTTCTAGTATTAGGAGAGAGGGAGAAAAAATGTCTCCCTCTCCACTTTCTCCACACCATGCATAATTTTGTACACCTTAAGACTTAATGGTCTTATGCCCCCCCCCCTTTAGACAGTTACATGTATTACTTCAGTCATGTATTTGCATTGCCCTTATTCAGTATTTGCATTGCCCTTATTTTCGCCGTAGTCTACGTAAACATTTACGTAGACTACAGCGACTAAATAAGGAACGCGAATGGTGGCTCCCTATGGGGGCCACCATTAGCGTACGCGCTTTTTTTTTTTTTTAAGTCACCCGTGATAGGCTACGTGACGATTGACGTAGCCTATCACGGCTGACTTTGCAGATCTAGCCGTGATAGGCTACGTGAATCGTCACGTAGCGTTTTTTTTTTTTTTTTTTTAAACTTTCGCGTTCACGGCCGGGCGAGGCGGGAAACCTCCTCCCCGGCCTGAATTTCGGCTGGGCGAGGCGGGAAGCCTCCCCCCCGGCCTGAACTTCGGGGGGGGACCAGCAAAGCGCCTCCCCCCCACCGCGAACGTCCTTCAAGGACAGGTAAGTGACTTTCATCCACCCCTAAGCAAAACAACAACCAAACTATTTTCCAGCTGTAATAAAAGAGTCATTCTCTGAACATGGGCAGTTTTACATGTTAAACCCACTTCAGTCATAGTGCCATCATGACTACAGGAATAAAACGGAGTTTGCCAGATGAGTGCTGACCTGTTTGCAACTGCTGCCATCACCTGCCACTCTCTGGGTGGTCATTTGGGTCTCTGCAGCTGCAGGGCAGTGGGGCCCTAGATTTCAGCCCCAAAGTGCATCCTTACATGCCCCACTGTGTGGAGTGCTCATGTTTAGGGTTCCATCCAGCTAGCAAGCCACACCCCCTGCACCAACAGTCAGTCAAGATTCCATCTCCACTGAGCATGCTCAGTCCTGGGGTTTCCACCCCTTATATTTTTCCCCTAAATGTTTTTCCCTTTGGACTTCAGCAAACCTTAGGATTTTCGCAAGCCTGAGGGTACTTCCTTATTATGCATGGATGGCATCATTGGGTGCTACATGAGGTTCTGTTGCAGAAATCAGAGTCAGAGAGACCACGGAGTGAAGGAAAAAGAGTTTTTCTTTATTTAACGCGCGGGCTTTATGGCTGGAATAACTTCCAAAGTGCCAAAAAGCCCCGAAGTACATCAGCAAATTGTTTTTATAGATATTGTGACACACAGGCAAAATCTCCCCTGCCCCTTTCTGTGTGGTTTTGCAGTATTTAGCATTTCCTCTTCTAGCACCATTGTTTATAGCCCAGGAAATTGGTTATAGGACATGATAAGCAGAGAACATGATAAACAACTCTGACCTTAGCCTTGTTGACAAGATAAGAAATTCCTGCATCTTTTCAGCTAGCAAAATGTATTCGAGGGAGAAAGAGCTCAGCAAAAACATGAGGCATGAGGCTACTTAGTCTGACCCTCTACAGTTCCACCCTTGGAGAATGAGTTCACTATTAGTATCTAGGTTTTATTTTTTTCTTTGGTTACTGTAATCATAGTTGTAGGACGCAGGGGAAAACGTCTAAATTCGACTGCAGTTCTTTTTTACTTTATTATTTATCATGAAATTTTATTTTATTTTGAAATAAAGTTAACAAAATAAAGGCAACAAAAAGAAGAGAACATACATAATAATAAATCAAAATAGCTAAAGAAACAAAGGAATTCACTAATTATAAATCTTAGACTAGAACTGATATGCTTATGGAACATCTACAATATAATGACCTAAGTAGGAGCTCAGTACCTAATGAAAGTAAAAATACAAGTTATACAACATATAAAAGGAGCATGTGCAAGTGTATGCCATTTTCTGTGTTTGTGTGTATTAATCAGAAAAAAACATATAGGCAACTCTACTTTGTTGGAACTTTATCAAAAGTTTGAAGTCCCTCAGCACAGGAAATGAATGGAAAACAGGGTGCCATATTATTCTTCAAGTTAGGATTCGATTCTTTGCTTGCTGCACTGGCTAAGTAAGTTTAGACATACTCATAGACTCCCAAATTGTATTAATCCACTGCTCTTTAGTTGGTTGCTTTGGAGACTTCCAGTTACATACTATACATTGATTGATTGATTGATTGATTGATTGATTGCATTTATACCCTGCCTTTTTTCCTCTTGCAAGGAACCCAAGGCAGCTTACGTTATTCTCCTCCTCTCCATTTTATTCTCACAACAACAACCCTGTGAGGTGGGTTGGGCTGAGAGTCTGTGACTGGCCCAAAGTCACCCAGTGAGCTTCCATGGCCAAGTGGGGACTAGAACCCGGATCTCCCAGCTCTTAGTCCAGCACTCTTGCCACTGCACCACACTGGTTCTACATAACCTTGCAGCTGTATACAATTGCTTAAGAAGGTCCTTATGCAGCAATCCAGGATCACTGGCCTTTTCTTTAGTACTGATATCATTGCTGGTTATAGATTTGTGTAAGATGCAGTCTCTCCGAGTGGGCCTTTCCTCTGACCGCTGCTACATTCCCTGCCCATTCCCTTGCCTTCTCACTCTGGGGGCCCAATCCGTACCACTGGCTTGAAGGAAAGTGAAAGCTGCTTCTGCTCCTCCTCCTTGCTGTTGTTGCTGTTTGGACTCTTGGAGAGGGTGGTAGAACAGGCACCAACAGCAAGGAGAGGGGCTGGCTGGGACATCTGGGGATCAAGAGTTGGCCCGCACTGGTGTGTGGAGCTCCTCATGTGCCCAACAGTGCTGACTTCTGGTGCCAGCCCTCATTCAGGGACATAAGAATACGCTTACATTCTACCTGTGGCATGGGAGCCACCACAATACCTTCTTTCTGCACCACTCAGGAAATAAAAGAAGTCCCTGGCCATGTGGGAGAAACCCCACACTTGGGGCTCTCCCCTGATTCCGGTGTTGACCCAAGTTCTCGGACAGCTCTGGTGGTGTAGGAATGAGACACATTTCCTCAGCTTCCATGCTAGTTGTGTAGTGCAAGGAAGGGGCATCAGGGCTCTATGCAGCAGCAAGAGATTCAAGACAGGGAGGGAGTGGGAATGAAAAGCCATGGATGTGAGAACTTATTCGAAATTAACTTCTACTTTTCAAGCAGCTGGAATTGAATCCTCATCCAAATTCAGTTTCATTTTGAAGGGCTCCAGCCTGTTACACAGACAACAAAGCTTGAGTATTAATGTGTCGAGCTGGGATCTTTGCACTCTGTCAAACGTGAAAGGGAAGTGTGATGAACTAATTTATTTTAAACTAAGCATAGCATGAGAGATGCACACTGGTGGTTCACACCTAAATGTTGTGCTTGGTTTTGTTGTTGTTGAAATGGTGATTTGTGTCTAGCTTTGGCTTTCTTGGTTTGATTTATTTATCTATTTGAATTAAGCTGGGATCCAAAGAGCTACTTTAGGCATACCCTAGATGTGACCAATGAATTTTTTTTTATTGCCACTGCCGTCTTTGAACACAACCCTCTTTGAACAGTAGGCCTCCATGCCTTCACCAGTGACTTTTGAAAGCTGCTTCAGTGGCTTTCTATATGCCATTGGGGGTGGGCAAGTCTGCTGTTTCAGACACCCAACCCCAAAGCCCTCTTACAAAGATAAGAAGTGATCTGCTGGATCAGACCCAAGGCCCATCTGGTTTTGCTACAAATTTTTGATACAGCTATACACTCTGCTGTACTGATTATCAGAGATAGGGGTGTACAAGAATTTTGTTTCAGTTTGCTAAACATCAGAACTTGCAAACCCGAACATGAACACGAGCACATTTTTTCAGGCAAAGCTTGCATATCCCCGAGCTTGTGATTGCATTAGAAAAAAAGGCATTCATTAGAAAAATGTGCACTTGAAAAATGTGCATTTTGTAAAAATAAAAATGCACATTTTGAAAAAAGAAGGAAAAAAGTGCATTTGAAAAAAGAGTGCATTTTCACACTTTAGTCAATGGGGGAAAAGTGTGCATTTGGGTGTGCATTTTTTTAAAAAATGCAGACCCAAATGTGCACTTTGCTTGTTCAAACAATAACAAAAATCTTGCACATGCGAATGGGAACGAGGTGAACAGAGCTTCGAGGTGGAAGCTGGAGAATATTGGTGAGCTTGATCCTCGCTGATTCCCCCACCCCTAACCAGGGATTCTTGCACTCTGTGCATAATAAGCACATGTCTTGCAACTGCAAGCAATAGTATTGAGTGTGGGTGTGTGTGTATCTATCTATCTCAATCCCTATGCAATAGTACTGGTCCTTATGTAGCCAAAACAGTGCAATCCACACACAAGAGGGAGGCAGCAGCAGCAGGCTTGGAGGAACCTTAAAGTTTGCAGAAGTACAAAGAACCTTTTGGTAAAAAAAATCCCCTAAGGGAGCAATCCTATGGCTGCTAGTCAATGGCTAGATGGCCATAGGATATGTGGTTTTCCAGGAACCAACCTCGGAGACTGCACTCCAAGGTCGGTTCCTGAAGAACTGACCTTCCCCTTCTCCTGCGCTGCCTGGCAGGCAGTGTGGAACAGCCCCGTGCTCCACGTTCAGAAGAGGACTGCAGAGAGGCCAAAACGGGGCATTCCAGGGGGAGTTCTGGGGCGGGGAAGGCAGAAATGCTGGTATGACACATTCTAAGTGTCATCTGGCAGTCTCCTCCTCCACTCTGCCTTCTTGTGGCTAGACAGCCAAAATCGGCTATCTAGCCACAAATGCAGGGCAGGAGAAGTGTGGAGGGAATGATCCCCTCCATGCTTCTCCTCCCGTGCATTGGATAGGTGGTCGCCTCCGAGTTTGGAGGTGGCCACCTATCCCCATAGGATTGTGCCCTAAGGGGGAGAAACCCATCTCTCAATAGCCCAATGAGCACTGAGAATGTTCAATGACACAGAATACTGACTGTTGGAGAAAAGAACTGGAAAACCAGGTGTGAATGGAATGGAATATCTTGGTGGAGGGCACTGAACAGGAACATTCCACACTACAACTTTTTTTTTTTTTTTTCAGGTCCCACTTATTTGCCCACTTGTAATAGTACAGTAGCAATTTAAATCCTGGTGAATTATAAAGGTACTTTCTAGAACAAGGAGGATAAGGACTATCCAGCATGGTTCACATGGGGGAAGAATATCCTACTCAACTGTCACACTGCATTGAAGGTAGCTGGCATATCATTTTATCCCCTTCTCTACCACTGTGTGGTTGGTGGCACCAGAGGGACTGAATCCAAACAGAGAAATTCTCCCATCTCTTTGCTACAACAATATTTCATGAGGCATCTGGCTGTTTCTCTACTTAAGAAAGCCTTCCTTTACCCACAGCAGAAAAGAGTCTCTCCCTCCTGCCTTGCATTTTGGTAATAAACAATTGGTGTGTCATTTTGCATTACGTCACACCACATGCCAAAATGCAGAGTGACATCTTGTACCCTAAAGGTATTTCAACATATCTTATCAGAACTGGGGGGGGGGGAGCATTCTCTCTCTCTCTCTCTCTCTCTCTTTCTCATGTCAGTAGTTGTTCTTTCTTTAATACCTCTTCATTTCAATAAAGCAAGGACAAACAGCTAGTCACACTGGCCAAGCACAATGCCTATTTGCTAAATTCTTTTCTTTAATAAAAAGAAGGGAACTGTGATAGTAAGAGAAAAGGAGCCAGTTAATCTAGTAGGCTGCAAAGGAGAAAGGGAGAAAAACGTCCACATTTGCCAGACACGAGAGCCTGAGGAGAGATTAATTAAAGTCAATGGAGAATTTAAAAGCGAGAAAATACAGGGCAACATGAAATCATCGCAGGAAGCTAGAGGGGCCCAGTGCCAGTCAACATTAATTTGTGGGATGGGATATGTCAGGAATGGAAAACAAGATTTGGCAGCTAATAGGAACTGGTCTTGGGCATCTATTCAGGCCAGGGAAGAAATGATGGCTGTAGCTTTGGCTTTGGGCTCACAGCACTCATTTGCCAGCCTTAGGTGACTTCCTCACCAAGGAATCTCATTATCCCCATCTTGTCCATCTATCCTTTCTTTTTTCTTTTCTTTTTTTAAAGATGCATTGCTGTCATTGAGTCCAACATTCCAGCTGTCGTTCTTTGTTCATCGAACTTTTTCTTGAGGGAAGATACAGAGCAGGTGGAAGGAAGGTGAGCTCCCTTGGTTCAAGGGCAGGGATGGAGCCAGGGAACAATCTTGTGGCTCAAAGGAGCACCCAGCAGAGTGAACCAGGGCAGTCTGTTGCATGCTACTAATAGGATAACGGCAGGGTGGGATCCAGAGTTTACTTGCTTTTCAAACATCAGCAGCAAGACTCCTGCACTGAGCAGGGGGCTGGACTGGATGGTCTTATAGGGCCCATCCATCCCTACTATTCTATGATTCTATGATTCTAAGACCTTGTAAGGAGGAAGCATCAGTGTGGGGAGGTGTCATTTAACTACAGTGTGGTATAGCGGTTAGAGCGTTGGGCAGGGAGTCGGGAGATCTGTGTTCTAGTCCCCACTCGGCCATGGAAGCTCGCTGGGTGACTTTGGGCCAGTCACAGACTCCCTCAGCCCATCTATCCTTTCTTTTTTCTTTTCTTTTTTTTAAAGCTGCATTGCTGTCATTTAGTCCAACATTGTTGTGAGGATAAAATAGAGAGGAGGAGGATTGTGTATGCTGCCTTGGGTTCCTTAAGGAGGAAAAAAGGAGAGATATAAATGTAATAAACCAACCAACCAACAAACAAACTCTTACTCTACCTGCCACACTGCTGATAAAAATGGCCTCTCTGAAGCTGCTGTTTGCATTTCAATGAAAGCTCCTATTGGTGCCAATGAAGGCCTTCCTTGAAATGCAAATAGCAGCTTCAGAGAGGCCATTTTTGTTGGCACATGGTAGGGAAAGAAAGATGTAAACTTCCCCTAGTCCTTTTCCGCAATTCCAAGGTTGCTTAGGCTTCCCTGCAGCTGCTTTTTTTTTTTTAAATGTGCATGTTGATTGCACTCATGCAGCAAACGTCATGTCTTCAATGGCCCTGAATGCCTTCATCTCGACTGCCTGCAACTGTCTTGCTGGCAAAGAAAAACAACTTATGGCAATGGTGCAGGTCCAGCACCTACACTAACAATCTCTCCATCATCTCTAGTTTGGCCTTGTTGAGATGCGGGAGAGGGCCTTCCCCATAGTGGCACCCAGGCTCTGGAACTAGGGAAACTCAGTTTGCCATCTCTGAGACTTTTCTCTTCTGGTGGCATTTGACTTGCCAGGTTCTTGTTGTTTTAATCTCCCTGTTTTTTTTTTGCTTGTGACATTGTACCTGCTATCTTTTATCTCCTTTGTTTTGCTTGAGATATAGTTTTTATTATTATGATGATGATGCCTTAATTGTTTTAGGGCACAATCCTATGGCCTCTAGACAGCAGCTAGATGGCCATAGGGTTGTTTGGTTCCTGGGAACTGCCCTCAGAGCCCATACTCCTAGGTCAGTTCCCAGAAAACCACCTCCCCACCTTGTAGGTGGTGGAGATCATCCCTGGGCTCTGTGCTCAGAAGAGCAGCATGGAGCAGGGCAAAAGGGGGCATTCCTGGGGGTGGGGAGGGGCAGGGAGTGCAGAAGTGCTGTTAGGATGCTTCCTATGTGTCGTCCAACCTCCCTCCCCCCCACCGCTCCAAAATCCCAGAGCTAGACAGCCAAAATCAGCCATCTAGCCAAGAATCCCCTCTGTGTTCCCCATTCCCTGCATTGGATAGGTGATTGCCTCCAAGTTTGGAGGCAGCCACCTATCCAGATTGGATTGCTCCCTCCAGGACTTGAGTGTTTTTAAAGGAAAGGTGGTGTAAAAATACATATAATAAATAAATGTACCATGGAACACTCTGCCCATGATCACGTAATCAAGTGTGCATAACTATCTTGTACTCTGCAGTTGCATTCCAGACTGTAGATTCATGTGTATAAAAAGAGAGGGCGAGAAAAAAAACAGCAACAAGTTGCATGAGCAGTTCTCTGCCCAACATGTTTTCACCTCTGCTGTGACAACTTCTTGCCATTCAAAGCACCAAGACAGCTGGCGTGGAAAAAAAGAGAGAGTCAAAGTTTACCTTCTCCCTCCAGCCAAAATATGGCATCCTCCACCTGAGACCACAAAGGGACAGAACTTCTTAGTGACTTTCAAATCAAATGTGCATGCAAAGAAAATCCCACACACACATTACAATGTGGAATTCTGACAGCGAAGTAATGTTTGTCCTCCTAAGCTACATGTAGGCTATTTTATTTTATTTTTAAAAGGGAAGAAATAGTTTGAAATAAATAGTTAGTTTTAAGAGTAATTTGGGAAGAAGATGACAATTAAGGCTGCAATCCTGTACACACTTACCTGAGAGTAAGACCCATTGAATGCAGTGGGTCTTACTTCTGAGTAGACATGCATAAGATTTCACATTATGCTATTATGGGCAACCACACTTAGAATACTGTGTACAGATCTGGGCACTGCACATAAAAAAGAAGAAGAAAAAGATACTATAGAGTTGGAAAAAGTGCAGAAAAGGGGAACTAAAATGATCAAGGGGTTGGAACATCTCCACTATGAGGAAAGTTACAACAGCTAAGATTGTTTAGCTTGGAAAAGGAGTGAGTAAAGGGAGATGTGATAGAGGTGTACGGAATCATACATGGTATGGAAAAAGTGCATAGGGAGACAGTTCTCTCTCTCTGACATAATACTAAAATCCAGGGGTCATCCCATGAAGCTGATTGGTGGAAGATTCAGGACAGATGAAAGGAAAGACTTTACACAGCATTTAGTTAAACTATGGAATTCGCTACCACAAGATGTAGCGATGGTAACCAATTTGGACAGCTTTAAAAGGGGCTTAGACAAATTCATGAGGAGAAGACTAGCAATGGCTACTAGTCCTGATGGCTATATGCTACCTTCAGTGTCAGAGGCAGTTTGTACACCAGTTGCTGGAGAACATGGGCAGGAGGGTGCTGTTGCACTCACATCCTGCTTGTGGGTTTCCTATGGGCAGCTGGTAGGCTGATGTGTGAACAGAATGCTGGACTGGATGGACTCTGGGTCTGATCCAGCATGGCTCTTCTTATGTTCTTATGAATGTTGCTTGAATTATAAGTGTTGCATATGGTTGCATCCTTCAGAGTAGCAACACTGTATCTCCTTCTCTCTCCAGTAACGTCTAGGAATTTGAAGCACATGATGGAATGCCACAGCGCTTCACATTTGCCTAGCCCTGCTCCACTTCATTTGCAGCTGTGTGTGACAGCAAGGCCTAGTTCATGGAATAGGTGATCAAGAATGAGCTCCAGTGAGCTCTGAGCTTGTGCAACCTCCTCTTCTCTCTTCCTTCACACTAGAGGAGGAGAGTGAATGCAGTACAGTGTTACATACAAGCTCAGAGCATGTTGGTTTATTCTAACCAAAGTTGGTTAAAAAAACCAAAAAAACAGGAACTGAAGTGTTGGTTTAACACAGGTTTGTTTCCCCTAACATAACAAACCATAGTTCACAGAGTTTGGACATAACATGGAATTATAGATCGTCCTAAAGCAGCATTTCTCCAACTGTGGGGTGGAGACAATGAGTGGGTTTCAGCCCACTTTCAGGTGGGCTTCAGAGCTAGTTCCCATCCAGTACCTCCAGCAGGAGGGAGGGATGAAAGAACCCAGCAGTGTGGGAGGGGAGATTACAAGTTAAGTGTGAAAGGACAAGGGGAGTAGAAATGAGAGGAGATAAGTAAGAATACCTTGAGAGGTATGTGTGAGTGATGGTAGTGGAGGAAAACAATATAAAATAAAAAGTTCTCCACTTAGAGTCTCTGGGTCAGCAAATGCTGCCTGAAATGGGGAGACTGAGTCGTGATACTACCAGAGTAAAGTTAAGAGCTACACTTAATTTGAGGATAGTTGATGTATGAAACTCCCTGCTACAAGGAAAACACTCTGGAAAAGAATTTAACTATTTCAAAAGAGGGATTAGAAATCAATATAAAGCTATATCAGCAACTGCCAGCTAATAATGCCAAACTCTGCCTCCATCGGCTGCCATTTTGTGACTGCCTCCACCCCTGCATTACTATTTTGTGAGCAGTGGGCCACAATCATTTTCACTTCTCTCAAAGAGCCCTGAAGATAGAAAGTTTGAGAACCCCTGTTCTAAGGTCAACGGTGGAAGCACACAGCCTCCTCCTCTCGTGTGTGAAGGAGGAGGAGGATGAGTGCACATGATGGACCCAAGTCAGACATTTTGGATGAACAGACACTACTGGGGCGAGGTGAGAAATGGCAGCCCCATGACTCATGTAACATCTGGTTCCATGCTAAAGTGAGACCTGACAGAGAATTATACAATTATGTATAACAATACGAAGAGAGTGGGGAGAGACATGTTTTTCTCCATCTTTCATAATACTAGAACTCAGGATCATGTAAGTCAGGGCTAACAAAAAATAATATTTCTTCACCACAGTGCACTATTCATTGAGTACATTCACCACCATAAGATGTGGTGATTGCCATAAGGATTGGACAGCCACTGACAACTTCCTTTGGGGGGGGGGGATAGCAACTTTGAGGGAGCAATTTTCATTGAGATTGAGGTGCAGGGGAAAAATAATATATTCCTCCTTCTCTTGCAATCCTGATTGCCCCACTCTACAGCTGTTTAATTTAAACACTTAAACAAAAATGCAGCTAAGCATTTCACATAATGCCTTATAGCCCCATTGATTCTCTTCCACCCTGCCAATTCCGTTGTGCAGGCTACCCCTATCGCTTGTGCAATGGCGATTTAGCACTTCCAGGGCAACCCAAAATGAGCAGAAATACTTGTTTCTGGAAGAAGGACGGTAAGCAGAGCTCACATAAGGGAGGTCCACTGACCTGCCTCCTTCTAGAAACAAACATTCCCATTCCTTTCAGGGCTTCCCCTAGGAAGCACGAAATCTCCCTGGTGTAAGTGGTGGGTCCTGCTTGTGCAACAGAACTAGCAGGACCCACCTCCGATGGAAGGAAATCAGCAGGGCATAAAGGATTGGTGGGGGGTGTAAGAGCCCCTTTGGACTCTGACCTCCCTACATATTTTTAATTATTACAATGCTTGATTGCCCAGATTTTTTGTTTTTTGTTTACCTTCACAATAACTTACAGATATAAAAACCCTAAAAACTGTCTCTTAACTGGAGATGCCAAGGCTTGAACCTGGGACCATATGCATGCAAAGTATGTGCTCTATCACTCCATTGGTAGTGGACCTTGCCTAGAGGCTCTCGTCCATTTGTGGTGGGGTCTGATAGGCCCATGATGCTCCATGAGAGTAGAAGCTCACAGGGGTTCTGGCTTATTATTTAAGTCTGTGCCAAATCATTCTCATCTACCAACTCCAAGAGTATCAAAAGAAAATGTGACAGTGGAACTTAAGCTTAATCATATCTCTGCTTGCTTCCCATTAACAGGTATCATGTGTGAAAAATAGCCTCCATCCACGACAAACATTTCACACAATTGTGCTGTCACATGCTAATTGCAATTATCACATGAAGGGGGAAAAAAAATTGACCTACTTACATCACAGATTAAATTGATTTAGGGACAGTTTGCGCACTCACTGACTTTCTCCTACACTTAAACAGCTGTAGCCTTCCTTGGCTCTGTGTGTCCTTCCAATCAGGGAAAAGCTAATGCAGTTTGGACTGTCAACAGATGCAAGGTACAGCTGTTCCCATGTTCATGGCTGAGGAAAAAAAAATCACATCTGTGACCACAAAAATGCTTGCCAGTTATCTACATCAGCAGTTTGGTTCATGCTAAGGTGCCCTCATGCGATTATTGTGCCATGGCTGCTCATGTGTAGAGGAAATCACAGTGGATGCAACAGCCCTTACATTTGGCAACATCTCACCATGCACTTCCAGTCTGCTGAAACGTTCAGTAAGGAGAGATGAGTGGCTTGCTTCTCAATGCCCAGTAGCTATCCAGCAGCATGAGCAACTTCCTCAGAGGCTGCAAAATTTGACACAAACATTCTGTAAGCCCCTCCATTTCCCAGAAGGCTACACTATGCTGTCTCATCTTCTTTTTGGCCCATTGTCAGTGCCTTTGCATCCACATCTCACTTAGTTGGACTGCCAGGCTCTGTAGCGTGCTATTCTTCCTTGTTTTCACCTAGATGACACTCACCACTTTCTTTCTGTCCATTCCACTAAGATTGTCTCTGACTTTGGAACATGTCAATCAATTATTAAATGAGGCGGGGGTGGTGGTGGGGAGAAGAAAGCCACCACAATACTACAGACCATCTTAGCAGGTCTGACAGAAAAAGATTCAGTCTTGTCAGGTTCTTTCCTGAAATTCATCTCTTCTGTCTGTCAGTCTGATTATTTATTTATTTACAATGTTTATATACTGCTCCACATCAGAAGATTTTGAAGCGGTGAACAACACAGTAAAAGAATAAAACAGCAGGTTAAAAGAGTTAAAACATTTAACTGCTGTTACCCTTGATAACCTGAATTGCTAGACAATACCAGTCCGGTGTGTATACTGAACACTGGACTGTTTCAAGGTAGACTTTAGGAACACCGGAAATTGCCTTCTACCAGGTCAGAAAGTTTTGTCCATCAAGTCCAGTGTTGTCACTTCTTCCAGCCAGCCCTGCTCACTTCCAGTGATGGAGCTGGATTAGGAGAAAACAGCTTAAAGCTGCAAACGCAGATCACAGCAAGTAAAAGTGAGTGAAGTGGTGGGTTTCACTCCCCCCTCCATGGGTGCTTCTTTTCATGCAAAGAATAGACTATCATCAATCCCATTTCATATGTACATGGAAAAGACACATGGATAACACCCACACACACAGAGACACACTGCTGCCCTGTCACATCTAATTTGACCTCAAGGGCCAAAAACAGACATTACTTTAAATCTGTGTCTAGCAACTATGTCTTTTAAAATGTTGACTCTAGAGTAGGTGCAGGGCCCCAATTCAGATTAGGACCCTAGCATGGGGGTAGGGAGGGTTTAATCATCTGGATCAGGCCCTCTGCACCTACTCTAGAGTAAAAGGAACAAAAGATGTAAGTGCTAGACACAGATTTCAAGTAATGTCTACTTTGGCCCTCAGCTTCATGGCTGGGTGACTATTTCAACCTTGGGCTTCTCTAGGTCAAATGTGCTATGCACTGTAGTTCACTGGCTTTTGAAAGATACTGGGGCTCAGGCCTCCTTAGAGATCAGCCTGCCCTCTTCCTATTGGACCTCTGAACTTCCTGGAAGGTCCATGCCTTGGTATAGTATGCTTTGCTTGCAAAAGACCCCAAAGTCAATCTCCAGCATTTCCAGTTAAATAGGTAGGTAGGCAGTGATGTGAAAGACATCTACCTGAGACTCTGGGGAGTCTTTGCCAGTCAGAATAGACCATCCATCACTAACCCAGATGTTTTGAATACTAACTCCCATCAGCCCCAGATCACCTTGGTCAATGGACAGAGATTATGGGAGTTGCAGGCATAAACATCTGGAGGGACCAGGCTGCAGAAGTCTGAAGTAACCGTGGGATAGATGGCCTGTAATCTGATTCAGTAGGAGGCAACCTTCTATCCTTGCTTGCACTAGAAACTGTGCTGCTGATGCACCTTCAAACATTCTCTGTAGTGTATAAAGGGGGTGGAAGAATGTTGATTGTGATCTACCATTTGATAGCAGGGCTATTCTAGGTTAATCTCATAGGCAGCCCAGGAAAGAAAGGTGTGTGTGTGTGGGGGGGAAGCACAAGCCATTACCTCAAGGTGCTGAGGACACCTTGAAGCAGAGGCTTCCAATGCTCCATCAGCTCGTAAAGGAAGTGAAAAAGCCCACCTTCTGAAAATCAGCTGGAAGGGGGGCAAAATCCACCCCCACCAAGGCCCCTTGGGCAACAGGGTCCTTGGTGGTGGGGGGTGGGTGGACTTTGGCAGCGGGGCTTTTTTCTCACCCCATGCAAATGAATGAAGAAATGGCTCCATTCAAAAAGAGGAGCGAAAGAGAGCAAGAGACGAGAGAGAGAGAAAGAAAGAAAGAAAGAGCCAGAGAGAGAGGGGAAGAGAAAGAAAGGGGAATCAGAGAGGGGCAGAGAGACAAAGAGACAGATGGAAGGAAGTAAGGTAGGAAGGAAGGAAGGGGGAAAAAAGAAAGAGGAGAAAGAGAGAGAGGGGAAAGAAAAACCAGCCAGAGAGACACACACACACACAGAGAAGCCAGAGTGGGTAGGATTCATGCACATACACAGATAAGGGGATGCTTCTAACATTTTTGTTATCCCCCCCCTGCCAGCAGTCAATTTGTGATGATGCCCAGGACACGTTTTCAAAATGTCAAACATATTCATGGGGCCAAAAAGGTTGGAGAGCTCCGTCCTATAATACTATCGTAGTCATATTCCGTTTATGTCCATTTATCAATCTCTACTGATCAACTGTGCATGTGTGTCTGTGTGTGTGTGGAAAATGTTCAGCTGTGTGGGTTCATTGCTAACAGGCATTTTTTAAAAAAATTTCTCAGTGTTTGTACTAACTGTGGCGGTAGGTGACCTTGCTGCACTTCTTGGGACAGGCAAATGAGATAAATATTGGGTTCCCCCTTTCCTTTGAAGCTGGGGTCACAGAAGAAATGAATAGACTGAGGGGTAATGGAAGAGGGATTGATTTGGGGCAGGATCTGGATGAGTAATGTCTTTGAGGGGAAGCTGGATTGCTGGGAGGATATTTGGGAAATTAATGAATTAAAGATGAAATTAGCTTATTTAGAGGTGATTTATTGATGGGGTTATATTTGGGAGGAAAACTAATTGGCTTGCTTCTTCTATTAATTATTTGTTTTATATTTGCATACACACACACACATTTTGTGACAGGCTCTTCCAAGAGTCACAATTTCATGTCTTATTTATTTATTTATTTTTTCATTTCATTTCATTTCTATACTGCCCAATAGCTGAAGCTCTCTGGGCGGTTCACAAAAATTAAAATCATAAAGCACACAATAAAACAATATAAAATATAAAAACATTAAAACCACAATATAACAATACAACCAGAATAAAACCAGAATAAAGCCTAGCAGCAATGCAGAGATTTAAAATACAGATTTAAAACAGCAAAGCTAAAAGTCTAGAAAGCTAAAATGCTAAAATGCCTGGGAGAATAAAAGGTCTTCACCTGGTGTCAGAAGGAATACAATGTAGGTGCCAGGCGAACCTCACTAGGGCGCTCCTTCCACAGAGCAATGACACAGAGCAATAATCTCCCAGCACCACCTTCTGGAATCGGCCATCCAAGTAGGAGTGGAACCACTGCAGTGCAGTGCCCCCAGCTCCCAACCCAGACAACCTAACCAGAAGGATACCATGGTTGATGGTAACGATGGTATGTCTGGCTTCACCCTCAAGTCACTGTTTTACAACTGGCTCTGGCAGGTAGATCTCAAGACCTGGCAAAAACAATAAACAAAAGTAGATCCCATAAACCCACAGTCTGTCCACCCCTGGTGCATAGGACATTAAAAAACAACACCAGACTAAGGTTGTGCTGTGCTTCTCCCTTCCTGAATTTTCACTAGCTGCATCAAAACTCTTTTGGCCTCACACGTAGTTCATCAGATGTTTTGCCTGAAGAGGCATCTTCAAATTCATTTTCGATTTTGCTGCAGGTGCAATTTGGAGGCAGCCATTTCCAGATATGCAAATACCCTTGGAGAACTTTTACTGGTCTTATTGGAACACTTTAGGATTACCCTTGGAATTCTCCAGATGTTTCTCTGAAGAGAAAGCTCCAGATTCATCTCCAGAACTACTTCAAAAATAATTTTGCTTTAGGTGACATTTTGGTAGCAACCCAAAAAGCACTTGCAACTTTCAGCCTGGCATCAGTGAAGGTTGATAAACTCTGACAAGCCATAAGAGAGAGAGAGAGAGAGAGAGAGAGAGAGAGAAGCCAAGAGCTGAATTTCCTCCTTATCTAAACAAAAACGGCGAAGGCAGGAAACACTACTATAAAAAGACATGCAGAGCCTGTTGCAGGTGCATGGAAAAGCTAAGTGCTCGGATGCCATCTGCACCTGTCTAATTACAGAGTTCAATGGGGAAATCCAAAAGCATCTTTGTCGCCTGATCCCAAAATGAGCAGGTTCCATCTTCTCAAGCACTGGAGGAGGATTGTAGTGAATGATCCATTTGAAACGTCAAGTCTGGTCCCTTTATGAAACCTGGTGCTTGCTGGCAGGGCAACAGCCAAAACATCTGAATGCCAGGGATGTACAGATGTTTGCTCACTGAGGCTTCAGAACACATTGTAAACAGTTGTTGGAATGAAAGAGAAGATGGTGCTGTCTTTTTACAATTATAAAGTGGGGGAAACAAGAGGGTCTTGCCAAAAGGTCTTACAACTCAGGAAGGCAGAACCAGTGGTTATATGGATTGAAGAATTAGGATCTCTGCTAGTTATGTTTGGGAAAGCCACAATGACTGCTAGTATGATGTAATGCTTAGAGTGTTGGACTGGGACTCGGGAGATCTGGGTTTGAGTCCCCATTTGTCCATGAAGCTCACTGGGTGACTTTGGGCCTGTCGTTGGCTCTCAGCCTCACCTACCTCACAGGGTTATTATGAGGGTAAAATGGAGAGGAGGAGGGTCATGTAAGCCGCCTTGTGTTCCTTGAAAGAGGAAAAAAGATGGGATATACATGTAATAATATATAAAATAAAATAAATGAAGGTTTTCATTGTATTTATATGCTGGGTTGTTATTCATTTATTTTTTAAAATACTGATGGCATAACCCTGTGAGCTGGTATTTTCAGGCAATGGGTGGATTCAGGTCTGGACTAACTTGTAGCATAGAGACGGGCAAGCTGCCCCCCTTGGCTTGGCTTGGAAATATTTTTCAAAACAAATACTTCCACTGGGTAATGGCTTGGTTAGTTCCTGAACCAATTTCAATTCACCAGCTTTCCCGGGTGCAGCACTGGAAAGCAGCCCCTGATCACATGGATGGTCAGGGTCTCCATCTCTTTGCATAGGAGCTGGTTTCCAAAGCTTTACCTGGGCAAAACTGCTGCTGGGAAGCAAAACCTGCAGGGAATCCTTGGGAGAAAAGAGTCTCCTGCAAGTGCATGCGTGTGGGGGATTGCTGACTGCCCCCCAACACCCGGGAGCAGTCTTCCTGGTTGCAGCCCTTCAAAACAGGGATGAACAAGAAAGTCTTTTCCAGCTTGGATTTTAATTCAAGATGGAGAAGAATTTGGTGACCTCTAATATGCATTACCAAGTCCCCATAGTTTCCAGTCCTAGCCTCTGCCATGAACTCAGTAGGTATCCTTAAGCAAGCCCCAAATGCTCAGTCACAGTTCCCCATCTGAAATGCAGAGATATTAATATTACATTATCTATTTCTAATAATAGAATAACTATTTATTTATAATTTATTTATATTTATTTCTTGCCCTTCCTCGTAAGGAACCCAGGGAAGCTAACAGCCGCAACGCAACACATGAACATCATTAAAACTGTAACTGTAAAATTACAAATACACAATGACGTACCCAAAAACCATCAGTACAGCACCAGAAAAAAAAATAAAGCACACGCCTAAACCCGCAAAGCTTGTAGGAGTAAATATGTCTTCAACTGAATGACAACAGCCATCCAAAGGGAGTTTCATAGGGAGTTCCATATTATTCCATAATAATATAATAATATAATATAATAATATAATATCTGCCTACCTTACAAGACTGTTGTAAAGATTACAAGAAGGTAAGCCCTCAAAAGCACTAAAGAAATACTAAGGGAGCAATCCTATGGCCACTAGTCAGTGGCCAGATGGCCATAGGATAGGTTGGTTCCCAGGAACTGACTTCAGAGCCCATGCTCTGAGGTCAGTTCCCTGAGAACCGACTTCCACCCCCTTCCACTCTGCCTTGTAGCACTCCGTGCTCAGAAGAGGAGTGTGGAGCAGCAAAAATGGGGCATTCCTGGGGTGTGTTGGGGAGGGGAAGTCGGAAATGCCGGTACAACACATCCTACGTGTTATCTGGCTGCCGCTTCCTGCGCTCTGAGGTCCCATGGCTAGACAGCTGAAATCGGCTGTTTAGCCATAAATGCAGGGTGGCTGAAGCACAGAGGGGATGATCCCCTCCGTGCTTCTCCTGCCCTGCATTGGATAGGCAGTCTCCTCCAAGTTCGGAGGCAGCCGCCTATCCCAAAACCCTGCAGTCAGCATGTGACCTCTGACAGATCTTATTTGTGTAGAGGTAATTGTCTCCATCTAATAATAACCTCATTGTTATTAGCTAGAGCTCTTATGGGGGTGGGGGCTGTAGCTCAGTGGCAGAGCAAATGCTTTGTATGTAGAAGGTCCCACACTCAAGCCCCAGCATCTCTAGGTAGAGCTAGGAAAGAATCCTGCCTGAAATCCTGGAGATCCAGTCAGTGTCGACAATACTGGACTAGATAAGCCAATAGTCTGACTCAATGGGCTGTTCACACAACACGCTAACCCACACTCAGTGGTTTAGTGTGGGTTGTTTTGAACCGTGGGTTGTTTGTTGAAACGTAGGTTATCATGTTGTCTGAATGCAGCCAGGGTGGCTTGTTAACTATGCCGTGTGGCTTATTTTTCTCAAACAAGCCACCTTGAGAACCCATGGTTTGTTGCTGGGTTGTTCAGAGTGGTTAACAAGCCACCCTGGCTGCGTTCAGATAACACAGTCACCCACCCTGTGGAGAACATGCTGTGTTCAGACAACACAAAAACCCATGGTTCAACAAACAATCCACAGTTCACAACAAGCCACACTCAGCCACTGAGTGTAGCTGAGCGTGTTGTGTGAACAGCCCTACTATAAGGCAGCATCCTATGTTCCTAATCTTAATGAGACGTAACACAAGTGCAGCACTGAAATACCCAGAGATCTTCATGTTATGTTATATCCTGCTAATCTTTACTCTCACCCCATTAAAGTAGGCTAACATTGTTACTGAGAGTGTGCAGAGTGGGCAGGGAGTAACCCACTGGATGTCACAATGAAGGGGGGGTTGAACATGGTTGTCCAAACTCACAGCTTATTCTCTTAACCACCACCCGAAGGTCTGTGACTGGAGCCTGGAAGGATGGCAGGGGCTGTGACCTGTCAAAAGCTGCAAGTGGAAATCAATACATCCTCAACTCCAGAGCTTGCTCTTAAGGTTTGTCTGCCCTAGGCAAAAATGTGGGATTCCTTTCTTTCCCTACTGTATGGGCATGAGATGTTTTGCAGCTCCAGGCAAATTTATTTTACAGTTGTTGCTGCTGTTCATTACTATAATATGAGATGTTCAGGCTTGTTTGATTGTAGTCTTGTTGATCACATAACCTTTTAAAGGACCTGTAGGTGACCTGTGCAGTTCCATTCACATCTTTTACAGCTTTATGGACATTCAACAGGTCTTCTTTTGAAAAGCCAAGAAAATTATGATTTTTTTAAAAATGCAAAGAAATAACAACAACAATGACGTTATGGATATACCAGCAAAGTCTTGTTTGCTATGGCAAATAAAAATTGCAAGGGAGAAGAAAAAGTAATTCCACCCGACGAAGGAAATCTATCTTAATATCATTCATACAGCAATAAATAGCATTAAGTGAGCCAATCCAAACATAGATCATGCAACCCTAAACCACTTGGAGACGCAAGATAGATTTTGTCCCAGTCAAATAAATCACTTATTTTCTAAGGGAGCAATATTTACAGCAGTGGAAGGGGAACAAATTAACACTATTTTCAGAACAGAAAAGGCCCAAGGGTAGAATTAAGAAGTATAGACGCATCGATCCCCACACGCATACCCTTTATTTATTTTTTTTATTAATGAGAACCTACAAATCCACTGTTTTACTGAATTGGAGTTGTATAAAGGAAAGCAAGAAAATAGCATTCCCAGTCTCTTCCTTGGTTTTCTTAAATAGGGTTTGCCCATTCTGACCAGCTTATTTGCCTGCAGGCTGCAGCTACCTGCTGTTGATGTAATGGATGATGATGACTTCATGAAACTTAGGTAGGAACTCCATACCCTCCAACATATTTCACCGATGAACACAAGGACACTTGGGTTTATTTGAAAACATACGAAAGTTATCTGAGACGTCCTTCTTCATTAAATACTCTTCTCTGCTTGTTGTGGGTAGCTGGCTGGCCACTGTGTGAACAGAATGCTGGGCTGGATAGACCATTGCTCTGATCCAGCATGGCTCTTCCTCTGTTCTTATGTATATTGTATTCATTTATACTGTGACAGTATAAATGAATACTGTTCTGCCCTGTTCTGAGGCAGGGCAGGGAGGCTTGGCATACTACCTTCCAGTGGGTCTCCTCCCAAACCAGACATAGTTGGCTACCCTTTGCAGTGTTCCTTTGATAAGTGCCAGGTGGCTTCCATTTAACTGTCCTACAATGTTTTGGAGCGACCCTATTTCAGGTGCAATGTGGGAAATTTAGTGGCTGCCTGGCACTGGGCACTGTAAATAAGGGTCAGGGCAGACATTGGCAGTGAGCCCTTCCAGGAGCACTGATTTTGGAAGCAGGGTATTTTAGTAAACTAACCATTAAAACACACACATTATGTTTAACAGACTGACCCGGGGGCCACCTTCATGAGCAATTTAGTGTGAAGTTAGAGCAGTTTGAGTTCCTTCACGGCAGATGACATCATCACCAATCTGCTGCCAACCAGCCGCTTCCCTCTTGAAAAGCTGCATTTTCTGAAACTCCTTTTACTCTGACTGCATGACACGACAGCCCATTATGAGTTAATTTACCCTCAAGGAGCTGCAGTGTGTACTGGCCACCATTATGAATATGCAACTCCTGGCAGGTGGTTGCTGTGGCTTGTTGTATCAGACAAACCTGGCCAGTGGGGGGCTGTTTGAGGGCTAAACAACCCCCACGTAACCCAAGGTCTGTTTTAGGGTTATGCAAGGATTGTTTATACCTCAAATAACTCCTACCAGCTGGGTTCACGTGACACAATAAGCCACAGCAACTCCCGAATGGTCATAATGGCAGCTGGCATGCGCCATGGCTCCTTGAGAGTAAATTAACCCATGATGGGCTGTTATGACATGCAACTGGCCCAATGAATGCTTGTAATCCATTGTATGATTATTGCAAGTGTCCATAGGATTGCAGGCTTTGGTAAAACAGGAGGTGTTATCTCAGTTCTCTTTCATGCCAGGATAAGTAATCATGGGTGCACTGTCATGTGCACTTACTTTGGAGTAAGCCCATTTAACTCCATGGACTTAAAAACATGTGCTTATAATCACTTGGTGACAATCTTAATAGAATTTGGAGAATTTATCCCATCACCAATTGACTATGATAGGTATATTTAAAACAATTGTTTTTAATGGTAGTCTCTTTGGAAATTTGCTATAAATGAAAAAGTGAAAAAGTATAAACACATAAAGAAGAATAATCCATTTTTTAAATGCAGTTTCATGCTGCCATAGGTTTGCGACTTGTGTTGGGTCTTTGCCCACCCCTTTTCTTTCTCTTTAACCCACATGTGTTTTATCATTTTGTCATGAGCTTAAAATGGAGACAAGACAGATGCATTGGAAGAATGCACATGAAAGAATGGCACAAGAATGGCACAAGAATGGCACAAGAATGGTTGTGTGGGACAAACTGGACATGCTGGAGAATTTTGTTTGGTCTGCTTTTGGCAGTGAACTGACATGATTTGCACCTCCCAAAGCCATGTGCACGTCAGAACACAGTTATCCTTCGCATTTCACACTTCCCTGAATTTTGCAATACACTTTCAACTTTAAAATTGTAACCAAAATGGGTATACAGATGTGCACTGTATAAAAATGTATTTTACGACAAGATGTATATAAAATGCATGCTAATTGTCATGCAGCCCCCCCACCAATCCCTTCCAACCCCTTTACAGATTAATGTGGAAATGGAGCAGACTTGAGAAATCAATGTATGTGAAACTTGAGAAGGATTGAAAACAGACTGATACATCCATTCCTAGTCCAAATTTATTTAGTGAAGTGGTATTATGCAGTTTCCTACTTCCAACCTGAGGGATATGGCTCAACTTCATTCTTATTTCGAAGGTTAATCTTTGAAACCATAAGGGATGGATTGCTTAAAGTGAAAAAAGAAGAGTGAATGGTTTCTGAGGTTGTTGGCACTCATGGCCTGCAGGTCACAATAATCTGGCCTCCAAACTACATCTCTTTCTTATACCTGCAGGACGGCTATTATTTGGGGGGAAGGGTGTCATTCATCCTAGTTCTGAGCCTTGTTCTATCCCTAGTTTGCTTTGTTGACTGTCTGAACTAATTAGTGCTGAATGCAAGTCCTTGTTACCACGTATGAGACTCTGGATAAGTGACAAGCCTTTGTGCAGAGAAGAACACTTAATACCACAGATGCGAATCCTTTCTTTTTGTAACTCACTGTTTTGTCTTGTCTGCATTTGGCATCCCACAGAACGAACGTCTAACAACCTTACACATGCTGAGCAAAATCTATTTGAAACTGTCCCTGTCTTCAAGCATACAAAAAGATATCATCTGGATGTTTTTCTCTGTAGACTATGATCTGGCATTCCTGAACTGGCTTGTTTTCAACCTATTTCCTTCACTGAAACAATGCCTGAATTATATTATTGAAAAAAAGAATAGACTCCCAGTTCCATTTCTATCTCTTTTTCCCACATTTTCTCTTCTTACTTGCTTTTTTTCTTTTAACAAATATGAAATGGCAAAAAAGGGAAGAGATCTAGGAAACAGCTTTGGAAAGGAATGAAGAAAGTCAGAATATGAAGTATTTCAGGGAAAAGGGAGTAAAGAGGCAGATGACAAGAGCAGGGATTAAAACAAAGCATAACTTTATTAAAGGAACATGACAATAATGTATGAGCTGTCAAGACCAGCATGGAAAAGGTTGAGATATATAGGGAGTCTGGCACGGACCATCCTCTGATATGTGCCTCTGGCATACCTCAGCTTACTCAGATAAATTACCCATTTTCCTTGTGGGGAGAGGTGGCTGCAAGGTATCTATCCTATTGGAGTTCTTTATAACCTGTGCTCATTGCAACATACCTTCTGTACCTCAAACACCAATCCCACCCACAGGCTGTCTTTCATTTCAGCTGAGATGGCCATCACAGGCCATCTTAAACACTACAGCTGGTGTTTCCCCCACAGTGACATTGGTCCTCTTGCCACCTTGCATTGGCTCCCCTCCCCTGCAAAAAAAATGGAATCCCATTTGCTGTTGTTCTTAAACAGATGTCTCAAAGATGGGAATGATATCACCCTTCCACATAGGAATATAGGAAGATGCCTTATACTGAGTCAGAACATTGGTCCCTCTAGCCTAGTATTACCAACACTGACTGGTGGTGACTTTCCAGGATTTCAGGTGGGATTCATCCCTAGCCTTACTTGGAGAAGCTGGGCATTGAACCTGGGACCTTCTGCATGAAAAGCAGGTGCTCTACCACTGAGCTATGGCCCCTCACCTACACAGATGATACTACACCTGGCTGCTAAATTTCTGTAGTTCCCTGCCTGGCAATAGGCCTGCCTACTTACTTTCCCTCTTGCCTGTCATCCTCACAGCCCTTCAACACATTGTCCTGAAGAACAATTCCAACCAATCTATTCTATCCCTGGGAAACACATCCCTCAAGACCTTGCTTATCATGTCAAGCTTAAATACTTCCCTTTCCATTTAAATCACTTCACACAAGTTAGATCACATTGGACCAGATTGAGACTCTCTCACATGAGAACATTTGACAGAAGGGGGGTGGGTTGGGGGCAAAATCAGGGGGTTGGGGAACAACAGTGACTGGTGGTCCTTTGTCCTCTACAGGAGGTTCATCTTTCTATATAGCCCATTTGGTTAATGCCCCCCATCCCCTGAATGATATGAGATCTGGTGAGGTGGAGGAAATCTATCATTATTTGTGGTACTACCCATTATATAGAGATGGGGTCATGTTATGTATCAAGTTTTGTTATTTGCAATGGTTGCTTTTTAAAATTAGACAGAATTATGTATTATCATATTTATTAGTGGTGGAGATTATCTGATTTGACCATTTATTGTGAATTTGCTCTCCTCCCTGCACCCCATTCTTCATTCTGCTTTGTGATGACCTTTGGTTTTAAGCAGTTAAAGATGGATTAACATTAGATCATGACATAGCATCATTCCAGACCATACTGATCTCCAGAGGCTGCAAAACTGGCAAGGCATTTCAGCCCTACAGTACACGCAGCTGAGAGAGCTGTTCCTGTGTCTTGACTCACTGTTGATGGAGCAACAATCACAGATGGTGATGTCAGGATTGATTCTGAGCATATGAGATAGCAGTTCAGATTAAGAAGGGGAACAGCCAGGACCGGGGGAGGCATCTTCCCGAGCGGGTTCAGATATGGATAGGTGTGCTTCTCAGGATGCTAACACCCAGATGGCTGGGCCTAAAGCCCCCCCCCCCCATAAGAACCCAGGAGGAGAAGGAGAAGGAGGAGGATGGCATGGTGTGTAACTTGAGGGAAGCTAGACTGTGGTGCAGAGCAAAGTGGGAAAAGTTAGAAGTGGAGCTCAGACAGTTGGCAGTGCATGAGGGTCAACGTAGGGGAGCTTCATTGGAAGGGACGGGCCTCCCTCCCTAAATTATTCTAGCCAGCAAGTTCTTGTTTCAAACTGCTGGCAACATCTTAGCTCCCATTTGGATCCCGCATTGTCATTCGTAAATGAAGCAGCTGTATTCCTTTGTAGCCTGAGAGTCTTCGAAGATTTGCATCTGTAATGAAGCTGTTGATAGGGAATTGAAGGCATGAGACTGAAGCCTCTGTTCTTGTGTGTGCGCATGAGGAAGGAGGGGGCCAAGAGAACATGACAGGTACTACAGCATTTCTTGAACTGAACCAAAGGATGCTGTCCCACTGACTGATACCTGGCCAAATCCCAGCACTAGCCTACTGTTGACAATTGCATGACTTTGAGACCCAAACACAAGACTGTGCCCCACAGATCCAGCTCCCGGAATGCCTCCCAGATCCATCTCCCAGTGATAAGAAACCTCAACAAGAAAAGTATGAACGAGAACTAAAATATGGCTTTCTCTGTCCCCCATGGAACTGTGAAAGACTACACTATGAGTTACACTTGCAACTTTTTCATTTAAAATGTGTTGCTTGCATGTATTTCCAGGTATTTAAAAAGTTTTAGTTGCTAATTGGATGAACCACAGGAATCAAAATAATTAACTAGACTTTTTCCCCCTTCAAGAAGTACAGGAACACCTCAGCCAAAGCTGAAATCCCCTACATGATCTTATACAATAGTAAGTCCCAGAGAAAACAAGGGGACTTCTGAAACAGTATCACTGAAGGAAGCAACAACTCAAGGAACACTATTTATTTGTTAGTCTATTTGTTTATTGGGGTTGCTTTCTATCATTTCAATGCAGAAAGCATACTGCATTAAAAATGAACCAGATACAGTTATGTGGAGACTGTTTCTGTCCCCTCCAACACATAACAATTCTCTGTAATATTGTATGCTCCCCCACCCCGAAACCCAGTTCTCCTTAAGTTATTGTGGCTATTCTCATCAGCTTTCATCACATCACACTCCTTTGAGTGCTGGTGATTCAGTGGTCTATGTCATGGTCTCTGGCCTTGATCCTGGTTCAGAGAGTGATTCTGAGATGGAGGAGAAATCATCCAGTGAGCCATCATCTGTCACCCTGGGACCTTTCAGGCCAGAGGATGTGGCTTTATCAGACCCCCTATCAATGCAGTCCTCACCACCCTCATGCTGGAGGAGCCAGTAACTGCAGAATCAGGCAATGGCCCTTTAAGAGGCAGATTGCTCTTCAGAGGGGGTGGGATTAACAGAAGGGCCAGATCAGGTAGCCTTTTTAAAGCCTTAGAAGACCTCTGCTTGCTGCTGAGACAACAGCTCTTCCTGAATGAGCTCCAGCCAGCATAGATCTGTCCAGGGTTTTGCCTGACTACTTCATTGGACTTGGCTCTGTTTTGCCCATCTAGTAAGTGCAATGCCTTCACATCAGCTCCCCTGGGAACCTTGAACTGAGCTGGACAGAACAGTATATTGCCTGGCTGCTCACACTTTACTCCCTTCCCTAAGGGTGGCAGCAACCCTATGCACAGTTACCCAGGAGTAGCCCCACTGAACTCAGTATGACATTTCTGAGGACACTGTACATAGGATTGTGTATTCATTTGCTGACATATGTCTGCTTCATTGTTAAAGGTCTCTGTCTTAAATATGACATAATCTTATTCTTATGGCATTACCACCTAATTGAAAAGGTGGTTTATGAAGGAATTCATCTCCATCAGGGCATCCAGGTCAAGTGAGGGTAGATCCATCTGGCTTTGCTGTGTAATAGTCCTGATATTATATTAGTACATCAAAATGACTGGCTGGAACTACCCATGCATCACATTCACAATGTAGTAGGAATGAGGTAATAAACCCCCTGAGCTGGTAGAAGGGGCAGTAGTATTTCAGACTGCAACTGAGAGACATTTTAAAGTACATTCCTATGCAAAAAAAAAAAAAAAGCAAAAAGGAACCTGAGGGCAGGGAACTCCCTGAAAGTATAAAATGAGGCATGGGTCAGAACCCTTCTATCAGAGGAGCTAGTTTTCTACTTGCAAGGAATTTGCTTTAACACAGAGGAGCTTTTAAAAACAGTATGTCTTATGTATAGTACAGACTTAACCTGATAAAATAATTTTCTAATAATGCAGGGATGGGCAGAGTTTATGGAAATCCCAGCACTCTCAGAAAAATCAGTTTCCAGATTCTTTGGGAGGGGACATGATTCTTTGGGAGGGAAAACTGTTTTTTTTTTTTTTTTTTTAAGCCAACAGAATACATGTTTAGTATAGTTTGTTCTTAGAACATCCAGCTTCAATAGGGTGGCATCTGGAAAGCCTGTTGTTCATGTGGGAGGTGTTTCTGTTCATGCAACCAGGAGGGGTCTCTTATTTCTGCTTATTCCCCTCCCCAGCAGCCGAGCTCTTAATATTCCATGTGCCACATCCCACATAGCTCCAAAGGGAACTTTAACTGACAGGTGTGGCTTGGTGTGTGTGTGTGTGTGTGTGTGTGTGTGTGTGTGTTATTGGTAAGGAGGAAGCAGGTGAGCTCTTGTCACGGATGGCTCAGAGAACAAGTGTATTATTGTTTCTCCAAAACAAGAACACAATAGAGTAGACACATGACTGACTCCATCCATATAGAACTAAGTTTAGTGCCACCTAGTGACTAAATTACATAAGTATACTATCCACATAACACCCTTGCACAAGCAATTTATAGTTCTTTGGATCCCACATGTTGCATTTTGGGAAGACTGAGATATATAGGTAGGCTTGGAATCAATAACAAAATACATTTTTTAAAAAAAATATGCCAAACTGAAAGGTTTGCTCTCTGCACAAAAATTCTTAGTGCTGGCATGACATCAAATGTGACATAAAGAAGATGCGGGCAGGTTTCCCTTCACCTTTTCATCTAATGCATCTTAGTGCCAATCCTGCTACTCTGGGCTTATTCTCCCTAGAATCAGAGCTGCTAACAGAAAATGTATTATCCAAAGAAAGGGTTTTCTTGCAAAGTAAGCAAATGTGCTGTTGGCTAAGAAGGCTGGAGCTCTGGCGATTTGCAAACTGATCTGGGAATCAGCTCCTCGCCAGAGTTGGAACAAGCAAATATTGTGTGAGTGCTCATGCTTAAAACCACATGAAAGGGCTCTAATTCTACATCATGCTGGACTGGGCACTGGCAAAATAATGGCCAGATGCTATTAAACATGTTTATTTTAACTGATTAAAAAGGAGCAAAGAAATGTACTTAGATGGGTTTGGGGAATGTTTTCCAACCGTAAACCAAATTCTAAAATAAAACGGGGTAGTTTAATGAGCCAAAATAAAGTCATGTGTGTTCTGTTCAGAAGAGCACTTATGTTTGCTTCCCTGGATCAGTTTTTGTTTGAAAAACCTCATGGGGCATTTTTTTACCTCACTACATTAAAACTGGCTGGGACAAAAAAAAGCACCCTGAAGGCAAAATTCAATAGATTTTTGGGGTGTTCTTTGTGTACAAAAATAACACTGTAATTGATAAGTGGCTGAAATGGGGGGGGGGCATTGCTTAGTACTGTGCAGGTGATAATTGCTGGGAATATTGCAGTCGCATCTGCAAGTTACTGGAAGGGGCAGTATTGCAGTTAGATAATTCAAGGGAAAGTTGACAACAGCTAAACTTAGGATCTCTATCACCTGCAGTGTGGTTTCCTGTGATTGCTTTTTTTTGCTCCCCCCTTCCTCCCCCCTTGACTTCCACCATTGCTGGGAGCACATATGCTTGTGCTCTTGGTCTGCCAGTGTAACGGCACACAAAATGGTCTGAACAAACTGTTTTGAAAGTCTATGATGTACCTGCATTGTATATGCAAGAATATTGGTGAGTAGAACTCTTTTCTTTCACTGAAGAAGGGTGTGGATTCCTTTTAGTATTTTGAGATAGCTTGTGTGCATGTGGGACTGGTAAACACTCATTCTGTTTTGCCTCCCCCCCCCTCTGCTAATTGCCTTTCTATCAGGAGGCATCATTACTAGATAATCCCATCAATAATGTTCTAGAAGGACTGTGCTGTAGGTCTCTGTAAAGGACATTCTGTAATGAAAATTGCACCTAGGATCTCATACTTCAGGTGAGGTCAAGGTGGGGTAAGTTCTTACAGCCAGTTTACAAGGCCATCCAAGGTTTAGACTAGCTGGATGCAAAGAATAAGCAAGAATCCAGGCAAGGGCAATCCACAGGCAAGGTCACAAGGTAGTCCAAGATCTAAGACAGCAAGGTCCAATTAGAGAGCTAATATCCTTAGGGGAGGGGTTGCGGCTCAGCGGGAAGGGCTGTGGCTCAGTGATAGAGCACCTACTTTGCATGCAGAAGGTTCCAGTTCCAATCCCTGGAATCTCCAGGTAGGGAAGGAAAAACTCCTGGAGAGTTACTGCCAATCAATGTCAACATTACTGGGCTAGATGGACTCATGGTCTGACTCTGTATAAGGCAGCTTCCTATGTTCTATATTCCTATCCAGGCAAGGGCAAGTCCAAACAGTGTCACAAGGCATTCCAATGTCAAACACAAGGGGCCCCAGTGGGGCAAGGGTTAGACCGACTGGGGGTCCCCAATACAGCATCCAGGGGTACCATGGTGCCCACAGACATCTCCAATGGTGTTTGTGAATGGGTCCCCAATGTGGTGCCCATGGGCACCCACATTTTTCATTTTTTTGGTGTGCTTTCCATTTTTTAAATATTTAATACAAGGATTTGTATGAAACACATAGACCCTTCTAGCAATTATACATGGGTTTCAGCAAAATTTGACCAAATATATAAATAAGTATCCATTTGAAGGTGGTGTCTATATGCCACCTGTTCAAATATTGAAAGCATTGTAAAGTCCTTAATCCATTGCATTATAGGAAGTGAGTGTTTATTCTTCCAATGTTGTAATTTCAGTCTTTTAGCTGTCAAAAGGGTGCAGAGTATCCATTTACACTGACCATTTGTTAATTTCCAAGAAGCAGGTAAATAATTTAAAAGAGCATGTACATCTGTGAATATTAAAGACTGTTCCAGTACAAAATTTATCTCTGTAATAACCTCCTCCCCCAAAGAAGCAACTACTGGACATTGGCAGAACATATGTTTAAAAGAATCATTAGCTGTATTTCACCACCAGCAATTAGCTAAACTAGACAATCCCTTATTAAAGAGACGTTGCACTATCCAATAGACACAAAAGTTTTTGCTGAATAAGACACAACCTAAGATCCATAGACATGACAGGTAGACACCAAAGTGGCAACCCGCTGGTTAAGCATTTTGTGGTGGTGCCCACAGCATCATCTCAAATTCCAAATGGGCCCACGGGGCCAAAAAGATTGGGGACCCCTGAGTTAGACAATCAAGGAGAATACAAGCAAGGTCCAGAGCTGGTACACAGACCTTGTTCTAGAAATTCCCCCTGCCAAAGGCTGAGGCTTATAAGTCTGAGCTCCCAGAGTCCCACCTGTAGATCATCATACCTCAGCTCATTAGAGGCCTTCCAGTAGAAGTCTTACTCATGAGAGGGGCCTTGCTCATGAAAAGACTGTTACTCCTGGGGAATCTTCCTTTGCAAGCAGGTACTCTTTCACCTGCCTACTTCCCTCATCTGTATCTTTAGTCACCAGTGTTCCCAAGGGCTAAGTAGTGGCTCAGCATCCCCTTCTGCCTCAGGAGTTAAGCTCTCTGCCTCTCGAGGAAGCAGAACTGAAGCCATCTCCCCCAAGGGCCCAGGACTGTCTTGGGCAGCTCAGGCATCCTCTGAAGCAGCTTGTTCCCTAGGGATATCGCTCGGGCTTTGAGGAATCTAGAACTTCCTCTGATGAGGAATCTCTCAGGGGAGCCATGACACAGGGTAGCATTTTACCCACCAGCGTTGAAGAAGGCAACTCATCACACGCAGACAAAGCATCCAAACTTATTTCTTCATCCCTTTGGGGTTTATTCTTATATATTCTTCAAGATGTGCACAAACGTGGGGTATTTCCTGTAGTAGGTGGACCAGGATTAATAACATTTAGCCACATTAATTGTACAACAAGGGGAGAGAGCATAAAAAGAGAGAGTTCCAGCAAACTTGTGCCTAATGAATAACTCAGCAGAAAAAGCTGTCAGGAAAAGGGGAAAAAAGGACATCTCTGAGTGTCTGCTTTCAGAGATGAGTTTTCTGTTAAGGCTGTGTGATATGAACCCACACAAGTAGGGATATCAGAGAATTCCGCCACGGATCTTGGGGAGGCTGAATGCCAGTGCATTCGGCCCCCCAAAATCTGTGGCGGAACAGCCTGCCCCCCGCCCCCCCACGGATCCCCCCTGGGACGAGACTTACCTGGGGCGGATCTTCCGGGCGGCAGCGGCTCCGGTGGCGGCTTCGGCAGCGGCGGCTGGTCTTCCAACCGGCTGCCACCGCCGCCATTTCCAGGCTTGTGGGAAAAAAAAAAAGACGTGATAGGCTATGTAAAGATTTATGTAGCTTATCATGGTTGGGGGTGGGTTTAAAAAAAACCACGCGTATGTAAATGGCGGCGGCTACGGCCGCCATTTGCGTTCCTTATTTTTACCGTCTTAATCTACGTAAATATTTACGTAGACTATGATGGCGAAAATAAAGAGGAACGCAAATAGCATAGCGGGCGCTTTTTGCGTCCCCTTTTGATTCTCCATTTTAGCCTACGTAAAGATTTACGTAGGCTAAAATGGTGAATGAAAAGGGGACGCAAATAGCGCCCGCTACGCTATTTGCGTTCCCCTTTTTTTTCGCCGTCATAGTCTATGTAAATATTTATGTAGATTAAGACGGCCAAAAAGAAGGAACGCAAATGGCGGTGGCCGTAGCCGCTGCCATTTGCGTACGTGGTGTTTTGTTTTTGTTTTTTTTACCCAGAGCCCTCCGCGGCCGGAAATCCGGCTATGGACGGCTCTGGCCGGGCTGGGCTGGGCCTGGCCAGCTGCTCCCCGGAGCTGCCATGGAGCACAGCCGGCCGTTCGAGGATTCCAAGGGGAGGAACAGAGCGCCTCCCCCCCGGCCAGGATTCCAGGGGGAGGAACAGAGCGCCTCCCCCCCGGCCAGGATTCTGGGGGGAGGGACAGAACGCCTCCCCCCACCATCAACATCCGCGAAAGGTAAGTCACTTTCGTACATCCCTACACACAAGACATCCATTAATCGCGGTTTGCATACGGGGTTGCCAAATCTCGCATTTTGGCCCTGAGACTTAGGATTTGGAGCCCATTCTCAGAGTTGGGCCAAATGACATGTTACATTAGAATGAAAAGAAATCAGAGCCCAGGAACATGTTTTGAGTGCCAGAACTGAATGGAGGTCACAGTCCTCCCACACAAAAATTCACTCCTGATTACCACAGGTATTCTTCTTTTCAGCAGTATAATTTAGGAAGGGGAGTCTTTTTGTTGCTGGTATTGCCAAATATCTGGGTGTCAGAACCCCTTGCTAATCTACTGCTGATCATTCAGAGATCTACTAGTAGTTCCAGATCTACCTTCTGCCCACCTCTGGTTTATGGACTTAGTAGGAGCAATGTAGAAAGAAAGAACACAGTGTATGACCTGTAATGGTTGCTGCCCCACTCAGGGCATCTCTACAACAGCTTAAAATCCTGCATTTAAAACAGGGCTTTCTGCTTCTGTTTTAAATGCTGGATCACAACTGGCTCCTTTACACATTCTTCCTTTCCCCCCTCCATCTCCCTGTAGCTGAGTCATTCATTATCTTTCATTGATCTCACTCCTCTTCTTGATGCTTTAACTCTTTTCATGAAGGAAACTGAACCGGAACACAAAGGGGTAATTTGATAGCTCATTACCTGCAATCTATTTAAAAATGGAACAAAGGGCATTTAGTGCAGGAGACGCCTTGGATGGTCACAGCAGGGTCATGGTGTCATGTAAAGAGCTTGCAAACATCCGTGAATGAGCAATCTCAATTGCAGGATGAAAGGTCTGTGTGAAGGAGCCCTCAGTCTTTGTGTGATAACACTGTTTGTGAACATTGGGTAGGGAAGGTTGAGATGAGAAATTGTGTAAGGTTCCTTCTTCTTCCTCTTCCTCCCTCATTTCCTCCTCCTCCTGGGAATACCAATTTAAGTAGAAATAATCAATTATCATGCGTGGTTTCTTAAATAACTGCTTGTATCCCCTTTTATAGCAACTTGATAGCAATTGGGTGGACAATCATACTGGCACAGGAATGTTAAACAACGATGGCTTTTATATAGGCCCTTAGGGCAATAAAGGTAATGGTGCTCCTTAAAACCTGAAGGCCTTTCCACTGGGAAAGTTTCTGAAGCACTAGTGACCTGTGCTTTCCACATATTGACATTTGCGTGTGCCAGAAAGAGTTTTAAAAGCCCCTAATGGCAGAGGAAAAGAAGCCATTAAAAAAGAGAGAGCTTTGTTTTTACATGCCAGGATAGACTGCTAGTATTCCAGCTGGCTGCTTGGACCAATTACAAAATATGCTTGTTGGGAGGGGTGCAGCGGGGTGGCGGGGGGGGGGGGAGATCCAAAACATTGCAGCAAATGAAGACAAGATGGAGGTAGTGTCCTCACCCTATGAAATGGGCTACAGATATTGCAAAGAAGTGTTTCATTGTGTCTTAGCCCAGCTGCGGCCATTGAACGCTGGAACTGCCTGAGCTGAGCTGTAGAAGCAATGTGGACAGTGGAATGAGGTGTATGGGAGACATGATGGAGTGGGGGATGACTTTGGTTGGGCATGCTGTTAAGGTTTTTCTGCCCAAAGCGAATGACCTCTAGGTGGCTCCCCCCCACCGCCCCTTATGTGTGTAGCTACTAGCTTACAGTCAAGTTGCTTGGTTTGGGTGAAAGGCCTGGGATTCTCTCTATGTCCTTTGCAGTCCTCTCTGTTCCTCTTTTCTGTGCCAAATGAATAGAAAAACTGAGTAACTGATGAGGAATAAATATGCACCTTCCAAATGTAAACTAATACATTTAATTTGCACAACTGACTAGTCTGATGATCACAGGACGTGGGCGTCCTGGATGAAAAATTTGGCAATGGGGTCAGTACAGGAAAAGCGGTTTTGACTCCAGATAATTTGTTTGGGTGGCATAGAAGAAAAGGGCTGGCAAAGACCACAACTGGCAGAACAAGGATTTGTTCTCCCCCTGCTGCCCCTGGCCAGGCAGTTATTGGCAGGGACTGGCCTTAGGCCTGCTGACTAGGAAGTTGCCTTCCTCCCAACTAGTTTCACTGGCTCCAGATTGCAGGGTTGGGAGCTAGGAGAGAGAGAGAGGAGGGGCAGTATTTCTATATGCTTGTCCCATTGATTCCAATAGGATTTAAGTGCAGCTTAGGTTTAGTTGGATCCATGGGTTTGTGCATTTGTTTTGGGAATTGTCCTAGCTAGACACGAAGCCCAGGAGAAGTAGACTGAGCAACGGCACTCACTATGAGTCATGCTAAGCAAGGACGGAGTCAAGGAGAGCACACTACATTAACTGCTGGCTGGAGCATTCTCCCATGAGGAGCTGTTGTCCCAGCAAAGAGCTGCAGTCAATTGAAGCTGTAAGAAGGCTGGCAGAGCCTGGTTTTTCAGAGGCTCCACCCCTGCTGGATGCTGACTGCAGTTCTTAAAGGGCCAGTGCCTGCTTCTGCAGTCTCTCATTCCCATACAGCTGAAGGACAGATGAAGCCGCAGGGGACGCATCCTCGGTGTCAGATGATGCGAGAATGGTGTCCCCTGGCTAAGAACATATAGAAGGTGTGCTGAGGGCTCCTGCTGAAGTGGGGTGACCAGTGACCCATCTGAATCAGAGTCTTCCTTGGGGTAGTGCAAAGCCTCAGAACCAGGTGGCATGACAGGAAGCGTTTCAAGCAACCATATTCAGAAATTCATTTGATGCTTTTAAGTGGCATCTTCTAGCTCACTTTGTGTCTAAATCTCTGCTCAAAATATGCATACTTTAAAAAATGGGTCTGATAAAGCCTTTTTCTGTTTTCCCAATCTTCTAAGAATATATAGTTAAGATGGGATTAAATGACATGAGTAAGGATGTAAGAGAACTATGGAAGTTCTAACGAGGTCCTTGTGGATGGCATAATGACCTGCAGAGAGTCTTGTGGCAGATAATGAGGTACAGACAAACAATAAATCACATTTTTGCTACATTGTTAAGCATCAGGTCACCACCAGATCTTGACAATTGGCTGCAATGATCGGTACTTAGAAAGCCTATGATTCAGTTTCCAGGAGATACCGGTGACAGGTGCTGTAAGGCAAATGCTGCTTTAGCCTACCAAGAAATTATTCTTGAAAGAAATTTGTCTCTCACCTGAGGGATAATTACCTGCTGTACCTGGAAATGCTTCATTCCAAATTACAGTGGACTTGACTGCTCAGGTCATTTCATTCCGTGTGCTTATGCACACATTCCATATTTGTTAACTCCTGGGATTCAAAGGTGGGGTTATGGAGAGGTAGGTGAAGGGAAAGACAGTGGACAGGAATGTATAAAACTTTCAAGCTTGATTGGACTGTCCCTGCACAGGAGGATGAAGCAGCTGTTCAGGACAAGGCTAAGGACAGGCAACTTGTCAGTTTTACTTTCCCCTGCATTCAATTCTTTTTAAATCTTAAATTCTTTTTCTCCCAAATATGAAGAAGTTCCTGAATTTTGCTAAGTTCTTCTCAAAAACTAACAAATGAAATTCTTATCATCTGCACTGGCCAAATGCAATAGGTACAGCTATTCCCAGCCTGGAGAGGAGCATGATGCTATCTGCCTGCCATGCAACCTTCAAAGATGAGGAGCATGTAAAAAAGAAGAAGTGGCAATCCTGGTTCAGCACTAAAATGGTTAAATACACAGGGATTCGTTTGTCTTTTAAGAGACAAACACTCAAAGCCCCTGGCCCAGATGGACAAATCAGTCTGTTTTGGTTTTTCCCATCTTCAGTGTTCTTAAATCTCAAGTTCTTTTTGCCCCGAATTTGGAGAATTTTGCAAATTTTGGTAAATTCTTATCAAAACCAAATGGAAAAAAAATTCTCACCCATTCCTAGATGATGGGCACAATTCAAGCTGCTATTCTGGAAACAGGAGGTGAGTCCAGTCCCTTGTGCTTCTCCCTGTTTTCTGCCAGGGTGGAAGACCATTTTGCACATTACACAGAAGCAATCCTGGGTTTGCTGTCCAGTATATATACACACCAACCCAAGAAGGAGCTGCAACCAAACATAGCTTCTTGGCTTGTACACCTGTGTGATGCACATATTTACAGACATGTAAGACTCTGGCTAAATTGATCCAAAGCTCCATCTTGTGATCCCATGTCAGTAGGAGCCCATAGGGTTCAGTGCAAGACAGCAAAGCTCCTAGTGAGCCACTTGATCCAATAAGGTCTGAAGCCTTCTAATTTATAGTGCAGACACCACCACCCAGACCCCACCCCTTGCCACAAGATGGAAGCCTTAAAGAGACAGGACTTTGGTCTGGAACCTAGCATTCTTCCATCTCTCCAACAGCTCATGCTGGGTGTGCAGCCATCAGCTCCATGGAATGTAGAGCTCCTGGAGAAGGGTGTGCTAGCCCAGTGCTGAAGCTAGGTTGGGGCCACAGATGTTGGTCCAGGCTCAGACTTGTTGGTCTCTGGCATCTCAGACTTGTGAGGATGTCTCTGATTCCAAAGTGGTGTTTGGAGCCAGACCTTCCTCTGTTGGCACCACTGGTTCTTCAACCTTTGAGTCCATTTTCATTTCACTGCTGGACTCCAGGGTCATGACAACCATCCTATTTCTCACACTGTCCAGGAATCCATAAACCCGGTATAAAGGCAAAATCCCTCTCCCATTGTTCATATCCCAGCAACTACTATTCAGAAGAATACTGCTATTGAAATACCATCTGGTTTTATCCAATGAAACCATTGGTAGACCAATCCTCAATGAATTTGTCTTTTACCCTTTTAAATACATCTAAGCTGGTGGCCATCACCCTGTCCTGTGGCACAGAATTCCATATATGTAATTACATTACATACATAATATATATGTAGCCACCGCTTCAAAATCTTTTTGATGTGGAGTAGTATATAAATATTGTAAACAAACTAATATTGGTAGTTGGTATTCATTCAGTATCTGGCTGCTGATAAAATCTCATATGAAACTGGCCCAAACCATCAAGACATTTGCCACACCCATGCTTTGCATTTTTAGCCCTACACTGAAAACTTCTTAAGAGTAAACTTTGTGTGTATGTGTGTGTGTGTGTAAGTGTGTGAAAAGAGAATGTGTGAAGTGAAGTGTGAAAATGTGTCTCAGAATTTTCTGTGATCTTCCAAGTGGTTCTGAAGCATCCAGCCTTATCTAGCATAGAACTGCAAATGTGCACCTCAAAAAAAGATATTGTAGAGCTGGAGAAAGTGTAGAAAGGAGCTGGAGCAATTTCTCTAAGAAGAAAGGTTACAACATTTGGGGCTTTCTAGCTAAGAAAAAAAGGCAAGTAAATGGCCGGGGCGGGGGGGGGGGGCACACATGATAGAGGTGTATACAATTTTGCATGGTGTGGTGAAAGTGGATAGGAATATATTTTCCTCCCTCTCTCATAATACTAGAACCTGGGGTCACCCAGTGAAGATGAATGTTGGGAGATTTAGGACAGACAAAAGGAAGTACTTCTTCACACAGAGCATAGTCGAACTATGGAATTTGCTACCACAGGATATAGTGATGGCTGCCAACTTGGATGGCTTTAAAAGGGTAATAGCCAAATTCACGGATGATATATTATTCATGACTGTGATTAGACATGACTGCCGTATATTATCTCCGGTATCAAAGGCGGTATGGCTCTTGTGGACTTTCCATAGTTTGCTACTATGAGAACAGAATTCTGGACTAAAAAGGCCTTTGGTCTGATCCAGCACAGCTTTTCTTATACTACATGTCCTGTGTCAAGGCTAGTCAAGCACTTTATGGAAGTGACAGAATGAATGGGGGGAGTTACTCCCATGCAAGCATTTACTTTATTTCCTTAAGCCCATTTCACATGTTAGGAATTAGGTGCAAAGATGTGTGTGGATATGCTTCTCACCGACGTCACTCAACAGGCATTGAATGTCTTGCTCGCCTGATTCACTGCCTGGCTGGTTGCCGGCTTAGATTAGATGCCTGCTCAGGTTTCCCCCCTTTGCAGATCTTTCAATAAATGTGGCCCAATTTGAACACCATATTTCTGTCTTGGCATCCTCCCCCTTTCATTCGCCACTTCCTGTTTCTCCAAAAGTGTGAATGAGCCCTATACAACCTTCTCAAACCTAAAAGTAGGGAAACGACGGTATAAAAAAACCCCTTTTTAAAATCTATTTATCAGTGTTAAGAACAATCAAGAGAACATCTAGAATTTTAGTAGCTGGCTCTTGCTTAACACCGAGATCCATATCCAGTCCAATGCTTTTCAAATGGCGTCCATAAAGTGATATTAGAGTAGCAGTCAGAGAAAATTGCTTTACAGCTTCACAGTGCCTATATTTCATGAACACCTTGTTCCCTCCCCAAATGTTTGCCTTTTGCCATCTAGCTTTATACTTCCTTCAAAATAAAGCACTATACTATTTTTGTAAGATTTTTTGTTTTAACAGTGTCCTTGAAGGTGTTGTCAAGGTGGTTGACACTTCCTAGGAACATTTTAATGCGACAGTGACATTGAATTGTACAAGCTCGGGATACATCTGTACCCTTTGTACTTCATTCTGAACAAATCCAGCATGGGGTGGGGCAGTTAAGGCTATTTTGATGAATGGACTCTATTCCGTCTTTGTTATTTTAGAGAACACAGAGGCCGGTATTAGCCAGGAAACTGTGCTATTGCATTTAAATTACATCTTTTCCCAGCCTTTTCTTAAAAGGGGGAGAAAAATACTCCCAGCTTGCTATGCTTTGACAAGAAGTCATCATTTGTGTAGTGACTGGAGGAAAAATGTCCCTGTTAAGGAGAAATGACTGCAATAAAGAGGTCTGTTTCATTCGCCGTCACCCAAACTGATCTTTTGAGTCATAAATTTTGATTCTGCTAATCTGCCCAAATCCATTTTTCTCAACAACTGATGCAACCCCAAGTTACCAGCTAAAAGAGTGTCTTGTTGGGAATCAAATCTCAATGGATTCAATCAATTGGACCATGTAGTTATTCTGTTAGGAGTGCTGAATCTAGTAGAGGATAATAATGATATGGAAATGTCATGAAACTTATTAGCAGCAACCAAAATAATTGCCAGTAATTGGAAAAATAAAAATAAAAGCCCATCTTACTGTTAGATTGGTTTCATAAGATTTGTGGCATTACATGTATGACAAAACTATTATTCATCTCAGAGAAAGGAGACAACTGAGACATCAAATTTCCTATAAATTGGATTTTATTGGGTTCATTTTGGAATAATGTTTGGTCCATATACTAATTTCTGCCAACCTAGCAGTTCGAAAGCAAGAAATTGCAAGTAGATAAATAGGCACCGCCTCGGCGGGAAAGGTGTCAGCGTTCCGTGCACCTCGGTGTTCAGTCATGCCGGCCACGTGACCACGGAAGCGTCTTCGGACAGCGCTGGCTCTTCGGCTTAGAAACGGGGATGAGCACCGCACCCTAGAGTCGGACACGACTGGCTGGGGACACCTTTACCTTTACCTTTTACCCATATACTAATAATAATTAATAATATAATCCAAATGCAGAATTAATTTAATGAAGTAGTGTTTTATAATTTGCAATCTCTCTGTTACCTATAAAAAAATTGCTTTGCTTGAAAAGCTGGCATTGTACCCATACGTTTCTGTAAGTTTTTATTCTAACAGTCCAGTTCATAGGAACATAGGAAGCTGCCTTATTCTGAATCAGACCATCTCGCCCAGTATTGTCAACACATCCACCGAAATTGGATCCACCAGCCTCCACTGGTTCAGTTCCCACCGACTGGCAGCATTTCTCCAGGGTTTCAGGCAGGATTCTTTCCTAGCCCTACCTGGAGATGCCAGGGATAGAACCGGGGACCTTCTCCATGCAAAGCAGGGGCTCTACCATTGAGCTACAGCCCTTTGTTGGGTAGCATTGCAGAGAAAGACTCCTGCCTGAAGCCCTGGGCGATTGAGGCCAATCAGAGTGCTTGGTAGTAGACTAGAGGTACACTTTATCTGGCTCCCTAGAAGGGAGCTTCTTATTGGTTTATCAGTGGCTACTAAGAAACTAAGGAATCACTATATGCAAATGTAGTTTACCTCTGATTACCAGGCAAACAGGGAATGCCTTTCACCATCCTTCCCTGCTTGCAAGATGTATGGCTGACCAATGTATACACATAATGTATGTATGTATGCACCGATGTATTGAAATGCTTTTTGGGGTGAAGAGGCATGGCTATTTTGCAGGCAGAAATTCACTGATACAGTTACTGCTCAGCATGCAATTACAGCAGGGGTGGGGAACCTGTTTCAGCCTGAGGCTGAAGTCAAGTTTGGAGAAGTTCTCAAAGGCTGCATTTCAAGGCTGGATGGGGCCAAAGGGAAAAAGGGTGGGGCCACCCCAGTATGTGTGTGTGTGTGTGTATATAATAATAATAATAATAATAATAATAATAATAATAATAATAATTTCTATACCGCCCAGTAGCCAAAGTTCTCTGGGCGGTTTATGAAGATTAAAAACATTAAAAATACAGTATACAGAGGTTAAAAGCCATTTACATAAGAAACACACGAGCAGACAACATACACAAGAGAACATATATCTAAAACAACTTCAAGACAAGCAGTCTCGAGCAAACAACCATAACCATAAGACAATCCAGGATCGATTAAAACTTATATGCTGCCAAATGCTTGGGAGAAGAGAAAGGTCTTGACCTGGTGCCAAAAAGATAACAATATTGGCACTAGGCGGGCCTCATTGGGGAGATTATTCCATAATTGGGGGGCCACCACTGAGAAGGCCCTCTCCCTTGTTATTTATTTTAGCTTAAAGCTGTTACTGCCAGTCACTAAGCTTTAGGAGAGGCATTTCAAACTTTTAGAAGGGGGAAAAAATGTGCAAAAGCTGGGAAACCACCAAACGATCAACAATTGGGGGAAAGGGGTTGGGGCCAGAGGAAGGGTGCTTGGCCATCTGGAGAGCCCCACAGGGTGGGATTGGGACCCCAGGAGGGTCTGATTAGGACCCCAGGAGGGTCTGATAAGGCCCACTAGCCTGAGGTTCCTTACCCCTGAGATGCAGTGATGGGCAAAACAGTTAAATTTGTACTTGTTATGCAGCAATTAAAAATACAAGAGGTCCAACCACTGTAACTCTAGGCTGAGCACTCTCAGAGAGCAATAAGGGCTACAAAGGCCTTTTGTTTGTTTGATCAAGCAGAACAGTTCTTGTGTTTCAATGCTTTGCTGGAGCCCACCTGGGTTTGCTTGCAGATACCTATTTTATTTTATTACATTTTTATGCTGCCCAATTGTCAAGGCACTCTGGGCAGTTCACAATTAAAACCATAAAATACAGCATGAAAAGACACAATATAAAGCTTTAACGGTACCATGTAAAACCAAAATAAAACCCAGCAGCCGTTACAGCCCTGGGAAAGCCTTTGCAAAAAGGTGTATTTTCAGGAGGCATTTAAAAGATGTTACGTTTTCTGCCTCCTGAACTCCCTGAGGAAAGGTTTTCCAGAGGGTGGGTGCCACTACAGAGAAGGCCCGCCATTGAGGTTTTTCATGGCGACATTCTGTTCATTTTGGAATGACCACCCTGACCTCCTCTGAAGGTCTTAGATATCTGCCTGTAAATGTGGATGTAGGAATTTAAACATCTGTAAGACACCCCCTCCAAATAATAAAAATAAAAAGATCCAAGGGACATACATGTGACTATGCTAAATTCTGATATTATATCTATGGAGGATTCAGTTTAATCTCAGAACATTTGCTAGTTTAAAATGAACAGGTGGCAGATGAAGTACTGGGAAAGGTGGCAGAGGAACAACATAGGAGAGATGTGCATGGCTGGCAAAGCAATGCTGCAGCAAATACAGTCCATGGGGAAAATGACAAGCTTTGCCTCAGTGGCAGAGCTGTAGAATCTGACAAAGGAACAATGACTTGAAAGCCATCTGTTAGTGACCAGAAAAATGAGGGCAGAGCTTCTGAACAGTCATACAGGAAGAGAGAACTGACTACCAAGTATCAACAAAGGGTAATTGCAAATGGCAGAGTACTGTGCTTGCAAGGGAAAAGTGCCCGTCCCGCTCTCCCCTGGGAATCCATTGATGCCTGCTTTTATTTAACAGCTTTTATTTTTTTAGAAAAAGAAATTATATGGAAGAACTCAACAGAACCTTAATTACACTTGTCACTGCAAATTCAAGCCAGTGTTGTGGACTTATTGGTAAAATAACATGCTTGAGAGGAAATTGGAATGGAATAACATGGCCAAAATTGAAGATGGGTTTGAAAAATAATCGCAAAGCCAAACCTTGTGGGTATATCTACACTGCAAAAATTACATCGGGTTTATTCCATTAAAGATAGCAATCCTATCATCCTTTGTCAAGGTTCCATTTAAAACCTGGACCCCCTGAGCAACTCCTTAAGGATCTCAGGCATGGTCTGAAGGCACACGAGACAGCCACCTTGCTGAAGCTAAGCAGGTCTGGGTCTGGTCAGTGCTTGGAGGAGAGACCACCTGGGAACCACATGTAGCCACCCTGAGTTCCATGATGGAAGAAAGGTGGGATATAAATGAAATAAATAAATCTCTTGCCTCCTTAAGAGTCCCACCTTCCTTCTTTTAAAATTCCCCTTCCCAGTAATGTGGGATTTAGGCTGTAGATGTGGGGTGACTGACACTCTGGACACAGGGTTTGACCACAACAGTTTACTGGTAAATTAAAACAAACAAATCACAACTAAAGGTATTTACATAATAGAGCTGAGTGATACAAAAGGCATAAAAAAAATAAAAGTTGCAAAATGTGAGTTCCTTTATGCTAGCTGTCTTCAGACTTTTCTAGGCTGCTGCTTCCTGCTCACTCTTCAGACTCTGCTCTCACTGCAGCCTCTGGCTGTCTCTCTTTTTCTTGCTCTGGCTGCAGCCTGGTCTTTCTCTCTCTTACTGGCTCCCTCCCTCTCTTTATATATCCTCCTCCCTCAAAACCGAAAATATTGCTTCAAACCTGAAGAAATGAATCTCAAGTGGAGAAATGAAACTGACACTAATCTGGAGAAATGAAACTACTCTTCTAAGGGTTACCCCCTCTCAACAGAATACTCCAGGCCTCTAGGCCTGACTTTCCCCTTCTTTGCCTCTGTAGGCCACAAGCCTTCACACCCCTAGTAAGCATCCAAGGGGCCATAGTATGCTGAGGATTTCCCCCTTCGAGGCTATAGGAAGCTCCAACCTTAGAAGGAGAGGTCCAAGTGTGGCTTTCACCCACCCACCAAGCCCCTACCAGCTGCTGCAGAAAGCTTTGTGGCAGGTCCCCTTCCTGAGCTCAGAGCTCCAACCTCAGGAAGAGGAAGAAGGAGGAGGAGAGCGTATCAGTAGGTGGGGAGGGGAGAGGCTCTGGATCCACCAGAACCAATGGCCTCTCAGTCAGTTCCTGACTCTGGCAGCAAGCATGAGTTAGGCTCAGAGGCCTGTTTAACACTGGATGCACTAAAGGGAGATGGAGAGGCTAAAAAAGTGTCTGTCATTTCTCCTGCCCTTTTGGGCTCTTGTCAGCAGGGTTTAGGATACTCTGTCCTCTGGGCCATACACCCCTAGGACTGCAGCCACAGTTTCATAGTGTCAGAGACATGCACAGAACTCCATTTCCCAGGGTTCTCTGGGAAGAGGGAATGACTATTAGTTCAGTTTCAACTTGTTTTATGCCTATGCCCTTAATGGGAAACAGACTATCAGAAAGTTGTTGCACTGAAGATGATTCAGGATGACATTCAAGATAGAGAGATAATTACATACGGAGTTGCAGCAGGGTTATCAAATGAAGATAGCATTTCTTTTGTGCAAAATGAAAAGGAGAAAAAAAGCAACCCTGTCAGCTGTGAGGGAAGAGGTTAAAATATAGGATATTATATGTTGAAGGCTACATAAAGCTGAGGGCACATCAACATGGCCTTCCACTATACTTATGTATCTGTCTTCCTTTCATGTTAGATCTTCCAACTTGGTTGGCATGCCCTGAATATTTGAAGAACTTCCTATCAGGAATGCATTTATTTATTTATTTATTTATTTATTTGGTATGACAATGAGGGAGAAAAATAGAGATACGCTTTGTGGCATCCAAGTTTCAAAGTTGTTTTCTGGGTTATAGAAATGCAAAATGAAATAAAAATTGCATTTGTTTTGAAGGAAATGTTACAGAAATTCATCAGGGGAAGTGGGTGGGGGTGGGAAATTGCGCTGTCAACCCCTCTTCCTCTTGGCGTATTTGTTTTGCTCGCTAAGACGATGCTATGAACTGCTTGTTTTCTTAGCACAATCATGCACCTGTTTTTAATCTGTCAAGTATTGGAAGGATGCTTCAGTTTGCAGAAGGGTTTTTTTTGTTGTTGTTGCTTTCTCTTTTGTTTCTAAGTTTAGGGGAGAGCAATGATGTGATTAGAAAACCGAGAGGTGGTACCATGAGGATGAAACAAGTCCAAGTTGCTAAAATCAGAATTAAGAGACAGTAGCTCTTTTCTCTTACTTTACTTTCTGATCTATTATCATGTAGTGGTTAGACTGCTGGATGAGGATAACTGCAGGTTCAAATCCCCACACAGCCATGAAGCTGTCTGGGTGATGTTGGGCCAGATATTATTTGTGGGGGTTGGAACCGATGTTAAAAACACTTAACCTATTTTTTTTAAAGGAACTCTATACTTTTGGGGAGGATAAGAACGTTAGTGGCCCTCCAATTTTCTTTATGTAATTGACGGTTGGGGAGGGAAAAAAGAGATTAACTGTGTGTGTGTGTGTGTGGATATTTAGTACATCTAAAAATGTTTTCAAACACAATAGGACGTAAGAAAAAAAAACCCCTCTATGCTGGGGAAGGGAGGACAACATTTATTTTTGTCTTGAAAGGTCCAAACCCCCTATGGTCTGCTCCGAGAGGACCAGCTGAATCCATGGTCTGCTCCACGAGGGAGAATGAGCGATGTCTGAGATTGCTAGGATTCTCCGGATGTTGTTTTGCTGCCCGTCTCATGACCGATTCCATTTGCGAGCGGAGATGGGTCAAAGAAGATGGAGACAACAAGCTTGGATTGAAAATTGGGCCACATTTATTGAAATATTTGCAAAGGGGTAACTAGGACGGGCATCTAACTGTGTCAGCGTCTAGCTGACACTTCTAGGGTGAAAACACACCCAGCCTGAGGGGTGGTGGTGATCTCGCCATCCCTCCGGACTGCCCCTTCTGGGGCAGGTAGACCTTCCGGTGTCACCCCCAACCCGGTGCCGCAAAACACCTGGGTGAGTGAGTAGGGTTGGTCTCCCAGGCAACCCTTATCCCCCCGCCGAGCCGCACAACCCGTTCGGGGGGCCTCAGACGTCACCTGTCACCATAAGGTGCCTCTGCGTGCACACCATCCCTACTCCCTTTCCTGTTTTGCCCGTCCTAGCCGCCACAGGAGTCACAAGCCTATTGCTTGTGAAACTCCCCCCACCTGCGCAGAAGAACTTCCCGCAGGCCCCTTTGCAGATCGGCCAAAAATAAGTCGTTGCCTATGTCTGACAGGTGGACTCTGTCCTGCCTGTAAAGCTCCCTCCTAGTCCAATGGATTCCTTGGTGGTTGATATAACCGTCACCATGCTCAGACAACCCATGTGCCAATTCTCTGTTCACTTTGCGCTGGGCCCGTTCCATGGCCGCATTGCTCTGCGCCCTCCACATGATTCTCGGGAGCATTGAGGACCATAATATGGTCACCCCCGGCCAACGATGTCGGATCGTCTGCAGATCAGCCAATGCCTGCTCAATCAAGACCTTTCCAGGCTTGTAGCTCAGGTCGTTCCCTCCTAGGTGCAGCACCAGGACCTGTGGAGGGAAACTGACCAAACCTCATTGAAAGAGTGTGGGAAGAAGACTGTCCCAACGCATACCCCGTCGGCCGAGCCATTGTATTGCCACCTGTTGGGGAAACTGCAGCCGGGATCTGAAGGCCGACGTAGAAGCTCTGCGGGCAGCCCAAAAAAACCATACTGTGCCCACAAATGAGCACCTGTACTGGCGTCGGTCGAATCCCATCTAAATAAAACATTGGGGAAGGCGAAGAGAATCATCATGAAGCATCAGGCAACTTGCGAATGTAAGAGTGGAAGGCCCTGGAGCGCCGTCTCCCTACCGCCTTCACTTGCTTGGAAGAAAAGCCTATGGCAGCTGCCATAGAGGCCGCCCCAATACGGAATGAGTGAGTCCCAAAACGATAATGCCCCAGACCCAGTGTGGTCAAGGCTAACTTGGTGACTGCCCAAAATTGGAACTTTGTCAGTGGTGAACCATCAGCATGGCAAAATAGGGGACCCTCCTTTGCCCCGCTATGCTCAAAGAAAGCCTGCAAGGCCCTGACAGGGCATAACTTGTCAGCCTGAGCCTGGTTAAGGGTCACCAATGTTCCCTTGCCTGACTGATCAGTTTTTGACCATCGAATATGGAGGTGAATCAGGTTAGAATGGATCAGGATATTGGAACACCCTCCCGGTGGTGTCGGATTTGGATGCCCAGACCAGTTCTGAAATCCTAAGGGCCCCAACAAAGGCTGTTAAGGCTGCAGCGTGAAAGAGGGAGGCTTCGTATGGAGAAGAGCAAATGGAGGGCCACAATGCCCGAAGCCCTATAAGAATAAATGGCGACAAAGGATGTCTGGAGTCTGGCAGGGCGGGAGACATCCGTGCCCAGCCTTGCACAGCCTTCCTGATTCGGAAATCTGAGGTAGAGTCCTCCACCCCTCGCACTTTGGCCCAGAAGGCCAAAGAGGCGAGCTTCCCCGAAATAGTCCTAGCAGATAGTCCCTTATTATGCAGATGTAAACAGAATTGTAACAAGTGGTCAACAGGTAAGGGCCGCACATCCTGCAACTGCAGTCCACACCTGAAGGCGCTAAACTCTCTACCTGCTTTCTCGTAGGCAGCTCTAGTGCTGGGGGCTATAGAATTCAGGATAGCGTGTTCGACTTGAGAGCGCCAATCTCCCACAGTTCGTCTGGCATGGGGTCTGGCAGCGGATGTGCCCATGGAGCCAACGCACGGAACCGGTCGATCTGGTTTCGTGACAAAGCATCGGCTACAGGGTTCCTCAGACCCGGCACGTGGCGGGCATGGAACCATATGTTGTGGCATAGGCATTGGAGGGTAAATGCTCTAACTAACTCCATAACCCTTTGGTTTCTGGAGGATAAAGTATTAATGACGTGCACTACCGCCAAATTGTCACACCAAAAGAGAGCGACAGAGTTGGCCATCAATTCTGCCCAAATATGTACAGCCACGTAAATGGGGAAGAATTCCAGGAAGGTGAGGTCACGACAGATACTGCCGGCAGCCCAGCTCTCTGGCCACTGGCCCCGGCACCACCGGTTTCGCCAAATTAGCCCAAAGCCAAAGGTGCCAGCTGCATCCGAATGGATCTGCATGTCGGCTCGTAGAAGTAACTCACGCCTCCAAAAGGAGATGCCATTAAAGTCTCTCAAAAATTTAAGCCATACTCGCAGGTCCATGTGCATAGCGGAGGTGACTCTGGTGCGATGATGCGGTAGTCGAAGACCCCGCATTGCCCAGCTGAGCCGTCGCAGGAATGCGCGGCCAGGGAGCCACTACCCTACAATCGAAGTTCAAATGGCCAACCATCTCTTGGAGGGCTGTAAGGGAGACTTTACGAAGGTGCAAGATGGATTGGATCTTATTCCTAAGTACCAGCAATTTATCAAGAGGGAGACGAGAACACTGTGCGAGGGTATCAAGCTCGATCCCTAAGAACGTCAAAGTAACAGCTGGGCCCTCTGTCTTCTCGTGTGCCAAAGGGACACCTAAATCTGAGGGAAGGGATATGAATGCCTTAATCAGGTCAGAGCATTGACTACCGTCCCCGGGTCCAGCAAACAAGAAGTCATCCAAATAATGAACCACATCGCCACAGCCCGTCTTATCCCATATGGCCCATTCCAGAAAGGTACTAAATGTTTCAAACATGGCGCAAGAAATGGAGCATCCTATAGGGAGGGCGCGGTCAATGTAAAATTTGTCCTGGAAGGAAAATCCCAGCAAATCAAAGTCCAGAGGATTGATAGGCAAAATGCGAAAAGCGGATTTGATATCACATTTTCCCATCAATGCCCCGCGGCCCAGGGCTCTTATCATGGCTACCGCAGTGTCGAAGGAAGTGTAATGCACGGAGCATAGGGAATCTGGGATTTCATCGTTAACAGACTGACCTTTGGGGAAAGAGAGGTCATGAATTAACCTGAACTCACTGGGCGATTTCTTGGGGATAATTCCCAAAGGGGAAATCCGCAGGTTGGGTAGCGGGGGCGAGGGAAAGGGGCCGATGACCCGACCTGACTGAACTTCTTTGTTAATTTTGTCTTGCACTAAGCGCCGCATGCTAAGAACAGACCGGTGGTCAAATACGGCTTTCGCAGACCCATAAAGGGGATCCTGAAACCCAGTGTAAAGCCGCGTTCCAAGTAGATCGCTGCCCGACAATTTGGGTAACGCCTTAGAAGTTGAAGGAGCGGAAGAATCTTAACTGGGCTGGGACCCTTTGTGAGGGGCAGGGTGCCCACCGCCATGTTTTCTGCCACCACGGCCATCCCTTGGGGAACCTCTCCAACCTCTGGCTCTCGGGCAGGAGGAGCAGGAGTGTTGACCGCCACAAAGAGAGCACTTGTGTCGGAAACGGCATGGGTTTCGGGAGCAGGAACCTTTGGAGCTGAACTCCCAGCACAGCCAGCGGTGTTGAACCCCTGGACCTGCAATAGGCCTAATGGCTATTGCAGGCGACAGCTTGGCCAGGATGTGGCCGCTGTCGGACCTGTTGCCGAAGCCTGGCCTAGAAGGGGTCATGAATTGGAGCCAAAGGTCCTGGTCCTTCAGATCCCAGCGCATGGAGGGATCAATGGTGGCCCTCCTACGAAAGGCTTCATCGTAGGCCAGCCATGCACTCCCTTCATATTCGGTGTAAGCCCTGTATATTATGTCAAGGTATTTGGTGAGAACCCAAGCCCTCTCAGGGAATCTCTGTTGGAGGATGCCAGCGTAAATTAAAAAACCTGGCAACCAGTTCGCCCATGTGCGAGGCACTTTGAGGGCTTTGCTCCGCTCAGGACCTCGGTCTCGGGACCTATCTTTATCACTGGGTTCGGGCTCATGAAAGAGCAGGGCAAATACATCAGTAAATTCACCCCGCATAATTTTTTCTCTGGTGGCAATGGTTAAGTGAAAACCAATAGGGGAGGAAGTAGCACCAGTGGGCATAGATCCTCTACTCAGGTTGGCGCATGTGTCGATCGCGGACAACTGTGGGGCTAGGATAGGGTTGGCGGAGAATTTCTCCCCGAAACTTCGGGGGGCCGAGCGCCAACGTGTTCGGCCCCCTGAACAAGTTTCGGGGAGAAATTCTCCACACCCCCTGCCCCCAGCACCCCCCCCCGGGACGGGACTTACCTTTCCCGAATGTCCCTCCCGGCGGCAGGTCCCGGCGGCGGTTCGTCGGGTCTTCGTCAGGGGCGGGGGCGGCAGCCGATCTTTCGACCGGCTGCCGCCACCGCCATTCCAATAAAAGTAAAAAAAAAAAAACGCCCCCGTGATAGGCTACGTGACGATTAACGTAGCCTATCACGGCTAGATTTGCAAAGTCAGCCATGATAGGCTACGTAAATCGTCACGTAGCCTATCACGGGTGACTTTTTTTTTTAAAAAAAGCGCGTACGCAAATGGCGGCCCCCATAGGGAGCCGCCATTCCCGTTCCTTATTTGGTCGCTGTAGTCTACGTAAAGATTACGTAGACTACGGCGAAAATAAGGGCAACGTTATTTGCGTTGCCCTTATTTTCGCCGTAGTCTACGTAAAGATTTACGTAGACTACAGCGACCAAATAAGGAACGCGAATGGCGGCTCCCTATGGGGGCCGCCATTTGCGTACGCGCTTTTTTTTTTTTTAAGTCACCCGTGATAGGCTACGTGACGATTTACGTAGCCTATCACGGCTGACTTTGCAGATCTATCCATGATAGGCTACGTTAATCGTCACGTAGCCTATCACGGGGGCGTTTTTTCTTTTCTTTTCTTGGAATGGCGGCGGCGCCGCTCCCGCCCCGCATGAACACCCGCCAAACCGCCGGCTGGACCCGCCGCCAGGAGGGACATTCGGCGAAGGTAAGTCCCGTCCCGGGGGGGTGGGTGCGGGGTGCGGGGTGTGTGTAGAGGATTTCTCCCCGAAACTTCTTCGGGGGGCCGAACACGTTGGTGCTCGGCCCCCTGAAGTTTCGGGGAGAAATTCTCCGCCATCCCTAGGCCGGCCCCCATTTTTGCAGAGGTATATGCCTGGTAAGTTATAGTTATCCCATCATCAAGTTCAACTATATATGAAGACAAGGATGTGTACTGAAAATGAAGCTATCTCTTTGTGGTCTCTCTCATGGAGAAACAAACAAATACTGACATTTTTAGCCTGCAATCCTATGCTTGCTGAACTTGGACAGAAAAAGGTCCCATCATCTTCCAGCCACTTTGGCTGGTTGAAGAAGGGATGCTGGGAACTGCGTTGTTTTTCCCTGTACAACCACATACATAGGATTATGCGGGCCTGGCTACTACAACTCATATTACACTGACTCACTGTCCATTTCCAGGGAAATGCTGCTGCTGCCGGTCTCTGCAGTGCACACAGGGGGACTGGCACCAGCCCAGCAGCAACAGGGCCAGCCTCTCGGTGTCGTCTTCCTTCTTCATGTAGTGATTGCTGAATTTTTGCACCCCACCCACCCCACTTTCTACCAAGACATTGGCACTCCAGTCAACTCATGAGCAAGTGTTCATCTGAGACCTTGGAGATCTGGGTATAGTCCACTCAGCCATGGAAGCTCGCTGGGTGACTTTGGCCCAGTCAGAAAGCCCCAGCCTACCTCAGTGTTGTTGTTGTGAGCATTAAATGGAGAGGAAGAGGCTAATGTGAGCCGCCTTGGGTTCCTTGCGCTAGGAAAAAAGGTAGCATTTATGCAATGCATCACTAGAATGAACAGATACCATGGCATTGCAAATGTAGAAGTGGGGTGACTAGAAGTGCAATCCTGTGCATGTTTACAGAAGTCCAACAGTCCCCATCACACCAAAACTGTCAGTACTGTATAATCTGCCTCCCTAATTATCCCCTCATCATTAGACCTTGTGGTGGGAGGACAGAATCAGTGGTCCTTATGGTAGTGGGGATGGTGATAGACAGATCAGTGACTGTGGTTTTGTTCACTCACCACATATATAAAGGCATTCATTCTGTTACTGTGACATCCCACAGCTGCGCATCGTGCCTTGCTGGTGGAGGAGGCACTGAGGGCCGCGGAGAGGGAGAGGACAGAGTAGGAGGAGGAGGAAGAGGAAGAGCCAGCAGCAAGAGGAGCAGCATCTGTGGAGGAAGGCCTCCCTTCTTCCACAGATGAAGCCCCTCCTCTTGTGATCCTATGATGTCCGGATGCTCAGAAAGCCAGGGAGTTCAGAAAAACATCTATTTTATTGACTCTTCTAACGCCTTTGACTGTGTGGTTTAGTGGCTAGAGTGTTGGACTGGGAGTTGGGAGATCCGGGTTCTAGTCCCCGCTCAGCCATGGAAGCTCACTGGGTGACTTTGGGCCAGTCACACACTCTCAGCCCAACCTACCTCACAGGGTTGTTGTTGTGAGGATAAAATGGAGAGGTGGAGGATAATGTACACCGCCTTGGGTTCCTTAAGGAGGAAAAAAGACGGGATATAAATGTAATAAATAAAATAAATAAAATAAGTAAGTTCTTGGTGGTATGGGGATACCAGGTCATCTTGTCTGCCTCCTGAGGAATCTGTATAATGACCAAGCAGCAATGGTAAGAACAGACCACGGAACAACGGACTGGTTTAAGATTGGGAAAGGAGTACGGCAGGGTTGTATACTCTCACCCTACCTATTCAACTTGTATGCAGAACACATCATGCGACGTGCTGGGCTTGATGAAGCCAAGGCTGGAAGAAACATGAGCAATCTCCGATATGCAGATGATATCACTTTGATGGCTGAAAGCGAGGAGGAGCTGAGGAACCTCATGACGAAGGTGAAAGAAGAAAGTGCAAAAGCTGGGTTGCAGTTAAACCTCAAAAAAACCAAGATTGTGGCAACCGGCTTGATTGATAACTGGCAAATAGAGGGAGAAAACGTGGAGGCAGTGACAGACTTTGTCTTTCTAGGCTCAAAGATTACTGCAGACGCTGACTGCAGCCAGAAAATCAGAAGACGTTTACATCTTGGGAGGACAGCAATTACAAATCTTGATAAAATAGTAAAGAGCAGAGATATCACACTGACGACAAAGGTCTGCATAGTTAAAGCAATGGTATTCCCTGTAGTAACCTCTGGCTGCGAGAGCTGGACCATAAGGAAGTCTGAGCGAAGGAAGATAGATGCTTTTGAACTGTGGTGCTGGAGGAAAATTCTGAGAGTGCCTTGGACTGCAAGAAGATCAAACCAGTCCATACTCCAGGAAAGAAAGCCAGACTGCTCACTTGAGGAAATGATATTAAAGGCAAAACTGAAGTACTTTGGCCACATCATGAGAAGACCCTGGAGAAGATGCTGATGCTAGGGAAAGTGGAAGGCAAAAGGAAGAGGGGCCGACCAAGGGCAAGATGGATGGATGATATTCTGGAGGTGACAGACTCGACCTTGGGGGAGCTGGGGGTGGCGACGGCCAACAGGAAGCTCTGGTGTGGGCTGGTCCATGAAGTCATGGAGAGTCGGAAGCAACTGACCGAATAAACAACAACAACAACAATCAGCAGAAGAGAATTTAATGACTATTTCACACACTCTGAATGTGTTGTCTAGAAAATCAAAATGCCTTGTCACCCCCATTGTGAGTTCCCACTCCACACGAGATTATGGGACATTTTCCCCCATGAGGTTTGTTTGCCCATTCCATTGCTCGTCTCCACTGGTTGGTGAAAACCTTCCTGTTCTGGCACTGGCAAGCTTTTGTCTTGTTGGACAAATTAGGTTTTATATGATGAACCCTCTTTAGGGCTTTTTAATCTGCTAAACCTGTTTGTATATCTGCTGAGAACTGCTTTTATATTGTTTTATTTTGGAGTGTGGTGTTTTGATGGTTGCAAACTGCATGGAGTAACGTGAATGTATTGGGAAGCTCGGATATAATAAATCATTGATTGAATGAACAAACGAACATCGCATTGGCTGCCGTTCGCTGTGGCGTGCAAACTCACATCATAAGTACGCCATGTGACATGTTTCAGGTTACATTCCCATAGGGGTGGACGAAAGTCACTTACCTTTCCTCGAAAAAAAAGGTAAGCTCGGCCCCGCGAAGTTTCGGGGAGAAATTCTCCGCCAACCCTACATTCCCATTACTTGAGAAAGAAGGGGAAGATCACAGCCTCACAGTCTCCACCACTTTTGGCTACGGAGGCAAACCCACATATTCTCTGGGGCATATGCTCAAAAGAAGGCCCAGCTATTTATTGCTGCCCTCCAGGCTGTGTCTCAGTGGTAGAGCACTGGATTTGTATGCAGAAGGCCTTTATAGGTGTAGATTTAAGGTGTAGGTGTAAGGCTTTTTAGGTGTAGATTTAAAATATCTTCATTAAGATTGCAATCTATACACACTTAAGCTCAGTGGAACTTTCTTCTAAGTAGACACATTTGGGTTGCATATTTGGATGGGGGAGAAATTTGTTCAGTTCTCATGCTAATGAAAACTTACCAACTTTCACACTTTTGAACCATATGCTGACTGAAACCCAGTTATCAAAATTCACATTTCTCAGAATTGATTGATTAATTCAAAGGTTTATATCCCACCCTTCTAATGCATTCATATTACTTTTGGCCCATTTGAGGGAGGAATGTTTCTTTATATAGGGATGTCTATAAACAAAATAGGTTTACTAAAATTTAAAAATAGTATCCATGATTAATTGGCCTATGCATATTTTAATGTTAATTATTTTTAAATGTAAGTATTTATAAAATTGACACCTACCATTTTAAAAGAGGCATTTCCCCTTCACTCTCGCACTTCACTGTCACACTTGGGTGCTTCTACAAAGATGGCACCTTCTGTGACACATGCACTCATCATATAAGAACTTGGACACAATCCTATGCATACATCAGTGATAGTAAGCCTTACTGATATAGTGGAACTAACCTTTGAGTAAATGTGCATAGGAATGAACTCTTAACAGTGCAATCCTAGGCAGGTTTATTCAGACATGAATCTCACTGAGTACACTGAGATGAACAGGGCAATGCTATATGTCTACACAACAGTTAGTCCCCTTGAATTCAGTGGGGCTTATTCCCAGGAAACTAGGTACCAGATTGTAACCTCAGTCTCAATAAAGTGTGCACAGCATTGTAGTCAAAGGGTTTTAAAAAAAAATCAGTTGATATCCCTACTTTTTATACATTTTGTATGAAATGACCCAGTTTCTCACCAACCCCATCTGAATTTGCAACATAGTGGAAGGAAAAATCATGCTTTGAATTAGAGCTAAACATTTTGGGGAAGTGATTTTCAAACCAATACTTCTAAATTTGAAGTTGCTTACAAATTTTTTTGGGAGGGGAAGATTTTATTGCAATATATTTTCAGTCTGACTTTATATTCCAAACCTGCTTCATTTCCATTGCCTTAATAGTGCCAGCATTCTCCATCCCTGGGGCCCAGCTCTTGCTGAACCAGGTTCAATCGGATTTAAGAAGCATCTCTATCATAATGTATCCTGTTCTGTACACAACAGTGAGTTATGTTAGAGATGCTAAGAAACAGACCTTTTGTTTTCCCCTGCAAGGAGTAGTGTGGTTTCTAGACTATAATTGGATAGTTTGAAATGTTGACATTTTTCCCATTTTGACAGCCAAATCAATGTTATTGAAAGCCGTTTGTAGGCGTTCATGACAGCCTCAGGATTAATACTGCTAGCCTGTCTCAAAATGGCTGCTGTTTATAGGCAGGTAAAATAGTAATGGGATTCTGCGGGTGAATTTAGGGATGCTTTAAGTAGATAGTAAAACAACTGCTGCCAATAACTAGGGGCAGGATCCAACAAGCTCTTTTGCAGTGCATCCTCCATTCATTTCGCTCAAACTTCATTGAAAGAATTTGAAGATAAAGTGGTGCTGATGCTCATTGTAATGAACCTGCAAGCCCTCTTCTTTTATTATGTATGTATGTATTTATTTAATGGATTTGTACCCCACCCACCTTTCCCAAAAACAGTCAAGGCAGCTTACAGAAAGCATAAAACATACCCTAAGATAAACCACACGAAGACTACAAAATAAAATAAATGTATTGCAGTAGCAGAGACAGAAATTCAGATAAAATTCCAATAAAGAGCTAGAGAAATAGAAACAGCAGCGGTAAACACATATATGCTAACACACTGAATTAAAAGCCTGGATAAATATATGCTTCTTCATGAGGGAAAAGATATAACTGAAATTGTATTTATTTATTTATTTACAATATTTGTATACCACACCATATCAAGAACAGATTTTGGAGCAGTGAACACAAGAGATAAAACAGTAGAAGGATAAAAAGATTAAAACGCTAGATTAAAATTATGCTATTTTAAAAATAGAACACCAATAGAAATCGTGACTGGTCAATTAAGGAATGCCTCCTGGAACAGTTCTGTTTTCAGGTAGGGATGTACGAAAGTCACTTACCTGTACCGAAATTTGATTCGTGGTGGGGGGGAGGCGCTCCGTCCCTCCCCCGAAATTCTGGCCGGGGGGGAGGTGCCCTGTCCCTCCCCCCCGAAATTCTGGCCGGGGGTGAGGTGCCCCGTCCCTCCTGCTGCGAATCCTGGCTGGCCGGGAACGCAAATGGCGGCGGCCGTAGCCTATCACGGCTGAGTAAAAAAAAACAAAACCAAAAACTGCACATACGCAAATGGCGGCACCCATGGGCACCGCCATTATTTTGGTACGTCTAGTCTATGTAAACATTTACGTAGACTATGGCAAAAATAAGGGGAATACAAATAGTGTAGCGTCTATGCTATTTGCATTCCCCTTATTTTCGCCGTGGTCTACGTAAATGTTTACGTAGACTAGACATGCCAAAATAAGGAACGCAAATGGCGGTGCCCATGGGCGCCGCCATTTGCGTACATGCGGTTTTTTTTTTTTTGCTCAGCTGTGATAGGCTACGTAAACATTTACATAGCCTATCATGGTGCTTTTTAAAAATCTAGCCGTGATAGGCTACGTAAATCTTTACGTAGCCTATCACTTTTTTTTTTTTTACTGGAAATGGCGGCGGCGGCAGCCGGTCGGAAGACCGGCCGCTGCCGCCGCCGCACCGCCACTGCTCCGCTGCTGGAGCCGCCGCCGCCAGGGAGATTCACCCAAGGTAAGTCCCGTTTACCACCGATTTCGGGGGGCCGAATGCGCTGGCATTCGGCCTCCCCAAGATCCATGGCAAAATTCTCTGACATCCCTATTTTCAGGAGGTGCCAGAAACAGCACAGTGTTGGTGCCTGCCTGACCTCCAGGGGCAGGGAATTCCAAAGAAAGGGGGCTGCCACACTGAAGGCTCTTCTCCTGGTGGACTCCAATTGGGCCATAGGTCCATATGGAACCACCAGGAGCAAGCCTTCCAATGACCTCAGTGACTGGGAAGGTTGGCAAGGGAGAAGGTGCTCTTTCAGGTATCCTGGTCCCAAGTTCCAACTGAAGTAGAAAGGACATACCCGTTGTCACAAGGTGAACTGAAGTAAGGAGGGTGTTTCACAAATACGATGCCACCACAGAGATGGTTTATTCTCCTTTCCCTACACACCAAACTTCAATAGGGAAGGGAAGCCAGAGAAGGGTCTTACCAGCCAGTTCATATGGAAGCAGAAAGTCTACCCTGGTCCCAAGCGGTATGTCAGCCCCTTGAATTGGGCTCAGAAATGTAGGGGAAGTGAGTGAAGTTGTTACTTCTAGAGCAGGGGTGGGCACTCCAGATATTTTGGCCTACTACTCCCATCAGCCCTAATCAGGGTGACCATGTGTCCTCTTTTACAGAGGACAGTCTTCTATTTGAAGGGCTGCCAGAGGACTGTCCACTATTTTGAAGGCATCCTGTGTTTGAAGGACTATCTGGTCCAAAACTGGCCTAAAGATAAAGAACCATTGGAAGGGAGAGCAGGGGCCTTGGAGGAGCCCATCAACAGTTAGCAACTGAACAGTAGACTGAACATGGCACACAGGTCACCTGGTCACAGTTGTCCACACTAAGGTGAGATGCACTGTATTTCTATTTAAATTACAATAATTTTCTAAAGTTGCATTTATGCATATATATTATCATATACATTTTTTTTGCAGATAGATGCCCTCTCTTTTGGGTGATGCATGTCCTCTTTTTTTGGCAATTCGGAAGTGGATACCTTAATAGCCAATGGTGAGGGATGATGAGATTTGTAGGCCAAAACATCTGGAGGGTCACAAGTTGCCCATCTCTGATCTAGAGTTATGAGCAAATGGCCTCTCAAATGCCCCACACTGAGAGGACCATTTCATCAAATGACTCCAGGGGGAGGAGAAATTCTCCAATGGGTTCTTAGGGATGGAGCTCAATATTAGCAGTGACAGCAGCACAGCTTCTTTCTTTTTCCAACGCTGCTGCTGTTGTTGTTCTTGCTGCTGCAGCAAGTGGCAGTACAAGCAACTGTGTTGTGATGAGCTCTTTGGAGGTATCCAAGCAAAGGCTGGATAACCTTTTGTCAGGAACGTTTTAAACTGGATGGCCTAAATAGCCACTTCCAACTCTGTGATTCTATTATTCTGTAATCTGGGTTGGGCCCATAGTTTGTGTGTAGGAAAGGGTCAAAGCTCCCTCATTCCCCCATGCTAGGGTCATAATCTGGATTGGGTACCTCCACACCTGCTCTACAGTAAAAATAAAAGAGATGTAGCTGCTAGCTATGGCTCTCTTCACACCTTGGTTTTTAGCAGGATTGTTCTTCCTTAATCACTGGTGTTTGCGGGAGTTTTAAACAAATATTTACATAGGCTATTATGGCAAAAAAAAAGGGGAATGCAAATAGCGTAGTGGGCGCTATTTGTGTTCCTTTTTTTCCTGCCGTTTTAGCCTACGTAAATATTTACGTGGGCTAAAACGGTGAAAAATAGGGAACGCAAGTGGTGGCTGCCATAGCCACCGCCATTTGCATATGCCGTTTTTTTTTTTTTTTTTGCCTGCCATGATAGGCTACATAAATACCTATGTAGCCTATCACAGCAGCCTGGCTGGATGCAAATGGCAGCCGCTATGGCGGCCACCATTTGAGTCCACACCAGCCAGTCCACGGCTGGAACTCCGGCTGCGGATGGCCCTGGCCAGCTGCTCTGCGGAGCCGCTGCGGAGCGGAGCCGGCCGGGCAGGATTCCAGGGGGGAGGACCGGATTGCCTCCCCCCCCGTCGAGGATTCCGGGTGGAGGGACGAAACGCCTCCCCCCCACTGCGAATCAATCCGCGAAAAGGTAAGTGACTTTTGTACATCCCTAATTTTCTGTGCTTGAGACTGAAATCACCATTTCCCCCCTGTGTATTTCCCCTTTAGTGCTTTGTCCCACTTTGTGTGGGTGTGTGCTAGGGGGTGTTGCTGGGTGGTGTTGAATAACATTGTCATGACAACAAATTGGTGGGAGGCTAGTGGCAGGTCACTCAGCACACTTCCAGTGATCGTTTCTGCCTCTCTCCCATTGGGCAGTTGAACTGTAAAGTGGTTAACCATCCCAAATGCTTCTCCGAGATCCCCCTGAACACAGAAATGCTTACTTCTGAGTAAACTCATTGACTGTAAGGCTTTGCTTTCCTAGGAGTAAGTGCCATTGAAATCTGCGTGGCTTGCTCCTGAGTAGGCATGCATAGGAATGCATTGTATGCCTACTTAGAGTAGCACTCTTAAGGTCTCCCATCCCCCTCAATGCATTTACTTTGAACCTCCCCCTCCCATTGACTTCACTGACTGCTTCTTCTCCCTTTTATTCACCAGATTGATGGGCTTTTTTCCTCCTAGGGTGAACGGGGGAGTCTCCCTTCTCAGCCACTCAGGAGAAAGGCTTGACAGTTAGGATTTCAGTGGGTATTAAAAGTGCCTTTTCTCCTCCCCTGAATAAATTCATCATGCAGAGCTTGGAATGATTGATTTTAGTGGTTTTGTTTTTGTGTGTGGAGTTGTTTTAGATAAGGCAGTAATGCTGAGGTCTTCCATAGTACTCCCTCCCACTAGCCAGCCACCATCTCTTCTCCTAGCCCATCTTGCAGGGTCTTTGGGAAGCCAGAATAAGGGGGAAGAGCAGCAACAGCACCGGGGGTGGGGAGAAAGCCAGCCATGATCACTTCTCCTAGCCCACCTTGCAGGGTCTTTGGGAAGCCAGAATAAGGGGGAAGAGCAGCAACAGCACAGGGTGGGGGGTGGGGAAGCAAGCCGGGTCTAGTGAAGGTGTCCTCCATGAAGCGGTTGGGGGCTGCTAGGGATGGCGTGGTGCATTGACCGTATACAAGTCTGTTTGTGGATTTCTTACTTCTGTAGTTGGGAAGCCATAAATTGGTATACCCCTCAAATTCATTAGTGCAAGCAATATACTGCATTTAATTCCATCATACACTGACATATTTAGCAGAGAAGGACTAGCAGCACCAGCAACCTTGGGGTAAGCTACCGAGAAGACTGTCTCTCCCTTGCCCCAAAGTTGGAGGAAGGAGGGAGGCAGAGGACCAGCTCCCATAGCCTGCTATCCAGATCACTAGAAGGGCTTTCAACTTCCCTCCTGCTGTGGAGGAGTGGAGGGATGGGCGGAACCATCAATCATGCTACAGGAACCAATGATCAGGGGAGGGGAGGGGAGGGGAGGAGCGTGGGGCCAGCAGCCCTTTTCTGTCCTGATTGTTCGGTGCAGCTCCACCCAGCCATGGAAAGATATAGAGCAGGGGCACGCACTATGAGAGATGCCTGTATACAGGGCCAGTCTAAATCCCAGAAAGGATCTGGAATCAAAAGGACCAGTTTGTAGTGGGATAAATGCCAGGTGTGAAGACAGCCACAGTCTTTAATATCTGTTCAATGGGATTTACTCTCCAGGAAGTGTGTTTAGAATTGCAACCTTAATTGTGTTGTGTTGTTGTATGTAAAAAAAAAAAAAAAGTAAAAAAAAAGTTTTTCCAGTTGCACTCAAGGCAACAAAGGCAGAGAAGCATAGTTATACTTTGAAAAGACACACACACACACAGAGAGAGAGAGAGAGAGATGTATGTGCTTGAACACCAGAAAATTTTGTCTTTCCTCTAGGCTTGCTAAAGGAAGAGTTGCAGTATGCTCTTAAGCAAAAACACCTTGCAATTTATCTAGTAGTTATACAAATTTGTACTGGTTTAGAGAGGTAAAAGATATAGCACCACCAATCTCTTTCATATGTGGGCAAGGAACAGAGGATCTCCCACCCTCCCTCCTCACATCAGAATGCAGGAAATGTCTTTATGCACCTGTGGAAGTCTGATTGTCTCCAGCATCCTATGGGTTAATAAGATACAGCACCAAATTATTTGGGGTTGGCTCCCTTGAAATTAGAAACTCTTGTCAGGAAAATGTTCCACCGTCCTATTTTAAAGGGAGTCATTAGAGCATGTGTAACCTTTCCCTGTAAGCAGTAATGAAAGGTGGTTGGCAGTTCTAGGTTCAGTCAGTTTATTCATGCATCTGAGCTTTTTAAAATGCTTGTGCATTTTTTTTAAAAAACCCTCTTTTATGCCCTTAGCTATAACATATTCTGGGCTGTCGTTGTCAGAAAATCCCCCTATAAGATCTTAAGAGCCTGGGCTCATGACATTAATATTGTTGAAGATGAAAATACAGCTTCATGATCATTTTATTTCTCCCTCTGCTTTTATCTGTAGGAGAGGAAAAAAAAACAAAACTGGAAGCAGTGTAGCATCCACAACAGGAGAAATTATGTCACTTTATCTCCGAAAAGTGCACAGCTGACTGACTGAATAACCTGCACAGATAATATGCTAATAAAATGGATCTGGACTGTATAAAATTGGATTGGCCATAAACGGCTTCCTGAAGGGAAAAAAAAGGCTTGGCTTTGCAGAAGACTATCTACGTGAGACTCCCCCCCCCCCCACTTAACAAGAAATTCATTGTAATTAAAATAAAAATGAAATAGCTTTCAGTATCTTCTCCACAGAGAGTTTATCAAGGCAATAGTCGACCTATTTGAAGACTGGCAATTTGTATCCAATAAGATATTTATGCAAATATGTCTATTATTTCCCCAAGCAGGAAGAGCCACATCTTTTTATTGCATTTTCCCCTACTCTCTTTCTTTCATAATAGAAATTCATAGGTAATGAATAATCTCTGGATTCAGAGAAGAGATAATTTAAATTATCCTGTGTTTAGCAGCTAAGGTGGCTTAAAGGTTAAGGGAGCTTTTGGCTGAGGGAATTCACTGGGTCACTGTTTTGCACTTTTGAGATCTGGAGATTCTCGTACTGTCAGCATAATGTGTTTATGCTGTGTTTGGAAGAGTGAGCGGTTACCTGCAGGAGAGCTGTAGAATAATAGTTTCTATGGATGCTAGAAAATATTGCTTGTGCCCTCCCTCTGAACAGCAGGACTTTGTGCCCAGTGAAGGATGAGACATGGACAAGCATCAGTGGCTAGTTGCACTGGTCTTGTGCAGCCAAGCCGAAGAGGAAGAAGTGACTGGCCAGGTATAAAGAGCCAGTTGCCCATCCCAATTTCTGTCTGATTCAGTTTGGCGCTTGGCCCACCCTCCTGCTTTTCAGTGCCAGATTAGCCTGTGCCTGCTGCTAATCTGGCACTAATATGGCTAATTTGGCCCTAACGCTGAGTTGGAGATTAGATAGATAGATAGATAGATAGATAGATAGATAGATAGATAGATTTAAAAACTTTAAACCCATGTTTGCCTTGGAATGACCTTCTGTCTCTGTCTCTCTCTCTCTCTCTCTCTCTCTCTCTCTCTCTCACACACACACACACACACACCCCTCTGTACTGTTAGATTGATGAATGTGATACCATTGTTGTTGCTGTTATTACACAGCTTTTACAGCAGCCTTCCCCAACCTGGTCCCCTCCAGATATTTTGGACTTCAACTCCCATCAGCCTCAGCCAGCATGGCTGATGGTCAGGAATGCTGGGAGCTGTAGGAGCTTTAGAGCAGGGGTGTTGATTTTCCTTCAGCAGGAAGGTTGAAATTTCAGAGCAGCTTTCAGAAGCGGCATTCCAGTGGTGGGCGGGGCTGAAGGCCAAAGGGGGCAGGCCAAAGGGCGGAGTCAGAATATTTTTAAAAACACACATCCAGTTTATTCTTGCTTAAAGCCCTTACTGCCAGGAACAAAGCCTTGGGAGAGGTATTCCAATCTTTTAGGATGGGGAAAACACTGCACAAAAGCTGGAAAACCACCAATTGGTACTCAGGCAGAAAGGGGGGTTGCCATTTGAGGAACACTGGAGAGCCTGATTGGGACCCCAGGCAGGCTAGTTTTGGCCACTGGGCCTGGGGTTCTGCATCCTGGCTTTACAGAGTGCAAGATGACAACTCCGTCCCCTGAGGAATTTACAATCTAAAATTCGGCACAGGGGAAATGATAGAGGAAGATGAGGGAAGTGGAGACAGTGGGTAAAAGGGAAGCAATACATAAGAACATTAGAGGAGCCATGCTGAATCATACCAAGAGTCTATCGAATCCAGCATTCTGTTCACACTTTGGCCAACCAGTGGTTGACCAGGAACTCACAAGCAGGGCTTGAGTGCAACAGCACCCTCCCCCCATGTTCCCCAGCAACTGGTGTACATAGGCTCACTGCCTCTGGTACTGGAGGTAGCACATAGCCATCAAGACTAGTAGCCATTGATAGCCTTTTCCTCCAAGAATTTGTCCAGCCCCCTTTGTTCAACCCCCTTTTAAAGCCATTCAAATTGGTGGCCATCACTACATCCTGTGGTAGCGAATTCCATAGTTCAGCTATGCGCTGTGTGAAGAAGTCCTTCCTTCTTGTGTCCTGCTTCCATTGCTCATCCTTAAGGTTAGGCACAGGCTGTGTCACACTAGGGGAAGGGTAGGTAATGTGGTGCCTGTGGCCACCAGTGTACCCTCAGACACCTTTCTTGGCGCCCACTGAAGTGCCCTATCCCTCCCCCTTTAAAATTTTTTCTTACTGGCAGCTAGGATGGCTTCAAAGCAAAGTAAGGGCCTCTAGCTGTTCCCATCTTCTTTTCCCTTTAATGCCTTTGGGACACACATGGGGCTCAGAGGAGTTCTTAGGAAATGAAGACAACAGGCTGATCCTTTAATCTGCAGCTCACCCTTTTTGTAGAGGTGCTCAGGACAGTTTCTCGAAATGCCAAATGCACCCATGGGCTCCAGAAGTTTGCCTACCCCTGCACTAGGGGATGGGACCAACTAGGGGGCTGTGCCAAAGACTTCATGGAACAGTGGGATTTGCGGAAGCATTGAATGTTAACTAGATAAATTAATTGATCACAACTGGTGTGAACAGGGTGGGTATGTAGGGATTAAGAGATTAAGTGATTAAAACATGGCAAATGTTGGCAGGACAGACCTTCTGTGAGATTTAGTTCTCAAAGGCAGCAGTTCACTGGTTCTCAGTAATGATAATCGGCATAGAAGGTGGGACATTTAGCCTGTTGCATCACATATATTGGGCTGAAGTGGAGGTGATGAGTACACATCTTGGCACCACTGGAAAAAGACATACTGGGAAGGGCCAGAGGAATTGCTTGTGCCTTCCTAGGGCTGGTCCATCTCACAAGTACAGGCTACGCTAGTCCTAAAGAATCCCTGACAGATTCCTGTCCAAAGACGGAGGAAACAGGTCTCCTCTAAAAAGCAACAGGAATGGGTGGGGAAGGTGATCTCTGTTTCTAGAAGTTCCAGGATGCAGTGTGGTGTCATTTTAATATTTTACAGAAGGCACCTATGATCAATTCTGCTTGAGCAATCTTGCCCCAGGATGAGGAGAGACCTGAATCATGAGTATTATATTTGGGACAACGAGGGAAATCAGACATCAGCATGGCATCCAACATATCAGTGTTCAATAGGAAGAACAACTGGGGCTTGGAATGAAATGTTGCAGTGTGGAGTACTCCTGTTCAGGGTTCCAGCCAGCCAACCAGCCATGCTCTCTTCCAGCATACCCCATTCCGTTCCCCATTCCTGTTGGTTTTCCAGTCTCCCCTCCAACAGTCAGTCATGTTTTGGAGGGCATGGGGTTCTCCCCCTTAGATGTTTATTTCCTGAAATATTTCTTGTATTTTTGTACATCTTGGGTTTCCCCAGACCTGATGATATTTCCTTCTTGTGCATGGGTGTTTTTGTTTTGGCTGCATATGGACTGGGATTCAGAGGTCACTATCCAGCAGTGTCATTCCATTAGTGCAGATGACATTGCGCTGGTGGAAACTAGGTTCTCAACTATGCGCAAGAGAAGAATCCAACCAAAGTTATGTTTGTGCAAGTGCGGATGTGCAGGCAGTTGCGCATTATACTTGTGCAACCGTTGTATAACCAGTTGTACATTCTGCTTGTGCAAACTTTTGTGCAATTGGTTGCTCATTCTGCTTGTGCAACCTGTCGTACCACTGGCTGTGCAACTGCTTGCACAATGGGCAACTGCTTGGGCAATGGAGAGATTCAGTGCAGCTCTGCTAGCGCTATTTGAGTTTGCAGAATGACACCATTGGATACTGCCCATTGAATTGAGATCAGTATTAGTATATATGATATTTGCAGCCTGGTCATTTACATGTTTACTCAAACAGTCAAACTAGATGTGTCGACGACTGCATGCTTGCATTTCCATTAAAAAACCCACCTTTTTAAAAGCATTGATCCAGATTGGAATCATGGCACAGAGAGAGGGGTAAACTGCTGGTACACACTGTTTTTCCAATGAAAATCACCCCATTTCTTTCAATATTTTTTCCCCTCCTGGGGCAAATTGCATTGTGGGATGTAGGATATTTTTCTTATCAGGAAAATGGCTTTCTTCCTCTTTCTTTTTTAAATGTTAAGAGAAGATGGAAATGCAGTCACATATTTCTCATTATGACTAGTTTGGTAAAGAGGTTTGCCACTCTTGCATAAGATGGAGTGTTCATCCCACAATACGTCATCATGGCTTCAGTCTCGGTGGCTTACTGGTTAAGACGCTGAACTGCAGACCGGAAGGTTGGCAGGACAGCAGTTCAAGACCCGAGTGCTGCGTGACGGAGTGAGCTCCCATCTTCAGTCCCAGCTCCTGCCAACCTAGCAGTTCAAAAGCAAGAAATTGCAAGTAGATAAATAGGTACTGCCTCGGTGGGAAAGGTAACAGCATTCCGTGCACCTCGGTGTTCAGTCATGCCGGCCACATGACCACGGAAGCGTCTTCGGACAGCGCTGGCTCTTCGGCTTAGAAATGGAGATGAGCACCACCCCCTAGAGTCAGACACGACTGGTTGGGGACACCTTTACCTTTACCTTTTTACTTTGGAGGAAACCACACTGAACTGAGTGAACTTACTTCCCACACTCCCAAAGGCACAAACAGGCACTGTGTTTTATGTAGGGACCAGGATGGAGAAATAGAGACCACTGGAATACATGCATTGCATTATTTCTACAAATCAGCAAGGCCAATCTAATAAGTATCAAGCGGGTCACCAGGTATTATCACACCAATAATGCTGACTGTGTTGTCATGAGTTTTTGGCAGTGGATAAAATGGATTCTGGATATGGGGAAAGTTTAAGGAGAAGTTGCTGTAACACATTTCTTATCCCAAACATCTATTTCTCAGCCCAGATTTGAGTATTCCCTTTTTTCTTTCTTTTTGGATGGTTTTAAGAGGCTCTTGCTTCATCATGCACAAATCTCATTACAATTAATCTCCTGCGACAGAAATTCCTGTATCGTTAGACAACTGCTCTGGGTTTTGATAGTCTGTATCTATTTCAGTTTTATTGCCCCGTGGAATGAAATGGAGGAAGATGGTCCTCTGTAGCCACAAATCAATGGAGAAGTCTCTGATCAACTGCCATGAGGTTCACTCAGATAACTAAAATATTTCTGTGCTCTTGGCAGCCTCCCTGGCAGGAAACAATCCATTAGGGTTTGAAGAGATGAGAACAGATAAAAGTTAGGCAGGATGTAAAATTATCCCATCTCTTGCATTCAGACTGATAAAATTGCTGTGTCTGGATGAAGAGCTTGCTGGTAGATCTCCAAAGTCCTCCTCAAAAAAATGATTTCCAGTTAGGCCCACTTTGTGTAGTTTCACACTGAGAACAGAGATTTGTGTGTTTGTTGCCAGCACTATGGTGGGGGCAAGCAGGAACACAGAGTGTTGTGTGTTGTTCCTCCAACGTTTCAACATTTTATGAGCATACAAGTATATACTTTTACACTTATAAAGCCCCTATTCTTACAGCAAAGGTCATTTTCTGATCCTGATGGCAGGTTGTGCACTGTGTGGTTGCCTTAGTGTTTTTTGTGTGTGTGTATAGTTCTATAGTCAATCTACAGCTGCCCCACTATCAGGCCTGGGCCATGGGAAGCAATCTGAGCTGGGCCAAGAACTAGAAGCTGTGGGATCATCCAGTATTCAGGACTGATACTAAGTTGGGACCACAGGACAAATGATGAGGCAGGATTGGGGAGCAAACCAGAATTCATGACAGAAGGACAAACTAGGAGGCAGGATCAAGAACAAGCCAGGAGTCAGGATTGAGGAGCAAGCCAGAAGTTAGGAACAAAAAATAACCAATGATACAGCATGTCAAAGCTCAGGTAGAACTTGTTTCTCAAGCAAGGCTCAGCTGATAAAGGTAGCCTCTTAAACTCCTTCCTGTCCAGGAAGATCCAGTGTCCAGCCCTAGTGGGTTGACTCAGTCTATGCCTCAAGAAGATACTTTGATGAGAAGCTGCAGGTCAGTGGTTCACTCACCACACATGGGAGAGGCACACACATCCAGAAAGTCCTGATTCTCACAAAGAGGTTTCATCTCCAAGTTGTAACAAAAACATGGGAAGGCAGCCAGGCAGAGGCCTACCTCTTACTGTGTCTGGGCTTCAGATTGGGAGGTCGGGGTTCACATGACTGAATTTATTTATTAATGCACTTCTGTTCAAACATCACATCAAATCACTGAATTATAGAGTTGGAAGAGACCTTGGGGGTCATCTAGCCCAAACCTCTGCTCAATCCAGGATCTGCAATGTAAGAATTTTGCAACTATAGCAACTCTGACAGATCTGTCTAGCCCCTGCTTAAATACCTGGAGAGGCCACCAGCTCCCAAGACTACTGTCAAACATCTTACATGCGAGTTTCTCCTGTGCAGCTGGTTGGCCACTGTGTGAACAGAATGCTGGACTAGATGGACCCTTGGTCTGATCCAGCAGGGCTCTCATATTCTGAAAACAGAACCGATTAGGGCGTGGAAGCCTGAGAAAATGCTCCACCCCTGGGAGGCAAAAAGAAATTGTTATCTACCTATTCCTCCATGGAACAGAGGGAGGCATGCATGGTTCTCCCTCCACATTTCATAGTTGCAACAACCCTGCGAGGTTGGTTAGGTTTCAAGAGAGTGACTGGCCCAGGTTCACCCAGAAAGCTTCAGGGTTGAGTGGGTATCTGATACAGGGTCTTCTCAGTCCTACTCAGACACTCCAACCATCACACTTTGGTGGCTCAGATGGGGGATAAAAAAGGGGAACAAGTGGCTCCTGAATTTAAGAACATTATTCTTCAGGGGATATTCATCTAAGAGGCTTCTTTTCATGTACAGGGAATATAAATGGAGTTGGGGGTATATTTAAATACCCCCCCAAATATTGAAAAATCTCATGGATGCGTATCGGGCACCACTGAATAAATCTCCCATAAAATGTGGGCACTTCCCTTCCAAAAACAATCCCAACCATTTGAAAGAGAAGAGAACAAAAGTGCTAGTTAAAAATATCACAGCTGTTGAGTAGCCTGTTACAGCCATTAGTTATTCTGCCAGATCTCCAGATTTGTTGTTCTTCGTGTATGGCATTTTTTTTGTGGGTGGTTATTTTGTGTATTTTTTTGGGTGCAGGAGTGACATATTAGGATTGCAAGAAGTAGTTGAAGGAAAGCTGTGTAGATAAAATGTGGGCTGCAGCAGCTGAGCGAAAAACACATTAAGCATTTTGTACCTCGCTGCAGAGAGAGTTAAAATAAACCTTTCCGCTAGCTGCCACTACTAAAATTATGTGCTAACATTTGCACCGAATTTCTCACCTTCAGAATTCAGAATATCTGGAGACTCAATCATGTGACTGATTTTTTTAAATAGAAGATCGAAACATTGGTAGAATGTGGATGTGTTCACATTTTAAAGGATTTTATGTGAAATAACAGATGAATTGGGAGAGGATTCTTCGCATATGTTACAGGATGTGGAAGTAAGAACACTTCCTCCCCCTGCTTTGCTCTTTCTTACAAAGCGTAAAACAGCCTACCCAACGAGAGTCACTCCAGATGTTTTGGACTACAACTCCCACCAGCTGCTGCCAGCAAAGGACAAAGGTAAAGGCTGATGGGAGTTGTAGGCCAAAACATCTGGAGAAACCTAGGTTGGGGAAGGCTGGTATAAAACATCCATGGCTGACAGCCAATTCCTAAGACTTCTTTTAAAGGGGCTAAATACAGGTCTACTGTGGATCCACCTAGTCCAGGGATGGGTAGTGTCCAGGGCTTGAGGGGCTGTAATGCCCCACAGAAACCTGCTAGGGCTGCACATCTCCCCTGCTACCCCTGGAAGTGGCTGCCACTGAAATTCCAGCATGCAAGGATTTGGGTTACTGCATTTTGCTAGTGTAGATGGGTCAGAATTTAATTTGATTCACTGTTGATATGAACCAACCAAAATCCACAAATTTCTACATAAACAGGATAGAAATAATTTGAAATTTCTTTTAAATGACTCTGTCAAAACTGACAGATTCATCCATTCCTACCTTTCCCCCAAAGCTCTTCTTAGGGGGCTTCCGGACAGAGGCTCCTAGCACTAGCAATTAAACGGCATTGTGCAGCTGTTCCATCTATTTTTCCTTAACAGTTTTTATGCATTAAGGAAAAGATCAAAGAAGCAGTAAGAAAACATAGGAGGGTCACAAGTAGAAGATAATGTCGACTGGACTGCCCCCACCCCTGTAAACCTCTGTGAATGGGGCAGGTGATGGGGCTATAAAAGCCTCATTTAGAAGCACCCGTAGTAGTAGTAGTAGTTCTTCTTCTTCTTCTTCTTCTTCTTCTTCTTCTTCTTCTTCTTCTTCTTCTTCTTCTTCTTCTTCTTCTTCTTCTCTTTCTCCTTCTTCTCCCTCCTCCTCCTCCTCCTCCTCCTTTTCTTTCTTTCTTTCTTTCTTTCTCAGCAAAACTGATCTTTTACTTCAGCTTATAAAGCTGGACAGTTCTGAACATTCTGCAGCTAACCACTTCCCTCAGTAGATAACCGGGGACCATAAGTTTATTATGTCAGCTCAGCCAATGGGTGCCAGCCAGTGGGTGCTGCCTGAAAATACTTTGGGATATTATAATACTAGCAAACAGATCTGGCTTTGCCTGGGCAGGGATAGCCCTTACATTGACAAGCAAATATGCCCCCATTCTAACCTTGCTTACAAATTCTACTGAGCAGCAGGCCTCTCATTCTGACAACTCATTCTGACAACTCTCATGCTCCTACCATTAACACAGGTGTAGAACTGTGTCCCTTGGCCTACTAATCTCCCCTGGCTTCAAACTAAATTGACTACAAAACTATGCAATGGTTAGGGAAATCTGCCTCTAGTGACTGAAAATGTTGGAGGGGGCAGTCCACTCCATTCCTCCCAGCAAGCGGCAGGCCCATACATCTGCACATACAGTTTGAAGCCTCTCCTCTGGCTGCAAGCTGTATAGGCTGCAAAGTTAAGTGCTTGTTATGGAGGTCTGCCCCTAGTGGCTGAAGATGTACCTCATATTGATAGCCATATTGACACATTGGACACCTTTAAATTAATTAAAATTAATTAATGCATTAAAAAAACAAAATCACCCTGAGTTGCACACCCCTTGGTTCTCCTTGCTATGCATGCCAACTTTCAGGTGTCCAGGTTTCACTGCCTTGGAGCTGTGGTTGTGACAGACAGACAGACAGACATCCTTTTTTATTATTATAGATACAATGAAAATTCAGTTATCCTTAAACCCTTGAAATGGAGCAGGCTAAACACCAACATTTCCCATGATGACTAACTAGTATCTCCCCCCAAAAGAAAGAAAGATGCCATTTACAGTAGAATTCTTATCAGTCTGTACAAGTCAGAAGGGAAAGAAGAATTGCCGATATATCCTTGCATTGGGTCTATGGCCTTGAGAATTGCATTTGACTTCATTCTGTACTCATCTCTGCTGTCTTTGGACTTAAAAAACAAACTGAGTGTGTTTGACCTGCAACCCTGTCTGTTGTCTGAGTATTGTTGGAGCTTAGACAAAGCACAGAGCAGAATGAAATACCAACGATGCTGCATTATACAGTTCCTTTCCACCTCCTGTGTTTAGCTATTCATATATACCAAAGGATTGTTACAGTGTTCTGAGTTTTAGGAGATATCTTGAATTTCTTCACTGATACTCTCATTTTTGTTCTTTTATTCTTTCTCTCCCTCCCTCACCCCCTGTTTCTTTTAGGCTAGCTTGGCTTTTTAATGCAATAACCATCTTCATATCTTAATCAACCAGAAATTGAATTATCTATGCAACTAGACTGGTGTGTGACCCATGTTTTTCTAGCAAACGTATGGTGTGAAAATCCATGGGGAATACCTATTCAATTTTAGGTTCCACTTGAGTACACCGCAATATGGTGGATATGATTTCAGTCTTAACGATAAAGAAATGGTAAAAAGTGGTAGAAGTTGAGGGAAGGTGGAGGGAACCCTATTTGAACCTACTTAAAAAGACTCCATTTAAACCATACAGAAGGAGCCAGATGGCAAAATCTTTTTTAGAGTGGCCTCAAATGGAGCATATTTAACATAGGACATTCTTGAAGGGCATATGCAGATAATATCTTCAGGGAACTGGGGAGAGATATCACATTTTTATAACTGGGTCTGGTCTACACAAGCAGAGGAATGAAGTTGTAGATTTTTCAGTTGACAGAATGAACTGTACCACTTCAGATGGCAGTGAGGTGGCATTGCTAGTGTCTGGAGGTAGACATCTCAATACGTACCAGAAGGGAATCCAAGTCTTCCTGTCTATGTCTGGGCAAAAAGGTAAAACCCAACAGGAAGAGCAAAGCCAAGAAAAATAACAAGCTGAACCTCCAGGGAAGGAGGAAGCCCACTTCCCAGATGCTTAGCACCACACTCCTGGCACCCAGGGTGGTCAGGCCAGTTAAACTGGAGGGAACATCACTTAAACTGGAGTAGTGGTAAACATTCCCAAGACTTGCCCAGCTGTGATGACAGAAGTTCCTCTTGCCCTGAGCTGAAGGAAAGGAAGGGCTTTGGCATCTGAGAGCTAGGGCCAGCCCTATCATTAGGCAGAGTAAAGCAGTCGCCTCAGGTGTCAGATGCTGGGAGGTGGCAGCAAGGTATTGGAGGAAAGACCTGTGTGCCATGTGGCCTGCTGTGCATGCCCTAAGCTAGCCAACTGCCCTCAGGTGCAGTGGAGGATGATGTTCCATCATCAGTGTTGAAGACAGATTCATCTGCCAGTCCATTTAGCATCTGTGCATGGAATGGGAAGGGATTCCATCACGTTCTTCACCTCAGGTAGCAAAATGTCTTGAGCCAACCATGCTGAGAAGAGAACTATGGCCAGGTCAAAACTGTTTCCTCTGAGGTACCCCCACATCACAAGTGCTCAAAATGCAAGAAAGCTATGCTTTTGTTTTGCCTCATTTTTATCAACATAGGAAAAAGGGCATTTGTACCTGTGGCTATGTTGGCTTCTTTATGAAGCATAAACTACACATACAATCAAAGAATCATAGAATAGTAGGGTTGGAAGGGGTCTACAAGGCCATTGCATCCAACCCCCTGCTCAATGCAGGAATCCAAGTCAGAGTGTAGTATGTTACACAGGGCAACATACTACATTAAACTGTTAACCTTTCACCATATAAAAGAGGCTTGTAGCTAAATTAAATAATATCCAATGATGGGTTTGAATAACAACAACAACAACAACAACAACAACAACAATACCAGAGTTTCTAATATGGTCATTATTATCCACACAGTCTTAGGAGTAGAGAGCATAAATCTAAATTTTTAAAGAAATGTTGCTTCATTGCTGTTCTTAGAGGTTATGCACTATAGGGAATGTATTAATACACAAATAAAAGATTCAGTGATCTCATGAACTCTGCTTGTTAACCAGCTTGAAAGTATGTTGGAAGTATGTTGTAAGAATAAAAAGAACGACCAATGATAAAACAGTGTTCCAAAACACAGAACAAATTGGCTGTTAGTAATGTTGATATACAGATGACCTCTAGGCATCTATGAATAGGTTTGAATGCTGCACTGTCCATTAAAATCTGCTCCCATTTTGTGAATACATTTATGCAGTCCCTTTAATAATGCAGCAGTCCTATTAAATACTACTCCTAGAGGGTACATTGCTTTTCCAGTTCATCCACAGGAGGGAGAAGGTGCTGAAAGGGACCACCAAAATGAACATGTGGTTGGAGCACTTTTCCTATGAAGAAGCATTTGGAACTTTTTAGTTCAGATAGAAAGAGTAAGGGAGAGGTTTATGACATTATGCATGGCGTGGAAAATAAGAATAGATAGAGGATTTTCACTCTTTCTGTCTCTCTCTCTCTCTCTCTCTCTCTCTCATAATGCAACAACTCAGGGTCATTTAATGAAATTGATTGGCAGTAGGTTCCAGATAGGCAAGAGAAAGTACTTCTTTACACAACATCTAATTATGGAATCCGCTGTTGCACATTGTGGTTAAACCCACTGGCTTAGATGGCTTCCAAAGGGGATTAGACTAGAAAAATTCATCGCTGACAAATCTATTGATGGCTACTCATCATGATGGCTAAATGGACCTTCCATGTTCAGAGGCAGTAGAATTGCTGGGGATGGGGAGCTATTAATATAATATGTAAGCCTTTTCCAGTCATTCTTCTCCTATGTGATCACAATTGGCATGTGGGGAGAGTGGGGGTACTGAATTTGGGGATGCTGCCCTCTCTATCATGTCGCCATTTGCCCCATCCCCTGCCATATACATGTTGCGGGGCGGGGGGAGATCTGCTGAATATGAGTAGGATCCTCATGTAATTTAGAACCCAGCATGTTCAGGATCCTCATGCATTTCCATTGCCCTCTACTCATGGGGGGAAACTTTCTGAAGAAACGAGCCTGCTGTATCCATGGATGCTCTTGTCTTCACACAATTTTGAATGCTGGAAAATCAGCCACAGAACACCTGAATAGGGCTCATGAGCAGGACTTTTGTAAGCTAAAGGGTCTTAATTGTCCATTTGAGACAAAGCCACCCCAAACTACTTTGCATTATAACAGGAATAGCTCACAGCAATATTGTTGCTGAGAAAATCTCTTTCCCCACCAGCTACTGTGAGGATTACTGTGAAGCTTCAAGGGAATAGGAAAGCTTGAGGGGGGAGGCAGATGACATTATCATCCCTGCTAATCAAAGCGACCTGGTACCTCAACCCTGTGAACCCTGGTTCCACTTCAACACTGGAGATTTGACCGTCCCCCTTTCTCATTGGCACTACCAGTACCACCCATATTTGCCTCATCCATTGAATGGGAACTCTCATTTCCCTTTCAGAAGCATTACAGTTTATCAACTTTCTATTTGCTTTGATGTTAGCATATTGACTAACCTTTCATGACATCACAGCAGCTCAGCCAATAGTTGCAGAGCGTTGTAGGTATCATGTTCACTACCCTCAGCTTTCTAGGAGGGTTGTCCTTTAGGGATGTCCATTGCCAGGAAATCTGGCCCTTTGGGGGATCGATGGATTTCTGCAGAGCCTTCAACTTGGCTTGTATTTGCGTCATGAGTTAAGCTAGGGATTTCTTCCTGAAATCCGGGAACTTTTTCGGGAGTGGTGTGTGTGTATGTGTGTGTGTGTGTGTGTGAGAGAGAGAAAAGCAATTCACACACATTGTGGCCACAATTTGTACAAATAATACGAATTACAGCTGCATTTTGTGTAATTTACACAAATTGCAGCTGCAGTTTGCGCAAATTACTTTTTACACAAATAATTAAAAAATGGAAGTCTGCGAACTGGCCTGACTTGATGTAGATCGAGTTGGGCCAGCTGATGGGAAAGTGAGCTGAAGTCTGCTGGGCTGAGCTGATTAAAGCTTGGCGAGCTTCACTCCCTGGATGGATTCTTCTGACATCCCTGTCCTGTAAAGCTGGGAGTCAGAAGGGATGAAGGATGTCTGTAGCCATCAAAAGAAAGGCCTCTAGTTGTTCAGACTGGCAAAGGAGCAACGTTAACCCAGAGATGGCAGCAGAGGTCAGGGAATACCACTTCATCTGCTCTAAGTTATTGCTAAAAGGGGTCTTTCACCTTGCCTGGTGCGGCTTATCAGCCTGTGGTTTCTCTTTGGCCAGTGCTAGGTGGTGAGAGACAGGCTCAATCCTTATGTCAGGTCACCAGTTCAAGACTGATCACCAGATCAAGCTCTGATGGGAGTGAAATTAAGGGTGTACATTTAAATCAATAAACAATGGGATGACCAGTGGAGGCTGGTGACTCCAATTTTGGTGAGACTACAAATCCATGCTGGGCTTCTGTCAGAACCAATCAGAACTCTAAAAAGCTATCCAAGGTACTGAAACTTTTTGGGGGATTTGGTTCAGCACCTTGGATAGCTTCTTTAGCATTCTGGCTGGTTCTGACTAAAACCCAGAATGGATTCACAGCCCCACCGAAAGCAGAGCCACCAGCCTCCACTGGGGATGATGTGTGTCTGTCAGTATAAAATGGTCTATGTGTTTGTTGGATTGCAGATTTGGCTGTATCCTAGCATTACGTATTTTATTAATGCCTAGGTTTCATACCAGAAAGCTTCATGCAAGGTTAGCACTAATGACTTAACTATAAGCGATTATTACTTAGAGATGCTTGGTTCTCTCTTTAAAAGAATAATGGGCCTGATAATGGAGTTTTCTCACAATTCCCATGTTAGCCAAGTTGCTGGTAAACCTCTAATCTATATTTGAATAGAATCTCTCTAATAATAATAACAATAAGAAGAATAAGAATAATGTCATCACTATAACGTGTCAAGCTAATGAACACATTTTTAAAAATGTGTTTTCTTGTTTAAGAAAAATGTATTAGTTTGCTCCCTTCCTTACTAACTTTCCTGCTGTGGAATTCTTGAAAGCTGGCAAATTTTAGCCATTTAATATGAACCTTGAATAGAAACCACAAATTTGCTTCAGCAATCCACACAAAGTGATCTTTCTTCTCTCCTCCCCCCCATTCAGATTACACCTGCTGGGATGTATTTTGGTAATGCACTCCATAGGTATGTTCCCTTAAGTGTAGTTTCCTTGTCTGAAAAATGACCTCCTTTTTGTAACTTGTATTTTGCAGTGAAGTAATTCTAAGAATGCCTTTAGCATAATCCAGTCAAGGAGGAGTTGATCATGATGGGTAACAGTGAAGTACAGGAAAGACTTATTGTGAATAGAGTCAGAAAGAACAGGTTTGTCGTTTGGAAGTGCTCTTGGATCCAGTCTTCCTGATGTGCAGACTGAGGCATCTCGCCAGGAGCATGGGTCATCAGCTTTGGGGGATTCACAAATTATGCCCCTTCCTGGGAGAGAGGGGCTTGTCTGCTGTTGTAGATGCCCTGGTAACCTCAGTGGTACAGCTAGGCAATTTTAGATGCTGGACTTAAGGTTTTATGGGGGTCCTGTTTAGATGGCTGTGTGTATAACCTCATTTGTGAAGCACACAGCTAACAGTTCTAACTGTCCCCCATTCCATGTTTTAAAAGTGCTTCTATATTACTTATATGTTAGAGCACCCCCTCCCCCTAGTAGCCAGCCCTGATTTAAAAAATAATAATACTCAGAACACATGCAGTTTTGCAATTTAAACTCACTTAAATCATAGCACCATGGATTTATTTTTTTACATTTCTATACTGCCCAATAGCCGAAGCTTTCTGGGTGGTCACCATCATGACTACAGAAATAAAATGGGGTTTACTTCTGATGCTCTCAGCACTGCCCATTCTCTGGGTTGTCTATGCCCACTGTACCAATATGGCCTGGGCTATCCTGGGTCTGACAGTCTCCATGCCCTATATATAGTAGTTTAAAATTATGGTCTACCAACCACATGCATATAGAAAAAAAGAATAGACAAATCTAAAGCACATATTGAAAAAATAGTACATAAAAGTTAAGAGCGAAATCATAAAACAATTATAGAGGGTCTGGTCCAGATGGCTACATTTAAAAATTTAGCAACTTGCTCTGTGATTGAAATGTTAGAACCCTCAAGTAAAATAAACAGCAATGACTCTAAGGGCCATTAAGGAAAAGATTGTGTAATAGGGTAAATCAAAGTTTTTCTAGGCCCTTGATAAAAATTACCGTTGAAGAAGACATACAGAACAGACTCCACCTCTTCATTGTTGCAGGGGAAACAACTGTTGTTAACTGAAATTTTATTATATCTACCATCTAGGGGATTAGAGGGTAGAGCCAGAGAAAAAGCTCTCCTATATTTGGGGATAAACAACCAAGTGTGTGTGTGTGTGTGATTAACTGCATCCTTCTGGGATCCGGAACAAACTTGTCTGAAGTGGTGCTTGATGCTTACAAATCTCTCTCTCTCTCTCTCTCTGTGTGTGTGTGTGTGTGTTGGTAGGTATTCCACACCCATTCAAACAGCTGAGGTCACTAGAGCTTAATCTACCTTTTGTCTGCAAAATAGGGTTGAAAATGTTTGATTGAATAACTGTGGGCCCCATGCTGGGACCAGAGGTCAGAGCTGCTTTGGGGCCAAGGTTGAAATATAATGGACTCGAGTTGAGTCATGGTAATTGGCAGAGTTCATAAGAAAGTGGTGGATTGTAGGCAGAGCCAAGAAAAAGCCTAACAGCTTGCAACAGACAGTGCAAAATCTGCCCGGACCATGAGCAGGTCCTGCCTGTCTTGTGGGCTGAAGATGGGGTCAGCAACAAACCTTTTTCCCAAGGTTAATTTTGAAGTTTACTCCCTATTGATTACCCATTGATGTGGCTTTGCTGGTTGGCAACATTATTAGGAAGTAAGTATATGGAAAAGGGGTGTCATCACATAAAAATAGCTTCATGTTTAATCGTTTTAAATTTGTATCCCACTCACTTAGAAATATCTATGGAGGGTAGGGTAGAGACCTGGCTATCGTCATGGCTAGTAGATTTGACTGTTGTGATGCATTATATGTGGGGTTGGCAGGCACTGGTGCAGGGAAATAGTGCTTGACTTGAAGGGCTCCCAGTTTCAGCCCCAGGGTGGTTGAAACCCAGGAACTGATGCTCTACCCAGACAGGTGCATTGGAGTAGTTTAGGGGTGGGCCATAGCTCAGTGGCAGAATAGCTGCTTTGCATGCAGAAGGTCCCAGGTCCAATCTCTCGCATCTCCAGCTAAAAGAACTGGGTAGCTGGTGACATGGAAGACCTCTCTGTCTGAGATGCGGAGGAGGCACTGGTAGTCTGGTTAGACAATACTGGTCTACAGAGGCAAATAGCCTGACCTGGTATAAGGCAGCTTCTTGTGTATAAACTTGCAGTCTTCTGCTTTGATGCAGGTGGGAGAGATGTAATCCCATCATGGGGAAAAAATACTGTGTGTGTGTGTGTGTGTGTGTGTGTGTGTGTGACAATGCTTAGAATGTGGCTAGTACAATCATGTACTATACTAATATATATATATTTTTTTAAATGTAGGAATTCATCATGCTGTGTTGTGTCAACAAAAATGGAGCTCTTTTCTATTCCTTCTGGCTGTTCAAGGAACTGTCGGCATAACGAGAATGTCACATGCAAGAATGTCAGCTCTTAGTGAGGCTTTTGAGAGTATTTCAATTTTAGAGGATGGTTGAAGGCAAAAATGGTAAGACTTCACAGTAAACTGGATAGAATGCCCACCTTTTAAATTTGTTTTAAAAATAATGTTTCTATCTGTCAGATTGATGAAGAGCATCTTGAAAACATGTCTGCCATGAGCAAGCATACGAACAGCAAAGAAAGCAAACAGCAAAAACACAAACAAACAAAGAACACCCCTCTATGGTTTCTGTCTCTCTCTTCCCCCTCCCCATGGTTTCTTAGCCAATCTTTTGAGTCAGGGTCTCTTATATAAACCCATGATGTTATCCTTTGGGTTTGAAAATGATGTGGATAACCCCCCCCCCACACACACACACACACTTCACAATAATTAAATTCCATTTTTTATTTTATTTAATCATCTCACACTTGTAATAAGTACTTTGCTAATGTGATACTGGAGCCACATAGACCCAATAAAGTAATAGGTTTGGGTTTTAAAAAGAAAATATATTTGACTCCAAATTAATGTAAGAAGAAAGGTAATTGCGTATTGTACAGGGATAGAAGTATACAAGGATAGTATCTGGAGCCCGTAATGATGGTATCTGGTGATGATGGTATCTGGAGCCCGTAATGATCCCTGTGTTCAGTCGTATGGGGTTGCTTAGCTTTCCCCCTCTATACCGTATTAATGCACTTTCTCCTTCAATTCTTTGAGGCAGAAATAAAACAAAATACCAAATGGTTAGCACTTCCTTATCATAAATGCTGCATCAACATAAAACAGCTCTTGCAATGTTAAATGAGAGGTTTCATTAGGCTGGAGTCATTATATCCTACAATATCATAGGTATGCAGCATTTCATTTCTCTCCCCCATTTACTGTTTTAGTGAAATCCCCAAACACACAGAAATACACACACACACACACACACACACACACCAGAGAGAGAGAGAGAATAAGAGGGAGGGAGGGAGATCTTAAGTACAGAGAAATCCACCCTTTGTTATAGGATAATACATGGATCATGAAGTGTCAGGTGTTAGGGGAGAACATTTTACATACCTTCTCATCCCTTAGGTGATCAGTTATAACCCAGGGTGTAATATATTGCATTTCTGAAATGCTTAAAGTATTTCACAGATATTATTACATCAATCCTTACAACAATCCTAATGTAGGCCATTTTGTTGTTGTTGTTCAGTCGTTCAGTCGTGTCCGACTCTTCGTGACCCCATGGACCATAGCACGCCAGGCCTTCCTGTCCTGCGCTCTCTCCCGGAGCGTGCTCAAGTTCATATTCATTGCATCAGTGATGCTATCTAGCCATCTCATCCTCTGCCATCCCCTTCTCCTTTTGCCTTCAGTCTTTCCCAGCATCAGGGTCTTTTCCAGGGAGTTTTCTCTTCGCATTAGGTGGCCAAAATATTGGAGCTTTAGCTTCAGTATCTGTCCTTCCAATGAGCACTCAGGGCTGATTTCCTTTAGGATGGACTGATTTGACCTCCTTGCAGTCCAGGGGACTCATAAGAGTCTTCTCCAGCACCACAGTTCGAAAGCATCAATTCTTCGGCGCTCAGCCTTCCTTATAGTCCAGCTCTCACAGCCATACGTTACTACTGGGAAAACCATAGCTTTGATTAGACGGACCTTTGTCGGCAAGGTGATGTCTCTGCTTCTTACTATGCTGTCTAGGTTGGCCATAGCTTTCCTCCCAAGGAGCAAGCGTCTTTTAATTTCATGGCTACAGTCACCGTCTGCGGTGATCTTGGAGCCCAAGAAAGTAAAATCTGTCACTGCTTCCATTTCTTCCCCTTATATGCTAGGAAGTGATAGGGCCAGATGCCATGATCTTAGTTTTTTTAATGTTGAGTTTCAAACCAGCTTTTGCACTCTCCTCTTTCACCCTCAACAAGAGGCTCTTGAGATCCTCTTCGCTTTCTGCCATTAGGGTAGTATCGTCTGCATACCAGAGGTTGTTGATAATTCTCCTGGCAATCTTAATTCCGACCTCTGATTCATCCAACCCGGCATTTCTCATGATGTACTCTGCATATAAGTTAAATAAGCAGGGTGACAATATGCAGCCTTGTCGTACTCCTTTCCCAATTTTGAACCACTCGGTTGTTCCATGTCTGGTTCTGACTGTTGCTTCTTGACCCTCGTACAGGTTTCTCAGGAGACAGGTAAGGTGGTCTGGTACTCCCATCACTTTAAGAATTTGCCACAGTTTGTTGTGATCCACACAATCAAAGGCTTTAGCGTAGTCAATGAAGCAGAAATAGACGTTTTTCTGGAATTCTCTTGCTTTCTCCATGATGCAGCGAATGTTGGCGATTTGATCTCTAGTTCCTCTGCCTCTTCGAAACCCAGCTTGTACTTCCGGTAGTTCTCGGTTCGCATACTGCTGAAGCCTAGCTTGTAGGATTTTGAGCATCACCTTGCTGGCATGTGAAATGAGCGCAATTGTGCGGTAGTTTGAACACTCTTTGGCGTTGCCCTTCTTTGGAATTGGAATGTAAACTGACCTTTTCCAGTCTTGTGGCCACTGTTGAGTGTTCCAGATTTGCTGGCATATTGAATGCAGCACTTTAACAGCATCATCTTTTAGGATTTTAAATAGCTCGGCTGGAATACTGTCATCTCCACTAGCTTTGTTGTTACTAATGCTTCCTAAGGCCCACTTGACTTCACTCTCTAGGATGTCCGGCTCAAGTTCAGTGACCGCATTATCATGGCTATCAGGGACATTCAGATCTTTCCTGTATAGTTCTTCTGTGTATTCTTGCCACCTCTTCTTAATCTCATCTGCTTCTGTTAGGTCCCTGCCTTCTTTGTCCTTTATCATGCCCATCTTTGCACAAAACGTTCCCTTGAGATCTGCAATTTTCTTGAAGAGATCTCTAGTCTTTCCCATTCTGTTGTTTTCCTCGATTTCTTTGCATTGTTCATTTAAGAAGGCCTTCTTGTCTCTCCTTGCTATTCTCTGGAACTCTGCATTCAGTTGGGTATATCTTCCCCTTTCTCCTTTGCTTTTCACTTCCCTTCTTTCCTCAGCTACTTGTAAAGCCTCATCAGACAGCCACTTGGCTTTCTTGCATTTCTTTTTCTTTGGGACGGATTTCGTTGCTGCCTCCTGAACAATGTTACGGACCTCCGTCCATAGTTCCTCAGGCACTCTGTCTATCAGGTCTAATCCCTGAAATCTATTCCTCACCTCCACTGTATATTCATCAGGGATATGATTTAGGTCATACCTGAAAGGTTTAGTGGCTTTCCCTACATTCTTCAATTTAAGCCGAAATTTTGCAAGAAGCAGCTCATGATCTGAGCCACAGTCAGCTCCAGGTCTTGTTTTTACTGACTGTATGGGGCTTCTCCATCTTTGGCTGCAAAGGACATAATCAATCTGATTTCGATATTGACCATCTGGTGACGTCCATGTGTAGAGTCGCCTCTTGTGCTGTTGGAAAAGAGTGTTTGCTGTGATCAGCATGTTCTCTTGGCAAAACTCTATTAGCTTTTGTCCTGCTTCATTTTGTACACCAAGGCCATGCCTGCCTGTTATCCCGGTGATTTCTTGACTTCCTACTTTAGCATTCCAATCCCCTATGATGAAGAGGACATCTTTTTTGGGTGTTAGTTCTAGAAGGTGTTGTAGGTCTTCATAGAACCGATCAACCTCAGCTTCTTCGTAAAGTATTGTATCAGATTGGTTGGTTCATGCCTTACATAGTGAAAAAATAGGGCAAATTCTTGGCCTGCAAAAGTGGAGTGGCACTTTCAGGGGTGGGCAAGAGAAATTATCCCATTTCTTTTGGTCTCCTTTGGGTGTAAGGGACTTCAGTAGGACAGCTTTCTTTCTTTCTTTCTTTCTTTCTTTCTTTCTTTCTTTCTTTCTTTCTTTCGTGTGAACAGTTTTTGTCACTGCAGGAAAGTGCCCTCTGCCTACTGGGGAAACTTTGTCCCACAATACATCTGAGTGCCAACTACCTATTCTTCAAATCATAAATAATAAATGCAGATGTTTCTTTCTTTTTTTAAAAAACCTGCTTCCCCTTGGGGGTGGGGGTGGAATTTGGCGATGAAAACAGGAGGGTGAGGTTTAAATCCCCCCTCCTGGAGTGCCACGGTCCCAATCCAAATCAGGGCTGTCTTGCACTGAGGTAATTCAATCATCCAAAGCTCTGCTATGCATGATTTGAAGAACATGCAAGTTTGGCCTTGACATAGCATCCTTCAGGCCTCACAATGCACTGGGTACACTTCATTGTCCCACAATGCATATTAGAAAGGATGCTATATCACAAGATGGCCCTAAATAGGAGAAAGATTGCTGCTTCCACTTTCCCACAGTGACAAAACTTTAAAGGTTCAGAAAGAAAGAAAGAAAGAAAGAAAGAAAGAAAGAGGAAGAAAGAGATTGTACTATGACTACTGATAAAAATATAAGTCCCCTGCCACCAAAAGTGATCAGAAAGTCTGGGGAGTTTTTCCAAATCATGTGCTGAAAACATCCTACTCAGAACTTTCAGCACAGTCTGAGGAAATTCCTGTTTACTGTGGCATGTGCACACACAGCACAAAACTGCAACCAGCCTGATCCTCTGTTGTACATTGTGTTCAAAATGTAATGGGCCACCTTGCATGACCAACTCCAGCTCCTTAGCCCATGCATTTCTATAATGCAGATTTCTGTCACGTGTGTTCATGATGACTTAGATCCAACGAGCCATACACCAAACAGGTTCGGGGGCTCATGTCTGGGTTTCATGTTTTGGTTTATTGCTCACCAGTCCAGCAGTTGAAACTTATTTCAATGAAGGCTGCTTCTACTACACTTGAGGGCAGCAGGTTTGCTGAAGGAATGCAGGGCAGGCTGTATGGTGCACATACAACGCTGTCCCCCCATACTTCCCCCCCCACTCCCTGCACTGGACTTGCTGCTCGAGGTGACCCCCTCACTCTTCCTAATCAGGTAGCCAAATATCCTACTTTATGGAGAACAGTCCTCTATTTGAAGGGCTATCAGAGGACAGTCCTCTATGTGAAGGTGTCCTTTCTTGGAAGGATTGTCTAGTCCAAGTCTGGTTCAAAGATAAAGAGACTTAAGAAGGAAGAGCTTCAGGGAACTTGGACTTGCCCAGCAAGGGTTAGCTTAAGAAGGAAGAGCTTCAGGGAACTTGGACTTGCCCAGCAAGGGTTAGCTTAAGAAGGAAGAGCTTCAGGGAACTTGGACTTGCCCAGCAAGGGTTAGCTTAAGAAGGAAGAGCTTCAGGGAACTTGGACTTGCCCAGCAAGGGTTAGCTTAAGAAGGAAGAGCTTCAGGGAACTTGGACTTGCCCAGCAAGGGTTAGCTTAAGAAGGAAGAGCTTCAGGGAACTTGGACTTGCCCAGCAAGGGTTAGCTTAAGAAGGAAGAGCTTCAGGGAACTTGGACTTGCCCAGCAAGGGTTAGCTTAAGAAGGAAGAGCTTCAGGGAACTTGGACTTGCCCAGCAAGGGTTAGCTTAAGAAGGAAGAGCTTCAGGGAACTTGGACTTGCCCAGCAAGGGTTAGCTTAAGAAGGAAGAGCTTCAGGGAACTTGGACTTGCCCAGCAAGGGTTAGCTTAAGAAGGAAGAGCTTCAGGGAACTTGGACTTGCCCAGCAAGGGTTAGCTTAAGAAGGAAGAGCTTCAGGGAACTTGGACTTGCCCAGCAAGGGTTAGCTCTTGGACAGGAGACTGAGTGGGCACACAGGTCACTTAGTCACAGGCATTCTCACTATGGTGAGATGTTTTGTACTTCTGTTTAAGCAATATGGATTTATTCTAAATTTGCATCTCTACGTGTAAATGAGCACATACAAATTTTATGCAATTTGGTGTCCCCCCCTTTTGGTGACACGTTTCCCCTTTTGGGGGTGAGGTGTAAAAGGCCACCCTACTGCCTAACGATAGGGCCGGTCTCGAGAGGTAACAATAGAAGCTGTCTTGGGATGCTGAGTGCCTCTCTCTGGGAATCTGATATGGGGCAGTGTGGAGTAGTGGTTAGCCTGTTGAACTAGCATTGGGGAGATCTGTGTTCAAGTTCCAGCTTAACCATGGATTCACTGAGTGACCCTGGGCCAGTCACTATCTGTCAGCCTCACCTTCCACTTAGGGTTGTTGTGAGGATATAATAAGGGGGTACAGCACCTTGAGCTCCTTAGAGAAAAGGTGGGATATAAAAGTAATGCTATTTGCCTCCACCTCTGCTCTACTTGTATTTGTAAATAAACAAATTATTACAAAAAAGCTACTAGTCTCCGGTGATCTCTCCTCCAAAAAGAAGTCACAGTCAGGTAGCCCTGCCTCTGGAACTTCTCATCATTGAGGAGTGTGTAAGAAGATTAAGAAACTCCTTTGGGCATATGTAAGCCCAAATGCTGAGCTCTTTGAATCCTGCCCTATATTTTCAAATGCATATGCAAAACATTTTACGTGTACATATAAAGTGCCTAATGTGTGAAGTATCCCTCAGGCCTAGGCTTTTTTAAACCTTGGTGGCTTTATATATCAATGACTTCATTACTGAAGAATTTTCAGCAGAAGTGAGGTTTCTTCGCAACAAAATTGTGCATTCACAAAGAAGTGGCTTTTGCATTTCAGTCTCTGCAGGGGGATTGAGAGGAGGGGGGAAGCCTGAGTATCTATGACAAGCAAACCTCTTTTTAATCTGAGAAAATGTGACAAGCTGAATGCAGAAGTAAAACTGTGTTACCCGTGGAAGGAAATGTGGCAGTCATGCATCACCAATTGAACTGTGGGTTCATAGAGCAAAAAAAATACCAGGCCCTAGATAGAAACTGATAGAGAGCATGACCCTGATTTATTTCCCTTTTGAGGCACAGCTATGAAACTGCATCAGGGAAGATTTTCATAGCCCATATTAATAATCTATCATTTGCAGGCATTCAAATGAATTCAGATATTTGAATCCACTCCATCAGGATGACAAACATATCGAGGGATGAGAAGTCATTTGTTTCTTGCTTAAATGAGCTGGTGATTGGAAATGTCACAGTAAGGTTCACACTGATGGCAATGTTGCTGAAACCATTCTCTCCCCCTCACCCCCCCCTCACCTATCATTAAAAAGTTTGATTATTTGCATCTCACATTAAACAGCAAATACTTGAAGGCAGACAAAATTAAACACCTTGGAAGCACATGTCTGCTACTGTGCAGAAATGGGACCTGTGTGGAGTGGAGTAGAGATGCATCAGGTGATGCCACTCCATTCATGCAACGATGTTCTGATATTGACAGTGGTGTAGTAGTAAATTCTGATGTGCAGGTGCTCATCATGACAGCCCACATAACCACACCCCAAGGATTGTCCAAACTTGCAGGCAGCTATGTTGATCCATATCAACAAACCAGTTCTTGGAGTTTTGAGGCAGTATCCAACAGTGTCATTCTGCAAACTCAAATAGTAGTAGCGGAATTCTGCCTAAACTTTCCATCACACAGGAGGTTGCCCATTACGCTTGTACAACTGATGGTGCGAGCCATTGTGCAAGTGGAATGTGGAACATGTTGCACAGTGAATTGCACAATAGGTTGCACAAGCATAATGCACAACTGCTTTTGCAACTGCATTTGCACATATGTAACTTTAATTGGATTTTTGCGCAAAGTTTCTGCTAGCCCAAAGTCATTTGCACTAATGGAATGACACAGTTTGACACAGATGGATACTGCCCTTCATCTGCTAGGAGCAGGTCTTTTGTCAAGCTAGCTGATCTTAATTGCCTATTCGTGACCAACCTAAGCCAAATACTTCACTTTACAACAAGGAACACTATATTGTTGCTGGGAAAATTCATTTTCCTGCAGCTACTGTTAGGTTTGCAACTTATGCTCAGAGGAACAGGGAGGTCTGAGGGGTGGTGGTGGTGGCAGATGACATCAGCATCCCTGCTGATAAAAAAATGCTAGCACTATGTCCCTATGAGCCCTGGTGCCACTAGACCACTGGATGTTGGATAACAGGTGTTGCATCCAAATGTCCACTTCCTCCGACAGAAGGAACATCTCCAAGAAGAAGTGTTCTTCTAGTATATGGAAAGCACAGGTATACTTTATGTTTCAGCTGACATCGACGCTGAAATTCAGCATCGCCTGAGCTCTGTGAGTGTAGCATTCTCCCAAATGAAGCGTAAAGTGTTCGAGGATCGGGACATTCGCAGGAAGACTAAAATGCTTGTTTACAAAGCCATTGTACTACCGACCTTGCTGTACGCCTGTGAAACATGGACCATCTATAAACACCACTTCCAACTTCTCGAAAGATTCCATCAACGCTGCCTCTGAAAAATTCTGCAAATTACTTGGGAAAACAGACAGACTAATGTCAGCGTACTGGAAGAAGCAAAGATCACCATCATTGAAACAATGATTCTCCAACATCAACTTCGCTGGACCCGCCATGTTGTTCGAATGTGTGATCATCGTCTCCCAAAGCAGCTACTTTATTCCCAACTTATGAATGGAAAATGGAATATTGGTGGACAGCAAAAGATGTTCTCAAAGCTAATCTAAAAAAATGTAACATAAGCATTGAGAACTGGAAAACTCTAACCCATGAGCGTTCCAACTGGAGGTCAGTCTATATTAAAGGCGCTATGGACTTTGAAGAAGCACAAGTACAGGGCGAAAGGGAGAAATGAGCTTAATGGAAGGCACATCAAGCAAACCCTCACCGTGACCGCCTTCTACCTGGAAACCTATGTCCTCACTGTGGGAGGCTGTGCGGATCCAGAATGGGCCTTCACAGCCACCTGCAGACCCACTGCTAAGACTCTACTCTTGGAAGACAATCTTACTCGGTCACGAGTGATCGCCATGATGATGATGATGACTTTATGTTTTTTAAAATATGCATGTAAAACATTTTACATGTTACATGGTCCTCAGGTCCAAGCTTTCAGTCCTGGGTGGGTTTATAGATCAATGGCTTTATTCCTGAAGCATTTCCTGGAATGTTTGATTTCTTTCCAACAAAATCCCACATTCACAAAAGTGGCTTTCATACTTTGGTCTCTGCAGGGGAGTTAAAAAAAAGAAGAAGATAGAGAATATATGACAAGCAAATCTCTTTTTAATGTGAGCAAATTTGACAAGCTGAATGCAGGGGCAAAACTGCATTACCTATGGAAGGAAATGCAACATTCATGCACTGCCTGTCAAGCAACTGGCCCCTAGATAAAAACTGAAAAAGACCATGGCCCTTATTTATTTCTTTTTTGATGCACAACTTTGAGACTAAGCCAGGTGAGATATTTATAAAGCCTATTAATAATCTATTATTCAAATGAGCTCAGACATTTTATTCAGCATGAAGACAGCTAGAAATGGATGCCAACTGAATCCTCATAGGTTACACTATAAATGCACAAAGTGGGATGCTGCTGAGAAGGGAACCCAGGAGGATGATACCACCACTCCAACATGGTCATCAACAAGAGTTTATCTGTAAGTAATGCTCACCATGGGGATTGGCATCCCCATGGTGAGTTCCCCCCACCCCACCCATACACGGTATCAACCTTTTTGAAGCCAAGGACCACATGCCATTTTCCTTGGAGGAAAGTGGTTGGGTTGGGGAACCACATACTTGCAGTGGGAAGGAGCTATTTATTTACTTGCTATACTTTCAAACAGCCCAATAACCAACATTCTCTAGGTGGTGTACGATGCATTAAAAATATACAGTACAAATATTAAAACAAAAGAAATAAAAAAGCAAAAAGTAAAGCAAAGATAAAGCCAGCAGCAAGATAAATAAATAAATAAAAATGAAATGATTATAGCATCATGAAACCAGATTAAAACCAGAAGCGGAATGGAGTATTAAAAGCACTAAAAGCGGTTCTTAAAATGCCTGGGAGAATAAAAAAGTTCTTCATCTGGAACCATATTTAAGACCATAATGTAAGCACCGGCGGGGGGCATGTGGGGGATGGATCTTCACGACAATAGAATTAGAAGCGCGTTGGAATACTATCCTGATTTTCATGGAATTGGCTTTGGTCCGTCAGGGACTCAGGAAGCAAGAAAAGCTGCATGTACCGTACCTTTAAAATCCTGTTTTCATGGGTGACACAGTGCTTGAAAAGACCATACCTCTGGGTTGGGTGGGTGGAGTGGAACTAAGGACATCAACAGGGCAGAGGCTGCTCAACGAATGAGAGAGGCTTGTTTCCTGGCCCATGGCCAGGCTCCTGCCCCCCCCTGCTCTACTACAGTATTATGAATGGAGAGTAACTAATTCACAATTCTCTAGAAACAACCCAATTATCCAGTCCAGCATCTGAAGACGCCCTATGAAAGCAGCCCCCCACCAATTTTGCCCTATTGCAGCAAACTGTCATAGAGTTATAGCTTCCATCACCCCACTTCCTCCTTCTTTGGGCACTTTCTCCCTGCTCACAATGACAGGCTCCCTTGATCCCAAGACCTCGCCATATCACTACTGTATCAGAGTATCACAGAGTATCACTCGCCATATCACTTATGTATCAGAGAAGTGACTTTACACAATATTGGGGAAGTGAAGTAATGCAAACATCAGAGAAGTGCATAATCACTAGGGATGTACGAAACTCACTTACCTTTGCTCCGTCCCTCCCCGCGGAATCCTCGACGGGGGGGGAGGCGATCCAGTCCTCCCCCCCTGGAATCCTTGACAGCTGGCTCCACTCCGCGGCCAGGCCGCGGAGCAGCTGGCCAGGCCCATCCGCAGCCAGATTTCCAGCCGTGCACAGCCTGGTGCGGATGCAAATGGCGGCCGCCGTAGTGGCCGCCATTTGAGTCCAGCTAGACAGCCATGATAGGCTACGAAAGAATTTACGTAGCCTATTACGGCTAACATCAAAACAAATAAACAAACCCGCAGAGTACGCAAATGACGGCGGCTACAGCAGCCGCCATTTGTGTTCCCTATTTTTCGCCGACTTATCTTACGTAAATATTTACGTAAGATAAAATGGTGAAAAAAAGGGGAAAGTACATAGCGTAGTGGATGCTATTTGCGTTCCTTTATTTTTCGCCGTTCTGGCCTAGGTAAATATTTACGTAGGCTAGAATGGCGAAAAATAAAGGAACGCAAATAGCATCCAATATGCTATTTGCTTTCCCCTTTTCCCCCCACTGTTTTATCTTACGTAAATATTGACGTAAGATAAGTCAGCGAAAAATAGGGAAGGCAAATGGTGGCTGCCACAGCCGCCGCCATTTGCGTATGCTGCGTGTTTTTTTTTTTTACGTTAGCCGTGATAGGCTACGTAAATTCTTATGTAGCCTATCATGGTCCAAGGACAGTAATGGCAGTGGCAGCTGGCCAGTAGACCAGCCGCCGCCTTCGGAGCCGCCGCATCTGCCACCGCCGCATCCACCGCTGCCGCCACATCTGCCCCAGGTAAGTGCTGTCCCAGGGGGATTCCACAGGGGGGCGTTGCGCCACGGATTCTGGGGGGCTGGATTCTAAAGAATCCGGCTTCACTGGAATCCGTGGTGGAATTCTCCACCATCCCTAATAATCACTGAGGCTACTCGCTCCCACTGGCAAAAAGGAAGTGCAGGGCGATTCTGAAAGCTCGAAAGAGCACTCTGAGGCTTTGATGTGTTGGAAAGGCAGGGAAATTACTTTCGTTACCTAGGTTACTGAGGGTAGGGCCAGGTGAAAGACACACCCCTAGGAACACCCTGATCATACTGAATTTAAAGCTGAGGGATGAGCACACAGCAGGTGAACTGCAGGGAAGCAGAATTCAAGACAAAAAATGGAGTAAAAGTACTCAGCAAAAATGTGGCTTCCCCACAGCTAAACTCTGGGGTGGCTGCAGAGTGGCCACAATGTCATGTGTCCTTGACAACTTTAAGCCACAGCGGCATCGGAGAAAACCTCCCATGTAGGTGGGCCCCAGGTGAGACTCTCTGGGAAGAGCATTCCAGAAACAGGGTGCCACCTCTGAAAAGGCTCCCTCTCATAGCCACTCACCCTGCCTCATTTGGCAGGGGTACCTGGAGGAGGGCCTTAGATGATTATTTTAATGTCCAGGTAGGTAAATATGGGTGATCAGGTGGGAAGCTGAAAGTGAGCATGACTGGAGCAAGAAGTGGGCAAACATATCCCCTTTCCCCCTTCTCTCTCCATTTTCTCCCCCCACACACACATCCCTTTTAAAATAAACAATTGAATCCTACCCACAAAGGACACTTCAACTGATAAAAATGCCACTACCTATTTCTTGACAGGTGTGGGTTGGAGTGAAAGTATTACACTTGTTCTACAATATCAGTATCAGTAATGAATTTGCTTCAGAACCAGCCCTACCATTACGTAGAGTGAGGTGGTTGCCTCTGGTGGCAGTTGCTGGGGATGGTGCAGCTGAAGTCTTCCCATCCATTCCCTCCTCCTGACCTGGTGCTCCAGCAGTGCTGTTGCTTGCCTGTTTCTGGCCTGGTCCAATTGCCTTGCCTTCTCCCACTATGAAGCAGAGAGTGCCTTTGGGAGAGGGCCCTGACCAAATGAGTAGGCAGAAAGGCACCATCCCAGGGCACACACTCCAGCGAGCATTGAGCATGCCCATGTGAAGTAAATTGGATTGAGTCATGTAAAAAAAAAGGTAAAGATGTCCCCAACCAGTCGTGTCTGACTCTAGGGTGTGGTGCTCATCTCCATTTCTAAGCTGAAGAGCCAGCGCTGTCCGAAGGCGCTTCCGCGGTCATGTGGCCGGCATGACTGAACACCGAGGTGCACGGAACGCTGTTACCTTTCCCGCCGAAGCGGTACCTATTTATCTACTTGCAATTTCTTGCTTTCGCACTGCTAGGTTGGCAGGAGCTGGGACTGAAGACGGGAGCTCACTCCGTCATGCGGCACTCGGGTCTCAAACTGCTGTCCTGCCGACCTTCTGGTCTGCAGTTCCGCGTCTTAACCACTAAGCCACCACGGCCCCATTGAGTCGTGTAGATCAGGTTAAAGTGAGTCGAGTCGCAGTAAGTCAGAATAAAGCCAGTTCACTACTGGCTTAGTCTAGGCAGAGTCAGGCAAGCAGCAGTCAGGATCACAGACAGCACCCCAGTGTGCTCAGTTAGTTAAGCCAGAAAGGGATGTTGGCTCAGCAAATGCGTGCAATCAATGGATGCCTTAATGGCTCCATCCCTGCTGAATGCTGGGCGCATGGCTGTTTCTGCAGCCTCATGCTCCTGTGTCACTGAAAGACAGGAGAAGCTGGAGGGATATCATCCTCTCTGAGTCAGAGGTTGAGGGGAGGAACACATCCTCAGGCCCAAAAGATATAGAATGGGGGTGCTGAGGGCTCCTCCTGAAGTGGGGTGACCTGTGACCCATTGAATGCAAGTGCTACTCAGGGTGATGCTGGCACAGGGACCATGACAGTACATATGAAGTATTAGCCCTTTAAAGATCCTAGGAGCTATTGACATGTAACAGGATTGCAACAAGCTTTGCCTGAGGAAAGCCATTTTTGCATTGCAAATCAACACCAATTATTATATATGTTACAAGTTCGGAGAAGAAATGCCAAGGGGATGTTAGGATTTCTGCAAACTTCCTGTATGAAGGTGGAACAACTGCTTATAATTTCTAGAGGTCTGTTAGTCTTTTTTTGGTGATGGCAGTGGAACAAATGATGAAAAAACTGCAATAAATGACTAGGTTCAAAGCTGAATACATAAGGCATGGAACACATCATGTTTAAAATCAATGACATGGTGTCCAAGGGTGATTTCTGTTGTTATATTGCAATCACCTTGCAGCTCAAAACTCAATGTACCAAAGAACAAAGCAGGCTAAACAAAACATGGACATCCTGGAGTGGGTGGTGGGTGGGTGGGATAAAGTCCAAAGGTCATTAATAGTTAATAGAATTTGTAACAATAGTTGACCTTTTTACTGATTCCAGAATGGAATATATTTTTTAAAAAATATGGAAGAGCCAATTAAAATGCATTCATTGATAATCCATTAAAGGTCATTTTCACTGCTCTGAAGTGAATCACCAAGATTCTAGAGTTATTATGGCTTGATTGAGCAGAATGAACACGGAATTTGCTGATGATCACCAGGCTTAATATGGGGTGGAGGGAGAAATCCCAATCTTATTTGTTCTGTGTGTTTTCATGCTAACTTTCCTCTTTGAGAAATAATTCTGCATCTTTTCTGTACTGCATTTCAAAATGGCTGCTGGGGAATTATAAGGTGAACTGGGTTATGTAGTAGACTGAGACCTTTTTTTTTATTGACCTGTCTCTTTGTATCTGTCAATCTGAACACTTATGTGCACTGGGCAAATGGCAAAAGGCACAGTCCATTAAGCGGTGAGCACCCCCCACCTCATTCGTTTCACTGGGTTTCATGCAGGCATCTCAGACAAGGATCATTTGAAATAAGTAGAGGTTTAATAGCTGCAGTGCTTAGTGAATGGTGTCCTTGACTCCTCAGTGATAAAGCAGATTGCTCATTTCCCCGAAGGTCTGATTTTACAAGAAGGAAGCCCCTTACAAATTCACCCTATGGAAACAATAGAAGTTAATTGCTACATTTAGGTTTGTTGGTTGTTGTTTTTAATATAAGTAAATAATAGTTGGTAGCTAGGGAGCTATGGGAAGTTAGTAACATGAAGCCCAGTCCTATGCATATATACTCAGAGAAGTAAGCCCTACTATGTTCAAGTAATTGCATAGGATTGCAGTATTAGTTAGTAGCTAAGATTTTGTAGTAGGCATTATAAAATCCTTGAGGATAGTGGCAATAGTGGTGGTCAGAGCTGTATCTTATACTACTTTAATGCATCATACATAAGACTCCCTTCGAAGACTGTTGGGGAATTGAAGTTAGTTCAGAATATGGGCTGGAAGCCTGGAACTGGATTGTGGGAACTGAGACTGATGAATGAGAACACATCTCATCCCTGCTTCAACAATTCTATTGGCTTCTGTTTGATTTTCAGGAACAATTCAGAATGCCAGTGGTTTTGAAGCCCCACACAGCTTGGGAACTCCATACCTGACGGACTGTCTTTTCCCGCATGTATCTGACCACACACTATGACCTTCAGCAGAGGTTCTTCTGCAAATATTCCTGCTTTCCAAATTTCCGCAGGTGAAGACCAGTGCAAAAGCTTTTGGTACCCCATCTTTAGAACACTCTCCTTAGCAGGAAGGCTCACCTGGTGCCACTTTCGGCATTGTTCCAGTGCCAGGGACTTTATTTTTAAATAAATTTAATAAATAAATTATAAATTTATCTTTATATACTGTCATTTTAACCTGCTTTTTGTAAGCTGCCCCCCTATATATATATTGAAGGGTGGTGTATAATTTCATAAAACAAATACAAACATGCATACACATTAATATATGCGTACATATTCCTGGTGAAAGAAAATACAAATGTTACACCAAGGAACCCAATTATGCAAATTTGTATATACTTGTTTATTTTGCATCATTCATGTTGTTTCTGTTGGCCACAGGGAGAGGCAAGGAGGTATTCAGAACATTAAAGCACCATCCTCTGACCACGGCATGGTTTGTTCAGTCCATGTCTGGGCTCATATATCTTCTAGGGATGTCAGAGAATTCCTCCACGGATCTTGGTGAGGCCAAATGCCAGTGCATTCGGCCCCCCGAAATCCATGGCGGAATGAAGCCCCCGCCCCCCCACGAAAGGCGCGCGAAACAGATCACTTACCTGCTGCCGTCCGCGCTGACTTGCGAATGGCGGCCGCCCTGCGGCTGCCATTTGCTTCTTCATCATAGCCGTGATAGGCTACCTAAGTATTTACGTAGCCTATCACGGCAAGCAAAAACCCCCCAACAACAACAGTGTATGCAAATGGTAGCGGCTACAGTGGCCACCATTTGCGTATGCTGTTTGTTTTTTTGCTTGCCTATCATGGCAGCTTCGCTGGACACAAATGGCGTCCGCTATGGCGGCCGCCATTTGCGTCCGCAGCAGCCCATCCGCGGCCGGAACTCTGGTTGCGGACAGCCCTGGCCAGCGGATCCATGGAGCTGCCATGGAGTGGAGCCGGCCCAGGTAGGATTCTGGGGGGATGGACGGAGCACCTCCCCCCACCGTGAATTTAAGCTGCGAAAAGGTAAGTGACTTTCGTACATCCCATTTATACAGTCACAAGGAGTAGGAATTTCCAGTTAAAACAGAATGCGATTCTCTGCTTCCAAAATGATCCACTTGTGTGTGCAAGCATGGATGTTTCACAGTCCCTTCCCAACTATGATTCATAGTTGGGTTACTGCAAAATGACTTTCCCCAATTTACCACTCCTTTCATAGAGCTTGAACTAGGGATGTCAGAGAATTCCGCGACGGATCTCGGTGAGGCCGAATGCACTGGCAGTGTATTCCCCGAAAACTGTTGTGGAACAAAGCCCCTGCCCCCAAACCCACAAAAGGCTCATGGGACGAAGTGCCCGCTGCCCCACCCCATGAAAGGCACTCAAAACGGAGCACTTACCTCCTCCAGTCTGCGCTGCTGTGCGAATGGTGGCCGTTCTGTGGCCGCCATTCACTTCCTCCTTCAGCCCTGATAGGCTACGTAAATACTTACGTAGCCTATCACGGCTAATGCAGGGACGCCATTTGCGTCCCTGCGGAAGGTGTGATAGGCTACGTAAGTAGTTACGTAGCCTATCATGGCAGGGGGAGGGGAAACCCCAGCGTACGCAAATGGCGGTAGCTGCCGCCATTTGCGTACGCTGGGGATTTTTCCCCCCGGCCGTGATAGGCTACGTAAATATTTATGTAGCCTATCATGGCAAGGGGAAAAAAACCCCAGCCTATGCAAATGCTGGGGTTTTCCCCCTGCCATGTGCTGGGGTTTTCCCCCTGCCGTGATAGGCTACATAAATATTTACGTAGCCCATCATGGCTCACTACAGGGATGCAAATGATGGCGGCTACGACATCTGCCATTTGTGTCCCTGAAGGGTTGCCCAGCAGCCGGATGTCCAGCTGCGGGCGGCCAGGATTCCAGGGGGAGGCACGGAGTGCCTCCCCCACGGTGAGGATTCCGGGGGGAGGGACGGAGCGCCTCCCTCCACCTGTGGAACCCGGCGGAGCCAGGTAAGTGGGGTTTCGTACACCCCTAGCTTGAACTGGGGAATTTTTATAAATGAGGCAAAAATAATCAGATTGGTCCATTAGCAGGGAGGAATGTCTGCTTATTGTTTCTTTCTTTACTTTTTCATGTAACATGGAGAGTGGTGGCTTTCTGTTCTGTTTCAGCATGTGAGCCCTGTTGCAGTGAGAGCTTAGCATCATCAGGCACTATGAGATGAGATCCAGTTCACAGTGAGGACTTCTAACCAAGTAGGACTCAGATGTCCCAAAGAAAAAGGAAACAGAGCAGTACTCCAACAGTGCTGCAGTTGGAAACCCAACAAGCTTGCTCCAACAAGCAGCAGTTTGTTGCTCCAACAAGCAGCAGACTGTGCCTGAACCTGGTTTTGCCTACTTTTAGGCTGGTTTGCCCCACCTCCCTTTTGACTGGGACCTTTTCTTTTAAAGGGGCCTGGTCTGTTTCAGCAGCCTCAGACTGTGATGATACAGAAGTGGTTGCAGCATAGTGGTATCATCATAGCTAGAGTCCCAGAATCCAAGGACACCAATGCAGCCTTCTCTGGATACAGGGGAGCTGGTCCCTGGGGCTTTCTTGGGGAACTAGGTTCTAAGGAGGTGAGAACCTCATGACACTCTTCTATAACTGATCCCTCTCCCTGACTCCTTAAATCAGAAGGTTTGTGTGAGTGAAGTGATGTACTTAGCTGGCTGGCCAGCTGCATGTGTTGCTATAGTAGCTATAGCTGCATAGAGCTCTGGTCACTTCTGATCTGCTGGCTAAGAATGTTGCTTCCACCCTCCTCCAGACAAGGAAGGAGGATAGGAAGGAAGGAAGCAACCACTATTCCATGCACTATAAATAAGATAAAGAAAAGATTGTCTCCCCCACCAAACCAATTTGATCATTTTTGCTCAGCACTGAAAATCACCCCTCTATTTCGGTGTGTGTGTGTGTGCATGTGGAGATTTTCAGGCCCTTCACCCTAATTCACTGAAGCAGCCTGGCTTGGTAAATGGAGTAACAACCCTAGTTCAAAGCATTTAAAAAGTTTTACGATAGTGTAATTCCCGAATATAAAAACTGCTTTTCCTTTTTGTATGTGAACATGTATCAATTTCAGCTCCATTCAATTGCCTCTGGTGCGCTCTCTCTCTCTCTCTCTCTCTCTCTCTCACTCTCTCTCTCTCTCTCTCTCACACACACACACACATACACACACACACACACGCACGCACACTTTTGTATTAAACACATGTAATGAAAGCATGATTCATTTCATGCAGGGCATTTAAAGTAGAGAAGCTGCTTTCCCTGCCTCCCATTTGCCCAATCCACTTTTCTTCCTGTGGAGCTCTAAATGTGTGTTTGGAAAACCAAACATAAGGAGCTCAGTAATAGAGCACATGCACTGCATACAGAAAGTCCAGGTCTAAGCCCCAGCATCTCCAAACAGGACTGAGAAAGATTCCTTTCTGAAAACCTGCCAGTCACTGTAGACAATATGGAGCTAGACTGTGACCAAAGGTCTGAATCTCTGTAAGACAGCTTCTTACATTACTTAATAGCCTTTTTTTCCTGTAGCAGAAAAAAAAAACAACCCACCACCTTGAAAGCCATTTTAATAACCTATAAATTATAGTTTTAATGGACCGTGTACTCAACACCACTCATGAGTTACAACCACTTTAGGAGTTCCTATTTATTCAAGAGGGATTAAAATCAAACAGGCTACAGGCTATTTGATAGACAGTGGTGATGGAAATTGCTTTTGCTTCATTTACGAATATCCATATGAAGAGTTTTGTTTGGGGATTATCCAAGCCACGTCCACATGTCTTTTTGATGCTGACACTGTCCTCCAAAAAGAGGTGAGAAAAGGAAAGATGGGTGTCAGCTTGTCTCTTCCATTTAGGACACCGGTCCTGCCACCAGGATCTATCTAGCCACTACAGAAGGAGAGGAGGACAGCTGGGTAAACACAACACCCTTGGACACTGTTCACAACTGCTGTTTCATTCCAACAGTCTTGGCTTAGAAACATAGGAATATAGCTGCCTTATACTGAGTCAAACCCTTGGCCCAATCTAGCCCAGTATTGTCAACACTGACTGGCAGCAGCAGCAATCCAGAGTTTCAAGCAAGAGTTTTTCCAGCCCTACCTGGAGATGCTGGGGGGCTTCTGCATGCAAAGCAGGTGCTCTAGCTTTGAGCTATGGCCCTTTCTACAGCCCTATTTATCATTATCACAGGTCTCAATGTTCCACCCTCTTGCCATCAGCCCACACACACAGTTCCTCCTAAATATGAATGGTACTGTTTTGGCTTTATAAGGACTGGTGCGCAGAGAATTGAGATCACTATTAGTATAAATTATTATTATTTTTTAATGAATAAGTTGGGGCTTAATTGCACACATTTGCATGTAACCTGAATTTTGCCTTCCCCTGGAGGGGCAATCCCTCTTCAAATAAGAACTGACCACAGGACAGATGCTCTCTCTTTGGAGGCAGTTGTAGAACGTCACTCCTCCTCTCCCAGCTATTATGCTGCTACGTGGTGAAAGCCATTGATCTTGGGCTCATTTTCCTCTCCCTTTGCAACATGGGGGCTTCTAGTGGCAAGGGGGTAAGCAGGTCAGATGAATTGCCACAAAGCATGGGAAGGCATAAGGAGTTGATGGGGAAATGTGGAGTCTGGCACGGTAAACCGTGAAGGCTCTAAGCGAACAATGACAGCTCCCTGCTTTTTCTTTTGAAGGGTGAAATGCTCAGGAATAAACGTTCAAATAAGAGCTTTTCTCCCCCTCACAGCATAAATTAGCAGAAAGAAATGTGTTTTTGCTGGTCTTTGAGATGTATGTGTTATAGCTCTGTGTATTTTTTTCCCCTACAGGGCTGACAGGAGTGTGGCTGATTTGTCGGTAACAAAAACATTGGCCAGGATCCAAAACATTTCAGATGGCATCTTTTAGTAAAACCATGTGGGTAAGGTAGCAGTCTTTTTGCATTTATTCCACATCAGAGTTCAATCATTGCTTTGTTCATGATGACTGATGGCACAATGAGGGATGGGAAGATGAGACATTGATTCATGGTTGATGGCATCTGACTGGGCACTCCTAGTTTCAAATCCCCACTGAGCTGCAATGCCCATGGAGTGAGCCTGAATTAGTCATGATCTGTCTAACCTACCTCTTGGGCTGTTGTTAAGGGAAGAAAAGGGCAGGGGAGCCATGCTGCCTTTCTTAAGTTCTTTTGACGTAGGCTTGTATAAAAAGGCAGTAAATACATAAGTGGGATGTGTAAGATCCTAGTAAATGGCATGAGTAAGACCTCAGAACGTCTACTAGAAGGGCCAAGAAAGACCCCCTGTCTATGTCTGTGGAGAGCTAGTTCAGGGGTGCTGAACCAAACTGAAGTGAGGCCCTGAATTACCTCCCCCTACTAGCCCTTCTGTGGGCCAGATAACATCAGTGGGTATGGCCCCGCCCACTGACATCATCACTCTGCCCCTGCCCATTTTGCCTTTCTCCATGCTGAGAGAGGCACCATGTTCTATGCCTCTCTCAGTGGCCTCTCTACACTTTCTCTTAGATAAAGGACTCAGCCAGGACTGGGAGGAGCAGCCCCTGGCTTCATGCTGCATGTTAGGCATGCACCACCTGCATGTCTGATCACCTATTATCTCCAATCTCAGATCAGAGATAACAGTGGGGATTCCTCCTGGAGAAATTCCTTCATGTCAAACTTCCACAAGCCATATTAGACCTTTGGGCCAGAGGGTCCACATCCCTGAGCTAGATGAACCAATGGTCTCACTCAGAATAAGGCAACTTCATACCGTAGCAGTAATCCAGTCTTGAAGTTACTAGCACCTGTACCACTGTGGCCAAGCTACCCTGTCAAGCAGAGGCCATAGCTGATGAACCAGCCAAAGCTGGTAGAAGACACTCCAAGCTGCCATGGCCACTGGACCCTCCAGCAACAGTGTGGTGTATCCCCGGACTACGAACCTGATCTTTCAGAGGCAGTCCAACCTCATCCAGAACAGGCAATGAGCCTATCTCCTGGACCCGGAACCACTCACCCACAGGACTTTCATCTTGCCAGGTTTCAGTTTTGGTTTATTGGCCCTCATCCAGCCTATTACTGAGTCTAGGCACTGATCCAGGACTTGCACAGCCTCACCTGGTTCAGAATGTCACAGGGAGATACAGCTGTGTGTCATCAGCGAACTGATGGTACTTGACTCCAAATTCCCTAGTGACCATTCCCAGCAGCTTCATATAGATGTTGAACAATGTTGGTGACAAGATGGAACCCTGAGGAATCCCATGGCTCAACTGCCAAGGGTCCAAGGAATGGTCACCCAATGTTACTGTCTGAAATTGGCCCTGCAGGTAAGACTGGAACCACTGTAATACAGTGCCTCCAATGCCCATCCTGCAGAGTCAATCCAGGAGGATACCATGGTTGATGGTATCAAAAGCCTATGAGAGATTGAGCAGAATTAACAGGGTTGCACCTCCCCGTCCCTCTTCCTCTCTCATTAAAAATGTTGGAAGTGTTCCAAGGTGTGCTAGACTCCATGGCCACCATGGTTTGGGGAAACTGCCAAAATCGAGCTTGCTGAAACCATGGCAGCACTCAAAGACACAACACCATTTATAGAACATACTTCCACCAGAATCCTATCCTCCGGTGACAGAAGATGCTGAACACAGCCCACCAATCAATCACCTTTTGGCTTGTGCCCTGCCAGATGCCTGACCGCCCTTCAATTTATTAATTCCCTATTAAGTAGCAAACACAGGAGATTTTATCAAACTCCTGGTCAACTGCCATACTGCATTCAGTATGAGGAGTCACAAGCTGATGTGTAAGGATTGCTGACCTAACCACATCTTGAAGGTTTTTCCCGGTGGATGTGACAGAAGAACACATATGCAAGATTCCTGCAGTCATGAAATTCTCTTCCGTGTTGGAGAATCACCATATCCTTAAGTCTAAAATTATCTTGGAAATTTTCATTTGATCTGGGCTGGATTTTGGGAGTAACTAAACTCATCTTGGGTAGATGAAAAGTTGATATCTGGAGACTGCATGACTCTCAGTTGAACATGTGAACAATCTCCAATGGAAGATGTGCTTGCAGGTAATGTGAGATGATAAGAAAGCTCCATCTGTGGTGTTTAATTTGCAATGGCTACTCCAACCCATGAGCCTTTGAAGCCTCCCTATGTCACTAGGTGCCCCTATCCCACCTGGTCCAGCAGTGGCAGTTGCAGTCTTATCTCCCTCCCTAGCACCCGGCAAGAGACTCATGCTCTATCCCTGCTGCATGTTCCAGGGACCCCAAGGTGCTTCAGACATTTATGTGGATAGCAAGAACACAAAGGGCATGTAGTTTCCAGGGTGCCTTAGTTCCATGCAAATGATTGGGTACCTTAGGAAAATTACATTACCTAGGGTCCCTGGCACTTGGGATGCTGTTTTAGCAGTGTTCCAGCAGGCACCAAGAAAATAAGGAAGAGCTATTTGTAAAAGCCATGGTTGTTGCTGGTACCACTGCTGCCAGGCCAAGTAAGTGAGAAGGTGGAAGAGAGGAGGTTCTTCTCTAGCAGGAGAACTGGAAGGGCTGTAATGCTCATGCTGGAATGAAAATCAGTATCATAAGTTGCCAGCATTTGTATTCCGAATCAGGATATTATGAATCTGGGCGACATCCCTAAGGATGGCCAATAGCAATTCTATTTGTGAATAGTTGTAAAAAGCCATAAAATAGATTGGATTCTGAGGGCCTCTGTTGCTCTCCAGATCTTGGTAAGCATCCCTTCTCCACAACCAACCTCACCTCCAAAATGAGATATTGCTCCCAACAGGGAGGGAGTCCCTTTCTTACTCGCCCAATTTCTCTCTTTACTGGTGAAGATATACAAGGGCTTCCATTTATCTCAGCAACCAGACTGTGTCATAGCAAATGTAAAGGCGGCATTATATCCAGCAGGTGACATTCTGATATTGTCTGCTTCTGAAGAACCCTGAATGATTTCAATGTTATCATGATATACAGAACCCTGAGGAGGAACATTGTCTGCTGTGGTATAATGCATTTAAAATAGATGTTTTATAGAGCTGGCTGAATTATTCATTTCCAATAAATTATTGGGCAGATTTAGACCTTTCCATTCTGTTTGTGAATTGCTCATGAATTAGTCTCAAACCTCCTGGAGTAGCTGCAGTGTTGATTGGTACTTATGAAAATTAGATTTCACCTGTGGATCTGTTTTAAGAATGGTTGCTGCTTTGTTACCTGTGGGCATTTTAAATGGCACCAAGACTGAATTATTTCATTTCTCCTTTCCCTCTTCACTTTGGATGAGTGAAAGTCTAGGAATAATGACAACAACAAAATACTTTTGAGAGATAAATCATCATGGGGCATGTCTGCAAAACAACATGTGCTGCTTCATAAGTAACAAAACAAACTGGCTTTCTAACTGTGTTCCAGGGAACCCTGGAGTTCCTTTAAAACTGAGCAGGAAGGGATTCCCCCAAAAGATGTTTAGTCATGGCAGACAAACTTCCCTGAAACTTGGGGAACCTCAAGTCCCAATCCAGCCCTGCAGGGTTCCTCTGATGGCCATGCCCCTTGCCCTGGCCTCACCTCCTTCACCTCAACTGCTCATTGTTGATGGTTTCCTGGCTTTTGTGCAGTTTTCTCCCCCATTCTAAAAGGTCGAAATGCCTCTCCTAAGGCTTAGATACTGGCAGTGAGAGCTTCAATCTACAATATGTTGGTGTTGTTTTTATATCTTTAGCTCCACCCTTTTTGCCTTCAGCCTTGCCCACCACTAGAAAGTGGCCCCCGAGAGCTCCATGAAATCGAATTCCGCCCACAGGCTGAAAATGGTTCCTCGCCTGTGTTTGAAAGATAGCTTGCTCACCATTGCCGATCTTCTCCTCCAATGTGGGAGTAACTGGGGTATGTTTTAGGGCATACTCTCAGTTTACATTAGGGCTTGGCATAAAAAAATAAAATAAAATAAATCTCCAGATTTTTGGGACCTAAGTTTTGCAGACATGCCCCATGATGATTTATCCCCCTAAAATCTTTTGTTGTTGTCATTATTTCTAGACTTTCACACAGGTAACAAAGCAGCAACCATTCTTAAAACAGACCCATAGGTGAAATCTAATTTTCATAAGTACCAATCAACACTACAGCTACTCCAGGAGGTTTGAGACTAATTCATGAACTGGTAAATTGTAGGGGATGGGTGGGAATTTGTCTTTTTCAGAAGGATGGGCATATATTTTGAAGGTGGGGGCATGAAACTCACCAGTGCTCTGACTGGCTCCTTGCTGCTGGGGAGTCATGACGTAGCATCATTCTGAGGGGCTTTCCAGTAAAGGAAAAAATGTCAGCCAGCAGCTGCAAGGAACCAGGAAGAGCATTGGTGGGTTTTGCACCCTAGCCCGTGAAATTCACTCCAGCTTTGCCTGATGATCCTCTCCTTCAAATTCAGGTCCAGTTACTCAGTTTTGAGTATTTTCAGACCAGGGTTGGTTCACACAGGACAATGACGAAGTCCAGCAAGCATTGTCCAGGACTGTTGTACATCTCCTTTACTTCATGTGAATGGAAGGTTTGGCTTCAGAATTGTGAACATGTGAACTGGCTGAACACCCTTCTGGCCTCAGTAGGATTACACTGTGCTTTGGGATCAAGGGGAGGAGAAAGATGGAGGAAGGAGAAGAGCTGGACATATAGGAAAAGACATAATGATCAACTGAGGGTTCTGGGGAGGTCTTGATGGTTTAACATTTTATGTTCACTGCTTTGATACCTCTGTGGAAAGCAGTATATAAATCTGAGTAATTAATACAAAAAGTACATTTTGAAAACCATTATACTATCGATATGTCAACAGTCAATATTGCAAACAACACTGGGAAATACAGATCCAAAGAGCTTCTTATGCATCCACAATTTATTTAGGAGTAGGCAACATATTTTATTTATTTATTTCATTTCTATACTGCCCAATAGCCAAAGCTCTCTGCGTGGTTCACAAAAATTAAATCCAAACAACACACAATAAAACAATTTACCACAATATAACAATACAATCACAATAAAACCTAGCAGCAGTGCAGGAATTTAAAATAAAGATGTAAAACAACAAAGCTAAAAGTCTAGAAAGCTAAAATGCTAAAATGCCTGGGAAAATAAAAAGGTCTTCGCTGAAAGGAATACAATGTAGGTGCCAGGCGAACCTCACTAGGGAGCTCATTCCACAGCCGGGGTGCCACAGCAGAAGAAGCCCTCCTCCTAGTAACCATTGGCCTCACTTCCTTTGGCAGGGGCTCATGGAGAAGGGCTGCTGAGCTGAGGATGATCTTACAGTCTGGGCAGGGACATATGGGAGGAGGTGATCCTTCAGATAACCTGGCCCCAAGCTGTTAAGGGCTTTAAATGTTAATACCAGCACTTTGAATCGGGCCCGGAAATGGACTGGCAGTGTGTGCAGCCGAAAAAGTACTGGCGTAATATGAGCTCGCTGGCCAGTCCCTGTTAACAATCTTGCTGCCCTATTTTGGACCAGCTGACCGTACAGTATTTCCGGACCGTATTCAAAGTAGGGATGTCAGAGAATTTCGCCACGAATCTCGGGGAGGCCGAATGCCAGCGCATTCGGCCCCCCGAAATCGGTGGGAAAATGGTCTGCCCCCCCACCCCCCTGGGACGGGACTTACCTTGTGCAAATGTCCCTGGCGGTGGCGGCGGCTCCGGCGGCAGTTTGGCGGCGGTGGCCAGTCTTCCAACCAGCTGCTGCCACTGCCATTTCCAGTAAAAAAAAAACAACCAAAAAAAAGTGATAGGCTACGTAAACATTTATGTAGCCTATCATGGCTAGATTTTAAAAAAATACCGTGATAGGCTATGTAAATGTTTACGTAGCCTATCACGGCTGAGTAAAACCAAACCAAACCAAACCGCACATACGCAAATGGCGGCGCCCATGGGCGCCGCCATTTGCGTTCCTTATTTTGACATGTGTAGTCTACGTAAAGATTTATGTAGACTATGGCGAAAATAAGGGGAACACAAATACCGTAGCGTCTACGCTATTTGCGTTCCCCTTATTTTCACTGTAGTCTACGTAAATGTAAATAAGGAACACAAATGGCGGCGCCCATGGGTGCCGCCATTTGCATACGCACGGTTTTTTTTTTTTACTCAGCCGTGATAGGCTACATAAACATTTACGTAGCCTATCATGGCTGATTGCAGGGACGCAAATGGCGGCGGCTATGGCCGCCGCCATTTGCGTTCCCGGCCAGCCAGGATTCGCAGTGGGAGGGACGAGAAGCCTCTCCCCCGGCCAGAATTTCGGGGGGAGGGATGGAGTGCCTCCCCACCACCGCGAATCAAATTTCGGGCAAGGTAAGGGACTTTCGTACATCCCTAATTCAAAGGCAGCCCCACATATAATGCATTGCAGTAATCCAGATGAAAAGTTATCAGATCACTGTAGCTAGGCTATCTCTGTCCAGATAAGGGCGTAGTTGGTATACCAGCCTAAGCTGATAAAAAGTGCTCCGTGCCACTGAGTTCACCTGTGCCTCAAGTGACAGTTCTGGATCCAAGAGCACCCCCAAACTACGAACCTGATCCTTTAGCAACCCCCTCCAGAACAGGTTGAATATCACCTAGCCGGGCAGATGAACCACCCACTAACAGTACCTCCGTCTTGTCTGGATTGAGTTTCAGTTTATTGGCTCTCATCCAGTCCATTACCGTGCCCAGGCACTGATTCAGAACAGCCACTGCCTCACCTGGTTTTGATGAGAAAGAGAGGTAGAGCTGGGTGTCATCCGCATATTGATGGCACCTCAGCCTACACCTCCGGATAACCTCCCCCAGCGGTTTCATGTAGATGTTAAACAGCATGAGGGATAAAATAGAGCCCTGTGGAACCCCAAGGCACAATTGCTATGGCACAGAGCAATAATCCCCCAGCACCACCTTCTGGAATCGGCCATCCAAGTAGGAGCGGAACCACTGTAGTGCAGTGCCTCCAACTCCCAACCCAGACAACCTATCCAGAAGGATACCATGGTCGATGGTATCGAAAGCCGCTGAGAGGTCCAGGAGAATCAACAGGGTCGCACTCCCCCTGTCCCACTCCCATAGTGCCCCGGAACCTTTGTGACTAGCCGCATCTCAAATGGCAGCTATTTTGTTGCAGTGTCCATAGCAATTTCACATTGCCAAATATGCCCAGGGCCCCAAAAAGTTGTCTACCCCTGATTTATTTGGTGCATATGCCAGGGACCTCCCTTACCTTTCCAACTGCAGCTTGCTGCACTCCTGAATCTTTCCCCATTTCAGGGTCAGGGGAGGGTTATCCCCTTATATTTCAGCTAGTTTTAATTAGGCTGCATTGGAAGGGAGCAGTGGAGGGCTCAGAGGCTCTATTCTACATGCAAAATTCCTTGCTTGGCACTTTGGGTTCTAGCCAGAATCACTTACAGTGCAATCCGCTGCGTATTTATTCAGATGTAAGTCCCATTGAATTGGATTACTACCAATGAAATGTGCATAAGACTGCAGCCTTAAAAAGAAAAAGAAAAAAGCTGTTCCTCTAGCCCAGGAATAATACATGGTCCACACCCTTAATTGATGAGGAAAAGGCTGGATGTGCCTGATCTCATCTGATCTCGGAAGCTAAGCAGGCTCAGCCCTGGTTAGTACTTGGATGGGAGACCGCCTGGGAATCAGGCTTCCTGCATTGAGCAGGGGGCTGGAGTTGATGGTCTTGTAGGCCCCTTCCAACCCTATGATTCCATGACATCAAGCAAAGGCTGGATGTGCCCGATCTTGTCTGATCTCGGAAGCTTAGCAGGGTCAGCCCTGGTTAGTATTGGATGGGAGGCTGCCTGGGAATCAGGCTTCCTGCACTGAGCAGGGGGTTGGACTCGATGGTCTTGCAGGCCCCTTCCAACCCTATGATTCTGTGATTCTATGAACTGGGCCAAAGCAGTCCTTTCACAAATGCCGAATGCAGTCTTCCCTTAAAGGTCTCACTAGTGCACTGATTCCATGATTCAATCGCTCTTTTTAAAAAATGTTTGCACACTGTTATTTGTGAAACAGAGACAAATGAACCAGATTTACATGGTGCTCTGGTGAATAAAAAATGTACAATGTTTTCTGAGAATGAGTGCAAGAACCCCATTAGATGGGTTAACTGATTTTGAATTAACATTGACATTCATTTTCATAGTAATAAAAGAGGAGTTTGACTGAGGAATCCTACGCTCACACTAGAATTCGAGATATACTGACATTACTCCATCTAGAATGGCCATCCCATCCAGTGCATGTTCAGCCCAGGAGAGAGGAGGAAAAACATACAACAGGAAAATATAAAAACAGAGGAAAATGGCAGACATGCCCCTAATGTTCCTGGGAAAGCTACCTGTCACCACCAGTTGGAGACTATGCCGCCACACTGACACCCACATGCAACCCCCACACAAAGACAGCCAATGAACTCATGATGATGGGAACATGCCCCAGCACACACCTCTGCATCACTGCACAAAGCCCTCTAATCCTTGTTTGAAAGTTTTCCTCACTCTTACTGACATTCCTCCCACTCTCCCATTCCATGTCAGAAATAGTGCCCCTAAAGGGACACCAGAGTAGTCATCCATGAATGAGAAGAAGAGGAGCCAAACACAAAAAAGAACACAAGACAACCGTGAGATGAGTAGTGATGTTGGAGAATTCCACCACAGACTCCAGTGAGGCCGGATTCTTTAGAATCTGCCCCCCCCCGGAGTCCATGGTGGAACGGCCTCCCCCCGCCACCAACCCCCAAATCCCCCCGGACCTACCTGGCGGTGGATGTGGCGGTGGCGGCTCTGGCTCATCTTCCGGCCGCTGCGGCTACAAATGGCGGCCTTCATATCGGCCGCCATTTGCATCCCTGCCTTTTGCCATGATAGGCTATGTAAATACTTACATAGCCTATCACAGCCTAGTGCAAGGACGTAAATGGCAGCCGCTACGACAGCAGCCATTTGCGGCCGCAGCAGCCCAGCAGTGGCCGGAAGTCCAGCCAGCCCAGGCCAGCAGCTCTGCAGCCTTGCCGTGGAGCGGAGCTGGCTGGGGAGGATTCTGAGGGGAGGGATGGATCGCCTCCCCCCCACCATGGATACCCCAGACCGGGACAAGGTAAGGGATTTGTACATCCCTAGAGATGAGTTTCTTACCCCAAGTCCTCTGTATCATATGTTTAATTGACAATTGACAGGTGATGGTGGTGAGGGTGAGGGTGAGGAGAGACTTAACCCTCCCCTCACAGTGTGCAATTCCCAATGTGAATTGTGCTTACATGACAGTAAAAAGTAAGACAAGCCTCAGCTACATGGTACATGATTAGCATAATGCGTAGAAGTGTTAGCCCTTACTCAGAAGTGTTCTGTGTCTTCAAATTCCCTTTGTTTTCATTGTGAATTGAGATCATGCAACCTCTTGCAGGCTTTGGCTTCTAAATTTGCAAATTGTCAGCTTTAATATCACTTTGACCTTTTTAATATTCTGTGTTTAGACGGTTTTTCATTCTACAGGATTTTATAAACTGAAGAAGATGCTACAAAATACAAGATGCCCATGTGTCTGTTTGTATTTGGAACTACGGGTGGGTGGGGGGAACCTGAAGAGGTATTAGAACATGGTTTAGTCATTTGGCAGGCGATAATTGTTACAGCAGTCCAAATGTAATCATCTCTAATTATATCATCTTCATATTGTTAGTTAAGCTGTTCCTTACCCTGATTCTGTTGCTGCGGACTTCTAAGCAAGTGTGCTTATGTTTGTAACTGGGCAACCAGATTCTCTTCAACAGTTTAGCTGAGCTGACATGACATAAGGAGCAGTTTGCTTTTCACCATGGCAATTAAAACAGCACCTAATATTTGTCATGTGGGGCAAAGATAGCTCCCTCGCTCTACCTAAACTTCCCATCTCAATATTGATTTTGAACATTTTTTAACCTGCTGTATAAGAACACAAGAGCCATGCTGGATCAGACCAAGGGTCCATCTAGTCCATCATTCTGCTTCCACAGTGGCCAACCAGGTGCCCATGGGTAACTCACAAGCTGGACATGAGCGCAATAGCACCCTTCCATTTGTGCGCCCCAGCAACTGGTATACAAAGGCACACTGCCTCCGATACTGGAGGTAATAGGTAGCCATCAGAAGCCATTGATAGCCTTATTCTCCATGAATTTGTCTAATCCCCTTTTAGTGAATTCACTAGTGGTAGTGAATTCCATAGTTCTGTCCTCCCAACAACCCCATGAAGTAGGTCAGGCTGAAAGTGAAACATAATGACTGGCTCAAGGTCATCCACTCAGTTTTGTGGCTGAACAATGATTTGGACCCAGATCTACCCCACTCTACACTTAGTACCCTAGACACTACATCATACGGGCTTACTGCAACTCCCATTACTCAGGGGAGGCTGGCAGATCCAATTTCGGTGAGGCTGTGAATCCATTCTGGGATTTAGTTACAACCAGCCAAAAGTTTAAAGAAGTTATCCAAGGTGCTAGACCTTATCCCCCAAATGGGTCCAGCACCTTGGTAGCTCCTTTAGACTTCTGGCTGGTTGTAACTAAAACCAAGAATGGAGAGACACCATCCAGCTGTGAGTAGGGATGGCAGAGAATTCCACCACGGATCTTGGTGAGGCCGAATGCCAGTGCATTCAGCCCCCCAAAATCTGTGGTGGAATGGCCTGCCCCCCGCCCCCCCAGATCCCCCCCAGGACGAGACTTACCTGGGGTGGATCTTCCGGGCGGCGGCGGCTCCGGTGGCTGGTCTTCCGACTGGCTGCCACCGCCATTTGCAGTCTGGAGGTGTTTTTTTTTTTTTTACAAGATGTGATAGGCTACATAAAGACTATCACGTCTGGCTTAAAAAACACACACGTGCGTACGCAAATGGCGGCGGCTACAGCCGCTGCCATTTGCATTCCTTATTTTGGCCTGACTTAGTCTACGTAAATATTTATGTAGACTAAGATGGCGAAAATAAGGGGAATGCAAATAGCATAGCGGATGCTATTTGCATTCCCCCTTATTTTCATAAATACGTAAAATATTTACATAGACTAAGAGGGCCAAAAATAAGGAACGCAAATGGCGGTGGCCGTAGCATGTTGTTTTTTTTTAAAAGCCAGATGTGATAGGCTACGTAAGCCTTTACATAGCCTATCACAGCTGACTACAGGGACGGAAATGGCGGCGGCTATGGCCGCCGCCATTTGCGTCCCTGCTAGCCGGCGGCCGGATGACTGGCTGCTGGCGCAGCTGGCCGGCGGCTCCATGGAATCCCCGCGGAGCGGAGCTGGCCAGCCAGGATTCCGGGGGGAGGGACGGAGTGCCTCCCCCCCCCCAGCGGAACCCGGCGGAGCCAGGTAAGGGCACTTTCATACATCCCTAGCTGTGAGCCCTGCAGGACCTGGACCCTGTTTCTCTGCCTGGCTCTTTCCACATGGCCCCTACCTGACTCCAGCTAGAAAGGCTGCCTGCTGCTTGAGGTACCAGAGACCACCTAGCTGTGAGTGCTTCAGGATCTGGACCCTGTTCCTCTGCCTGGCTTTCTGGTGGCCCGAATATGTGCCTGGGATGGAGGATATTGGGCCAATTGGGGGGACCTTGGGGGGGCAATCAGTGTAGTTACAAGTAGAGGGAGATATGGTGTTGTGAGGAAGACTTGCCAGGTAAGGGGAACATGGCCCAGACAGTTAATGGCCATTCTGTGTTCAGTTCTGGTCCTGCACCCGCAGGTTTGATGGTTGCCCTATCAGCCTGCCTTCTGGTCTATGGATGCTGCTTTTAAATGCCAGATTGGTTTAGAATAAGGCCCCCCTTATCTATGACTTAATAGTGGATGAGGCGGCTGATCTGGCATGTATAACTGAGACCTGGGTGGGTGAGCAGGGAGGAGTCAGTCTCTCCCAGTTATGCCTACCAGGGTATTTGGTCCAGCATCAGGGAAGGCTTGAAGGCCAGGGAGGGGGTGTTGCTGTGGTCTATAGGAATTCCATCTCTCTCTGCAGGTTCCCTGCCCATGTGACTACTGGTCTGGAGTGTTTGCACCTTGTGTTGGGTCAGCAGGACAGATTAGGGATTCTGTTGGTTTACTGCCCACCTCAACTGCCTAGGTGAGCTGATGGAGGTGGTCTCGGGTGTGCTGCTGAGATCCCTCCAACTGTTGGTTCTGGGGTCGTCAACATTCGTGCTGAGGGCACGTTGTCTGGGGTGGCTCAGGATTTCATGCTTTCCATGACAGCCATGGGACTGTCCCAATATGTCATTGGCCCAACACATGTAGAGGGCCATACTCTAGACCTGGTTTTCTCTACTGGACATGGAAATGATGATCTGAAGGTTGGGGACTTTGTATCAGTCCCTTTGTCATGGTCAACCTTGAACCGAATTCACATGGGTCATGGTAGATGTGCAGATGCCCTTTATAAATGGGGCAAAACAACATCATCAAATTGTGATTGTGGGGCTGAAAAACAAACTATCCAACATATAGTGACAAAGTGTCAAAACCAAGCCTGCAATGGAGACTTTGCTGTGACAACTGAAGTAAAAAAACTATATCTGTAACCTAGACATACGTTCGTAATATTCCTGTCTATATTTATATTTTACATTTCATATTTATTATGCTCTATGTTTTTATTGTAATGTGATGTAAATGTGCCATATGATAGATAAATAAATAAATAAATAATGTCATGGTCAGATCACTGCCTGATGAGGTTTAGACTTACAGCAGCTTTTCCCCTCTGCAAAGATGGGGGACCTATTAAGATGGTCTGCTCCCAGAGGCTAATGGATCCAGATAATTTCCAGAGAGCTCCGGGAGGGGGGGTCCAGCTGGTATGGAGGGCACTCCTGTTGAAGCCCTGGTTGATCTGTGGAATGCAGAAATGACCTGGGCAGTTGACGCAATCACTTCTGAGTCCCCTTTCCAGAGTAGAGCTCATACGGCTCTGTGGTATATTCCAGAGCTGAGAGTGATGAAACAAAAATAGGAGACAGCTTGAGTGCAGGTGGAGAAAAACTCCTCCTAGTGGATGCAATCGAACCCTGGTACATACCTATGGCCAGGTACATTCAAAGGCAGTGAGAGTGGCAAGGAAAAAATATTTTACTGCCTCTATTCAGTCATCCATATGCTGCTGTCCACCAGAGCTTTTTAGAGTTGTCCAGGGCCTTTCACATTCTGGCCCTAAGGACACTATGGAACCATCTGAGGCCTGCTGTAATGCACTGACCAGGCACTTCCAGAATAAAATCTCTTGCATCTGCCAGGACTTAGACTCCAGTATTACTGCAGATGAATCTGGTATGGTATCCAGAGCACAGTCCTGTCCAGTTTTCTTGGATGAGTTTCAGTTGGTACAGTTCGAGGATGTGGACAGGATGCCTGGACAGGTTCATGCAACCACTTCCATATTGGATCTAGGGATGGCGGAGAATTTCTCCCCGAAACTTCGGGGGGCCGAGCGCCAACGTGTTCGGCCCCCTGAACAAGTTTCGGGGAGAAATCCTCCGAACCCCCCTGCCCCCCGCACCCCCCCTGCGACGGGACTTACCTTCGCCGAATGTCGCTCCCGGCGGCGGGTCCGGCCGGCGGTTCGGTGGGTATTCGAGCGGGGTGGGAGTGGCAGCTGGTCTTTCGACCGGCTGCCACCGCCGCCATTGCAATAAAAGAAAAAAAATGCCCCCTGATAGGCTACGTGACGATTAACGTAGCCTATCATGGCTAGATTTGCAAAGTCAGCCGTGATAGGCTACGTCAATCGTCACGTAGTCTATCACGGGTGACTTAAAAAAGAAAAGAAAAAAAAGTGCATACGGATAATGGTGGCCCCCATAGGGAGCCGCCATTCCTGTTCCTTATTTGGTCGCCGTAGTCTACGTAAAGATTTACGTAGACTACAGCGACCAAATAAGGAACGTGAATGGCGGCTCCCTATGGGGGCCGCCATTAGCGTACGCGCTTTTTTTTTTTTTTAAGTCACCCGTGATAGGCTACGTGATGATTGACGTAGCCTATCACGGCTGACTTTGCAGATCTAGCCATGATAGGCTACGTTAATCGTCACGTAGCCTATCAGGGGGCATTTTTTTTTTTAAAAAAACTTTCGCGTTCGCGGCCGGGCGAGGCGGGGAGCCTCCTCCCCGGCCTGAATTTTGGCCGGGGCGAGGTGGGAAGCCTCCCCACCGGCCTGAATTTCGGCCAGGGCGAGGCGGGAAGCCTCCCCCCCAGCCTGAACTTTGCGGGGGGAGCAGCGAAGCGCCTCCCCCCCACCGCGAACATCCTTCGAGAACAGGTAAGGGACTTTCGTTCACCCCTAATTTGATCCTTGCCCTTCTTGGCTAATAAAAACTAGCAGGGAGGGAACAACTGGCTGGGCTAGGGATTAATGCCTCCTTGCAAGTGGGAGTGGTCCTGGGCTGCCTGAAAGAGGCGGTGGTGAGACCACTCCTGAAGAAATCCTCCCTAGACCTAGAAAACCTTAATAATTATAGGCCAGTTGCAAATGTTCCATTCCTGGGCAAGGTCCTTGAGTGAGTGGTTGCCAACCAGCTCTAGGTACTCTTGGATGAGACTGATTATCTGGATCCATTTCAATTGGGGTTCAGGCCAGATTTTGGCCCAGAAATAGCCTTGGTTGGCCTGTATGATGACCTATGTTGGCAGAAAGACAGGGGGAATGTGACCCTGTTGATTCTCCTTGATCTCTCGGCAGCTTTCGATACCATCAACCATGGTATCCTTCTAGGATGGCTGTCTGAGCTGGGAGTGGGAGGCACTGTATTGCAGTGGTTTCTCTCCTACTTGGAGGGTTGGCTCCAGAAGGTGGTACTTGGGGAACACTGCTCAAACCCCTGGATTCTCCAATATGGTGCTCCACAGGGGTCAGTTTTGTCCCCCATGCTGTTCAACAGCTACATGGAACTGCTGATTGCAGTCATCCGGAGTTTTGGAGTGCATTGTCACTGGTATGCTGATGGCATGCAGCTTGATTTCTCCTTTTCCTCTTCTAGGTGAGGTTGTGGATGTGCTAAATCAGTGCCTGGCTATGACAATGGACTGGATGAGGGCTAATAAACTGAAACTCAGTCCAGACAAGACTGAGATGCTGTTGGTGGGTGGCCCTTCTGACCGGATGGAGGGTGCTCAACCTGTTCTCGATGGGGTTGCACTCCCCCTGGAGGACCAGGTTCATAGCTTGGGGGTTCCCCTTGAGCCATCTTTGTCACTTGAGGCTCAGGTGGCCCCTGTGGCACAGAGTGCCTTCTACCAACTTTGGTTGGTGGCCCAGCTACAGCCCTATCTGGACAGGGATAACTAGGGATGGGCAGATCACTTACCCCATTCCGGTTGGGGGGGTCTGCAGGGGTGGGGAAGCGATCCATCCCTCCCCCCAGAATCCGTCCGGGCTGGCTCCGCTCTGTGGTGATCCTGTGGAGCCAGCCGCTGGCTCCGCAACGCTGGCAATACGACCGGCTGCCATTGCTGTGTTGTATCACTGTGCTGAGTCTGGATGCAAATGGCATCCACTACACCACTTGTGTCCCTGTTTTCACGTGATAGGCTATGCAAATTATATTTATGTAGATATTTATGTAGCCTATCTTGTGAAAAAACAGGGATGCAAATGGCGTAGTGGGCACCATCTGGGGCCGTACAGCTGTTAGATTAACCTAAATGCAGCCGTAAATGGCTGCATTTAGGCTAATCTAACAGCTTTACAGCTGCAAATGGTGCCCACTATGCCATTTGTGTTCAGACTGAGCACAGCGATACAGCACGGCAATGGTGGCCGGCTGTATCACCAGCGATGTGGAGCTGGTGGCTGGCTCCGCAGGATCACCGCACGGAGGAGCTCACCGGGACGGATTCCGGAGGGGAGCAGAGGTGAATGTTCCATTCCGCCATGGACCCCAATGTGGCCGGATTCTTGTAATCTGGCCTCATTGGGGTCTGTGGTGGAATTCTCCAACATCCCTAGGGATAATCTGGCTTCAGCTGTCTATGCTCTGGTAACCTCCAAGTTAGATTACTGCAACACACTCTATGTGGGGCTGCCTTTGAAGACAGTTCAGAAGCTGCAGCTCATGCAAAATGCAGTGGTCAGATTGCTAACAGGGATCAGAAGGTCTGAACGTATAAGCCTGACCCTGGGCTGCTTGCACTGGCTGCCTTTATGCTTCCGAGATCAATTCAAGGTGCTGGTTTTAACCTATAAAGCCCTACATGGCTTGGGACTGCAATACCTGATGGCACAGCTCTCCTGAAATGGTTAACCCATACACTACATTCAGCATCTAAGGTCCTCTTCCTAGTGCCTCCTCCAAGGGAAGCTTGGAAGGCAGTAATGAGAGAGATGGCCTTTTCAGTGGTGGTCCCCCCATCTGTTGAACAAGTTGTCTGATGACGTTCACCTGGCACCAACATTATAATCTTTTTGGCACCAGATTAAGACCTATCTCTTTTCCCAGGCATTTGGCAGCACAGGTTGAGTTTTAATCATTCCTGGATGTGTCTTTAGTTATGACTGATAGTTCAATGTTGTTGTTAGTTATATGTTGTTTGTGTATATTGTCTGTGTGATATTATGTGCTTTTTTTGTAAATGGCTTTTAAACTTTTTTTAATTGTATTTGATGTTTTAACTTCTGCAAACCACCCAGAGAGCTTCAGTTATGGGGTGGTACAGAAATGCAATGAATAAGTAAGTAAGTAAGTAAATAAATAAATAAATCTCTGCCCCACTGAAATTAGATCCACCAGCCTTCCCTGCCATTACTGTTTATTTATTTACAATATTTATATACCACTCCACATTAAAGCAGCAGTTTATTAAGTTCAAAATCTGTTTCTTTTAAAATGTCTCAATTGTTTTAATACGGTGTTTTATTCTTTTATCTTGGACTGGTGAACAAGATAAAAGAATAAAACACCATATTAAAACAATTGAGACATTTTAAAAGAAACAGATTTTGAACTTAGTAAACTGCTGCTGGTCACTCAAGGAAGGCCTCTCAAAATAACAGGAGTCGCCAAAAGCAGCACAACCTTGGTGCCTGTCTGACCTCCTCCAAAGGCAGGGAGTTCCACAGGAAGGGGGCCACTACACTGAAGGCTCTTTTCCTGGTGAATTCCAGACAGTCCATGTGGAACCACCAGGGACATACCCTCTGATGACCTCAGTGACCAGGCAGGTTGGGAAAGGAGAAGGCACTCTCTCAGGTATCCTGGTCCCAAGTTGTTTAGGGCTTTGTACACTAGTACGAATACCTTAAATCTGGCCCGGTAGCGAATAGGCAGCCTATTCTGTTGAGCCACTGAACACCCCTGAAGCTGACCCTTCCAGATCCATATCCTCCTCAAAGCAGTTCATCCTGGAAGCATTTCTCTGCTTCATAGCTTGTTTGATATGTGAAACTCCAAACTAACTTGGTTTCATTCATGATGAAAAGAACCTTGCTTCCAGGAGATAATTCTGATATTACTATCTAGATATATCTCTATATTTAAAAGCCAGTTTGTAACATACTGTCCAGTGGAGGTTGGTGGCTCTGATTTCAGTGGAGCTGTGAATCCATTCTGGGTTTCCGTCAGAACCAGACAGAACTCTGAGGGAGCTATCCAAGGTGCTGAACCTATTTTGGTTCTGGCTGATTCTGATTGAAACCCAGAATGGATTCACAACTCCTCTGAAATCAAACTCCTCAGCCTCCAATGAATCTGTCATGCTTTAGTAAATGTTAATGGTAAAATGGTAAATGGTAAATGGTTAACCCTCTTGCGTGCTGCAACCCCCTTGAAAAATCACCTTCCTTCATGGCAATTAGCCTTTTTTAAAAGCCTCCATTGGCACCAATGGAAGCTTTTAAAAGCCTAATTGCTGTGCAAGGGTATGTGGGTCTGAGGAGAAATATAGGGATAGAGAGAATGGGACAGAGAGAGAGAGAGAGAAAGAAAGAATGAAAATGTGAAAGAGGGATGGAGAGAAAGAATAAGAGGGTTCTACCCTTAAAGGCAGCCTAATATTAAAATAAAATCAAATACAAATAAATAAATACATAAACAAACAAACAAATAAATAAATAAATAAAATGGAACAGCTGCAGATTTAGAATTATTATAGTCTAAAGTAGCTGAGCAGTGTGCCCAAGTGTCATGTTTTTCATTGTACATCTCTCAGGAAGACTTTGGCCTTCCTCACTTCAGTTAAAGCCCAGACCCAGAGGAAGACATCATGAGGTAATCCCTCCCACAGGGCTTTTTAAGATCAGGAAGTGCAGGCAGCCTGGGAGGCTGCGGAGCAATGGAGAAATGTGTAATAACACATACGCAGCACCCTTGGACGCTTCATGGTGATTAGGTGAGCTCAAAAATTAATGATAAAACACCTCAAGAATGAGGCAGAATGATGTAAGCTTCTTTCATGGGGGAAGAAAGTGTTCAGAAAACTGAAGGACAGATTTTGGCTCAGCACTAGCTTCGCCTCTCCCTGGTGCTAGACACAACACTGCCCCTTTCACATCTACATTGTGTTGGATACAGAATGGCTGCCATCCTGGTCACAGAGTTGGTGCTGTTGCCGCTCGCAGTGGCGGCACAACCCCCCCCCCAATCCCCTCATGAAAAAAAAGAAGCTGTTCTACAACCTCTGCCAATGGTGAGCCCTACCTGTGAGAAACTGTTGAGTATTTCTCCTCCCTCTGGAGAAATTCAGTGAAATTGTCCTTTCATTTTTTTAATGGCCCGTTGTTCACAGCTCTAATCTAAACAGAAATACGATACATCTCACCATGGTGAGGAAGACTGTGACCAGGTGAACTCTGTGCCTGTTCAGTCTGTTGTCCAGTTGCTAAATGTTGATAGGCAAATCCAAGGCCCCAGGACTCTCCTTTCTTGTGATTCTTTCTCTTTATGCTGGACGTGGACTGGACAGCCTTTCTAATAGAAGCCACCTTCAAATAGAGTGCTGTCCTCTGACAACCATTCAGATAGAGGACTGTCTTCTGTAAAGTAGGACATATGGCCACCCTATCTCTCCTCCAGTCACTTTCACTCAATGCATGCATTTTGTATTCAGCTGATGCCTTTTAAATTTACATTGATAATGCTGGCTTCATTTTGCGCAGTAAACATGTATCATTTCCAGTGGGTCAGAACCCCAGTGCTGCCATATTATGGGATGGACATATTCATTTACTATGTCTGACATCAGGAAGTAGTTGCTCACATATCACTAGCAATGGTACTTATTGGGATTAAGAACTGCCTCCATCTAAAAGTCACAGATTTATATATAATTCAATAATGAGACGTTCCCTCCCAACCACCCACCCAATGGAAAATCTATGTGACAAAAACTTTTAAGATTATAAGGCTGCCAGATTAATTGTGATCTGCTCATTCAATAATTTCTCTCTGCTATACTGCCAGAAGAGAAACTTGAGGATTTATGGCTTACGTAGAAAGTTTTAGTATTTATCTGAGGGGCTGAATTAGATGGGGTGGTGGTAGCTAAGAATAAAATGGAATTAACTTATAGATGGGCACCTTGATCAAGCTAAGGAGATCTGTGCCAGTTACCTGGGTTCTGCATGTGTATTACTGTCTGGATAAGGAGTTATACACATAGATCTGATGTGCGTCAGCTGTTCATTGCAATGTGCATCTAGACTACAATCCCATGCACGTTTTCTTGGGAATAAGCCTCACTGAGCTCAGAGGGACTTACATCTGAGTAAACATGATAGGATTGGGCTGCCAAGTGTGGATAGTGACCATTTATTCACTAATTAAAATATTTATATTTCAATTTTTGATCCTAAAAGAGCCCCTCCCCAGAGCAAACAACGAACATAGTTAAAAACCAATAAAAACCAATCATTAAAATAAGCAATAAAATGAAACAGTAACAAATCAATAAATAACACAGACAGCAGTAGTAATTAACTCAGAGCTGAAGTTGTTCAAGCCCCAGGAAGAGCTCTAATCAGCTGTGAACAAAAACAAAAAAGAGCAAGAAGAAATTTCACCACTAACTTGAAACTTTCTAGGTGGGTAGTTTATACGGAGCTTTTCCATATCCTAACTTCTGGTTCCCCACAGACAGTAAATTCCTTGTACTAGAACACTAGACTAGAGCCTATCGACTCTATGCTGTACATGGGCTTCATCACATGGAGCTTTTATCCTGTGATCAAGATTGCTCCTTCACGGAAATTTGCGGACTCTTTACATGATGCCGTGACCCTGCTGTGACCCTCTTGCACTAAATGCCCTTTGTTCCGTTTTTAAATAGATCGCAGATAATGAGCTATCAAATTACCCCATTGTGTTCTGCTTGAGTTCCCTCTGTGAAAAGAGGAAAAGCAACAAGAAGAGGAGCGAGAGCAATGAAAGATAACGGAAGACTCAGATATGGGGAGAAGGGGTAGGGGGAAGGACGCTCATGTTAAGGGAGTTAGTTGTGATCCTGCATTTAAAACGGAAGCAGAAAACCTCGTTTTAAATGTAGGAGTTTAGGCTGGTGTAGGAATGCCCCATGATAGCTCCACAAGGTGGAGTTCTGTAACCAAGTCCTGTAGCTTGGCCAATCTATATTATAAATAGCAAACACTTCCTGCTGTAACATTTAGGAGCACTCACTAGCACTGTACAGGTATTCACCTACACATGTAAGGGTGAAAACTGTGTAGGGAGGCAAGGACACAATGCAAGCCCTGCCCCCAATGTCCTTGGGCATGTAGGCTCCTCAAAAGACCTTTTTGGGTTGGGCAGTTGAATGTGGTAAGAAGCCTCACCTTTTGTTCAGCTGAATGACGTGAGACACTTCAGCAGGACTGGAAACACTACTTTATCAGCAGTGGTGTAGTGGTAAATTTTGAAGCGCAGGGCCCGCCCCAAATCCTTTGCTACCTGAGGCAAATGACAAGATGGCACCTTCCCCCCACTCCCCTTTCCATTTACAAAGCTGACCAGATGGGCAGTTGAACTTTCCTTCAACTCTGGTGATAGGGTAGCATCTTCCACTGCACCTGAGAGCATCTTAGGAGGTGCAGATCAGGTCCACATGTGACATACAGCACTATCCATCCCATGTCCCTCAGCATCTGTTGCCTGAGGTGGCCGCTTCACTCTGCCTCATGGTAGGGCCCTGGGCACTCATCACTTACAATTCCCAGAGCCACACCCCCAAGGAGAGCTCTAACATTCAGGCAGCTGTGATGATCCATATCAACAAACCACTTCTTGCAGTTTTCATCTCCACCAGGAGCAGGGTTTTTTATGTTTTGATTTTGGTAAAACTTAATTGCTCATTCAAGAGCAAGCTACTCCCCAAATACTTTGCACTACAACAGGGAACAATATATTGTTACTGGGAAATTTAATTTTCCCCCAGCTAATGTGATGATTGCAGAGGGAATCAAGAAATTCTGAGATTACATCATCATCCCTACAAGTAAAAAAGTGCTGTTGTTGCGTCCCTGGGAGCCCTGGCTCCACTATACTACTGCTGATCAGAGTTGCTGATTGAGTAGGGGCTTCTATGCCTGAACATGAGTAGAAACTCTTTGCTTAGCTTCCTGTGCAACCTGGGAAAGTCTTTAGAATTTGCCTAGGAATGCTGGAACTTGTGTGTGTCCCCCAATCTCCCTCCACAGTTTTAGCCAACATGTATGCAGGTGGATGTCTACAAAAGGCTACTGTGCCAAAGACATCTAGCAGAGGTAGGGAAGATTTTTTATCATAAGACCATAAGAAGATCTATTCTGGATCAGACCAAGGGTTCATCTTGTCCAGCATCCTGTTCACACAGTGGCCAGTCAGCTGTTGATGGGAAACCCACAAGGAGGACATGAGTGTAACAGCACCCTCCTGCCCATGTTCTCCAGCAACTAGTGTACACAGGCATACTGCCTCTGATACTGGAGGCAGCACAGAGCCATCAGGTCTAGTAGCCATTGATAGCCTTCTCCTCCAGGAATTCATCTAACCCTCTTTTAAAGCCATCCAAATTGGTCTTGTGATAGTGAATTTCATAGTTTGACTATGCACTGTGTGAAGAAGCCTTTCCTTTTATCCATCCTGAATCTGACACCATTCAGCTTCCTCAGATGACCCTGGGTTCTAGTATTATGAGAGGGGGAGAAAAATGTTCCCCTTTCCGCAGTCTCCACTCCATGCATAATTATGTACACCTGTATCCTCACCTAGCAGAGGTAGGGAGGACATCTAGCAGAGGTGTTCCTGCATCATGTAGAGAGTGCTCTTGGATCACAGACTGAGAGAACTCACCTCAGTGGCCTCCCCTAGGGATGGATCTGTCAGTTTGTTTCCTCCCCTAATTGATTTTTTTTTTAAAAAAAATATCTGAAGTTCTTTCCATTCCATTTATGAAGAAATTTGCACATTTTAGCAAGTCCTTAAAAAAACAAATGAAAACAAAATTCTTACCCATCTGCAGGGATGTACGAAAGTCACTTACCTTTCACGGATTTTGTTGATGGTGGTGGGGGGAGGCGTTCCGTCCCTCCCCCCGGAATCCTTGATGGGGGGGGAGGTGATCCGTTCCTCCCCCCCGGAATCCTCTGTGGCCGGCTGTGCTCCGCAGCAGCTCTGCGGAGCAGCCGGCCAGGCCCAGCCTAGCCCAGCCCAGAGCCATCTGCAGCTGGATTTCCGGCCGCGGAGGGCTCTGGGAAAAAACAAACCTCGTATGCAAATGGCGGCGGCTATGGCCGCCGCCATTTGCGTTCCTTATTTTTGGCCATCTTAATCTACATAAATATTTACTTAGACTATGACGGCGAAAATAAAGGGGAACGCAAATAGCGTAGCGGGTGCTATTTGCGTCCCTTTTTGATTCACGGTTTTAGCCTACGTAAATATTTACATAGGCTAAAACAGTGAATCAAAAAGGGACGCAAATAGTGCCCGCTACGCTATTTGCATTCCCTTTTATTTTCGCTGTCATAGTTTACGTAAATATTTACGTAGATTAAGACGGCCAAAAATAAGGAACACAAATGGCGGCGGCCATAGCCGCCGCCATTTGCTTACGCGGGTTTTTTTTTTAACTCAGCCATGATAGGCTACGTAAATCTTTACGTAGCCTATCACATCATTTTTTTTTAACCCAGCCATTATAGGCTATGTAAATCTTTACATAGCCTATCATGTTATTTTTTGTTTTTGTTTTTTTTACAAGACAAATGGCGGCGGTGGCAGCCGGTCGGAAGACCAGCCACCACAGCCACTGCAGCAGCCGCTGCAGCCGCCGCCGCCCGGAAGATCCGCCCCAGGTAAGTCTCGTCCCGGGGGGGATACGTGGGGGGGGGCAGGGGGTGGCAGGCCGTTCCGCCACAAATTTCGGGGGGCTGAATGCACTGGCATTCGGACTCGTCGAGATCCGGGGTGGAATTCTTTGACATCCCTACCCATCTGCACTGGCCAAATTCAATAGATGCTGCGATTCCCAGCATGTAGAACTAGCCTGCCATGTAGCAGTTAAAGCTGACAAACCCTAATTGAATACCACAAACTAGCTTGAATACACAGGGATTCAAAGCCAAACTCTTAAGAGCTAAGCCCTCGAGAAGCCCTCTGCCTGAATTGTTGAATCTGTCAGCTTTGCTTTTCCTCACATTCAAGTTTTAAAAAAACAAAACAAAAACTCTTAAGCTCTTTGCATCCTGTTTACGAAGAAATATGTGAATTTTGGTAAGTTCTCATCAAAAACTTTGAACTGAAGCAAATTTTTGACCATCTCTGTCTTCTCCCTGGTAATGTGTAGCTCTAAGCTAGCCAGCGTCCACCTTTACTTCTCATGGAAGGCAAATATGCATTTTGTGAAGGAGTTCTTTCCTTTGGTAGTCTTGAACCTACTGGGCTAACATAGGAATAAGGAAAACTACCATGAGCCGTGCTCTTTTGCCATTTGCTCTGCAAAGCTGGATAGTGTTCGAATGACATTTTCTCTCTCTCTCTCTCTCTCCTTGACATATCATCTCTCTTACATCAGTCATATACATTGGTGTCAGAGCCCTTTTGCTTTTTCTTGGATTGCTTCAGGCTGCTTTAGTATTCATTTTTCATAGGATTTCTTTTTGATTCTCCTTCCCTCCTTCCCATCACCCTTTTCTCTGACTTTAATTAAGCTCCTGAGCCTTGTGGATTTGGACAGTCTTTATTAAAAATAATAAATGGGCATTTTTTTTGGAGTCTCTCCAATAGTACTTGCAATCTCCCATAGGTTCAGAGAGGAAGCTATTGCATCTGATCAGAATGAAGATGAGTTTAGAAGGTAAGCCTGAGATCATATATTTCAACGCGTCTTCAACATCTGAACTGACCATTCAGTTCAGTTAAACACAATGAAGTTAAAACATTCTTCTGCCAAGGGATAGACATACAACTTTTGTCTAAAGTAACAACAGCTGCAGCAGCAAAACTGCTAAAGTAGTGTAAGGAGTGGTAGATGTAGACAAGAAACCTGGGTTCAAGTCTCTGTGCAGCCATAAAATTCACTGTGTAACTAACTTTGGGCCAGTCACCATCTCTAACCTAGGGCACAGTCCTGTGGGACCTACCTTTGGGATCTACCTTTCGGATACTCATAATCAGGCTGTGAACTTGGAGGCTTATGAGTATCCAGTGCAGAGCAGGAGGTGAGGTGGACATGATTGTCACCTCCCTGTGCCTTCTGCTTTGCATTTCAGCTACACCGGCTTTTTCAAGACCTGCCTGGCACCAACATTGCTATCCTTTTGGCACCAGGTCAAGATTTGTCTCTTTTCCCAGGCATTTGGCAGCATGTGATGAGTTTTAATCAATCCTGGATTCATTTAATGGTTTGGCTGATTTCTGATTGCTCTAAGTCATTTGTTTATATATGTTGTCTCTGTGTATAGTGTCTATTGTATGTTTTTTTTTAATGCATATTACATTTTTAATTTTTTTAAATCTTTGTTAAGCACCCTGAGAACTTTGCCTATTGGGCAGTATAACAGTGTAAATAATAATAATAATAATAATAATAATAATAATAATAGCAGCAGCAGCAGCTGAGGTGTCATGGAGAGGAAGGGAAGGAGGCTGGAGAGACCCCAGGATATGATGTAAGCTGGCCTCCCCAATCCCCTCTCCTCCCTGCCCACAGGAATAAGCTCTTCTGTGGCCTTAGAGAGGCAGCCAGTGCAGTTTTCTCCAACCTCAGATCTGGGAATCTGAAATATCCTATGACGCCCAGGTCGAGGGGGCATAGGATTGCTCCCCTAATCTATCTCACAGAGTTGTTGTGAGGAGAAACTGGGGATGGGGGCATATATGTTGCCCTGAGCTTCCTGAAAGGACTATGAAATTAAAACAAATAAAAATGGATATGATATTTAGATAGCACCATGAATGTACATGTAATTTACAGAGTAACAAATAACAGGTCTGTGCTCCAAGGAGCTTAAAACCTATAGTGAAGTCTGGCTTCCACCTTAGTTTTGGGACTGAAATGGCCTTGGATGGTGTACACCAGGGGGCTAGACAGAGAGTGTGTGTCTCTGTTGGTTCCGATGAATCTCTTAGCAACTTTCAATACTTTCCAACATACAGAGGTGTAGTGGAGCTAGGGCTCACAGGGATGCAGTGCTGACACGTTTTTATTAGCAGGGTACCATATTTCAGTGGCTCTGGTCCTGCCTGGAGCACAGATTCCAGAAGATGGTGGTGGTGGTGGGGACCCCTGCTTGTTGCCTTGGACTTTGGCTGACAGCATCTTGCAAGGTTCCATCTTGTCCCCTAGGAAATTCAACATCTACATGATGAAACCACTGAGAGAGATCATCTGGTGGTCTGGAGTTGGTTGATATCAATATCTGAATCTGGATGACACACAATTCTATATTTCCTTTTCATCTCAATTGGGGAGGCTGTGGAAGTTCTCAACTGCTGTCTCGGGTTGATGGGGTGGATATACGTGAACAAACTGAGACTGAGCCCAGGCAGAGCATCTCTTGGTCAGAAAGTCAACCAACTTTCTGATCAAGACAGAACGTCTCTTGGTCAGAAAGTCAACCAACCCCATGAGAGGGTTTCCACTTGCTCTGTGTGGGATTTCACTCCCTTTGAAAAATCAGGTCCAGAGATTGGGTCGGGAGCACTCCTGGCTATGGGCAGGAACACACACCAGCCACAGCCCTTCAGGAAAGTGCAGATCTTATTACATACCAAATGCCTTTGTTACATTTAGCCTACAGTCCTAGAGTAAGTCTCATTGGACTCAGTTGGGACTCTCTCTTTTAAAAAATAGACATGTAAGATTATGCTTTTAGACTGGATTGTAACATGTTCTTCTGTGTGGGGCTGCCCATGAAGATTGGTTTGGGGAGCATAGCACTCCCTTGCTGTATCAGATACACAGAGCATTTCTTGGGCTCCTTGGAAGAAAAGCAGGATACACATGTAAGAAACAAGCAAACATATTTCTGGGCCTAATTCTCCCCATTGAAGTCTCAAATAGCTTGGGACCACAACACATATAAGACCACTTCTACTCACACAAATCTGTGCATCCACAAGGAAATTTGATGAGGCCCTTCTGTGCATTCTGTTGCCTTCTGAAGCACAGCTGGTGGAGATGTATGATGACATATTTTCTTTTGTGGCACCCAGAATGTGATACTCTCTGCCCAGCAAAACTGCTTATTTGTCAGTGTTCTGCTATTGAGTGAAGCCTCTCTCTCTCTCTCTCTCTCTCACACACACACACACACACACACTCACATGCATTTTATCTGTGTTTCAGTAGCATTTGTGGCCTTGAGTGTTTCCATTTGGGAACTAGAAAGGTAGAGTATCAGTTTTCTAATGTATTCATTAAATAATCTCCAACAGGAAAAGAAGAGTATGAGTTGGGTGGCAGAAAAGATAAGACTAACAAACAGGAAAAAAGAGAAGAATGCAAGAGGCACATTTGTGTAGCTGGATCCTATGCATGTTAGGCATAATTAGAAAAGGAATCGAAAATAAATCTGCCCCTATACATATCTATGGTGTGGTGTGACCACACTTGTCCAGTTATGGTCACCACACCTAAAAAAAGATATTGTAGAGCTGGAAAAAGTACAGAAAAGGGCAACTGAAATGATCAAGGGTCTGGAGCATCTTCCCTATGAGAGAAGGTTACAGCAGCTGGGATTGTTTAGCTGGGAAAAAAGGAAGGTAAGGGGACATGATAGAGGTCTACAAAATCATGCATGATGCAGAGAATGTGGATAAGGAGACATTTTTCTCCCTTTCTCAAAATGCTAGAATCTAGGGATGTACGAAAGTGACTTACCTTTTCACGGATTCTGTTCATGGTGGGGGGGAGGTGTTCCATCCCTCCCCCTGGAATCCTTGATGGGGGGGAGGCAATCCGGTCTTCCCCCCCGGAATCCTCGATGGCCGGCTGTGCTCCGCGGCGGCTCTGCGGAGCAGCCGGCCAGGCCCAGGCCAGGGCCGTCTGCAGCTGGATTTCCGGCCGCGGAGAGCTCTGGGTAAAAAAAAAAAAGTGTACGCAAATGGCGGCAGCTATGGCTGCTGCCATTTGCGTTCCTTATTTTTCGCCATCTTAGTCTACGTCAATATTTACGTAGACTAAGATGAAGAAAAGAAAGGGGAACGCAAATAGCATAGTGGGCGCTATTTGCGTTGCCCTTTCTTTTCTTCGTCTAAGTCTACGTAAATATTGACGTAGACTAAGACGGCGAAAAATAAGGAACACAAATGGCGGCGGCCGTAGCAACCGCCATTTGCGTACGCGTTTTTTTTTTTAAACCCAGATGTGATACGCTACGTAAGTCTTTATGTAGCCTAACACGTCTATGGGGAAAAAAAGAGAAAAAGACACAGATTGCAAATGGCGGCGGCGGCGGCAGCCGGTCGGAAGACTAGCCGCCGCTGCCACCACCAAAGCTGCCACTGGAGCCGCCACTGTCCGGAACATCCGCTCCAGGTAAGTCTCGTCCTGGGGGGGATCCGCAGGGGGAGGGGGGGTGGCAGGCTGTTCCGCGATGGATTTCAGGGGGCTGAATGCACTGGCATTTGGCCTCACCGAGATCTGTCGCAGAATTCTCTGACATCCCTACTAGAATCCAATGGGGTCATCCTATGAAGCTGATTGGTGGGAGATTCAGGACAGATAAAAGGAAAGACTTCTTCACTAGGGATGTATGAAAGTCACTTACCTTTTCGACGGGGTGATTCGCAGTGGGGGGGAGGCGCTCTGCACCTCCCCCCGAAATCCTGATCCGGCCGGCTCCACTCTGCGGAGATTCCACGGAGCTGCTGGCCAGGGCTGCCCACAGCTGGACATCCGGCCTCTGGGCAGCCTTCCGGAAAAAAACCCCACGTACGCAAATGGCAGTGGCTACGGCGGCCGCCATTTGTGTTCCCTTTTTTTTGCTGTTTTAGCCTACATAAATATGTACGTAAGCTATTACGGTGAAAAAAAGGGGAACACAAATAGCATAGTGGGCGCCATTTGCGTTCCTTTTTTCCCTGCCGTTTTAGCCTATGTAAATATTTACGTAAGCTATTACGACAAAAAAAAGGAATGCAAATAGCACCCACTATGCTATTTGTGTTCCCCTTTTTTCGCTGTAATAACTTACGTAAATATTTACGTAGGCTAAAGCAGCGAAAAAAAGGGAATGCAAATGGCAGCCGCCGTAGCCGCCGCCATTTGCGTGGCGGTTTTGTTTTTTGTTTTTGCTTGCCGTGATAGGCTACGTAAGTATTTACGTAGCCTATCACGGAAAAGGCAGCTATGCAAATGGCGTGGTGGCCGCCTTTTGAGTCCGCAGCAGCCAGACGAGAGACCAGCTGCCACTGCCGCCGCTGGAGCCGCCGCTGGAGCTGTCGCCGCCGGAACCTCTGCCCCAGGTAAGCTTTCATCCCGGGGGGGATTCCGCGGGGGGGGCAGGGGGCGGGAGACCGTTCCGCCATGGGTTTTAGGGGGCTGAATGCCAGTGCATTCGGCCTCACTGAAATCTGTGGCGGAATTCTCTGCCATCCCTATTCTTCACACAGCTCATAAAGTATGGAACTCGCTACCACAGGATGTGGTGATGGCCACTAATTTGGATGGCTTTAAAAGGGGGTTGGACAAATTCCTGGAGGAAAAGTCTATCAATGGCTGCTAGTCTTGATGGCTATGTGCTACCTCCAGAACCAGAGGCAGTACTCCAGTTGCTGGGAAACATGGGTGAGAGGGTGAGTTGCGCTCATGCCCTGCTTGTGGGTTCCTGGTCGACAGCTGGTTGGCCCCTATGTGAACAAAATGCTGGACTAGATGGACCCTTGGTCTGATCCAGCATGGCTCTTCTTATGCTCTTATGTTTACTCAGAAGTAAGTCCCACTAAGTCCAAAGGGGCTTACTCCCAAGTAAGTGTGAATAGCATTGCAATGTTAGGCTTCATTTCAGTTGAGAAGGACTAAAGGCCAAACTACATGGGACATTATTCATGAGGTTTGCCCTTCAGTGCAAGATTTTTCTTTCACAAATAGCCAGTGCTGTGTGTGACACACACACACACAGACACACAGAAAGCTGGATTGGGACCATAGTGTGTGGGGAATTAAACCTTCCTTCTACCCTCTGCTCCTACTATTGGCATGGTGGGGGAAAGCTCCCATTAGAGTGAAAGGGAACTCCCCCTGGCCTCCCCTGCAAAAAGCAGGTGTGGAATCCTTAATCCAGATCAGGAACACAGAGGCAGAAAAACACACTAAAGTTCACCTCTCCCACAGCATGTTCCTGATTGAGGTCCCTATTTGTGAAAGAAAAAGTCTTACACTCAGGGGCATATGACACGCATAATGTCAAGTGAAATTTGCTCCTAAAGGTTTGAGCCAAAGGATTCATAGAAGAGGTGCTTTTGAGCAAGGATTTGAAGTAAGTAGGAGACAATGTGCTTCTGGTAGGTTTTTGTTCTTGTTTTTTTGTTTTTGAAAACTGGATAATAATTCCTCCCAAATGGGTGTTCTAAGTGTAATCCTTTTAGAATAAAAATAGACAATGAATTAAATAATGTCAAAGCACAGAAGCCTACAAATAAGCATCTAGACCATCTAGACTCTGCGACAAGTGGCTGGGGATTTAGAAATGTTGCGCCCAAAGCTCTCCTGAAACTGTTGAAATCTTGACCCTTTGTTCTTATTAAACGGCTTTTAAAACAACATTCGTGGAGTGCAGACTGTGCTCCCAACAGCCCCTCGCATTCATTAATGCACAGTGTGATGTGGCTGTAAGAACTCCTCAAGAAACGATTCATTGGTACTGAACAAAGGTGCACATCATAACTGACTGCCCACCCCCACGCCCACCCCCCTGTGTGGCAACAACCTCTTTCAAGAGAAAAAAAAATACACACAATGATGTATGTATGGACTGATGTGCAATTGTTCATTTTGAAGCATGGACTTCGTGCGACGCTGTGTGTGTGCATCTGGCTGAGACAAAAATTATCACGGGAGAAATTCTGGCTCAAAATGTGTGTGTGTGTGTGTGTGTGTGTGTGATGATTTCAGGAGCTTCCAAAACTGGGGAGCAATTTTGGGAGGGTAAGAATCTTGGAGAGACTCATGCATAGTGGCGCCTACCATTGGCAGTGGATGGCAGTTGTGGTTAAAAAAAAAAATGTTTTAATTTTATTTATTTATTTGGGATGATTTTTTTTAGCCTGCTTTTAAGGGTGAAGCCCTCTCATGCATAAAAACCTATGAACAGATTCAACAAAAATGAGTAATATTCAATAAAAACCCATACAAACAGAAATTACCAATAAAACCAGCAACCTAAAAACTTAGGGAAAGGCCAGAGAAAAGAAATAGGTCTTCAGAGCTCTCCTGAAGACTTGCAAAAAAGGGGCCTGATGAACTGCCTATGGAAGCTGATTCCAGGGGTGTGGGGCCATCACTCAGAAGGCTCTCTCCCCTTATCCTCTCCAGCCTAACTACTCTTGGTGGCAGGCAAGTGAGAAGGGCCTCTGTTGATGACCTCAGAGGGTGGGCAGGCTAGTATGGGAGAAGGTAGTCCTTCAAGTAACTTTGGCCCAACCCATTTAAGTCTTTAAGTGTGTTTAGACAGAAAAAAACTCCCAGCATGCTGGGGAATGTTGGGCATTGTAGGACTTTTTTTCTGTCTAAACATGCATAGGATCATGCCCTAAGGATCAAAACCAACACATTAAATGGGGCTCGGAAATGCACTGGCACCCACACTTTTAAAAGGACTCTTGCTGCCTGCTGCTAATCAAAAGCCCTCACCCCCCACCCCCAACTCACCACCTACAGATCAGGTGGCTCCCCCCCACACCCCCAGGGAGTGTACGTGTCATTGTTGCCCAGCCCTAAAATGAATTCTCCCATCAAATTTAAAAACACCCATTCCATTTAATACTGGCTAGTCTCTATCTCCATGAAGCAAAGATGTCAATGACGCAGACTTTATAAGGCTGCAGTACCTATACCCACTTACCTAGGAATAAGTCCCATTGAATTTACTTACTTACATAGTGTTGCACTGTATGGTATAGTATATTAAATGGGTGATACAACAGCTTGTATGAAAGTACTCTGAGGATCGTAGTACATGTGACCTTAAACATGTCTTTGCATCTAGTGTGCAAGGTATGTTTTTAATATATTTTTATTTTATCTTTATAAATGAAATAAACAATAGCAAAATTACCAACAACCTGATCAATACTACAATTTCCCAACAATACAATATTCTGATGAGGACACCACAGTAACAAAGAGAGAAGGAAAAAGAAAAGAAAAAAGGAAAAGGGAGGAGAAAAGGAAGTGAAGAAAATAGAAGATTCTTTCCCCTTCCTTCCTCCTCTCCCTCTCCCTCCCCTTTAAAGAATTAAGTTTAAACTCCAATACCCCCCCCCCCGGCCTCTGATGCCATTCTATTTTAAAAACTATATCTATAACCTTAACAATCTTACAGTTTAATAAACAACCTTACATTTCAATATCATATCACCAATCTTATATCAAAGAAACAGGTCTACAACTCATTCCCAGAACCCTATATTATTATTAATAATAATAATAATAATAATAATAATAATAATAATATAGTGTTATATAATAATAAAACTTAATATAAACCTTCAACAGTCAGTAATATATTTTATACTAACTATATTATCTATTTTGAAATAAAAATATAAAAAAGCAAGAAAAAACAAAAGATGAAAGAGAGTAAACAAATATATGTATAATAATTTATCTTCTGAGCTAGCCTGGATCATGTAGACTAAATACAAACAGTTATCAAAGCTTGTTTAAAGATTCCAGTTCATGGAGTTGTAACAGAATTCTCACGCATTTTTACATTCAGCCATGCCACCACCATTTCATGATTTTGAAACTTCTTCAACTGACCTTCAGACACAATACAAAGTGTAGCAGGATATTTTAAATAATATTGTAAGTTCATTTGTTTTGCCATTTTTTTTGCTTTGATAATTTGCCTTATTTTATTCACCACCTCTTTGATGTAGTCTGGAAATAACATAACTTTATCTTGTTTCCAGGAAAGGCTTCCACCCTCTCTTGCCAAACGCAGGATATAATGCTTTGTAGAGACTTTTACAAATTGAACTATGATGTGTAATTAGTCCCTTTAGCATTTGGCACACAAAATGTCTGCTCAATATCAAGTAAATAATCAGATGGTATAGGGAGTATCTCATGCAAAACTTTTATCCACAAAAATAGGCAATTTTACATCATTAGACAGATTTTTAATCCGAATAATACATACATTGGATCTCCTTGTGAAAGCCTCCAGTTGAGAAATTCTATCAGAGGCATTTTTAAAACAAATTTGTGTCGTAGTTTCATTTCCTGCCACTCGGTCTTCTAGCTCATTAATTTTCATCTCCATTTTTTGCCATGATGCATTAATTAAATCTACAGCTCCTTGCAAGGCAGTGATGGAATTTTGGATTAAATCCAACTTTTGGCTGTGTGCAAGATATTTTTAAATGCAAATTGCTTCAGCGGTTTGTTGTTATGTGTGAACCCAGCCAGGGTGGATTGTTAGGGTGGTTAACAAACTACCCAGAACCCATGGCCCGTTTTAGGGTTGTGGGTGGTTTGTTAACCACTCTAAGAACGCACTCTGGCCGGGTTCACATGGAATGACAAGCTGCAGCCCCCACCCACCCTGGCAGTGGCTTGCATTTTAAAAATGTCGGGAAGCACACGATGACAACTTCCAGGGGGAAATTAACCCATAGTGTCTTGTCGTTATGTGCAAGTCACCCATTGAAAGATGGCACTTTGTTCCAGGAGAGCATGACACCAAGCCATCCTGTCATTATGTAATGCCTTTGAATTTGGCTTTGATTAATTCTCTGCTTTCACTGTTTCCTGATTAAGTTCATGGTCCAAACCCCCCTCCTTTGGACATATGCAAAGTGAGTGGATACACCACCGTTTTCTTCCGGCTGTGATTTCTGTTCTTGCCATTAGTATCAAGGTGGCTTTTCTGGAGTCAAAGGGCTGAATGGATGCTTCTGTAATGAGGGTGGCCTCAGAAACCTCACTGCATGCATGGAGCTCATTCTATAACCCTTTGTCTTGTCTTGGGAGCCAACTGTCTATATGTATGTATGCATGTATGTGGGTATTTTATTACATTTATATCCCACCTTTTTTCTTCTTGCAAAGACCTCAGTGTGGCTTACACGGTCCTCCTCTTTCTCTTCTCCATTTTACCCTCACAAAAACCCTGTGAGGTATGCTAGGCTGAAAGTCAGTGACTGTCCCAAAGTCACCCAGTGAGTTCATGGCCGAGTGTGGACTAGAACCTAGATCTCCTGACTCCCAGTCCAACACTCTAACCACTACACCACAGTGGCTTTTGATAGTTCAATGCCTATCAAAGATTGAGATGCATGGGGAATGCCCACTGGAATCTTGGAAGCTGAAGAGGAACTGAAACAGAAAAGAAAAAGAAGCTTTGCTTTTGTGCTCAGTTTCTTGTCCTTCTCCCATGTTTACTTTATCATGGCTTCTGGCCTCATGGCCTAGTTCTCCTCAGTCTCTACTGCCCTCTCTCGTGCTTTGTCTAATATTTACCTCAAATGTTCCATTTGCTTGAAAAAATTGGACCTTGCAGACAAATAAATTAACCAAAAGGAGACGATGCATACATGTCTGCATGCTTTGCATCACATAATCTGGTTGAATTATATTGGTTTCCTTAATGCTATATAATGGTTAATAATGAGCAGGCCCAACCTGAGCCTAAATTGCTAGAACACAACATGACACCATTTTAGAACTGTTCTGCCTGACACCTGGATGATTCCATGCACGTAAATGGTTGTAGTTTATTTATTTTTTAAATGGTTAGTAGAACTTAATTGTTGATATGCCTTTCTTTCTTTTTTCTTTGTTCAGCATCTGGCACATCTCGTTTAGATGCGTAATAAATGTCAGAGAGTTGAGATTTATCTTGGATTTCCTTGGGAGTTTTGCTGCTGCAGACATAATTTATGGAGCAACTGTGTTTTTCTGCAAGGCTTCATTGTGCTGTTACTCACACCACATGCATCTTAGCCCATGGTGCGATCGCAAAGCGAAAGCTCCATTGCTCAGGTCCCTGTCCTCCTGCTCTCCTCCCACTATTCACATTATCAAAGAACCATACCCCCTATTGCTCAAGCGGAACAAGGGTCCATTGGTTACAAAAGAGATACAGACAGATTTTTAAAAGGCCATGATAAGGGAAATGTATTCAAAATTGACCTGATTATGATATCAATGCCTTTTCTTTAGTGATGAGAATGGCAGGTAGCCATTTTGATCCATAGACAAGCGCCAATCCAGCCCCTCTGGGATTCCCTTCCCCTGGCCACACCTCCTTTCCCCCAACCACTGATTGGTGATTTCCCAATTTTGTTCAGCCCCCCCCCCCGCCCCAGCCAATTCTAAAAGTTTGAAATGCCTCTCCTAAGGCTTAGTTACTGGAAGGAAGCTAAACTATGCTAGTTTTTTTGGTACCTTGGGCCATGTCCCTTTTGCTTTTGACCCCACCACTTTTACTTTTGACCCCACCATTTTTTTTTATTAGCAGCAGTAAGGAAACCAAATGCAGGTTGTGGCCAGACATACACACTTCTGAGAATAAAACATACATAAAATAGAGCCTATCCTACACAGAGAATAAAACGTACAAAATCCTAAGTCTTGAGGTAGGCCAGATAAGCTTGTCTAAGCTTATCGGGTCCCAGGGCATAGTCTAAAGGCAAATGAGGCAGCGACCTTGCTGAAGCTAAGCAGGTTTGGGTGTGGTCAGTGCTTGGAGGGAAGACTACCTGGGAACAACAGGTGGACACCTTTACCTTGAGTTCCATGATGGAAGAAAGGTGGGATATAAATGTAATAAATAAATAAATAAGCTGGGCAGCCTTGACTGCAAATTTAGCCATATTAAACATTATAAACCTCTCTGGGCTGGACAATAGGTGTTGAATCTTATCCATATCACTGAATGTAGGGATCTTTGGTACAAGATTCTGCAAATATTCAGACCCACTCACTCCTGGGGTGTGGCCCCCTAGAGCTTTTCAAAATGGAATTTGGTCCTCCGGTTGAAAGAGATTCTGCACTCCTGCATTAAACGATATACAAATAGAAGAAAAGGGTAATACATTTATTAGCCTAGGGTGTGGTTTGAATCATAGAATCATAGTATCATAGAATGGAAGGGTTGGAAGGGGCCTACAAGGCCATCGAGTCCAACCCCCTGCTCAATGCAGGAATCCAAGTCAGAGCATCCCCGACAGGTGGCTGTCCAGCCTCATCTTGAATGCCTCCATTGTGGGAGAGCCCACTACCTACCTAGGTAATTGGTTCCACTGCTGTATTGCTCTAACAGTCAGGAAGTTTTTCCTGATGTTCAGCCAGAATCTGGCTTTCTGTCACTTGAGCCCATTATTCCGTGTCCTGCACTCTGGGATGATCAAGAAGAGATCCTGGCCTTCCTCTCTGTGACAACCTTTCAAGTACTTGAAGAGCGCTATCATATCTCCCCTCAGTCTTCTCAAGGCTAAACATGCCCAGTTCTTTCCATCTCTCCTCATAGGGCTTTGTTTCCAGTCCCCTGATCATCTTTGTTGCCCTCCTCTGAACCCTCCCCAGTTTGTTTGCATTCTTCTTAAAGTGTGGTGCCCAGAACTGGACACAGTACTCCAGATGAGGCCTAACCAGTGCTGAGTAGAGGGGAACTAGTACCTCCCTGGATTTGGAAGCTATGCTTCTATAAATGCAACCCAAAATAGCATTTGCCTTCTTTGCAGCCACATCACATTGTTGCCTCATATTCAGCTTGTGATCGACAACAATTCCAAGATCCTTCTCGCTTGTAGTGTTGTTGAGTCACATATCCCCCATCTTGTAACTGTGCATTTGTTTTCTTTTTCCTAGGTGCAGAACTTGGCATTTATCCCTATTAAATGTCATTCTGTTGTTTTCTGCCCAGCGCTCCAGTCTATCCAGATCACTTTGAATTTTGTTTCTGTCTTCCAAAGTATTAGCTATCCCGCCCAATTTTGTGTCATCTGCAAATTTGATCAGCATTCCCTGCACCTCCTCCTCCTCCAAGTCATTAATAAAAATGTGGAAAAGCACTGGGCCCAGGACTGAACCCTGCAGTACCCTGCTTGTTACCTCTCCCCAGTTTGAGAAGGTCCCATTGATAAGCACTCTTTGAGTCCGATTCTGTAGCCAACTGTGGATCCACCGGATCATTGTTTCATCTAGCCCACTTTGAGCTAGTTTGCTCATCTGGATATCATGGGGCACTTGGTCGAAAGCTTTGCTGAAGTCGAGGTATATGATGTCTACAGCATTCCCACGGTCCACAAGGGAGGTGAAATGATCAAAAAATGAGATCAGATTCGTCTGGCAGGATTTGTTATTGACAAATCTATGTTAGCTTTGAGTAATCACTTCACTGCATTGTTTTCAAGGTGCTTACAGATGGATTGCTTTATCATCTCAGCTTTAGCCTTCCTGACACCATCCTTCAATTCTGTGCTACCTGCCTGTACTCTTCCTTTGTTACTTGGCCTTTTTTCCACTTCCTATATGTGTCCTTTTTTGTTTTCAGGTCATCCCTAAGCTTTTGGTGAAGCCACATTGGCTTCTTCTGTTCTCTTCCACCTTTTTCCTTGTTGGAATTGTTTGCAATTGTGCCTTGAGAATTTCCTTTTTTAAAAGCTCCCACCCATTTTGGACTCCTTTTCTTGTTAGAGTCGCTTGCAATGGGACCTTACTGATCATTGTTTTGAGTTTATTAAAATCAGCTTTCCTAAAATCCAGGGTATGCGTTTGACTACACTCGGCTTCTGCTTCCCTTAGAACCAAGAACTCAAGTACAACATGGTTGCTTTCCCCCAGAGTTCCTGTAACTGCTACTTTCTCCACTAAGCCATCTCTGTTGGTTAGGATCAAGTCAAGGATAGCCAATCCTCTAGTTCCTTCCTCTACTTTCTGTACGAGGAAGTTATCCGCCAAACAAGTCAGGAATTTCCTGGAGGGGCCATGTTTTGCAGAATTTGTTTCCCAACAAATATCGGGGAAATTGACATCCCCCATTACTACTACATCATGCTTCCTTAAAACGTTGGCTATTTGCTTTTCAAAAGTTTCATCCTTGTCTTCTCCTTGATTGGGTGGCCGGTAGTAGACTCCGACCACCAGGTTCCTTTTATTCTTTGTGCCATTTATTTTTATCCAGATGCTCTCGATGGGGCTACCAAGCTCCTCCTCCTGTATTTCTGTGCAGAGATATGTATTTTTCACATACAGTGCAAGCCCACCTCCCTTTCTGTTCCTCCTGTTCTTTTTGAACAAGTTATATCCTTCAATTGCTGTATTCCAGTCATGAGAGTCATCCCACCAAGTCTCAGTTATACCTCTCAAGTCATAATTTCCCTCCTGTATTAAGAGTTCAAGTTCGTTCTGTTTGTTTCCCATACTCTGGGCATTAGTATATAGATATCGAAGACCAGGTGCTTCATAGTCTGGCTTTCTTCTTACATGTGTATGAAGACTATTATTGGGGGCTATTAGAACTGTTCTCTCTGTTGCAGTGCATGAGCCTACGTCCATTATTATCCCCAACTTTACATCTCCCTTCCCCGCAGGATTCAGTTTAAAGCCCTCCTGATGAAGTTCTTCATGCTGTGGCCAAACACATTCTTCCCATCCTTTGTGAGGTGCAACCCATCCCTTGCCAACAGCCCATCTTCCAAGAAGTATAGCCCATGGTCCCAGAATCCAAATCTCTCTCGTCAGCACCACCTTCGTAGCACCTTGAAAGCAGCTGATGCAGTTTTCTGAAGTTAAGCAGGTCTTGATCTGGTCAGTGCCAGGATGAAAGACTGCCTGGGAACATCATCATGGGCAAAGAAGATGATCAATAAGACCTTTAGGAGAGACTGAAAGAACTGGACATGTTTACCCTTGAGAAGAGAAGATTGAGGGAGATAGAATAACGCTCTTCAAGTACTTGAAAGGTTGTCACAGAGAGGAAGGCCAGGATTTTTTCTTGATCATCCCAGAGTGCAGGACATGGAATAATGGGCTCAAGTTACAGGAAGCCAGATTCTGGCTGAACATCAGGAAAATCTTCCTGACTGTTAGAGCAATATGACATTGGAATGACTTACCTAGGGGGGTAGTGGGCTCTCCCACACTAGAGGCATTCAAGATGAAGCTGGACAGCCATCTGTCAGTAATGCTTTGACTTGGATTCCTGCACTGACCAGGGGGTTGGACTTGGTGGTCTTATAGGACTCTTCTATGAATCTATATAATTCTATCATCATCATCATCGTCACCATCATCATCATCAGATTTATATCCTGCCTTTTTTTCCTCTTGCAAGGAATGCAAGGTGGCTTACATGACCCTCCTCCTCTCCTTTTCATCATCACAACAACCCTGTGAGGTAGGTTAAGCTGAGAGTCAGTGATTGGCCCAAACTCACCCAGTGAGTTTCATGGCAAAGTGGCAACTAGAATCTGGACCTCCCAAGTCCCAATCCAACACTCTAACTACTACACCACACTGGCTCTCTTATTGTATGCCAACCTCATGTATACCAACTTGAGTTTCATCTGGGAGGAAATATTACCATCACATGCCCTGAGGGTGCATTGAAACTGGTGGCTTTTACAGATGCTGATCAGAATGCAGAGGATTTTTTTTTCAACACTGTGGCTAACACAAATAATTGCTCTGCAATATTTTTTTTCCTAACGGAACGCTTCCATTATTACACATCAATGAGCCTTATGCTCATTGTGTTATTACAAAGAAGGGTTGCCTCTTCTTTGTTGCCTCCTCCCAACTCCACTTGTGCTTCCATCTCATTTTACACACTGTATAATGTATTGTTTACATGGATGGCAACATAAAAAATAATCTATTGGAATGTAATGTTGCAGTTATGCTTACTGTATGGTTAATTTCATAATGTGCTTATTCACTGTACCCGTACTTGAGATGCATTCTGCCGGGAAGAAAGCTCTTATCTGGGCAGTTGCAACTCACCTTACTAGGCAATTAAGCAAGCAGCATGAACACATTTTTCTCTTGTGGTGCAAAAGTGCATCCCAGCATCATAAACTAAATTTGTGTCTAGGGATGTCAGAGAATTTCGCCACGAATCTCAGGGAGGCCGAATGCCAGCGCATTTGGCCCCCCGAAATCGGTGGCGAAACGGTCTGCCCCCTGCCCCCCTGGGACGGGACTTACCTTGGGCGAATCTCCCTGGCGGCGGCGGATCCGGCAGTGGTTCGGCGGTGGTTCGGCGGCGGCGGCTACGGTGGCCAGTCTTCCGAGCGGCTGCTGCCGCCGCCATTTCCAAGTTTTTTAAAAAAAACCGTGATAGGCTACGTAAACATTTACGTAGCCTATCACAGCTAGATTTCTAAAAAATACCATGATAGGCTACGTAAATGTTTACGTAGCCTATCACGGCTGAGTAAAAAACAAACAAACAAACCGTGCGTACGCAAATGGCGGCGCCCATGGGCGCCGCCATTTGCATTCCTTATTTTGGCACGTCTAGTCTACGTAAACATTTACATAGACTATGGTGAAAATAAGGGGAACGCAAATAGCGTAGCGTCTACGCTATTTGCGTTCCCCTTATTTTCGCCGTAGTCTACGTAAATGTTTACATAGACTAGACATGCCAAAATAAGGAACGCAAATGGTGGCACCCATGGGCACCGCCATTTGCGTACACACGGTTTTGGTTTTTTTTTTTAACTCAGCTGTGATAGGCTACGTAAACAGCCTATCATGGCTGACTGCAGGGACGCAAATGGCGGCGGCTACGGCCGCCACCATTTGCAGACCCAGTCGGCCAGGATTCGCGGCGGGAGGGACGGGGCACCCCCCCAGCCAGAATTTGGGGGGGGAGGGACGGGATGCCTCCCCCCCCACGAATCAAATTTCGTAAAAGGTAAGTGACTTTCGTACATCCCTATTTGTGTCATTTATGTGGAGGGTGGTGCTTCAAAGGTCTGGGGATGAGCAAAAGTCTTTCCATCTTTGCAACTCATCTCAACCTTCTACATGCTGCCCCCCCCCACTTCATTATTAGGAATAGGGGAGAATTTTGTTCAGTACATACTTTTGAGTAAGCCATCTTAAGTTACACTGCCTGGACAGATAGGAGGATTGGAACACAGCTATCCTTTGGACTGCATACTTCTCCAGGTTTTGTGATGCCATTCTTGGCTCCAATATTGCATACTGAAATGCACTTTTTAGCGGGAGATGCATACAAAAATGTATGCAATACACCAGGGTGACCAAAGCAGTCTGAATACTGAACATTGGCTTTAAGATGGATTGAAAGGGATCTAGATAACCTGTTTCACCCAGATGTGCCTGGAGCTGATCTGACTAGTACTACCATGGCCAAGAATGGAGGATTGGATACTGTTTTAAGTTTCAAGACAAGGCTTACCTTTCATCCCTCTTCCCAATAGACACTGGCTGGTGGTTGATCTCCCCTCCCCTCCCCTCCCCTCAGAACTCTCTCTGTGTGGTGGTATTTCATTATTGGGGATTATTGGGTACAGGAAGGTCAGCCGCCAGTCAGCAGCTGCAACTTGGATGTCCAGTTGCTGGGGAACATGGGTGCTGTTGCACTAGTGTCCTGCTAGAGGTTTCCTGGTTGACAGCTGGTTGGCCACTGTGTGAACAGAATGTTGGACAAGATGGACCCTTGGTCTGATCCAAAATGGCTCTTCTTATGTTCTTATATCCCCCTGAAATGTTGGCCAAAATGTTCCGTCATAGCACCACCCATGAAAAGGGTAGTAAAACATGAAATAAACAGACTGGAATAGTTCAGCATGGCCCTTACATTTTACATATGCATGTGTGTTCATGTGTTAGAGTTAACATGGAATTTCAAACACTGAACCTGCTGTAGAAATTTTAAGAGAAGATAGATTTAATAACATTTATGTGTACCTTCTCTGCTCAGTACATACTTTCTCATCCCCACCCAGCTGTGCCATTTTGGTAAATCAGGCTGGACAGTACCTGATATCATATCTGCCTGTTTCTTGAAAGGCATCTTGAAAGGCAACACTAGAAAGGTATTTTTAGTGTTTGGGATTAAGGTCTAAACACCATGCTGATGAAACACAGCCAGAATAGCCATTAATATGACTTAAAAAAACCCAAAACTGTTCTTCAAGAACATAATTACAAAATGACAAAAATTATACAAGTGTCCTAAGGATGCAAGCATCCCATGAATATTTATCAAAAATAATTACAGGAAAATTCTTTCATTAAAATATAAATTGGATTAATTAGCCAAGAATCGTAATTCTTCTTCAAAGTGCTTCTGCATACACTTCATTCTTGTTACTTTTAATGGTTTGATATTCAGTTAAAAATTTAAGGGTTGCTCCTAGGGGCTGGGTGAGGAAAAAATCTGATTAAGTTCCCCAGATTCTTGGCCAAGGAGGAAGCAAGACAGCCATATCTGGCTATGATGGAGGGCTGGATACTGTCTGATATATCTCCATTATTGTGCCTAGATAAGGAACGTAATGGCTTGGAATGAAAAGGAGGATTTGCCAGGCCCTGGTTATCTTTGATTTGATATGCAGCCTCTGAGAACAATGAAGCTCAGTCTCTACTGATTCTCTAATTCTGAGGGTGGATTCAGACAACCTGTTTATATGAGAGAGCTGTCTTTCCACTGAGCGTTACAGATAGGGCTGAGCCAAAATTTCTCAGAAGACATTCTTCTGAGAACATTTTTGAGATTGTTTTTCTTTTTCTCATCCACCTAGAAAAGAACACCCCTTTTCAAGTATCCTCCACTATTTATTTATTTATTTATTTTTGTGGCTGCTATTTTTACCCCACAATGCCCTGGAATAACACTAGCTCTTGGGTATTGTGGAATATGCAAAATGCTGGCCAGAGTTGCTGCTTGCAGCAGGAGCAGGAGGAGAAAAAATGAACAAACAAGAAACACCTTAGGAAAAAAGAAGGAATCTGTATTACTGCCATTCCTAATAATGATGAGCCCCATATTCAAGCAACTGTTGGAGAATGGAGAAATTCCCTATGGAGAAATTTCCCTATGGAGAAATTCAGTGAAATGATTCCCCTACAAAATAAAATGATACCCGTCCCAGTGAAATGATCCCCCCCCCATTTTGAGAGGTAATTTGTGTACAATTCTAGTTACAGCTCTCTACAGCCAATATCTATGGCCAAGTTGGTCAGCCAAGTTTTCCCTAAATGTCAATCCTGTTGAAGGGGCCAGTGACAGTTCTAAGACAAGTCAGGGGGTGGAGTCTGGGGAAAGAACTAAAGGAACAATTGGTAGAACATTGGTGGAGCCAACCTGTCAGTAAGGATGTAGGAGAATTTTATTTCAGTTCGCAAATCACCCAAATGTGCCCCATTGACAATGCTGAATTTGAATGGGAGTGCATTAAAAAAAAAAAAAGTTCACACATTCCTAAATTTGCAATCATGTTTGAAAAATGCATATTATCACCATACAAGTGGGACATGCAGCACAATTTCACAGTTTATACCCAGCCCTTAAAGACAGAACGCTCTTGACTTGTTCAGGGTTCCACAGGAGCCTTGTAGTCTTGCTCAGGCTTAGTGCAAGAAGGGGGCATTTCCAGTAGGGGATGAAAATAATACCTTTCCCCCTTCCTCTCTGGAGCCCTGCTATGCTATATACTGCTATAGAGCTTCCAACCTGGAACACAAACATAAAATAGCCATATAGTGGGGGTAGCGGGTTCTAGAGAGTAGGAAGGGGGAAAGCTGCCCTTTTTATTTTACTTTCTCCTATATTGTGCAGGAGGGGGTTAACTTCACAGAACACATTCCCCTTCCAAGATACTCACAATAAGCTGCTGGAGGCTTGAGAAGGCAAATTTCCTCTTTCGTCTCTCCTCCACATTCCCTTCATCTGAACTGACAGTTCCTTTTAGACCCTCTCTTTCTAGGCTCAACTGCCATCAATGTTCTGTAAGTTCTGGGACCCCACAGGTGCTTGTCAGGTGATGTTTGTTTGTTTTAATTTACAAACTTATATACTTCTGCATAGCCAGGGAGTCCCCTAAGTATCTATTAACCTTGCCATCATTTTTGAATGCCCCCCTTTTGCTTCCAAACCAATGGGCACTCAACCAATTCACTATCCACATTAGAGGGAATGATTGCAGGGGCAAGGTTGAGACTAAAGAAGTGACTTGCCTTGGGCTATAGTTGGTTCATGGCAGAGGAGAGATTTGGAACGGGGACTTCCAGACTTCACAGGTACATTTCTTATCCATGAACTTTGTTTAAATGATGTTTAATAACATCTCAGGTAAACCTCTGTCAAGATGAATTCAGATTACCATCCATTTCTGAGAGAGGTTGACACCAGAGGTGTTTCATGTGCCCTATGTTAACCTGCTTAGAAATGCAGAAATTTATTTTGATTCAAAATTTACTGTTAAGCAAAACAACAACAACAGCAACAACCCCAAACCCACCCTTGGAGTATGTTGCAGATGGTTGCTAACTTGCCAGTGTATTCAGTGGAGCGTGCATTTCCAATCCGCTGAAACTCCGCTTTGTAGTTTGTACTCAAGAGACTTCTAGAGTAACGAGGAGTGATAGTATGCATGGGTATTGGGTACATGAGCAAACGCATGATATGCAGAGTATATGTTAGGCCTCACCTTCATCTCATAGCAAATAGAATCAAAGGGGTGTGTGTGAGAGAATTGATGTCCCCAGGGAAGTTCTTTATCGTATAAGTGCCATAGATAATCAATCGTGGGCAGTTCAAAATCTTAATCTGGACTGTAATATGAAGATTTCTCAAGTTATTTTAGACTGGCAGCAGCCCTCACTAGAACAATATGAGAGATCTGGGCTATTCAGAACAGGTTATGTACAGGACCCTGCCCGGCCTTTGAAATTATGTGGGTCCTGGCGAAAAACCTCTTAAGTCTTTTCTTGAATCTCCTGAGATGTTTCCAGGCTGGCCCTGTACCAGCCTTCCTCAACCTGGTATCTTCCAGCTGTGTGGGGCAGTCACTCCAATCATGCCCAGCCATTCCCATGCTGGTTGGGAATGATGGGAGTTGCAATCTAACACAACTAGAGGGCACCAGGTTGGGGAAGGCTGCCCTAGAGCAAATGGCCTCTCTGCCTGAGGGATGTCTTCAGAACTCTGTCATCATATGTTCAATGACTGGATGCATAATCTAGGGATGTAGAGCCCAGGACTTCTGCTCAAAGTCCTACCCTGCTGACATGATTTGTAACTCAGTCCAGCACTACAGACAGTTGCCTGGGTTTACCTGACCAAAAAAGCAGGGCTGAATTACATTTTGGAGAAGTTCTTGGAGGCCACATTTCCATAGTGGGTGGGGCAAAAGGGGCCAAGCAAAGTAGGTATGGGAGAACCAGGGATACTCAAGGTTGCCAAAATTTCCCAAACTTTACTTCAAAGCATAGTTCAGCTTGGTCGCGTTCTCATTTGCAACCTGCTTTTTTGGTTGATTCAAATGGGGAAAGTGCATTTTGAATGAGAAAAAGTGCACATTTTTCAAAAAGTGTGCATTTTCCTCCCATTGACTAAAGTAGTGCATTTTTAAAGTTGAGATTAAGAAGAGGTGGAAAGAATACACAGAATAACTATACAGGAAAGATCTGAATGTCCCTGATAGCCATGATAGTGCGGTCACTGAAATTGAGCCGGACATCCTAGAGAGTGAAGTCAAGTGGGCCTTAGGAAACATTAGTAACAACAAAGCTAGCGGAGATGACAGTATTCTAGCTGAGCTATTTAAAATCCTAAAAGATGATGCTGTGAAAGTGCTGCACTCAATATGCCAACTAATTTGGAACACTCAACAGTGGCCACAAGACTGGAAAAGGTCAGTTTACATTCCAGTTCCAAAGAAGGGCAATGCCAAAGAGTGTTCAAACTACCGTACAATTGTGCTCATTTCACATGCCAGCAAGGTGATGCTCAAAATCCTACAAGCTAGGCTTCAGCAGTATGCGAACCGACAACTACCAGAAGTACAAGCTGGGTTTCGAAGAGGCAGAGGAGGAACTAGAGATCAAATCGCCAACATTCGCTGCATCATGGAGAAAGCAAGAAAATTCCAGAAAAACATCTATTTCTGCTTCATTGACTACACTAAAGCCTTTGATTGTGTGGATCACAACAAACTGTGGCAAATTCTTAAAGAGATGGGAGTACCAGACCACCTTACCTGTCTCCTGAGAAACCTGTACGAGAGTGAAGAAGCAACAGTAAGAACCAGACATGGAACAACCGATTGGTTCCAAATTGGGAAAGGAGTACGACAAGGCTGCATATTGTCACCCTGCTTATTTAACTTATATACAGAGTACATCATGAGAAATGCCAGGTTGGACGAATCACAGGTCGGAATTAAGATTGCCGGGAGAATTATCAACAACCTCAGATATGCAGACGATACCACCTTAATGGCAGAAAGCAAAGAGGATCTAAAGAGCCTCTTGTTGAGGGTGAAAGAGGAGAGTGCAAAAGCTGGTTTGAAACTCAGCATTAAAAAAACTAAGATCATAGAATAGAATCATAGAATAGTAGGGTTGGAAGGGGCCTACAAGGCCATCGAGTCCAACCCCCTGCTCAATGTAGGAATCCAAGTCAGAGCATCCCTGACAGATGGCTGTCCAGCCTTTTCTTGAACACCTCCAGCATGGGAGAGCCCACCACCTTCCTAGGTAATTGGTTCCATTGTCGTATTGCTCTAACAGTCAGGAAGTTTTTCCTGATGTTCAGCCGGAATCTGGCTTCCTGTAACTTCAGCCCATTATTTCATGTCTTGCATTCTGGGATGATCAAGAAGAGATCCTGGCCTTCTTCTCTGTGACAACCTTTCAAGTACTTGAAGAGGGCTATCGTATCTCCCCTCAGTCTTCTCTTCTCAAGGCTAAACATGCCCAGTTCTTTCAGTCTCTCTTCATAGGGCTTTGTATCCAGTCCCCTGATCATCTTTGTTGCCCTCCTCTGAACCCTCTCCAGTTTGTCTGCATCCTTCTTAAAGTGTGGTGCCCAGAACTGGACACAGTACTCCAGATGAGGCCTAACCAATGCTGAGTAGAGGGGAACTAGTACTTCCTGGGATTTGGAAGCTATGCTTTTATTAATGCAGCCCAAAATAGCATTTGCGTTTTTTGCAGCCACATCACATTGTTGGATCATATTCAGCTTGTGATCGACAACAATTACAAGATCTTTCTCGCTTGTAGTGTGGTTGAGCCACGTATCCCCCATCTTGTAACTGTGCATTTGTTTTCTTTTTCCTAGGTGCAGAAGCAGAACTTGGCATTTATCCCTATTAAATGTCATTCTGTTGTTTTCTGCCCAGCACTCCAGTCTATCCAGATCACTTTGAATTTTGTTTCTGTCTTCCAAAGTATTAGCTATTCCGCCCAATTTTGTGTCATCTGCAAATTTGATCAGCATTCCTTGCACCTCCTCCTCCAAGTCATTAATAAAAATGTGGAAGAGCACTGGGCCCAGGACTGAGCCCTGTGGCACCCCACTCGTTACCTCTCCCCAGTTTGAGAAGGTCCCATTGATAAGCACTCTTTGAGTCCGATTCTGTAGCCAACTGTGGATCCACCGGATCGTTGTTTCATCAAGCCCACTTTGAGCTAGTTTGTTCATCAGGATATCATGGGGCACTTCGTCGAAAGCTTTGCTGAAGTCGAGGTATATGGTGTCTACAGCATTCCCATGGTCTACAAGGGAGGTTACTTGATCAAAAAATGAGATCAGATTTGTCTGGCAGGACTTGTTTTTGACAAATCCATGTTGGCTTCGAGTAATCACTGCATTGTTGTCAAGGTGCTTCCAGATGGATTGCTTTATCATCCGCTCCAGAATTTTCCCTGGGATTGATGTCAGACTGACTCGTCTGTAGTTCCCAGGTTCCTCCTTTTTACCCTTTTTGAAGATAGGGACAACATTAGTCCTCCTCCAGTCATCTGGCACTTCCCCCGTCCTCCACGATTTCTCAAAGAGAATAGACAGCGGTTCTGAGAGTTCTTCTGCCAGTTCCTTTATTACTCTAGGATGCAGTTCATCTGGCCCTGGATATTTGAACTCATTCAAAGTCATTAGGTGTTCCTTGATCATATGCCTATCGATCTCAAGCTGCAATCCTGCCCCTTCAGCCTGCACTTTGCCTTTGCCAGGGGGGTCATAGACCCTCTTTTGGGAGAAGACTGAGCCAAAGTAGGAATTGAGCACCTCTGCCTTTTCTTTGTCATCTGTTATCATTTTGCCATCCTTATTTAATAGCTGAACAACCATTTCTTTCCTCTGCCTTTTACTATGCACATAGCTGAAGAAAGCCTTTTTGTTGTTTTAGCATCCCTCACTAACCTCAGCTCATTCTCAGCTTTAGCCTTCCTGACACCATCCCTGCAATTCTGTGCTACCTGCCTGTACTCTTCCTTTGTTACTTGGCCTTCTTTCCACTTCCTATATGTGTCCTTTTTTGTTTTCAGGTCATCCCTAAGCTTTTGGTGAAGCCACATTGGCTTCTTCTGTTGTCTTCCACCTTTTCTTCTTGTTGGAATCATTTTTGATTGTGCCTTGAGAATTTCCTTTTTTAAAAGCTCCCACCCATCTTGGACTCCTTTTCTCGCTAGCATCACTTGCCATGGGACCTTACTGATCATTGTACTGAGTTTATTAAAATCAGCTTTCCTAAAATCCAGGGTACGTGTTTGACTACACTCGGCTTTTGCTTCCCTTAGAACCAAGAACTCAAGTACAACATGGTCGCTTTCCCCCAGAGTTCCTGTAACTGCTACTTTATCCACTAAGTCATCTCTGTTGGTTAGGATCAAGTCCAGGATAGCCGATCCTCTAGTTCCTTCCTCTACTTTCTGTAGGAGGAAGTTATCTGCCACACATCATGGCATCTGGCCCCATGACTTCCTGGCATATAGAAGGGGAAGAAATGGAAGCTGTGACAGATTTTACTTTCTTGGGCTCCAAGATCACCACCAACGGTGACTGTAACCATGAAATTAAAAGACGCTTGCTTCTTGGGAGGAAAGCGATGGCAAACCTAGACAGCATAGTAAGAAGCAGAGACATTACCTTGCTGACAAAGTTCCGTCTAATCAAAGCTATGGTTTTCCCAGTAGTAATGTATGGCTATGAGAGGTGGACTATAAGGAAGGCTGAGCACCGAAGAATTGATGCTTTTGAACTGTGGTGCTGGAGAAGATTCTTACGAGTCCCCTGGACTGCAAGGAGGTCACATCAGTCCATCCTAAAGGAAATCAACCCTGAGTGAAGGACAGAGATACTGATGCTGAAGCTCAAATATTTTGGCCACCTAATGCGAAGAGAAAAGTCACTGGAAAAGACCCTGATGCTGGGCAAGACTGAAGGCAAAAGGAGAAGGGGATGGCAGAGAATGAGATGGCTAGATAGCATCACTGATGCAATGAATATGAACTTGAGCACACTCCGGGAGAGAGCGGAGGACAGGAAGGCCTGGCGTGCTATGGTCCATGGGGTCATGAAGAGTTAGACACAACTTAATGACTGAACAACAACAACAATGTTTGAAGTCATGGCTTTCTTAATGTGTGCATGCATTTTTAAAAGTACACCCCCCCAATTAAAGGGTGAAAATGCACTTTTAAAAATGCACAATTTTAATTTTTTTTAAGTGTGCATTTTTAAAGTTGTGCATTTTTAAGTTCTGCATTTCTTAATCTGTGCATGTTTAAAGTGTTTGTGTGTGTGTGTAAGTGCATATTTTGCAAACATAAATGCAAGTTTGGGAATTTGTGAACATTTTTGGAGAACGTGTGCTCCCCTTTGCATTTGGGTTTCTGAGCGTGGTATTTTCAAGTGATTTGCAAACAAACTGAAAGAAAAGTCTTGTACATCCGTAGACCAAAAGGAGAAGGGGCAAGGCCAAAAATACCTCCCTCCCGCATATTTTAGCATATTCCCCTTTTAGAATGAGGGGAAAAACTGCACAAAAGCTGTGAAACCACCGGACAATTAGTGGTTTGGGGAAAGGGGCTGGGGCCCGGGGAAGTTGGTGTGGCCATCTCAGGAAGCCCAGGCATTCTGGTTTTGGCTCCCAGGCCTGAGGCACTGCACTCCTGCTCTAAAGCCAGCCACAGATATTTCTGCCAGAGAAGGATCCTCAAAATTCATTTATAATTGGGCCAGAGTCAGACACTGACATGGCTTCCTGCTCTTGAGCTCATTGGAGATTCTGCTTTGCTTGGCAGATGCTTGCTGGTCTGGGAGCTTACAGTATCCTTGGGCCCTCAACATATGGCCCAGTTACATCAATTTGCTGTGGAACAGACAGCATTTCCACTTTTATGCCATCCATCTAAGTAGCAGTTCTCTCTGGGCAAAGTCAAGTGACAATCCGGTGCTGTGCTCAACCCTTCCCTGAGAAACGTCATTAATCTTGTCAGAATTCCTCTGACTTGCTTTGAAATTCAGGTGTATTGCCTGAGGAGGGCCCTACAGATTAATTCCAAATGTTTCTTTGAGTGGGATTTCAGTGGTGGCACCCTTAAAGAGCTGAGCTCACGGGTCTGCCCGCCCCCAACCCCAAGGATTGTGAGGAGTGCAAAATAGGGAGGTTAGCAAAGTTTGCTTGAGCTAGGCTCAGGTATGAACAATGAATAATTGCTGCAGCCCTGGGAAGAACTTCATCTCTTGACTTGATAAGAAGAAGCTGGCTAGCTGTGCTAGATGCTAGAATTGGAAGGCAGACTTCCAATATCACTGCGGCATATGACGTGGGTTTGACCTATAGCGACTTCTTTCTGGTTGAACATTAGTGCTCACATACATTTTATTCTTGAAGAAATGGTGATAATTGTGGATGCTCATGCACTTTTGAATTATATTCCTGTGATGTGGGGATTAACAGATGGGTAGCAAAAGTGGACTTTGAGAGCCCCGTTGCAAAGAGACTCATATTTCAAGCTTGGAAGGAAAAACTCCCACCACCTATTATTTAATGCTCTCAAGATGCTCTTGCTTCATTTGGACATACAGTACATCCACATGGGAAAAACTAGGGATATACGAAAGTCACTTACCTTTTACGAAATTTGATTTGCGGTGGGGGGGAGGCGCTCCATCCCTCCCCCTGAAATTCTGGCTGGGGGGGAGGCGTCCTGTCCCTCCCCTCAAAAATTCTGGCCGGGGGGGGAGGCGCCCCGTCCCTCCCACCACGAATCCTGGCCAGCCGGGTCTGTAAATGGCGGCGGCCATAGCCGCCGCCGTTTGCATCCCTGCAGTCAGACGTGATAGGCTACATAAATCTTTACATAGCCTATCATGGCTGAGTTAAAAACAAAAAACAAAACCGCGCGTACGCAAATGGTGGCACCCATGGGAGCCGCCATTTGCATTCTTTATTTTGGCATGTCTAGTCTACATAAACATTTACGTAGACTACGTCGAAAATATGGGGAACGCAAATAGCGTAGCGTCTACGCTATTGGAGTTCCCCTTATTTTCGCCGTAGTCTACGTAAATGTTTACGTAGACTAGACGTGCCAAAAATAGAAAGCAAATGGCGGCACCCATGGGCGCCGCCATTTGCGTACGCGCGTTTTTTTTTTAAACTCAGCTGTGATAGGCTATGTAAATCTTTACGTAGCCTATCACGTTTTTTTTTTTAACTTGGAAATGGCGGCGGCAGCAGCTGATCAGAAGACCGGCCGCCGCTGCCAAACCGCCGCCGAACGACCGCCGGAGCCACCGCCGGACCCACCGCCGCCAGGTAGATTCGCCCAAGGTAAGTTCCGTCCTGGGGGGTGGCGAGGGGTGGTGGCAGACCGTTTTGCTGCCGATTTTCAGGGGCCAAATGCACAGGCATTCGGCCTCCCCAAGTTTCTTGCTGAAATTCTCTGACATCCCTAGGAAAAACTGAAGTGGAGTTAAAGGAATGATGTCAATCTCTTCAGCATTCTAAAGCACTGTATATATTTGTTGTTCAGTTGTTAAGTCGTGTCTGACTCTTCGTGACCCCATGGACCATAGCATGCCAGGCCTTCCTGCCCTCCGCTCTCTCCCGGAGTGTGCTCAAGTTCATATTCATTGCATTGGTGATGCTATCTAGCCATCTCATCCTCTGCCGTCCCCTTCTTCTTTTACCTTCAATCTTTCCCAGCATCAGTGACTTTTCCAGTGACTTTTCTCTTCACATTTGGTGGCCAAAATATTGGAGCTTCAGTTTCAGTATCTGTCCTTCCAATGAGCAGTCAGGGTTGATTTCCTTTAGGATTGATGATTTGACCTCCTTGCAGTCCAGGGGACTCGTAAGAGACTTCTTCAGCACCACAGTTCGAAAGCATCAATTCTTTAGCACTCAGCCTTCCTTATAGTCCAGCTCTCACAGCTATACGTTACTAATGGGAAAACCATAGCTTTGATTATGCAGACCTTTGTTGGCAAGGTGATGTCTCTGCTTCTTACTATGCTGTCTAGGTTTGCCATCACTTTCCTCCCAAGGAGCAAGCGTCTTTTCATTTCATGGCTACAGTCACCGTTGGTGGTGATCTTGGAGCCCAAGAAAGTAAAATCTGTCACTGCTTCCATTTCTTCCCCTTCTATATGCCAGGAAGTGATGGGGCCAGATGCCATGATCTTCGTTTTTGTAATGTTGAGTTTCAAACCAGCTTTTGCATTCTCCTCTTTCACCCTCAACAAGAGGCTCTTTAGATCCTCTTCACTTTCTGCCATTAGGGTGGTATCATCTACATATCGGAGGTTGTTGATAATTCTCCCAGCAATCTTAATTCCGACCTGTGATTCATCCAACCCGGCGTTTCTCATGATGTACTCTGCATATAAGTTAAATAAGCAGGGCGACAATATACAGACGTGTCGTACTCCTTTCCCAATTTTGAACCAATCGGTTGTTCCATGTCTGGTTCTTACTGTTGCTTCTTGGCCCTCGTACAGGTTTCTCAGGAGACAGGTAAGGTGGTCTGGTACTCCCATCACTTTAAGAATTTGCCACAGTTTGTTGTGATCCACACAATCAAAGGCTTTAGCATAGTCAATGAAGCAGAAATAGATGTTTTTCTGGAATTCTCTTGCTTTCTCCATGATCCAGCATATGTTGGTGATTTGATCTCTGACTCTTCAAAATCCTGCATGTACTTCCGGCAGTTCTCGGTTCACATGCTGCTGAAGCCTAGCTTGTAGGATTTTGAGCATAACCTTGCTGACATGTGAAATGAGCACAATTGTACGGTAGTTTGAACACTCTTTGTCATTGCCCTTCTTTGGGATTGGAATGTAAACTGACCTTTTCCAGTCTTGTGGCCACTGTTGAGTGTTCCAAATTTGTTGGCATATTGAGTGCAGCACTTCAACAGCATCATCTTTTAGGATTTTAAATCGCTCAGCTGGAATACTGTCATCTCCGCTAGCTTTGTTGTTAGTAATGCTTCCTAAGGCCCACTTGACTTCACTCTCTAGGATGTCCGGCTCAAGTTCAGTGACTGCACTATCATGGCTATCAGGGATGTTCAGATCTTTCCTGTATAGTTCTTCTGTGTATTCTTGCCACCTCTTCTTAATCTCATCTGCTTCTGCTAGGTCCCTGCCTTCTTTGTCCTTTATCATGCCCATCTTTGCACAAAACGTTCCCTTGAGATCTCTGATTTTCTTGAAAAGATCTCTAGTCTTTCCCATTCTATTGTTTTCCTTGATTTGTTTGCATTGTTCATTTAAGAAGGCCTTCTTGTCTCTCCTTGCTTTTCTCTGGAACTCTGCATTCAGTTGGATATATCTTCTCCTTTTCCCTTTGCTTTTCACTTCCCTTCTTTACTCAGCTACTTGTAAAGCCTCATCAGAAAGCAACTTTGCTTTCTTGCATTTTCTTTTTCTTTGGGATGGATTTAGTTGCTGCCTCCTGAACAATGTTATGGACCTCCATCCATAATTCCTCAGGCACTCTGTATATCAGGTCTAATCCCTTAAATGTATTCGTCACCTCCACTGTATATTCATAAGGGATATGATTTAGGTCATACCTGAACAATTTAGTGGTTTTCCCTACATAGGGATGTACGAAAGTGACTTACCTTTCGTGGATTATGTTGATGGTGGGGGGGAGGCGTTCCGTCCCTCCCCCCGGAATCCTGGCCGGGGGGGAGGTGCTCCGTTCCTCCCCCCGGAATCCTTGAACAGCCGGCTGTGCTCCGCGGCAGCTCTGCGGAGCATCCGGCCAGGCCCGGCCCCGCCTGGCCTGGCCAGGCCAGAGCCATCTGCAGCGGGATTTCTGGCTGTGGAGGGCTCTGGGTAAAAAAACACAAAACACAAAAAACAAAAACCGCGTACGCAAATGGTGGCGGCTACGGCTGCTGCCATTTGCATTCCTTCTTTTTGGCCGTCTTAATCTATGTAAATTTTTACGTAGACTATGATGGCGAAAATAAAGGGGAATGCAAATAGCATAGCGGGCGCTATTTGCATCCCATTTTGATTCCCCGTTTTAGCCTACGTAAATCTTTACGTAGGCTAAAACGATGAATCAAAAGGGGACGCAAATAGCGCCCACTACGCTATTTGTGTTCCCCTTTATTTTTGCTGTCATGGTCTACGTAAATATTTATGTAGATTAAGACGGTAAAAAGAAGGAACGCAAATGGCGGCGGCCATAGCCGCCGCCATTTGCGTACGCATTTTTTTTTTACCCACCCAGCCATGATAGGCTACATAAAGATTTACATAGCCTATCACGTCTTTTTTTTTTTTAAACCTAGCCATGATAGGCTATGTAAATCTTTACGTAGCCTATCACGTCTTTTTTTTTTTTTACACAAGGCAAGCCTGGAAATGGCAGCGGCGGCAGCCGGTCAGATGACAGGCCGCTACTGAAGCCGCCGCCGATGCTGCTGCTGGAGCTGCTGCCGCCCAGAAGATCCGCCCCAGGTGAGTCTCATCCTGGGGGGGATCTGCGGGGGGCGGGGGTGTGGCAGGCCATTCCACCACGGTTTTCGGGGGGCCAAATGCACTGGCATTCGGCCTCACCGAGATCCATGGCGGAATTCTCTGACATCGCTATCCCTACGTTCTTCTGTTTAAGGTGAAATTTTGCAACCAGAAGCTCATGATTTCAGCCACCAGGTCTTGTTTTTACTGACTGTATAGAGCTTCTCCATCTTTGGCTGCAAAGTACATAATCAATCTGATTTCAATATTCACCATCTGGTGATGTCCATGTGTAGAGTCACCTCTTGTGCTGTTGGAAAAGAGTGTTTGCTATGATCAGCGTGTTCTCTTGACAAAACTCTATTAGCCTTTGTTCTGCTTCATTTTGTACACCAAGGCCATGCTTGCCTGTTATGCCGGTTATTTCTTGACTTCCTACTTTAGCATTCCAACCCCCTATGATGAAAAGGACATCTTTTTTTGGTGTTAGTTCTCGAAGGTGTTGTAGGTCTTCATAGAACCGATCAACCTCATCTTCTTCGGCCTCAGTGGTTGGGGCATAGACTTGAATTACTGTGATGTTGAATGGTTTGCCTTGGATTCACACTGAGATAATTCTGTTCTTTTTGAGATTGTACCCCAGACCTGCTTTTCTCTCCCTTTTATTGACTATGAGTGCTACTCCGTTTCTTCTAAGGGATTCTTGCCCACAGTAGTAGATATAGTGGTCACCTGAATTAAATTCGCCCATGCTTGTCCATTTTAGTTCGCTGATTCCCAAGATATCGATGTTCAATCTTGCTATCTCATGTTTGACCACCTCCAGCTTACCTTGATTCATTGATCTTACATTCCAGGTTCCTAAACAATATTGTTCTTTATAGCATCAGATTTTCTTTTCACCACCAGACACATCCACAGCTGAGTGTCCTTTCGGCTTTGGCCCAGCTGCTTCACTCTTTCTGGCGCTACTTGGAAATTCCCTCTGCTCTTCCCCAGGAGTGTATTGGACAACTTCTGACCTGAGGAGCTCATCTTCCAGCATCATATTGTACTTTCATCATGTTTGTTAATAGACACATTGCTACAAAGCCTCAATTATTCATTCAGGGTTCCCTCATCAGAGGCAAATGATTCTGTAAAGATAACTACAAAGTTCCCACCACAAGGAAAATTATGAAACAGTATTACTTTCAGAAAAGCATTCCCCCTTCAACATTTGCAAACCTATATCTGGGCAATGGAGCTAACATGTATATACAGCAAGGCAAGGCAACCTGATACCTCCCAGAGGTTTTGGACTACAAGTCTCAGAATCCCGGACCATTACATATTCTGGCTGAAGCCTATGGAAGTTGAAACACAAAACAGCTGGAGGGCACCAGCTTGCCAGTCCCTGATATATACCACTGTGACTTTCAAATTCCACTTATTGTAGATTGATCTTTATTAGGTTGGGCCAAATAATTATAAGTGTTTATCTCCTCCCCATGGTCCTACCACTATCTCTTCAGATAATGTTACCATCTGCATGCTGGGATAGAATATCTGGCATATCTGTAAACATTCTTAATGGCTTCTGGTCCCTTGGAATCCATTGAATCTGTGATCAAGAAGAGCCTGGCCTCAGTTATACACACCCTGGTAACACCCAGAACTGACTATGGTTATATGTTGTAGTATGGATGCCTTTGAATACCACTTGTAAACTGCAGCCTGGTAGAGGATATAGTTCCTTGGCTCTTGACTGGGGCTGGCCATTGGGAATGTACCTCACCAGTGCTTAAAGCAGTCCAGATCTGACCCTCATAGGGTCCCAGTCCAGCTCTCTGGGTTTCCCAGAAGGCCATGCCCCCTTCCCCTGTTTACAACACCTTCCCTAGACCACCAATCATTTGATGGTTTCTGGCTTGTGCAATCCCTCCCCCCTCTAAAGGGTTTAAATGCCTCTCGTAAGGCTTAGTTAATGGCAGTATGAGCTTTAAGCTACAAAATGCCAGTATTTTTGTAGTTTTGGTCCTGCCCCTCTGCCTGCTCACTACTGGAATGTGTCCCCTGAGAGCTTGTCTGAAACTGAATTCAGTCCACAGGCTGAAAGAGGTTCACCACCCCTGGCTTAAAGAAATTCACTGTCTGCCAGTCCATTTCCTACAAAAATTTAAAATGTATTTATCTTTAAAGCAATATGTGGCTTGGGCAGACTAAAAGTCAATTAACAAACAAACAGGGTTCTGTCCCTTTGTGGTGAAATTGTCATGTAAAAAGAATTGTGTAAACTTGACCTTAAACTCCCCCACCTTTAGGGATGTACGAAAGTCACTTACCTTTGCAGAGCTTGGATTCATGGTGGGGGGGAGGCGCTCCCTCCCTCCCCCCGGAATCCTCCCTGGGCCGGCTCTGCTCCATGGCAGCTCCGCGGAGCCGCCAGCCAGGGCGATCCACAGCCGGAGTTCCGGCCGCGGACGGGCTGCTGCAGACGCAAATGGCAGCCTCCGTAGTGGCCGCCATTTGCGTTCTGCAAAGCTGCCATGATAGGCTATGTAAGTATTTACGTAGCCTATCACGGAAAGCCCCCAAAACCTTCCACAGTGTACGCAAATGGCGGTGGCTATGGCAGCCGCCATTTGTGTTCCCTATTTTTAGCCGTTTTAGCCTACGTAAATATTTACGTAGGCTATTACAGCGAAAAACAAGGGGAACGCAAATAACGTAGTGGGTGCCATTTGCTTTCCTCCCCCCCCGTTTTACAGAACGCAAATAGCGCCCACTACGCTATTTGCATTCCCCTTGTTTTCGCTGTAATAGCCTACGCAAATATTTACGTAACAGCTAAAAATAGGTAACAGCTAAAACTGCTAAAAATAGGGAATACAAATGGCGGCCGCCATAGCCGCCACCATTTGCATACGCTGTTTTTTTTGGGGGGGGGGCTTGCCGTGATAGGCTACGTAAATACTTACGTAGCCTATCACGGCCTCCACAGGGATGCAAAAGGCATCCCTGCATTAGCCATGATAGGCTACGTAAGTATTTACGTAGCCTATCACGGCTATGATGAAGAAGCGAATGGTGGCTGCAGGGCGGCTGCCATTCGCAAGTCAGCGCGGATGGCAGCAGGTAAGTGCTCCATTTCTCATGCCTTTCGTGGGTTGGGCGGGGCGGGGGATTCGTTCTGCCACGGATTTCAGGGGGCCGAATGCACTGGCATTCGGCCTCACCGAGATCCGTGGCGGAATTCTCTGACATTCCTACCCACCTTAGTAATGGAGCTTAACCACAAAATATAGTTTTTGAGTTGAAAGTTCCTCCTTTTATCAAACTAAACTTGTGTATGTGTGTTTTCAATGATATCTCTGTTATATAATAGATTCCTCTATATTATTTTTCCTGCTGTTGTATTTTCCTCACCATTGTTATTTCATTAAAAATGTCCAGATACCTACAACTGAAATACAAGGCTAGAAGAATGTCCTGTATTTACTGGGAAGCCAGCCAAAAGGCAGAGTTTGATATGAAACTCCGGTGTTGCACCATTTTATAGCTTTGCCTCTTGTTCGTAAATGTGATCAAATCAAAGGGGTGAACACATTAAAAAGGGTCAATAGGGAACAGAAATAGTGATAAAATGGTATCCTCTAAAGGCACAAGCCTTGCAGGAGTTTGGAGGAATATCACAGGATATTCCAGCTGAGTAAAGGGGAAAGGAGAGAATCTAGTGTGAATTTATATTGCAGACAATATAATTAATATCACATGTCATCTGTATATATTTGTTGGGGATGAGTTCCTTAGGTTCACTCTGCCTTGCATTTCTAAAGTTAATTCTGGGATTGGAGCATGCATGTTTGGGAGCAGCTTTCATTTCCTTCACCTCCTTTGCATCTTCCCTGACCCCATGTTACCAATGTGTATTGAAACCCCCCCAAAACAAAACACTGCCAGGTTGCATACTCTTAAATAATTGCATCAAGATAATGACTTGTACTGGATTTTAATGATGTTCAAGGTCCGCTCATATGCATTGGTAATGAACCGAATGAACGTGAAGGAATTCCACTCCTTCCCCCAACATCAAAGTGTGTGTGTGTGTGTTGGTGTTGGTGGAGGGTTGTACAGCATTGTATATGGCCCTTATGCGAGGCAGGTAAGTTACTGTGCATCTGCATGCTTGCAGGAATGGGGAGAGAGGCTAAGGAAGAGCTGTTGAGCTCAGCATCCACCTCTTGCTGGCCCTATTCATATTGCACACAGAAGGCCCTAGATTTATTTCTTTCTTTCTTTCTTTCTTTCTTTCTTTCTTTCTTTCTTTCTTTCTTTCTTTCTTTCAAGTTTCCTTTCAAAAATAAAAAAAACCCTCCATAGCCACCTACTTTGTTAGAAGAAAAAAAATCTGTCAAAGTTTTGGAGGGGGGAAAGGTGTTGCAGAAAGGTTTCCTCAAAAGCTTATGCAGTTGCTCCTCAGTTCCTTACAAAAAACCATCTGGTAAGAGATATTCTTTTCTTTTCTTTTGCTTTGCTACTCTAATAGATCCCATATTATCAAATGCCGTAATGCTCAGGCATCCACACCTGCCCTATGTTCTCTGTGTTCGCCCATTCTCTTTGTGCTGCTTTTGATATGCTCAGATATACTTCTGGTGGCATATATCAGAGGCAGAGGAGTTCAGGCATCCACACATAGGGACAAAAGTCACCCATGAAGTTTCACAGCTTAACAAGAAGCTTCCATTAGATCCAACTCTTTTCCTATTTCACAGCCCCCAAACTCAAACCATCTTAGAAAAGGACTAAGCACATTCATACTCAGGAAACTGATTTTGTCAAGAGTGGCATGGCCTTGATCATTGCTTATCGGGTATTCTTTATTCCCCCTAGAGACTTCAGATTCAGCTGTTTTTCAGCCTGAATGTACAAACAGTATTATCAGGAAGTATGCTTCTACATGTGACAATAGCATGGGAGCAGCCATGTTTGAAACCGAAAGTGGATATAAGAAAGAAAATTGAGGTCTTCTCTATCTCTGTATGTAGTTGCAAGCAACCTATTTGAATAGACTAAATTGATTCCTGTTTTGTCTAAATTACTTTCTCTATCTGTCTTTTGATGACTGATAGCTACCTATTACTGGACAGACCCCAACAGCTTTGATGTGGGATGAAGGAAATAGTTTAGCAATTTGCATTCAGCCAAAGAAGAAGACACAAGCAGAAAGTCACAAAAACTTGTGTTTCCAGGACCAGAAATATGAGTTTAAGTGGCTTGTAATGGTCACTTCAAATATGGTGGGCATTTGGGGGGTAGGTGGAGAATGAGCTCAGAAATCAATTCAGATTGGCTTGAAAATAAGCCAAGCTATTTCCTGATCTTGGGGGGGGGGGGAAGCTTGGCTTCTTAAGAACGTAAGAAGAACCCTGCTGGATCATTCATACATACATTCCATTCCATTCCATTCCTATACCACACAATAACCAAACCTCTTTGGGTGGTTTACACAAATTAAGAACCTTAAAAAGTATACTATTGTACATAATATAAATATCATGTCCATATAAACAGACAACACACACACACACACACACACACACACACACACACACTTTTAACAAAAAACAGTAAGACATCTTAAGACCATATTAAAAATCTTATCATATGCTGCCAAATGCCTGAAAGTAGAGGAAGGACTTAACCTGGTGCTGAAAATAATTTCCCCAGGCGGGTCTCACTGGGGAGATCATTCCATAATTGGGGGGCCACCACTGAGAAGACCCTCTTCCTTGTTGCCACCTTCTGAACCTCCCTTGAAGGAGGCAGTTGGAGGAAAGACTTAGATTATGAGCATAGTATATAGATAGGGACATGCTGGGAGAGGCATTCCATCAGGATCAGACCAAAGGCCTATTTAGTCCAGCATTCTGCTCCCACAGTGGCCAACCAGATGCCCATGGGAAGCCCATAAGAAGGACACAAGCACAACAGCACCCTCCTGCTCATTTCCCCCAGCACCTGGTATACAGAGGCACACGGCCTCTCATACTGGAGGTAAGGTATACAGTGTCTATGTGTGGGGTGGTGGTGGTGGTGGAATGTGCTGATGCTGCTGAAGTCATTATATCTACATGGTCAGATTCTTAAGATGGTGTGGAGAAGGAGGCACAGACCTGAATGGATTAGATCTCATGCAAGTTTCAGGTAACAACTAGGACTGTTGGGGCAAACATGTAATGGATTATTTCCCCTGATTGATTGATTGATTGATTGATTGCATTTATACCCTGCCTTTTTCCCTCTTGCAAGGAACCCAAGGAAGCTTACATTATCCTCCTCCTCTCCATTTTATCATCACAACAACAACCCTGTGAGGTGGGTTGGGCTGAGAGTGTGTGACTGGCCCAAAGTCACCCAGTGAGCTTCCATGGCCGAGTGGGAACTAGAACCCGGATCTCCCAGCTCCTAGTCCAACACTCTTGTCATATTTTGAAAATATGAAATCCAGTGTCTACTCAGATTTCTCCCCAACTGTAGGCAAAACAGTTTCTTGGTACACAGAAAAATAAAGTAAAAAGACACAGCAGCCCTGGGCAAAGCTGGGGATTTAGCTAGTTTTTTTTTTTTAAGTCAATAGAAGCCGAATTCAGTAGCATTACCTAATGGGTAAAGACTAAAGAGTAAAGGCCCAGATGGTAGATATTTATGTATTCCTTCCAGTTGTAGACTGATTTACAGGTTGTTTGGCAAAGAACTTTGCCAGGGCAAGACCTGTTGCAACAATCATCCAGGATTTTGATGAAGGTTTTGGAGTTAGAATTTGCAGCAGAAAGCTGAATGTTACAATGTCAGCACTTTGGGGTCCTCCCTGTGGAGATGGGGCTCTCTGGATCATCTGGCAGAAGGAAGCATTGGAAGCACCATGCAGCTGTGTCTGTCCTTCTCTGGAGAGGGAAGAGACATTCTCCTGAGAAAGCCACAGCTGCCTTGCCCCCATGATAAAATGCACATCTGAACAACTCAATTTCCAGCTGCCATAACAATGCATTTTGGAAACTGCCATCAGACCAGACTCCTGTCACATTATGCAGGGATTACATCAGACAGATAGTTTGAGGAGCAAGTCAAATGCATGGCAAGCAGCAACAGCTATGGACCTTTCTTTATTATTCTTTGCTCAGAAGAAGCAAGCCTGCTATGTTTGGAATTTCTTGCAGTTCCTCCTTTTAGCGAGGATATTCAGTGGTGTCTCCCAACTTGAAACTGTTTCAAGTTCAAGGCCAATGTATATGTCCCTCCCAAAATCAAATCTGATAAAGCCTTTCCTGACTTGGTACAGAGGCATTTAGAATCTCTGCATAATTAACATGTAGAGTGAGGAACAGGATCACACTCCCTCCCACACCACTCTCAACCACCATGCATTCCTCCAAAGGTCTGAATAGAGCCTCTTGTACAAGCTGTATGTGCATGCAGGTTTTTTCTGTATAGCTGGGAACTTGAAAAAAGCTGGGTCCCCAGTTGCACATATCATTGTACATGCATAGGCTCTGTTAAGACCTTTCAATGAATGCATGGGGATCCATATTGGGGCACCAGGCAAGATCCCAGTCCCCCCCCCCCATGCATTCACCAAAACTCTGAAGAGGATACTGGGTGAAGATTATGATGGCAGGGCTCAAATTATGGGGGAGGAGGGGCTTTTTGGGGGGGTGCTTCAATCCACGAGACCCAACCTGTCAGGGTGGACACTGAGCCCATAGAATCCCAGAGTAGTTCTGATTCTGAGGAAGAGGAGTAGCTCCTGGGAGAGGAGCACACTCGTCTTTCCCAGGGCCAACAGCTGACGGAGATTCCTTCCACCAGCATTCCTAGCTTAGATAGCAGTCCTGGGAGTGACAGAGCACAGGAAGCAGACTTGATGGACACACGACGCCAACGCAGAGAGTGGCGCCAAATGGAGGGTGCGGAAAGGAGGCATAGTGCCCGGTTGGCGCGCAAACAACGGTTGCGCGCAGAGGATCCAAGGGAAAAGGGGAGGGACTCTCCCTAGCCCTTAAGTTCAGGGTCTGCCAGTGATTCCCTTTCAAATGGGGACCAACTGTTCCAACTTAGGGCATAGGTACTCTGCTGCTCATATCTAGTTGCTAACAGTAGAGTTGTTAAGTTGTAAAAGAGGAATATAGCTTTGAAAATAATCCCTTTGTCTGTGTCTGGACTTGGCTACTGGATTAGACTGAGAAAGGCCTCCAAGGAGCCCTTGACAATTTTAGCCAAATCATAGCACCCCTGTAGCCTTCTGAAGCATTAAGTAAGGGGACTGTCACAAATGTAAGAGGTCCAGATCATCAATAATGTAACGGTAAATGCTGAAGTGCAGACACTCATCATGGCAGTCTCCCCCATAGCCACACCCCCAAGGAGAATCCCAAAACACAGTCAGCTGTGTGGATCCATATCAACAAACCAGTCCTAGCCATTTTCATCTCCACCAGGAGCAGGTCTTTGGGAAAGCTAATGGGTCTTAACTGCCCATTCAAGGCGAAGCCACCACAAAATGCATTACAACATGGAACAACATATTGATGCTGGGAAAATTCTCTCTTTCCTCCCTCCCCCCCAGATTTTGTGAGGACTACAGTTTAGTTCAGGGGGAACAGGTAATTCTAAGGGGGGGGGCAGACAACATTATCATCTTTGCTAAGAAAAACATGGTGCCACTGCAAGACCTGGCTCCACTACACCATGGAGGACTGCTTTTGCCCTCCCACAGTAAGATGAGTCCTGGATTATGGTGAGGGGAAGGGGAAGGGGGTTTGAATTCTTCCCTCTCCAAATAGACTGCATATAAAAGATGTCAAGGGGAAGGGTGGCAGCATTCAAACATGACACCCACCACTCTGAAGTTATACAGTCCTGGGAGCAGGGGGCAGCATTAGCACTTAGCTTCAGTTGATCGTATAAATTGGCACTGAGAAATTTCGATGGAATAAAATGGCGCCTGCAGAAAAGAAGTTGATGGGTGTGTGTGTGCGGTGATGATGATGATTTTCATTTCTGTGCCACCCGATAGCCAAAGCTCTCCCAGTGGCTAACAAAAATTAAAACCCTAAAACACATGATAAAAAACATAATTATCAGAGGAATGCAGAAAGGAAAGCTCCCTTTTCGTTAGTGGAGAGCTAGGCACTAAAGGCAAATCATCATCGTCGTCATCAGATAACACATAGTTCACTCCCACAGAATCCAATCTTTGCTTCTTTCCGTATGAGTTCCACTCTGTAAATTACATAGCTTGGAAGTGTCTACGGGGTTTTTAACATCACTTTAACTTAGTTCACTGTGAGTCAAAATTCTGTTTCTCTGAGGAAAACTGAGGGCCTGAAAGCAGCATTAAATTTTCTAAATAAGAGGCATTAGATTTGTGTAATAAAAAGGCCCCTGGGATCATCTATGCTTCATTCCCCCCTCAGTAGTCTCTCATCTTGGAATGGACCTCTGAGTCAGATGGAAGATCTTTACAATCATTAAATCAGATTGACAGGCACTGCCTTGAGACAATAGAAGCACTCCTTTTCCTGCAGTGCACCTTTGCCTTCTCATCCCAAAAGAGTGGTACAAGGGTACCATTACCCAAAACTTGACATATTATTTGCATAGCAGGAAAATCCAGCTAATTAAGAGAGAGAGAGAGAGAGAGAGAAGAAGAAGAAGAAGAAGAAGAAGAAGAGGAAGAAGAAGAGGAAGAAGAAGAGGAAGAGGAAGAAGAGGAGGAGAGGTGACAAAATGGGGAACTGTTATTTTTATTAAAGTTTAGCAGATGATATTTATTGCTGGGATTCACTGTACTGATGGTAGAACTATATTGTGATTGGTCTTCTTTACTGTTGGTCTTGTTTACTGAATTGGGATTGGTCAGTGGGGTCTGGAGAGCAGTTATGACAGCTGGAAGGCAGAGATGGAGGGGAAAAGGAATTAGATGTCTTTGTGCTGGTTCATTATTTTACTTGGCTTGGAAAGAATCTGAATCACTGTTACTGTTACTTAATAAGAAAAGAAACACACTGTTATTTATCCAGCGTGGCTTAGTGGAAGTCAGTGCTCATGGGAACTGGTAATTTATACAGCAGCAACACTGTTGACCTGGCATTCTCAGAGGGTACAGGATAAACTAGGAGGGCAGAATTTCAGACCTGGGGACAAAATCTGGCCCACATGGGGTCCTAATAGGGCCTTCCTGGGCTCCCTAGATAGCCCAATCTCTTCCTCTGGCCCCACTCTCTTTCCCATCCCCCACCAAGTTGGGGAAGGCTTCAACAGATGTGATCACACACACACACACACACACACATTCAAGACCCAGACATGGATGGATGTGGTCTGGGTGTGCTTCCCTTCAGCTCTGCATTCCAAGGACAACTTGCAGTTGGAGCTGAGTGTCCATTCTGGCAGTGATGGGGGGTGTAATCACCCTGCAGCTGCTCCTTTTCTGGCTAATGGTTGAAGCCAGGCTGGTCTCCCCTTGGAGGAAGCCTTGCTTGCATAGAGGTGTTGGAACTGATCTATAAGCCCTCATTCCTCTGGTCCCCTCAGTTCTGTAGTCACAGGGCAACTGGCAGTTGGACCAATGTTCTTTCTGGTTGGGGGGGGTGAGAAATCACACTCCCTGCAGCTACTCATTCTTTGGCCAGAGGGAGGCAAGTGGTACCTCCATGGAGCTCTTTACCAACTGCAGATAAAAGAATGTGCTTTCCTTCTGCTCTGCAGTCCAAAGGCAAAGAGCAGTTGGACCTGAGCATCCCTTCTGGAAGGGAGGGGGAACTACATTCCATGCAGGTTAATCCAATAGAGGATAAGGGGTGGTAGGTGAGTAACATTTAGCTGTGTTTTAATTGGATTTGAATGGGATATTGTATAACTTTGTATTCCGTCATCACCTGCTCCATGCATTCTGGCTGAAGTTATGGGGTTATGGATATATGAGAAATTCATTTCAGTCCTTTTTTTTTTTTTACCAGAATTTATCCAGTTTGCACCTCCCAGTACTGATCATGGACCCTAACACAACCTGTGCTTGAACTCCATACATTTCCAAGCTTGCAATGCAATTCGTGGAACAACAACAGAAGCCTTCCAAACTGTGTACATTTGAAAACATACATGAAAAAAAAATGCATACGTTTGAAAAATGTGCACAAATGCTTTAAGCAATGGGAGGAAAATGCATTATGTTTCAAAAATTCTGCACAATTGAGACAGACATTTGGAATAATGCACACAAAAATATGAGCAGATTTTTGTGTGAAAAACAAACAAACAAAAAATAAAACCCGGTGCTCACAATCTGATATGGACACGAGCTGAAATGGGGTTCAAGGAGGAATTTGGAGAACCTTGACAAGTTTCAGTTTTGCTGATTCAGAGATCCCTAGGTAGGGTGGACTATGCATTCAAATCAACAATAAGGGAATAAATTAAAATGCTGCTTGAAAAATAGGTGCCGAAGAGTTTTGGAGATATATCTGAAATGACATGACTTTAGCCTCAGGTTCCCCCTTCTCCAGACATGATCTCTTGCATGACAGACATAAACATATTTGTAGGGAAATGCTGAACCCTACTGATTTATCCATTCTGGGGATCAAGAGGAGGCGCTGCAGTCCAGAGCTGTCAATCTGTCAACTTTTTACAAGCAGCAAATCTACATTAAAATACTTTTTCATATAGATGAAAAAGATTCATGCTGACGGTTATGGATGCTGCTGGCATTCCTTGCATCGAGAATGGGGGTGGGTAGAATGGACTCAAATTGTTTGATGTTTGCAGGGTATAGAAGAGGGAGTGGTGTTTTTGCCATGAAATACAAATCCTTCCTGTGCATGCACCTGCTCTCTTTCTACTGTAAGCCACTGCTCACTCCACAAAACGCATAATTAACGATCACAGGATGAGGTGATGGGCATTAGCTTATATGATTAGACAAATCTATCCACCTAAGATTTTTAGGCTGTCCTTCAGTACAACTATGAGGAAGCATAAAACTAAGATAATAAAACATCAATATAAAATTCAAGTGAGACCGATTCAGGATTGTAGCCGCACTATTCCATTTCCCCCCTTGCTTGCTTTTTTGCCCCTGTGCTGGAGATGTGGAAGACCTATAGCAATCTCGAGGAGTTAGTTGTGAACAACAATTGCTCCTTTCACAACTAGATGTCTTTTTGGGCCTTTAAGTAACCAGCTATGCTTGTTCTTTTTTAAGGGATGTTGGAGGAATCTGGTTTGGGGGTTGAGCTTGATGAGCTTTCATTGGCTTGCCCCTCCCCCTCAACTTTGGTTCGTCTTCTGCCACCTGGCCCGACCCAGCCTGCAGCAAGTCAGGTCAGCCATGGGATTTTCGGTGTTTTTAATTTGCACAAATTACAGCTGCATTTTGCACAAATGTGAACAATTTGCAGGATCTGGGGAAATTATGACTGCAACTTGCACAAATTGAGCAATTTTGGCTGTAATTTGCACAAATTATGCAAATGGCGATCCTAATTTATGCAAATTACACACATCTGTACAAATGATGGCTGATACAGAAGATATATAGGCAAAAGGTCCTCAGAGTTCAGGGGAAAATATGCAGTTCAGTTTCCAAAATCAAGCTGAATTGGGCATGCCATGGAACTCTGGTGAGCCCCGAAACGGCTGGACTTCCCAGTGACTGACATCCCTATTTTTTTAAATTATTTTTCAGAGTTAGCTATCTGTCTGAGATGGTACAACTTGGGAGTTTAGTGTTTACCTTTAGGTAGGGATGTACGAATGTCACTTACCTTTTGACGAAATGTGATTCGAGGTGGGGGGGAGGCGCCCCGTTCCTCCCCCTGAAATTCTGGCAAGGGGGGAGGCGCCCCGTCCCTCCCCCCGAAATTCTGGCTGCCGCCAGGGAGATTCGCCCAAGGTAAGTCCCGTCCCGGGGGGGGGCGGGGGGGCAGACTGTTTCGCCACCGATTTCAGGGGGCCGAATGCGCTGGCATTCGGCCTCCCCGAGATTCATGGTGAAATTCTCTGACATCCCTACCTTTAAGTAGTCCTTGGTGGGATTTCAAGGTTGACCACTTATAAAGGGAGTATCTGGGATGGTCATGTAGTTATCTATCCTGACTTTTTGCCATGTGCTAAGGTTAATCATCTCAATTTGCAAGAATGTATAAACATTGTCAAAGCTATTGGAGTATAACCAGAACACAGGTGAGATTAACGTGGGCATAACTGTACATAAGTCCCTGGAAGACTTCCAATGGAAAACCTCGACATAGACCTGGATTGCAGGAGGTGCTATGTATCTAGTATTTGCAGGAGTCTATCTGTTGCCATTCTCTGAGGGGCTCCCGGTGAATGAAGGGACTCATAATCTTGCTCTGTAGTTTATTCTTGATTAATAAAATATCTTTAGCCTTCACCCATTAGTGTGTTCATTATTTCTGAATCCTAAAAAGTAACTATTGCCTCTTGGCCACACAGTCCCTCACCCATAACAGCAAGCAGTCCACATCCTCTGAGCATGCACTGTCTTCTGCAAGGGTTTATTCCTAAATATTTTTGTACTTCTGCAAGCCTTGGGGTTCCCCCAAGACTTCTGATGCCTCCCTCTTGTGCATGGGTGGTGCCATTTTGGCTAAATAAACATTGACACTCACAGCCCGAACCTCAGAAAGAGAGGGAATAATGATACACTCTGTGCTTAAACAAAATAAGGGCTTAAACATTCCCCAGCCACCCATGCTGGCTGGGGAATGCTGGGAGTTGTAGGACCTTTTTCTGTATAAGCATGCAGAGGATTTCACCCTAAGCCATTTTTAAATACAATGGTTTGCTTAATGTGTTTTGCTTATTCTTGGGGTTTGATTATAACATGGCTTAGACAAGGTACCATTTACAGAGGTAGTTTTCTATAATAATTTTTCTATTATATAATTCTATTTACTGTCACGAAATCTGTGGCTGATAACTTTGCTGTCTTAGACAACACTACAGTACACTGCAGAAGAAAATTCAAAATCATTCCTGGTATTGCTTACTCTGCAGTATTCTCACATGTTTAAAAATAAATAAATGGGACAGCATATGAGAATTTCTTGTGGTGGGTAATCTGACATTAATTTTGTTACATCTGAACCCATGTAAGGAAGTGATCAGGGTTGCACCTCAATCTCCAAATATTCAAGGGTACAGTTTGAATGGAGAACTATGCATGCACACTCAAAGATGTGTAAACTCTTATATATCCAACCGAAGACCCTCCATATTCTAGAATATGCATTGGGCACACATTTGGACATATATGCCTAGGCTTCAGGCAAATAATACTCTTGAACTCATGGAAGTTGGGAGTAAAATTAGTGGGTTGCATCCAAATGAATATCAGAAAAGAACTTAGGTTACAAATAATATTCTGATCTGCAGGTGGCAACCTTCTCAGTGAAGTACCTTCAGACCAGTGGCTCCTATTTCAGTGGGGTGTTGAATCCATTCTCAGGCCCAATCAGAACTCTAAAGGAGCTATCCAAGGTGCTGAACCCATTTTGGAGATAGGGTTCAGCACTTGGGATAGCTCCTTTGGAATTCTCACTGATTCTGACTGAAAGCCAGAGTAGCTTTACTGCCCCACTGAAATACAATCCACCAGCCTTCACTGTTTCAGACACTGGACTGACTCTGCCCACTCAGGCTAGCCATTGATCCTCATATTCAGGAAGGAATAGAACAGGGCTTCTTGTTTCAGCTGAGTCTTGCTCAAGCAGCAGAATCTTTCTGAGCTCTGGCATGTTCCTGCATCTTTTTATTCTTTTATTCTTTGGTCCTGCCTCCTGATTTGCTCTTTGGTCCGGCCTCCTGGCTTCCTCCTTGAGCCCGCCTCCTGGTTTGCTCTTTGGGTCCTGACTTATTCTTTGCACCTGACCTCTGGCTTTTCCCACAGCTTCTGGTTCCCAGTTCCTGGCTTCTCCTAGGCTGCTGTCCATGCCCAGCCCTGAGTTTGTGCATTCTGTTATCCTGGTGTGCAGAATCCTATATAATTAAATCAAACCCTCTCAACTCTTTCTTAATGGGATTTAAAACCAATGCAAAGTGCAGTAGCAAATGAAGCTATCCAGAAACTCATGTCACAATTAATTTTTGTAATAACATATTTCTGTAAACACATTGATTGACTTTTGGTTTTGGTCAACGCTAAGATGCATTGTCCCTTCATGTAAGTATTGGTCTTGGCCTCAATCAATATCTTTCTTACAGTTCAATGCGTGGTGAGTTTGGCTTCAACAGGAGTCAATATTTACTTAATGTGTTGTGTTGTGTACTTGTCCCAGATTCAGAGTTTTCTTTATATTTTCTTTCCACCCCTGCCATTGAGTGTATAGCTCAGTGGTTACCCACATTCATCAGATTGTGTTTCTTCATTCCCTCTCTTCAGAATTGGCTTCAAATTCAATAGAACTATGATATTCTTCCACATTAACTGCTCAATCCTGTTCACTTTAATCAAACTACTAGTTTCACTGATTACATTGAAACTTCTTGCATGAGTAAATCAAGCACTACCTGGTCCTTTACAAGTAGCATCCCCACTCCTGTTTAGAAGAGCTATAGTTTAAAAAAAGCCAATTCGTTCTTTCGTTGGTTCAGCTTAGGCTTGTGATTTCAGTGGACTAATACAAATCCATTGGTTGGCTATATATCAGACACTAATCCATTAGCACTGTGCTGTTTTGCATGTTGCAGCACATGGAAACTGCACAGATGTACAAGCAAGCCATGTGCTCCTCATTCTTGACAGTACCATTTCATTATATTAACTGTATAATTTTGAAAGCAATGAGATATGATCTTGCTAAGTATTGAGAATAACCCTTATCATTCACCTGCTTCTCCAGATTCTTTTTATCAGGTTTAGAAGGGTGGTGAACATTTCCCCACCATTTGGCAGGGCAATAGTTATTGATTTATTACATTTATAACCTGTATTAGAATGCTGCATTAGAATGTTGGGCTAGATGGAGTCTTGGTTTGATCCAGCATGGCTCTTCTTATGTTCTTATAGCCTTCTTTTCTTCCATGATAAACCAGAAGACAGCGTACATAGGGTTTCCAGGTGGTCTCCTATCTAGGTGGTCTCCTATCTCCTATCTCCTATAAAACAGAAGGCAGTGTACATAAGATTTCCAGGTGGTCTCCTATCCAGGTGGTCTCCCATCTCCTATAAAACAGAAGGCAGTGTACATAGGGTTTCCAGGTGGTCTCCTATCCAGGTGGTCTCCCATCTCCTATTAAACAGAAGGCAGTGTTCATGGGGTTTCTAGGTGGTCTCCTATCCAGGCATTGACTAGACCCTGACCCACTTAGCTTCAGCCTGGTTATTGCATTATGTACCTTCAGATCATGCCCTGGAACTGATACAGCCAACTTCCTTACTGAATAGATACATACAAACCATGATGAGTAACACAACAAAGTAAGTGGTCTATTTCCAAGGTTGGCTTCCACACTTTAATCTTTGGTTATTTATGTCAGAAAAAAGCATTTATATTGATAGGGGTTCCAATGCGGCACTACACAGTTCCTAGCATGTCCCATGCCATTCCCCAGTCTGCTCCTCACTCTTTGCAAATACAGTGGTATCAATAGAAGAACCACCAAGAAGCTGGATTTAATCTATTGTCTCTCACCTGCTGCTGGCTATCATTTTAACACAGTGGGCAGGAAACAAGAAGAGGAGTTGCAAGGTATATTTATTTCCCAAAGCAAAAAGCATGCATTGTTGTACGTGGTGATCATACTCCCAGTATTATATGCTTTCCAAAACTTTAAAAGAGGGCCAGTTTGTTTGGGGGCCCAAATCCAGACCCTTCAGTTCACAGTCCTCAGGGTCAACAGCCTGAGCTTGAAGCTGGAGGATCTAGCGACCAGTGCAGGAGCAGAAGGTACCATATTGACCAGGCAAAGGCAGAAGGCTTGGGTCCTAGTGTTTGTACAAGGCTTGGCCAATCTGGAAGCTTCATACTGCCAATCAATCACAGGACCCAGAGAATTGTGCATACACAGTTCTGAGTAGCTTCCGAGGCCGATTCCCAAACTCTGCAATTTCCCTACCACACCACCATTCTTTACAGCAGCTTTTCCAACCTTGTGTCAACCCACATTTTGGACAGCAATTCCTGTCAGTCCAAGCTAGCAGCCCAAACATCATGGATGATGGATGTTGTAGTACAAACCATCTGGAGGGCTCCATAATGGCTGTTCTAGAGTCTGACATCTGGTTTGACTCAAGTTTGGAACCAGCACAGACCATGGAAGAAGCAGATAACCAATGGTTACCCCACTGTCTATTTCTGCCACCTCTGAGAGTGCAGGAGGTCACCAGACTCCAAAGTGTGGACAAGCTGGGGGGCGGGGGGGGGACCAATGTGGACTTGATGGTAAGAGCCAGGGCTTGACCAGGACCAATATGGGATCGGTCCAGCAGAATGTAATGCTGGGTCAGCAAAGGTAGGTAGAGGCAACTAGCAGATACTGAGGAGTTTTACAGTGGATGCCCATCCCATCCCACCTCTTCCTGAAACTCAAGCAGGGCCCTGTTTTGGACCATGCATTCATGCTTGCCTCTTCCTCCCTAACAGGGCTGAGGGAAGGAGGACTCAGGATGCACCAAACAGGCACCATGTCTCTGGGGCTGGGATATGGCATGGGCCCATCAACATCACCTCTGCTCCTTCAGCTGTGGAGGTGACAGTGGAGGCCTGGAGCAGGGGTGAAGGTTCCTTCAAGGGGTATTACACTACTTACTATCAAAGCCTCCTGGGGTCATTTGGAGGAGTGGTCTCAGGATATCCCTCAGGGGGTTATAACTCCCAGTGGCCCCAGTATGAGTTTGGGATCACATCAATATTTTACTCTACCCCTTCGGAGGAGGTCTCAATCTCTCATCTGGTTAGGGAGGTGGGCACAGAGGGGTCTCAGACATGCCAGTAAAAATGCCTTTGCAACAACCCCTGTACTGATGCTGGCATGAAATATACAATGTCACTCCAAGTGCCAGGACTGGAAGTTCCTGTGCCAGTTTTGTAGATAAAACTATTGGTAAAATAACATCCATAGAATGCACATCTGCAAGAAAAAAATCTTATTCCTCCTTCATTTTAGAATTCTGCCTGCATTCTATATCTGTATGAAGCATTTATTGAAATGGGATATCATTGGGTAAAGCACTGAAAAGTACATTTGTCATTTCTCTTGTATCCGCAAGAACCATATATCAGAATAGACTCAGCTGTATTCCACATTATTTTCATAAATAAATATACAGGTTATTGATAATACATGCATACATCTTTGAGCTTTGTCACATCAAATGCAGCAAATAGATTGTCCAATATATTTACTCCATGTGTGTGTGTGTGTGTGTGTGTAGGAAATATATTATAATCAATTAATCAATTGTTGAATGAGTTGTGGGGGATTTTGTAGAAATGCTGTCAGGAAGATGACATCTTCTTGCAAATATCTTTTTATGGTTGAAATGAATCTGTTATATTAAAAACACCATCTAGCTTTAGTTCTTGTTCCCATAGTTTTTGCAATCATATGCTGTACTTGCTTTCAGAGCAGTGGCAAAGAAAATATTACTCCTTGGGATCTGGTCTTGCTTACGCTGAAATCAATATCCACAAGGTAAGCCAAACACTTCCATAGCTTTTGAACTTTCAGTCTTCAGAAAACTCCTTGAATTGTGGGCTGGTTTGGACATAACGCCAAACGAGAGTTAGTGCAGGGACAGGCAAGGTGTGACCCATGGGCTGCACAACACACACTGTCCCCCTACTAGGGATGTTGGAGAAATTTGCAACAGAATCAAAAGACTTCAGGTTTCTATGAATCTGACCCATGGATTCTGCAGCAGACCAGATTTTCCCAAGTCACACAGATTCCATGGACTTGCAGACCATTTTTTTTTACTTTCCAGAATTTTATGCCCATTTAGCCACATAAAAATGTGTGTGTGTGTGTGTGTGTGTATTCTCTCTCTCTCTCTCTCTCTCACACACACACACACACACACACCCCAGCTGGAAATGAACATTTCCGCCATAGGCTAAATGCACATTTGGGGGGGATGGACACTTGGAGGGATTTGCATGTTTTTGCAACTGCGAATTCGCACTAATTTGGGAAATTGGAAAAAAATCTAATCCTACCAATGAACTGATGATGGCATGAAAGGCACCTGACAATCAATGAAACACAGACAGAATAGATTTTACAAAATCCATGCATCCCTATTCCCAACCCCCTGAATTCAGTAAAAAATAATTTTGGGGTGGGAAAAATGGCATGTGTAGTCACTGTACAGCTCTAAAGGGTCAAAAATAGCTTGAGAATAAGCTAGTTTTGGCCCTTTTGGTGCTCTATAGCCGTTACAGATGCCATCTCTTATTTTTAATTAATTGCAAGGAGGTGCCAAACATTGCCCCCTGTCCTCTCACAGTTACACACCCCTAGTTTAGTGTAACGAGAACAAGCTTAGCCTACACCCAGGCTCACATGCTCCATTCCTTCCTGCTCCAGAGCAACCACAAGGAAGAGCTTGGAAGCTTTCGTTTCTGTTTTTGATTGACTGCAGCTTGCTGTATTGTGCAAACTATGCTTAGTGAAAACAAGCCAACTTCAAAGCTTAGTTTAGAAACCTGCCTCCTTTTGATTAACTATAATTTGGGGTTCAGATGACCCTCTAAACTCTGAGTAATCTAAAATGGAAACGGAAGCTTTGGATCACCTCCTCACAGCCACACTGTAGGAGGAGAGGAGGGTTTGCAAGCCCAGTGGAAAAGTAGACTTCTTCTCATAATGCTAAACCATGGTGTTATGTTCAAACTCAGCCAAACTCAGTTCAAACTTTTCTGAATCTCCAATGCAACCCCTGCACATTGCAAATGATTCTGGGACATGTTATAGGATGCCCATTCAGTTTATACGTGGTGCTTGCTAGACCTCTTAGCACTAGCTAAGTGCTAAGTACCCCTCAAACTGAGTGTGTGCATATCCTTCAATCAGGCCCATGGCCAGAAATACTATGGCGGTGGTGGGTAGCTAAGGAGTCAGGGAATCACTGCAGAATAGCCAGAGCATAGATCAGGTAGTCTAACCTAATATATGTAAAGCTATTTAATTGCATTACTTTTTAGTGAGCAATAGGATATAATGTTGCTTGCATGCTTTTCCTTGTATCTCCACAAGGATGAATACTCCCTTTAAAAAATAATAGTGAGAAACTTTGCTTAAAAAAAACAAAACCTGAAAGTGTAGAGAGAGGGCATGGAACATCCCAGGATGGCAGTCCTCAGTGTATGTATGAACCTGTCTTATACGAGATCAGACTATTTATTTGTCTAGCCCATTATTGTCTAGTCTGACTGGCGGCAACCCTCCTGGACCCCCCATAGAGGTATTCCCTAACACATGCTAACTGATCTTTATTAATCTGGACATGCCAGGGATCAAAACTGGGATTTTTGGGATTTGCTCTACCATTGAGCATCCTAATCCATAGCAATCTCCATCACTGAGAAGAGATGATGACCCAAACAAGATGGTGGGAGACAAGCTCAGGACTGCTTGAGCCAGCTGCATGCTGGAATGAGGTCAGGACCCTGGACAGAAACAAGGGTGCCTGGTCAGAATGGCATAGCAATAGGTTTAGAACCATGGTCAGCAATCAGGAAGCTGAGAGCTGTGGAACAATTTCCTTCCTGCTGTAATACACCAGTAAAAAGACCCGTATCCTTTGGTGCAGGTGTTGATGCCTTTTAGGCAGCAGGGTTTGAGACTGTGGAGGTGAGTGGAAGCTCAGCCTCTGCAGGACTTTGTTACTCCATTGTGAAGGTTTGAGGCCTACAGAGGCAAGGAAAGGTAAAAATATCAGGCCTAGAGGCCTGGGTTTTTTTTTTTTGGGGGGGGAAGGGGGTATCCCAGACAGGAATAGTTCCATTTCCCCAGTTAAGTTTCATTTCTTCAGGTTTGAAACAGTACTTTCAGTTTTGAGGGAGGAGGGTATATAAAGAGAGCAAGAGAGCCAGTAAGAGCAGAGTCAGGGAGACTAGAGCATAAAGATGGAGTAGAAATAACCAGCCTGGAGAAGTCTACTACAGCTAGGGCAAAGAAACTTGCATTTTGCAACTTCTCTTAAGGCCTTAAAAAAACCACTTAGCTCTATTGTGTAAATACCTGCACTTGTGATTTGCTTGCTTTAATTTATCAGTAATCTGTTGTAGTTAAACCCCATGTCCAGAGTGTTAATCACCCCATGCCTACAACCTAAACTTCATGCTATTGGAAAGGGGAAGGTAAAAGAAGGAAGGTGGGACTCTTAAGGAGGCAAGAGATCCTTAAGGATTTGTTCAGGGGGTCCAGGTCACAAGGGGAATCCTGACATCCATAGAGGAGTCATTAGTCTATTCCTTAGTGCCCAGAGGCAAAGGTATACTCTTGGGGTTTGGAGGACTAGATCTAGAGTCTGGTGCCAGTAGGTCTTCTTGGGATGGATCAGGAAGTGGGTCCACCTCCTCCTTGGAGCCAGTATTGATGTAGGACTTGGAGTCTAAGTTCTCTTGATCCAGGGCCATGACACTAGGCTTGAATGCACCAAAATGCTTCTATACCTCCACACTGGAGAAGAAGACCGTGATGAGCAAACTGCTTTTCAGGAAAGCTTGATCATCATTATTGATATTCAAATGGAGGACATACTGAAACATTTCTAAGAGAACCTAGAGTTCACCAGAAAACTAACTGAAAACCACAGATGTCATTTATGGAAAATTATCCTTCTTTGCATTGCTTTCATGAGATATGTCTGCATAATACCTATAAATAGCAATGTGTGACATTTTTGAAGACAGGAGAACAGGTATAACATATTAAATATTGTTTAGGAACTTGGTTGCATCCTCCTTTTTAAAAAGTATCATACCATTTTGTAGCTCAGATGGTTCTTTTCTTGATGCACATTCTTGGAATAATTGGAGGAGCGGGGAGGCACTCAACCTTCTGTTTTTGATAGCAATTTCTTATTATTTGCGATTTCCTTCCTTCCCTTAATTTTCCACCTGGGTAGACAGCAGTTCAAGGAGGTCAACTAAATTATTGGTTCAACACTCAGATATATAAACTGTGATTCTTCTTGGTCCTAGACACGATTTCTTTAAGCATGGGTCATCTAATCAACAGCAAAAGCAACAGCAGCAGCAGCAGCAGCAAAACAACAACAACAACAACAACATAAAGATGATAATAACACCAACAAAACTAGCAACACCACCACTGCAAATAGATTGTTATGCTAGGCTAAGCAGATAACTCATGTGCTGTCTCTTGGAATCTATTTTAATAAAACAACTTTAACTTCAATTTAGAGTTGACTTTCCCCGTGCTGATGATACTGCTGACACTCAGGTCCTAAATGTTTCCAGGTCTAGCCAGTATAAATATGCCAAGACTTAGATCAGTTGTAATCTGCTTTCTGGTCTTTAGTTTAGTCATTTTAGTTGTTTCGACTTATCTGATCCTTGCTAGAAGAAGGATCCTTGCTAACTATGAATCCTTGCTAACTATGAATCCTATATTGTTAATAAATACAGTAAAATCATACCATTATTTGATGCAGTCCTTTTTCATAAGCTTCTTGACATATGATTCTTCCTCTTCCTATGGCCAGCCATTTTTGTATTGAGCAGGCCAGATAGTTTTGGAAGTTGCCTCCTTTAAAGGCTTGCATTTGCTTTCTGATTCCTTTGCCTTAGGACATTGGTTGTGCTGTCACTAAGTACCACTTTTGTTTTATTTTTCTTTTGGAAGTTGGGCTCTTCCTTTTGGAGGGCCTATGTTATATACTTTAATGCTGTCTTCTGGTACTAGGTGTCACTCTTGGTGACTTTTGCCCATTATTAAAGAATAGTGTTGAGTACTCCTAAGCAGTCCCATCCAGAGAGGGCTCATATATTTAAACAAAATCCACAAGAATGTTCTGACAAAGCCAGGGTACTGACTACAGAAAAATAACAACATACTGATTCTGTGTTGTTGTTCAGTCGTTAAGCCATGTCCGACTCTTTGTGACCCCATGGACCATAGCATGCCAGGCCTTCCTGTCCTCCGCTCTCTCCCGGAGTGTGCTCAAGTTCATATTCATTGCAGCGGTGATACTATCTAGCCATCTCATCCTCTGCCGTCCCCTTCTCCTCTTGCCTTCAATCTTTCCCAGCATCAGGGACTTTTCCAGGGACTTTTCTCTTCGCATTGATTCTGCTGACTGGGTTCCATATTTGGATCTGGTTGCTTAACATTTATTCTTGTCCTTTGTATGTATTCACAATGCTTTTTTCTTGCTTTGCATTGTTTTTCCTTTAGTATTCTGTTTTATATAAGAAATTAACATAGCATTCCTTTTTTTATCTGTTTTTCATTTTTACACTCTTATTCCTTTATACTGAAAGTAACCTCCAGTCCAAACAAATTGTCATTTTGCTTTGTTGTTTACTCCCCCCTCCCCTTTGAGGTCTTTTTCTTTCTTTCATTGGTTTGAATGTGATGTTGAAAATTCAAACCATCACTATTATGTATTGACAGGAGTCAGCAGAAGATGCTGCTTCACCCTAATGATCCTGGATTCCTGCATAAACACTTTCTTAAGCAATTGTATACAACTGCAAAGTTATGTATAGCATGTAACTGGAAGTCTCTAAAACAACCAAGTAGAGAGCAGTGAATTAATAAAATTTGGGAGACTATGAGATTGTATAAACTTACTCAGCAAGTGCAGTGGGCAAGGAATCCTAACTCAAAGAATGGTATTTATAGAACCATGATTTCCATTAATTTCATATGCTAAAGCACTTCAAACTGTTACTAAAGTTCCAACTATGGATGTCATAGAAATCTGCAACAGAACCAAATGAGTTTGAATTTTCATGAATCTGACCTGTGGATTCTGCAGTAGACTGGCTTTTCCCCTGTTAGAGGGCTCTACAGATTTGTGGAAGGCTTTTCTAACTTTCCTAAGTTTTGCACAAATTCTGTTGTAGAAAAATATGCCACCCCCCACCCCAACCAAAAATCCTTAGCCAAAAATGTGTATTTTGCCCATAGGCTAAAGTGTGAAAATGCACATTTCATGGGATTTGTGCATCTTTGCATGTGTAAAACGGCGCATTTATGCATTTGCGGATTTGTGCAAATTCAGAAACTAAAAAGAAATCCATTTCTGGTGATGGGCGCACGACAGAATGAAAGGTGCCTGACAATCTGGAAAAAAAAAAGATGTACGGATTGTGTAAAATCCATTCCATTTGTAGTTCCAAACAATTATGGTTGCCTATATTTTTTTCTGATTAATACATACTTACACACAAAATGACATTCACTTGCACACACTCCTTTTATATGCTGCATTGAGCTCCTACTTAGGCTGTTTTACTGTAGAGGTTCCATATGCATATCAGTTAAAGACTAAGATTTATAATAAGTGAGTTCTCTTGTTTCTTTAGTGATTTCAATTCATTGTTATGTACATTCTTCTTTTTGTTGCCTTTATTTTGTTAACTTTATTTCAAAATAAAATAACATTTCATGATATAAAAGGAGTCTGTTGTTCTTCTTTCATCATATCTCAGAGAGTAGTTTTTTTAATTTTTTTTAAAAAATTAATCATTATTTCTCAAAAAACCACCTCCCCCAAATGTCAGCAGCCTCATGATTACAGTGCATAGGCACTCAGTAATGCTTTATTGTCGCCAAAAGTGTAAAGGTTTGTTGTAAAAATTCCAATTAGAGAAGGAAGGCCTACTACACCTATTGGTTTCAGAGTTTAGAGTCAGAATCAAGAAGAATGTAATTGCTTCTTTTCTTTCCATTGCTTGCTAGTTGCTCTGTAATAATTGTGCTCTATAGTGTAGAAAGGAATTATTTTGATATTATATATTTATTTATTTCTTTAATCGTTCAAAGCCTGCATGCCAATGGATCATAGTTCATCCACGGAGATAAATTTACAATGTTTTTAGAAATGATTTCTTTCTTGTGAACTTGAAAAAGGTAATCTTTCTTCCTCTTTCCTATTACACAGGTTCTAGTGCAGCGGCCTTTAAAATGTTGACAGTGTTGCAAGGAAATAAATGGGTGCAGCTGCTGCTTTGGGGTGCTGTGTAGAGAACTTTGTTTCAGTTCAATTTTGATAATTTATTAAATTCGTAAAGGACCAAAAAACAAAAAAACCCAAATCCCTGAGATTAAAACAAACAAACAAACAAATGTGGGGAAGCCTGAAACTGACAAATTGGTCAATCCAGGCCCAGGGCCATGAGTGCTTTTCTCTTCAAATTCTGGGGTTGAATCCTGTGCATTCAGCTATGTTAGTGCTTAACTAGGGTGGCCACCACTTTTTTCTGATATATTCCTCATCTTCCACAGCTACATGGTCCTCTCAATGCTGGAAATAGCTGTACCTATTGAATTTGGGTGGTGCCGATGGGTGAAAATTTTATTTCAGTTGGTTTTACAAAGTTCCTCATATTTGGGAAAGAAAGCACTTGATTTTTAAAAAATTGAATGCGGTAGAAAGTGAAACTGATACATTCATCCATCCCTAGTGCTGAATACTATTAGTATTAATTACACTACTAGTAGTACCACTACTAGTAGTACTAGTAGTAGCAGCTATCAAGCAGGCTGCTAATAATTCTGGGCAAGGAGAAGCCAAGTGGCTGTTAGTCTCAGCTGAGCCAATTGAGTGAGCTGTGATGGTTCACCTCTTTCTTTGTTGCAGCCAGGTAGAATGGACGTTGATGGAGACAGTTCTTGGAGGAGGAGCCATCTGGCATTCGGTTCCAGCTGACTTGAATGCCAACTCTCTCAGACTGGGAAGTCCTCAACACTGATATGGGATATGTGGGAGGTTTGCTATGACTATACTTTGACTAAAGCTGGTTTGGGAGCTGGTTGTGGCTACTTTATTGGGAGGGGAAGGCCCTTTTGCATGTTCTAGGGGGTATTACTTCTGTCCCCCCCCCCCCGTTATATAGCTTGTATTCTGGAAGCATAGTTACATACTGGACTACCACTGGAATTCTCCCTTCCTCTAACTGAGGAGTTTACAAGCATACCAAGGGGAGTGTTCTATGAACACATGGCTTGTCCCATTTGCAGACCTACATTTCTGATTGGCACTACAAGGTCACCATCTTCTAATCTGCTATGGCTTCCTTTGTGCTGGAGGACAGGCCACTGTCACAAAGCAGGATTTATGTCCAAGGTTTTGGTGGGAAGATAAAGTAATCCTCCTCCTCCTCCAGAGTGTTTAGCCTTTGTGCCCCCTATTGCAAATGCAGACTAATGTTCTTGGTTGGCATATTCAGATGTGCCCCCAGAACCTCTGAAAAAAGAGGTAAAAACCGTGTGGTGCTATTTTCATTTAACTTTAAGATGACTCTTCTTCACATGCTGGTCTCCAGGTGGAAATTGCCACCTGGGTAGGGATGTCAGAGAATTCTGCCATGGATCTCAGTGAGGCCGAATGCCAGTGCATTCGGTCCCCCAAAATCCATGGCGGAACGAAGGCCCCCCGCCCCCCACGAAATGAGCCCGGAACAGAGCACCTACCTGCTGCTGTCTGCGCTGACTTGCGAATGGCATCTGCGTCCGCCATTCACTTCTTCCATGTAGCCATGATAGGCTACGTAAATACTTACATAGCCTATCACGGCTAATGCAGGGATGCCATTTGCATCCCTGTGGAAGCCGTGATAGGCTATGTAAGTATTTACGTAGCCTATCACGGCAAAACTAAGGGAACGCAAATGGCGGCTACGGCGGCTGCCACCTGCGTTCCCTTTTTTTTTTGCTGTTTTAGCCTATGTAGATATTTACGTAGGCCATTATGGCAAAAAAAAAAAAGGAATGCAAATGGTGTAGTGGCCACCATTTGTGTTCCTTTTTTTTTTTTTTGCCATAATAGCCTATGTAAATATTTACGTAGGCTAAAACGGCAAAAAAAAAAAAAGGAACGCAAATGGTGGCGGCCGTAGCTGCTGCCATTTGCATTCGCTGTTTTTTTTGTTGCCATGATAGGCTATGTAAATATTTACATAGCCTATCACGGCAAAATACAGGGATGCAAATGGCTGTGGCTATGGCAGCGTCCATTTGTGTCCCTGCAGGCTGCCCAGCAGCCGGATGTCTGGCTGTGGGTGGCCCTGGCTGGTGGCTCTGTGGAATTTCCACGGAGTGGAGCCGGCCAGAGAGAATTTTGGGGGGAGGGACGGAGCGCCTACTCCCCACCATGAATGTCACCTTTCAAAAAGGTAAGTGACTTTCGTACATCCCTACACCTGGGTAGCTGCTTTAGATAAAAAGAAGACCCCCCCCAAAAAAAAAACTAAAGGAAACAAATCATTAAGGGAAAACTTCATGTGATTAACATCATGTGAATCAAAGTAAGTGTGTGTGTGTGTGTGTGTGTGTGTATGTGTGTGTGTGTGAGAGAGATTCATCCCATGGTGGCTTTACCACTTCAGCTCTTCATCTAAATCTGCCTCCAATTCATCTGAGACCCACTCTACAATAAATAATCACATCCTATATTCCACCACACTGAGAATAGTTTTTATGAACAAGCTTTGACACACAGAAAAAATCCATTATATAGTAAACTGTCTCTACCATAGACTGAACCACCCAAATACCCCCAGAAGAACCTTTAAAAATGCTGGCATAAGACCCTCATCATGTATATGTGTTTTCTATCACTCTGCATTGGCATTCCTATAGTGCTACAATATTTAATTGATTCATGGTTAGATTAATAGACCCTTTAAACTGTTCAGATTTGGATCCAAACACCTTCAGTTTGCATTGGAATAAAAATTTCCCATTCTGATGTATACTGTAGGTGCGGGGGGGGGGGCATGATCAGGATTGCAGCAGTGGGCAAAAAGTTAAAGGCCTCCTGTTTGGGCCCTGATCTGGATCAGGGACCTCACACCTGCAATTTAGTTTTCAAATGACAACCACACAATTGCTAGTTGTATGATTGGTATCTCATCAAATTTGGCCCTAAGCCAAGTAGCCCAGGAGGCTGGAACTTCAAAATCCTGTAACCTTCCTGCTAGCAACGAACAAGTACAAGGATATAAATGTGGGCACCTTTCTTGGATAACAATTAATGTTTGATTAAGTGTTTGCAGAAAATTGACAATATTGTAACATGAAGCTGAGGGTTCTCAACTCAAGGCTTGTCTTATCCATTTTCTTGACATTTCTTGAATCAGTTTTCCATCACAGGGTCAGGGGAAAACCTTTTTTTGCCAGTTAGTGGCAATATTTCACTTAGCTCCTATAAAACCAGATGAAATAAAGTTGGACTGAATTTTAGCCTTTCATGTTGTCTGGTCAGATTTACTTCCCAGGGTAACATGCATCACAAATATAATCTTTGAAATCTGTAAGTGATAGATGCAATCTGTGAAGGAAACCAGCTGAAGGGCAGCTGTTTCATATCCTGTATGGTACCTCTGTCTCTCTGAACTGCTTTAATGGCTACCCAGAATTTTAATGTCAACCACAGTATCTAGTTTGTTACCTTTTTCCTAACAAGACATGCTTTTGTGATTCAACCTTGGCTGCAATGCAGAGGGGTGAGTGTATGGACCCACATTTTGGGGTTGAAGCCCCCTCTCTTCAGCTTTGTGGGTATGCATGCATGCAGAGTGGGGGGATAAGATAAAGAAGCTCTCCTGAAACCATTGGGTGCTTAGGTGTACAGTGTGTGCACCATGCATCCAGACCACAGCCACAGAAGGAAATACGGGGCCACAATGAAAATATGTCAAGTACATGAATCTATTGGAAACCAAACTAAGGGCATGGATCTCAGCTGATAGACACTGTTTCAAAGTTGGTTTGATGAGATGAGGATTGCTGAGAGCATCCTATTTGGCCAAGACAGAACAGTGTTGTCTGTTGAACCTTAACTACTGAGTTCAGGCTCACCACCAGCACTGGATAACACCAGTGCATTATTTGCAAGGTTATACAGACTCCTTGGGCAGAGCTCTTAATGCAGGCCTATAGCACAGCTTCTCCTAATTTAAGGGAAGAAAAGGAAGGGAAGTTGACTTCTCAAGGGACAATATACAGTTAATTCACAGTACCTAAATATAACACAAGGACCATATCTCCATCAGCAGTGTGATCTGGCAGCTAAAATGCAATGCAATTCTAGGGTTCATCAACAGAAGTACGGAATTAATCATGAGAAGTAATGGAATCACACTATTCTGCTTTGGTCCAACCTCACCTGGAGTACTGTGTCCAATTTCTGGGCACCACACCATAGTTTAACAATGATAATTGACAAATGGGAACATGTCCAGAGGAGGGGGATGAAGATGGTGATCAAACCCTTTGAGGAAAGGTTGAAGGAGTTGGGTATGTTCAGCCTGGAGAAGTGATGATTAAGTGGCAATATGTTAGTGATTTGTTTTTTGTTGCACCGGAGAGTTGGACCTGAACAAATGGGTACAAATTACAAGAAAAAAAGGATTTAGGCTAAATGATAGGAAGAACTTCCTGATAGTATACACTGTTCAGCAATGGAACAGACTTCCTTGGAAGGTAGTGGACTCTCTTTCATTAGAAGTTTTTAAGCAGAGGTTGAATGGCCAACAGTCAGGGATATTGTGGTGTTGGATTTACTGCACTGTGGCAACAGGTTGGACTAGCTGACCTTTGGGTTGTCTTCCAATTCTATAATTCCAGAACTGGACTGTGTATTCTCCAACTCAGTATCCCCTGAGGTCAGCTGCTGATGCAGGGCACTAGAATTTGATATGCAACCTGCAGGAGGTATGACTTTGTTGACTAAGCAAGCTAAAATGTTTCCTAGGGGTTGATTTCATAGACCTATTCCTTTTTGGTGCCTGATGGACATTGTGCTTTTGGGAACACAGAGACAATGGCCTAGCAAGCTGAATTTACATCAGTCCTAGCCAATTGACAGGCTCCAGACAATTGCATTGGCTCAAGTTGTACACTGCTACTCCTTTCTGCTCCTGAAGAGGGCTCTGCACTCAGAGTCCATAGTTCCAATAAACCAAGGAGTTTTCTAGGCTTGGTCCAACAACTGACTATGAAGATCTGGAGTCTCTCATACTTCCAGACACCCATGAAGATCCACTGCATTTTCTTCCTAGACTGAAAAAATAAAAGAAATATAGGTTACAATAATGTTCACAACATTTCAAGTTGCAAATGTACATACTGAGTGTGAATATATGCATGCAGTTTTGCATAGATTTCTAACCAGAGAGGTAAGAGGAAAGTCTTGTAATTCTTTGCTTAATGTTTGTATGAATGTGTCCCAGGTGAAGAGAAAGAGGTATAGCCACAGATTTCAGCCATTAAAGATTGCCAGTGCCTTAAATTCTTGGTTTTGCCACCTGGGAAAATATTTGTGCAAACATTAGTAACTGAGAATGTATGGAGATTTCTGACCTCCCTGGTTAGAAATCTTTCATTAAGAGTAAATATGCACCTCCTCACCTGTAAACTTCCACCTTAGTATATAGTTCAGAAGAGAATTCAATTCAGCACAAGTTATGTCTAATTTAGCACAGTGTGCCTGTGTTTGTGTGTTATGTGGATGCTAGCAGTGGAAGCTGGTGGCTCTGATTTCAGTGGGGCTGTGAATCCATTCTGGGTTTCAGTCAGAACCAACCAGAACTCTAAAGGAGCTATCCAAAGTGCTGAACCTATTTTGGGGAAAGGGTGAAGTGCCTTGGATAGCTCCTTTCGAGTTCTGGCTAGTTCTGACTGAAACGTAGGCTGAATCTACACACAGCAGTTATACCATTATCATACCATTATCATAACTATTGGTGCCCATTGGTGTCATGCGTACCAATAGTTACAATAACAGTATGATACACATACCTGCTATGTGTAGATTCAGCCTCAGAATGGATTCACAGCTCCACTGAAATTGGAGCCACCAGCCTCCACTGGACTCTGATGTCAGGAGCTGTAAGGCCTAAATTAGGAGCCCTGGAAGACAGGCATCAATTTCCTATTCCCTGTGTTATTGGGGTATTTCCCCACCCCTAGCCCTCCGGCAGTTACTGTTATCTTTGTGTGTATACTTCAAAGAAAAGAAAATCTGTGTTGAGCAAGACAAGGAAGAATGGTTGGAAAATAATGTCTTCATCCCAGGCTTCCTCGACTCACCCCCCCCCCCAATGATGCAGTCTTTAAAGTCTACACTTAAAGTAATTACAGGGAAGGAAATAATAATTCCATTTCCAGAATTGGCTTTTTAGTGTAACCAGTTTTTTTGCTTGTTCCCCCTGCTCCCCTCAAAAGGAGTGTTTAAATCCTCATTACAGGCATTCTGGGTCAAATGCATCCATGATTAATTCTGTCCATTTTGCTGCTTCCCAGTTTCTTTTGTGCTAGGTAGAGCTGTAATTGGCTCAATTTTTTTCAAGCCTGACATCTCCATATAATTTATTTCCCTCCTTTGCAAAGAAATTACTTTTTTTCCCCTTGACTACCAACTAACTCACCCACCCACTTCTGGGGTCGCCAAGGGGGTTAGGTGAGCAGTCAGGATGCATAGAGTATATGGACAGCCTTGGTGCAACAGGTAGTCCTGTTATTTCCAATCTTATTTGTGAACTTTATATTGTACGAGAGAAATATAATCTTCTGTAATCTTTTCCTTGTACCTGCCTTTCCAAACCACTTTCTTGTTCTCATTGCAGCATCTATGGGTGGCATTGCAACAGTGCTCTGAGAATTATAAACATCACAGCTCCTTTTCAAAGATTTTTTTTTTGAGAGTTAGAACCATTCAGGGAAACTTGCCATTTATTGTTATTCTTCTGTGTTTTTATTGTTCATACCAGTCTCACAGCTGCCTTATTGAACAACACTGGTGTGTAGCATCTAGACATTACTCTATTCAATCTTCACTCATCATAAGTAGTTCTGGAGATTGTGCCAAAAGATACTGTAGCCATCAATCTTTGGTTGCAGACCACATGATGTCATATACTCAGTATTATCTCTGATGGCTTCCCATGACTTTAAATATGGAAGCTATTTATATTGTTTTGGCCTGGTTTTCCTTGAAGCAGAGCAGAATTGCCCGAGACATTCCACTACTTCTCTCCAAAACTGTTTTGCTTGGGAGCTTCACTCCTGTAGATCCCCCCTCCCACTTTAACTGCATATTTTGGTTTAGGTAAACTTGGCAGCAGCTTAGAGATGCATCCCGCCATCTCCTAGTACAGCCTTCCCCAACCTGGTGCCCTCCAAACATTTTAATCTTCAAATCCCATCAGTCCCAGCCAGCATGGCCAATGGTCAGGAATTCTGGGAGATGTAGTCCCAAACATCTGAAGGGAACCAGGTTAAGGAAGGCTGTCTTACTGCAAGACAAGAACTAGCAGCCAGAAAGCTGTTTCTCCATCTGTACTGGAAGAAATTGGGTAGGAATAGGGCTGTGCCTGTTCCACCATAACCACTCCCTAGTATTTCTGCTGCCAACTTCCTTCAGAACGGAGATGACGGAGCTGGTTGTGAAGTCTCTAGTCTGGTGAGAAGATCCCACATAAGAATGCTTTATTCTTGGATATATAGAGTGCTTGATATTCTCACCTGTACATCTCCAAGTTATGTGGCTCAGAAAATGGCAAGATGACAGTGTAACACATGACTAGGACATGGCTGATTTTAGCTGGAATTAGAATAACTGGGAATGCTACTGAGAAATTGCTAACCTACCTCTCTCAAAGAAATATGTGATGTCTTTCTATAAAATGCAAAGGGGAGAACCATTGAACAGATTTCATGATACATAAGTAAGAATAGGGATTGTATTAAAGAGAAGATACCAAGACACAAGCAGGCCCAGAATTAATTATGGCTAATTCATATCAAGAACAAATTGGCAAAGTGGTCTGAATAATACTGAAAGAAGAATGCAGAGTTAATGCCCATCACTCAAGGTCAAGGGTTATTTGAGGAATTACTTTATTACTTAAGGTCAAAGGTGTGCCTAGAGTTTGCTTATCAGTTTATGGTTGAGAATTAATGCACAATAAATATTGTATAAGCTATACACTATCACATCTGAAATACTGATATTTAGAAAAGTTTATATAATTATTTTTAAGTAGAAAATTTTGAGATGGGAGTTGTTTTTCCTCAAAGATAGGATTTAGAATCAGTCTTGATATATATTAACCATAAGGCTTTTTGTGTTTTAATCCCATTGGAATTTTTGAGGAGTTAAGACTGAGATCAGATATATGGGATAGTAAACAATCAAGTAATGCTGCAGAAGGTGCATAAATGTGTTGTGATATTTTCAGCATATCAACTTCTTAACAGCCAGAAGCTCACCAGTGTCTGAGTTAGGGATGTCAGAGAACTCCGCCATGGAACTTGGTGAGGCTGAATGCCAGTGCATTCAGCCCCCCTGAACTCCATGGCAGAATGGCCTGCCACCCCCCCGCGCCCCGCGGATCCCCCCCGGGATGAGACTTACCTGGGGCGGATGTTCCGGACGGCAGCGGCTCCAGCGGCGGCTTCGGCGGTGGCGGCGGTGGCTGGTCTTCCGACCAGCTGCTGCTGCTGCCACCGCCACCGCCGCCATTTGCAGTCTTCCCCTCCCCCATTTGTGATAGGCTATGTAAAGACTTACGTAGCCTATCACATCTGGGTTAAAGAACAAAACAAAACACATGTACGCAAATGGTGGCGACTACAGCCGCCGCCATTTGCATTCCCTATTTTTGGTTGTCTTAGTCTACGTAAATATTTACATAGACTAAGATGGCGAAACTAAGGGGGAACGCAAATAGCGTAGTAGACGCTATTTGCATTCCCCCTTATTTTTGCCGTCTTAGTCTTTACGTAGCCTATCACGTCTTTACGTAGTAAAAAAGTCTTTATGTAGCCTATCACGGCTGAATACAGGGACGCAAATGGCGGTGGTTATGGCTGCCGCCATTTGTGTCCCTGCTAGCCAGCGGCCGGATGTCTGGCTGCTGGCAGAGCCAGCCGGCGGCTCTGCGGAATCCCCACGGAGCGGAGCTGGCTGACGAGGATTCCGGGGGGAGGCGCAGAGCACCTCCCCCCCGGTGACAATTCCAGGGGGAGGGACGGAGCGCCTCCCCCCCCAGCAGAACCCAGAGGAGCCAGGTAAGGGGGGTTTCGTACATCCCTAGTCTGAGTACCTACCTATCAGCTGGACTGCTTGTTCAGAGTCAAGTAAGAGACTTGGACTTGGAAAGCTTTCCTCTTAGGGTGAAGTCCTATGCATGTTTAGATAGAAAAGTGTCCTACAACTCCCAGCTTTCCCCAGCCAGCATGGCTGACTGGGGAATGCTGGGAGCTGTAGGATATCTTTCTGTCTAAACATGCATAGGACTGCACCTTAACCTCTTAAGCTAGACTTCAGAAATGGGAGCATTTTTATTACTTTTGTGTTAACCTACATGGATGTATTTTTATGATGTTTTGTTAAAAATATACATCATTGAATTTTTTAAAAAGATCTATAGTTTTTCCTTAATAATTCTTAAAATCATAGAATCATAGAATAGTAGGGTTGGAAGGGGCCTATAAGACCATCCAGTCCAATCCCCTGCTCAATGCAGGAATCCAAGTCAGAGCATCCCTGACGGACGGCTATCCAGCCTCGTCTTGAATGCATTCCATGTGGAAGAGCCCACCACCTCCCTCGGTAATTGGTTCCATTGTTGTATTGCTCTAACAGTCAAGAAGTTTTTCCTGATTTTCAGCCAGAATCTGGCTTCCTGTAACTTGAGCCCATTATTCTGTGTCCTAATTTTTGAGATGATCGAGAAGAGATCCTGGCCTTCCTCTCTTGTAAGTATAATACCAAGACTGAATCCAAGCTGTGGCAATTTATGATGTACTCTTTGTTTAAATTCTTTTACTTACTATAAATAGTTAACTGGCAGCCAAGAGCTTCCTAAATACAGAACTATAGCTCAGTTATACTTAACATAGGCAAAATCCACAAAACAGTGCATACATTTTCTTCCTGCCTTGGGCTGTAAGCTCCATCAGTGTATTAAATGTCATCCAGAATTTGGATAACAGAATGAAGCAAAATCTAGCTAAACTCCCATGATGCTCTTCCAATGAGATCAATGGTAGAGCTGAGCTGAAATTTCTGAGAAGACGTTTTCTCAGATCATTTCTGAGTAGTTTCTTTTTCTCACTCCCAATTATTCACCACCATTTTTGTGGCAATTGCCATCCCTCCCTTGCCCCCCAAATTGCCCCAGAATGACATTAGGTGCAGGGCATTGTGGAGAATGCAAAACGTTGATCAGGCTACCAACTGCCAACACAGCAGCAAAAGAAAAACCTTTGGTAAAGTGGACCCCTCCCATGAGAACAGTGCAGCTGAACCCTGAGAAATGTTTGGTTAATTTCTCCTCCCACTGGAGAAACTCAGTGAAGTAGTCCAGCCAAGTTCTCTACCCACACACAGGTGGAGAATTTTGAGAGGCCATTTGTGTATAAGTTCTAAATTCAATGGCAAGAAACAAATGCCCTACTTCCTACACCTGTGAGCATCTTTGATCCACGTCAAAGAGGCATCCCATATCTGGCTGCCAAGAGACTTACCCCTTTTTTTTAATGTTTAAAGCCCTAAGCTGTCTGGATCCCATTTTTAGGGAATACCACCCTCTATGAGCCATTCCCTCATCATTCCAGATATCATTCCCTGATATCTGGAAGGGAGACCTTTCTCTATACCCCAACTCCACAAAAGAAGAATAATGTTTTATTATTATTTACAACATTTTTACTACGCTCCTCTGCTGAAAAAGGCTCTCCAGGCAGCTTACAAAGATTAATATTAGACAGCCCCTGCTGTCAGGCTTACAATCTAAAAAGACATGACACAAAAGGAAAAGGGTTTTGGAGGGAGGAGGAAAAAAATCAATGAGGCCAGAGCTTGCAATCCCAGGGAACTGTCAGTTGGAACTGTCAGGAACTGTGTGTTCCTTCTGTTAGGGAGGGGGTAAAGCAAACTCTTTGCAGCTGTTCCCTCTCTGGCTGGTGGATGAGGTGATAGAGAAGTAAAGGTAAGGTAAAGGTGTCCCCAGCCACTCGTGTCCGACTCTAGGGGGTGGTGGTCATCTCCATTTCTAAGCCGAAGAGCCAGTGCTGTCTGAAGATGCTTCCATGGTCATGTGGCCGGCACGACTGAACACCGAGGTGCACGGAACGCTGTTACCTTTCCCGCCGAAGCGGTACCTATTTATCTGCTTGCAATTTCTTGCTTTCGAACTGCTAGGTTGGCAGGAGCTGGGACTGAAGACGGGAGCTCACTCTGTCATGTGGCACTCGGGTCTCGAACTGCTGTCCTGCCGACCTTCCAGCCTGCAGTTCAGCATCTTAACCACTAAGCCACTGCGGCCCCAGTGATAGAGAAGTAGCAGGAAGGAAGCAAAGGCAATGATGGTGGTTCGCCTGTCTGGCTTCTTCTCCACTCCTGCTCATAGGCCGGCCGTTAGAATTTGAATGGCCTCTGCTGGGGGAGGAGCAGGCCCAGCAGAGCCTGGCTTGGTGATGGAGAACTAACAGGCAGGGAAAGGCAACGATGGCAGTGCCATCTCGTCCTCAGAAAAGAAGAAGGCCTTATTAATGCAGGACAAGAGTCTCATCTGCCAGCAGGGAAAAGAAGGGGAAAAACAAGTCCCCACTTGGCTTCCGAAATGGTTTGTCCTCCTTCTTATGCACTTGATATCACAGGAACAATTGATCATTTTTTTACTATGGTCTAAAAATCAAAAACTGTTTAGCTTTTGCCAGGTCCTCCTTTCTGTCCCCCAGGCTGTGCCTTCCTGGTTCTGGTGGCTGGCTACATCTGTAGTAGCAGAGCCAGCTTTTGTAGAATAACTATATTCAGAATTTTTGAAAGCTGGACCAAAACATGTCCCCAAAATATTGAAATAGAGCGGGTGTTGCATTCATTAATAAGCGGCGGGCATTTGAACATTCATGGATAATTCTGTGTTATGCTTACAAATGCATTCCATGCAGATGCCAAATAGCATTCTATTGTAATTAGTGTTACCTGCAGTTGGGTTTGAAATATGGTGTTGTTATGCTAAGTGGATACAGTGTTGTGCAGTAACTGCAGTACATCGGCAATAAACAGGGTGGTGTTAGAGGAGATAGGCTCTCCAAGTGAGAGATGTATACTTTATCCTCATGGATTTATCAGCCAGAATGCTTAGCTGAAATTTGTTCAAGCAAATTTGGAGCCAAGAGTAGACAATGACATATGCTGCACAAGTGTCTTGTGGTCATTTATGGGGGTTTTGTGTGTGCTAAAAGTGCATTGTCCTTCTGTTTTGCCCAAAAGAAACATATTGTCCCTGTTTATCCTCCCCTGACCATGGAATATGGTGGCAAAATGGATGGAGGTCCTTCATTTGCTAGGGAGCTGCACAAAGGAGACTGAATTTATGAAGACGCCTGTCAATCACTGCCAATTAGGGATGTACAGATTTTGTTAAATCCATTCTGTGTGTGTTTTGGGGATTGTCAGGCATCTTTCATTCTGTTGTCTGCTCATTGACAGAACTAGATTTTTTCCCCCTTTGGAAAAGTATGCAAAAGTGTCCATCACAATTTATGTAATTTCACTGGCATATAACATTTTGTATATTTTCTTAGCTCAGTGTACAATCACTGAGCAGAGTGCACAAAGAAAGTGCTATGCAGCAGAAGCTGAAGAGAGATCAGAAATATATAAAACATTTTCTTTTTTTAAGGTGTATATATTAGCATATTTTCCCATAACTTCTGTATTTTTATATGACTAAATTTGCATACAGTTCTGGAGAGTTAAAGAATGGTCCACAAGTCTGCAAGTCCACAAGTCCGCAGTGGACTGGCAACTCAGAAGATGCCAGTCCATTGTGAAATCCATAGGTTGAATGCATAGAAATCCAAAGTACTTTGAATCCAATTAAGACGACTCCGACATCCCTACTGGCAGTGCTGGAACGGCAAAGGCCAGATTTCCCATCTACTGAAGAGGCAGGAATGTTGCCTAGCTTGGAAAAGAGTAGGCGGCAGAGCCAGAAGGACAAATTTCCAGCCAAGTATCTAGTGCTGGTTACATCAGTGATATCCAGGGAGCATGAATGGTGTATAGTGGGCCCCTTCCTTTCCTACAGCATCAGTGGAGCCCTCATCCAGAAGGTGCTTGGGTTCATGATTTTTCCTCCTGAGATGAAAGACCTCAAGTTCACAGCCAAGTGGTGCAGCTTCTGGTCTGAGCTTCACCTCAGAGACTCATTGGAAGGAGTGATTGTGGGAGTCTGGAGGTGGTGAATGTGACCAGTGAGGCCAATGGAGGATGTTCTGTCTTTACAGACTCCCCATCTCTTAGCATCAGTATCCAAGATTCCTTACCAGGTGTATCAGGTCTATCAACTCCTTCTGACCCCTGCAGCTACTGGGGACTAGGAATGGATTCTCCTCCACAGTCAAGACTGTGGAGTCCATGCAAGGACCCCTGTGACTCAGACACTTCTGAGGTTGCCCTTTCTGGTTCTAGTAAGTGGGGCATGGCACTGCCTTATAGCAGCTAGCCCTGTGGAGATGTTCCATGGATGCATGGGAGACATTGGAATAGGGAACTTTGGCCCAGCTTTGATTTCCATGTATTCAACCAAAGGACTGGACTGAACAGACATGGGCATGCACAGTTGGGGACCTTGCCTTTTGCAGGGTTCCTGATTATGCAGAGAAAGCCTTAGTGGGGATAACTTGTACATAGCTTCCAGATCTATGTTGATGACATGTAGAGATCATAATAGGCATAATGTTGTGTCCCCCTCCACACATTCACTGGATGTCTGTGCAGAGCTAAGGAATCATACTATTGGTCTCTGTAAATCAGAATGGTCTATTCTGACTGGGAGTGGGTGTCTCCAGGGTCTTCCCAGCCTTCCTACTAGGGATGTCAGAGAATTCCGTGACCGATCTTGGTGAGGCTGAATGCCAGTGCATTTGGCCCCCCTAAAGCCGTTGCAGAATGAAGCCCTAGCCCCCCCAACCCATGAAAGGCACGCGGGATGAAGTGCCCGCTACCCCCACCCCACGAAAGGCGCATGAAATGGAGCACTTACCTGCTCCTGTCCACGCTGCTGTGCGAATGGCAGTCGTCCTGCAGCCACCATTCGCTTGCTCCTCTTCAGCCCTCATAGGCTACGTAAATACTTACGCAACCTATCACGGCTAACACAGGGATGCCATTTGCATCCCTGCAGAGGCTGTGATAGGCTACGTAAGTATTTACATAGCCTGTCATGGGGGGGGGAAACCCCAGCGTATGCAAATGGCGGCAGCTACTGCCATTTGCGTACGCTTGGGTTCCCCCCCCCTGCCGTGATAGGCTACGTAAGTATTTACGTAGCCTATCATGGCAGGGGGAAAAAATCCCAGCATACGCAAATGGCGGCGGCTACAACAGCCACCATTTTTATCCCTGCAGGGCTGCCCAGCGGCCGGATGTCTGGCTGCGGGTGGCCGGAGCCAGCCGGCGGCTCCGTGGCTTGGCTGCGGAGTGGAGCCAGCTGGTCTGGATTCCGAGGGGAGGCACGGAGCGCCTCCCAGCCATCAAGGATTCTGCAGGGAGGGATGGAGCACCTCCCCCCCATCGCGGAACCTGGCGGAGCCAAGTAAGTGGGGTTTCGTACACCCCTACTTCCTACAACTGCTCCTTTTAACTGGAGATTCCAGAAACTAAACTTAAGACAAACCATGTGCTCAAATACTGAGCTATGGGCCCTTCGTGGCAGAAAACGTCACACCATAAGGAACATGTGAGCTCTTCAAAGACAGCTATGCAAAACTCAGTATGTGGCTCAGAAAATGGCAAGATGTTTTCTTCCGCTTCCTCCTTCCCTGAAGAAGAAAATGAATTGCTTATGTTGCGAATGACAAATACACTTACATGATTTGGATTGCAATGTGTAAGATGAAAGATCTGTAAGATGAAACATCTGGAGGATGTTCTGCATTGCTGTTGTTGTTGTTCAGTCGTTAAGTCGTGTCCGACTCTTCATGACCCCATGGACCATAGCACGCCAGGCCTTCCTGTCCTCCGCTCTCTCCCGGAGTGTGCTCAAGTTCATATTCATTGCATCGGTGATACTATCTAGCCATCTCATCCTCTGCCATCCCCTTCTCCTTTTGCCTTCAATTCTTCCCAGCATCAAGGTCTTTTCCGGTGACTTTTCTCTTTGCATTAGGTGGCCAAAATATTTGAGCTTCAGCTTCAGTATCTGTCCTTCCTAGGGATGGACGGAACACTTACTTTCCATTCCATTCTGTTTCCGCTGGGGGGGGGAGGCGTTCTGTCCCTCCTTCTAGAATCCTCGACGGGGGGGGAGGCGATCTGGTCCTCCCCCCCGGAATCCTGCCCGGCTGGCTCCGCTCCGCGGCCAAGCCGCGGAGCTGCCGGCCAGCTCCAGCCACCCGCAGCTGGATATCCAGCCGCTGGGCAACCCTGCAGGGATGCAAATGGTGGCTGTTGTAGCTGCCACCATTTGCGTCCCCGTATTTAGCCATGATAGGCTATGTAAATATTTAAGTAGCTTATCACAGCAGGGGGAAAAAAACCCATGCACTGGCATTCGACCTCACTGAGATCCGTTGCGGAATTCTCTGACATCCCTATGAGCAGTCAGGGTTGATTTCCTTTAGGATTGACTGATTTGACCTCCTTGCAGTCCAAGGGTCTCGTAAGAGTCTTCTCCAGCTAGCGATGTCAGAGAATTCCGCCACGGATCTTGGGGAGGCCGAATGCCAGTGCATTCAGCCCCCCGAAATCGGTGGTGGAACGGCCTGCCCCCCTGCCCCCCCGGGATGAGAATTACCTGGGGCAGATCTTCCAGGAGGCTGTGGCAGCGGCTGCAGCAGCGGTTCAGCGGCAGTGGCTGCGGCGGCCGGTCTTCCGACCGGCTGCCGCCGCCATTTCTAGTTAAAAAAAATAAAAAATAAAAGATGTGATAGGCTACATAAATGTTTACGTAGCCTATCACGTCTGACTTTTTTTTTAAAAAAACCCGCGCATACACAAATGGCGGCGGCTACGGCCACCGCCATTTGCGTTCCTTATTTTGGCACGTCTTAGTCTACGTCAAGATTTACGTAGACTAAGACGGCGAAAATAAGGGGAACGCAAGTAGTGTAGCATCCGCTACGCTATTTGCGTTCCCCTTATTTTCACCGTCTTAGTCTGCGTAAATCTTGACGTAGACTAAGATGTGCCAAAATAAGGAATGCAAATGGCGGAGGCCATGGCCGCCACCATTTGCGTACGCGCGTTGTTGTTGTTATTTTTTAAGTCAGATGTGATAGGCTACGTAAACATTTACGTAGCCTATCATGGCTGACTGCAGGGACGCAAATGGCGGTGGCTACGGGCGCCGCCATTTGCGTCCCTGCTAGCCAGTGGCCGGATGTCCGGCTGCTGGCGGAGCCAGCTGGTGGCTCCGCAGAATCCCTGCAGAGCGGAGCCGGCCAGCAAGGATTCTGGGGAGAGGGACGGAACGCCTCCCCCCCATCAACATAATCCGCGAACAAGTAAGTGACTTTCGTACATCCCTATCTCCAGCACCACAGTTCGAAAGCATCAATTCTTTGGCACTCAGCCTTCCTTATAGTCCAGATCTCACAGCCAAACATTACTACTGGGAAAACCATAGCTTTGATTATACAAATGTCGGCAAGGTGATGTCTCCAGTCTTGTGGCCACTGTTGAGTGTTCCAAATTTGTTTGTTGGCATATTGAGAGCAGTCCTTTAACAGCATCATCTTTTAGGATCTTAAATAGCTCAGCTGGAATACTGTCATCTCTGCTAGCTTTGTTGTTAGTAATGCTTCCTAAGGCCCACTTGACTTCACTCTCTAGGATGTCCGGCTCAAGTTCAGTGAGTGCACTATCATGGCTATCAGGGACATTCAGATTAGGGTTGGCAGAGAATTTCTCCCCGAAATTTCGGGGGGCCGAGCGCCAACGTGTTCGGCCCCCCGAACAAGTTTCAGGGAGAAATTCTCTGCCCCCCTGCCCCCCGCACCCCCCCCGGGACGGGACTTACCTTTGGCGAATGTCCCTCCCAGCGGCAGGTCCGGCCGGCGGTTCGGCGGGTCTTCGTCCGGGGCGGGAGCGGCAGCCGGTCTTTTGACCGGCTGCCGCCGCTGCCATTCCAATAAAAAAAAACAAAAACAAAACGTCCCCATGATAGGCTACGTGACGATTAATGTAGCCTATCACGGCTAGATTTGCAAAGTCAGCTGTGATAGGCTACGTAAATCGTCATGTAGCCTATCACGGGTGACTTTGAAAAAAAAAAAAAAGCGCGTATGGATAATGGCGGCCACCATAGGGAGCCACCATTCCCGTTCCTCATTTGGTCGCTGTAGTCTACGTAAATCTTTACGTAGACTACGGTGAAAATAAGGGCAACCCTATTTGCGTTGCCCTTATTTTCGCTGTAGTCTACGTAAATCTTTATGTAGACTACAGCGACCAAATAAGGAACGCGAATGGCGGCTCCCTATGGGGGCCGCCATTTGCGTACGCGCTTTTTTTTTTATAGTCACCCGTGATAGGCTACGTGATGATTTACGTAGCCTATCATGGCTGACTTTGCAGATCTAGCCGTTAATCTTCACGTAGCCTATCACGGGGGCGTTTTGGTTTTTTTTTTTACTTTTTAGTTCGCGGCCGGGTGAGGCAAGGCGCCTCCTCCCCGGCCTGAATTTCGGCTGGGCGAGGCGGGAAGCCTCCCACCCCAGCCTGAACTTCACGGGGGGAGCAGCGAAGCGCCTCCCCCCCACCGCGAAAAGCTTCGAGGACAGGTAAGGGACTTTCGTGCACCCCTAATTCAGATATTTCCTAGGGATGGATGAAAGTCCCTTACCTGATCCCGAAGCTTGCTTCACGGTGGGGGGGAGACGCTCTGTCCCTCCCCCCAAAATTCTGGCCAGGGGGGAGGCGCCCTGTCCCTCCTTCCCAAAATTCTGGCCGGGGGGAGGCGCCCTCTCCTGCCAGGACACAAATGGCGGCGGCCGTAGCCACCGCCGTTTGCGTCCCTGCAGTCAGCCGTGATAGGCTACGTAAACATTTACATAGCCTATCATGGTGTTTTTTAAAAATCTAGCCATGATAGGCTATGTAAATCTTTACGTAGCCTATTACGTTTGTTTGTTTGTTAGTTTTACTTTGAAATGGCGGTGGCGGCAGCCGGTTGGAAGACCGGCTGCTGCAGCTACCGCCGCTGAACCGCCGCCGAACCGCCACCAGAGCCGCCGCCGCCAGGGACATTTGTACGAGGTAAGTCCCGGGGGTGGGGTGGGGGGGGCAGACCGTTTCTCCACCAATTTCGGGGGGCTGAATGCGCTGGCATTCGGCCTCCCCCAGATTCGTGGAGAAATTCTCTGACATCCCTAATCTTTCCTGTATAGTTCTTCTGTGTATTCTTGCCACCTCTTCTTAATCTCATCTGCTTCTGTTAGGTCCCTGCCTTCTTTGTCCTTTATCATGCCCATCTTTGCACAAAACGTTCCCTTGAGATCTCCGATTTTCTTGAAAAGATCTCTTGTCTTTCCCATTCTATTGTTTTCCTCGATTTCTTTGCATTGTTCATTTAAGAGGGCCTTCTTGTCTCTCCTTGCTATCCTCTGGAACTCTGCATTCAGATGGATATATCTTCCCCTTTCTCCCTTCCTTTTCGCTTCCCTTCTTTCTTCAGCTACTTGTAAAGCCTCATCAGACAGCCACTTTGCTTTCTTTCATTTCTTTTTCTTTGGGATGGATTGAGTTGCTGCCTCCTGAACAACGTTACGGACCTCCGTCCATAGTTCCTCAGGCACTCTGTCTATCAGGTCTAATCCCTTAAATGTATTTGTCACCTCCACTGTATATTCATAAGGGATATGATTTAGGTCATACCTGAATGGTTTAGTGGTTTTCCCTACATTCTTCAATTTAAGCCGAAATTTTGCAAGAAGCAGTTCATGATCTGAGCCACAGTCAGCTCCAGGTCTTGTTTTGACTGACTGTATAGAGCTTCTCCATCTTTGGCTGCAAAGGACATAATCAATCTGATTTCGATATTGACCACCTGGTGATGTCCATGTGTAGAGTCGCCTCTTGTGCTGTTGGAAAAGAGTGTTTGCTATGATCACCGTGTTCTCTTTGCAAAACTCTATTAGCCTTTGTCCTGCTTCATTTTGTACACCAAGGCCATGCTTGCCTGTTATCCCGGGTTATTTCTTGACTTCCTACTTTACCATTCCAATCCCCTATGATGAAAAGGACATCTTTTTTTTGGTGTTAGTTCTAGAAGGTGTTGTAGCTCTTCATAGAACCGATCAACCTCAGTGTCAGGGTGGACACTGAGCCCATAGAATCCCAGAGTAGTTCTGATTCTGAGGAACAGCAGTTGCTCCTGGGAGGGGAGCGCGCTCCTCTTTCCCAGGGCCAACAGCTGACAGAGATTCCTCCCACCAACATTCCTAGCTTAGATAGCAGTCCAGGGAGTAACAGAGCATGGATAGTAGACTTGGTGGACGCGCGACACAGATGCAAAGAGTGGCACCAGATGGAGGGTGCGGAAAGGAGGCGTAGTGCCCAGTTGGCGCGCAAACAATGGCTGCGCCCAGAGGATCCAAGGGAAAAGGGGAGGGACTTTCCCTAGTCCTTAAGTTCAGGGGTCTGCCAGTAATTCCCTTTCAAACAGGGACCAACTGTTCCAACTTAGGGCATAGGTACTGTGCTGCTCAGATATAGTTGCAAACGGTATAGTTGTTCAGTTGTAAAAGAAGAATAAAGCTTTGAAAGGAATCCCTTTGTCTGTGTCTGGACTTGGCTACTGGATTAGACTGAGAGAGGTCTCCAAGGAGCCCTTGACACTCAGCTTCTTTGGCCTCAGTGGTTGAGGCATAGACTTGAATTACTGTGATGTTGAATGGTTTGCCTTGGATTCGTACTGAGATCATTCTATCGTTTTTGAGATTGTACCCCATTACTGCTTCTCCCATCCTTTTGTTGACTATGAGTGCTGCTCCATTTCTTCTAAGGGATTCTTGCCCAGAGTAGTAGATATAATGGTCACCTGAATTAAATTCGCCCTTGCCTGTCCATTTTAGTTTGCTGATTCCCAAGATGTTGATATTCAGTCTTTCCATCTCATGTTTGACCACCTCCAGCTTACCTTGATTCATTGATCTTACATTCCAGGTTCCTAAACAATATTGTTCTTTACAGCACTGGATTTTCTTTTCACCACCAGACACATCCACAGATGAGTGTCCTTTAGGCTTTGGCCCAGTCTCTTCACTCTTTCTGGCGCTACTTGGAAATACCCTCTGCTCTTCCCCAGTAGTATATTGGACACCTTCCAACCTGAGGGGCTCATCTTCCGGTGTCATATCTTTTTGCCTTATGATACGTTCCATGGAGTTTTCTTGGCAAAAATATTGAATTGGGTTGCCATTTCCTTCTCCAGTGGACCACATTTTGTCAGAATTCTCCACTGTGACCTGTCCGTCTTGGGTGGCCCTGCACGGCATAGCTTATGGCTTCACTGAGTTACGCAAGTCTCTTCGACACAACAAGGCAGTGATCCATGAAGGGGACATTCTGCATAGTGTTTGCTAAATTATACCATCTTATAAAGTTATCAGTGTGGGTAGAGCAGGGAAGGTCAGTATTCTCTCTAAAGTAAAGAATGCAACATTGTAATGCAAGTATCCAGAGCAGAATGTAAATTCTCCCTCTCTACCCCAACATAAACCACCAAGAGCAGGATGAAGGATTCAGTTATGGGGGATAAATAATTGAGGCTACAGGGCTATACACACTGATAGGGATGTATGAGAAATTTGTTTCAGTTCATTTTTGATCTGGATTTAACCAGTTGGCACCTTCTGGATTGAAGATGGACTTGGACAAAATCTGCATTTGAAGTCCATACATTTGTGAGCTTGCAATGTGATTCATGGACCCCCCCCCCAAATGCATTCAACAGCATGTGTACATTTAAAAATGTGCATGAAAAAATGCATACTTTTGAAAAATGCACATAAATACACTTTAATCAATGGGAGAAGAATGTGCACATTTCAAAGATGCACACAACTGATGCATACTTTGGAAAAAGTATGCACAAAAATACACACAGATTTTAATGTGAAAAACACACACAAAGCTCACAATCTGAATACAGACTTGAGTTGGAATGACTTTTGAGATGGAATTCAGAGAACTTAGGCATGCTTGAGTTTCGTTGATTCACACATGCCTAACACTGATCTGGTACTGAATCTGTCACTAGGAAATCTGGCTCTTTGGGGGCCCAACAGATTCCTGTGGTGCTCCCAACTTGGCTTGTATTTGTGACCCAAACTGGTGTTTGTTCCCAAAATCTGGGAACTTGGGGTGGGGTGGATGTTAAAGCAATTTGCACAAATGTCAGCTGCAATTTGGGGAAATCATGCAAATTTTGGCTGTGATTTGCACAAATTGCAGCCATAATTTGTGTAACTTGTGCAAATTGTGGCTGAATTTTGCATAATTTGTGCAAATTAGGGCTGTAATTTGCAGACATTGCTTTAGACATTTTTTTTTTTAAAATCCAGGAAATCCATGAGCCTGCCCAATTTGATGCAGATCAAGTTGGGACAGCTCATGGGAAAGTGAGCTGAAGTCCAGGGTGCTGAGCTGACTAAAGTTCAGTAAGTATCACCTCCCAGATGGATTCCTCCAGCATCCCTAATTATGTCCTATAGAACACACCAGGAGTTGATTCTGAGTAAATATGTTTATGATTACACTGCTAATGTACTTTCTGATTTCATAAGCTGCCCCATCCAGAGGGATCACGGTCAGAAAGAGCAACCTATGGGCTGACATAGATGTGAAGTTAAATGTGTTGTTACATCTCATGTGCAGTTTTTTTTAATGCAAATTTTGTGTGTGTGTGTGTGTGTTAATAATTAACAGCATCGGAGTAGGCATGGAGATGGAATTTCCCCATTTCTTTGCCTGCTGTGCTCCTGAGGAAAATCTCTCCTTGGAAGAGAATATTTCCTTTGGGGGAAAAAAAATCCCTGATCATTACCTCCTTTCATTTCATACTGGGTGGTGGTGAGGTCCAACATACCTGGACAGTGCTCTATATGAACAGAAGATCTAGCAGCACCCTTTGCAACATGGACAGGAACCATGACAGACCAATATAACAAATATTCACTGAGGATAGAAAGTTTGAAACTTCTTGCAAAGCTCCAAAAGATCCGGCAGAACAGCCTTGAGATTATCCAAATCTCCAAGGATGCCTTGCTCTTTCTGGAGCACTGAATTCTTTTCTCTATAACTATTTCTATATTCTTATCCATTGATAATCAATTGTTACAAAAACTAATTGAATCACACACATTAACATTATGGAACAAAAAAAGTTAGAGCATCCCATTACAGTGTTTGAAATTAATTTTGAAATATGCTTAATCTTAAACCTCGGTGCTCCAAATCCCTTTTCAATAAAGTTTGGACCAGCCCTGGAAAGAGAACTATATTTAATTTAGATGGGAGATGTGTGTGTGTGTGTGTGTATGTGTGTGTGGTCCAATAAGTACACTGAATTCAGATATAAAAGTTCTATCTTGCTGCCAAGAGGGGATAGAATACTTGAGGGTCTTATTGTAGCATTGGTCAAAAACTGCATCTTATCAAGGGAATTTCTAAAAAAAATTAGAACAGCCCTGCTGGATCAGACTGCAAGCGATTATATTTTTTTTTTCCTACAGGTCAGGTCACATGTTGCTTTTGACCTCATTATGTTAAGTTTCTATTGTCTGACTATTTTCCCCTATTCCCACTTGTGTGGCATGCCTTAACACTTTTAATGATGTCTGTATAGGGCTCTATTCAGGCCCCTTTTCAGGGATCCATGGGCTCCTGCCAGAACAACAAATGTGTACACTGCAGATCACATCTTCATTTCTTCAGTCAGCCTAGTTCTACTAACATCCGGTGCTCTCAGTTTTCTCTTCCCTCATTTAAAACATTGCCTGTTAGATATTAAAATGTTATCATGTCATTGCTCTAGGCTAGATATGAATAATTCCTTTAATCTCTGCAGTACAGTCCTAATTAAATATTTTAAATAAATACATTTAAATAAATAACTTGACACAAGTAATATTCATTTGGCACATCTCCACCATTTTTTGAAAGACATCTTTTCCCTCTTTAATTTTGAGTTTTATCTCATTTAGCTGCCTTTAGATGGTCTGTCTCTTTAAAACAGGGTCTGTTAATCCAGGGCTAACAGAATGGTCAAGGATAATTAGGGGTCCAATTATAGAGAGCTTCAAGGATACATTTTTGACAGGTGGAAATTCTCAGAGCCCAATGCATTTTGAGCACAGATCTGGCATGAGTTCAGCTTCTCTGCAGCTTAATCTCTTTGTGTGAATGTTTCCTTTGGAGCTGGGGGAACAAAGAACAGCTTTTTGCCTTTGTATGGGAGGAACATGAAAAGAGGAAGAAGTAAAACTTAGAGAGAGAAAGTTACATGTTTAAAGAGGACGTGTTAAAAGAGGCTCAGAAGTCTCTGAGTGGTACAGAGTACTGTATTAGTAATTAGTGCTAGATAGTTGTCAACGCCAGATGCTTACTTGAAGGGCTAAGCACAACTAATGCTATCTGAGATTCAGACATCATGGCCAAACTGCTAACCCTATTCCCAGGGTTGAATTAATGGTCCTGGGGCACCCTGTGTGAGAAGCAATGTCAAGCTTGGTTAACTTGATCTTTTAAACATACATGGCCCTATTATACTTATAGTCAAGCTGGTTATAAGTATATACATTTGCAGTCTTCAAATGTATGTTGTTGTTCAGTCGTGTCCGACTCTTCGAGACCCCATGGACCATAGCACTCCAGACCTTCCTGTCCTGCGCTCTCTCCCGGAGGGTGCTCAAGTCCATCTTCCAATGTACTGGCAAATTAGGGATTAGAAATGACAATGATTGTGAGTGAAAGAGCAGGAGATGGCAGTTATTCTGTCCTAATAAATACAAGGATGTGATACTGTGTATATGGCGTTACTTTCCATTGCTGAATAACCTTTCCCCCTACAACTGTGATAACTCAGCCATCAGTGGTGTACGTAGTGGAGGGGAAACACAGGGGAGCAAAACTCCAGGATTCCTTTCAGAGCAGGAGCAATGACATCATCTGCCAGAACACCAGGACAATTTGGCCATCCTTGCTCTAGCAAGTGAATGAGGGGATTATGATGAGGCTTTCAGGTTTTACTACTGTTTCTCTGACAGATTAGCAATGAAAGCAGAAAGCCCCATTTTAAATGCAAGATCTTAGGCTGGTGTAGAGATGACCTCAGTTTTACCTCAGCTTCTTCACAGTGCACACAAGTACATGAGTGCAAACTTTTTTTTAACAAATTCTCAAAGTGCAAGATGAAACAAAGTTCAAGTCTGGGGTGAACCTAACTTAAGACTGGGAAAATTCCCGAAGTGCAAGATGAAAGAAATGTAAGATTAGGGAGGGAAAGAGAGAAACAGAGAGAAACCAAAATTGGTAGATTCATCCATACCTACCCTTCACCACTCTGATGCCCCACCCCCCCTTCTCGCCCTTCCAACCCATGCTAAACCTGCGAATTCTGGTCTATTTAGAATATAAGGGCAAAAATCCATAGGAAATGTGGGGATAAGAAAGGTTGTGCTTTTGAAAAGAGAAGGGGAGCAGTGACTATTATGCTGGACAGACAGGGATATGATGTTAGTGGGAAGAGATTAGTGAGATGAGGACTGTAGGGTTAGGATTTGAGGAAAGAATGGATGGAGCAGGCACGGACATGAAGAAAAGAGACATTAAGCAGATATCTGGAGGAAAAAAACCCTCACACAGGGTTTAGTAGTGTACACTATGGAAAGAAGGGGTCAGGCATGCAAAAAGTTGAGGATGCACAGATTTCAACTGAACATTTATTTATTTATTTATTTATTTATTGCATTTATACCCCGCCTTTTTTCCTCTTGCAAGGAACCCAAGGCGGCTTACATTATCCTCCTCCTCCCCATTTCATCCTCACAACAACAACCCTGTGAGGTGGGTTGGGCTGAGAGTCTGTGACTGGCCCAAAGTCACCCAGTGAGCTTCCATGGCCGAGTGGGGACTAGAACCCGGATCTCCCAGCTCCTAGTCCAACACTCTTGCCACTACACCACACTGGCTCTCAAACCAACATTATTGAATTTATGTCCTCTTTTCATACTGGGGTTCACAGTTATGATGCTTATACTTTGAGCCTAAAGGGGAGGGTTTGTTTTTGTTTTTTCATGGAGCAGAGAGTGTTAGACGATCCGATGGTATTGCATTTGAGTTCTGAGAAAGGTTGAGGACAGGAAGGTTAACATCTTTCATAAATGCTGAATGATATCTCTGATCCAAAGGACATTTGAAGAGGGAAAACCACTGACTTCTATTTTGCTCTGGTGGTAGAGGAGAGAATTAGCTAGAGGCACTGGAAGGACAATGCAGAATGGATTTTCAGTCTGTTGTAGATGGAGACTTATTAAAGAGTAATCTGCAGAATACAGAATGAGATTTATTTGTGTTGATATGGAAACCATTTGTGGATTATGTTCATGAAGTGGAAAATATTATATATAATATATAGCAGAAATGATATATGGGCATTGACTTAAGTAGTTGGGTGTGCCATTTTTCCTTGCAAAAGGAACCATAACCTTCAAGGTGTTTTCTCATTTGTTTACTGACATACATTTGCTTAGTAGCTAGTATAGGTGGAAATTGGGGTTTTGTTTTACTGCAGAAATTTTGAAATGTAGTTTGGTGGTTTGTTTCAATTGTAGAAATAGGCTGTAGTAAGCATGTAAAGCAATAATAATAATAATAACAAAATGGGTCAGGGAGGCCCTCAGGTCATTAACCTTGTTAAGAAAACAGGGGTGTTACAAGTAGGGTTATACTGAATTGACAAGGACGATTCTCAGCGATTCTAAAATTGGATGATTTGTTTCAGCTAGATTTGGGGAGCAGGTGTGCAAAATTCTTTTGGGGAGAAGAGAATGAGAATGGCTGTCATTTTGTTTTTTGTTTTTTCCCAAGAAAGTCTTGTTCAAAAGTGCTTTTTGAATTTGGGGAATTAAAAATGGCTGCTGCCTGCCATAATGAATGGTTACCTTCTTTGTTATTCACTGGGGACCACCATTATACAGACAGCAATTGAATGTCTACAGAAAAGCACACACTTTTACAAAGTGGACAGATTGTTCTTTCAGCAGCTCATTTTATTTGAGTAATGCAGTGTTAAATACCCCTCCAAAAAGCAGCAGTGACTGAAGCGGGCTAGTTAAAAAAATATAAAGTTACAGTATGCCGTTCTCTGCAATGCTATTTTTAGACCTGAACTACTAGGAAAATCATTTTTTATGCTTGGATTTCTTCTTATTTTCTTATATAAGAATGTCTTGCAACTTCCCACCCTGCAAATATCCTTTATTTGAAAGCAGACGCATAAGTTTTAAAAGCACCCCATTTCGATGGAAACTGGATAAGATGCTACGTCTTCTCTCATAAACTTTCATTAAGAGTCCCCTCTCCCATCTCTTTTCAAACTAGTTTTTAAATGCATCACCATATCCTGCCCTGAGAATCGTTTATTCGTTATTTCAGCCAGAACCCATGGTGAGGAAGCATATTTCTGAAAATTCATATAGCCCATGTCATCCTGGCATTTTCATTATAGTGGGGTTTCCCCCCCACTGCAAAAAAATCAGGATGCAACACTCTCAAATCCCTTAAGGTTCTGCCCTATTATTTCATTACAATATATGTAGTTAACTTGGGTACTTCTGACACTGTCTGCTATTTGTGCTGTCAAATTTATTACTTGCTTGAGAATTGAGAGCACAATGGCCTTCTCCAGTGTTTTGTAACATTATGGCAAAGAAATAATGGGTTATGTCTGGATGTTGATGCACAGACTCTGAAGTAATATTTGCAGAAACTAAGGTATAAGCCATCATATTCCCTCCATGGAAAACACTTTGGAGCCAGTCATGTTCCAGCAGAGATCTCTGGAGCCCCTTCTTGTGAGTAGATTCATCTTATTTTCCATTGCCCAGCTATCAGGTAGCCCCGGTGTACAAAGAAAGTAAGATTTAGGCTTGGTAATTATTTAACATTATTATTTATTAGATTTGTACCCTGCCTTTCCACCAAGAAAACGGCCCAAGGCAGCTACATGACATGGTAACAAGTCATGGGTTCCTATTCTCCATCAATGTGTGTGTATATCCCCCTTGTCCTTTTACCCAGGTTTATTTATGAATTTTATGTATTTAGATTCTGTCTTTCTGGGTAGAAGGTCCACTCATGGGGGTTTGCAAAATTAAAAACATTCAAAAAAAAGAAGATAAAATACTAGTTTGTTTGTTTGTTTGTTTTTTAAATCAGTACCAGCAGTAAAATAATTATTTATTTATGTTAGGGTTACCACCATCCAGGGATTAGTATGGGGGCGTGGCTATGGGGACTGTCATGATGAACATCTGTAATTTCAAAATTTACCACTGCACCACTGGAACTGAATGAGATTCTCCCCCACCCCTAGTGAAGAGAGGCTTATCTAAACCAACCACTCGTGCCTTAACAACTCAAGGAGACCTGAGGAAGGGAGCCAGTTCTTGGGCCTTAACAGTTTTGTTAAATGAATGGAACACTTACAAGGTGAGGGCTGATGACAGTTAAAGGGTCCCCTTAGCAAACAGTTGCTGTTTGGGCAGTGAAGGGCAAAAGCCAGTTTACTACTAATTCGATGCTTGGGGTCACCTGTCAAAGTGAGTGGTGCCGACGGAGTAGATATGAGGGATAATTCTGTTTGGTCTGCATTTTTAATTGGCACTTTCTGGACTGTTATGCAGATTGGGATGCAGTCATCCTTTGGAGTATGCACTTCCCTGAATTTTATGATGCAGTTCACAGTTCAACATTTCCATATGGATATTTGTATATCAGGGAAGGCTGCATACAAAAATATGTTTGTTAGGGAAAGTTGTACAAATACAAAGTATTGAAAGTAAAGTAAATACAAATGTTCGTGCATTTAACCCCCCTCCCCAGCACATATTGAAGTAGAAGCTGGATGGAACTGACATAAATCAATACATGCACAACTGACATGGATCGGATATAAACTGATTCATCCCTTGAATGGAGGCTCCTACTCTTCACTTTGGTAGCAAGTGAACCCACATTGAAACTATGAAGCTGAACTAAATGCTGATTGGACTTCTAAATAAATCAAGTTTTGGTCCACAGTTAACCCTTATTTCCAGTGGCCTGGGGGAAATACTCTTCCTTCCATCCAAAGGTGTGGCCCTGCCAAAGAATTATGTAGCAAAAAGAGAATTATGGGATGTTTGGCTGGGCAGTAGCATTTTAAACCTCATCTTCTTTCTCTTTGCAGCAACATAAAGGATGACACCAGTTGTGAGGGAATTGAGACTTGGGCCTCTTGCCTGTCATGTTTTGCAGTTCATCCCAAGTAAGTGCTAATAAAAACTTTGTCTGCTCCCATACTATGACATATTTTGTTTATGTCATTCATTTTACAGAGAAGCTCAGCTTCAGAGCATAAAAATGGTATTTCATTTTATCACTGTTTTATCTTAGACTGCTTTCCATATAAATCCAGACCACGCAAAGCCACTGTGCGTCCATAGCAACCACAAGAACATACACTCCAACCATTGTTATTGACCAGGGAGAGTTCCTGTTCTCTGGTCAGTGCTCAGATAAATGTCCCGATTTTGTCTCTATTTTTGCCTTTGGGTGGGGGGTACCTTGTTACCATTCTGTTAGTGTGAGTGGTTAGAGCAGTTGCTATTTTTCAGTTTCAAGCTTTCTTCCCAACGTCTCTAGAAGTTAAAGCTTTCATACCTGGTACTCATGCATCTAAATTCAAGTTGTGCCCGAAGCCACACAAATGTGGAGGATTTCTGAAACTTTCATCCCTCCATAAACAAAAAGGACACACCAGTTTTGGCTTGGTGTGCGTTACTTGATGACACAGCGTCATTCACGTGGGGCAATCTGGCTCAAATTTGGATAGGGATGGCCGTCCAGGTGCTGAGGATCTCACCAGGCATCACTGGTGGCAGCAGCTTCTCTTTCTTCATAAGTGTGTGGGAAAAACCCTTGCTGTTTCTTTAAAAATATAAGTAAAATAAAAGGACTGCCCCACCTGAACATTTGCCCTCACCTTTATATTTGCTCTCTCCTGATCTCCTGATCTCCTGACCCAAACCCACCACAGTTTGGCAGGGCTCAAAGTTCATTTCACCTAGGGATGGCGGAGAATTCCACCATGGACAATTCCAGTGAATTTGGCCCCCTGGAGTCCATGGTGGAACAGAGCAATTCCCCCCGCCCCCTGTGAAGAGGCATACTGGCTCCTACCTGCCTCTGGCGGGTCCGGATCCAGCTGATGCTATCTGCCATCTGGTCTGTGGCTGCGAATGGTGTCCTGCGTAGGGGATGCCATTTGCATCCCCTCTTTAGCCATGATAGGCTATGTAAATATTTGCATAGCCTATCACAGCTAAAGCAGGGACGCAAATGGCATCCCCTATGCAGGACACCATTTGCGGCTGCAGCCCGGCAGCAGATGGAAGTCCAGCTGCGGGTGGCCCCGGCCAGCAGCTCTGCAGACTCGCCGTGGAGCGGAGCCAGCCAGGGAGGATTCCGGGGGGGGGGGGAGGAACGGATCACCTCCCTCCCCGGTGGACCCCCCACGGACACAGGTAAGTGGGGTTTTGTACACCCCTAATTTCACCCCTAAGATGAATACAAGGATGTACATACTAATGGCTCAGCACTGCAATATGTGATGGAGTGTCTCTCCCATTATGATCCTACTCAGGTACTGAGTAGGGATATATGAAAGTCACTTACCTTTTCATGGAATCTTTCGTGGTGGGTGGGGAGGTGTTCCATCCCTCCCCCCAGAATCCTCGATGGGGGGGGAGGCGATCCGCTCCTCCCCCCCGGAATCCTTGACGGCCAGCTCCGCTCCGCGGCCAGGCCACGGAGCAGCCGGCCAGAGCCATCCGCAGCCGGATTTCCGGCCGCTGACAGCCTGGTGTGGATGCAAATGGCAGCCGCCGTAGCGTAAGAATTTACATAGCCTATCACGGCTAACCTCAAAAAAACCACAAAAAAACGCAGCATTACGTAAATAATTACGTAAGATAAATCAGCAAAAAATAGGGAACGAAAATGGCGGCCGCAGTAGCCGCCGCCATTTGCGTACACTGCGTGTTTTTTTTTTTGAGGTTAGCCGTGATAGGCTACATAAATTCTTACATAGCCTATCATGGTCCAAGGACGGCAATGGCGGCAGCAGCAGCCCTGCCGCAGCCAGCCAGAAGACCAGTCGCCAGAGCTGCCGCCGCTGCCGGAACCACCGCCGCCGCATCCGCCACATCCACCCCAGGTAAGTGCCATCCTGGGGGGATTCTGGGGGGGGGGGCAGTGGGGCAGGATGCCATTCCGGGGGGCCGTGGCGGAATTCTTCGCCATCCCTAGTACTGAGATCAATATGTGAAGCCTTCACCAAAGTGCCTCCTCCTAGGGAGGCTCAAAGGATGGCAACAAGGGAGAAGCCCTTCTTGGTGGTAGCCCCCTGATTGTGGAATGATCTCTCTCCACTGAGGTTTGCTTGGTGCCAACACTGTCATCTGGTTAAGACGATCCTCTACTCCCAGCCATTTGACATTGTTTACTTGGACTTCCAAAAGTCTTTTGACAAAGTCCCTCACCAAAAAATCCTGAGTAAACGTAACAGTCATGGAATAAGAGGAGAGGTCCTCTTATGGATCAGTAATTGGTTAAAGCAGAGGTTAAGAATAAATGGTAAATTCCCCCAGTGGAGGAGTCCCGTAGGGAAATGTATTGAGACTAATGCTTTTCAACTTGTTCATAAATGGAATTAGAGTGAGCAGTGATCCGGCCAAGTTTTCTGATGACACCAAATTATTTAAGGTGATTAAAATGGAAAGGGATTGAGAAAAGCTCCAAAGGATCTCTCCAACCTAGGAGAATGGGTACCAAAGTGGCAAAAGCAGTTCAATGTAAGCAACTGTAAAGTGATGCATATTGGGGAAAAAATTCCCAACTTTACATATACGCTGGTGGGATCTGAACTAGCAGTGACTGACCAAGAAACAGACCTTGGGGTGTGGTGGAAAGCTCAGTGAAATGTTGACCCAATGTGCAATTGCTGTGAAAAAGGCAACTCCCATGTTGCACATAATTAAGAAAGGAAAGAAAACTGCCATGATCATACTCGTCTTATACAACTCTAAAATGTGACCACATTTGGAATACTGTGCACAGTTCTGGTCTCCTCACCAAAAAAAGATATTGTAGAGTTGGAAAAAAAATGCAAAAAGGGTCAGTTTAAATGATGATAGGGAAGCAACTCCCCTATGAGGAAAGGTTATAACATCTGGTGTGTATAACTTAGAGAAAAGGCAAGTGAGGGGAGAACATGATTGTTGGTGTTGTTCAGTTGTGTCTGACTCTTTGTGACCCCATGGACCATAGCACGCCAGGCCTTCCTGTCCTGCGCTCTCTCCCGGAGCATGCTCAAGTCCATATTCATTGCATTAGGGATGTCAGAGAATTTTGCCACGAATCTCGGGGAGGCCGAATGCCAGTGCATTCGGCCCCCCGAAATTGGTGGCGAAACGGTCTGCCCCCCTGCCCCCCCGGGATGGGACTTACATTGGGTGAATCTCCCTGGTGGTGGCTGCTTTGGCGGCGGTTTGGCGGCGCAGGCTGCGGTGGCTGGTCTTCCGACCGGCCGCTGCTGCCGCCGCCATTTCCAGTAAAAAAACCCAACAACAAAAAAAGTGATAGGCTACGTAAAGATTTACATAGCCTATCACGGCTAGGTTTTTAAAAAATACCATGATAGGCTACGTAAACGTTTATGTAGCCTATCACGGCTGAGTAAAAACAAACAAACAAACTTCATGTACGCAAATGGCGGCGCCCATGGGCGCCGCCATTTGTGTTCCTTATTTTGGCACGTCTAGTCTACGTAAACATTTACGTAGACTACAGCGAAAATAAGGGGAATGCAAATAGCGTAGACACTATGCTATTTGCGTTCCCCTTATTTTCGCTGTAGTCTAATCAATGTTTACGTAGACTAGACGTGCCAAAATAAGGAATGCAAATGGCGGCGCCCATAGGCGCCGCCATTTGCGTACGCACGGTTTTTTTTTTTTACTCAGCCGTGATAGGCTACGTAAACATTTACGTAGCCTATCACAGCTGACTGCGGGGATGCAAACGGCAGCGGCTATGGCCGCCACCATTTGCATACTCAGCCAGCCAGGATTCGCGGTGGGAGGGATGGGTCGCCTCCCCCCCGGCCAGAATTTCAGGGGGGAGGGACGGGGCACCTCCCCCCCATCCAGAATTTCGGGGGGGAGGGACAGGTTGCCTCCCTCCAGCCAGAATTTCAGGGGGAGGGACGGGGTGCCTCCCCCCCATGTCGAATCAACTTTCGTGAAAAGGTAAGTGACTTTCGTACATCCCTACATTGCATCAGTGATGCTATCTAGCCATCTCATCCTCTGCCGTCCCCTTCTCCTTTTGCCCTCAGTCTTTCCCAGCATCAGGGACTTTTCCAGAAAGTTTTCTCTTAGCATTAGGTGCCCAAAATATTTCAGCTTCAGCTTCAGTATCTGTCCTCCCAATGAGCACTCCAGGTTGATTTCTTTTAGGATGGACTGATTTGACCTCCTTGCAGGCCAGGGGACTCGTAAGAGTCTTCTCCAGCACCATAGTTTGAAAGCGTCGATTCTTCGGCGCTCAGCCTTCCTTATAGTTCAGCTCTCACAGCCATATGTTACTACTGGGAAAACCATAGTTTTGATTAGACGGACCTTTGTCGGCAATGTGATGTCTCTGCTTCTTACTATGCTGTCTAGGTTTGCCATCGCTTTCCTCCCAAGGAGCAAGTGACTTTTAATTTCATGGCTACAGTCACCGTTGGTGGTGATCTTGGAGCCCAAGAAAATAAAATCTGTCACTGCTTCCATTTCTTCCCCTTCTATATGCCAGGACGTGATTGGGTCAGATGCCATGATCTTAGTTTTCTTAATGTTGAGTTTCAAACCAGCTTTTGCATTCTCCTCTTTCACCCTCAACAAGAGGCTCTTGAGATCCTCTTCGCTTTCTTCCATTAGGGTGGTATCGTCTGCATGTCTGAGGTTGTTAATTCTCCCGGCAATCTTAATTCCGACCTGTGATTCATCCAACCCGGCGTTTCTCATGAGAACATGATAGAGGTGTACAAAATTATGCATAGTGTGGAGAAAGTGGATAGGGATAGAAAGTGGACTGGGAGACATTTTTCTCCCTCTGTCATAATAACAAAATCTAGAGTCATCCCATGAAGCTGATTGGTGGGAGATTTAAGAGTGATAGAAGGAAGGACTTCTTCACACAGTGCATAGTTAAACTATGGAATTCACTTCTACAAGATGTAGTGATGGGCACCAATATGGATGGCTTCAAAAGGGGATTGGACAAATTCATGGAGAATGGCTACTAGTCATGATGGCTATATGCTACTTCAGTATCAGTGACAGTATCACTTCACAGTATCAGTGACAGTATGCCTATATACACCAATTGTTGGGGAACATGGGCAGAAGGGTGCTGTTGCATTCAAATCCTACTTGTGGGTTTCCCACAGGCATGGCTCTTCTTATGTCCTTATGTGAAGAGGGCTTTTAATGTCAGTTGTTCTATTAAATTCCAGTATTTAATTATAACTTTTAAAAGCTCTTTTAAACTGTTTTTTTATTAAAGATTTTATATTATGTTTTTATAATGTTGTAATTTTGGCTTCACCTATGAGGTTAGTGTTCAGAACTTCCAGGTCCAAATTCCTAACAGCAAGGCATGTGTGACCCTTAACTCCAAATGTTGTCTCTTAGTAGATTTGGGGCACAAGCCTATACATGTTTAGACAGAAAAAAGTCCTGCAACTTCCAGCACTCCCCAGCTAACATGGCTGGTGGTTGGGGAATGCTGGGAGTTGTAGGATGTTTTTCTATCTAAACATACATAGGATTAGAGGTTAGAGTGCAACCTTACAGCCACTTACCTGGAAGGAAGCCCTGTTGAATTCAATTGAACTTACTTCTGAGTAGGCATGTATAGGATTGTACTGTTAATATGATACTGCCTCAGTTGGGGTGTTAATAAAATCCAGTTTTGTTCATTTCCACTACAATGTCTCTCACATTGAATTTGCTCTCTGCAACAATAATCACTAAATCCTTCTTGTTGATGCTACCGCCTAGGCAGCCATTCCCCAAACTCTTTCTTGTGCACCTGATCTTTCCCTACTAGGTGTTAACAATGCTTTATTTCTTTATTATCTTTTAAAAATCAGAACTACTTTTCCCTTTATTTTATTTTTGTCCTGTAAAGTTCTGGCTGAACAGAGAAGCCTTGAGGGTTGTAAAGATGAGTAATTTCCCTTTACTATCAGACAAAGGACATGAGAGAGAATTCCACCGTGAGAACTGCAGTGCCAAATCACTAGACCCCTCCCATCCTCAGGTCAAGCAACCTAGCCAATTTAAATGGTTGAAAATCATGATGAAAGGGTGGAAGACAAAGACCGGTTTGAAACAAGAAGTTCCTTTCTTTCCTTTGAGTAACATAGAAAGCTTTCTAAAGCCTATGTTTCAGGGTATACATTCATGGACAATATACTATTATGAACAAAATGCTAAATGGATCAGTCATTATGCTTCACCTCTGTTTCATGCCCTTTAACCAGCAGCGCTCAAGTGTATTTCCATGCCTAGGAAACAGCAGATTCAAATCAGAGCCATTTCACTGCCCGGAGATTTTATTAACTGGATTCAGAAAACCCTGATACAAACTTGAGATGAGCCCCCAAGTAATAGGTCCAAGAAAAGGAGACCAAAGCAAGCAAAGGAAGAATAATGGGAGAGGAGGAAGGGGAAAGAAGAGGTATGTGTGTGTTTGGGTACTTTCTTCAACATAAGAAGTAAATGGGAAATGAATGGGGTCCCACCACTGACCGTCTTCTCCCACAGTGGCCTAACAGTGCTACAGCTTTAACTTGTATCTCATGCTACGAATTAATGTAAAGTAACTAAATACAGCATTTAGCAGCAGAATCGAATATTAAGTAATGTATAATACCTTGTGCCCAAGTGAGAAAGTTTGGCATTCAGACTAGGATGTCACACCTGTGAAATGTTGTAGAAGATGCAGAAGTGAGTTAGGTGCAAAAGGCAATCTGGCATAAGTGTTATGTTGCTGTATTTAATCATCGGTCTGAGGGCCAAGTGGGCGTGTCGTTATTCATGTCCTTAGCCCTGATTTGCTTCATTTTTACAAAATAAATACCCAGCCCAGGGGGCCGTGAGCTAGATCATGACTGAAGTGGGGGGAGAGAGGAGCTTTAAGTTCCATCATAGTCCTGAACTGAATCAGGATCCCCTGCACCAGATATTTGCAATAGCTATCATGCCGCTCTTCCAGTTTAGATCAGAGCTTAAAGCCCTGTTCTTCCATGTCACATTCCTGATTCTTTTTGCCTCCACCCCATCACCATTGGGTTTTCTTCTTTTTTTCTTTTTCTTTTAAACTCAAGGATGCCAGAGCCAAAGACATGAATAATGTCTCACCTCATTTGGCCATAAGTTTTCCTTGGATTTTCCAAGCAGTTTGTAACAATAAATAGTTCCTAGTCAATCACGGGAGTATCTCAGTTTGTCCCTTAGCTGTCCCCAGAACCACAACACAATAGATTGAGTATACTTTTTATTTTATTGGTAAGAAAATGTGAAAATCATTCCTCATACATTTCCGTTGGCTTTCCCCCTCATTTTGCTTGTATTAAACAGAGTGGGTGATATTGAGACTGGTGGCATTGTATATCATTTTCATTCTCTCAGGAGACTTATTGGGTCAATTTGTTTCCTTGCCTTGCCTTCATGTTGTCAATTTTGCCTTTGCACTTGGCTTAGTAGGAAACTGTGTACACCCTATATCTGTTTGTTTTCTTACCAGAGACTGATTATCTTTTAATTTCCTTACATAGCTCGCTATTGGGGATCAATTTAGTTTTAAATTGCTTCCAGTTTCCATGGTTTTATAAATGCCTAATTTCTAAGAAAACACATGATTTGGATGTTTTAGTGCTGGAGTCTCCTTCTTGTGCAATGAAACTTTAAAAAGTTCACTTCATTTTTCCAGTACTTTTTTTGGTGCCCATTGATAAATACTTTGTGTTCTCAATTTCTTTTCCCTGCTATCTTCCATGTGTAGATTATGCGTGAGTTTGTTTAAAGATGTAGTTTTCATGTAGTTTTCATTGAAACTGCAGCTGGTACAGAATGCGGCGGCTCGCCTGATTAAAGGCAGCCGCCGGCGAGATCACATCACTCCAGTGCTGAAGGAGTTGCACTGGTTACCAGTTGTTTTCCGGGCCAAATTCAAGGTGTTGGTTTTGACCTTTAAAACCCTATATGGTTCCGCCCCAGCCTATCTTAAGGAGCGCCTCCAGCAGCACCAGACAGGCCACTTAACAAGATCAGCCTCGGATGGCCTTCTCTCTGTCCCATCAGCCAGGACAGCTAGACTGGTGGGGATGAGGGAGAGGGCCTTTTCTGTGGTGGCCCCCACTCTGTGGAACTCCCTCCCTAGGGAATTCCGTCATGCCCCCTCTTTAATGAGCTTCCGTCGTGCATTAAAAATGTGGTTGTTCAGGCAGGCATTTGGGGTGGGTTAGGGTATTTTAGAAAATGTTTTTATTGTAGAATTTTATTGTTTTAAACTGTTTTTTTGTATGTTGTACATCGCCCAGAGTGGCTGGGTGACCAGCCAGATGGGCGATTAATAAATTTAATAATAAATAAATAAATCAATTCATAAATTTCATTAAATGTGGCAATAAAAGGGAAATGTTACAAGGTTCTATGTTCCCATGGCATTTTATCCATTAAAAATGTTTTAAAAGTTGTATAGTTTACCAAGTTCTGTTTGTTAGAAGTGTAAAACAGAATCTAAAGCATTGGTGCCAATGGAGTGTTTTCCCTTTTTTTTTTTTTTTTGGTGAATTTTGGAAAACAAGCAGCTGGCTGGGGAGCTGGCACACCCTACCTATGTGTGGTGGTCCTGATCTGGATTGGGTCCCCACATGCTTATATATGAGTAAGAAACAAAGAGGGTCATCCGCATGCTACATATTTAATATACCATGTAATTTGACCCTCAGAATTCAGGAATTGTGAGCTCAAGAATTTGTTCTGAGTACCAGAACTAAATAGAGTTCACAAGCCTTCCACACCAAAATCCATTCCTGGTTAGCCCAACTGTTCTCCATTTCAGCAGTATAATTTAGAGCAGGGAGGAAGGAGCCATTTTGTTGCTGCTATTGCTAAACTATCAGGAGCCAGAAATCTTTGCTCATATATTGCAAATCACCCAGAGATTTATCAGCAGAACTACCTTCTGCTCACCTCTGCTCTAGAAGTTAAAAATCTCTAAAGGTGCAATCCTATGGATGTTTAGACAGAAAAAAGTTCTACAACTGGCTGAGGTATGCTGAGAGATGTAGGACTTTTTGCTGTCTAAACATGCATAGGATTGTGCTCTAAAGTGGGAAATGAGAGCCTTGTAGGACCACAGTAGTAGCCCTATATTAAGCGTGAGTCAGATAAATCACATTCCACATTATAACCAGAAATTAGAGGTAAGGCATTTCTTTGGCTTATAGTCAGAAAATGGCTAAGATGATCGATCTGAAACTTGGCCCTGTATAAAAAGGTAGCTGTAGGGATAGTCTGTGCTGATTTTGATATACAGAGGGTAAGGAATGGTTTATTTATAGGCATTTAAAGTTTTATGAGTGACCTCCAGCAGTTTGACAGGTATTGTCAGTCCCGCCCACTCCCCAGACTTTGCTGGGGTTAAATTTATTAGCTGAATTCCCTATTTGTACAATGCCTTTTAGGAAACCATTTGTTTTGTCCCTTCCAACTCTAACATTCTGCATGGATGGTATTGATTGCCAATTTGGCACTTCTAACATGGAATGGTAACTTCAGTTGCATAGACTCCATGTGTCTATTCCAATGAACAGACAAATGTGGGACTTAGGTCCACCACTCTGCCACTGACAGCCACTCAGCCCCAAGGGAATGGTGAAGCTGGAACTAACCACAACATAGGATACCATACCATATTCATATTGCCTAAATAACACATCTGTTAATGGCAAGGTCCTTAACAGCTCCAATTTCCTAGTATACACATACAATATTTATAGAGTGTATTTATGTATGACCTTTTATGTATAATGACTCCAAGGTAGTTTATGCTAAAACAAATTAAAACAGTTCAAGTCTAAACATCCATTTAAAAACCAGTACCAAGTAGTTACAAGGTAAAGTAGACCTTCCAAATAAGCAAAACCAGGCAAAAATAACTTGAACCATTTTAACTATAATTGCTAATTGTACAATGAATTTAAGTAACTTTTCACTCTCCTCCAAAAATGAGAGTGGAGATCGTGCTTGCCAAACTTCCAGTGGAAAGGATTTCCAAAAACCATCATAGGAACCCACCCGAAACCCTGATCCTTCTTAAGGATAGCCTAGTATATACAACTGATGCTATATGGAGCACAGATTCAATGGTCAATCTTAATAAAACCACATTAAGTGTGTGTGTTATATACAGTGTTATTGCTGTGCATGGCTTGATACATATCTTAAACATGAAGAAGAAAATAGTAATAGAGCCTGGAGTTATCCAGTGAAGCTGAATGGTGGGAGATTCGGGAGAGACCAAAGGAAGTGCTCTTCACAGAGTGCATATTAAACTGTGGAACTCAGTATCACAAGATGTAGTAGTGGAAGGGATGTCTGTCACTGGGAAATCTGGTTCCTTTTTGACTTGATGGACTTCCACATCATGTACAGCTCAATTTGCATTTGCAAGCTGAGCTGAGCTGTGGGCTTTTTTCTGAACTCCGGGAACATTTCCCCCACATTTTGAGGGGCAGGTTCCACAATTTATGCAAATTTTGGTGCAATCTGTGCAAATTATGGCAAAATTCGTGCAAATTATGTCCAACTTCACAGAAATTGTTCAGAAATTTGTGCAAATTGTCAAACCTGCAGGACAAATGCACAAAATGCCTGAACTGGCCTGACTTGCTGCAGAGCAAGTTGGGCACCACAGCAGGAACTGAAATGAAGTCTGGGGAGCCGAACCTCAGAAAACCCATAGAATTCCATCCCCCAAATGGATTTCTTCAACATCCCTACTCAGTGGCCAACTTGGATAGCTTTAAAAGGAGATTTGACAAAAATCATGGAGGATAAGGTTAACAAGAGCTACCAGTCACGGTGGCTCTATGCTACCTCCACTATCAGAGGAAGTATGCTGGGAACATGGGCAGGAGGGATACAAAGTATCGCACCCATATCTTGCTTCTGGACTTTCCATAGGCATCTGATTCACCACAGTGGGAATAGAATGATAAACTAGATGGACCTTTGGTCTAATCTAGTACAGCTTTTCTTATATTCTTAAGATAGGGCAGCCTTCCCTAACCTAGTGTAGGTGTTTTTGGACTTCAGCTCCCATCAGCCCCAGCAAGCATGGACAATGGTCAGGAATACTGGATGTTATAGTCCAAAACATCTGAAGGGCAGCAGTCTGCAAAAGGATAGACTAGGGGCTTGCCCCAAAGACCTTACAATATAAAATTTGATTGGGTGGGTATACAATGGGCAGTATCCAACTGTGTCATTCCACTGTGCAAATGACATTGCACTAGTGGAAACTAGGTTCTGAACTATGCTCAGGAGGAGAAGGGATGTCAAAGGAATCTGTCCAGGGGGTGATGTTCACAGAGCTTTCAGCAGGCTGGCCCCCCAGACTCCAGCTTGCTTACCGACAAGTTGGCCTGATTTGATCTGTATTGAGCTGGGCCAGCTCACGGATTTTCATTTTTTCTTAAATTGCCATTTACACTATTTGCGGCTGCAAATTGCTTGATTTGTGAAAATTGCAGCTGTAATAGGCTTGATTTGCACAAATCTGTGGGTGCAACTTGAGTAAATAAAGCATATTACAGCTGCAATTTGTACAAATTAGGCAGATCATGGCTGCAATTTGAATAAATGTTGATTTAAGAAAAAAACTCAGAGAAAGTTCCCAGATTTTGGAGAAAAGCCTGTGGCAAATGGGAGCTGAGCCAGGGGCTCGGGAAAAATCTGGCGAGCCCAGAAGGGCTGGATTTCCCCACAATGGCCATCCGTAAAGAGGAGAATCCAACTAATCTAAAGAGGAGAATCCAGCTAAAGTTGTGCATTATGAATGCACAACTTGTTGTGCAACTGGATGTGCATAACTCTTATGCAGCTCATTTAGCAACCCATTATGCAGTCTGTGCAACCATTCACACAGCCAGTCATGCAAGCATAATAGGCAACTACTTGCACAACAGATTTTACAGAGCTCCATTAGTGATATTTGAATTTGCACAATGACACTGCTGGATACTGCCCAATAGAAGCAATGGAATGAATACGTGCAGGTGCCATTGCATGTCCTTGGACTCTATCTGCACTAAGATTAAAACTGAGGCCTAAACCAAATACTTCATAAAAGAGTAGGTTTTTAAGGAGGAATTTGAAGGGAGCTTAGCTAGGGAAGACTACATTGAATATATTGCTAACGTCAGCACTGCTGAATGAGCCTATTACAATGACATAAAATATTTAAGTCTAATGTAGTAATTTCAGCTGCTATTACTCAGTTCCATATGCTGGAACATACATTGTTATTTTATTTTCTAACTTGAGTGTTTCCTCTCTGAAATTCTCTCTCTTTCCTAATAGACTGGAGATGAAACTGATTAGTTGCCTCAGTGAATCTATTATTTCCTTTGGCGTGCTCCTTTTAAATGTTAGCTCATCTGCTGACATTTTTTGTTTGTTTGTTTTGTTTCCTTTTTATAATGTGCTTGCAGCAGAAAGAGCCACATCCTGCAACAGTGGAAAGGCAGCAGAGAAATGTAGATTGCACCAGCAACAGAATAGGGGTCTGTACCGCAAAGTCATTTTGCAGCCAAAAACTGGGAAACAAATAAAAACACAGAGAGAGCAATTGAAATTTTCCACTCACTTAAATTCTGTAATGGATCCTTATCTAGAGCATATTACATATGTCACTGCCTGCTAATTCACTCATCATTTGTACAAGGAAATATATAAGTTTATGTTGATATTCGGTTATATTATTTAATTAGAGGCAACTTCACTCCAACGGACAGGAGCAATACATTATAGGCATGACATAACCAAACATAGAATAATGCATTTCTGGAAGGGAAATATTTATAATAAGACAAACCAGGAAAATCTAACAGAATGGAGGGAGTTGACTTACGGGGGATTTTTCAAAACTGCCTATCTTACCCTTTTGAGTTGAGAATTCTGGAGTCAGGTGAATATAAAATCTCAGCAGACAATATCCAGGGTGGGCACAGCAGGAGGTGAACTCTTATCTGGGGAGAACTTTGAATCTGAATGTTAATATATTTTAACTATTAGTGAACTAAATTGTTTCAAATAATGCCAGTGGTAATGACACATTTTCCTTATTAACATGAGTGCCTTTTGTTTATAAATGCATCAACAATCAAACATCACTGAGCTTAGCTGGGCTGATGCAATTTAAGCTTGTTGCAAAACATCAGATGTTAACAGTGTACTTATCTGCATAATAAAAGAATGGATACCAAAAAAATATGTGTTCCTGCCACACCAACAGGTCCTGATCTGCCATTTAGGGAAGGCAGGGGTGCAATCCCTCCATGCCCTGTATTTTAGCCTACTTGTGATTATTCTGAAGCTGTACTTTGGTACAAGTGGATTTTTCATTTCAACGGCAGGCAAGTTCACATGTTCCAGTTCATGCCTAAAAACTGCATCATCCAAAGTTGAATTACAAATATGAAAAAAGCCATCAGAGACCAAACACCTTCCATCTCCTCCATCATAATGCATGCATACTTGGTGTCATGTTATCTGACCTCAGAGGAGGACTCAGAGCAGGAGGAGGTTTCATCCAGTAACCCATCATCTGCTACTGTGGGACTTTCCAGGCCACAGGATGTGGTTTTTTCAGAGTCTCTGGACTCAGAGGGTACAGTGTAGGAACCTGTGGCTGCAGAACTGGACAGTGACCCTTTAAGAACTAGACAGATCCTCAGAAGGGGTGGAGTTAAAAACAGGTCCAGACTTGCCAGCCTTCAGCTGGCTTCTGCATGTTGCTGAGACAACAGCTCCCCCTGAGTAAATTTTTATATACGTGTAAGCATGTGTGTGCTCTTTTTTAAAATGGAGATGAATGCAGTAATGAGATGGAATAGACTTATGAATGAACATATAAGAAAGTGATGTAGACCAGAAATAGAATGATATGTCCACCCCTAGTTCCTATGTATTTATGCTGCTCTGGAGTTCTTGCATTCTCAAAATCCTAACATGCAAATAAACTTTATTTAGTATTTCTGGAGGCTGGGTCATCTCCCACCTGTGCTCTAGTTTTGCTGGTTTTTTTTAATTTTAGCAATTACTGTGATTAAGAAAGCAGAAGCTACATTTTGCATCTCCACTGGATTTTGAGTTCAGACACTCCAGGCAAAACTTTTCTCTTATCTATCCAATTCTCTGCTACTTGCTGTGTTGATATAAAGACACTCAAGGGCAAAGTACACTTATCACCTGCAACATGAAAGCACCACCCACAACCTCAGCATTGTGCCTCCCCCATGAGCCAGTCTGTCTACTTTTTGAAGTTTTCACTCCTTAAAGTAACATGTACCCAATGGAATGGTAGAGACCCAAGAAAGGTTCATGCAGAACTTTCTTATCAAATTGTCAGCTAGTTCTAACATAAGACCCTTTTATTGCTCTGGCAGCAGTGTAGAGACAGCCAAAGGATGTTGTTATTGTTGCTGCTGCTGCTTCACTTCTTGCCTGTAATTCAGGCAATGAGAAAAACTTGCTAAACAACAAGGTGATTTTGTTAGTTTTCCTGACATGTCTTTCTTTCTGATGATAGTATAAAGCAGGGGGAGGGAACCTGTGGTCCAGCAGATATTGTTGGACTCCAACTCCCATCAGCTCCAGCCAACATGACCAATGGTCAGGGATGATGGGAGTTGTAGTTCAACAGCATCTAGAAGGATAGAGATTCCCCAATCCTGGCATAAAGTTTTTTGGGCTCTTCCTCTCCATCTCTACCTCATTCATTTTGGTTTTACTTTAACTTTAATCCATAAGAAAAACAGGATGATGAAAGTTGGGGAACCAGAATCTACCGCTGCAAAAGTAAATCTTTGCACTGTCTTTGACAAAAGAGCTCACATCAATTTATACAAGAAAGAAAGAAAGAAAGAAAGAAAGAAAGAAAGAAAGAAAGGTGGCAAAGTATTTAAGGGATTTAAAGCAGTAGAGTATATGCTGAATTGTACTGTGTACTGCCATGTGGACAGCAGGCCTTAATGTACACTAATGGAATCAACAGCAGGACAATGTTCACTTCTGCATCATTGGGCCATGCAGCAGGATACATAAATCTGAAACATGACAAAATGATGGGGGGGAGGGGGGGTTGGATGCCTGTTTACCAGTGTGGAGCATGCTTGATACATGAGGGAGGTCCAGATTTCAGTCTGAAAATGCATTGTATGAAATCGCTTGTTTCAAAGGATAGTATTGTCAGTCACATTTGGTATTTAAAAGTTTCACTTCCTTGAAAGGAGACATTAAGACCTGGGAACATTTCTGGAGAAAAAGAAATATTTATATGAGTGTGCCCTGCTGGATTTCAAGAGTGTGTTTTGAGGATTTATAGTCTGTCTGAATGAGGCCAAGGTGAGTGTCTGAAAAATGTAAGGGGATGTTGAAGTCTCCTTTAAGTCCATTGCAGTAATCTCCAGTATGCAAGGGTTCCCTACATGTCACTCCTTTTTGGTAGAGTTATGTTTGTGAGAAGGCAACAGTGAGGTGTGTAGGACAGGGAGGGGTGAGTTGTTCTATTCTAAAGCCTACACCCAAGAGGCAGAGAAGTATGTAACTCTTCTCCAGCTGGGAGTTCTTCCTGAATGCCTATTGAAGAGGGTGAGGTCACATGGTCTCCTGAGAGTTCAGAAAGGACTGCCAGGCTGGAGAAGAGTCCTGGGCTCCTGCAAGTGCAGTGGGTGTCCTTTAAAAAAATAAAAATAGAAAGAAGACCCCTCAAGAATTGCCTACACTTAAAAAGGTATGTGGAAACCCTGTCCTCCCTCCCCAAGAAGAAAATCTGGGAGAAAATTCTCTGAAATTGTCACCACTCCCAGCCTTTTTCAACAGAGATTTTGTTTTGCCCCCACTCCCATGACATGCTGAAAATGGAAGAATAGGAGTTTTTGGCATAGCACTATTACAGGTAGTCTGAAGGTCAAAACTTGGAGAACCAGTGTGGTGTAGTGGTGATAGTGCTGGACTGGGACCCAGGAGATCCAGGTTCTAGTCCCCACTCAGCCATGGAAGCTCACTGGATGACTTTGGGCCAGTCACAGACTCTCAGCCCAACCTACCTCACAGGGTTGTTGTTGTTGTTGTTAGAATAAAATGGAGAGGAGGAAGATTATGTATGCTGCTTTGGGTTCTTTGCAAGAGGAAAAATGGCAGGATATAAATGCAATAAATAAAACTGATCAGATAATGAACTGTTCATACCAGTGGAGTCACTACTGGCTCCCCCTCCTGCAGATAATTTTCTCCCAATCCAGCACAGAAGACCAGGCCCAAAGTGTGCCCTATTACATATGTTGGGCCAGATATTATCTGAAACAGGCCCATGGTTGACATGGTGGCCATGAAATACTGAGCTGTTACTGACAAGGTAGCCTCAGCATGCATAGTAAAGTCAATCAAGACCACAAGCTTTGGGGTCCCCAATACTATGCTTGAGACCACCTCAGTCAGCTCAGGCAGGGAGACTGTTGGGCAACAGGGTGGACAGTACACCAACACAATCCAAATACCATCTTGGGTGCATCACACCAGGTACAGACACTCAAAACTGGCTGTCTGTTGGATGGGGCATCTGACCAGGGGAGTGGAATCCCTAGATCCCTATAGGAATCCACTGTGTGCTTCTGTATGCATCACCAAGTGTGACTTAGCATCCCAGTTTACGCAATGCTGAGGCACACAGGAGGTGCTGCCTCTGCCTGCTACACCCTAAATACCCAAGGGAAACAGCATAAGGTGGAATCAGCTTGAGTGGCAATTTACCTCTCTTACCATCCTGCTTATGATTAGAGCAAGGTGAATAAATAACACAAAGGCTACAATCCTACGCTCATTTTCCTGGGAGTCTCATTGACTTCAGTGGGACTTCTTCTGAGTAGCCATGCAACAGATTGCACTGTAGGGCAATCCTATTCATCCCATTGAACTCAATGGAACTCACTTCAGAGGAGGCATGCACAGGATTGCGCTGCCTGTAATGCTAACTAATATGTGTGTCTGGACACATTTCTACATTTTTATCTCTCATTCCAGAAATAAGAATGACATAGCAACTAAGGAACTTTGAATAATATAATGCTTTAACTCTTGCTGAAGCGTGTGTGTGCATTGTGTAACTACATCTCATTCTCTGGGGATAGTACTCAAGAGAACAGCTATTTCTCTTTTGTAAATACTTAAGGATATATAGATAGATTTATTACGTATGTATGGATTCCCATAGATAAAAATCCCAAAACATTTAATTTTGCTTACACAAAGTCCTCATTCAAAGACTCCAGGGGAAAACTCCTTAAAGATGATGTTTCAGGAATTGGTTCTTGTAATTCAGACTTAAAACAAGGATAAAATCTGATTTTTGTCTGTTGATGACTTTTGGTTAGGGGTGGGTGAGGATTTTGTCTGGTTCATTTGTTTGGTAACAGCTTTCTAAAATCTACGGATTTCTTCATAAATGGGATGGAAAGAATTTGATATTAAAAATGTGAATGTGGGAGAAACCAAAATGGACATATTCATCCATCCAGGCAGAGGCTTCGAGCACTTGCTCTTCACTCTTAAAAACCTGGGTTTGAATCCCTATGCATTAAACCATGTATGCGCTGCTGAATTAGGGTTGCCACCTCTTTCTTCTGATAGGCTGTTATAACACCATCTTTAATGGTGATATGACAGTCAGACACAACATGGTCCTTTCCTTGTTGGGAATAGCTGAACTTATTGTATTTGGCTGCATAAGGCTGAGAATTTAGTTTCAGTTTGTTTTTGATAAGAAATTTCCAAAATTTGCATATTTCTTCATATACAGGACAGAAAAAACTTGATATTAAAAAAACTGAAAAACTAAATCAAATGTGGGAGAAAGTGAAACTGACAGATTCTGGGAGGCAGGCAGCAGCGAGGGGCTAAAGGAGTTGTGCCACACAGCTTGGCCTATGCCCCCTAAGCTAGCTTGCTGCCTTTAGGCTGTGTTGGAGGAGGATGTCATATTGCCTGTATTGAAGAAACATTCAACTGCCAGTTCAGTTGGCTTTTGTACATGAAATGGAAGTGGCGTCCTTCTTCTTTGCTGGCCCTGATAATATAGTGGCTCTAAATGCAATATCCAAGTCAAATATCTCAGTATCTGTCTAGACAAGTATTGTCTAGTCCAATTGGCAGTGTAGCTCTACCATGCTTTACATGCAGAAGATCCCTGTTTAAGTTTCCTGGCACCTCCAGCTAAAAGGAACTTAGGTATGAGGCCTGGAAAGAACAAAGGAACATAGGAAGGCATTATACCAAGGCAGACCTTTGGTCCATCTAGCTTAGTATTGTTACACCAGAGGTGGGTAGAAGTTAGATCTCCAGACATGTTGGGCTTCAACTCCCAGGAGAACCTGCCAGCTTGGCCAATGGTCAGAAATGCTGGGAGCTGCAGTCCAAAACATATAAAGATGTACTTTCTACTGACCTGGTAGTGGCTCTCCAGGATTTCAGAGATGGGTCTTCTCCAGCTCCAACTGAAGACACCGGGAATTAAACCTGGGATTGTCTGCATGCAAAACATGTGCTCTACCACTGAGCTACACTGCCAGTTGGATTATACAGTTTTGGGCTAGACAAACAAAATATAGAGTCATGAGATCCTTCTCAGGCCTTCTGTCTAGGATCCTTAGCTGGAAGGTCCAGATACTGTACTTAGTACTTTCCACAGGCAAAGCCCATGGTTCTACCACTGAACTATAACTCCTTTAAGGACACCTATTGCTCTAGCAGCTTATCTTCCTTTTAATATTTGACAAGTATAGGGGGTGACTCACCTAAATTGATGACTAAAACTGTACATATATCATGGTGTGCTGAGTTGGTAATGAATGGATCCATGAGTAATTGAAGTTTGAATTAACAATTATGCCTCACAGGATGCCTTGCATATTTGATAACCATCCATTGCAAGATGATTCTAATATTTTGATGTTTTTTCTCTTATGGTTGCCACCCAATGTGCTCAGAGTTCTATGTGGCATATTAAAGATCACTTAGTACAGATGAGCTCTCTTTATACACTTTAAGCTGATTTTCATACATGAGTAATCCTAGACCAAGTTTATTTAAACAGCTGATTTCCTGGACGGTACCAATTTAGTGCAAGAGGGAGAGGGTAGAGAAGGATATGATGATTGAATATACTAGAAAGAAAGTGGATGTAAAGGAGAATTGTTGTTGTTGTTGTTGTTCAGTCGTTCAGTCGTGTCCGGCTCTTCGTGACCCCATGGACCATAGCACGCCAGGCCTTCCTGTCCTGCGCTCTCTCCCGGAGCGTGCTCAAGTTCATACTCATTGCATCGGTGATGCTATCTAGCCATCTCATCTTCTGTCGTCCCCTTCTCCTTTTGCCTTCAGTCTTTCCCAGCATCAGGGTCTTTTCCAGAGAGTTTTCTCTTCGCATTAGGTGGCCAAAATATTTGAGCTTCAGCTTCAGTATCTGTCCTTCCAATGAGCACTCAGGGTTGATTTCCTTTAGGATGGACTGATTGGACCTCCTTGCAGTCCAGGGGACTTGTAAGAGTCTTCTCCAGCACCAGTCTGCACCACAGTTCGAAAGCATCAATTCTTCGGCGCTCAGCCTTCCTTATAGTCCAGCTCTCACAACCATACATTACTACTGGGAAAGCCATAGCTTTGATTATACAGACCTTTGTCGGCAAGATGATGTCTCTGCTTCTTACTATGCTGTCTAGGTTTGCCATAGCTTTCCTCCCAAGGAGCAAGCGTCTTTTAATTTCATGGCTACAGTCACCGTCTGCGGTAATCTTGGAGCCCAAGAAAGTAAAATCTGTCACTGCTTCCATTTCTTCCCCTTCTATATGCCAGGAAGTGATGGGGCCAGATGCCATGATCTTAGTTTTTTTAATGTTGAGTTTCAAACCAGCTTTTGCACTCTCCTCTTTCACCCTCAACAAGAGCCTCTTTAGATCCTCTTCGCTTTCTGCCACTAGGGTGGTATCGTCTGCATATCGGAGGTTGTTGATAATTCTCCCAGCAGTCTTAATTCCGACCTGTAATTCATCCAACCCGGCATTTCTCATGATGTACTCTGTATATAAGTTAAATAAGCAGGGTGACAATATGCAGCCTTGTCGTACTCCTTTCCCAATTTGGAACCAATCGGTTGTTCCATGTCTGGTTCTTACTGTTGCTTCTTGACCCTGGTACAGGTTTCTCAGGAGACAGGTAAGGTGGTCTGGTATTCCCATCACTTTAAGAATTTGCCACAGTTTGTTGTGATCCACACAATCAAAGGCTTTAGCGTAGTCAATGAAGCAGAAATAGACGTTTTTCTGGAATTCTCTTGCTTTCTCCATGATCCAGCGAACGTTGGCGATTTGATCTCTAGTTCCTCTGCCTCTTCGAAACCCAGCTTGTACTTCTGGTAGTTCTCGGTTCGCATACTGCTGAAGCCTAGTTTGTATGATTTTGAGCATCACCTTGCTGGCATGTGAAATGAGCGCAATTGTGCAGTAGTTTGAACACTCTTTGGCGTTGCCCTTCTTTGGAACTGGAATGTAAACTGACCTTTTCCAGTCTTGTGGCCACTGTTGAGTGTTCCAGATTTGTTGGCATATTGAGTAGCTGTAGACTTTTCTGTGGTCTGCTAGTTCTGTTCCAAGGGATTATTTTTATGGTGCATCATTCAACCTGTGGTTTCCTACATACAGTCCAAAAATGGTATATCCATGGGAACAGCCATACCACCTCAATTGCTGTTATTGTAAAACAGACTTGTCCCCAGTCTTTATAGCCTCTTTCATGGGGTACAGTGTAAGCATTCAGGAGAGAGAAGTATTGCAGTGGCAGGTCATAGAATCATAGAATTGTAGGGTTGGAAGGGACCTCTAAGACCATCGAGTCTAGCTCCTTGCTCAGTGCAGGAATCCAGGTCCTCCCATATGTGTGCTCTGTTTAGGCATGAACAGATTGTGTGCACATATAAATTGCACATGCATATGTCCTTATGCATGGTTGGGAAGCCTGCAAAAAGAAGGGTGCCTAATCACATGGACAAACCCATGCACCTACCGTTTGTGTGTCTGTAGGTTTGTCCATCTGACTGGGGGACACTGCTTTTGGGGGCTCCACATATAGAGCCTATGCATATGCAGTTTTTTTATGTAGGTAGGGTCTCTTCATGACAAACAAAATGTGCATGCATTGGGATGGAGCCTGCACCTGTGATCCCAGTGATCACATACTTGTTCAGGCTACCTCGATTGGCCATAGTCCCTATTCAGACATCCAGTTAAACGTTTATCTCAGGGCTCCTTCACACTGAGCTTTTATCCTGTGATTGAGACGGCTCCTTGACAGACGTTTGCAGGCTCTTTACATGACGCAGTAATCATCCCAAGCATCTCCTGCACTAAATGCCCTTTGTTCTGTTTTTAAATAGATCGCAGATAATGAACTATCAAATTACCCCATTGTGTTCTGCCTCCGTCAAAAGCATTAAAGCGGCAAGAAGGGGAGCAAAATCCATAAAGACAATGGAAGACTCAGCTATGGGGGAGAAGCAGGGGGGAAGGGGAGGGGGAAAAGGAAGCATGTGAAAAAGGGAGTTGTTGTGATCCTGCATTTAAAATGGAAGCAGAAAGCTCTGTTTTAAATGCAGGATTTTAGGCTGGTGTAGAGATTCCCAAAGACTGTCCAGCCTCCCAGCAATCTGGATCAAGAGCTGGGAGGTGTGTGTGTATATTTTCTGAGGAGAGTTCTGGAAGAGTTCCTAACCAAAAAAAAGCTGCTTTCATAGTTCTTTCTGGACCTATGCACATTTTTTCCTTCACCCATCCTTTGAGAACACAGAGTCGAGACTCTGGTACAGTGACTGGGTTGGTTGTTGCCTTGGTAACATAGCATTGGTGAGCATGCTCCCGCCCTGTCCTCAGAGAGGAAATGTGGAGCAGAGAGGAATAAAATAAAATAAAATAATTTTAATTGTTTCTTAAAGTTGTCTTCAGCTTGAAATACACCATGTTATATTTTAATGGCTTATTGGTTCTGAGGGATGCCTGACTACTTATTGAAACTGGGGGATGTCTTAAATAGGTTTGTAAGCAGATTCTGGAATGATTTACATTCCAGAAATCAGCAGTATTAAGCACTTTTTGTTCTGCTCTTTTTCACTTTGGAACAACTTTGCCATTGATTCCTGTTGCTTGTTTCTGGCAACTCCTGGCTTAGTCTTTCTTTTTTCTTCTACACTTCCATCTTATCTAGTTTGAAGGCTAAACTTTAAATGTGTGGGTGTATTTAATGTCTTTGGGTTTTTGTTTTTTGTTTTTGTTTTTTTAGAATAGCAGCCATGTGTATATGTATATGCATGTGTGTGTGTGTGTGAGAGAGAGAGAGAGAGAGAGACAGTGGCAGGGTGGAGGGCGGCAGCAATGACGATTGGGGTTGTGGCATGTCAGGAACAACATTTATTTCCTCCCACTCCATACCATAAGTCCAATGAAAGCTTACTTTGCAAGAAGCAACTTTTTTTGGGGGGGGGGTTCATTGGGGATTTTTAAGATTGTCCCATCCCCCTTTCACATGCAATGGCCCCTGATCTGATCTCCCCCCCACACTTCAGCTGGTATTTTTAAATCAAGACACCCTACCTTCAATTAATTAGGGATGGGTGGATTACTTACCCCCTTCCGGGTGGGGGAAACTGCTGGGGGGAAGGCGATCAATCCCTCCTCCCTCCAGAATCCTCCCCGGCTGGCTCCGCTCTGTGCCAAGTCTGTGGAGCTGCCAGCCAGGCCCGCCTACAGCTGGACTTCCGTCCGCTGCCGGGCTGTGGCCGCAAATGGCATCCGGCATAGCGGGCGCCATTTGCATCCCTGCGTTAGCCGTGATAGGCTACGTATATATTTACGTAGCCTATCATGGCAAAGAGCAGTGGTCTGCGGTCTGCGGACTGAGCTGTGGCCGCAAATGGCATCTGATGTGGCGGATGTCACTTGCATCCCTGTGTTAGCCATGATAGGCTATGTTTATATTTACGTAGCCTATCACAGCAAAGAGCAGTGGTCTGCGGTCTGTGGACCAGTCTGCAGATGCAAATGACATCCGGCATGGCAGACTTACACAGTCTATCACAGCTAACGCAGGGAGGCAAATGGCGGCCGCAGACTGGGGCAGCCATTCACGTCCGCAGACCAGACTGTCCGACGCCAGGTAGGGTCCGTCCTGGGGAAATTTTGCAGGGTGGTGGTGGGGGGGACTGCTGCATTCTGCCATGGACTCCGAGGGGCTGGATTCTAAAGAATTTGGCCTCATTGGAGTCTATGGCGGAATTCTCTAACATCCCTACAATTAATGGGATTATTTAGTAATGATGCCTCCTGTTAGAAAGGCAATTAGCAAAGAAAGGCAAAACAGAATGAGTGCTTACCAGTCCCACATGCAAACAAGGCCATCTTAGAATAAAAGGAGACCATACCCTTCTGTGAAGAAGAAAAGGTAAAATGGTTTAATTCACAAATGATTTTGCATATATATGCTGGTACAGCATAGATTTTCAAAGGAGTTTGTTCAGTCCATTTTGTGTTCCGCTACACAGGCAGGAGCAAGAGATCAAACATGTGTGCTCCCAGCAATGGTGGAAGTCAGAGAAGGAAAGAAGGGGAGGAGCAAAAACAAGCAATCGCAGGTGGCGATAGAGCTCCTAAGGCTGGATGTGGTCAAAATTCCCATGAAGTAACTAACTGCAATGCTTCTTCCCCCTTCCAGTAACTTGTAGATGAGGTTGCAGTATTCCCAACATTGATCACAAGTTATGTATAGTCTAGTTTGATCCTAATATAAGAGAAAGTGATGCATAGTTGGGGGCATTTTGAAGTATTGAGAACTTACATGTTCTGCCTTCAATGAACTCCAGACACTTGGCATGTGGAACCATATAAGGCCTAGAAAATATGGTTAGCATGTAATTTATTGTACAGAATTGGATATACTGTAGGATGGGACCAAAGAATCCCTCCAGTGCAAAAGTGAAGCGTGTGGCTCCTGAAGTCCTCATTTTAAAATTGGAGACAGATTTGGCCAGGATTGCTTTATGGGATTTATTGCTTTCTGTGGAAGGTATTGTTGGGTGTCCTAAATAGCGTGACAAGGTCATTGAAGTTATGATTTTTTTCTAAGTGATTCTAATTCCGTATAAAGAAGATGTTGGCACTTGGCATAAGGGGAAAAACAAACATACAAAGGGCACCGCCATTCTAATATAGCTGGCTAGGAGGGTGTTTTTCCCTCTGTGTTGAAATGAGGTTGTACATCTGGAACACATCAGTCTATATATAAGCAAAAGATCTCATCTTTTTCTAGCCAGCATGTTCCCTCCTTGACTCATGAGAATGTTACATGGGTAAGACCATTGATGATAGCTTAAATTTTCATGAAGCAATCCCTTGCATGCTTTTGTGCAAACTCAGACATAAACATCTGGGAATTGTGCTCTCAAAGTTTATGGAATGTTTCCTGTTTGTAATGTATGTATGTATGTATTACATTTCTATACTGCCCAATAGCTGAGGTTCTCTGGGCAGTTCACAAAAATTAAAACCACAAGTATAGCATAAAACAATATAAAATATAAAAAGCATACAATACAGTATAAAAGTACAACCAGAATAAAACCTAGTAGCAATGCAGAGATCTACAATACAGATTTAAAACAATAAAGCTTAAAGACTAGAATGCTAAAATGCTAAACTGCCTGGGAAAGTAAAAAAAGGCCTTCAACTGGCACTGAAAGGAGTACAACATAGGTGCCAGGTGAACCTCTCTAGGGACCTCATTCCACAGCTGGGGTGCCAAAGCAGAAAAAGCCCTCTTCTTGGTAGCCACCCGCCTCACTTCCTTTGGCAGGGGCTCCCAGAGAAGGATCCCTGAAGATGATCTTGGGGTCTGGACAGGTACATATGGAAGGAGGTGATCCTTCAGATAACCTGGCCCCAAGCCATTTAGGGCTTTGAATGTTAATACCAGCACTTTGAATTGGGCCTGGAAATAGACTGGCAGCCAGTGCAGCTGAAAAAGTCCTGGCATAATACGATCTCATTGGCCAGTCCCTGTTAACAATCTCGCTGCCCTGTTTTGGGCCAGCTGAAGTTTCTGGACTGTTTTCAAAGGCAGCCCCACATATAACTCATTGCAGAAATCCAGATAAGGTCTGATCTTTAACACCATGGTCAGCAATTTGGTTGTGGGCCAAATGAGAAAGGATGTGGGATATGTGGTAATAATTTCCTGATTTGTAATATTTCTCTTTAACAGAAAAATGGCCATGGTATTTTGCCAACTTCAGGAATAAAGGTGGGGAGGGATTGCTTAACCCTTGCCACCTTCTTGCTGTTCGTCTGCTCAAAAGCACCCTCCCTTCATGCCCTGCTTATGTGATTCCCAGGGATTCCGGCTGGACCTTTGATCAAAAGCAGCTGTCATGCCATGCCATGTGGCCTGTTAGGGGTTTGGTAGTTCCCTGTGTTTTTGTTCAGGATCAAAACCAGGAGGTTTATCAAGCCCTTAGTGGGCTGATACATACAAGTACCTTTCCTAATAATCCTAGGTGGGGGGCACAACTCCTTCAAACCTGTCGTATATGAAACAGAGCCTGCTTTTGGGAGCAACTAGGTCCATTTAGCAATATTTTGAGATATATACTGTTTTTCCTCATGCTGAAAGTTTTGCTTAGCTCTGGTGTCAGGGCTGGTGTCAAGAATACGCATGGTTGGGCAGTTGCCGAGGACCCACATTCCAAAAGGGCGTCAAGCAACAAGGGTTAGCAATGATGAGAAAGAGGAGGAAGAACAATAGCAGTTGATGACAATGGCAGTGAGAAGTTAGACCCATTTGAGGGAGGGGGGGCATGGAAGGTGTCTTGCTCAAGGGCCCTCAAAAACCTGGCACCAGCACTGGGTTTGTAAGCATTTTGTGATGGATTGAGCGCCCCATGTTCCTTCTCTGGGCCTCCATAAGATTTCTTCTTTTTCACAAGGCATGCATGCTGCATGGGAGCTGTGAAATCTGAAAATCCCTCACCCGCAGGTCTCTGATGAGGAAGAAATTTGGGATGTGAGGGTTTAGTAGCCTCCAGTTTACACTTGAATTCCCTTTCAGTCATGGGTTCTAGGACTTTTCAAACCAAGAGCCAAGGTGCTCAGACATGGCAAATCTGTGCCAGGGCTGCCTATTTCCCGCTTTCTTTGAAGTATTTCCTGGGGAACTGAGAGAACAAGTGGCATCCTCTTGATGACATGTTGGCACCCAGTTATTATCTCGCCATCTCATTATTTTTCTCAACAATGACCCAGAGGAACTGGTTTGGTGGCTGGGCTGTAGTTGCTCAGTGGTATATGCATAGCATGCAAAAGGTCCTAGGTTCACTATCCCAGATAGGACGGTGAAAGACCACTGCTGGAAAACCTGGAAAGCAATCATCAGTCAGTGTAGACAAAACTGGCTAGATAGACCAGTGGCTTGACAATATAAGCAGTTTCTTATGTTCCTAATTAAATCAGCCCTTTATTTAGAATCGTGAGGATTGGCATCTTACTTTATGGCAGGGGCAGAGAATGTGTGGCCCTCCAGATGTTGTTGGACTGCAACTTCCATCAGCCCAAGGCTACACAGCCAATGGTGAGGGACAATGGGAGTTGCAGTCCAGCAACATCTGGAGGGCCACACACGTTCTCCAACTCTGCTTTAGGGGAAGGACCATAGCCTAGTGACAGAGCACCTGCTTTGCAAGCAAAAGGCCCCAGGTTCAATTCTTGGATCTCCAGTTAGAGCTGGAGAGACCCCAGCTGAAACCCTGGACGCTTGCTGCCAGTTACTGTAGACAGTACTGAGCTAAATGGACCAATGACCTGACTTGGTATAAGCCAGCTTCCTGTGTTCCTATATAATGCCTCTGTATCAACTGGTGTAGCCCTTACTACAGGGATAATTAAAGAGTAGGTTGATGGGCCCATTACCACTTTCTCCAGGGTGCTGAGTCCCATAGTCACTGTGTCCTACAAACACACACACACACAGCTTTCCTCTGGGTTGACAACTGTGTATGTGGTGATGATGGTGAGGGAGATGAATTATATTCTTCTGGAGGTCATATTTTGCCCTGACACTTCCAGCTGCTGACCTCTACTTTGACATATACTAGTTTTCATCGTATCATTACACTTTAGGTGTTACTCAGCTACATTCTTTTCTCAGAAACCAGCAGGAAGCAAACGTACAACATTCCAGATTTCAGCCAGTGTATCTCAGCCCCATTTATTTCCTTTATTAAAAAAGCACACACCTTGTTTACCAAGTTTTACCAAGTGAAATCAGTTCCCCTCATTTAGTTTCAATTCATTTATTTATTTTTAAAAAGAGTTCATGAAATATGATAAAACATTTTGGTGAATGGAGCCCTATGTTGTAACAAAACCAGCAGTTCAATGCACATTGCTGGTTTGAGGTTACATTACTAAAAAAACAAAAACAAAACCCACAATACCAGCACTTACAGTGTCCCACCCCAACACAGGGTACATTATTCACATTAATGAAGCTGTGCAGATAAATCTTCAGACAAAGCACTGCAAACATTACCCTAAATTAAGTTTATAGCCCTTTATTCTGGCCACTTCACCAGAATAAATCAATTTGGCACCTAGTGGGAAAATACTGTGTAAGAAACTTAAGCTGCATATAATAGCTTAAGTTGGGTTTTGCAAGAATATCTCTGGCTTGCGTATTTCCAAACATCCAGGAGTTCTTGACATAGGAGAGACATGAACAAGTTCTCTTGATGGCCTGAATGGAATAACTCTTCATTCCCCAATTTACTGTCTTTAATTAAGTTGAATTTCACACACACACACACACACACACACATACACACACACCTCAAAAGCCTCAACTGCAAAATTCAACTGCTTAGAAAAAGGACACCTGTTAAACTAATAACTACTAGTGATGTACGAAAGGGACTTACCTGGTCCTCCAGCTTGCTTCGCGGTGGGGGGGAGGCGCTTCGGTTCTCCCCCCAAAGTTCAGGCTGGGGGGTGAGGCGCCCCGCCTCGCCTGGCCGAAATTCAGGCCGGGGAGAAGCGCCCCGTCTCCCTGGCCACGAAATAAAAAGTGAAAAAAACACACACCTGTGATAGGCTACGTAACGATTTATGGAGCCTATCATGGCTAGATTCCCAAAGTCAGCCATGATAGGCTACGTTAATCATTACGTAGCCTATCACGGGTGACTTTGGAAAAAAAAAAGCACGTATGCAAATGGCGGCGCCCATGGGCACCGCCATTTGCATTCCTTATTTGGTCCTGGTAGTTTACGTAAAGATTTATGTAGACTACGGCAAAAATAAGGGCAACGCAAATAGCGTTGCCCTTATTTTCACCATAGTCTACGTAAATCTTTACGTAGACTACCCGTGCCCAAATAAGGAACGCAAATGACGGTGCCCATGGGCGCCGCCATTTGCGTACACGCTCCCCCCCCCCAAAGTCAGCCGTGATAGGCTACGTAAAGATTTACGTAGCCTATCACGGCTGACTTTGAAAATCTAGCTGTGATAGGCTACATAAATCATTACGTAGCCTATCACATTTTTTTTTTTTTTACTTTGAAATGGTGGCGGCAGCCGGTCGGAAGACCAGCCGCTGCCACCGCTGCCGAACTGCTGCCGCACTGCCGCCAGGACCCGCTGCCACGAGGGACATTCGCACGAGGTAAGTCCCATCCCAGGGGGGGCGGGGGGTGTCAGAGAATTTCCCCACCAATTTCGGGGAGCCGAATGCATTGGCATTCGGCCTCCCGGAGATTCGTGGAGAAATTCTCCAACATCCCTAGTTTTGCAAGGAATTCTGCTGTTCCTGTCAGCATTCTGACAGTGGGGGAGGGGTAGCAGAAAATGGTCAACTGAGATAAGAGTGAGGAAATGTTGAAGGCTGGGGGAATCACTCTTACTGATTGATAGATCATGAATGAAGAGAGGATAGGGAAAGGAAAATGGTATGCTGGAATCCTGTGCAGACTTATTCAGAAGTAAGCCTTTCTGAACATACAAGGACATGTCTATTCATTTCTATACATATACTCAGTAAATGACTTCTTAGTGTTTTGTTTGTTTAGTTTGAGTTTTGTGCTTTTCAGAAAACTGTAATAATAAATTTCCTTTTAAAACCAGGGAAATTCAATGATAAAAAGCCCTGCTGGTTTAAGTCATGAGCGAAGGCTATAAGTTCCACAAAGCCAGGAAACTGGAAGCTAAGGCTGATGCCTTAACATGCATACTCTGTGATCAGTAATGATGCTGTGCAATACCAATGTCACAAATTGTGCTTGCTTACAAGCAAGACAAGGGTGTGAGTCATCTCACAGAAGGATTCCGCTAGGAACACAATAAAGCTCATGTGCAGCATCTTTGCTGGTCCCAGGCACTCCATCCCCACCATTCCCCACCATCTTAATTTGGGCCTGGAAAAGGGTGGGTGTATGAAAGGTAAGTTATAAGCGAGCACAATTTGTGACATTGCACAACTAGGAATGGGAGAACCAGGGGTGCTCGAGTTTGCTGACATTCTCTGAACTTTACTTCAAAGCTTGGTTTAGCTCACTCCCAGTTGTGACCTGTTTTTTGATTCACTCGAGCAGGAAAAGTGCACATTTTCCAAGTTGTGCATTTTCCAAGTTGAAGATTTTTGTGAACACAATTGCCAGTTTGGGAATTTGTGAATATTTCCAGAGAATATGCACTTCTGTTTGCATTCACGTTCAGGTTTGCAATGGGATGTTTTTGAGTGATTTGCGAACTGAAATGAAATTCTCATACATTCTTATGCATGCATGAGATGTTAAGACATCAGCCTTAGCTTCCAATTTCCTGGCTTTGTGGTGCTTGAACCAACATGAGATAGCCTTAACTCTGGCCTTAAACTGACAGGTTTTTTTTTTTTAATTATCATTGAATATAAGAACGTTAAGTATTCATATCTGTAATGGCTAGTAGGGCTGATCTGTGTGACAACAACTCCTTGCTAGTGGCAGCCAAATATATGTGGCAGGAAGTGGGGGAAGTAAATGCAGAATGTCACAATGCCAGATCATGTGGAAGTTCTAATAGACATTGGAGGGAGGTTTGTCTAATTTGCAGTTCCTGAACTAATAGACAAACTGAAGTGCAGTTATCCTTCATACTTGCAGTTCTCCAAATTTTGCAGTGCAGTTCCCTAAAATGCATATTCTAGGGAAAAGTGCATATGGAAATGTGTACGTTGGTGAAAATAACACACACACACACACACACACACACTACATTAGGGGACGTTGCTTACAAAAAGGTGTATATTAGGCAAAAACTGCATATATAAATGTGTATATTAGGAGAAATGTACATGAAATATATGTATGAATTTCCATGCAAACTTCTAAAGAGGTGAACAAACTCATGCAAAAAAAAAAAAAAGTGCAATATGAATTTAAAATTGGAAACATGACAAATTGAAAGAAACTGAAGTGACACACTTTCTTTAATGTCTATTTTGGCTCTAAGTTTTGTCTGGCCTATACACACAGTAGGTTGTAGACCCCCAAAATAGTGTAATGGATTGTACCATTCAGACTGCAGATGGGGAATCATATTTCTGAATGGTCCCTGTGACAGCACACATCTGTATATAATAAATCTATGGTTATGGTTATATATTCCTGGTATATATCTGTGTTTTATGATGAGTATTTAATTTCTGTGGACAGAGAGAGAGATGAGTGACTGGGAGAATGGTGGATTTGCATATGTGAGCTGATTGGCTGAGTAGTAAAGAGGGGTGTGGTGAGAGAGTCAGATAGGGATGAGATTGGTTTGAGGGATGGGTTAAATCAGAGATAGGGTATGTCAAAGAGATAGGGTTAGGATTGAGAACACAGAGAGAGAAACGTCTGTGGGAATTTCAGAAGTGATTGTTTGAAAGTATGATCTAGTAGACAGTTTATGAGAGAACATATATTGTTAAAGCCATTAAGAGTTATTTGTTCATTATTCAGCAACTTATTACTGCAGTTAATAAAGTTTATTTGTTTAACCAAATCCTATGCCTTCTGCTCTTGGCTATGTAAGAGGAAGGTATAAAGGGAACAGTACAACGTTATAAGTAAAGTCTGTGTGTCCTCACAGATAGAGAACTGAGTAAAGGATTGGACCTAAGCCTTAAAGGTCCTGGTAGCAGCAAAGCCTGGTTTGTGAGAGAGAAGGTGGTTCCTGCTGGGAGTGAGAAAGGTCTGAGAGAATGGAATTCTCACTAGAAGAAGGCAGGGATGCTACAGTCCCCTACGTTAAAAAGAAGAAGCTCCCAGCAAATGGAAAACTAGCACAGTACAGAGTGGGATCTGCTAGGGTTTTCTAATTCTTGTGCTAGTTGAAAAAGAAAAAAAAATGCAGGGAGTTGTTGTTATTAGTATTAATCATAATAATAATAAACATAAGGGACATCAAAAATGTCATCTCCAACCTGAAGTCTTTGTATTACAGTCATTCTACTACTCCAGCATTCTGCTCCATGTGTAGACCAGATATGCCCTAACCCCGGCGCCAGCTTGTCTGGCTGAAAGGGGGAGGGGCATTGCAGGCGGGTGGGGTGACAAGACGTAGGGGCCTCTGATTGGTGCACCCCAGTGGCACCACCATGCAAGGAGGGGCAGGCTGAGTTGCCTTAAACTCAGCCTCCCTCCCAATCTCAGCTCTCTGGCTCGACGCAGCTCCCTCCCACCCTCCCCTAAGCAGTGTGGGTTTCTTGCCGGCTGCCCTTTGGGAGCCATGTAGGAATTTTTTGGCTCACAGTTTGATTGGCCTATTACTGTGAGTCTTTTTTGCCTACGTCACACTGTTTTGCGGGTCAAGTGTGTCCTGTAAGGGAATACGGTCTACATCATCTGTCACATTCCAGTTGGTGGCTAGGATGGGCAAAAACAGGAAAGTAGGGATGGTGTGCATGCAGAGGCACCTTATGGTGACAGGTGACGCCTGAGGCCCCCCATACGGGTTGTGCGGCTCGGCGGGGGGATAAGGGTTGCCTGGGAGACCAACCCTACTCACTCACCCAGGTGTTGTGCGGCACCGGGTTGGGGGTGACACCGGAAGGTCTACCTCCCCCAGCAGGGGCTGTCCGGAGGGATGGCGAGATCACCACCACCCCTCAGGCTGGGTGTGTTTTCACCCAAGAAGTGTCAGCTAGCCGCTGACACAATTAGATGCCTGTCCTAGTTACCCCTTTGCAGGTATTTCAATAAATATGGCCCAATTTTCAACCCAAGCTTGTTGTCTGCGTCTTCTTTAACCCATCTCCGCTCGCAACAGGCTTATAAATAGTGCACCAGTTGAAGTGACTAAAATTAAAGCTGGGGTGTTGAACCACTTTCAGAATGAGGGCCAAATTCCATTTTGTAGAGGATGTCGGGGGCCACACTGCAGTTGTGGGGGTTGAAGGCAAAAGGGGTGGGGACAAAAATGCCAGCATATTTTAGCTTTAAGGTCTTATTGCTAGCAGCTAAGTCTTAGGAGACACATTTCAACCTTATAGGATGGGGTGGGGGTGGGATAAACTGCACAAAGTCAAGAACCCACCAAAAATCAGTGGTCAGGGGAAGGGGGAATGTCCATCTGGGAATCCCTGGAGAGACTGGTGTTAGATAATAGGAGCAAATCTGCATGTTTCCAGACACTAGGGGGTGATAGAGAATGCCCTGTAGTTTGATCAGTTCCTACTTCCTCCTCCCTCCTCCTGCCTCTGCAACAAGTGCTGTATGGCTCTTTTCCTAAAGGAAGCAAGTAACCATATTTCATGCCTTCGCTTACTCACACACCCAACATTAGGGGGTGCTTGGAGTTAAACAGTGTTAAATAGCCTTCTCTGATGATCTGTGTACAAGCACTAATAAAGTAAGTTGATTTGAACTCCTTTTAAACTGGCTGTAGCCTGTGTCGATTGCCTCCATACTAAATGCTGTGTTGCCATACTTTCTCTGTATAAAGCAACTCTGCTGTAAGTTGCACTGGACTTTTCAACAGTTGGGACACCAGGAGGGCCAGATTTAAATCAGGAGGGCCCAATTGAAAGACTAGAAACACTATAGTACATACTGAAAGTGGGAACAAGAAAAAAACAGGCAATGCCTCTATGAATTCTTCAAGTTTGCATAGAACTGGAGCTCTTGCGTTCAGCAAATAAAAGGAAGTGCGAACTTGTTTTTTAAGGTGACAACCAATATTAGGGCAACATCTTTTTCATTCACTTATGCCCCTTCTATATACCCTTTCTTCCAAATATTCCATCACAATGCCTCTTTTCTATTTATTTTCTCTTAGCTCTAGTCAATGAATAGGAAAATGTAGCAGAAAAACCTTTCTGCAGCTTCCGCAAAACCCTGAACAAACCTTTACATTTTAGCTTTATGTAGGTTTTCAGGAGAGGAGCTGCAGAAAGTGTCTTCCTTTAATTGAATCTAGCTACAAAAGCAGAAAGAGAGGGAGAGAAACACCAAATCTTCCTTTTCCCAAACTAGAAATTGTCTGAACTGTTGCATTTATTAGGAACAAAACCAGTTCATTGAATGGCACAGCTGTTCTTTGTATGATCTTTTGTATTTGGGTGCTGGTAGATATTTATATCTAATTAGCTATCTTACATGCCATCAGGCAATCTGCATTTAGGAGAAAGGAAAGCTAACCGTATGGAGTTGCAAGCTGCCAGAATCCCACAATAGAAGTGACTCCAGTTCAGGGGTGAAGTGCAGAACAACTATTATTAAACCAGTTAAACATGTGTGGACTTTCCCCTGCTTAAATTAAGAGGCTAAGGACATAAAGATCTTCATCTGTTACGTGTTGTCCAAAATCTGGGTAATTGCATCCCATTTCTTTTCTAGGATTGACCCTGGGGAATTGGGCTGTGTTTAAATTAAGATAAAGCAATATTTCCCTTTGCTCTTGACTAGCCATTTGGTTGCATGCAAACAATTTGTAATGTATTATACACAATAAAATATCCTTAGTTATTATCTCAGTGATGAAACTACTATTAGAGTGTGCATAATAGAGCTGTGGTCAGAAGACATTTTTTCTGAGAAAATTTCTGAGATTTTTGTTTTTCTTACCCCCTAAAGAAAAGCCACTTCACAGAATTTTCTCTGAATATTCTCTACCATTTTTGTTTAAGAACATAAGAAGAGTTATGCTGGATGAGACCAAGGGTCCATCTAGTCCAGCATTCTATTCACCCAGTGGCAAACCAGCTGCCCACTGAAAACCCACAAGCAATACATGAGTGCAACAGCACCCTCCTGCCCATGTTTCCCAGCAACTGGTGTACATATGCATACTGCTTCTGATACAGGAGACTACTAGCCATTGATAGCCATTGATAGACTTCTCCTCCAGGAATTTGTCTAACCCTGTTTTAAAGCCATCCAAAGTTGTTGCCATCTCTACAGCCTTCTCCACATGGGGCTTTTATCCTGCGATTGAGATTTGTTACTTACAGAAATTTGGGGGTCCTTTACATGAGGTGGTCACCCTCCAGGCCTCTCCCATGCTTTCTGACAATTTCCATGGCTTTATCTGATAGGGAAATAATGAGCTAATAAAAAACGGGATTTTAATTTGTCTGTGTAAAGAGGAGTTGTGCTTATAACAGCAGTGGCATTTGCATCCAGCCAGACAGCCATGATAGGCTACATAAGAATTTACGTAGCCTATCACGGCTAACCTCAAATAACCCCCCCGAAAACGAACGCAGCGTATGTAAATAGCAGCAGCTACAGTGGCTGCCATTTGCGTTCTCTATTTTTCACCGATTTATCTTACGTAAATATTTACATAAGATAAATCGGCGAAAAAAAAGGGGAATGCAAATAGAGTAGGGGATGCTATTTGCGTTCCTTTATTTTTCGCCGTTCTAGCCTACATAAATATTTACGTAAGATAAATCGGCAAAAAATAGAGAACGCAAATGGCGGCCGCTGCGTTGTTTTTTGTTTTTGTTTTAGGTTAGCCATGATAGGCTACGTAAATTCTTACGTAGCCTATCACGGTCCAAGGATGGCAATGGCAGTGGCAGCAGCCCTGCTGCGGCCGGCCAGGAGACCAGCCGCCAGAGCTGCCGCCGCCGGAACCACCACCGCCAAATCCGCCGCATCTGCCCCAGGTAAGTGCCGTCCTGGGGGGATTCCATGGGGGGGTGGGGGGGCCGTTCCGCCATGGATTCCAGGGGGCTGGATTCTAAAGAATCCGGCTTCACTGGAATCCATGGCGGAATTCTCCGCCATCCCTAAGCCTATCACAGCAACAAAACAGGAACGCAAATGGCAGCCGCCGTAGCTGCCACCATTTGCACCCCTGTTTTTTTGCCATGATAGGCTATGTAAATATTTACGTAGCCTATCATGGCAAAAAAACAGGAATGCAAATGGTGGCTGTTGTATCTGCTGCCATTTGCGTCCGCAGGCTCTGCACACCTGTGAATGCACCCGGCTGGCGGCTCCGTGGAGTTGCCGCGGAGCGGAGCCAGCCAGGTTAGGATTTCAGGGAAAGGTGCGGAGTGCCTCCCCTCCACCACGAATCACCCCCTTTGAAAAGGTAAGTGACTTTTGCACATCCCTACACGCAGCTCTACCTCTTGTTCAAATCTTCCCCAAGGTTGGCCATGGAATCCCTATCCAAATATCTGGAGATGGTGAGCAGCTGGATGGGAAGCTGAAGCTGAACCCTGACAAGACCAAGGTACTTTTGGTGGGAGACAAGAGGAGGTTGGAGGATGTTGACCTGGTGTTGAATGAGGTATGTCTACCCTTGAAAGACCAGCCTCATTTTAGACTCCCAGCTGTCCATGGAGGCTCAGGTGACAGCTGTGAGCCAGACAGCACTGTACGAATTCCATCTGATGCGGCGGCTGCGCCCCTCTCTTCCTGACCATCTGCTCCCATCAGTAGTATATAAAAAAAACGCCCCAGTGATAGGCTACGTGACGATTAACGTAGCCTATCACGGCTAGATTTGCAAAGTCAGCCGTGATAGGCTACGTTAATCGTCACGTAGCCTATCACGGGTGACTTTAAAAAAAAAAAAAGCACGTATGGATAATGGCGGCCCCCATAGGGAGCCGCCATTCGCGTTCCTTATTTAGTTGCTGTAGTCTACGTAAATGTTTATGTAGACTACGGCGAAAATAAGGGCAACGCAAATAGCGTTGCCCTTATTTTCGCCGTAGTCTACGTAAAGCTTTACGTAGACTACAGTGATCAAATAAGGAATGGGAATGGCGGCTCCCTATGGGGGCCGCCATTATCCATACGCGCTTTTTTTTTTCTCAAAGTCACCCGTGATAGGCTACGTGACGATTAACGTAGCCTATCACGGCTGACTTTGCAAATCTAGCCATGATAGGCTACGTTAATCGTCACGTAGCCTATCACGGGGGCGGTTTTTTTTCTTTTACTGGAATGGCGGCGGCGGCAGCCGGTCAAAAGACCGGCTGCCGCTCCCGCCCCGCTCGAACACCTGCCGAACCGCCGGCTGGACCCGCCGCCAGGAGGGACATTCAGCGAAGGTACGTCCCATCCCGGGGGGGGTGCGGGGGGCGGGGGGGTGCAGAGGAACTTGTTCGGGGGGCCGAACACGTTGGCGCTCGGCCCCCCGAAGTTTCGGGGAGAAATTCTCCGCCATCCCTACATGCATGCCTCATGAATATCTGGGAGGGGCTGATAAATTCAGCCCCATTAGAGTTTAACATGACAGCTGACCACTTTCCCCATATCTATTTGTAAGATGAATCCAACTTGCCTCTCTGAAGTCCGAGAACCTGTTAGAAAATGGAAAGCAACTCTCACGGCCGTTTTTCATTTGCTCCTGTCTTCCCCCTTTCGATATTTTGCCTCAGTCATTTGCAATGCCATTAAAATCCTCAACATTGTTGAATGTTTGTAATGATCTCTCTCAAACAGGGGTGTGATATTTCCTTGTTAGAACTACTTTTTAACACCATCGTTTTTCATATGCTGGAATTAGGGATGTTGGAGAATTCTGCCACGGATCTCAGTGAGGCCGAATGCCGGTGTATTTGGCCCCCTGAAATCCATGGCAGAACGAAGCCCCCCACCCAACCACCTCACGAAAGGCACGCGAAACGGAGCACCTACCTGGTGCCGTTTGCGCTGCTTTGCGAATGGCGGCCGCAGATGTGGCCGCCATTCGCGTCTTCATTATTGCCGTGATGGGCTATGTAAATACTTACATAGCCTATCATGGCTAACACAGGGATGCCATTTGTGCCCCTGTCTTTTGCCGTGATAGGCTATGTAAGTATTTACGTAGCCTATCACAGCAAAAAAAAACACAGGAATGCAAATGGCGGCTGCCATTTGCGTTCCCTTTTTTTTGCTGTGATAGGCTATGTAAATATATACATAGCCTATCACGGCGAAAGACAGGGACGCAAATGGCAGCGGCTACGGCAGCTGCCATTTGCGTCCCTGCGCAGCCCAGTGGCTGGATGTCCAGCTGCAGGTGGCCCCTGCTGGCGGCTCTGTGGAGTCACTGTGGAGCAGATCCGGTTGGGGAGAATTTCAGGGGGAGGGACGGAGTGCCTCCCCCCCACCGCAGATGTCCCTGAACGAAACCAGGTAAGTGTTTTGTACATCCCTAGCTGGAATTCACTACCACAAGATGTAGTGATGGCCACCAAGTTGGACAGCTTTGAGAGGGGATTAGATAAATTCATGCAGCATAATGGCTGCATATCATGATGGCTATACAGTATATTCTCTCCAATATCAGAGGCTATGTGCCTCTGAATACCAGCAGCTGGGGAACAATGCTGGGAGGTTCAGTCATGGAGAGTGGTATTGCACTCATATGTAGCTTGTGGCTTTCCCAGAGGCATCTGGTTGACCACTCTGGAAAACATGATGCTGACTAAATGAGTCTTTTGGTCTGATCCAGCATGGCCCTTTTTATGTTCTTCTTTTCCCATTTTTAACTGGTCTGGGTAGCTGAATATAAAACGTGCAAACAATAGAAACTTCATATAAGTAGAGGTTGGTGGCTCTGATGTCAGAGGGGCAGGGAATCCATTCTGGGTTTCCATCAGAACCAGTCAGAACTCTAAAAGTGCTATCCAAAATAAATGAACCCTATCCCCAAAATGGGTTCAGTACATTTGATAGCTGCTTTAGAGTGGATTTATTGCCGCACTAACATAGGACCCACCAGGACCCTCCAGTCTACAGTGCTTCATATAGATAATTAGGCCAAAAGCAAAACAGTGTAGGTGGGAAATGTCCAACACCCCCTTACTTCATCCCTGGAGTTGATGAGAAAAGAGCAATGCAATGAAGAAAATGAATAATGTTTATTACCACCACAAACAACTGTTTATTATGAAGTAGAATCATAGAATCATAGAATAGTAGGGTTGGAAGGGGCCTACAAGGCCATCAAGTCCAACCCCCTGCTCAATGCAGGAATCCAAGTCAAAGCATCCCTGACAGATGGCTGTCCAGCCTCGTCTTGAATGCCTCCAGTGTGGGAGAGCCCACCACCTCCCTAGGTAATTGGTTCCATTGTCGAATTGCTCTAACAGTCAGGAACAGGAAGTTTTTCTTGATGTTCAGCCGGAATCTGGCTTTCTGTCACTTGAGCCCATTATTCCGTGTCCTGCACTCTGGGAGGATCAAGAAGAGATCCTGGCCTTCCTCTCTGTGACAACCTTTCAAGTACTTGAAGAGCACTATCATATCTCCCCTCAGTCTTCTCTTCTCAAGGCTAAACATGTCCAGTTCTTTCAGTCTCTCCTCATAGGGCTTTGTTTCCAGTCCCCTGATCATCTTTGTTGCCCTCCTCTGAACCCTCTCCAGTTTGTCTGCATCCTTCTTAAAGTGTGGTGCCCAGAACTGGACACAGTACTCCAGATGAGGCCTAACCAGTGCTGAGTAGAGGGGAACTAGTGATTCCCTGGATTTGGAAGCTATGCTTCTATGAATGCAGCCCAAAATAGCATTTGCCTTTTTTGCAGCCACATCACATTGTTGCCTCATATTCAGCTTGTGGTCGACAACAATTCCAAGATCCTTCTCACTTGTAGTGTTGTTGAGCCACATATCCCCCATCTTGTAGCTGTGCATTTGGTTTCTTTTTCCGAGGTGCAGAACTTGGCATTTATCCCTATTAAATGCAATACTGTTGTTTTCTGCCCAGCGCTCCAGACTATCCAGATCACTTTGAATTTTGTTTCTGTCTTCCAAAATATTAGTTATCCCGCCTAGGGATGTACGAAAGCCACTTACCTTTCACGGATTATGTTGATGGTTGGGGGAAGGCGTTCCATCCCTTCCCCCGGAATCCTCAATGGGGAGGGGGAGGCGCTCCATTCCTCCCCCCCAGAATCCTGGCTGGCTGGCTGTGCTCTGTGGCAGCTCTGCAGAGCAGCTGGCCAAGCCCAGCCAGACCAGAGCCGTCCGCAGCCGGATTTCCAGCCGTGGAGGGCTCTTGGAAAAAACCCAACTATCTGCGTACGCAAATGGCAGCGGCTACGGCCGCAGGCATTTGCGTTCCTTATTTTTGCCGTCTTAATCTACATAAATATTTATGTAGACTAAGACGGCCCAAAATAAGGAATGCAAATGGTGGCGGCTGTAGCCGCCGCCATTTGCATACGCTTTTTTTTTTTTTTTTACCCAGTCATTTTAGGTTACGTAAAAACTTACGTAGCCTATCATGTCCCTGTAAAAAAAACAAAAAACAAACTGCAAATGGTGGCAGTGGCAGCCGGTCGGAAGACCAGCCGCCGCAGCCTCTACCACCGGAGCTGCCGCCGGAGCCACCGCTGCCGCCTGGAAGATCCGCCCCAGGTGAGTCTCATCCCGGGGGGATCCGCGGGGGGTGGGATGGGGGGGGCAGGCTGTTCCACCACAGATTTCAGGAGTGCTCCATCCCTCCCCCCAAGATCCGTGGCGGAATTCTCTGCCATCCCTAATACCTCCCAATTTTGTGTCATCTGAAAATTTGATCAGCATTCCCTGCACCTCCTCCTCCAAGTCATTAATAAAAATGTTGAAGAACACTGGGTCCAGGACTAGGGGTGTACGAAACCCCACTTACCTGGCTCCACCAGGCTCTGCAGGTGGGGGGAGGTGCTCCGTCCCTCCCCCTGGAATCCTTGCTGTGGGGGGAGGTGCTCCGTGCCTCCCCCCCGGAATCCTGGCCGGCTGGCTCTGCTCCGCGGCCAAGCCACGGATCCGCCGGCCGGCTCCAGCCGCCTGCAGCTGGACATCTGGCCACTGGGCAGCCCTGCAGAGACGCAAATGGCGGCTGTCGTAGCTGCCATCATTTGCGTCCCTGCAGTGAGTCGTGATAGGCTATGTAAGTATTTACGTAGCCTATCACGGCTGAAGAAGGAGGAAGCGAATGGCGGCCGCAGGACGGCCACCATTCAGATAGCAGCGCGGATGGGAACAGGTAAGTGCTCTGTTTCGAGCACCTCTTGTGGGGTAGGGGCAGTGGGCACTTCATCCCGTGTGCCTTTCATGGGTTGGGGGGGTGGGGGCTTTGTTCCCTGAAGGCTTTCAGGGGGCCGAATGCACTGGCATTCGGCCTCACTGAGATCCATCGCAGAATTCTCTGACATCCCTACCCAGGACTGAGCCCTGCAGTACTCCACTTATTACCTCTCCCCAGTTTGAGAAGATTCCATTGATAAGCACTCTTTGAGTCCCATTCTGTAGCCAACTGTGTATCCACTGGATCATTGTTTCATCTAGCCCACTTTGAGCTAATTTGCTCATCAGGATATCATGGGGCACTTTGTCGAAAGCTTTGCTGAAGTCAAGGTATATTATGTCTACAGCATTCCCACAGTCCACAAGGATCAAAATTACTTGATCAAAAAATGAGATCAGATTTGTCTGGCAGGACTTGTTTTTGACAAATCCATGCTGGCTTCAAGTAATCACTGCATTGTTTTCAAGGTGCTTCCAAATGGATTGCTTTATGATCTGCTCCAGAATTTTCCTAGGGATTGATGTCAGACTGACTGGTCCGTAGTTCCCAGGTTCCTCCTTTTTACCCTTTTTGAAGATAGGGACAACATTAGCCCTCCTCCAGTCATCTGGCACTTCCCCCGTCCTCCATGATTTCTCAAAGAGAATAGACAGCGGTTCTGAGAGTTCTTCTGCCAGTTCCTTTATTACTGTTCATCTGGCCCTGGAGATTTGAACTCAGTCAAAGTAATTAGGTGTTCCTTGACCATATGCCTATCGATCTTAAGCTGCAATCCTGCCCCTTCAGCCTGTACTTTGCCTTTGCCATGGGGGGTCATAGACCCTCTTTTGGGAGAAGACTGAGCCAAAGTAGGAATTGAGCACCTCTGCCTTTTCTTTGTCATCTGTTATCATTTTGCCATCCTTATTTAATAGCTGAACCACCATTTCTTTCCTCTGCCTTTTACTATGCACATAGCTGAAGAAAGCCTTTTTGTTGTTTTTAGCATCCCTCGCTAACTTCAGCTTGTTCTCAGCTTTAGCCTTCCTGACACCATCCCTGCAATTCTGTGCTACCTGCCTGTACTCTTCGTTTGTTACTTGGCCTTCTTTCCACTTCCTATATGTGTCCTTTTTTGTTTTCAGGTCATCCCTAAGCTTTTGGTGAAGCCACATTGGCTTCTTCTGTTGTCTTCCACCTTTTCTTCTTGTTGGAATTGTTTGTAATTGTGCCTTGAGAATTTCCTTTTTTAAAAGCTCCCACCCATCTTGGAGTCCTTTTCTTGTTAACGTCACTTGCCATGGGACCTTCCTGATCATTGTTCTGAGTTTATTAAAATCAGCTTTCCTAAAATCCAGGGTACGTGTTTGACTACACTCGGCTTTTGCTTCCCTTAGAACCAAGAACTCAAGTACAACATGGTTGCTTTCCCCCAGAGTTCCTGTAACTGCTACTTTATCCACTAAGTCATCTCTGTTGGTTAGGATCAAGTCAAGGATAGCCGATCCTCTAGTTCCTTCCTCTACTTTCTGTATGAGGAAGTTATCCGCCACACAAGTCAAGAATTTCCTGGAGGGACCATGTTTTGCAGAATTTGTCTCTCAACAAATATCGGAGAAATTGAAGTCCCCCATTACTACTACATCATGCTTCCTTAAAACATTGGCTATTTGCTTTTCAAAAGTTTCATCCTCATCTTCTCCTTGATTGGGTGGCCGTTAGTAGACTCCGACCAGCAGGTTCCTTTTATTCTTTGCTCCATTTATTTTGATCCAGATGCTCTCGATGGGGCTACCAAGCTCATCCTCCTGTATTTCTGTGCAGGGATATGTATTTTTCACATACAGTGCAACCCCACCTCCCTTTCTGTTCCTCCTTTTCTTTTTGAACAAGTTATATTCTTCAATTGTTGTATTCCAGACATGAGAGTCATCCCACCAAGTCTCAGTTATACCTATCAAGTCATAATTTCCCTCCTGTATTAAGAGTTTAAGTTCATTCTGTTTGTTTCCCATACCCTGGGCATTAGTATATAGACATCGAAGACCATGTGCTTCATAGTCTGGCTTTCTTCCTACATGTGTCTGAAGACTATTATTGGGTGCTATCAGAGCTGTTTTCTCCATTGCAGTGCATGCGCCTACATCCATTGTTACCCCCAACATTACATCTCCCTTTCCCGTAGGATTCAGTATAAAGCCTTCCTAATGAAGTTCTTCATGCTGTGGCCAAACACATTCTTCCCATCCTTTGTGAGGTGCAACCCATCCCTTGCCAACAGCCCATCTTCCAGGAAGTATAGCCTGTGGTCCCAGAATCCAAATCTCTCTCATCGGCACCACCTTCGTAGCCAGTCATTCACCCAGAGTAGTTTTCGTTCCCTTTCTATCCCTCTTCTAACTACTGGAAGGATGGATGAGAAAACTATCTGGGCCCCAAAGTTCTTTAGTTTCCTTCCCAAAGCTTCAAAGTCTGACATGATTTCTTCGTAGCTCCGCTTGGCGGTATCATTTGTTCCCACATGGATGAGAACAAAGGGATACCTGTCAGTAGGGTTGGCGGAGAATTTCTCCCCGAAACTTCAGGGGGCTGAGCGCCAACATGTTCGGCCGCCCGAACAAGTTTCGGGGAGAAATTCTCCGCACCCCCCCGCCCCCCCCCGGGACGGGACTTACTTTTGCCGGGACGGGACTTACCTTTGTTCCTCCCGGCGGTGGGTTCGGCCGGCGATTCGGCGGGTGTTCGTCCGGGGCAGGAGCGGCAGCCGGTCTTTCGACCGGCTGCCGCCGCTGCCATTCCAAGAAAAGAATTTTGCAAAGTCAGATTTGCAAAGTCAGCCGTGATAGGCTATGTAAATCGTCACGTAGCCTATCACGGTCGACTTAAAAAAAAAAAAAAAAAAGCGCTTACGGATAATGGCGGCCCCCATAGGGAGCCGCCATTCCCGTTCCTCATTTGGTCGCTGTAGTCTACGTAAATATTTACGTAGACTACAGCGACCAAATAAGGAACGCGAATGGCGGCTCCCTATGGGGGCCGCCATTTGCATACACGCTTTTTTTTTTTAAAGTCACCCGTGATAGGCTACGTGACGATTAACGTAGCCTATCACAGCTGACTTTGCAGATCTAGCCATGATAGGCTACGTTAATCGTCACGTAGCCTATCACGGGGGCATTTTTTTTTTAACTGTTTAGTTCGCGGCCGGGCGAGGCAAGGCGCCTCCCCCCCGGCCTGAATTTCGGCTGGGCGAGGCGGGAAGCCTCCCCCCCCGGCCTGAACTTCGCGGGGGGAGCAGCGAAGCGCCTCCCCTCCACCGCGAAGAGCTTCGAGGACAGGTAAGTGACTTTCATCCATCCCTACCTGTCAGTGGGCTTTATAAGTGCAGGCAACCTTTCAGTCACGTCTCTAATCCGTCCTCCCGGGAGACAACATACCTGGCAAGTCCACGGGTCTTCGCGACATACTTGGGTCTCAATCCCATGCAGCAAGGAGTCTCCCACTACTACCACTCTTCTCTTCTTCTTGTTGTAGGCCTGGGTTTCATTGCCTCTGTTTGACTGACCTTCAGCCTCTTGCTCACTCTCATGTAGGTTGCCCTGTGATTCTTCCTCTGCAGGCTGTCCTCCAGTCTCATCCGCAAGTACCTGGAATCGGTTCCACAGCTCCACTGCTTCCGCTGGTGCAGAGTGGCGTCTAGTAGTCATTAATCCTCTTACAAAAGATCTCAAAATTCTTCAGCAAGGTTTATTGAAAATGTGCACTTAGGGCAAGACAGCAATCCAAATGTTAAACTCAGTGCATGCTCTTGGAAAGGGACAGGAAATGTGAAAAAAGTATTTATGCCACAGTCTAAAACCATGTATACGAACAACCTGAATGCTCTGAGTGTAATCCTTATTCTATCAAGAGGGATTTGAAATGATTGGGAAAAAAATGTAAAGGGCAACAGAAAAGGTCAGGGAGGATATAATAAACTTGCTTCCATGAGAGGAGAGGCTTAGAAGATTTGGTTTTGTCACACTGCGAAAGATGACATGGTCATTTATTCAGGACTGATGATGACTTCTGCAAGACCAGTTTTTGGGGGGAGAAAGAGGAACTCTGTACCCTTGATTCCTGCTGGTTTTCTTTCAAGAAACACTATTTATTTCATGAATTTAATTTATGTGAGTGACAGGGCATAGACATAGGAACCTACTTTATTCCAGGTCAGACTATTTGTCCATCTGGCCCTGTATTATCTCTCCAGGCTCTTAGGCAAAGGTCTTTCACTCACCTGTAGGGATGTCTGGATTTTGTGAAATCCATCCCTTGTATGGTTTGTGGATTGTGCAGTGTCATTCATTCTGATGTCTGTTCACAGACTGATTCAATTCCACCCCTCACCCCCATTACATGTAAAAAAAGGTGCAAATAATTCCTTAAGAAGGTGTGCAACAATTTATGTAATTTATGTTATTACATAAAATTTAGCTTTTAATTTTAGTATTTAACTTTTCCCCACATATATTTTCCAGCAAAAATGTGTGTATTTTCCTACAAAGAAATTTGCATAAATTTGGGGAAAGTAAAAAAAGAGAACTGAAAGTCCACAGACTCTGCACGGCCTGAAGGGGCTGGTTCTCAGCAGATTCTGCAGGTTGGATTCTTAGAAATCCAAATTCATTTTAGTCCATCTCAAATTTCTCCAGCATCCCTGCTCACCTGATCGAACCTGGGACTAAGGATATATGAGAATTTTGTTTTTGTTCATGAAACATGTGAACATGCCCCATTGGTAGCTCCAAATTTGGTGGTGGCCCCCAAATTATGGAATGATCTCCCCGACTAGGCCCTCCTGGTGCCAACATTGTTATCTTTCGGTGCCAGGCTAAGACTTTTCTCTTCTCCCAGGCATTTGGCAGCATATGGTAAGTTTTATTCGATCCTGGAATGACTTATGTTTATGGTTGTTTGCTTTTGAGATTGTTGGTTTGAAGTTGTTTTAGTTATATGTTTCTTTTGTGTATACTGTCATGTGTTTTTTATGTAAATGGTTTTTAATATCTCTATATTGCATTTTTAATGTTTTTAATCTTTGTAAACCACCCAGAGAGCTCTGGCTATTGGGTGGTATAGAAATGTAATAAAATAAATAAATAAATAAATAAATAAATGCAAGCACAAACAAGTGTCTGACAATTTGCAAACATTTTGGCAAACATGTGCTGATTTTATCTCATTTCTGATTCCCAGTTTGATTTGCGCAAGTTTCCTGTTTGTGTGGAGTGAGCAGCGATCGCAAATGTGAATGAGAATAAGGCACCTTGATGATGTTCAGAGAATCCAGGCAACCTTGAACATCACTCGTTCGCCCATCCCTACCTGGGACATACACTAGGCATGTCTAGGGATGTCATGGGAGTCTGAGAGGGGGTGGACTCTCCCCTCCCCCACTTGGCCTCCCGGACCCTGTTTGCTGCCACATAGTCCACGAGTGCTCTGGGGACTGCCCCTTCCCTCACCGAGCTGCCATTTTGCGAAAAAAATGGTGGCTTGGGTTTTTCCGTAAGTGTGATGTTGCATAAATGGAGCCCGTAAAGGGGCCATTTATGCAATGTTACATGCGTATATGGACCATTTACACCTGTAATGTTGTGTAAATTGCCCCTTTATGGCTGCCATTTATGCAACATTTGTTTTACAGAGGAAAAAAAAAGAGCCATCACTTTTTCACAAAATGGCAGCTTGGGGAGGGGTAGGGCAGCTGCCAGGAACCCACTGGGAACCCCTGGACCCAGCAGCAGCTTGTCAAGGGAGCTGAACAGGGGCGGCTGGCTGGTGGGGGTTTGGTGAGTTCCTGGTGTCACCGATGGAGGTGAGGTGAGTCTGTCCATCTCTAGGCATGTCACATACCACTGAGCCATTGTATGTTCCTCCTGAAGCATGTTTTTTTTTGGAAAAATCAGTCTTTTCCAGGCCCAGCAGAAGGTAAATACAAGAGGTGATTAGTTAGACATTTTGCAGGGCTATAAATGTTCCTTAAATACCAGTCTGTCTGTGTTAGTCTTCTAATGGCTCAATAAGGCAAATTCATAGCAAGAAAACACTAACAGTGAGTTTACATTATGAAAATCCACATGGGATTGTTCTCTATCGGTATCCCATGGGTGTTGTTGATTACTTGAAGCAAAACTGGAAAAAGGAGAATGTATTTCCCAGTTCAGAGTAGTCTTACCTGAAGGTCTTGGGTTGTCATTGCTCTTTTCTGTCTTTTCTTCATGAGCCTTTGTCAACGTGCAGTGTGCTAAAGCTGGGGGGGGGGACTTATAGGTCAATGGCCCAAGATGTGCTTTGCATGGAAATGGTCCCAGGGGTAATGCCTTGCATCTACAGTTAGAAGGATCAAGTAGCAGGTGATAGGAAAGACCTTTGCCTGAGATCCTGGAAAACCAGTGCCAGTATGAATAGGTGATACTGGGCTAGACAGGCAAATAGTCTGGCCTGCTATAATGGAACTTCCAGTGGAGGCTGGTGGCTCAGGACATCCATTCTTTTTTTGGGATAGGGTTCAGCACCTTGGGTAGCTCCTCTAGAGTGCTATCTGGTCCTGACTGAAACCCAGAATGGATTCAAAGCCCCACTGAAATCGGAGCTACCAGCCTCCACTGGGAACCTCCTATGGAATTTGCTCCTGCAGAAGGTAAATGCTGAAGGGGGTTAGACATTCTCCATAGCTATAAATGGTCCCTAGGCACCAGTCTGGATGTGTTAGTCCTCTATTGGCCCAACAAGGTGAATGCATAACAACGAAACACAAATGGTGAGTTTCCATTATCAAAACGCACATGGGATTGTTCACTATCTGTGTTCCATGGGTGTCACTGATTACTTGCAGCAAAACTGACAAATGAGAAAGTGGTCCTGCAGAAATGGGAAAAAAAAGTTGTTCCCTTCTACAACAGACCATTTGGAAGATTTTCAAGTGTAGCTTTCCCCAACCTGGTGTTTCCAGATGTTTTGTACTACAGCTTCCATCAGCCCCAGGCAGTGTGGTCAATGGTCAGGAATAATGGGAGGTTTCATTCAAAACATCTGGAGAACACCAAGTTGGGGAAGGTTAATGTCTTTTGTCTCAGGTAGCAATAATGTGATGTTGCCATCTGCTGTTTTCCTCTTGTGTAAGGAAGGATATAGGATAATGCTGTGCTGTGTCACAAGATTGCAGGGTTTGCCATTGGCCTCTTTGGGCCACAATACTAAACTCTACATTGCTTTATCTGGACCCCCCCCAAAAAAAATGTATGCTCCCATCTGTGAAGGATACACCCTTAAAAACAAAAATCATAGTTGTCTATTCCCAAATCCTGGTGACAAAGAACATGAAGAAAAGTGCACACATCTTGATTGTGTGAAAACTCACCCTAACACTGCTTCCCAAGAGATGTTCTCTTATCAGCAGGATACTCAGTCACCATATTCTCCATTCTTTAGGATTGTTTTGCTCTCAAGATGTTATCCAAGGCACAAAGGAAAAGCTGGAGACAATCAACATAAAGCCAATTTCTTTGCAGAATAATCGCAGCCTTGTTTGGGGTTTCCCCCCCTCCCAATTCAGCAACTGAAACTTAAAATATTCTTCAAACATGCCACTGATGTTTGTTATTTATATCCTCCCTCTCTCCCCCTTTTTGTATTTTCAAAAGGCTGAAAAGGAAGTAAATGTTTCTTTCCTTGAAGTGTAACAGCAAAGGTGGGTGTTAATTTAGATAGAGTTCACGAGCAAGCAATATAATGCTGCTAGCATTTCAGTAAATAGAAAACTGCTCTACATCTTGGGTAATGCAGTGCCGGTGTTAAATAGATTGAACAGTTTGCTGAGAAGAGATCCAAACCACTTTGAAGATGTTTGTTGCTCAATTGGCAATCATTGTACAGGCAGTTTCCACTGATTTAGCATCTGGTAGTCAGTCAGAATTCATAATTCTGAATAACTGTGAAAAGCTGCTCAGACACTGGTTTGTTCCACTTGATTGTATTTTTCTTCTTCTTAGGGGGAAAAAAAGAGATCAAGAATGTTGGGAGAAATCAGAAAATCTCATTAGGGAAAATGCATTGCATTTGTTTTACTCCTCTAAAGTACAGGCTTGATATACTTGTCAGTTCTTGCTCGCCACAGTAGAGGAGTAGAGAAGCTATTCATGAGACCAATACTTTGGCTGGCTTACCCCAAACTAGACCAAAAATGAATAACATGCAACACTGGACAAAACGACTTGCACTGATGTGGCTATACCACACCAAGGGCAAAGCCAGAAAACGTTCAGTGCTCGCGTGCATGCTTTGAATGCCAGAAGTCCCCGTTTCAATCCCTTGCATATCTAGGGATGTACGAATCCCTTACCTGGCTCTGCGCCAGGGCATCCGTGGTGGTGGGGAGATGCTCCGTCCCTCCCCCCGGAATCCTCCCCGGCTGGCTCCGCTCTGCGGCGGCTCTGTGGAACCGCCAGCCGGAGCCGGCCGCAGCCGGAGTTCCGCGTGCGGCCAGGCTGCTGCAGCTGCAAATGGCGGCTGTCATAGCAGCCGCCATTTGCATCCTTTCAAGCAGCCATAATAGGCTACATAAGTATTTACGTAGCTTATCATGGTAAAGGCAGCCATGCAAATGGCGGCCGCTACTCCATTTGCGTGGCTGCCTTTACCGTGATAGGCTACGTAAATACTTACATACCCTGTCACGGCAAAGAGCAGGGGCACAAATGGCGTAGCGGCGGCCATTTGCGTCCCTGCTCTATGCCGTGATAGGCTACGTAAGTATTTATGTAGCTTATCATGGTAAAGGCAGCCATGCAAATGGCGGCCGCTACTCCATTTGCGTGGCTGCCTTTACCGTGATAGGCTACGTAAATATTTACATACCCTGTCACAGCAAAGAGCAGGGGCACAAATGGCGTAGCGGCGGCCATTTGCGTCCCTGCTCTTTGCCGTGATAGGCTACCTAAGTATTTACATAGCCTATCACAGCTGCTTGCAAGGACGCAAATGGTGGCTGCAGCAGCCTGGCTGTGGCCGGCCGGGAGACCAGCCGGAGCCACTGCCGCCGCATCCACCCCAGGTAAGTTCTGTCCCAGGGGGATTCCGCAGGGTGGCAGGGGGCGGGAGGCTGTTCCGCCACTGGAATCCATTGCGGAATTCTCTGACATCCCTTGCATATCCAAGCAGGGTCACTGGGGCAAGAGACCCTGGGAAGCCACTGCTGGTCAGTGTAGAGAGTACTGAGTTAGATGGTCCAGGGGTGTGACTCCTGTGTTCACATGCACCTACATGCTGATCACTGTGATACCTGAATCATCAGCAGGTGCTTTGCGCGTGTGAATGGATCATTACAGATCTAATGCCACGGAAAGCACTCTCATATCACCACTGATCCAGTGCTTTTCAGCCAAGAAGCCAAGAAGTTCAGGAGCCAATTGTGAAGGTTTGAGGTCTACAGAGGCAAAAGAAAAAGAAAAAAAGAAAAAGATCAGGCACAGAGGCCTGGAGTTTTCTGTTGGGAGGTAGTAACCCTGAGAGGAGTAGTTTCTCCAGTTAAGTTTCTGTTTCAATTTCCCTGTAAGTTCCATTTCTTCAAGTCTGAAGCAGTACTTCTGGTTTTCAAGGAGGAAGGTATATATAAATAGAGCGAGAGAGCCAAAAGCAGCAGCAAGAGCCTGAAGTGAGAGCCGGAGTCTGAAGAGCGAGCAGGAAGAAGCAGTCAGAAAAGTCTAGGGACACCGTGGGAGAAGGAACTTATGTTTTGCAACTTTTATTTTCTTTGAATACCTTTTGTATCACTCAGCTCTATTGTGTAAATTTAGTTGTAGTTTGCTTGCTTTAAACCTACCAGTAAACTGTTGTGGTTAAACCCGGTGTCTAGAGTGTCAGTCACCCCACGTCTACAGCCTAAACCCCACGTTACGTTACTGGGAAGGGGAAGTTTAAAAGAAGGAAGGTAGAACTCTTAAGGAGGCCAGAGATCCTTAAAGAGTTGCTCAGGGGGTCCAGGTCATAAGGGGAACCCTGACACCAATTAACGAGTGTTTAGTAATTAGGGATAGAGAATTCCAGTGGTAGAGTTGTCTTGCATACAAGGGACTCAGGGACTCACTGGCCTTGTAGGCCCCTTCCAACCCTGCTGCTTTTGTATGATTCTAAGGTGATCTGCTGCTGTTGCTTTCCCTTTCTCCTGTCACTGTTCATTCACTCAGAGAGGGTAGTGAACAGACAGTGGCCCCATTCACACAAAATGAGCCCCAGGTTTGGGAAGACTTGTATACAGGATACATAACCATCTCCTCCCACCCCTACCCCAACTCAGCATTTTTCTAAACTAGAAAGAACCACATGCCTTAGCCCTTTCTTGTGAATAGTAGAAGTGCAGAGCCAGTCTTAAGGGTAGGCATGGTCAGGCATCTGCCAAGGGCCCACACTCCAACAGGGGCCCACTGACAGAAAACCCCTAGAGTTGCTCCTCTTTACCCTTGCAACACACTTCCGCACCTGCTTCTTGTTCTGGCCTAGACAATGGTGCTGCTGGTGAAAAAGAGGAGCACTTTCTACTTGCAGACTGGCTGTCTGGCGGGCAAGCAGGCAAATGGTAGCCATGATGAGAAAGAAAAGAGGACGATATTTTGCCCAAGAGCCTTCATGAGCCTGGAGCTGTCACTGTAGCAAACTGTAGTTACTGCTAGGAGGACACTGAAGCACATGAGGGGAGGCGGAAGTGTGCAAGCCTGAGGCATGGCATTGTGTCTGCACGCCGTGTTACAAGATAGATTTGAGAGACTGTCCTATCATTTCTTCCTGCTCTGTTCTGCCCATGATTCACTGGAAATTACCAAAAAATGAATCACAGGAACTGTGTGTCTTTCATAATGGAAGCGAACACATCTGAGAGGTATACATCAACACATATGCATAGATGTGCGCGTGTGTGCTCGCGCGCGCGCGCACACACACACACACAGGTCTTCTTCTTTGTCTTCACTGTTGTGTATCTAAAGAAGAAGAAAAAAATTAAGACCCCAAAACTCTAGCTGTATTTCATCTTGACAGTGAGATTAAAAAGTATATATTCATAAGGAGTTGATCATATGTTTAATCTGTTCTCCAGGAAGTTCAGAGAATGGATTTGTTTGTTGCCTTATGTGCACCCATCGTACATAAGGATTGCTGGATGATGCCTCTTCAAAGGGGTTCTGATGTGCCTTTTATCTGGATGTGGTGGCTGGGCAAGTGTCTGTAGTTGATGAAATATGCTACAAGCTCCCCTTTGCTTTTGTGAACCCAAAGCTTTTTGTGCATTGGATAGATAGGTAACTTCAAAAACCAAGAACCTAAAGAATTAAATACTCTCTCTCTTTCTTTCACTCAAAGGGCTTTCCTTCTTCTCATTCTACCAGACCCACAGTGGGTGGAAATAGACTGTGAATATTACAAAAGATGTCACAAATCATGCACCCATCTGAAGATCAAAGGGTTATGGTTACAGGGGACATGATTTGTAAAGATAGATTTTTGAAAGCACAGTACCTTTTGCATGCAGTGTGTGTGTGTGTGTGTGTGTGTTTGTGTGTGTGTATGATGCAGTGGAGAGAGTGTAGGACTTTGACTCTGAAGATCCAAGGTTCAAAGCCTTCACTTAGCACTGAAGTAGCTGTTAAGGTGCTTTCTCCCTGATAGGTTTGCTTCATTTGCATATATGCAGAGGGTGGAGGGGTCATATTTTAACAGCAAATGTGTGTTCTGGAGAGGGACATTAAATACATACAGTCAAATCTGTCATTTCACTTCAAGCAAACTTACACAGCTGTAAGAGTCAAACACATCTAACTGTGATCCCAAGGCATGGCCTATGTCCTGCAGTTCTGTAGCCCCGAAGGAAGGGGTACGTCCCCTCCATTCCCCTGATGGGGGGATGCCTCACAACCGGGGGCAGGAATATAATTCTGTTGTTTGGCCTACTAATCTTCCTTGGCTTCAAACTATACCAACTGCAAAGCTATGTGCTGGTTAGGGAGGTTACTGTGGGCTCCAACCACATGGACAAGTTTCAGTTAATTCAAATTAATTAAGGAGCTTTAAAAACAAAATACCTCTAGGGTCCTCTCAGCATGCATGCCAAGTGTCAGGGGTCTAGGTTTTACAGTCTTGGCCCTATGACACCGACAGATGCACCCTCACCTTCTATTATTATAGATTTGCCAGTTCTTATAAAATATGGACTGAATGAAATCCTCACCCATCTGCACTGGCCAAATTCAATAGGCACAACTATTCCAAGCATGGAGAGGACCACACTGACCTTGCCTGCCATGTAGCTGTTAAACATGAAGAGCATATCAGAAACAAAGTAGTGGCAATCTGAATTCAGCACCACCAATATGGCTGAATATATATGAAGATTCAAACGCAGTCCTTGAAGAGCTAAGCACTTAGCGCCCGCTGGCTGGCTGGCTGGCTGAATCTGTCAGTTTTTCTTTCTCCCATATCTGAATTATTTTAATCTCAAGTTCTTTTCATCCTGTTTATGAAGAAATTTGTGAATTTTGTTACATTCTTATTAAAACATTAAGCAAATGGAATTCTCATCCACTTCTAGTGCTGAACTCTTCCTTTCCCATGCCTTGACTCTCCAACTTCCACTTAGTACATTGCTTTAGACCACCCTTCCCCAATGTGGTGCCCCCCAGATGTTTTTAACTACAACATCCAGCATTCCTGACCATTGGCTATGCTGGCTGGGGCAGCTGGAAGTTGAAGTCCCCCAAAATTGGAGGACACAGGTTAGACAAGGCTGCTTTAGACACTTTTCTGTAATCCCAGTTCATGTGCATGATCAAAACAACCAATATATGTTCACATCACAAAACTTTCCCTGATCAGTGGCCAGTGTTGTGATTTACATATCCTCTAATACATGCAATGTGTATGGAGTTATTTGATTTCCCTGAAATATTTTACTACTCAGTGTGTTATTCATTTGTTCTTGGAAGGCCACCTTCCCGTCACTTCCATAAGCTTTACAATGCAATCTTATTCATGTCTACTCAGAAGTAAATCCCACTGGGTTAAAATGAGATTTATTCCCAGATAAGTGTGGGATTGCAGCAGCATGATTATTCATCTGGGAGACAGATGTGGCATGGATGCAGATTTTCCATCACAACTGGGGTGTATCGCTCCCAAAGCAACAAACATCTGCTCTTAGTTACATTAGTATAAATCCAAATGGAATTTGCTGACTAAAGTGGAGTGAATGACTCCAGATGTGTCACAGCAAAGTGGAGTGCAGAATCTGTATGTGTGACCTCTTATGTTCAAGCTTTTGCATAAGGTTTCCCCAGGCCATTGGTATAGTAACAACTCTTTTCAGCCATATATTCTCTAGTCTCTACTCTCCCTGTAATTGCTACCTTTCCCCTAGTTTGCAGCTGGCTCTCCTGCTGGGTTCTTTTATGGACATTGATCAAGCAAAGAGAACCATAAGTTTCATTTCTGCAACTTCAACTGCTTTTTGTTTCTGTTGCTAATAGGCGCTGTGATGCTCATTACAGATGCTCAGATGTTCTAATAGTCTTTAAAAATACCTTTTCTTGGAAGGGGGAAAAAGTCATCCCATGGAATAATCAACAGGCATTTACTTGCATCACTATACATCAGGCCAAAACAGACATTACTTTACATCTGTATCATAGCCCCCCCCCTTCTAAACTCTAGAGTAGGTTCAGGGCCGCAGATCTGGATTGGAACCCTAGCATAGGGAGTTGGGAGACTTTTAAAATTTGGATTAGGGCCACTGCAGCTAGACTAGATTAAAAATGGGGTGGGAGTTAGACTTAATTGCTAAATACAGATTTAAAATAACGTCTGTTTTGGCCCATAACAGTATTGCTTTTTGCTAAGCCCACGATTCTAATCATCACCACCTCCCCAAACAGGAAACAGCTGCAGCTGCAAACTGGTAATGCTTTTTAAGAGGAATTTTTCAACACTTTCCCAAATCCCAGCTGGATTTCTCCTGGGAATGCTCTTTCTAACAGTTGGAATCCCCCACAAATCCCGTAATAGAGATCTAACTTGAATATGTCAATGTTCGTCATTTTTAAAGTTCCCCTGTTGCCCAGTAACTTTCTTTCTTTCTTTGATTAATCAGTGCATTTTCATCTCTGCCTGCAATAATCACATGGTTGCCTGTGTATTCAAGACTGTGTCCGTTGTTGGATCCTGAGAGTTGAAGGGCTGATTTTCAGGCAAACAAATATGGAGAGGGAAGAGTGGGATCAGACCTGCTGGAGCCAACAACACCCTTCATGTGTGTTGATCAAATCTGGCCCTACAATTTGGCTGAGTGAGGTGGTCACCTCAGGTGGAAGATGCTAGGAGGTGGCAGCAAGCTGTTGGAGAAGAGAAATGAGTTCTGCCCAACCTATGCAAACTTGCTGCCTTCAGGTGCGGTGGATGCTGCTGCCCATCAACAGCGTTGAAGGAAGATTCAGTTCAACTGTCATGAATCAGCTCTGGTTGGTCAATGTGATGGTGAGCACTAGGTTAGATGACTTTAAAGGGTAAGGATGTATGGATTGTGTAAAATCTGTTCCGTCTGTGTTTCACGGATTGTCAGGTGCCTTTTGCTCCACAGTCCACCCATCAACATTTATGTAGCCTATCACGGCTAAAGCAGGGACGCAAATGGCATCCCCTATGCCATTTGCGTTCCCGCCTTAACCGTGATAGGTTACATAAATATTTACATAGCCTATCATGGGCTTGCGTAGGGACACAAATGGCATCCCCTACGCAGGATGCCATTTGCGTCTGCAGCAACCCGGCAGCAGCTGGAGGCCCCGCTGTGGGTTAGCCTGGCTGGCGGCTCTGCGTAAATCTTTACGTAGACTACGGTGAAAATAAGGGCAACGCAAATAGCGTTGCCCTTATTTTCGCCGTAGTCTATGTAATCTTTACGTAGACTACAGCGACCAAATAAGGAACGTGAATGGCGGCTCCCTATGGGGGCCGCCATTATCCGTACGTGCTTTTTTTTTTTTTTTAAGTCACCCGTGATAGGCTACGTGACGATTTACGTAGCTTATCATGGCTGACTTTGCAAATCTAGCCATGATAGGCTACGTTAATCGTCACGTAGCCTATCACGGGGGCGTTTTTTTTTAATTTACTTTTATTGGAATGGCGGCGGCGGCAGCCGGTCGAAAGATTGGCTGCGGCCCCTGCCCCTGACGAAGACCCGATGAACCGCCGCCGGGACCCGCCGCCGGGAGGGACATTCGGGAAAGGTAAATCCCATCCCGGGGGGGGGGTGCGGGGTGCGGGGGTGTGTGTGGAGAATTTCTCCCCGAAACTTGTTCGGGGGGCCGAACACATTGGCGCTCAGCCCCCCGAAGTTTCGGGGAGAAATTCTCCACCAACCCTAGAAAAATTCCATGAAAAGGTAAGTGAGTTTCGTACATCCCTAGTTCTAGCTAGAAAGGAATTTTCCCAGCAACAATATATTGACCCCTGTTGTAATGCAAAATATTTTGGGGTGGTTTGATCTTGAATGGACAATGAAGACCCACCCATTTGCTTTACAAAAGACCTGCTCCTGGTGGAGCTGAAAATGGCTGGAACTGGTTTGCTGCTATGGCTGCTTAAGTTTTTGGATTCTCCTTGGGGATGGGTTAGGGGGGTCTATGGGGACTGTCATGATGGGTGCGTGCACTTCAAAATTTACCAGGAGTCCACTGTGGCTTAGCCACAAACAAATTTGCTCATGACCTACTTATGAGGAAGCTGTACAGCCTGCCATGCTGCAATGCGAGGGTGTATTTGTGTGTGTGGAAAAAAGGATTGCCAACTGACCAGACAAAAACTCTACTCTGTTCTTCTCTCGTGATAATCAGGCAACTCTTTTCACAGCATGGAGACAAACAATGTCCCTTTTCAGACATAGATCAGTGTAGAATGAGTGTGTGTGTGTGTGTGTGGCTGTATGACTGGTTCTGCTACCAAACTATGCACATTAATTAGAATGCCTGAGCAGGGCTCCTGTGCATAGAGATTCAGCTTAGAGTCACTGTCATGTTGTCCTTCTACTTAGACATGTTTGTTCTATGTGTGATTTACAACTGTTGCCAGCTAGGGATGGGCAAACCCCACGTCATCTGGTCCGGTGGAAGGAAGTGTTCACCACAGGGAAATCTGGGCCACTTGGGTTCTGTGGATTTCCCCAGAGGCCTGGTGTGTCCACCAGTTTTTGTGTGGCAGCTTTCTGGATAGGGATGGATGGACTCACCCATGCCCAGCTTTGTCAGGCGCTTGCTGAGCTGCTGCCAGCCCCTGCTCATGGTGCCGCATGAACATCCGAATGGCCCAATGAGTGCCCGTGCCCGATGAAGCCGTGGGGCTGTCTGCCTTTGAGCCACCATTATGCACATTAATGGTGGCTCGGGTGGGCTCTTCCAAGGAAGTAATGCATGCTCTCCCCTCCTTGCAAGGAGGGGAGAGCACATATTTGGTGGGTGACTCCTGCCTCCTCTGCCTGTCAAACCTTCACAAGTTCCTTCCTTGCAAGGAGCCCGTGAAGGCTTGAGTGAGGCAGCAGAGGCAGGAGTCACCTGCCAACTGCGTGCTCTCCCCTCCTTGCACAGGAGGGAGAACCTGCAGCTGGAGGAGAACCTGTGACTGGAGGAGAACCTGTTGCTGCATGCCAGCTGCTCGCCATCTCCTCCTTGCAAGGAGGAGACAATGAGCGGTTGGCGCATGGCAATGGGGATTTTGGGGGGTCACCATTGTATGCAGAATTGCAGCTCGCCCTCTTCCCAGAAGAGGCCAAGCTGGCATTTTGAGCACAATGGTGGCAGCCCGCAATGAGGGTGGGCTGCTCCTGGACATTCTTGGCACTTGGCGACCAGATCCATCAGCACCCCACAACTCGGTGAGCAGGGGTCCAAGGGGCAGATGCGGGGGAGTCCATTGGACTCCTGGGCCTGTCCAGGCACTCACGACATCCGTATCTCCGCCTTTATAAAAGTCTTTAGCCTATCGTGGGAAAGTTACAGCCATAATTAGCATATTTTACACTATTTGCAGCCGTAAAGCACTTACTTCTACCAACATTGTGGCTGTTTACGGAGAGCCACCGCATGCACAAAATCCAGAGAATGTGCAGGGAAGGGGGGGCTGATCCGCTGCAGACTCTACAGGTCAGATTCTTGGGAATCCAGCCTCATTGGAGTCCACTGAGGATTTCCTCAGCAACCCTATTGCCAGCTGCTAATGGAATCAAGCGAGCTATTGTTAAAAGTACATTTACAATGAACAGTTGAAAAGTTCGCAACACTCTATGAAACCTTTGATATTTTGTGTGCATGCTCTCTCTCTCTCTACACACACAGAGAGAGAGAGAGAGAGAGAGAGAGAGAGAGGAAGGGAGACTGTATTCAGCGATTTCTTTGTGGCTTGATAGCTTTTAAGCACAGTGAGAAATGGAATGACTCTTTACAATGCTGACAAAAAAAAGTTATGTTAGGCCATACACACCCTATAGCAATTCTAAGTGCTGATCCCACTCTCCTGGCTGATTATACTGGTTTAGCAGAAAGAGAGGGAGGGAGGGATAGAGGGAGGGAGGGAGGGAGAGAATGGTTAGATACATTCCAAATGCCCCAGACTCTGAGTTCTAGTCAAAAGTGCTCTTTTGCTCATTGCATCTCTGAAAGGTATTACGGATGATGCCTGGCTTGAGCCAACCCATTGTGTTCCCCTCAGCAGCCATGGTCATCATGGCTGCCATCTTTATTTTCTTGAAATGCAATTCACTAGAAGTTCTGGTTCCATGACTTTGGTGGTGGTGGTGGGGTGGGGGAACCATAACTACCGCCACACCCACACACACAAAGGTGGCTGCCATGTTTTTTTGTGGCAGAAGCCATGTTTTTTAACTGACAGTGTGGAACATAGGGAGCTGCCTTATGCTGAGTCAGACCATTGGCCTACCTAGCTCAGTATTGTCAACACTGACCAGCAGTGGCTCTCCAGGGTTTCAGACAGTACCTGGAAATGTCAGGATTCCCCACTTTTCAAATGCCAAAAGAAACACAGACAAGAGGCTTCAGTCTGCAGCATTTAATCCATTACTTCACAGGGTCATACAGATACAAATTCTCAGTGACTCTCAGTCTACAAGGAAATGCCTTCAGGGGGTTCAAAAGGTAGTTATGAAAGTTGCCCACCATCTGAAAAGGAAGGTGGTCTCACTAGCCTAACTTAAGGGGGGAGGTCTCTCTCTCTCTCTCTCTCTCTCTCTCTCGTGAGGCTTCAAAACAAAGCTTTTCATGCAAGGCCAGTCAGGTAGACCATCTAAGTTCCGCCCCTGCCTTCTCTCTTTTTGCTCTGTGTCTGTGCCTGGCATCTATTAAATCAGACTCCCCAAACCCCACCTCCCCCTGTTTGCTATCTCTCATGGAGTGTGTATGTGAAGAGGGAGCCTCATCCTCCACCAGCTGGACCTCTGAAACCTGAGGAGCCTGCCTAGTCATGTCTGGACTAGCCTGGGAAAATACCTCCCCCATGTCTGGCGGGTCTCCTTCAGAATCTGAACTACTATCCCACTCCCTGCGCTCAGAAACGCCCTGACAGGAAGTGCCAGAAACTGAACCTGGAACCTTCTGTATGCAAAGCATGTGCTGTATCAGAAACCCTTGGCTCATGGTAGCTATTGGGTGGTATAGAAATGAAATGATGACGATGTTTTAATTGCCCATTCAAGATCCGGGAGGCACCAAATGTAACATGTTTTAGGTGCCAGTTAAAGATCCTTGTGTTTGTTTTTTAATTGAGGCCTTCCCTGAGTGAGTATGCTGCCCAGTCAGTTTGTAATTATGTGTTGTAGTGGTTTAAATTGGTTTTAATGTTTTTATTAATGTTTTATATAAATGTTTTAGTATTACTATATTTAGTATTTTAATTGTATTTTAATGCATGGTGTGATGTATTTTAATTTTCTTGTAAATGGCTTAGAGATATTTTTAAATATGGAGAGCAGCATATGAATCAAATAAATAAATAAATAAATAAATAAAATCAAGCCACATCGAAATACTTTGCATTGCAAGAGGCTTAGCTCACAACAATAGCTGCTGTGAGGATAGCAGCTAAGCTCCGAGGGAACAGGGAAGTCTGCGGGATGGGGGGAACAGATGACATCATCATCCCTGTTAATCAAAATTCATGTAATAGGAGAAACATGAACAAAAATGCTTATGAAAATTCATGCAAACTTTTTTTAAAAAAATACTCAATTCATCAGTGCTGCTTTACTGTAACTGTCCCTAAGTTTTGGTACATATGTTTTGAATGAAATGTTTTAGTGCTTAAATTGGGCTTATAGGGGCAAAGCTAAGTTGCTCTGAAGCTGTATTCAATGCAGCAGGGAGGTACTGATAGAGTTATAAAGGAAATAGAAGCCCTATTCAGATGTTCTCCTGAACATATGAGAGACAAAAGTGAGTAGGAGGCACTCAAACCCTGCCCCCATGTCCCCACACATACAAGCTCCTCTTTAGACCTTTGCATGTTCAGCATGAAGGTCTGAAGAGGTTTTCTAAGTGGGTTTGGCTGAACACACTTAGCCTCTCCAAAATCAGGAACCCTGCTTTATCAAGGTTCCTGAACATGGGGAGGCATCTAAGTGCATTCAGCCAAACAGCAGTCAACGAGGAGGGGAACATAGCTCAGCAATGGACCACATGCTTTGCATGCAGATGGTCCCAAGTTCAGTCCTTGGCATATCCAGTTTGAAATGATGAGGTAGTAGGTGATGGGAAATACCTCTACCTGGCCTCTGGTCCTACCAACACCAGCTGAGTCCCTTTCTCGATGCTGAGAGAGGCATGGAACTTGGTGTCTCTCTCAGCATGGAGGAAGGCAAAACAGGCAGGAGTGGAGTAATTTATTTATTTATTTGTTGCATTTTATATCCCACCTTTTTTCCTCCAAGGAACCCAAGGTAGTGTACATTATCCCCCTCCTCCTCTCCATTTTATCCTCACAATGACAACCCTGTGAAGTGGGTTGGGCTGAGAGTCTGTGACTGGCCCAAAGTCACCCAGTGAGTTTCTATGGCCAAGTGGGGACTAGAACCCGGATCTCCCAGTACCCAGTCCAACACTCGAACCACTACACCACACTGACTGATGATGTCAGTGGGTGTATCCATGCACACTAACATCACCCAGTCCATAGAGGGCCTGGTGAAGGGCAATTGGGCATTCCATATAGCTGGTTGCCCACCCCTGATCTATGCTGAGTTGCAGAGGCTCACCAAGGGCCTTTCCTAGCCCTACCTGGAGATGCTGGGGATTGAACCTGGAACCTTCTGTATGCAAAGCATGTGCTCTACCTCTGAGCTATGGCCCTTCCTATATGCTCACTGCACATGTCTATAATCTTGTTTTACACACTCAGCCACAGAATATACTTCAGAGTGAAACAGTACTTGATTCATAATACAGACAAGCATAAAAGGCCAGACAAATGTGTACTCTGTATTTGGAGCCAGGTAATTATAAGCCTACCTAGCAGTTCGAAAGCAAGAAATTGCAAGTAGATAAATAGGTACCGCTGCGGCGGGAAAAGTAACAGCGTTCCGTGCACCTCGGTGTTCAGTCATGCCGGCCACATGACCACGGAAGCATCTTCGGACAGCGCTGGCTCTTCGGCTTAGAAATGAAGATGAGCACCACACCCTAGAGTCGGACACGACTGGTTGGGGACACCTTTACCTTTTTAATTATAAGCCTCAGCACCATCTCTAATGCGTTTCTTGCACATTTGCTACCATGGGCCAACACTGCAGCCACTGGGAGGGAATAATATCACTGATGTAGTAGCTCCAGAAGATGAGGGCAGAGGGGAGACTTTTCAAGACATTTAGAAAGAATATGCAGAAGGGACGGCTGGGGTAGGGATGTATGGATTGTGTAAAATCTGTTCTGTCTGTGTTTTGTGGATTGTCAGGCACCTTTCATTCTGTCATCTGTCCATCGCCAGAATCAGATTTTTTTTTCCTGTTTTGAATGGTGTGAAATGCGTAAATTCCAGCCAAATGCACATTTTCATGCTTTAGCCTATGGGGGAAATGCACATTTTTGGCCAGTTTTTTTTTTAAAAATTCTGTGTATGTTTCTATGATGAAATTTGTGAAACATTCAGGAAAGTTAGAAAAACTTAGTCCCACAAGTCTGCAGAATCCACCCGACAGGGAAAAAGCCAGTCTGCTGCGGAATCTGAGGGTCGGATTCATGAAAATCCAAACTCATTTGGTTCTCTTGTGGATTTCTTTGACATCCCTAGGTGGGGGAAAGGTTTTGGAAGAAGTGACATGACATCTTTTGGTATAAGTCTGAGGGGACAAGGAGTCAAAGAAGCTGAAAAAAAGTGACAGGTAATGTCATTCATTCATTCATTTAATACTCCATCCGTCCACCAAATAATGCACTCAAAGTAGTTAACAACAACAGCAATAACAGCAACAAACCAAGGTTAAAGTAAACGTAGCTAAAACAATCACAAAAACAAATAGATCAAAACACAATGAAAATACCCACAGCAATTAAAGGAAATAAAAACCAGCACACAACTGAATAGAAATAGAACCCACTTCAACAGCAGAGCAGACCAGCTCATGGTCTGCTGCTTGAAGTCTTTCATAGTGTCTCTGTCTTAACATCAGACTGACAGCCTCTGAAGGCTAATAACTCAGATTTGGGGATGAAGAGAGATCCCCCTGCCCAACCCCCATTAAACTACAGAAAAATTGGAGCGTTTTAAAACTCAAAAGTAAAGGTTACCACCCAAAGAACAGTGAAATTATAAGCCACAGTTTTCCATTTTGACAATTTGGGTATCTGATTGTTATAGACTGACTGGAGTCAAGTGATGAAGCATGCAATATCCCCCCCCTCCCCCGGTGGTAAAGGTGTCCTGTCATTAAAGATGACAGTGGATATAGTAACTGCTTGACTAGAAAAATAGCCAAACTTTCATGATGTTCTCGATATGTGTCACTCATATCAGCTGAATGAAACAGCATTTTCTAAAGACAAAACTGTGGCCATCTAGTCTCAAAGACCTGGATTTACTAGAAATAACAAAGCACACACACTGATTTTTCGATAGGAAGAGTGTTTTTGTTTAAGGGCTTCTTTCCAACGTTCTGTAAGTTTTAGCTATTTCATTATTTGTGTAAGCTCTGTTTTTTTCTTATTTGGAAGACTTTGAATATTAGATGTCTTGCAACCCTATAGGGAGGTCTGCAATGAGATTTATGGTTCCCAATACCAGAAACATTTGCGTCCACTCTGAAGAGATTTGATAGGGTGAAGATGCAAAGGGCAGTGACAAGCAAACTTCTGGAATGAATGGATTTTGTACCTTCAGGCATCAGAGTAGTAAAGCAAAAACAAAACCCCAAACAAACCTCCAACCCAGAATAACTGTTATATAAAATATGACCTGCTCTGCAATCCCCAAGAAACCTGAATAATGCAGGGAGAAGGATAGCTACCTGTAACATGATTACTTTTCATTCCCATATGTATCAATAGCAAAGAAGTTGTATTCAGAACTTCTCAAACACTTCTAGTTAAGTCAGAGATCATACTTTTGGGGGAGTGCAAATGGAATGTATAGTAACAGATGTTTAGAAGCATACTGGAAGTGCCTCTCATTTCTATTTTGGCAAGGTTACAGCTAATGGTGTTGAAATGGACCTGGATGATACGTGCTTCCCCAGTCTAGACAATGAGAAATGGAGATGTGAATTTTTAGCACCAGGAATGGGAAAACTACTAAGAGCAGAGTGGAAGTTATTGCCTAACTGGATCAGGCATCCAAGTGCAACATTTCTTCAAGTCACCCCAGCAAATCGGCTACTGCTTAAGCTGTCATCTAATACAATGACCAGGTAATGAAGCATAATTGTGTGTGCACCTTCCACGGCAGAGCAAAAGGGTATGCAGGAGAAGCTTTGTGCATGTGTCATCACAGTATCTTCTATTTATATAATATGATATCAAGTTCTGGCAGGAAAGGCAGCTCAAAATGGGTAGCTGGCACAACGGAGTCTTTGATTCAGATAAAACAAGTATGTTGCTACTATAGCCGACATGAGATCTTGTGCAAGTGCGAAATTCAGTTAATTAGGCTGTGAGGTGGGGCCCATTTATTGTGCCATTTTGTGGCAAAACCCCCCCCCCCCAAAAAAGGCTATGTTAACCTTTGCTTTTTGGTGGAATGCAACCTTCTCTCTTGTATTTAGGTTAATCCCCCCCCATATTTGGGTAAAAAATTATCTGCAAAATTTAAGACACATTTAAAAAACAGCCTTAAAATCAGTAGGGATGTTAGAGAATTCCGCCACGGACTCCAGTGAGGCTGGATTATTTAGAATTTGGCCCCCCAGAGTGCGTGGCAGAATGGAGCAATCCCCCCCGCCACCCCGTGAAATTTCCCTGGGACAGACCCTACCTTTTGTCAGCCATCCAGTCCATCTGCTGCCCCGATCTGTGGCCACAAATGGCTGCCCTGGTCTGCAGCCTCCATTTGCTTCCCTACTTTGTGATAGGCTACGTATTTACATAGCCTATCACGGCAAAGAGCAGGGACGCAAATAGTGTCTGCTATGCCATTTGTGTGTTGCGTCCCTGCCTTTTGCTGTGATAGGCTATGTAAATATATACGTAGCCTATCATGGCTAATGCAGGGATACAAATGGCAGCCGCTATGGTGGCTGCCATTTGCGGTTGCAGCCCGGCAGCAGATGGAAGCCCGGGTGCAGGCAGGCCTAGACAGAAGTCTGGCTGTGGGTAGGGATGGCGGAGAATTCCGCCACGGATTTCAGTGAGGCCGGATTTCAGTGAGGCTGGATTTCAGTGAGTACACTGGCATTCGGCCCCCTGAAATCCGTGGCAGAACAGCCTGCCACCCCCCGCCCCCGCGGATTCCCCCCGGGATGAGACTTACCTGGGGCGGATTTTTCAGACGGCGGTGGCTCCAGCGGCGGCTTCGGCGGCGGCGGCGGCTGGTCTTCCGACCGGCTGCTGCCACCGCCATTTGCAGTCTTGCCTTTTTTTTTTTTACATAGACGTGATAGGCTACATAAAGACTTACGTAGCCTATCTTGTCTGGGTTAAAATAAATAAATAATGTGTACGCAAATGGCGGCTGCTATGGCAGCCACCATTTGCGTCCCTTATTTTTCACCATCTTAGTCTACGTAAATATTTATGTAGACTATTATGGCAAAAATAAAGGGGAACTCAAATAGCATAGTGGGCGCTATTTGCGTTCCTTTTTGATTTGCTGTTTTAGCCTACATAAATATTTACGTAGGCTAAAAAGGCGAATTGAAAAGGAACGCAAATAGTGCCCCCTACGCTATTTGCGTTCCCCTTTATTTTTGCCATAATAGTCTACGTAAATATTTATGTAGACTAAGATGGTGAAAAATAAGGAATGCAAATGGCAGCTGCTGTAGCCGCCGCCATTTGCGTACGCGTTTTTTTTTATACCCATACATGATAGGCTACATAAGTTGTTACGTAGCCTATCACGGTTGAAAACAGGGATACAAATGGTGGCGGCTACGGCAGCCGCCATTTGTGTCCCTGATACCCAGTGGCCTGATGTTTGGCTGCTGGCGGAGCCGGCCGGCAGCTCCGCGGAATCCCTGCATAGCGGAGCCAGCTGGGCAGGACTCGGGGGGGAGGGACGGAGCTCCTCCCCCACCACCGCGAAGCAGATCTGCGAAATGGTAAGTAACTTTTGTACATCCCTAGCTGCGGGCAGGCCTGGCTGGCAGCTCTGTGGGATTGCTGCAGAGTGGAGCTGGCCGGGGAGGATTCCGGGGGGAGGGATGGATCACCTCCCCCCACAGTGGACGGCCCCACCCGGAACAGGATGAGTAATCTGTACACCCCTAAAAATCAGATTTGTATCTGGCTGATGTAAGAGTCTGAGGTGATAACCTTTATACTTTTTGGCCCCTTTGGGTCTGGAAGGTTGAAATTTTGAATTACTGGAAGAGATCTGCAATGTATTGGATTAATTTGTCGGAGCATCATGGGGAGAAGATATGGAATGGATGGTCCAAAATGTGTATAAAATGCATGAAATGGTTTTTTAAATTTTTACTTAAAGAAAAAAGAAAAGTTCCTAGAGCTCCAAAGCCTAACTTTTCAGTCGTGGATTATATGCCAACTGTTTTCCCATTAGCCTGCTAACAGAAACTATGCATCAATCAAACATGCTATATTTGGGTATTATTCCTAAGGTAGAATGTCAGTTGCTCTCCTCTTTTTCTACTTGTGGCAACTTTCACAGTACCTCACTGTTGTACATGTGTGCTCCACTTTCATCCCATGTAATCATTGATCAATGTATCTAAAATGCCTTTATGAATAATTACAACTGCATGTCCTTTAATGGGAAGTTCATAATATTTTCCATATTTGGCAGCATTTTAAAGAAAAATTGAATGCAGAAAGCTTACAAACACAAATCTAACACATCCAGCTTTATATTAGGCTCAATATCAAAGATTTCAGTGAGAATAAATGTAATTTCTTATACAGGAAGGCCTCACAGATAAAAACATGGGGGAAAAGGTGATTGTTCATTCATATACTCTATGGCCCCAGAACACTTTAGAGTTTTAGGAGGACATTGATATCACTGATATTATCAAGGCTATAAAATTACAAAATACATGTTTTTCTTATGTGTGGCCAGCAGTAATTTGAAGCTTTAAATGTGTTTTGCTATCTAGAGGGGCAGGAGCTATAACAATAATATTACAGCTGCAGAAACTGTCATCCTTCCTGCTGGTATACATACCCTGTTAGTGTTGAGCATGGTTGTTTCAATTAGGGATGTACAAAAGTCACTTACCTTTCCGCGGATTATGTTGATGGTGGGGGGGGGAGGCGTTCCATCCCTCCCCCTGGAATCCTCGACGGGGGGGGAGGCGATCCATTCCTCCCCTCCGGAATCCTCCACGGCTGGCTGTGCTCTGTGGCAGCTCCTTGGAGCAGCTGGCCAGGCCCAGCCAGGCCAGAGCTGTCCGCCGCCGGATTTCCGGTGGCGGGGTGCTCTGGGAAAAAAAACAAAAAACAACCACGTACACAAATGGCGGCAGCTACAGCCGCCGCCACTTGCGTTCCTTATTTTTGCTGTCTTAATCTACGTAAATATTTATGTAGACTATGACGGCGAAAATAAAGGGGAAAGCAAATAGCGTAGCGGGTGGTATTTGCGTCCCTTTTTGATTCAGTTTTAGCCTACGTAAATCTTTACGTAGGCTAAAACGGTGAATTTGCATCCCTGTAATGAGCCGTGATAGGCTACGTAAATACTTACGTTGCCTATCATGGCAGGGGGAAAAACTAGGGATGTACGAAAGTCACTTACCTGTGATGAAATTTGATTCACGGTGGGGGGGAGGCTCTCCGTCCCTCCCCCCGAAATTCTGGCTGGGGAGGAGGCGTCCCATTCCTTCCCCCCCAAAATTCTGGCTGGGGGGGAGGCGCCCCATCCCTCCCCCCAAAAAATTCTGGCCGGGGGGGAGGCGTCCCATCCTTCCCGCCGCGAATCCTGTCCTGCCGGTTCTGCAAATGGCGGCGGCCATAGCCGCCGCCGTTTGCGTCCCTGCAGTCAGCCATGATAGGCTACATAAATGTTTACGTAGCCTATCATGGCTGAGTGAAAAACCCCCCAAAAAACCCGTGCATACGCAAATGGCGGCGCCCATGGGCGCCGCCATTTGCGTTAGTTATTTTTGTACGTCTAGTCTACGTAAACATTCATGTAGACTACGGCCAAAATAAGGGGAACGCAAATAGCGTAGACGCTACGCTATTTGCGTTCCCCTTATTTTTGCCGTAGTCTACATAAATGTTTACGTAGACTAGACATGCCAAAATAAGGAACGCAAATGGTGGCGCCTATGGGCGCCACCATTTGCGTACATGCGGTTTTTTTTTTTCACTCAGCTGTGATAGGCTACGTAAACATTTACGTAGCCTATCATGGTATTTTTTAAAAATGTAGCCATGATAGGCTACGTAAATCTTTACGTAGCCTATCACGGTTTTTTTTTTAAAAAACTTGGAAATGGCGGCGGCGGCGGCAGCCGGTCAGAAGACCGGCCGCAGCAGCTGCCGCCGCCGAACCGCCGCCGAACCGCCGCCGGAGCCACCACCGCCACCGCCAGGGAGATTCGCCTAAGGTAAGTCCCATTCCGGGGGGGTGGCAGACCGTTTCGCCACCGATTTCGGGGGGCCGAATGCGCTGGCATTCGGCCTGCCCAAGATTCATTGCGAAATTCTCTGACATCCCTAGAAAAACCCCAGCGTACGCAAATGGCGGTAGCCACCACCATTTGCGTATGCTGGGTTCCCCCCCCACCGTGATAGGCTATGTAAATACTTAGCCTATCATGGCCTCTGCAGGGACAGAAATGGCTTCCCTGCGTTAGCCGTGATAGGCTACGTAAGTATTTACATAGCCTATCACGGCTATGAAGAGGAGGAAGTGAATGGCAGCCGCAGGACGGCCACCATTCGCAAAGCAGCACAGATGGGAGCAGGTAAGTGCTCCGTTTTGCGCACCTTTTGTGGACTGGGGGCGGCAGGGGCTTCATTCTGCGATGGATTTCAGGGGGCCGAATGCACCGGCATTCAGCCTCACCAAGATCCATCGTGGAATTCTCTGACATCCCTAACTAAATCCTCTCTGTTTTCCCTTTGCCTTTAAACATCTATACCATTTGCATACGGTACGTCCCAGCAATTAAATTGTTTTTGAGCAGCCACTGTGCCAGGTTTTCCTCTGCCTTTATGCTGAGTCTTTGACAGTCGTTCTTTGAATCCCTTCCCTTTTATAGGGTGTGTGAAACGTGACCCTTTATTTCTGCAGACTCTATTGCCCTTCTGAAGGTTGATGTTGCATGTTCGGGACACTTACCTGCAAAAGCAGATATGTATTATTATTATTATTATTATTATCATTATCATTATCATCATCATTATTATTATTGCAAAGTCAATCCCAAATTGCATCAGTACAGCTCTGAAACATTATGCATAACATTACAATCCATTTAACTGTGCATCCTGCTCCCCAATTCATCAGAACAAACTGCAATACAAATGAATGAAAACCTGGGTCATGGCTGCATGTTGCACTGTATAACCGTCGGTGCAACAATTAGGCACGATTTGGTGTGTAGAAAAGCATAGCCACAAGCATGCTGGCTGTTCATGATAAATACCCACAGCAGCAAACAAAGGGCTGATGTCATCAGCTAGTATCCTTGGGCAGGGGAAATGGCATAGAGCCTCAGCATGACCAATCTTTGATCCCTGTTTGGGTCCCCCCATTAATCCCTCCCCCCCACCTATTGCTCCAAGAAGTGCTGGGTGGCTGGGTCTTGGCTGCCATTTTAATTTCTTCAAATGCCCCAATGTGACAGTATAAATACTGGGGATATTGTGTGAAATTAATATAGAGGCTAGTTGGATCACATCTGCCTTGTGTGGCTTGGTGTACTGTTCTGTTCTTCCCTCCAGAAAAGCCCATCAGAGCCCATCAGTACAAGAAGGGATCCCCCAGAGGGGACCCCTCGGACCTGAAACCAGCCTTGAGCAAATGTGCTTCAAGAGCAACAAAGCACCATTAGTCATGGGGAGGGGTTGTAGCTCAATGGTAGAGTACCTGCTTTGCATACAGAAGGTTCCAGGTTTGGTCCCCGGCATCTCCTGGTAGTGCTAGGAACTAATTCTGCCTGAAACCCTGGAGAATGGCTGCCAGCCAGTGTTGACAATACTGGGCTAGATGGACCAGTGTTCTGACTCAGTATGAGGCAGATTCCTATGTCATTCTTACCTCTTTGATTTTGACTAAAAAACCAGGGACCTTTCATGCAACCAGTATATCCTTATTGCCACTGGACATGCTCAGTTTCTCTTCCTCCTTTTCACAATTTGTCACCAAACCTGCCATCCTTATCCTAGACATTCAATGTTATCTTCAAAGGAGGGTTGTTATTGTTGGGGTTTGTTTTTTGTTTTACTTTCCAGCATCACGTTGGGGTTCTTCAGGTGTGCTTTTGTTTTCATCTTAGTAGTCAATCAACGAACCAGTTCCATGAACTACTTTGTTCTGTCATGTTAGCTTGGCTGTACATGGTCTTCTTCATGGATTTTATTTTGTTATGGTTTGTAAAAATGAGAGAATACAGGATGAAAAAAGTGTCAGAATGTGAAGTTAAAAGATGAAGGAACTGGGGAACAGTGTAAACAATGACTGTTAAGTAAAGGAGTAGATTTTAAAATGTCTTTGCTTTCATCTGGAAGAATGCCACTTTGCTTTACTAGCAGAGTGGAAGACTCAATGGGTAGCAAGCAAATGAAACTGCTAATTCAGCTTCTTTTACACATTAATTTCAAAGTCAGATTTTATAGACAGGTCAAATGTTGTTGTGGTGGTGATGATGATGATGATATGGTCATTCATCACCTGATCAATGATGGTGTCTCAAGAATGGTCTTTTGGGCTTCAAGCTTCCTCTCTAGGACATCATATTGCTGCTCTGCACTACAGGGCCCCTCTAGGAGATTTCCATATTGATCCAGCCTCTAGGCTTATCCAAGATGTCCTTATATTAGTTTCTCCATTGTTACAGAGGTACTGAAAAGAACTAGGGTTTTCCTGTTGGCTTTCAGAGACACCACACCTATATTCATATAGATTCTATTTAGAAGATTTAGTCTGCAAAATATGGATTGCAATTATGAAAAGCATTGCAATTACGTCAACTTTTAAGCCTGTGTTTTATTCCTGCCTCACTGAACTTGATCCCCATTTGTGGGGAAAGTTGAATTTCTGCTTTCCTTCATTGATTTTGCTAGCGTTAGCACCTCTAGCTCTAGCTCCCAGTTTACTGCTGTATTCACTGTCTATGCCCTATTTACAGTACAGCAGAGGAGGGATAATATTTCCTGCAACATGAAAATGTCTTTAGGCCCATCTCTTTGCATAAATACAGTAAGCTGAACATTAAAGCTGGGAGTGAACTGAACTGAACTGACAAATCCTAAACACCTGAAATTTAGGACTGCATTTATGGATTGCGTCAACAGTATATCAACATAAAAATGTCAGAGTCCGTAAGACACAGATGAACAGACGTTGATGTGGCTTTGGGAACTTTCAGCTTATATACTGACTTTTTCTGTATTGACTAGGACTGGCCAAAGCTTCAGAGTGAATGTCATCTTGAGGTTTATTGAGCAGCAAAATGGAAGGTTTAAAAAGAAAACTCTGAACCAGGAAAAAGGACATCCTCCAGTTAACTATCTGTTATTGAACTGTGGAAGAAATTTGGCCCAGTTGTTATTTGAGCTGTAACTCCTCCTCCTTGTTATATAGCACCACCAGTGTGTGTGGCACTTTAAGGGGGGGGGAGTACAGGTCTCTGCACCAAGGCCCTTACAATCTAAAATTCACCACAAGGGAAATGGCAAAGGAAGGGGAGGCAGGGGAAAATACATTTATGGTTTTGGTTGCACGTGCCTAGGCTTAGTTACAATAAGGCAGCTTTCCCAACCTGTTGCCCTCCAGATGTGTTGGACTACAACACCCACCACGTCTAGTCAATATGGCATTGGTCATTCTACCTGTGGATAATGGGAGCTGTAATATAACACATCTGAGGGTACCAGGTTGGGAAGGCTGCAGCAGAGGATGGGAATTATGGAATTGTGCCAAAGCAGTCATGGAAAAGGTGGGTTTTGAAGTGGGACTTAAGGAAGAAAGGTGACATCACACTGGTCTTCTGGGAAGTGACATAGAATCATGGAAGGGGCCTATAAGACCATCAAGTTCACCCCCCTGCTCAATACAGGAATCCAAGTCAAAACATCCCTGACAGATGGCTGTCCAGCTTTGCTGTTTTAAGTCTATGGAGCAGCAAGGGAGAAAGGGATCTATGCCTTCTGATATAGATCCACAGTGACCCCTGGAGTATTTGGTAAGGGGTCAAGTTGTGCAGTAGGGTCAGGTTGTCCAGTAGGGTCAGGTTGACCCTACTGGACAACCTGAATAGTTTATCTAGCCTTATTTCTTTGTCCTCAAAAATGTGTTCAAAAACTTAATTCCTTTTCTTGAATAGGCGGACTGGTTCCATCCAGCTTGGGCTTTTGGAGATATACAGTCATTAAGAAGGTAAGTCCAGCCACTAGGTAATTTTCTTATTTGCTGGCTAGACCACTGACATCATAAATGGAGGCTATTGTGTTATTGGACAGACCAGCCATCAGTCTCTGCAAAGTGGCTGACTTTTACTGAGTGGAGATCTCCTTAAGAAAGATCCTGTCAGTCCTTCTAGAGCTTTCCTATATACCATCTAACTGGAAGCCAGATGTGCTTGCGCTCTCTCTCTCTCCATCCTCTCCGCAATAAACTCGGCATATGCTCTAGGACCCAAGACTGTATTCAAATAGGTAATGTAACTAGGTAAGTTAGACTGACTTTTTGATATGGAATTCTGTGTATGTGTGTGATTGTTGCCTTCATTGTTTTTTGCCCCTCATTTCTCCCCCCCACCCAATAAACTCCTTTTTATATTGGACATTTGGCTGTGTTGTTTGAAAAGGGATTTCTCACTGAACTCTTTCCCACCTGAAAGACTGCATGGTTACAAAGTTACTACTGGTGTTTTAAGAATTTTAGCAGGGTTTGGGGAAGCTCTGGACTTTGGGAAGGAAAGTCCAAACCACCTTTCTTTTGCTTCTTTCTGAACTGAAGAGAGGAGTCTTTTGCAATAGGGCTCAGAAACTCCCCAAGCAGCTAGACAGATGAGGGTGCATTAGGAGGTTTATCCTGACTGGTGGCAGCTTATCTGAGTTGCTTTTCCTGTGGAGCCCATGTAAAGAAGGGGTCCACCAGGAGGAAAAGTTATCCCCTGTCCCAGTCTTGTAACTCTTCTTGCCACATATAGTTTAAGTTAATCAAAGTCATTTGTTAGCTACTAAATAGCAGTATTGATTTCTTCCTTACAGAAAATACCACCCAAATGTAACCTTTTAAAGTTCCCGACTCACAGTGTCTTGTCATTAAGAACAGTTAACATTCCATGTCCTTTTCTCAATTCTCTAGTCAGAGATGTATGATGCACCCCCCTCCACCCTGAGAAATTTTGGTAGTTTTATCCAAACTCTTAACCTTATCATGAATCCCCAAATGTTTTACCCAAGGAATAACTTCCACATTTACCATGAACATTGTTTCAGGTGGTGGGGGAAAGGAATTATGTGGCAACTGAACAGTGACTGAAATCACCACAGATAATTTTACTACTTTTGACAAAAGCATCTCAGAGCTCCTTGGCATTCCTCAGATATTTTGCCCAACCTCTAAATTTGCCCTGGAATGTCACTTTAGAAAACCTCCTATGGCAAAATACGTGGCCAAATTTGGAATATTGATTACAGTTCTCATCACCTGGCCTCAAAAAGGCTATTGTAGATTTGGAAACAATGGAGACTCAGAACCAAAATGATGAGTTTGGAGGCACCCCCAGTGCCAGCTCCAGGTTTGAGGTCCCTTGGACAAGACACTCTCAATGGCCCCCTCCCTCAGTGAGTCTTTCTTCTCACCACATTGTCACTAGCGGCTATTGCTCCTTCTCCTCTGTCTCACCATTGCTACCACTTACTTGCTTGACAGGCAAGCAGTGAGCAAGCAGGCAGTGGCATCTCTTGCTCCTCCTTCTCACCACCACCGTTGTCTGGGCAAGAGTGTGAGACAGGTGAACAAGCAAGTTGCCATGGGGAAGAGGAGGATCAACTCCAGGCAGCTCTAGTCAGTGGGCCCTTGCTGGGGGGGAGTGGCCTCTGGGCAGGTGATCAACCATGCCCACCTTTGATGCTGGCTCTGCACACTTGCTATTAACAAGGGAGGGCTAAGGCATGTGGTTCTTTCCAGTTTAGAAAAAAAGAAAGACAAGATGACTTGGGGTGGGTGGGAGGAGACCATTATTTACCCAAGCCTTCCCCAACATGGTGACCTTCTGATGTTTTGGATTTCAACTCACATCCCTCTCCCTTGTTGCTATCCTCTGAACCTCCCTCAGAGGAGACACATAGAGGAGGGCCTCAGATAAGAAAAATGCTCCCCAAAAGGAGACCCACCAAATATTTCCTCTGTATCATGCTTTTTTTGAGGAATGTTACAAGTTTCCTACTCTTCTAGGTATTTGTAGGTTGTACTGCTGGCAAGTTGGTGTCCATGAAGTTTTAGGGTGCTGACAAATGTGATGTTTGTTTGTTTTTCTCCCATGGAAGGATGGACAAAACAATGAAGTTCTAGGGTTGAGTGAAAATGGCAATGGAGGCTGGTGCCTCTAAAGGAGCTATCCAAGGTGCTTCCATAAAAGGAGATGGTTCCACACCTTGCATAGCTCCTTTAGAGATCCGACTGGTTCTGACTGAAACCTGGAGTGGATTCACTGCCCTATTGACATCGGTGTCACCAGCCTCCACTGGAAAATTTGTTGTTTATTCGGTCAGTAGCTTCTGACTCTTCGTGACTTCATGGACCAGCCCATGCCAGAGCTTCCTGTCAGCCGTCGCCACCCCCAGCTCCCCCAAGGTCGAGTCCGTCACCTCCAGAATATCATCCATCCATCTTGCCCTTGGTCGGCCCCTCTTCCTTTTGCCTTCCACTTTCCCCAGCATCAGCATCTTCTCCAGGGTATCCTGTCTTCTCATTATGTGGCGAAAGTACTTCAGTTTTGCCTTTAATATCATTTCCTCAAGTGAGCAGTCTGGCTTTATTTCCTGGAGTATGGACTGATTTGATCTTCTTGTAGACCAAGGCACTCTCAGAATTTTCCTCCAGCACCACAGTTCAAAAGAATCTATCTTTCTTCGCTCAGCCTTCCTTATGGTCCACTGGAAAATGCCCTTCCAAAATTCCTCACCTTATTTGAGGGCAACAAAATTGGGGGAGGGTAGATTTAACCAAATATTCTCCAACAATTTGGAGAAGGGTGAAAAAGAACATTTGCAAATAATTCTATGAAAATTCCCTTCTGAGAAATGTTGACTCCATTAATACTGAATGAAACTCTAATGTTAATTCATACTGATAGATGAAGGAAGCAACAGGCTTGGACAGAAGTCCTGGAAAGTGTAGGGGCCATGCATCCACAACAATATTCAAATACTATTCAAGTAAACATTCAACACACAAGTGTGTGTGTGTGTGTGTGTGTGTGTGTTGCTGTATTCTCCATGGAGGGGTGGTTTTGAAATTCTCCAACTGTTCAGAGGAAGCTTGAAAATAGAAAATTATCAGAAAAAATATCAGAAAACTATTTTCTGAGAAATTTCAGCCCAGCTCTAGAAGTAACACATTTTAAACTCCCCCCTTATGCACACCCCTCAGCATGCTGTGTGAGGATTGATGCCTCCACTTTGAGAGTCTTTAATGTTCTAATCATCAGTTTCTTATCAGAACACTAAAGGGTTCCTTGCCTGCCATCCCTGAGAAATATGGTACCTTTAGGCAAATCTCTGAAGCTCTTCATTCTTAAAAATTCAGACACAGCAAGAAGCTACACAGAGAGTGAGTGAAAGCCATTTTTCATTGACAGAATAGAAATAACAGACTGTGCTGTCTTGTCACTTTTAGTCTCCCACTTATGAATCCGCCTGCAGGACATTAATCTTGAAGGTGTAATTTTTTTCTAAATTGCTCTTGCTATATTGGTGATGGTGTAAAAACTGGGTTTAAACACTGTTGCATTCTTCTGCTGCATTTGAAGGTTTGAAGGTGCATGTGAAAGTACCCCATTTGTGGCCTGTTAACTGGGTCTCTATCCACATCCCAGTGAAATTCCTTCACAAAAGGCAAGATAGTTTACAAGAAATGGTACCCCCGGAACAATGGTCTTTTATAATCCCCTCTATGTAAAGTCCTCTAGCAGTTTATACCAGTGGTATGCAAGCTGGTGCCCTCCAGGTTTGGACTTCAGCTACCATAGTCCCAGACTGTTGACCATGCTGACTGAGGCAGATGTAGTCTAAAGCATCTGCAGGATGCTAGGAAGTTGTAGGAGGTTGCCTACACCATTGTTGTTGTTCAGTCATCGTGTCTGACTCTTCGTGACCCCATGGACCATAACACGCCAGGCCTTCCTGTCCTCCACTCTCTCCCAGAGGCAGAACGCGGTGGCTCGCCTGATTAAAGGCAGCTGCTGGCGTGATCACATTACTTCTGTGCTGAAGGGGTTGCAGTTGTTTTCCAGGCCGCCGCCAAATTCAAGGTGTTGGTTTTGACCTTTAAAACCCTATATGGTTCCAGCCCAGCCTATCTCAAGGAGCGCCTCCAGCAACACCAGACAAGCTGCTCAACAAGAGATCAGCCTCGGATGGCCTTCTCTCTGTCCCATCAGCCAGGACAGCTAGGCTGGTGAGGACGAGGGAGAGGGCCTTATCTATGGTGGCCCCCACTCTGTGGAACTCCCTCCCTCGGGCATTCTACCATGCCCCCTCTTTAAGGAGCTTCTGCCATGCGTTGAAAACTTGGTTGTTCAGACACGCATTTGGGGAGGGCTAGGGAAATTTTAGAAAATGATCTTTTAATGTGGGATTTTTTTTGTTTTTAAATTGTATTATTGTACATCTCCCAGAGTGGCTGGGTGACCAGCCAGATGGGTGATTAAGAAATTTAGTAAACAAACAAACAAACAAACAAACAAACTCCATAGCATTTCTGGTCAGCAACTGGATGTATGAAATTCATTGTCTGAGGGAAGCATGACTTTTCGTAAGTTTGTGCTGATTATTTGATTTAATTTAATTACATTTTCTTCTTGGAACTCAAGAGTTCACAGGCAGTCTCCATCCAGGAATTGACCAGATCCAGACTTACTTAGCTTCAGCAAGGTCACTCCATCATGTTCCTCCTGACAATGCCCCGCAAAGGCGCAAACACACAACGAGGGACTGCTGGTAAAAACAGCAGATGTCTTTGTTTCCCCTGCCCCTGTTGTTCAGTCGTTCAGTCGTGTCCGACTCTTCGTGACCCCATGGACCATAGCACGCCAGGCCTTCCTGTCCTGCGCTCTCTCCGGGAGTGTGGTCAAGTCCATATTCATTGCATCGGTGATGCTATCTAGCCATCTCATCCTCTGCCGTCTCCTTCTCCTTTTGCCTTCAGTCTTTCCCAGCATTAGGGTCTTTTCCAGAGAGTTTTCTCTTCACATTAGGTGGCCAAAATATTTGAGCTTCAGCTTCAGTATCTGTCCTTCCAATGAGCAGTCAGGGTTGATTTCCTTTAGGATGGACTGATTTGACCTCCTTGCAGTCCAGGGCACTCGTAAGAGTCTTCTCCAGCACCACAGTTCGAAAGCATCAATTCTTCGGCGCTCAGTCTTCCTTATAGTCCAGCTCTCACAGCCATACGTTGCTACTGGGAAAACTATAGCTTTGATTATACGAACCTTTGTCAGCAAGGTGATGTCTCTGCTTCTTACTATGCTGTCTAGGTTTGCCATAGCTTTCCTCCCAAGGAGCAAGCATCTTTTAATTTCATGGCTACAGTCACCATCTGCGGTGGTCTTGGAGCCCAAGAAAGTAAAATCTGTCACTGCTTCCATTGCTTCCCCTTCTACATGCCAGGAAGTGATGGGGCCAGATGCCATGATCTTAGTTTTTTTAATGTTGAGTTTTTTGTGAACCGCCCAGAGAGCTTCGGCTATTGGGCGGTATATAAACAAACAAACAAACAAACCAGCTTTTGCACTCTCCACTTTCACCCTCAACAAGAGTTTTTTTAGATCCTCTTCGCTTTCTGCCATTAGGGTGGTATCGTCTGCGTATCTGAGGTTGTTGATTATTCTCCTGGCAATCTTAATGCTGACCTGTGATTCATCCAACCCGGCGTTTCTCATGATGTACTCTGCATATAAGTTAAATAAGCAGGGTGACAATATACAGCCTTGTCGTACTCCTTTCCCAATTTGGAACCAATCGGTTGTTCCATGTCCGGTTCTTACTGTTGCTTCTTGACCCTCATACAGGTTTCTCAGGAGACAGGTAAGGTGGTCTGGTACTCCCATCTCTTTAAGAATTTGCCACAGTTTGTTGTGATCCACACAATCAAAGGCTTTAGCATAGTAAATGAAGCAGAAATAGACGTTTTTCTGGAATTCTCTTGCTTTCTCCATGATCCAGCGAATGTTGGCGATTTGTAGTGATGTACAAAAGTCACTTACCTTTCTGTGGATTATGTTCATGGTGGGGGGGAGGCGTTCCATCCCTCCCCCTGGAATCCTCGATGGGGGGGAGGCAATCTTGTCCTCCCCCCCGGAATCCTCGACGGCCGGCTGTGCTCCCCGGCAGATCCATGGAGCAGCCGGCCAGGCCCAGGCCAGGGCCGTCCACAGCCGGATTTCTGGCTGCAGAGGGCTCTGGGTAAAAAAAAAATAAAAAAATACATAGGCTAAACTGGCGAATCAAAAAGGGACGCAAATAGCGCCCACTACGCTATTTGCGTCCCCCTTTATTTTTGCCATAATAGTCTACGTAAATATTTACGTAGACTAAGATGGCGAAAAATAAGGATCGCAAATGGTGGTGGCTGTAGCCCCCACCATTTGCGTACGCGTTTTTTTTTTTAAAAAAAACGGGATGTGATAGGCTACGTAAGTCTTTATGTAGCCTATCATGTCTCTGTAAAAACAAACAAACACCAAAATGACAAGACTGCAAATGGCGGCAGTGGCAGCCGGTCGGAAGACCAGCCGCCGCAGCTGCCACTGCCGAAGCTGCCGCCAGAGCTGCCGCCACATGGAACATCCGCCCCAGGTAAGTCTCGTCCCGGGGGGGATCCGTGGGGGGGCGGGGGGGGAGGCCATTCCGCCACAGATTTCGGGGGGGTGAATGCACTGGCATTCGGCCTCACCGAGATCCGTGGCGGAATTCTCTGATATCCGTAGCGATTTGCTGTCTAGTTCCTCTGCCTCTTCGAAACCCAGCTTGTACTTCCGGTAGTTCTCGGTTCACATACTGCTGAAGCCTAGCTTGTAGGATTTTGAGCATAACCTTGCTGGCATGTGAAATTAGTGCAATTGTACGGTCTTTTAGCCTTGTGATACGTTCCATGGGGTTTTCTTGGCAAGAATTCTGGAGTGGGTTGCCATTTCCTTCTCCAGTGGACCACATTTTGTCAGAACTCTCCACAATGAACTGTCCATCTTGGGTGGCCTTGCACGGCATAGCTTATGGCTTCACTGAGTTACGCAAGTCCCTTCACCACAACAAGGCAGGAATGGTCCCCTTCAAGGCCCTATCTCCTAGAGGACAGTGGGAAATCACTCAGCCTGTCCTCTGAGCCCAGACGTACCATAATATTCTCCAAAATAACCTACTGCTACTGCCCTGCTTATTTACGGAGGGGAATATTTTAAACACTTGACTGCATAATTCAAAGCCAGCATTTGGAGTAAGATGTGCTACCTTAGAATCCCTTAGATCAGGACACATTCATGAATTAAAACATATGCATGTTTATTGGTGGAAAATAATAGCCAGAACAAACAATCATTTGATAAGGAATAACAACTACTTGTTCTGATATCCCAACAAAACTGACTCCCTCTTCGACAGCTATCTTCTTCACCAGCCTTTTCCTCCTCCTCCTCCTCCTCCTCCCCTCCCCCCCCTCTCTCTCTCCCTCTCCCTCTCTCTCCACAGACACACACACAACTCCTCTCTCCCTAACTCTCAGGCCTGGCCCTACCATTAGGCAGAGTGAGGCTGCCACCTCAAGCGGCAGATGTTGAGGGCCAGGGATATTGCTGTGCATGCCATGTGGCTGCCCTTTGCCCCTAAGCTAGCATCTTCCCTTCAAATGCAGTGCATCACCAGCATTGAAGTAAGATTCAACGGCCAGTCTAGTTAGGTTTTGTATACAGAATGTGGGAAGCATCATCTTGTCCTCCATCTCAGGGAGCAAAACTGATTGGTCTCGTTCTGCTAACTCTCTTCTCATTCCTCTGTATCACTTCTTGGCCTTGGCAAAGATCAAGTGTGTTGTCATTCCTCTGTCTTTGACTCCCTCTTTTAAGTTAACTGACTTTCTCAACTGATTCTTCTCAACCAACTCCACCCACCATTCTATCTCTCGCACTCCTATTTTCAATCAATTTCTTCCATTTGTTCTGATGTTACAACTTACATGCATCCTGACGTCATAAGGTTTTGCATTGCTCTGCCCTTGCTGAGACAGCTAAACATCTGAAGAAGGCACAGAGAAACCCAAAAGATTGTGATGTCCAAACATGGGTAACTGGACCAGATCTAACAAAGTGTCTGGGGAAGCAAAACATGTGGCTGTTGTTTTCAGTGTGGTACACACTCAAAGCATCAGTCCCCCCATCTGCAATATGGGGGATAATAAACTTACTTTATAGGGCTGTTGTAAGGATTACAGCTAGATAATGCATATGAAGCACTTTGAACACTCGTCCAGCACTGGGAGTGTTGTCAATATTCGAGGGAGAAAATAAATCCTGATGCATAAAGAATTATCAACTTAAAAAAATTGTGGCTGCATGACTGGAAATAGCAAGGCTTTGGAAGGAAAGCTCAGAAATATATCAAGAGATCTATGGCGGCAAAGATTATGGACCAATTGCTCTAATGGAAAAATGGGGGGGGGGACACCAGGCAGAAAGACACCATGGCAATGATGAAGAGTTCTATGCAATTTGGAGATGTTTTATACAATATGCAAATGAAAATACGGACAAACTGAAACCACCAACAACACATGATAATTTCTGGAACGACACATTGAGCTTAAAGAAATATAGCAACACCAGAGCCAGTGTAGTGTAGTGGAGAGAGTGATGCACTGGGAGCTGGGAGATCAGGGTTCTAGTTCCCCCTCGGCCATGGAAGCTCACTGGGTGACTTTGGGCCAGTCACAGTCTCTCAGCCCAACCTACCTCACAGGGTTGTTGTTGTGAGGATAAAACGGAGAGGAGGAGGAAAATGTAAGCTGCCTTGGGTTCCTTGCAAGAGGAAAAAAGGAGGGATATAAATGCAATAAATAAAATAAAATGAGACTAGGGATGTTGGAGAAATCCATGAATATGTTGAGTTCAGATTTCTATAACTCTGACCTGTAGACTCCACAGCAGACCGGCTTTTCCTGAGTTGGAAGGATTCTGTGGACTTGCGGACGTGTGTGTGTTTTTTTTTTTACTTTACAGAATTTCACACACATTTATTTATACAAAAAATACATTGTCATCGTCATCATCATCACATTGCACATTGCAAGGTGCACAGTTCCCCCATTGGCTAAAATGAAAATTTGTATTTGGGGGCATTTGCACATTTTTTATTGGTATTTGTGCATTTTTGCAAGTGTGGATTTGCGCAAAGTTGGGAAATTGGAAAAAAAAATCTGATTCCATCAAATGAGCAGATGACAGAACAAAAGGAACGTGACAATCCATGAGATGGAGATAGAACAGATTTTACAAAATCCATACACCCCTAGGGGAGACAGAGGTTTTTAAATGATAAGGAATTCACAAATTGTAACGTAGTCTGAACACACTATCTATCTGATTAAGTGTTGGATTGTTGGATATATTATTGTTTGAATTTTTTTTATAAGTTTAAAATCTCTCTCTCTCTCTCTGTTAAATTGTTGTTGTTATTATTGGTACATTTATTATCACACTCTGGTCATTCTAAGCCATCATACTCTAGACAAAGGCTACCATGTGACTGCCAACCAGCATGCACAGAAGTCTGCAAGGATCAGATTATGCACTTGATGGCAACTCCAGCTTTTTGAGTTGTTGAGACTGAGTGCAAAGAAGTCCAGTCTTCTCAGATTGCAGTGCATGCCAATGGGCACTCACGTTATTGCCTCTGTCTTCCAGTAGGACTAGAGTTGCTTGAGGAATTTGATCTTTGTGAATCCCAATATGAAGTGACCTGATCTGTGATGATTGGACTAAGTTTCAAAATAGAAATTAGTCATCTGCTGGCTTTAAAACACCAAAATGCTCTGGCACAATTCTTGGGTCAAAAGAAAAAGAAAGGATCAAAATGGGAGCCAGTGTGGTGTAGTGGTGAGAGTGCTGGGACTGGGAGCTGAGAGATCTGGATTCTAATCCCCACTCAGCCATGGAAGCTCACTGGGTGATTTTGGACTACAACTGACTGGGTGCTGTTGGACTACAACTCTCATCATCCCTCACCATTGGCTATGCTGGTTAGAGCTGATGGGAGTTGCAGTCCAACCAAGAATCAGTGTGGTGTAGTGGTTAGAGTGTTGGACTCAGGAAAGCTGGGTTCTCAGCCATGAAGCTCACTGGATGATTTTTGGCCAGTCACAGACTCTCAGCCCAACCTACCTCACAGGGTTGTTGTGGTGAGGATAAAATGGAGAGGAGGAGGATTATGTATGTTGCGTTCGGTTCCTTGAAAGAGGAAAAAAAGCAGGGTATAAATGCAATGAATAAATACACTAAATAAAATTAATTAATAACAATGTGTATTTTTTGAGATAAAATACATTTTAAAGTATGTATTTCAATACCAATTTTCTCGTGGAGATATACATGTGGAGATTAATGAGGAACTACTTCATTCCATTTCTTATAATGAAATATCACCTGCTATCGTCTCCAGTAAATTCCAGCAGGATATATTTTGTTATAAGAATTTCAGTAGATGTTTTTATAACCCCCTGAAGAAGGCCTAACAACAACAACAACAGGTGGAAACGTGTTGGGTTTTTCACATAAAAAATTGTTTGAGCATCCTGAGAGATGCTTCTCTCCTTTTGGATCTTATTTGGATACTCACCTGCTTTTACACCCCTGTCAATGGCTACTACTCATGATAGCTATATGCTACCATCAGTAATAGAGGCAGTATGTGTCTTAATACCACTTGTTAGGGAACAACACTGGGAAAGAGCTATTGCCCTCACATCCTGCCTGTGGGGTTCCCAGAAGCACCTTGGCCACTGTGGGGAACAGGATACTTGACTATATAGGTCTTTTGTCTGATACAGCAGGGCTCTTCTTATGTCTTTCCCATCATCTGCTACCTCGGGGTGGGGAAAGTGTGGCCCTCCATAGTTATTTATTTATTTCATTTCTATACCGCCCAATAGCCAAAGCTCTCTGGGCGGTTCACAAAAAGTTATTGTATTATTATTATTATTATTATTATTATTATTATTATTATTATCCCATTTCTTTTCCTTTTGTAAGTAATGCAAGGTAGCTTGCATGGTCCTTTTCCTCCTCTCCATTTCATTCTCACAACAACCCTGTGAGGTAGGTTAGTCTGAGAGTCAGTGACTGGCCAAAAATCATCCAGTGAGCTTCATGGCTGAGTGACTCAGGAACACAGCTTTCCTGAGTCCAACACTCTAACCACTACACCACACTGATTCTTGGTTGGTGGACTGCAACTCCCATCAGCCCTAACCAGCATAGCCAATGGTGAGGGATGATGGGAGCTGTAGTCCAACAGCATCTGAAGGGACCACACGTTCCCCATCCCTGTGCCACAGGATCCTTTTAACTAGAGAAGGCAGGGAGTCATCAAAAATATGTGCTCTGTGTCTGAGCTATGATGACCACTCTACTAGGTACCACGGTTCGGGTCTTGTATGACCTCTGTTTGAATTCCGGTAGGGCTTCTGCTTGTCAGAATAGGCAGCTGATTGGGCAAATGGTCCAATGTTGGAATTCAGTATATGGTAGCTTCTTGTGTAATGATAAATATAGGGTGCCAATACAACTTTGAATCCCTAATGCTTTTTCTCACCATCACACACACACACACACACACACACACACACACTCAAAGCCCTAAATGTCTTGGGGTCAGGTTACCTGAAGGATCGTCTTCTCCCATACACCAGCCTAGACCCTAAGATCATCCCTAGGGGCCCTTCTCCAGGACCCCCTGCCAAAGGAAGTGAGGTGGGTGGCTACTAAGTAGAGGGTCTTTTCTGCTATGGCACCCTGGTTGTGAATTAAGCTTCCCAGAGAGGTTTGCCTGGCACCTACATTGTGCTCTTTTGGGTGTCAGGTGAAGACTTTTTTTTATTTTCCCAGGCCATTTAGTTTTTTTCCAGTTTCTGTTTTATATCTGGTATTGTATTTTAAATCTTTGCACTGCGGCTAGGTTCTATTTGGTTATTATTATTTTTTATACTGCAGTTTTAAACTTTTACATTTTTATACTGTATATTTTTACCATTTTGTATTTCATGGTTTTAATTGTTGTGAACCACCCAGAGAGCTTTGGCTATTGGACAGTATAGTATAGTAATGTAATAAATAAACCCTTTCAAGAATCAAGCCCATCTTTGAGCCAAAACAAATATTTATTTAAATCTGTGTCTAGCAGCTGTATTTTCCCCATACTCTAGATTAGGTACAGGGCACCCAATCAAGACTGGGACCTTAGCAAAGGTTTAGGGGGGCTTTTAAGATAACCCCCACCACACCTAGAAATTAAAAAAAGAAAAAGAAATCTAACAGCTCTAACAGCTAAACACACATGCACGAGCGCACACACACACACACACACACACACAGATTTAAAGTAATCTCTGGTTTGGCCCTTAGAGAAACATGCCCTGGTTATATTAGGGGATATTTACACCAGTATACAAATAACAAATGAGGGAAAAAATCCTGTTTAGAAGTTCATACTTTGCATCAGTGACATCTCCATAATTATATGAAAACCATCCTGTAATTAGAGACACTCTGTTAATGATGTTACCAAAATACACTTAAAAGACGTCTAAAGAATTTTCGGGGTTATATATTTCAGAGCCACCAAAGAGAGTAAGAAGCAGGCTGAATTTGCATTTTCATGTTCAGTCCAAAACTATTTTGCCTACAGCACAGCCAATTTTTCAATTAATTAGGCTTTTAAAAATAATTAATGAGACACTCCAGGAAAAAGGACTTTGAGCTTAGATCACCTTGCAGAGAAGGCTTATTTCTAGGACTTCCTGGTGTTTCAAAACTGGAATGAACAATGTACACTTTTACAAATATGTGGAACATTTGTGATCTACCAAACCAAATCCTCTCCTCATGGCAGCTTTATATGCTGGATCGTCAGAAAACTGCAAAAACTGGCAACTGGTAGTTTAGAGCACCCGGCAGCCAACCTCACGTGGTGGTTGGAAGGTCACATTTGATTTGGGTGTGTGTGTCACATAGGGATGGTGGAGAATTTCTCCCTGAAACTTTGGGGGGCTGAGCGCCAACGTGTTCGGCCCCCCGAAGAGGTTTTGGGGAGAAATTCTCCGCCCCCCCGCCTCCCGCCCCCCCCCCCGGGACGGGACTTACCTTTCCCGAATGTCCCTCCCAGCGGCGGGTCCCGGCGGCAGTTCGGCAGGTCTTCGACAGGGGCAGAGGCGGCAGCCGGTCTTTCGACCAGCTGCCACCGCTGCCATTCCAATAAAAGTAAAAAAAAACCAAATGCCCCCGTGATAGGCTACGTGACGATTAACGTAGCCTATCACAGCTAGATTTGCAAAGTCAGCCATGATAGGCTACGTAAATCGTCACGTAGCCTATCACGGGTGACTTTTTTTTTTTAAAAAGAAGCACGTACGGCTAATGGCGGCCCCCATAGGGAGCCGCCATTCACGTTCCTTATTTGGTCGCTGTAGTCTACGTAAAGATTACGTAGACTACAGCGAAAATAAGGGCAACGCTATTTGCGTTGCCCTTATTTTCACCGTTGTCTACGTAAAGATTTACGTAGACTACAGCGACCAAATAAGGAACGCGAATGGCGGCTCCCTATGGGGGCCGCCATTTGGGTAAGCGCTTTTTTTTTTTAAGTCACCCGTGATAGGCTATGTGACGATTAACGTAGCCTATCATGGCTGACTTTGCAGATCTAGCCGTGATAGGCTACATTAATCGTCACGTAGCCTATCACGGGGGCGTTTTTTTTTTAACTTTTTATTTCGCGGCCGGGCGAGGCGAGGTGCCTCCTCCCCGGCCTGAATTTCGGCTGGGCAAGGTGGGAAGCCTCCCCCCCCGGCCTGAACTTTGGGGGGAGAGTAGCGAAGCGCCTCCCCCCCACTGCGAACAAGCTGCGAGACCAGGTAAGTGGCTTTCGTGCACTCCTAGTGTCACATGGGGATGTCAGAGAATTCCGCGACGGATCTCGGTGAGGCTGACTGCCAGTGCATTTGGCCCCCCCAAATCTGTCATGGAACGAAGCCCCCGCCCCCCCACGAAAGGCACGCAAAATGGAGCACTTACCTGCTCCCATCTGCGCTGCTTTGAGAATGGCGGCCGTCCTGCGGCCGCCATTCGCTTCCTCCTCTTCATAGCCATGATAGACTACGTAAATACTTATGTAGCCTATCACGGCTAACACAGGGATGCCATTTGCGTCCCTGCGGAGGCCGTGATAGGCTATGTAAGTAATTACGTAGCCTATCACAGCGGGGGGGGGAGAAACCCCAGCGTACACAAATGGCGGCAGCTACCGCCATTTGCGTATGCTGGGTTTTTTCCACCCCTGCAGTGATAGGCTATGTAAGTATTTACGTAGTCTATCACGGCGGGGGGGGAACCCTAGCGTATGGAAATGGCGGCGGCTACTGCCATTTGTGAATGCTGGGGTTTTTCCCCCTGCCGTGATAGGCTACGTAAATATTTATGTAGCCTATCATGGCTCAATACAGGGACGCAAATGGCGGTGGCTACGACAGCCACCATTTGCGTCCCTGCAGGGCTGCCCAGCGGCCGGATGTCTGGCTGTGGGTGGCCAGAGCTGGCCAGCGGCTCCGCGGCTTTGCCGCAGAGTAGAGCCGGCTAGGCAGGATTCCGGGGGGAGGGACGGAGAACCTCCCCCCCCACAGATACCCCTGCGTACATCCCTAGTGTCACACCCATCATAGAGGAATTTTAATGTACAATGTGGATTTTGATGGACATCTGAAAATTCTCTTTTTTTAAAAAGGTGTTGGGTTCCATCAGGAACTTAAACAAACCTTTATTGTTTGGAATAAAGGATCCACAAGGATGTATCTGGGAAATATAAGTGAAATGTATTCCAATTCCAATAATCTCCCAGCTCTTGCTAAAGCATTTCAACCCTAAACTGACGAGTGTTTGAAACAAATACTCAGTTCTGAGTCAAGATCTAGCCAGGGTCTTTGGCACCACAATGTTTCCTTTTTGCCTGTCCTGTCTTCTTCTATAGCAGGAATAGGCAACCTGGTGTTCTCCAGATGCTTTGAACTGCAACTTCCATAAGCCCCAGAACACATGGCCAGGGATTATGGGAATTGTAGTCCAAAGCATCAGGAGAGCACCAGATTGTCTACCCCTGGTCTACAGGATCAAAGCAGATATAAATGGATGGCAGCCTGTACATCACCTTTTATAATGAATTACTGGATCACTGAAGAACAGGATTAAAAGGACAGCATTCTAAAGACATTTTTCTTGGAGCAAGTCTCAATGTCATAAGCCAGCATGGTGTCGGGATGACAGTGTTGGACTGGGAGCTGGGAGATCTGGGTTCTAGTCCCCACTCAGCCATGGAAGCTCACTGGGTGACTTTGGGCCAGTCACAGACTCTCAGCCCAACCTACCTCACAGGGTTGTTGTTGTGAGGATAAAATGGAGAGGAGGAAGATAATGTAAGTTGCCTTTGAGTTCCTTGCAAGAGGAAAAAAGGCGGGATATAGATACAATTAATGAATGAATGATTACACTTGGTCAGTATGCCTTACTCATATGAACATCCAGTTAGAGGGCTAATAATATTCACTTTTAAAAGAAGGGAAACAGAGAGAGAGATGGAGAGAGAGATGCCTTACATTAGGATAGAGGAGGGAAGGTGATCAAATAACAGTTCTTGGAAGGGAAATGCATTTATTATTTCCCTTTACAAACAGATTATTCATTATGAAATAAACAAAGAGAAAGAATAGGCTTAACCTGGTGTGATAGTTTTTGGTGTCTGCAAATTTCAAGCTTTGATCTAACAGCAATCCCAACCACCAGACTTTGATCTAAAGTCAGGGGAGCTTTATGGTTGAACACATTTTTTTCCTCTCTCTTTTGCTTCTCCGTAGGATCTTTATAATAATTATTGCAATGCTCCTTAGAAGTCTTTTTAGCAATAGATGTGAAAATGTTCCTCTCTTCCCTCCTGAGCATATGTTGCTATCTACCTCACTATGTTGAATGGTGTGTGCGTGCATGTTTTGTTTCAGTTTCACCTGAATTTCTTTCTGGCCATAGATGCTGTAGTGGAAGTTGGTTGCTTCCTTTGTCACCATTTGGCATTCTCTCTACTGGTGTTTTGATAGTCAGTCGATCTGAGCACATGCTTGTTAGGATAAAAACTATGCATATTTCATATCACCTTGGGAAGCAACCTTTTCTGTGCACACTGGTTAACTCTAGATATTTGTCATGGAAAAGATAGTGGGGGATAGTCAACTAGTAACTTGAGTGAATAGAACTGAAGACTTTGTATGGCAGATCACATTTGGGAATAGTCCTGTGCACATCCCAGAGCACTCTTGACTTTAGTGAACAGAAGTGATTAGTTGTAACCTTTATCAGAACAGAAGAGCTTCACTGATATAATAGGTCCTGGATGTGTCTTTAGCTATGACTGACTGTTCAAAGTTGTTTTTAGTTATATGTTATTTGTAAGGATGGCAGAGAATTCCGCCACAGATCTCGGTGAGGCCAAATGCCAGTGTATTCGGCCCCCTGAAACCCGTGGAGGAACGAAGCCGCCCCCTCACCCCACGAAAGGAGCGTGAAACGGAGCACTCACCTGCTGCCATTAGCGTTGCTCTGTGAATGGTGGCTGTGTCTGCAGCCGCCATTCGCTTCACCATTTTAGCCGTGATAGGCTACATAAATACTTACGTAGCCTATCATGGCTAACGCCATTTGCATCCCTGTGGTGGCAGTGATAAGCTATGTAAATATTTATGTAGCCTATCATGGCAAAAAAATGCAAAAAACGCTACGGTGGCCGCCATTTGCGTTCCTGGCTGTGCAGTCCAGAAGCAGCCAGATGTTGCTGCGGGCTGTCCCGGCCGTTGGCTCCACAGAGTCGTCACAGAGTGGAGCTGGCTGTCGAGGATTTCGGGGGGAGGGACGGAGCGCCTCCCCCCCCACCATGGATGTTCAAAACGAAACAGGTAAGTCATTTCGTACATCCCTAGTTATTTGTGTATATTGTCTGTGTGCTTTTCTGTAAATGGCTTTTAAAATTTGTATATTGCATTTTAACGTTTTAACTTCTGTAAACCACCTAGAGAGCTTCAGCTATTGGGCGGTATAGAAATGTAATAAATAAATAAATAATAAATAATTTCCCATTGTATCTTTAATAACCTTCACAAGGCTTCCAGGCTTCTGAACTGAGGCCTTGAGCCAAGAAAAAGCAGAAGCTTCCTACTTCTGTTTCCATATTTTGGGGGTGTTTCTGATCATATATAATCTAGGCCCATGTTCATACATTCATACATATCACTTGACTTCTCTGCACTTGATTACTGGCAACATGAATGTGTGAATGGACTCCACTGGAAAAGCATTGGCTGCAACTTACGGGAACAGGAGATACAGACTTTTCATCTGTGGTGTTGTATCTGCAGTGGCCCATTCACACCTGCCAGGGACTTTTGTTAATTTATGACAAAAGAATATCAATACGGGTTGAGAAATGAATCTCTGCCATTTCTAATCAATATGCAGTATATGTGGAGAAAGGGGATGATGCAGTTACTTAGAGTTTATGTAGTGCTTTTCTTACAAACATATTATTTCAGTCATCCCTACAACAACCTTGTAAAATAGTCTAGCGCACTTATCCTCATATTACAAATAGGGTAGTGGTGGTGAAGTCTGAAGGCAGTCATGGTAGGACTTTGGGGCAGAAGTCTGGGGCCTCATTCAGCAGAATCGGGAGAAGGATCCCCCATATGCAGCACAACTGGCTTACTACAGTTTGAAGGAAGTGAAGTAATACATATTATTATCTAAAGAGAAGGCCCTGGAAGACTACAAAGCCCAGAATCTAAAATTACCAAAGTTTACTGTTGGTTGAAGGATGGTAAGTTCTAAGAGCCCATAGGGTTCTAAAATGCGATTTGAACTGGGGACATGTGTGCTCAACGCAATGATGCATGTATCTTGCCCATCCAAATGTTGAATTATGCAATCAGTATTTGTTATTGCTTTTGCCAAATGTTGTTTAGGAAAGGTTCCTCCTGTGCAAGCACCGAGTCATTGCTGACTCTTAGAGGGACACCGCTTACACTGGTGTTTTCATGGCAGACTGTAGCGGCATGGTTTGCCATTGCCTTCCCCAGTCATGACTACCTTTCCCCCAGCAAGCTGGGTACTCATTTTACCGACCTCGGAAGGATGGAAGGCTGAGTTGACCTGAGCTGGCTACCCAAGACCTGGCTTCCTCTGCCTGGGATCGAACTCAGGTCGTGGGGAGACTTTCAGTTGCAATACTGCCGCCTACCACTCTGTGCCACACGAGGCTAAATGTATTAATATCCCATGTCTATACTAGGTGCTTAGGGAAATATGTCCACTCAGAAATAGGTCCCATTTAATCCAATGGGACTTACTCCCAGGTAAGTGTGGATAGAATTTGCAGCTTAAATGATGAGAAAAAAATGGACCACATCATCTCAAATGATGTGCTAGTGTAAACGAGAGATGGATGGACACACCCCAGTCTGCCTTGCACACCACTTGCTGGACCCTTGCTGGCCAGCTACACCTGTTTGCCATGCCACGCAAGCTGCTGGATGGTGCATAAGCTAGTGGCATGCAGCCACCCATTCCCTCAGTGATCTACCATTTTGCATAAAAATGGTAGCACATTCTTTTATGTAAAGGGCCTTTTATGCAAATGGTGGCCATAAAGTGGCCATTGATGCAAGAATACAGGTGTAAATGGTCCATTTATGCCTGCAAACTTGTGTAAATGGCTGCTTTACAGCCTTCATTTGCATAAAAGTCCATTTATGTAAAAGAATGAGCCATTTTTACCTCAAATGGCATCTCAGGGGACCAGCATGGGCTGCCTGACTTGGTGCTCACCAGGTCTGGCAAACGTGGCGGTCCACAGACTGGAGGCTGAGAGGTTGAATGGGGTGGGTGAAGAGTCCACTGGACTCCAACCCCCTCTTGGATTCCCACAACATCCCTCGTGTAAACTTTAAACATGTAATTGGTGGCTTTGGTTTGTACCTCTGAAATGTATGTGCTTTCTTTACCCACAGAGGCATTGTATTTAAGGCTACAGTCCTATGCCCATTTACCTGGGAGTAAGCCCCACTGAACCTAATGGGACTTACTTCTGAGTAGACATGTGCAGGATTGCACTGACTGTATCTCTCTCTCCCTGCCCCTCCAAATATAGGGATTGACTGCATTCACACAATCTTCCAAACTATTTTGGAGGATCATGAACAAGCTCACATACTTCTTCCATACCTTACACATATAGGTCTTAAATAATTACATGTTGTTTAAATCAAACGATCATTTTCCATTATGAGTGAAATGAACCAGAAAACTATGGTTTATGTCAGGGTGGACACTGAGCCCATAGAACCTCAGAGCAGTTCTGATTCTGAGGAGGAACAGCCGTCCATGGGAGAGGAGTGCGCTCTTCCCTCCCAAGCCCTGCAGCTGGCAGAGATTCCTCCTACCGGCATTCCAGACATAGATAGCAGTCCTGGGAGTGAAAGAGCGCGGGAGGAGGACTGGCTGGATGCTTGGCACAGACACAGAGAGTGACTAGCTATGGAGCTATATGGAGCTATGGAGGAAAGGAGGCGTAGTGCCTGTTTGGCGCACAAGAAATGGTCGCATCCAGAGGACCCAAGGGAAAAGGGGAGGGACTCTCCCTAGCCCATAAGTTCAGGGTCTGCAAGTGATTCTCGTTCAAATGGGGACCAACTGTTTCCAACCCAGGGCATAGATTACTCTGCTGTTCATAGCTTAGTCACTGGTGATAGAGTTATTAAGTGCTAAAAGGAATAAAGCCTTGAAAAGAATCCTTTCTCTGTGTCTGGAGTTGGCTACTGGAGTAGACTGAAAGAGGCTGGCTAGGGCCTCCTGATAGTTTGAGTGATTACTCCAAACCAGGATCAAACCACAATTTGCTATCCTGGTTTGGAAGGATAGTTTGAAACTTAGTTTGTTAGTTCAAATGTAATGGCAACCTATAGTTTGATTAAAATAGAAAGTAATGAATCATCTCCATGTGCAAGAGGAAGGAGTGAACAAGTATAGCACTCACTCATGCTAAATGTCTAAATGCACCCATTGTAGTTAAGGCAAAGCAGAACTGAAAACTGAGCTTTCAATATGATCCACTTTAAAATTCCCGGCCATTCTACAAATATTATTTTGCTTTGTGCATGCCTCCCTCCACCCAAATCCTCCCCCCCATGCTGTTAGGCTGTGAGATTTTTAACTCTGATAACTACTACATTCCGTGTTCCTTCATCTTAGGGATGTCAGAGAATTTCGCCACAAATCTCGGGGAGGCCAAATGCCAGCGCATTCAGCCCCCTGAAATCAGTGGTGAAACGGTCTGCCACCCCCCCGCCACCCCCCGGGATGGGACTTACCTTGGACGAATCTCCCTGGCGGCGGCGCAGCTCCGGCGGCGGTTCGGCGGTGGCGGCTGTGGCGGCCGCTCTTCCGACTGGCTGCTGCTGCCGCTATTTACAGTAAAAAAAAAAAAAAAACATGATAGGCTACGTAAAGATTTACATAGCCTACCACGGCTAGATTTTAAAAAAATACCGTGATAGGCTACGTAAATGTTTACGTAGCCTATCATGGCTGAGTAAAAAAGAAAAAACAAAACCTGCGCGTATGCAAATGGCGGCGCCCATGGGCGCCGCCATTTGCATTCCTTATTTTGGCATGTCTAGTCTACATAAACATTTATGTAGACTACGGCGAAAATAAGGGGAACGCAAATAGCGTAGACGCTATGCTATTTGCGTTCCCCTTATTCTCGCCATAGTCTACGTAAATGTTTACGTAGACTAGACATGCCAAAATAAGGAATGCAAATGGCGGCGCCCATGGGTGCCGCCATTTGCGTATGTGCGAGGTTTTTTTTTTACTCAGCTGTGATAGGCTACGTAAACATTTACGTAGCCTATCACGGCTGACTGTAGGGATGCAAATGGTGGCGGCTACGGCCGCCGCCATTTGCAGACCCAGCCGGCCAGGATTCGTGGTGGGAGGGACGGGGTGCCTCCCCCCCGGCCAGAATTTCGGGGGGGAGGGACGGGGCACCTCCCCCCCAGCCAGAATTTTTGGGGGAGGGACGGAGCGCCTCCCCCCCACCGCAAATCAATTTTGTCATAAGGTAAGTGACTTTCGTACATCCCTAGCTCTTAAATCTGTAGAAAGAACAATAGTCAAAATGTAGGCTTTGGAGAAAATTGGGCTCCTTCCATTCACTCCAGTGAGCATTGTGAACCACAGAAACACATAATCTTGTCACCAATTTATGAATCAGCTATGATCATTTTGATTGAACTACTCTCTGATTAGTGAGAGGAGTATAAATCATGTATGAAAATGTCAGCTGAAATGGTAGTACTCCCATAAGGTCATACATTGCAATATTATGGCGTTACTACACAAGGCTGTTAATCCTGTGTCTACTTTTGGTTTAATTGCAGAATTGAGCTCAGAGCTCTACACAAAGAGCTTTTCCTTTCCTGCTTTTCTGCTACATAACCTCTAGGTGGCACTGTGCTATAATAAAATAACACAATTACACAAGTAGGAAAATATGTTTTCTTTCACTTTCAGAAATAATTCTTTATTTCCTGTGAACTAAACCCCATCAGGAAAGTGCCTTTAAAAAAGCAGAGGCAAAACTAGAGGGTCACAAGATTGTCTAAAGAACCTGTAAACAACCATTAGTAAGCAATGATGAGTGCACGATAAATGCCTTGTGTAGAAAAGCTTTTTGTCTGTAAGTTCTTTGGAAATCACTAGCCTTGAGAAGAAGATAAAAATCAATACAAACATATAAACAAAATAAACTCTTGACTTCTCATCACTTGGCTTTAGGGTATAGACAAAATCTTCTACATTTCCCTGCACTGAAACAAATCCATTTATAAATGATTAAATACAATTTACATTTAGAACTTTTGATGTTCGGCCTCCTTCACAAGAGATGCAAATAATTTCTTTTTCAGCACCAATGGGGGTTTCTTCTGAAGTTGCTGAAATAAATGTCATAGCATCAAATGTGGGTATAAAAACAAAAATCCAATGGTATTCCTTAGACATGTGAGCATGAAGGGGATAGATGCTCTGTTAGATCCATAGGGTTCCAGGTCCTGGGGAATATTTTCTTTAAATGATTCATTAAATATTTTCTTCTGAATTTCCAGGTTGGCTGCCCATTCTGTTCCACCAGGGAGAAAACCTTGATGCACATAGTAGCAAATATCAGTGTGCACATGGAGCATGTCTTTCTCACAGGAGACAATGAAAAGGAAGCCCATGAATCAGTTATGCTCTGGGTCACTGCTTTTGACTACGCATCAAAAAGTTTATTTTTCTCTCCTGGCATCCAATTTGGATTTCCTCTTCATTTTTTTTTCTTGTTCACAGATGTGAGAGCCACATGCTGTCGCCATGCTGTGGCCCAACAGGAGCTAAATACTAAAGCAGTGAGGATGTGTTGGCGTCGGTGGGCAGTCATGGTTTGTTTCTGAGCTTGATTCCAGGATTAGAATAGATGCTAGGGCTGAGAGGGGAGGAAGGTTAGTAGGGAATGGGGAAGCAGCAGCAAGAGTGACAGGTCAGTAGTAGAGTGCATGCTTTGCAGCTGAAACTTCCAAATTCCATTTCCAGTTCAATGGTCAAGTTGTAGGGAGTGGGAAAGACCCTCTGCAGAAGACCCTGGAGAGAGCTGCTACCAGTCAAATATTGAGCTAGATGGTCTGACCCGGTATATACAGTGGTATGTGGCTGACTTTATGGAAGACAGTCCTCTGTTTCAAAGTGTGCCCTAATCAAGTCTAGGGTTCTGCGAATCAGTAAAACTCGAGTTCACCAAAGTTCTCTGAATACCATCTTGAAGCTTGTTCTGACAAGAGTCTGTATCAGCTTTTTTTTCCCACATGAAAATGTGAATCACCCAGAGAGCTTTGGCTATTGGGCGGTATAGAAATCAATCAGTCAATCAGTCGATCAGTCAATCAGTCAATCAATCTCTGTGTGTATTTTCATGCGTATATTCCAAATGTATGCAACTCTTTTATACATCTTTGAAATGTATGCATTCTTCTCCTATCAATTAAAGTGTATTTCTGCATATTTTTCAAAAGTATGTATTGTTTCATGCACATTTTTCCAATGTACGCATGCTGTTGAACACAGTTTTTTGGTCCGCGAATCATATTGCAAGCTCAGAAATGTATGGACTCTAGCTGCAGATTGCATCCAAGTTCATGTTCAGTCTGGAAGGTCAAAACAAACTGAAGTCAAAAACAAACTGAACTGAATTCCCCATACATTCCTAGTCAAGTCCAAGTATGGTGCAAAGATAAAAGAACCATAAGAAGGGAGAGCAACAGGGACCTTGAAGTTGCCCATCAAGAGTTAGCAACTGGGCAGCAGATTGAGCACATGCACAGGTCACCTAGTCACAGTCTTCTCCACTATGGTGAGATATATTGTATTACTGTTTAAAAGATTATTTCTAACTTTGCATCTAGACATATGAATTAGCATATATAAATATGCACATTGGGGTCCTCTTTTAATTTTTGGTAATGCATGCCTTCTTTTTTTGGTGCTTACCTGGTAAATAGGGATGGTGTGGGCACCTGGTTGGGGCTCAAAGCCTGGGTAGAAATCACTGGCTCAGCCCCCTGAATGCCAGTCCGTGGAACCCAGCACCTGCCCAGATCAGCATGTGCTGAACTGGGCAAGCGGCAGGTGTCTGCTCCCTCAACCAGCACCATTTGCCACTCAAATGGCTGCTTGTTCTTTTCTGTAAGTATCCCATCTATGCAAAATGGGTGCCTTAAAAGGGCAATATCTGCAACCCTACAGGCATACATGCATAGATGGGATACTTATGGCAAGAACGAGCTTTCCAGATATCCTCCAGATATTTTGAACTTGAACTCCCACCAGCCCCAGCCAGCATGGGCAATGGGGAGGAATGCTGGGTGTCATAGCAGTGATGTATGAGCTATTTGTTTCAGTTATGTTTTGAACAGGATCTGCCCATTTTGCACTTCCCAGATGGAACACAGACTTGAACACAATCTGCAGAAGTCCATATATTTCTGAGCTTGCAATATGATTCCCGGATCACAATAATTGCAGTCAACAGCATGTGTACAGCTGAAAAATGTGCATGAAAAATACGTACACTTGAAAAAGGTACACAGACAGGCTTTAGTCAATGTGAGAAGAACATTTACATTTCAATGATGTGCACAATCAATGAGTACATTTGGGAAAAAATGCACTTTTTTGTTCAAAAAGGAAACAAAACATCAAGCTTGCAATGTGATACAGACATGAGATAGAACATGCTTCAAAATGGAATTTAGAGAACTTCAATGAGCTCAAGTTTTGCTTGTACACATATCCCTAGGCTGTAGTTCACAATATCTGGAGGGCACCTGGTTAGGGAAGCCTTGTATAGCTAATAGTAGTAGGGATGGCCATCTATGAAAATGGGGGCCTTAAAAGGGCAATATCTGCAAAACTACAGGTATACATGGAGAGATGGGATACTTATGGAAAGAACGAGCTGCCATTTGAGTGGCAAATGGCACTTGATGAGGGAGCAGACGCCTGTGTGCTGCTGCTGAGCACCCCATGATTCGCCCAGAAGCTCACCCTGTGCTGCTAACCTGGGTTGGGTAAGTGCTGGGGATTTGGCAAGCACTGTGCAGGGCGGGCGCAGGGTGGTCCATCCATCCCTGCTGGCAACGCTATCAATATAAGGTGGGTTCATGTCATATCTATGAGGCCTTGGTTAGCAGGAGCCAATTCCCACTCAGCCCTGGTCTTGTTGGAAGCCTTCTGCCAGCAGCCACCACTGTAACAGGCAAAGGAGTAGTTCCAGCTGCAAGAGGAGCAGCTAGCAAGGTACATGGAAGAGGTGGGAAGGACTGTGCCAGCAGCAGCATTCTAGCAGAGGTGGCAACCTGTGGGAGACGTGGTTCCAGGCAAAGATCTGTAAGAAAAAATGGAGGTTAAACAGACTGACACAGCGGATGATATGAAAGATACGCTTCAATGAGGTGATGGATCTCCATACCAAATACTAATGGGTTCTCTATACCAAAGATGGATGGGTAGATGGTTCTCTGTACCAAATACTGATGGGTATTTGATATGACAGACGGGTTCTCTATACCAAATACTAATGGGTTCTGTACACCAAAGATGGACAGGTAGATGGGTTCTCTATACCAAATACTGATGGGTTGTCTATTAGGTGATTGGTCTTTATTAGGGGTGTATGAAACCCCCATTACCTGGGCTCCATGGGGCTCTGCGGGGGGGGGAAGGAATCCGGGGGGAGGCCGTGGAGCCGCTGGCTGGCTCAGAAGTGCCAGCAATATGGCTGCCATTGCTGTATCGCTGGTGGGCCGGATTGACTGCAACCGCAAATGGCGTCCGGGACGCCATTTGCAGCCATGCTTTTACTTAACACGATAGGCTATGCAAATATCTGCGTAGCCTATCTCATTAAGTAAAAGCATGGATGCAAATGGCATCCAGGATGCCATTTGCGACTGCGGTTAATCCGCCCAGCCAGCGATACGGCAATGGCGGCTGTATCGCTGGCACTCTGGAGCCGACTGGCAGGGAGGATCCAGCCGGCAAGGATTTCTCCAGGAGGCAGAGGTAAGTCTTCCGATCCTCCATGGACTCTGGGGGCCCGGATTCTTTTGAATCAGGTCTCAGTGGGGTCCGTGGAGGATTTCTCCCCCATCCCTAGTCTTTATACCAAATACTGATGGGTTCTGTATACCAAAGATGGACGGGTAGATGGGTTCTCTTCTCTATACCAAATACTGATGGGTTCTGTATACCAAAGATGGACGGGTAGATGGGTTCTCTATACCAAATACTGATGGGTTGTCTATTAGGTAATTGGTCTTTAATTTTATACCAAATACTGACAGGTTCTTTATACCAAAGATGGACAAGTAGACAGGTTCTCTATACCAAATACTGATGGGTTCTCTATTAGGTGACGAGTTTCTATACCAAATACTAATGGGGTTGGGCGCCTGCAATGATGGTTAGCCCTCCTAAGTCTGTGTCTTCTGAGGCCAAATAATGGGTCCAGCAGGGGTCAGGGATGGAAAGGCCTTCACAACAGCTGAAGAGACAGTCAGTTCCAGTTATGCCACTCTCATATGTACACGATGCACATGCAGATATATTAAGCAATTTAATCCAATTCTAGCTATGCTTCCATTTCCCCACCCTGGTTCTGACTTTTCAGCAAGCTAACAGTATGCTCTCATAAAATTAAATTTTTCCAGTCCATCTATTTTTCATAGCTCTTGCAATTTACATGCTGCACCCTGTTAACCTTCTGACAAAGTAGATTTAGCTTTCATGACCAATACAATACTTCCCAATTCCAGGTCAGTAACTTCAGCTGGTTCAGTGGGGGGAACCTGGCATTCTCACGCATGAGGGTCCAGCTCTCTGTTACTTTTGCTTGATGCTTTCTGCTCCCAATTGTTTCTGTTGATGAAGCTTCAGATTGCTCTCTGGCTTGAGAAAAATTTGTTTCCAGTCATTCCATATTTCACTTAGTTTAGCTGCTCAGGGAGAGAACACATGGTATACTTTGATTTCTGCCTTATCCTGCAGTTAAGTCCAAGTCACTTTAAATAATTGGGCAATCCACAAGTGATGGCCAGAATCAAGATGTTAAAAAAAATATCCTTTCACCAAGGAGCAGAAAGCTGATACTTACATTAAAAAATAAAATAAAAAAATGACACACTAGTCTGGAAAGTTCACTGCACAGTCCTTTCAGGTAGTATTTTTTTGCCAGTGAACAAAATACAGCTCACATTTAAAGCAAAGTGGTTGCCAATTCAATTTTAAAGTGAAGGAAGAGACAGGAATAGATCAGACTTCCCCAGCCTGGCTCCCTCTAGATGTGTTGTACTGTGACTCCCATAGCCCCCAACCAGCATGGGCCATGCTGACTAAGGATGATGGAGGTTGTAGTCCAGCACATCCAGAGGGTGCCAGGTTTGGGAAGGCTGGAACAGATGATGTGATTTAAAGAAAAACTTTGAAGAGAAAGGAGAGCTTGGTTTCGTTTTGCATCACTTTCTGGGGTTGTGGGGGAGTCTATGCCAGCTTGGATTGCATTTTAATGGTTGCAACTGCAATCCTATACCCACTTACCTGGGAGTAAGCTCCTTTGAATTTTATGGGACTTACTTCTGAGAAGACATTATAAGGTTGCATTGTTGTCCACTGCGTGTTCCATAACCAGAGAAAAGGGAAAATTGAATTGCTTACTATTTATTTAGCAAAGGATGTGGCTACAGATGACTTCAAACCAAGGATGTGATTAGAGAAAGGGTGCTTTCCCCCCCAAATGTTACATTATGTATGGGTGTTAGAATGAATGTCAGAGATGTTGTGATTGCCAACAGTCATGTGGAAATGTTGACAATTCTAAGAACATAAATAGATACATATTTCCCCATTTGCTAGAGCTGCACATGAATGTTGCCAGTCTCATGCAGGGCCATTGCCAACATTCATTGGTGGTTCTATCTCTGCTTTTGAAAGACATTGAGAAAATGTGTGGAGGAGTGTCAGTATTCCAGTCTGACTGACAGCAGTCACCCAGTTTCTGACAAGTACAGTGATGCATACACACATGCATCCATCGCAGGAAAGGGCTAGGTTAAAGCCACAGACTTGAGGGAAACCTGTGTTACCTTGCAAGTGGGTTTGAAATGACCTCGACCATGAACTATGTGTGTGGTTTTGGGTAAGTGGCTATATTTCAGCTTCCTGGTATCTAAGTTAGGGATGTTAGAGGAATCTGTTTGGGGAGGGGGGCGGTGGAGCTCGATGAGTTTTGGTCAGTCCAGCCCTTTGGACTTTGGTCCATTTTCTGCTAATTGGCTTGACTCAGTCTGCAGTGAGTTAGGCCAGTTAGTGGATTTTCAGAGTGTTTAAAACAAAATATGTGCAAATTACAGCTGTATTTTGCACAATTTTGTGTAATTTGCACAAATTGCACACAGTGCAGCCACAATTTGCACAAATTAAGCAAATGTGCTCAAATTTGCACACATTTTGGCTGTAATTTGAGCAAATCTGTTTTCAAACATATTTGAAAACAAAAATAACCCTAAGGTGGGGATGTATGGATATTGCAAAATCCATTCTGTCTGTGTTTTGTAGACTGTTGTTCTGTCATCCACTCATTTGTGGAATCAGCTTTTTCCAATTTCCCTAATTTGCACAAATTTGCATGTGTGCCAGTTTGCACTTGCAAAGATTCACACTCATGCAAATGTGCAGATCACACCCCACTCCACCCCAATTGCATTTTCATGGTTGAGTCTCTGGGGGAAATGTGCATTTTCAGCCAGTGTATTTTTAATTTTATTTTACATATTTTTTCTGTGACCACATTTGCGTAAAATCCCAGAAAGTAAAAACAAACCAACAAACAACCCAGTCCACAAGTCCATGGAATCTGTGTGACTCGGGAAAAGCTGGTCCACTGCTGAATCTGTGGGTCAGATTCATAGAAATCCTTCCAAACCCATTTGATTCCATTATGGAAATCTCTGATATCCCTACCCAAAGGTTCTGGACATCACCTGTCATTTGTCAAGGGCACTTATGGTTGGAGAAAAGATATACCTCATGTCTTGTACCATATGTGATAAATAAACTGGAAAATGCTTGAGGTGCAATAGTTTATCATTCATCGTATGTGTGCTACATACCTTGATGGAGAACCCCCTCCCCCACTGAAGACCATGGTAAACTATGCAAGCAGAGTGTTGTACACGGGGTTCTGCAGAAATTCTAGATGGACTAAAATGAGCTTGGATTTCTAAGATTCCAACCTTTGGAATCCACTGCAGAGTGACTCCCTCAGGCCACACAGAGTCCATGGACTTTTGGATGATTTTTAAAAAACATTCCCAAAATTAACGCATATTCATTCATATGAAAATGCACAAGTCTCTGCTGAGGAAAGGTTGAATAGAATGGGGGATAATACGCTAATTATTACATACTACGATAAATTATGTAAATTCTTACAAAACCTTTTATGTAATTATTTGCATATTTTTCCACATGATGAAATTTTTTTTTTGCATCCATCTGTGGATGGTGGAACAAAAGGCACCTGACCATCCATGAAACACAGTCTGTACATCCCTAGTTGTACACAAGGTTTTAGTACCAGATTTAATACAGCCTCCTCCTCATTAATATTGCCCTGAGAATTCCCAATGGATTTATTCTACTTTGGAAAGATGGCCCAATAATTTGGAATACCAAGAATCTATGGACAAATTTGGATAAGAACTTCAGAAGCATCCCTAGCAGGGACCTTCCCCACCCCCCATAAGCGTAACATTGCAGAATTAACCTAGACAAAAAGCAGAAGGCTGTACTCATTCAACCTGTTCTTTAATGAAGCAGAACAGTAGAGAACAACTGTTTTTATTTTAGATGGTGGGGGTGGGGATCTCCATTCCCTCTTGAGAGGGTCTGGTACAGACTGTCTGTGCTTCTCCTCACACTGAAAGCCTTCCAGTCTGAGTACATGGCTCCCATGGGGAATGTGCCATGTTGATAACACCATATGTGGGGATGATATAAAATCATATTTGAGCTGTATGACAACCAACCAGCATTGTCACCTCATGCTGTGCGGTAAATGAAAAGACAGTTAAAATGTATGAATTAGTCCCCAAACTGTCACTGTCTATGCAGATTAGATAAGTTTTCTAATTGCAGAAATGCTTGGTGTTGTTGATGAGTTGATACACTGTTGTTTTGTGCCCTAAATGCATGTGCATTATTAATGTGGAGAGAAATGAAATGACTTTGCTTCGGAAAGAATGAAGAAGAAATTTAAAACAACAACAACAACAATGTCAAGGTTCATTAAGGTCTGAGGTTGAGCATGCTAGATCTAAGAACACAGTTTGCAAAACAGTTCAGCTCTAAGCAGTTTGCAGAGGGAATGTTTGCAACCGCAGATCAGTTGATCAGTTGCTACCTACATGACCTGTAATCAGGACAAAGGTCTAGATCAGACTCCCCCAACCTGGTGCCCTCCAGATATTTTGAACTTCAACTCCCACCAGCCCCAGCCAGCATGGGCAATGGGGAGGAATGCTGGGTGTCATAGCAGTGATGTATGAGCTATTTGTTTCAGTTACATTTTGAGCAGCATCTGCCCAGATGGAACACAGACTTGAACACAATCTGCAGAAGAAGTCCATATATTTCTGAGCTTGCAATATGATTCCTGGACCAAAAGAATTGCAGTCAACAGCATGCGTACAGTTGAAAAATGTGCATGAAAAATATGTACGCTTGAAAAAGGTACACAGACAGGCTTTAGTCAATGGGAGAAGAACATGTACATTTCAATGATGTGCACAATCAATGTGTACATTTGGAAAGAAACGCACTTTTTTGTTCAAAAAGGAAACAAAACACCAAGCTTGTAATGTAATACAGACATAAGATGGAACATGCTTCAAAGTGGAATTTAGAGAACTTCAATGAGCTCAAGTTTTGCTTGTACACATATCCCTAGGCTGTAGTTCACAAGATCTGGAGGACACCTGGTTAGGGAAGCCTTGTATAGCTAATAGTAGGGATGGACAGAACACTTACCTTCCATTCCATTCTGTTTCCACTGTGGGGGGGGAAGTGCTCCGTCCCTCCCCCCGGAATCCTCGATGGGGGGGAGGCGATCTGGTCCTCCCCCCCAGAATCCTGCCTGGCCGGCTGCACTCCGCGGCCAAGCCGTGGAGCCGCTGGCCAGCTCCGGCCGCCTGCAGCCAGACATCTGGCTGCTAGGCAGCCCTGCAGGGATGCAAATGGCAGCTGTCGTAGCCGCCGCCATTTGCGTCCCTGTATTTAGCCATGATAGGCTACATAAATATTTACGTAGCCTATCACGGCAGGGGAAAGAAAACCCACCATACGGAAATGGCGGCGGCTACTGCCATTTGCATACGCTGGGTTTTTTTCCCCCTGCCGTGATAGGCTATGTAAATATTTACATAGCCTATCATGGCAGGGGGGAAAAAACCCAGCATACGCAAATGGCGGTAGCTGCCGCCATTTGTGTATGCTGGGTTTTTCCCCCCTGCCGTGATAGGCAACGTAAATACTTACGCAGCCTATCACGGCCTCTGCAGGAATGCAAATGGCATCTCTGCATTAGCCATGATAGGCTACGTAAGTATTTATGTAGCCTATCACGGCTTTGAAGAGAAGAGAAAGCGAATAGTGGCCGCAGGACAGCCGCCATTCGCAAAGCAGCGCGGACGGAAGCAGGTAAGTGCTCTGTTTCATGCGCCTTTTGTGGGTAGGGGGCGGCGGGGACTTTGTCCCGCATGCCTTTCATGGGTTGGGGGGGTGGGGGCTTCGTTCCGCAACAGATTTCAGGGGGGCGAATGCACTGGCATTCGGCCTCACTGAGATCCGTCGCGGAATTCTCTGACATCCCTAGCTAATAGTAGTAGGGATGGCCATCACTGGGAAATCCTGCCCTTTTGGGGCTCACTGGATTTCTGTAGTGCCCCAGCTAGGCTTGCATCTGCAAGCTGACCCACAAGTTTCTTTGCTCAAATTGCTATTTGCTCAATTTGCTCAAATTGCTATTTCCATATTTTTTTTTAATTTTTAAAGTGAAAATCCCCAAATAGTAGAGAACCATTTGACACCCTGTTCTATGTCCTAGTATCAAGAGAGGCTGGATTGGTGGGTATACAAGATGGGGACTTTTTTTGTAGCAGCATCCCAACTGTGGACTCTCTGACAAGGGAGGCCAGGTTGTCTCCATCCCTACTGTGTTTGAGGCAGGCAGTATAAACTGTTCCATTTCATAAGGTCTTTGATGGATTTTAATATTGGTTTTAATAACGTTTTGTTTCTGTTTTTATTTGCTGTAATTTTAGTGTATTTATTCTAAATTGTACATCACCTCGAGAGACCCCGTGTAGGTAGAACAGCAATGCATGAAAAAACCATTTATTAAATATTTTATTTATTCCAATAAAAAACCTCAAGGACTATTATGCAAGGATATTTTCTTTCTCTTAGATGGTTCTTCATCAGAAGTGGTGCTTCTATCTACCCCCTCTTCCCCCGCAATTTCTGTGTTCAGCACTGAATAATAGAATGGTAAAAGTATAGGAGAGGTTTACAGAAAAATGATTCATGTATTAAAATAATGAACGATTCATTTCAAAGATAAATGACCCCAACAATGTTCTTGTAATGTCATCCTTACAATAGCCATCATTGCTGAATCAGTAATGTGCTATTTTTTAATAAAAAAAAATGCTCTGTAGTAACACAATAAATTACAGCAAAATATTATTGCAATGGATTACATGATTAAATTATAGCCTAGCCATTTATTTTACTTTGAATATAATATTTTTCTTCCTGGCTGGACTGGAACACATTTTTTACAGCTCCTTCTTTGACACCAACTTCAAAGTAATCAATATTGACTTTTTCAGTAATATATTAGTTTAACATTTATTTACTTGTTTTGCATACCCTACAAATGGTAATGTGGTGTATAAATAAGCCATATTTTTTTTCCAGCTTCAAGAAATGTTATTAGGATAATTATCTCTCGTCATTCCTCATAGTGGAATAATAATGTTTCACTGCAGGCGTCATTCTTTAAAAACCAAACAAGGAACTTAAAAAACAAATGAATGAAAGGATAATTATACAGGCCAGAGAGAGAATTAAGTTTTGTAATCAAATATTGCATTAATCTATGAAAGGATTGACCACAATCCTATGGTATCTGGAAAGGTGTTCTCGGGATGACAGGATTTAACATATTTTACTGCTGAGTAGACATATATAGGGTTCTGCTTTTACGGAGTAGGCATATATAGGGTTGTACTTTTACTGCTGAGGGGAGAGAGAGAGAATGAGAGAGAGAGGGAGAGAGAGAGAGAGTTGCACTTTTACTGGGTAGACATATATAGAGTTGTGTTTTTACTGCTGAGTAGACATATATAGGGTGGTACTTTTGCTGCTGAGGGGAGGGAGAGAGTTGGGTTTTTACTGAGTAGACATATATAGGGTTCCGCTTTTGCGGAGTAGACATATATAGAGTTGTGCCTTTATGGAGTCAACATATATAGAGTTGTGGTTTTACTGCTAAGTAGACAGATATAAGGTGGTACTTTTGCTGCTGAGGGGAGAGAGAATGAGGGAGAGAGAGTTGCATTTTTACTGAGTAGATATATATAGAGTTGTGCTTTTACTGAGTAGACATATAGAGAGTTGTGCTTTTACTGCTGAGTAGACATATATAGGGTGGTACTTTTGCTGCTGGGGGGGAGAGAGAGAGTTGCATTTTTACTGAGTAGATATATATAGAGTTGTGCTTTTACTGAGTAGACATATAGAGAGTTGTGCTTTTACTGCTGAGTAGACATATATAGGGTGGTACTTTTGCTGCTGGGGGGGGGAGAGAGAGAGTTGCATTTTTACTGAGGAGACATATACCAGGTGGCCCAAAAGTAGGTATACAGTTGTTTAGAATGTTGATGGGAGGGGGAGAGAATGTGTGAGTAGAAGATGTGTGGGTGGAGTCAGAATGACAGTTGGGAAAAGTGAGTGACATGGAGTGACAGTTAAATCAGTTATGTGTAGAGAGTGAGGGGAGTGAGGCCCTTAAGTAGGTATACAGTTGTTTAGTTGTTTAGTTATTTTTTTTACTGATATTGTGAATGATGACAGTGAACTTGAGTCAAAAACAAAGAAAGTGGATTCTAAAGCAGTGCTGGAAGACTGAAAATGCTGACGGGTGCCCACAGCACGGCAAGAAGCATCTCACACTCCTCCACCAACAAATCTGACAATTTATCATCTTAGAGATAAATATGAAGCAACAGGTGCAGTGCCTAATGCACCTAGGGATGTATGAAAGTCACTTACCTTTCCACGGATTATGTTTATGGTGGGGCGGGGAGGTGTTCCATCCCTCCCCCTGAAATCCTTGATGGGGGGGGAGGTGATCTGTTCCTCCCCCCCGGAATCCTCGAATGGCCGGCTGTGCTCTGTGGCGGCTCCGCAGAGCAGCTGGCCAGGCCCAGGCCAGAGCCATCTGCAGCCGGATTTCCAGCCATGGAGAGCTCTGGGTAAAAAACAAAACAAAACTGCGTACGCAAATGAAGGCGGCTATGGCCGCCACCATTTGCATTCCTTATTTTTGGCCATCTTAGTCTACGTAAATATTTACGTAGACTATTACGGCAAAAATAAAGGGGAATGCAAATAGCGCCCGCTACGCTATTTGCGTTCCCCTTTATTTTCTCCGTAATAGTCTATGTAAATATTTACGTAGACTAAGCCAAAAATAAGGAATGCAAATGGCAGCGGCCGTAGCCGCCACCATTTGCATACGCGTTTTTTTTTTAACCCAGCCGTGATAGGCTACATAAATCTTTACATAGCCTATCACGTCTCTGTAAAAAACAAAACAAAAAACCCCCTCTAGACTGCAAATGGTGGCGGCAGCAGCTGGTCAGAAGACCAGCCGCTGCCACCGCCGCCGCTGCCACCACCACTGCCTGGAACATCCGCCCCAGGTAAGTCTCATCCCGGGGGGGATCTGCGGGGGGGCGGGGGGGGCAGGCCGTTCTGCCACAGATTTCAGGGGGCCAAATGCACTGGCATTCGGCCTCACCAAGATCCATGGCGGAATTCTCTGACATCCCTAAATGCACCGAAATCTGGACATCCTAGGACATCTATGACAGAGGAAAATGAGATGAGAGTCGCTCTGACATTTGTGAACAGTCCGAAAAAGTCCACACGACGTGTGTCTAAGCAGCTATCCATACCTAGAACGTCCTTGCAATGCTTAATGCATAAATTGAAATTGAAGCTGTACCGTCCAAGACTGTTACATGGTCTTCTGGAGGATGACCTAGACCGTCGGTTGCAATTCCGTGAGATGATGCATAACCAAATCTCTAACAAACCAGATCTTCTTGATAAGATCATCTGGTCAGATGAAGCTTCTTTGAAGTTGTCAGGCCACATGAACAGGCATAACTGTATGTATTGGGTAGATGAAAATCCTCATTTGACTATCAAATCTCAACTGAACCAGCCAGGCATGACATTCACAGTGTGGGGTGCACTGTCCAGCGAAGGTGTTGTAGGACCTGTTTTCTTCAATACAACTGTGGATAGTAAAAATTACCTAAACATGTTTCGTGACGTGGTAGTGCCACAACTCAGAACCAGGGCTAACTTTGCTGAACTGCTCTTCCAACAAGATGGGGCACCTCCTCATTATGGTTCTGCAGTAAGGGACTATCTTGACAACACCTTCCCACAGCATTGGATCGGATGACGTGGCAGCATTGAATGGCCGCCACGTTCACCTGACTTAACACCAATGGACTTCTTTTTGGGGGCATAGTAAAGAATTAGGGATGTTAGAGAATTCCGCCATGGATCCCAGGGGGGCCGAATTCCAGTGAATTCGGCCTCCCGGAATCCGTGGTGGAATGGAGCACCCACCACCCCGCGAAAGCCCTGCGAAATGGAGCCTACCTGGCTGTGGCTCGGGCGGTGGCTCCAGCAGTGGCAGCAGCGGCTCCGGCCACTGCCGGGTTGCTGTGGACGCAAATGGCGCCTGAGTAGGGGACGCCATTTGCGTCCCTATGGTAGCCTGTGATAGGCCACATAAATATTTATGTGGCCTATCATGGCTAAAGCAGGGACGCAAATAGCGTCCCCTATGCCATTTGCATTCCCTTTTTCTCCATGATAGGCTCCTTAAATATTTACGTAGCCTATCATGGAGAAAACGGGAACGCAAATGGCGTAGGGGACGCCATTTTATTCCTGCTTTAGCTGTCATAGGCTACATAAATATTTAAGGAGCCTATCATACCTTTATTTTGAGAGGAATCCCCGGACAGTAGATGAATTAAAAGAGCTCATCTTGGAAGCATTTATGGTAGGCATGGTGGAGAATTCTGCCACGGATCTCGGTGAAGCCGAATGCCAGCGCATTCGGCCTCCCGAAATCCGTGGTGGAACTAAGCCCCGCCACCCCGCAAAAAGTGGCCCATAACGGAGCACCTACCTGCCTGCTGCATCTGCGCTGCATTGCGAATGGTGGCCATGTCTGCGGCCGCCATTTGCTTCTTCCATATAGCTGTGATAGGCTACGTAAATACTTACGTAGCCTATCACGGCTAATGCAGGGATGCCATTTGCGTCCCTGCAGAAGCCATGATAGGCTACGTAAGTATTTACATAGCCTATCATGGCAAAACTAAGGGAACGCAAATGGCAGCAGGTACGGCCGCCGCCATTTGCGTTCCCTTTTTTTTTCTGTGATAGGCTACGTAAATATTTAAGTTTTAAAATATTTAAGTAAATATTTACATAGCCTATCACAGCTAAAGCAGGAATGCAAATGGCATAGGGGACGCCATTTGCATCCCTGCTTTAGCCGTGATAGGCTATGTAAATATTTACGTAGCCTATCAAGGGCCAGTGTAGGGACACAAATGGTGTCCCCTACACAGGACGCCATTTGCTTCCGCACCAGCCTGGCAGCGGCTGGAGGCCCTGCTGCGGCTTGGCCCGGCCGGCGGCTCCGCGGCCTGGCCACGGAGTGGAGCCAGCTGGGCAGGATTCTGGGGGGAGGAACGGATCATCTACCCCCCCCGTCAAGGATTCCGGGGGGAGGAACGGATTGCCTCCCCTCACCTACGGAACCCGGTGGAGCCAGGTAAGCGGGGTTTCGTACACCCCTAATTTATGGACATTGATGAGGACCAGAATTTGTGTCGTATTGTGTGTCACAGTGTTCTGGACAGGTTTGAGGAATGTTGCAAAGTTGATGGAATACATTTCGAGCACTTACGAGATTAAACAGTGTTAAACAAATATAAATGTAATAAACAATGTAATAAAATGCAAATAAGCTATACTGTATACCTACTTGTATAGAGTTGCATTTTTACTGAGTAAACGTATATGGGCTTGTGCTGAGTAGACATATATTGGGTTGTGCTTTTCTCGTGCTTCAAAGACATTTCTAGTCCGAAGTCCTCAGTCCCCCTGTCCTACAAATTCAAATGAGATCTCTTCCACCCAAATTCATACTGCTGCCACTCAGTTCTTCACGCCACTATATATATTCTTCAAACAGAAACTGGCAGAATGGTGTGACCTATATTTCATGTGGCTGGGGCAGTGTAGTGCCAATCAATGCCAAATGACCCACTTCAACAGCCAGGCCGTACCAAGGTCTAGATGGAGCTCTGCCACTTGTGGAATAGAGTTTGGAGCAGTCATAGGCAAGCTGGTACACTCCAAATGTTTTGGACTACAATGCCCAGAATTCCTGACACTTGGCCATGCTGGCTGGGGCTCCTGGAAACTGTAGTCCAAAACATCTGGAGGGCACCAAGTTGTCTACCCCTGGGTTAGACTGGGGAGACCCAGGTTCAAATCCACCCTCAGCCATGAGGTTCACTGGCTGACGTTGGCCCAGTCACTCTTCCTCTGCCTCATAGGGTTGTTGTGAGGATGAATAGGGGGGAACATTATGTGCCACCTTAATCTACTTGGAAGAAAGTTGGGATATAAATGGAACAACAACAATCTGGTGCCCACCAGTGTTTTGGATTACAAGTCTCATCACCATATCCCACATAGTCAATGGTCAGAGGTGATGAGTGTCATGGTCCAAACATCTGGAGGGCACCAGGTTGTGGAAGGCTATTGTGCCGCATAGCTTATTTAAAATGATGCTGATGATACTGATGATGCTGATGTCAGTGTAGTAGCTGAGATAGACACATATATACCCAACCAAAGTGAGGCCCTTCAAAAGCCTATTGATGCCAATGAAATGGTTAAATCTCTCCTGTCAAAATCAATGGGACATCAAAGTGCTGGATCATGCCTACTTTAATGTGGCAGGCCAATAAACAACCTCTGAGCATTTTTTAAAAAGAAAGTTGAATGCTAGTTATAACATCTATAATTTAATTTTGGAGAACTCTCAATGAGAAACCCCTCTCCCACCAAAAGCTTATAACCAGAGTTCAATAATTTATATACACAGCCAATCCAATTACCATATGTCAAATCCCCATTTATTACTTAATTGTTATGTAAGCAGCATTCTGACATCCCCATATTTTAAATAAGCACTCTCATAAATCAAGACAAGCAAGTTTGGATCTAGTCCTGAAGCCATAATTCTGCAAGATATAAACTTAATCTCTTAAATTCACTTGTACTTTTCTTCCTAGTTCTGTCGCTTCAGTTACATTTATTTATTTTATTTAATGTCTGTTTTAAAATAAATGAAAGATAATTATCTTTATTGAATGGGAATGAGCAAAAGCCAAAGGACTGGTGACATTCAAGTATTCAACTATTAAATAAGAATGGAATAATAGTTATTCAACTATTAAATAAGGATAGCAAAATGATAACAGATGACAAAGAAAGGGCAGAAGTGCTCAGTTCCTACTTTGGCTCAGTCTTCTCCCAAAAGAGGGTCTATGACCCCCCTGGCAAAGGCGAAGTGCAGGCTGAAGAGGGGCAGGATTGCAGCTTGAGATTGATAGGCATATGGTGAAGGAACACCTAATTACTTTGAATGAGTTCAGATCTCCAGGGCCAGATGAACTGCATCCTAGAGTAATAAAGGAACTGGCAGAAGAACTCTCAGAACCGCTGTCTATTCTCTTTGAGAAATCATGGAGGACGGGGGAAGTGCCAGATGACTGGGGGAGGACTAATGTTGTCCCTATCTTCAAAAAGGGTAAAAAGGAGGAAGCTGGGAACTACAGACCAGTCAGTCTCTGACATCAATCCCTGGGAACATTCTGGAGCAGATGATAAAGCAATCAGACTGTGAGCACCTTGAAAACAATGCAGTGATTACTCGAAGCCAACATGGATTTGTCATAGGGATGTCAGAGAATTCCGCCATGGACTCCGGATTCTTCTGAAGAATCCACCCCCCCCCCGGAATCCGTGGCAGAACGGCCTCCCCCACCCCGCCACCCTGCAGAATCCCCCTGGGGCGGAATGTACCTGGTGGCGGATCCTGCAGCTCCAGCGGGTCCGGCGGCTCTGGCAGCAGTGGATATGGTGGCGGAGCAGGGGAGCAAATGGTGGCCACTATGCCATTTGCATCCTTGCAGTAAGCCGTGATAGGCTATGTAAGTATTTACGTAGCCTATCACAGCAAAAGGCAGCCACGCAAATGACGTAGCAGCTGCCATTTGCGACCCTGCTCTTTGCCGTGACTACATAAGTATTTACGTAGCCTATCCTGGCTTACTGCAAGGACGCAAATGGTGGCCGCTACAACAGCCGCCATTTGCAGCTGCAGCAGCCTGGCAGCAGCTGGAACTCCGGCTGCAGCTGGCCCTGGCTGGTGGCTCTGTGGAGCCGCCATGGAGCGGAGTCAGCCAGGGAGGATTCTGGGGGGAGGGACAGAGTTCCTCCCCCCCAACTGTGGATTAACCAGCACAGAGCCAGATAGGGATTTCGTACATCCCTAATTTGTCAAGAACAAATCCTGCCAGATGAATCTGATCTCATTTTTTTGATCAGGTAACCTCCCTTGTGGACTGTGGGAATGCTGTGGACATAATATACCTTGGCTTTAGCAAAGTTTTTGACAAAGTGCCCCATGATATCCTGATGAGCAAACTAGCTCAAAGTGGGCTAGAGGAAATAACTAGCAAATGGATCCACAGTTGGCTACAGAATCAGACTCAAAGAGTGCTCATCAATGGGATCTTCTCCAACTGGGGAGATGTAACGAGTGGGGTACCGCAGGGCTCAGTCCTGGTCCTGGGCCCAGTGCTCTTCCACATTTTTATTAATGACTTGGAGGAGGAGGTGCAGGGAATGCTGATAAAATTTGCAGATGATACAAAATTGGGCAGGATAGCTAATACCTTGGAAGACAGAAACAAAATTTAAAGTGATCTTGATGGACTGGAGCACTGGGCAGAAAACAAAAGATGCCAAGTTCTGCACCTAGGAAAAAGAAACCAAATGCACAGTTACAAGATGGGGGATACGTGGCTCAACAACACTACAAGGGAGAAGGATTCTTGGAACTGTTGTGAATGACAAGCTGAATATGAGGCAACAATGTGATGTGGCTGCAAACGGGCAAATGCTATTTTGGGCTGCAATAATAGAAGCATAGCTTCCAAATCACATGAAGTACTAGTTCCGCTCTACTCAGCACTCGTTAGGCCTCATCTGGAGTACTGTGTCCAGTTCTGAGCACCACACTTTAGGAAGGATGCAGACAAGCTGGAGAGGGTTCAGAGGAGGGCAACAAAGATGATCAGGGGACTGGAAACAAAGCCCTATGAAGAGACGGAAAGAACTGGGTATGTTTAGCCTTGAGAAGAGAAGACTGAGGGGAGATAGGATAGCACTCTTCAAGTACTTGAAACATTGTCATGGAGAGGAAGGCTGGGATCTCTTCTTTATAATCCCAGAGTGCAGGACACGGAATAATGGGCTCAAGTTACAGGAAGCCAGATTCTGGCTAAACATTAGGAAAAACTTCATGACTGTTAAAGCAATACCACAATGGAACCAATTACCCAGGGAGGTGGTGGGCTCCCCCACACTGGAGGCATTCAAGATGAGGCTAGACAGCCATCTGTCAGGGATGTGCTGACTTGGATTCCTGCATTGAGCAGGGGTTTGGACTCAGTGGTCTTATAGGCCCCTTCCAACCCTACTATTCTATGATTCTATGACATTGGTTCCACCTACTGACTCACCCCAGAACAATCCAGGATGTAGGCCAAAAAGCTCTTTAACTTTTGTATTTATTATTTAGATTTGTGCCCCATCCTTCAAATACATTTTTAGGATAGCTTACAATAAAATATTAAAAACACCATAAAATATCTAATAAATAAAAATGAACTGCTGATAGCAATTCTATAAAAGCAGCACCTAAATAAAAGAAATTAACAAAAGTTAATTCTTTTAGAAAGCACTGGGAAATAAACAGCTCTTTGCCTGACACAGGAAAGACTTCCAAGTAGGGATGGATGGACATCCCACCCCCCCGTCTGGGTCATCTGGGTGCCCACCAAGCTGTAGGAATCCAAGTCAAAGCATCTCTGAGAGATGGCTGTCCAGCTGCATCTTGAATGCATCCAGTGTGGGAGAGCCCACTATCCCCCTAGGCAATTGGTTCTAATGTCATATTGCTCTAAAAGTGAGAAAGGTTTTCCTGAAGTTTAGATGGAATCTGGCTTCCTGTAACTTGAGTCCATTATTCCGTGTCCTGCACTCTGGGATGATAGAGAAGAGATCTTGGCCTTCCTTTCTGTGACAACTTTTCAAGTACTTGAAGAGTGCTATCATGTCCTTTAGCCCTCAGTTCTACAAAACTCAATCAGGACTTACTCCTTGCCTGTCATGTTGCAAGGAGCTCCCTCCAGGAAAGTGGGTTGCCAGAGCATTGCCATAGGCTGCAATGCACAACCTGTTTATTCTAGAAAAGACTAATTATAAGCACAGGGCTACCACAAAGAATGTGAGTAGTGACTGCAGGCATGACAAATTTATATGAAGGGTGCAAAACATCAGGCCTGTGGGCCAAATTGAGCCCTCCTGGGGTCCTAACCTGGCCCACTGGGGTTCCCCAGAGGGCCATGCCCCTTTCCCCTGGATCCACCCCCTTTCCCCTGCCCACTGATCATACAGTGGTTTCTTGGCTTGTGTGTATCTTTCCCTCATTCTAACAGGTTGACATCCCTCTCCTAAGACTTAAGCCAGATCTAGATCTTGTGTCATATCATGATGATCCCATCATGGTAACGCTATATCCCTCTTACACATTTATACTATGTAGGACACACAATGACATTTGTTGTGGTAGACTGGATAATGTGGAACAAAAAGGAAATAACCCTGCAAAATGGGTATATCAAATATGTAATGTGCCCCAACAGTTATCAGTGCACTTCAATAACGCTACAAAGCAGTAGTGTAGATCTACCCTTAGTTACTGACGGTAAGAGCTTTAAGTGAAAATAGGCTGATATTTTTGTCCCCACCTGTTTTACTTGTGGCCCAGTCCACAACTGGAATGTGGGCCCCAAGAGCTTCTCCAAAATGTAATTTCGACCTCAGGTCGAAATAAGTTCAACACCCCTTATTTACACCTTGATTCAGCTTTAAAACAAACAAATGAACAAACAAACAAACAGGCAAAATGGTTCCAATGTATTTACAGAGTCCTTGTGCTGATCCCGTCAATGAAGGCGGAAAATAATGATAATGAGCAAAGCAGTGCAGATTTGGATCTGTTCCACCATTAATTGGGGCAGCCGGTATACGTAAGAACTCTTTGCACATCCTGGGCCCCATACAGAGTTCTTAAATTTAATACTTTGAGCATGAACCATTGAGCCAAAGTTAAACTTTTGGCTGGATGGGACCCATTTATTTATCATTTGTTTCAGCTCACAATTAACATGATTCTGAAAGATTTAGAATATTTCTATTTCTATTTCTATATCATCTATATCTATATCTATATCTATATCACTAGAGGTGAAAGAAATTTGGAATAGGGTGAGGTGGAACTTCTCTTAATTGGAATGAGTTGGCAGAAATGCAAAATGACATTCTCTGCATAGAAATGATCACTTATATTAATGGATATCTTTCTGTCCCATTTCACCTCTTACAGTGTAGCCTTGGGCCAGTCACTATTTGTCAGACTAACCTACTCCAAGGTATCAGTGTGAGAATAAAATAAAAACTGGAAAATACTTGGCATGCAGAAAAGGGGACCAGAGATGGTACGCTTTTGACTCTTGATTCTTCCATGCAATCCAGATGATGGTTCCTTGTTGGTACTTATAAATAGGGATGTACGAAATGACTTACCTGTTTCGTTTCGTGACATCTGTGGTGGGGGGGAGGTGCTCCGTCCCTCCCTCCAAAATCCTCACCGGCCAGCTCTGCTCCATGGCGACTCCGCGGAGCTGCCGGCCGGGGCCGCCCGCAGCGACATCTGGCCGCTGCTGGGCTGCGCAGGGACGCAAAATGATTGTGAAAGAAATGATACAATCAGTCTTTGCTGGAGATTAGAGGGAAAGGAACTCTGTGTTTAAATCAAGAAGATGTGAGGCAACATCACTTGCCAGATAGGCTGCCATTCTTTTAAGTCAGGGATAAAGCAAAAGTCCTCCAAGTTCTTTTGTCTGCTAGATGAAATAATTTTAAAAGAAAGGTATGTGCGGGGATGGGGTGGGTGGGGGATAGAGGAAGAGAGAGAGAGAGAGAGAGAGAGAGAGAGAATCTTCAAGGGAAAAGACTAACCTGAAAGAAATGCCATATTCCTGTCATATTGATTCACATTTTTTTCTAAATAATTTGAATTTTTCTTCTGTTGTGCCTTGCAGCTGATTTCCTTTGAGAAAATATATGTTTTCCTGATGTTTGACTTCAGCAAATGAATCCCAGACATTGTGACTTTTGAAATCAGTGTTTGCAGTATGGAATTTTGAATATGGGGAGGGGTGGCTTTGAATGTCATGACTGAAGCTATTCAGAGGGTATTTTGATGTTCACATTGCAAAAGTGTCTTTTTGATCTGTCAGGACATTTGCATGTGCCCCCCCCAATCACCTTTGTGAGATTAATTGATACCTTTCTTCCCTATTTTGATATCTTACTCACTGTAGCCACTCAGTGCAGTAGGCTTAATCCTGAATGTCTTTAGAGGGACCCTCATTTGAAGCCTAAATGAGTAGAGCACAGACAGAAGCAAGCTAGTTGGTTTAAATTTTGCATGATCCTAAGCTTGGATTTCTGTAAACAGGATATGGGAATCTACATGTTTTTCTTAGGGCCAAGAAATACATGTGTCTAGCATAGTCTAGCAGCTATGTCTTCTTTTCATTTCTACTCTAGAGTAAATGCAAGCTTGCCAAAGTTCTCCAAATTCCAGCTCAAAGCTTGTTCCAGCCTGAGTCCATATCAGATTGTGAGCTTTGAGGTTTGTTTGTTTTTTGTTTTTTTCTGTTTGCATGACAATCTGTGCATCTTTTCTTGCACATTTTTTGAAATGTACACATCAATTTTGCGCATCTTTGAAATCTAGGTATTCTTCTCCCATCGATTAAAGCATATGTGTACATTTTTCAAAGGTACATGCTGGTCCTGTGCATTTTTGAAATGCATGTGTGATGTCTAATGGTTTGGGGGGGGGGGGTGTCCGCCAATCACATTGCAAGCTCAGAAATGTAAGCACTTCGAATGTGGACTGCATCTGAGTCTGTGTTCAGTCCAGAAGGTATGAACTGGGAAATCCTGATCAAAAACAAACTGAAATGAATTTCTCATACACCCCTAGTCTAGAGTAGGTGTAGGGCCCTGATCCAGACATTAAAAGCCCCACTACCCCATGCTAGGTTCCAGATTGGTGGCCCTGTGACTACTCTAGAGTAAAAATGAAAAGAAGATGTAGCTGCTAGACACACATTTAAAACAATCTCTGTTTTGCCCCTTGACTGTAGTTTCTCTGTGTTCCAGTCTCTCTCTAGCTTCCAGTTCATATATGGTCCTCCATTGGAGAAGAGTTCCCAGGCTCTTCAGTGTAGTAGTGCATCCACATTGTGTGTACAGATTGCTTACACTGAAGCTAGTAGATGGCCAATGGAACAGTTTACTTTTCATTGGGACTATTCAGAAGAGATCCCAAAGGACTGTATGCAGGGATTCCTTCAGTGCTTCCTGTGGTTAGTTTCACACAAGCATGTTTATCATTTGATGACTGTACCATCAAAGAGGGACTTGCGTGAGTGGGTGGATGTGTCAGTGATAGAACTTTAATTTTGCCTGACATTACTTCCAATACTTTCCACACACTAATAAGCACTTATTACATATTTATTAATTAAAATATGGACATTGGGATCTATTCACCTTTAAACATAAGAAAATTCAATGACGCACATCCTAGAGGTGTACATTTTCCCCATTGTTATGGTATTCATTTTTGTTACTAACAATTTCCTTCATTTTATACATTTATTTTCTTTTCTTCCCCCTTAACACCCTTCTCCCCCAACTCTCTTTGGTTGTGGTGGCACTGAAGGTCCTCAGCTTATGCCTCCTGACAGTCATTATTTTTTTCCCCCTAGAATGCCCTGGGCTGTGGGTCATTCTGGAACATTCTGCCATTTCTTCCCAGAATGGCACAGTATTATGGATAGTCTGGAAAAATAAAATGCCACCAGAAAAAATACCGCCTCTCCCTGAATTACTATTATTACTTAATAGTTTTCTTAGATGCCTTTCAAGACAGTAGTCTTTCCACTGGAGAAGAGGCTCCTTGGTCTTTGGGCATAGGCCAGGGGTGGGAACCTCTTTCAGCCTAATGGCTGAATTCAGTTCCGGAGAAGCTCTTCGAAGCTGCATTTCAGTAGTGGCTGGGCTGAAGGTAAAAGGGGGTAGGGCAAAAGGGGTGGGACCAAAAATACCAGCATATTTTAACTTAAAGCTCTTACTAACAGTAACTAAGCCTTAGAAGAGGCATTTCAACCTTTTAGATGGGGGGAAAGATGCACAAATCCAGGAAAACACCTTTGTAGGGGAATTCAGCCCCTTTGGGGGCTGATTGATCCATGAGCTGGACCTATCTCAGCTTGCACGAGTAAGCCAAGCCCCAGTAAAGTTCCTGAAACATGGGAACTTTGACAAGGGTTGTTTTGTTTTTGTTTTTTGCTGAAAATGGCAGTGAGCGGCAGTGGCAGGAGTCCTGCTACTGCCCCCCCGCCCTTGGCACCGCTGCCTCCATGTGCAAACCCCTCACACTCTCCCTGCCAAGGAGAGCATAAATGGTTTGTGCACTGTGGCATTGTCACTAATTTGTGCAAATATGTGCATATTAGCAGGCCCATTTTGTGGAAATGTCTTATTCTCCCCCACCCAGGAGGGGGAGAAAGAGCCATTTGTGCAAAATGAGGCTGCTAATATGGGGTCTCCTGCTGCTGCCGCCTGTCAACCCCTCATGCTCTCCTTGCAAGGGTTGGTGGTCAGTGGGGCAGGAGTCCCATGCCCCCCCATCCACTCACACTCTCCTTGTAAGGAGAGCGCAAGGGATTGACGGGCGGTGTGGGACTCCTGCCCCTGCCACCTGTCAGCTCCCCGTGCTTTCCTTGCAAGGGGACTCCTGCTGCCTAGAATAGGGTAACAAAATGAACCCCATTCATACCCTTTAGTAAATTAGTCGAGGCAGCTGTTTTGTAAAGAATGAAAACTGAGCCAAATGGGAACCAGATGAAATGAACGCATGCTTCTAATGCCCGGAGATGTAAAGTTATGCCTTCGATCAGCCCAACTGCATAAAGGCTTCTTCCTCTCTGTGCTAGAACATACATTTTATTTGGGGAAAGAGAGAAAAAAAAAGAAGTAAAAAGAAAAATAACACCGTACCAGCAGAGACACGGGCTGTAAGACTTGAATGAGGGAACCGGATAGTAAGATGATTGGTTCTGAGTTCTGTATCTTTGTATTTCACTCTTAGCACTTGCTTGGCTGCTGTTCTATAGGCTGCAATACTCTTTAGGATTAGTTACCCAGGTGAAAACTGAACCACTTATTCTCAAGAGATTCACCGCACTAAGAAATCGCTATGAACTGAAGGAGAGAGACAATGACTTGCCTCTGGCTTTGAGTGAAAAGAACAAATATTGCTATCACCTCAACATGCCTCTGCTTGTATCACTTAGACAATAAAGCATAAGGCCACTTTTATTTTAAATCCAATGTCTGTTTCCTTTCCCATTTGTGCCATATATTCCTGATCTGCCTTTGTCCTAAATTTTCTGCCTTTCTAATCTGGCAACGGAGACCTCCACCAGACTGTTCGTAGAGTACATACAACAAGATGGTACTTACCTTCTTCTTTTTTACAATGGCATTTGATCAAATATCCTACAATGGCAACGATTTTATGATGTCCCCAAAGTACCACAAAGTGGAGTGCTTCTGTTCTGGATGGATTGGATACGTTCTGGTATGCAGGTGCTGGTCTTATTTACCTACAGTAATTCTGCATTGCCGGGATTGCTAAATCTGTACTAGACTGCAAAGAGGTTATAAACTGGATATATTCCCAAGTCATTGGCATTATGATTTTCCCTCCCCCTCTCCTAAAGAGTAAATGTTTACCTTTGGGAACTACCTTTGCAAAAAAAGAGAGCTCATTTTCTTTGAGAAATGAACTCATTTTCTCTCTTTTTGCTTCTGTTGTGTTATTCAAAGGGAAACCAAATTCTCTTTGATGTCACCAAACACCAGTGGTGTAACTAGGTGGGGGTGATTGGGGGAGCTGCCTTGAGCACAACCTTGTCAGGGGCACAAGATGAGCATCCAAGGCATGCTGTTCAAAGGTACATGGCCCTTCGGTGGCTACTCAGTGTGATTAGCCTGACCAGATGTGAATAGCACCCCATCAGAACTACATTGCATCAGCTGTAGAAGATGAAGATACAGGAAGCAAGAGCTCTCCAGCTGCTCAGCTTGAGTTGAGACACCAACCATTTTTCTCTTGCTGACTCTGAACTGTTTCCATTCCATCTGGCTGTGATAGGAACTTCTCACCACATTACAGCATTACATCTGCATGGTAGCTGATCATTACAAAATCCATACACCATTGTGATCCGTATAACATTAGGAACTAGGGATGTCAGAGAATTTCTCCACGAATCTCGGGGAGGCCGAATGCCAGCGCATTCGGCCCCCCGAAATTGGTGGAGAAACTGTCTGCCCCCCCGCCCCCCCAGGACAGGACTTACCTTGCTCGAATGTCCCTGGTGGCGGCGGCTCCGGTGGCGGTTCGGCAGCGGTTTGGTGGAGGCGGCAGCCAGTCTTCTGACTGGCTGCTGCCGCCGCCATTTCCAAGTAAAAAAAACACAACAGCAAACAAACATGATAGGCTACGTAAAGATTTACGTAGCCTATCACGGCTGACTTTGGAAAAAAAAAAAAGCGCGTACGTAAATGGCAGCGCCCATGGGCGCCGCCATTTGCGTTCCTTATTTTGGCACGTGTAGTCTACATAAACATTTATGTAGACTACGGCGAAAATAAGGGGAATGCAAATAGTGTTGCCCTTATTTTCGCCGTAGTCTACGTAAATGTTTACGTAGACTACACGTGCCAAAATAAGGAACGCAAATGGCGGCACCCATGGGCGCTGCCATTTGCGTACGCACTTTTTTTTTTTTTAAGTCAGCGTGATAGGCTACGTAAACATTTACGTAGCCTATCACGGCTGACTGCAGGGACACAAACGGCGGTGGCTACGGCTGCGGCCATTTGCGTCCCGGCAGGAGAGGAGGTTTCGTGGCCAGAGGGACAGGGCGCCTCCCCCCCAGCCAGAATTTTGGGGGGAGGGACGGAGCACCTCCCTGCCACCGCGAAGCTAGCTTTGGGATCAGGTAAGGGACTTGCGTCCATCCCTGTTAGGAACTGACACCTGAGTTTTCTTGTTTTCCTTTTCCTTCCCCTTCCCCTTTTCCCTTGATTCTGTGTCTTTTTAGATTGTAAGCCTGAGGGTAGGAATTGCCTTGTTTTTATTGATGTGGAAGCTGCTCTGGAAGCTTTTCTAGCTCTAGAGCAGGGTATAAATGCTATGAACAAACAGACAAACAAATAAACACCAGACCGGAGACAAACCTAGCTGGATAAGAAGAGGCAGACAATACTGATGACATTGTATAGATATCCTGACATACTCAGATGTACCAAGGGGATTAAAACATAGGAAGAGGGAGTCTGGACTATCTGAGCAAAACTTTCTCCTCTAAGATGAACAACAGCACTTGCAGAAGCAACTACAGATCCCTGAGGAATCTGATCTTGATGCATTCCCATACGATCTGCTCGTGGGACCTGATCCACTAATGTGAGGATTGGAATGCAGATGTTTGTAAAATACAGTGCACTGCAAACTCTGTGGATAAATCCAAGCTTCCCTGGCAGGCCTATCTGTTATGATGGCTGCATCACAGATGACTTGTGCTTTTCATGTGCACACAGAGACTTGGGTACCGTTTTGCCCCAAAGCTTAGGAAACCCAGGGTCAGCATTGTTGTCTCAACACAACCGATGACTCAAGAGTTCTGAAGCTATCCTTGGAAATCTGCAAGATATCTGTGTCAGGTGAAACTTCCCTTCTTGCAGGTTCCAGCATAGTTCTCAGCTCAAAAACACATCAAAATGTACATTTGCTCAGAGGCTTAGTTTGGGCAGCAGACCAGGCAGGGTAGCATTCCTAGCAGCTTCTCATTGGCTGGGCACCTGCTGTCTAATACAGTTAATAATTCTTTGGAATACCTATTAGAAAAGGTAGGTGCTGAAAACCCAGAAGGTTTGGTGCCTTCCTAATTGGTAGTGATAGGGAATTCCAGAAATAGGGTACCATGACACTCAAGGCCTTATTTCAAGCCATGATGGCCCAACACCCAGAACAGTATCTTTGCTACTGCCAGAATGTGTGTGGGAGGGGACTACTTTCTTTTTTTTAAAAAAAGACCCATGACTGCTTCAATCAACAAAGGGAGCCCCTCCCAAATTGTTGCTCCCCCTCCCAAATCACATCTTACATTCACCTCCAAATTCCACACACCCCTCCCCAATTTCAAGCCATACATTCTCATGTGGGAACTTTTCTTTCCAGCAACGTTACCTTAGATACTTTACATGCTGGAATTCTTCAGCACATTATCCTAAAGAGCAGCCACATCATTCAGGAGTGCATTGAAATGTGTCACTGCATTTCTCAAGGAAAAGAAAATATTTTCAAAATGTCAGAAATGGATTATAGGGGGGAGAGACAAATTTACAGATGGGCGAGAGTCTGGTGTACAGTACACTTCAGCTGGGGGAGAAAGAGACATCACTGAAGATGCAGCTAGATGCCGGGAATTTTTTTTTAAAAAAATCTGCTGTCACTTCCCGGACAGCAGCCGTGAATTTCAGGCATGTGTCACATTTTCAGTGCTGTCAGCTGGAGCATTAGGGCTGAAGGATAAAACGAGAGGTCACATGGTCCTCTATTGCGCTATAATTCACAACAGGATGCTGATTAATGGACGGAGATGTTTGTAAAATACAGTGCAAACTCTGTGGATAAATCCAAGCCTCCCTGACAGGCCTATCTGTTATGATGTCTGCATCGCAGATGACTTGTGTTCTTCAGGCGCACACGGAGACGGGGGTGCCATGTTGCCCCAGAGCTTAGGAAACCCGAAGTCAGCATTGTTGTCTCAACACAACTGATGACTCAAGAGTTCCGAAGCCATCCTTGGAGATCTGCAAGGCCTCTGTGTCAGGTGACTGAAGACTGAATACTGGTAAGGTCTGGTCTGCCACGGCTAGAGAAATGGTGTTTGGAGCAAGCAGGGTTGACAGGAGGACAGGCAGGGAAATGATCTGGAAACACAGGAAGATAGCCTAGGCACCAGGAGTGTTGAACCTAGGGATGTTGCGAGCACTCAGGTTGGTCCAGGAGGCTGGCGGATTCTCCTGTGCCTGAGCAGTGGGGTGCTGATGGACCTGGTCGCTGAGTGCCCCAGAGCTCAGCGAGTGGCTGGAAGCAGCCCGTAGTTGTCGTTGCCACCCCCCCACACACACACACACAACCACTCTATCTCCTCCTTGTGATGAGGAGAGGGCTAGAGTGTTTGGGGCACATGTAGCACCCAAGACTTATCCTGCCTCCACTGGCTGTCAAGGAAGCCCTTAACAGCTGGTGAGGGCAGGACAAGGGCTTGGTGCCCCAAGCACTCTAGCCATCTCCTTGTGAGGAGGAGATGGTTAGAGCGCTTGGGAGCGCATGCGGCACTGAGGACTCCGGCAGTCGAGCCCTTGTGTGCATAAAGCACAGAGACTTGACTGCTGGGGTCTTCGGTGCACAGAGGAAAGGCGGCTCACATGGTTTGGTGGGTGGGGAGGAGAAAGCACAGAGGCTTGCGAAGCGGGTCTGGGTCTCGTGGAGCCCCCCCACACTCTGGACAGAGGTGAATCCGTCTATCCCTAGTTGAACCTCTTTAAGCCTCGGGGCTGCCTGAATTCAATTTCAGAGAAGCTCTTGGGGGTTGCGTTCCAGTGGTGGGCAAGGCTGAAGGCAAGTGGCCAAAATACCCCCAAATGCCAGCATATTTTAGTTGAAAGCTCTTATGGCCAGTAACTAGGGTTTAGGAGAGGCATTGTAACCATTTAGAAAACATGCAAAACCTGGGAAACCACCAAAGGATTGGCAGGTGGGGGGAAAGGGGGTAGGGCCGAGGAAAAGGGGTGCACCCATCTGTGTGGGGGAGAAGGGGGAAGAGAGAAAATATAATTGTGTGTGTGCACATGCAAATAAATGAATGAATGAAGTGTGTGAATTGATTTGTGTGTAAGAGTGAGAGGAAGAATGCGCAGGGATGGAGAACTGATGTGTGATAGAGAAACATTTGGCTCTGGACCCACTCTTGGCTGGAGTGCAACCTCCCTGAGGGAGTGTGGTTCATGTGTGTGTGTGGGGGGTCCCCACTCCTGTGGTAAGACTTCCCTGGAGTTCTCTTCCTGCACAAATGAGAAAGGAGAATTAAATGGAACACCACATACATTTTCTTTCTCCTTTACATTTGTTACTCATGGTATGTCTTCCATTTGCAACTAATTTGGAAAGATTATCTAGGGAGATCCCAAATTAAAAGACACGTCACAGCACTATGCTAATTTCAATGGTGTTACATGCTAATATGACTGACAGCTTTATGAGAAAACGACTTATTAAAAAATATTGTGAAGATGGGAAGACTGATTGTATAGTGGCTTTGTAAATCATGTGGCTTTAAGTGACTGGGGGTACATTTCATTTTACTCAGTGTTTGCCATCTTCTTTTAATGAGTAGGGAGAAGAAAAGACCTGTTTATTTAAAGTAAGTTTGGATTATTTCTCGACCTAATTCATAAATCAGATAACTCTGAACAGTTTTATTAATAAGGATTTTCATTTTTATCCATTATGAATACTTAAATGCTCCCACTGACAATATTATATAAAAATAGCTATGAGAACAAATGCAGCAGAATTTTAGATTCATGTTGAGAAACACGTTTATAAATAAATAAATAAATAAATAAATACAGACAGACAGACAGACAGACAGACAGAAAGAAAGAAAGAAAGAATCCCGGCCTTAGCTTCAGGGTTATCTCTTTGCCTACACTTCAGTTTTGTAGGATCACTTAATTCAATCCTTTGTCCAAAAATAAATAAATAAAATGATAATAGACAGAAAACTGGTCCAAATTAACTCATAATCTGAAGCATAATATACCAAAAGCACACTAGAAAGGGTGTCAGATATTTCAGGGCTTAAATTAGGTGTCAGATTTGGGCCTGGCTAAGTGAGCTGCCCATGACTGTATGTACCCAGGCCTCAGAACAGAGTGGAATCTAGGGTGACCATATGTCCTCTTTTAAAGAGGACAGTCCTCTGTTTGAAGGGCTTGCAGAGGACCATCATTCATTTAAAGAGCTGTCCTGTCCAATGCTGGTTTAAAGATAAAGAAGCATAAGAACTGTTACCCATCAACAGTTAACACTTGGACAGGTAGCCACAAAGGCCACTTGCCACAGTCTTCCACACTTTGATTAGATGTACTGTACTTCTGTTTCAATTATTAAAAAATGAATACATCTAAATCTGCATTTATGCATTTGAATTAGCACATGCAACTTTTATGTAAAACGGTGTCCTCCTTTGTCCTCTCTTTCGGTGATGCATTTCCTCTCTTCTGGCAACCCATAAGCGGCCACCCTAAATGCATTCAATATGGCCTCTGTGATTGGCAGACAGTATGAAGGCTTTGGATTGGCCAGGCCTGCATACATTCTATTATCTGGACCTTCTGCTCTTGTCAGAGTAGTATTTATTTATTTGTAAGATTTATATCCTGGCTTCTGATTGAAAGATCCTCAAGATGGATTAAAATGGATTGAAATAACACACATGGACACCCACCACCACCACAGAGAGAGAAATATACAAACCTTAAACACCCTAAGCTACTAGACTTGCAAATTTTATCCAGTTCTGCAAACCAATAAGAACATAGCCACTGTTTGTTCATTTCCCCATGTTAGTCAATGGTGAGGCTCACCATACAAAGCCTCAGATTTCTGAAGTAAGGCTGTGCTCCAGACCCAAAGTGAAGTGGGTCATGAAAGCCTGAAGTAGTCTGAGGCAAAGTGACTGGCTTTCTGAAGCACTGAAGCAGGATCTGAACCAAATACAATGCTGTTCATTTGATGAGATACAAATTGTCCTTCAAAGGGAATTCAGTTGGGCAGCCATTTTAGAAATGAATGGAAATAATCAGAATGGAGTGTGGCTCCATATCCAAGAGTGTTTGCCACGTCTAGAAGAACATCTCTGGCTTTTTTTAAGAAATGCTTGCATTACGAAAGGGACATATCTTACATATATCCTGTACGCTACAGGGTAATTGGCGGCTGGAGCTGATTGTTCTTTCTGGAAGTGAAGGGCAGCAAGCAAGCTCCCTGCAGCTGTTGCTCCTTTGGCCAATAGATGGGGCCAGGGTCATCTCTGCCACGCCATGATGGTCTGTCTGGGAGACAGGATGTGCAGGCTGCCAGTGGTTCTTCATCCCCTCCCCTTTGTCAAAGGCCAGAGTGTGGTTCCTTTCAGCTGTGCAGTCCCAGTAACATCAGCTTCAGCTTCCAGCTCAGATCTATTGTCCCACTGAAATGTATACAAGGGCTGCAGAAGGCTTCTGATCTCAAGGGTTTAATGTCCACTTGGAGAAAGGCACCAACAGAAATGACCACATGAGTGAAGTTCCTGGTGGATTCTGCTTTACAACGTTGGCTATTCTCATTTCTTTTGGCTTAGGACTGACTGCCAGATTGCACTCTTGTAGAAGCAGCTCACACTCAATGATATACATCTATCATGTAAAACGATGCACCACTTTTTGCCCCCCTCCCTCCAAATTGACCAAGAAATGGACTGGTTCCTTCCATCCCCCCTTCCCCATTTTGGTTTATCTGCTCCACCCTGCCCCCCCCTGCAATTATTTATTTATTTATTTATTTAATTAATTTCTATACCGCCCAATAGCCAAAGCTCTCTGGGCGGTTCACAAAAATTAAAACCAAACACACAATAAAACAATTTAAAATATATAGAACATTAAAACCACAATATAACAATACAACCACAATAAAATCTAGCAGCAGTGCAGGAGTTTAAAATACAGATTTAAAACAGCAAAGATAAAAATTTAGAAAGCTAAAATGCCTGGGAAAATAAAAAGGTCTTCACCTGGCGCCGAAAGGAATACAATGTAGGCGCCAGGCGAACCTCACTAGGGAGCTCATTCCAGAGCCAGGGTGCCACAGCAGAAAAAGCCCTCCTCCTAGTAGCCACCCGCCTCACTTCCTTTGGCAGGGGCTCACGGAGAAGGGCCGCTGACAATGATCTTAAGGTCCAGGCAGGCACATATGGGAGGAGGCGATCCTTCAGGTAACCTGGCCCCAAGCCGTTAAGGGCTTTAAATGTTAACACCAGCACTTTGAATCGGGCCCGGAAATGGACTGGCAGCCAGTGCAGCTGGAAAAGTACTGGCGTAATATGAGCTCACAGGCCAGTCCCTGTTAACAATCTTGCTGCCCTATTTTGGACCAGCTGAAGTTTCTGGACCGTTTTCAAAGGCAGCCCCACGTATAACACATTGCAGTAATCCAGACGAGAAGTTATCAGAGCATGGATAACTGTAGCTAGGCTATCTCTGTCTAGATAAGGGCGTAGTTGGTATACCACCTGAAGCTGATAAAAAGTGCTCTGTGCCACTGAGTTCACCTGTGCCTCAAGTGACAGTTCTGGATCCAAGAGCGCCCCCAAACTACGAACCTGATCCTTTAGGGGGAGTGCAACCCCCTCCAGAACAGGTTGAATATCACCTAGCCGGGCAGACGAACCACCCACTAATAGTTCCTCCATCTTGTCTGGATTGAGTTTCAGTTTATTGGCCCTCATCCAGTCCATTACTGTGCCCAGGCACTGATTCAGAACCACTGCCTCACCTGGTTTTGATGAGAAAGAGAGGTAGAGCTGGGTGTCATCCGCATATTGATGGCACCTCAGCCCACACCTCCGGATAACCTCCCCCAGTGGTTTCATGTAGATGTTAAACAGCATGGGGGATAAAATAGAGCCCTGTGGAACCCCATGGCACAATTGCCATGGCACAGAGCAATAATCCCCCAGCACCACCTTCTGGAATCGGCCATCCAAGTAGGAGCGGAACCACTGTAGTGCAGCGCCTTCAACTCCCAACCCAGACAACCTATCCAGAAGGATACCATGGTCGATGGTATCGAAAGCCGCTGAGAGGTCCAGGAGAATCAACAGGGTCGCACTCCCCCTGTCCCTCTCCCGGCAGAGGTCATCCCACAGGGCGACCAAGGCAGTTTCCGTTCCAAAACCAGGCCTGAAGCCCGATTGAAATGGATCTAGATAATCCGTTTCATTCAACAGTGCCTGGAGCTGTCCTACAACCACCCGCTCAAGCACCTTGCCCAGGAAGGGGATGTTGGCCACTGGCCTATAATTGTTAACATCCTCTGGGTCATGGACATGCAATCCATGTGCTCTTTCAATCAAAAAGTTCTATCTTGATTGTAACTCAGAACTTGCATATGTTTATGTATTGGTGTGGCTAATGCTCTAAAAAAATACCATAGAATGGGATCACAAAGCTTTGCATTGAGGGTCTACAATCCATCAAGATCTTGAATATGTACATAAGGAGCAACCCATGCCCCCACACAGATATCAATGGGTTGGTTTACCTCTTTGGTGGCTCCCTATACTTCAAGGGGGCTGATCAGTGTTATTGGAGATTCAACAGAGGGAGGAAAGGGGTCCAGGATATTCCCCCTGTGCTTGCAGAGCTGAAGCACTAGCATTCCTGGACCATGGCCATGTTGTTCAAATGGCATTTCAAAACTGTGCTCCATCATGGGAATTTAAACGGTGGAAATTGCAGAACTAAACAAACAATTAAAAGATCTGTTGGCACTTCTCTAAAGTTCATTGTTCTATCTCCTCACTGCTTGGCCACTGTAAACTAATTCCTGGTAGATGCATTCATTTAGAATATAAATTTTAGATCATTCAAATAAGTGCATTCTTCAAAACCTCAGTAAAAGAAATAATAATCCAAAGCTTGTCCTCAAAAATAATAAAAAGTTCTTCCAAGGTGGAAAATATCTCTATGAGTTTCTGGTGAGTGGAAGCAAATCTCTCGTTACGACCAACCTTTCCAGTGCTTGCCATGCTGGACACCTCCTGGAATAAGTGGGTTGATGATCTTGACGTTTTGATGCCAGCTGCTAGCCAGATAAAAGTCTGCAAGTCCTAAGTGATGGGGGCAGTGCTAAAGGGTAACAGCAGGGTTGGGAAAGCAGCTGCACACAACTTTTTGATTCTGCTCATTTATTTAGTATTCCGAATTTAGAATATGAAGAGGCTTTTGATACATAATCCATTACAAAAAGACACCAGAGAGATGGAAGTGGGGAGGGGGGGGATTAAAACATATTTGCTGCCCTAGGCATGCTTTAGTTTGTTATTCTGTTCAGGTTGCTCTGTTCAGCTATTTGTATCAAAAGGTTGAATAACAAGCCAAAACGAACTCCAGGAAGAAAAACAAAAAAGTTGTTTAACTTTTTTGCAGCTTAAAACGTTGCACAGTCAAAACACATTGCAGTTTTTTCTTCTTCACTGCTTCTTTTAGCCAAGTCTTTATTTTGGGCAAGTAGAATTGGGTGGGGGGAGATGATCCCCACTCAGCCCACTATGGGTCTAATGATGTTAAGGGGGCAGGGCCATGGCTGATGATCCACCCAGCATGTCAGCAGGGAACTGGATATGTATGCCTCCCCCAAGCCTTCTCCCATTGGTCTGCCCTGTGAGCCAAGGGCTTAGAAGAATAGCTGTTTGGGATGAGACATCAATACTAGGCTGCTAAAACTTGAAAGCCAATGTGGTTTATTGGTTAATGTGTTGGACTGGACAATGACTGGAGAGACTCGGGTTCAAATCTGTATTCAGCTGCTCAATGGCTGACCATGGTCCAGTCAATACTTCTTAGGTTAAGCTACCTCACAGAGTTGTCATGAGGATAAAACAGTGGGATACAAATTTAATAAATAGGATCTGTGGGAAAACCTTACATGCCCAGTGCCATGTGTGGAAAATCATGGCTAGCAATGGGCCCTAAATCTAAGAGCGGAATGGAACACAATAGAAGTTACACTTCCAGGGTTTTCAATGGGGAGTTAGGATCTTTGGGGTTCGGATGGATTTGCATGAGCAATATTACATACTGACAACTTAATAACTTAGTGCTGTTTATACATACATGCACACTGTTGGATTACTTAATACATTATGACTTTCAGCCAAATGGATTAATTGTCGCATTTGAAAAATATTGTCTTTGAGTTGAGTTTTCTGATAGTATTTTTTATCCTATGTGATTAACCAAAGATAGCTCATTTGCTCAAGTGTATCATCACATGCATGTGTAAATCCATCTTAACTGCATGGCAGCTTTCACCACATGGAGTCCTGATCATCTCTGGTCTACTCTCTCCACAGCAATTCAGAAAGCCAAAGGTTACTATGACCGCACAATTTCCAAGCAGTTGAAGGAGTGGAATAAATCAATAAATACAAAGTCTGTCAATTTAACTTGTTGTATTAAGGGCTTTCCATGTTCACTCAAACTCTAGAATGCCAAAAAATGACAGTTGTTAAGGGCCACACCCTTAATGAATGCATTATTTAGGTGATATGGATATGGTATGGTCTCCTACGCTGTGGTTAGTTCTAGCTTCACCACTGTCTTGGAGCTGGATGTCTGTCAGTGGCAGAGTGGTGGACCTAAGTCCCAGATTTGTCTGTTCACTGGAACTGGAGTTTCTGCACATCCCAGCTGACTTCTGTGATGAATTAACTTGTACTAGCCCTCTTGACGTGACTAACTTCCATTCTGAAAGGACAAAAACGCAGTTTGGGGAGTGCCTTCTGGAACCACCCCCAACATCATGCACTCCATAGGATCGACTCCAATATTGGTGCATTCAGCACGACTTTGAGGGGGGAGTCTTGGTGTACATACATGTGCAGGCTCCCCTTTCAAATGTCATGGTGAACAATTAGATGTTGGGGTTGGACCAATTATACATGTGCAACATTGTGGATGGGAGGGGCAGTCTCACTCTCCCCTCCATTATTTTGTATTTATTGCATCCCAGCTTTTTTCCTCTTGCAAGGAACCCAAGCCTTCTTATATTATCCTCCTCCTTTCCATTTAATCCTCACAACAACCCTCTGAGGTAGGTTGGGCTGAGAGTCTGTGACTGGCCCAAAGTCACCCAGTGAGCTTCCATGGCCGAGTCAGAACTAGAAACTGGATCTCCCGGCTCCCAGTTCAACACTCTCACCACTACACCATGCTGGCTCCATGCATTAGATCTAAGCATGGGCAGGGTCAGGTGAACACCCTGTATACTATGGAGGAACTTCTAGGACTAAGCTTGAATGAACTAGGGATGGGTGGATCCATCAAACTTGATCTTGCCAAAGCTCTTGTCTGTCTATGAACAACTTGTTCTGTTCCTGTTTTGCGCAGTTCCCCCACCCCCAATAAATTTGTATGTATTTTTGTGTGCATTTTTCAAATGTACATGAGTGTTGTATGCATGATCCCACTGACTAAAGTGTTTTTGTGTGTGTGCATTTTAGAAATGTGCACCGTTTGGGTGCATTTTTCAAATATGCGTGTGTTAATGAACACATTTTTATGCATCACAAGCTCGGCAATGTGTAGATGTCCAAGTGCAAATTGCATTTGATTGTGCATTTGCTTTGGGGAGGTATGAATTTGGTAAATCCAGTGTGGGAGAACCCTTGACAGAAGAAATTTCTCATCCATCCCTAGTTTGAACATGAATAATCTCATCCCACATGCTGGAACTTCACAAACTCATGTAAGCCTCTCTTCTGAAGGCGGACTCGATGTTGGTTTCCCTTTTACCTAGGGATGTCGGAGAATTCCACCACGGACTGAAATGAGATTGAATTCCCTTCAGTCTGTGCCATGGAATCCTTTGCAGAACGGCACCATGAGGTCCTGCAGAGCCAGCAGTCATGCATGGTCATTTTAAAATGCCAGGACCAGCATGGTCATTTTAAATGTTTCTTTCTTTAAAACAGCGTTGCTTTAAACAAACAGTTTATCACTCAGGCACATCTAAGACAGCCTTCTTTTGGGAAGCCCCTAGGAAGAGGAAGTGTTTTGGCTGAAAGTGAACGGAGACGGAGGATTTCCATTTTTTTTTTTTAAATAAATATTTACGAAAAATAGTGATTCTTATGGAAGTTATGCAGACTCATGGAGACGGCTGGGCACTGGAATTATGGTTGTCAGTACGGATTTATCTTCTTAATTTTCAGAGCGGAAAAAAAAGAGAATTCCGGGGGCATGTGAACAGCGGAATGGAGCACTGGCCACAAACTGCGGAAGTCAAGCAGCACAGAAGGTACACAATTCGTGCATCCCTACTTTTACCATGTGCAGTGCCAGTGGTGATAGGAATCATAGGAGCATTAGGCAACTTGACACACACAGAGAGGCAAATGAATGTTTTGGCTGGACCTAGCAAATCCTAAAGCATCTTACCTTTTCTCTTAAGGGTGATGTGGTATGTGCTTCCCTTCATGAGGCACAAGATAAATAACGTGTCTCACTTAGCGTTTGAGTTGCTTAGCTTCATTTTCCTAATTTCACACTTAGCAGCTGCCATTAAACCTGTGTGGCAGACAAACAAACAACTGGAATCATCATTTAGCTGACACCTGAGGCCTCCCCAAGTCTCCTTTTGTTTGCTCTACCAAAATAATGCTGAATTGCTCTGCATCCTCTATGTTCATCCCCCTCCCACGTGAATCACACAGCAGACAAAACAAACAGAGAGAAGACACACTTAACTGACACCAAAGAGCATGGGGTTTCATGTTGCTTGCTTCAATCTGCTTAAATTATCATATGATGAAAATGCATTTCAAGGGGGGTGGGGTGGATGGCAGCCTCCAGTATGTCAGAGAGGTGACAAACACACACAGCTGTGAAGGGTGTTTTTCTTCCTCATTATATTAAGACCAGTCAAGGGGAAATATGGTGCTTTCAGATTTTTCATAATAATAATAATAATAATAATAATAATAATAATAATAATAATAATGCTTCATTGTTTGGCTACTGGAAACTATAATGACATTTAAGGAGGGCTGCAAAGCTAACAAGTTCCTTCATTTGTTTTTGCCTTGACATAGTGACTAGGTAGGTTCACACAACATTTCAACCCCTACTCAAGGTTCTTTGCTGTTGAAATGTGGGTTGTTGTGTTGTGCGAACCGAGCTGTGTGGTTTGTTAACCATGAACAACCCACAGTACATTGTGTGATGCCCAGTCAGTGAGTTCATTTAGAATAATTAGAAACTTCTGTATCTTGCAATACTAGAACTAGGGATCATCCAATGAAGCTGAATGCTGGAACATTCAGTCAGACGAAATGTCTTCTTCACATGGCACATAGTTAAACTGTGAAACTCAGTTCCATAGGATACAGCAATGGCTGCCAACTTGGATGATTTTAAAGGGGAATTAGACAAATTCATGGAGGATAAGGCTATCAATGGCTACTAGTCATAATGGCTGGATATTACCTCCAGTATCAGAAGCAGTAGATCTCTGTATACCAGTAGCTGAGGAATAGGAATGAAACTCTGCCATTCAGTGGTGCAGCTAGGGCTGGACAATGACCACCCAAAGAGTAGCAAGTGTGGAAGCAAACTCCATTTTGTAGTCATGATGGTGCTACAATGTAAGTGATTTTAAAATGCATAATTGCACATGCTCAGTGTGTGTGTGTGTGTGTGTGTGTGTTTTAAATCAGGGTTGGCAAACAGTTGTGTTGTAGTTCTAACAGATCAGGAATGTAAAAGCAGTTTAAAGCATGGAATAGCACTTGGGGGAAAATAACTGAAGTAATGCTTGTGGCCATCTAAAGCCTGCTCCACCATAAGATGATCAAGTCCAGGGTCTGAAATCACATAATTGCGCTACTGATGCTATTGCAGACGTGTCCTGTTGGTAGGCTACCCACTGTGACATCTGGTTAACCACTGTGGGTACAGAATGCTGGATTAAATCGGCCTTTGGTCTGATCCAGCAGAACTTTTCTTATGTTCTCTGAGATAGATAGATAGACACACACACACACACACACACACACACACACACAGCATGGTACAATAGAGGATTCTTGATGCTTCAGAAACAAGACCTGGTCTTTTAGAACTGCAATATCCAAGAATAATTTTGGATGATGGGGATTTCAGACACCTCCCTAGTAAGAGTGCAGCAAGAGTTGTTTGAAAACTATATATACTAATAGTGAGTACAGTTCTTTAAGTGTGGATTCTTATGTAGACAAGAAGAAGACACCCTGGTAACACCTTTGTTGTTGGTGTTAGTATTAACTAAGATGGGTGACTGTAGCTAGAGATTCTAGGCCTCTATTGTGTTTTTACATGGAAGTTAATTTCTATGAGAAAATTGTCTGTTTTTAGTGGAAGCCAGAGAACACTACTGAATCTTCATTACAGTAGGAGAGAGAATGGAAAATGTGTGTAGGGGTGTGTGTGTAATAGAGTATCCTGGAAAAGAGGTGCATGGCTGGCTGGTATCCTGAACAGGGTATATAATCCTGTGGATCTTTTTGTGAGGCTGGAAGGTTTTGAAATGCCCCTCCACCCCCTTGCACTAGAATTATTGCAAGTGATGTACCGACTTTGGAGTGGGGTGGGGTGGGGTGGGGGAAGAAGTGCATGTAAATAATATATTGAGCCAAACTGATGCAGTGAGTTATCCAGGAGGGACTGCAGCATAGAAAACAGCTCTCAGCATGTGGGCAGCACATCAGAACAGTAGCTGACTTCACTTTGTGATTGACAGTGAATGTGTCATGTTCCTAATATCCTTCACAGAATCAGAACTTGATATACAGCTCCCAGTAAATCAGGAGGCCAGGCTGTGAGCCCACATTCAGAACTTGCCGCAGACAAACCCTTTTTTAAAAAAGTCATGTATGTGTATAAGCATTTCTAGCTGACCTGGGAGAAGTGGTCTACACCATTGTATACAGGTTTTCCAACTTCTTTCCTGATCTCAGCCTGCACCTTCAACACGGCAGTGAAGACTACAAAGGTGCAAAAAAAAAAAAAAAAAAGGTATAAACTCTTTTTTCCTAATTACTGAAGCTTCCTAATAGAAAAAGCTGTACCTTCACACTGATATGAAAGGCACAGGACCCTCTACTGAGAAAGGAGGTGGTAACTGTGAATTCATCAAACCAACCATCAGGGTTCGACTAGGGATGTCTCCATTGCTGGGAAATCCAGCTCTTTTTGGGCTCTCCAGAATTCCGCAGTGCTCCTGACTTGGTTTGCTCTTGCAAGCTGAGCTGTGCAGTTTCCTTGCATTCTGGGGACTTTCAATGCTTTTTTTGGCGGGGGGGGGGGGGTCTCAGCCATAATTTGCACAAAAAGAGATTTGCACAAATCATGGCTGCAAATTGTGCAAATTTGTGTAAATTTTGGCTGTAAATTATGTGAAATTGCATTGAAAATTATTTACTCAAATTCCATCAGCTGGCCCGACTCATTGTGCACTGAGTTGAGCCAGCTGGCAGAAGACAGAATGGAGTCTGGGTGGCTGAGCTGACAAAAGCTTGTCACGCTCCACCCCTCCCCCCAGTTCCTCCAACCTCCTTGGGTTGGACCATGGACAGCAGTCTCTCATGAGCTGGAGCCAGGAGCCATGGACAAGCCAGGAGTGAGGACTGAAGAGCAAGCCAGGACCAATGGATAAACCAGGAGGCAGGAGCAAAGAGCAAGCCAGAAGTTATTGCCAGAAGACAACCAAAGGCCACAGGAATATGTTCAGGAAGACTCTATTGCTCAAACAAAGCTTGACTGGAACAGGATGCCCTCTTCTAGTCCTTCCTCTCCAGAAAGATCATATAGCTGGTCTGTATGGCTTGGGTGGTCAGTACAGGGCCTGAGAATACTAAATTGCCTAGGCAGATGCTTCAACATGCAGTTCAGTGGCTCACCACCTAGAGCAGTTACACATAAATCCAAACCCAAAGTTACACATAAACCAAAAGGTTGAGTGTAATGGCAGCTCCTGAAACCAATAAAATGTGAGGCATCCTGCTCAAAACACAGAATCTGGAAGCAGGTTGAGGAAATGATTGGCCTGAGTCTTGCAGCTCCAGAATGCTATCCTGATGGTGGCAGAAACAAGGGGCCTGTCAGTCTAGATGATCAGATGACCTCAAGTGCTAACAGAGCAGCCTTCCCCAAGCTGGTGTCCTCTAGATGTTTTTGGATTACAGCTCCCATCAGCCCTAGTCAGCATGGACAATGCTCAGGAAGGCTGAGAGTTGTAGTCGAAAACACCTGGTGGGCAGTGGGTTGGAGAAGGGTGGGGTAGAGGCTGTGTTGTCTCAGGTTTGAACACCCAATCTGAGCAACTCAACACAAAGCAACTCAGTTTTGGAGATAGAGAAGCAGTAAGGTGCATGCATCCAAAATCCATTGGGGGCCCTTTGATACTTCATGGTATTTTTGAACATTCAGGAAGAATCCTCAATGGACATGATTCCCTCTGCCACTAGCTAGCCAATACTTCACCCCACCCAGACGTTTGCATTCAGGGGGGCAAAACCCCTTGCAGTAAGGGATGGGTGAACTCACCTCCGTCTGGGTCATCTGGGAGCTCAATGAGCTGCCACTAGGGATGTACGAAAGTCACTTACCTGATCCCGAAGCTTGATTCGCGGTGGGGGGGAGGTGGTCCATCCCTCCCCCCAAAATTCTGGCTGGGGGGGAGGCGCCCCGTCCCTCCGGCCGCGAAACCTCCTCTCCTGCTGGGACGCAAATGGTGGCGGCCGTAGCTGCCGCCGTTTGTTAGTTTACAGCTTATATGTTAGTTTACAGCTGACTATATAAATATTCTAAGTAGTAAGGCAATCATCCTTTGTAAAAACTGAGGAACTGAACTGGCAGTCTGATTTTATTAGTACTCACAGGGTGTTCGTCCCCCCCCCTTTCTTTTCCTCCTTGGTATCAGTTTCTAAAGTGTAATGTAGGATGCCTGAAGGGTTTCCACTGTATATTAAAGAGATATACAAAATGCAGGAAATGAGGGGGAAATCATCTTTAAAAACAATGTTCTTGACTGAGAGCTGTATGTTTCAGGTAGGACCTAAGGATGGGCAAACCTTTCAGTTTTGCTTCCTCCTACTTTCATATTTTTAAAATCTCATGTTCTTTCTCTTCTGAATATGAAGAAATATGTAAATTTTGATAAATTCTTTTAAAAAATGATCTAAAACAAAATTCTTACCCATCTGCACCAGCCATATTCTATAGTTACATAAAATAAACATAGGTCCCAAGACATGATCTGAAGGTACATGATGAGGCAGCCATCTTGCTGAAGCTAAGCAGGTCTGGGTCTGGTCAGTGCTTAGAGGGGAGACCACCTGGGAACCACATGTAGCCACCTTGAGTTCCACAATGATGGAAGAAAGATGGGATCTAAGTGTAATAAATACATAAACAAATTACATCAATTAGCAGCATGGAGAGAACCATGATGTACCTGCTAGCCATACAGCTATTAAAGATGAGGCGCTTGCCATAAAAAAATAGGTGGCAACCCCAATTCAGCACTAACATGGTTAAATTAGGGATGCTGGAGAAATTTGAGATGGACTAAAATGAGGTCAGAGATTTCTAAGAATCCAGCCTGCGGAATCTGCTGCGGACCAGTCACCTAGGCCATGCAGAGTCCGTGGACTTTCAGACCTTTTAAAAAAAAATTCCTGAAATTTATGCGAATTTATTCATAGGAAAATACTCACTTTTCTGCTGAGACTGGTAAATATATGCAAGGAAAAGTTGAATGGAATGGGGAGGGACAATACACTAAATGTTACCTACTAACATAAATGATGTAAATTGTTGCAAACCCACTTACGGAATTATTTTTATTTGCGTATTTTTCCACATAACATTTTTTTTTTTAATCCGTCTGTGCATGCACACTGGAATGAATGACACTGCACAATCCACAGAACAGACATGGGATGGATTTCATAAAATCCAGACATCCCTAGGTTGAATACACAGGGATTCAAACCCAGAATTTTAAGAACAAATACTTTCCTACATTCATTAAAAAAAATAATCAAGTTCCTTTTGTCCTGAATATGGAGAACTCTGCAAATTCTGGTAAATTGATTCCCATCAAAACCACAGTGAAACACAATTCTCAAGCATCCCTAGTATGGAGACTTGTGGTACATGAAATGGGGTGCTGTGTACACTGGCAGCATGGTCTGGCAGGAATGATGCAGCATGCAATTGTAAATAGCATCGCTGCCCTTACAATGAGAATAAACTACAGCACTGTTAAAATAAATAGCTGCACTTATGTGGCAGAGAGACAGCTGGAATGTGTGGGTAGCACAGGCTGTGAAAAATCTGATTTTTTTTTTTTAAAGAAAAAGAAGAAATGGAACAGCCTGAAATGACAGAGTAAAAATGTTTAGACTGAGCTTGCCTGTATGTTACAGAATATAATGTATGTTATGGGGGGGGGGGAGCGGTGCAAAGACTTCTCCGATGTGATACTGTGTGAGATGTCTTGTTCTTTTTTTGATAAACCAAATGGAAGAAATTCATAAATGACGACAAAATGACAGATCCTGCTGTGTATTGCAAACGATAGCATTGGATATCGAACAACAAGCCTGTTGTACTATCATCATTTTCACTCTCTCAGATGCACATATGCGCATTGCGCACACATCCCGGCCATTGGCTAGTTTTCCCACATTCCCCAAAGATTGTTATCTTGCAAATGAAGGAGCTTAATTATTTCTATAACAGAAGGATTATAGAGCTCCCACAGACCGATTCTTTCAGTTTGAACTTCATTGTAGGTATAATAAATTTCATGTAGTTCATGACCAGCACAGCTGCTTCAGGAATTACTAGCGTAAGAAGAAATTCTCAGAGTGGGAAGATTAGAAAACAAAACAAAAACAAATCAGGAGCCTTTATTAGATGATACCATTCAGGTTGGGACCACAGAGGATAAATTAGCAGGGAAAAATGTGGTACAATAGCTGGTACCCGAGCAACCTTTTCATGTTTTGTGGGTTGTTGGTTTTTTTACCATACCTGTTCAAGACTCAACTAGGAGTCGAGTCTTGTGAAACAGCCACTAAGAGAATGTGTCTTTTGTTTTACTCAGCACATTGAATAGGTTCTTTGTTCTTTCCTGATATGTCTCATGTTTTAGATGTTTGAAGACTGATTTATGTCTTTGTTTTGGATTTCTCTAGTCCATGGGTGGGCAGCAGCTATAGGATGGCCAGGGGCCATCCCCCCCCATGTCTCCCCTGTGGGAGGGGGGAAATAATTAAAATAAAATTTAAGAAATCACTAAAAATGTGGCAGCAAACCACTCCGTAGCATCCGCTAGCGCTAAAACAGACAGATTTTGCTTGTTTGCAAGATAAATTTGAACATTTTAGTGCTTCATAGCCACTACAGGACTGCATGTTGTTTGTTTTTCTAAAAAAAAAAAAATGGTTGCAGGTTGCCCAACACTGCTCTAGTCGATGCAATGGATTTCCATCATGCTGCTTTGCTGAATGTAGACCAATGAATGCATATTTAAGCAGATTCTTGTCCCAGAATTGATAGGTTTGTAGGTCTGGAAAAATTTTCTACACCAAGAGTGGGCTATCTTCTTTTCTTTTCTTTTCCATTGAGGGCTGCATTCACTTGGAGGTAATTTCTTAGAGGTTACATGGCTGTAGTGAGTGAGGCCAGATCCCCCCCCCTCTTTAGATCATCATCACTCACCCACACTTCCTGTTTTCTCCCTCTTAAGAAAAGAGAGAGAGAGAGAGAGAGAGAGAGGCAGGCAGGCAGGCAGGCAGAAAAACAGAGGTGGTAATTAGAGAGAGAGGTGGTAAACTTAAGACCATCTACACCCACACACCCTCTCTCTCTTTCTCACACTCTCACACATCCATCCACCAACCCCCCCCCACCGCCCCATTCAATTATCTTTCTCTTCCCTCTCTCTCCCCCCCTCCCCCTGCCACCCCACTTTCGCCTCCCTGAGTGCCTCCAGCCCACAGCACTGGAGCCACAGCTGCTGCAAGGTGAATGAGAGATTGGAATGCAGTGGTTAGAGCATCTTTCTGAAGGTCACTACGTCACTGTAGCCACCACACCCTGTAGTTGAGCCTCTGAGAGCTCATATGTGCACCACTGGTCTCTTTTTCATTCTCCTTGTGGTGGTACCTGCTATGGGAAGGTAGGGGAAAGAATGGGAATGAGAGACACCAGGGGGAAGATAAGGCTGACAGACTCATGTTGCCTAAAGACTATGTGTCATCTGTCAGTGTTCTACAATGAAATTAGAATCACCATACCAAGACCACCAAGACCAGTAAGAGATGATTGCAAGGGATATCAAGGATTTTCTATGTTCTCAGATTAGATTATACAGTGCTGCAGTGGCACTGTAAGGTCAAGGAAGCCCTGGGAAAAATACCCAGTAGGTACCCCCCGCCCCCTGCACACACACACTATCCTGGGCACATCACTCCCTTAATTTCCTTTATTCTCTGGCCTATTCTGGTTCCTGGCTTTTTCCAAAACCACTGCCCTGGGAACTCTATCTTTCTCCCCCAGGTGGCAGAAGGGGAGCAAACAGGTTAGACACTCTGGAAACTAAGAAATGCAATACGAGCTTTGCTCCACAGTGTCCCTGATCTCCTCTGTAAAAGGTTAGTAGAAGAAGGAGAAGGAGAAGGAAGGTCTCACTGCCATGCTGTCATTTGTGAGCTTTCTGAGCTGCAGGGACCTAGACCTGCACTCCATAATCTGGCCCTAATGATGCCACTGCCATAATGGGCCAAAGAGTTTAAATGTGTTACTGTCACAAGTGAGCTTCCTTGGAAAGTCACTGTTCTTAGCTGGCCTGAAAAACCTAAGAGGGGAGAAAACTTGCTGTCTGCTTGTAAACTGAAAGGTCTACCAACTGATGGAGAGGTTTTTGGGGATCTAGGATACTGGCTATAACTGCCCTGGCCTAGTTGTGCCCCTAGGACAGAATTCTCTCCTGAGCTTTTGCCCAGTGAGCTCCAACTTTTGAATTCGTGGCTCTTTCCAAGGGGACAAGATCCTTATGAACATTTGTGATGCTGGGAATGTGTGTGCCACTGTGCTAGTTCCCAATCCCTAAGATTTATTGATAGATAGAACTGTGTCGTTCGTTCCTATATTTCTGTTCTAGAAATAAAGGGCATATTTTGTGTTTGTTTATAGACATCAAATGAATTGCTCAAATGACTGTTTTTAGAACATTTCCTTGAGAAATTCATGTACAGACTTTATAATCTTGTTGATTTCACAGTCCAATTATCATCTAATTATTTTACTTATTCCTCACATGTGTATACCTGTAGTTTCCTCTTTATTTTTTACTTCACTTCTGTCTTATTCTATTACGTTTGTTGTTCATAACTCCCAAGCACCAAATTTACCTGCAGCTGAAGGCAACACAGAATCGACAGAGACAGCCTTCCTTGGTTCACACTCCTCTTGTTGAAAGTTTTTTAAGTAGCAACTTTTAAAACTAAAACCTCTACTTACTTTGTTTAGGCTATTGTAAGATACCAAGGGTGTGGTGGAGGTGGTCTTGAACTATCTGTCTTGAACTACCCCTTCAGTAGGGATGTACGAGAATTTTGTTTGGATTCATTTTTTACTCAAAGGTACCCCATTCACACCTCCAAACATGAATGCAAATGTGGGCATATTTTTTTCAGGAAAAGCTCACATGTTCCTGAAGTTGTGTTCACATCTGATAAATGTTCACTTTTAGAAGTGTGCATTAAAAAAAGCCCCATGCATTTTCATGCTTTAATCTGGTGGGGGAGTGCACATTTGGGCATGCACTTCCAAAAATATGTGCAGAAATGCACAATTTCCCTATTCAAATAAAAAAAGCAGTGGGGGGCAGGGAACAGATAGCAATCAAAAGCAGGGGCGAGGTGATCTGAGCTTCAAGGTGGAGTTTGAAGAAACTTGGACATCTTGAACATCACTGATTTTCCTATTCCTAGCCTTCAGCAGCTTTTCTCTAGTAGCTTGCCTCCTGAACCATCACATCTCTAGGTCCTTAGGAGACCAGCAAGAATAGACCTTAGGTTAAATGAGTCCCCCTAAGCTGCAGTCCCAACTTCAAAAGTGTCAGCTGACCTCCCAGCTTGAATACAGTCAGCTGACTCAGCAAGATAATTGGCACACACCAAATGTTTCCATTTCCTGGATGCTGCCTTGGATCATGAACCCTGCCTACCTTTGACCTTGCATCTATTTCTGGCCCCTTTGAACCTCTATTTTTGCTGTGGAACTCAGCCTGGCTCGAACATGCAATTGGCTCTGCCCTTTGATCTTCGTCTGGATCAGTGCTTTACCTCCAGCCCATTTGTGGCTACTTCTTCTGTTGCCCTTCTGATCCTTATCCACCTGCACCCAAACTGGGCTTCAGACACAGAACATCTTGGAGCTAAGCCAAGACTTGATAACTCCTTAGATTGTTCTCCATGTTTGCTAGCACTTGTGACATGATGCCTCGCTTGATAGAAGTAAGAGGTCTAATGCTGCTTTTACCAGCCTGCCACCACCACTTAAACAATTTTTCTTCTATTACCCTGTACACTCAAGAATACCATGGCAATTATGTGGCTTCTTCTGTATAAACTGCCAGCTCCAGTTATTTAGCCACCCTGGACAAATAACAATGTGTTAATTTTGTAGTTAAGTAACAGTAACAGCAACTCACATTCTTTTGAAGTCAAGTAAATTAATAAACCAGCATACACAAACATATCTAATTCTCCCCCCCCCCTCAATCTACGGGTTCCACCTGTCATAACTGCCCTTGGAATCCCACTGATCAGAGATGTCCATCCATTGCTGGGGGAAATCCGTTTCATTTTTGGCTTAATGGAGCTCCCCGGCATGCCCAACTTGCTTTGCATTTGTGGGATGAGCTATGGGGTTTTCCTGAAATCCAGGAACTTTGTCTGTATTCTTTTAAGTAGTGCAGATAGAGATTTTGTGCAAATTACAGCCACAATTTGTACAAATTACACAAACCGCAGTTCAAATTTGTGCAAATCTCTATTTGTGCAAATAAAAAAAAAATACAGAAAATCCGCCAGCTGGTCTGACTCACTGTGGACTGAGTTGGGCCAGCTTGTGGAATATAAGCTGAAGTCAGGGGGGAGGGGAGAGCCCGTGAAACCTCGTTGAGCTCCACCCCCAACAGGATTCCTCCTACATCCCTACCACTGAACAATCCCAACTCAGCAAAGAAATGGAACCAACATGGAGCTCCACCACCAGCATAGCCAATCCCAGCAATAAACACGATCTGCTGATCCTTCATAAAAGCAACACTTCCCCATTTCACCATATGCAGGAGCTCCTCATTAACCATCATTTGTAAATTTAATGAACATGGAGGGTCACACCTTCATCCTGATGATTAATGAAAATGTTAAATGATCCAAGGCCCCTGTAACGTCCCACTTAGACAACCTCCCCATGATTTGGTGTCGTGTCATTTCTCATTGCTCTGTGTTTCCACTCAACTGGCCATTTTAAAATCCAAATAGCAGTGCTCCATGTCTGAGCCAAATTGAATTTAATATTTCAAGTAAAGATTTTGCATCCACTGCTTTGCCCAGACCCAGATAAATTACACATTCTTTCATCCAGTAATTTTTCAATGCTATCAGGAAAAGCAATCAAGCTTTGAAGATTACTAATACTCCCTGCCTGTTCTGTTCTCCACTGGACCATGAAAGATCAGTCACTTAAAAATCCAAATCCTGGTGTTATCAAAGCATTGCTGCTACACCAGCCTGGGGACTGATTAATTTTTTAAAAATATTTTATTGGTTTAATTCATTTTCTCACACTTGAGAACTCCTCTGACCCTGAGCATGACTCCTCAGTGGGCATTCCTTGCTTATCAGTACTAGACAATTTACAGGATGGTACTCTTACCTTTCAAGGTATAAAATCAAGAACAACCCCAAGATATCATAATTTGGCCAGGTGTCACTAGGTAAGTCAGTTATCTGTCTTCTTTGACTTCTCTATGATATCTCAGCAAACCACCATAATGTATTTTCAACAACCTTTTCATACATCTTAAAATATCACCCCACCATCACTTAGGCAGAGAGTGCTACCTAGCGCAGATGAGTGCCTTGTGGTATGTCTCTCTGGGTCAAATATTATAGTTGGAGACACATAACACACATCAATAAGACTGTGTCAGTTCACAGGAAGCATGTTTACTAGTTCCTTGGAATGAAATAGCCATAATGGTAAGGACTATCATTATTTCAACAAGGCTGTTCTGTGGATCATATAAGACTAGATTATTATGTTGGGCGGGGTCAACAGCAAAGGAGATGTGCCAAATGCAAAGAGCCCCCCCCCCAGCATATTGTTTAAATATAAACAATAGTTTAAAGCACATATTGCCAATAACTAAGCCTTAGGAGAGCCATTTACAACTTTTAGAATGGGGAAAATAAAAGTGCAACAGCTGGGAAACCACCAAAAAGCTGCCGCCATTTGCGTACGCGTGTTTTTTTTTTTTAAACAGACGTGATAGGCTACATAAGTCTTTACGTAGCCTATCACATCTATGGGGGGTGGGGAAGAAAAAGTCCAGACTGCAAATGGCGGCAGCGGCAGCTGGTCAGAAGACCAGCCTCCGCCGCCGCCACCGCCGTAGCCGCTGCTGGAGCCGCCACCATCGTCCGGAACATCCGCCCCTGGTAAGTCTTGTCCCGGGGGGGATCCATGGGGGGCGGGGGGGTGGCAGGCCATTCTGTGATGGATTTCGGGGGGCCGAATGCCAAATGATCTCCCTTTCTCTCTCCATCAGCACCCCAACCCCTCACATATACCCCAATATCTGTTAGTCCTCTGTCTGATTGATGGAGCCAGAAAATCCTTCCATTCAGTTCTGTAGTCCAAGAGCAATTGGAAGTTGGAGCTGAGTGGTCTTTCTGGAAGGGAGAAGGAAGCAAGCACCTTGACATCTGCTCCCTCCTCTGGCTGATGGATAGGACTGGGCTTTCTCTTGCCATCATGTTCTTTCTGGAAGGCAAGAGGTGCAGCCTCCCAGTGGCCCAAGGTCTCCTCACTGATTGCAGGGTATGCTTCCCTTCAGCTAAGGATCTGTATGGATTTTGCAAATTCCTTTCTGGTTGCATTTTGTGGATTGTCAGGGGTCTTTTATTCTGTTGCATGCTCATTGACAGAATCAGAATTTTTGTTGGAGAATGTTGTTAATTTGCAAATGTGTACTTGCGCTAATGTGCACTTGCGCTAATGCGCACTTGCACTAATGCACATTAACGTAAGTATGCATTTGCAAATGAATGAAAGTGCATATATCCCCCCCAAGTAAAACAAAACAAACAAACAAAAAACAAACAAACAAAACTTCCACAAGTCCATCAAATCTGCACAGCTTGCAAAAAGCTGGTCCGCTGCAGAATCTGCAAGTCAGATTAATAGAAAACCAAATTTATTTGAATCTGTTGCAGATTTCTCTGGCATCCCTACATTTAGCTTTCTAGTCCCATAGCAACTTGCATTTGGAGCCAAGTGTTCTAGCTGGCAGTGTGTGCCTCTGCATGTGCATGAACATGTTTCAGGGAGGCATTAAGATGCCCATTGTTATTGGGAGTATATGGCTGTCACAACTATAAAAGTGTCAGTATGTTCATCTGTAAAATGGTGCAGGGTATGGGTCTCATCACAGCAATGAAGAGGGAGGGGAGAATGGGGGGCGTCTTTTCCCTGGATTCTGGCTGGGAAAGCATCCTTCTCTCTTGTTAGTTTCCTTCTGTTGCCTGTCAACCGTTAAGTGTTGCACACAAAATCTCCCAGCTGGGATGCAAAATTAAATTTCCTGAAATTGCATAGGAAGGTAGATTGCTGGGGTCTTGTAATGGTGAATTCGCTTTTCTTTCCTTTTTTTTTTAATGATCAAAACTAGCAACAGCCCTCTGTTTATACCTTTGTGGTTTCTGATGAAATAATTACATCAGAAGAAGCCAGCAGCTGATTTCTCCCCCAGCATGCACAAATTAAGGGGGAAAGAATATTTGATTTTCCTCCCAGTGATAAGGGAAGTAGAGGTCATTGCTCCCCAAAAAGTCTCATTGCAGCAGGATTCATGCTCAGAACAGGGCTCATGCGTCTTAATGAGAATAAAGTTTGTGGGTGGCTGAGCTAGGGGATCATTCTTGGCTTTGATTTCCTGTTGGGAAAGAAAATATCATATTATTAAAACATGTTAAAATCTCCTGTGAACTGAAGACTTGAGCTGCATACTATAATTCTATTGCATAGTCTAAGATGGAGGAAGCGGCAGCCACCCTGGTTCCTCTTGTGTCTTAGTCTCTGGTTTGAATGTAATTTACCTTATAAAGCAATGCTATGCATGCTTCCTCAGAAACAAGTCATATTTAACACAATGGATTGCACTGTTAAGCTCTCACTCACTGATGAGGCAAATGCCTCTGTCTGCAAAATGTGGGGACTGGGAGAGTTTTCTTGTGAGATCAGTCCTTAAGACTGTGGCTCAGTGGGTAACTATGCAACAGGAACTGGAGAGTGTGGATGTCTCAGACAGACCTTTTAATCAGTGGGCAGCAGCCAAAATATTATTGGCATGTTCAATATTAAAGAAATCCCCTACTGTCCAAAAAGAATATCACCGATTTGCAGAACCAACAGCTTCCTTGACTTATTCGACTACTTTCCTACCGCAACAGATGTGTTCAGGTTGTCAGTGAAGTGTGGGCATATTTTAGAAATGAGTCCAAATCTTGAGGAAGGACTAGTCAGTCCTTCCTCAGTCAGTCGTGGAGTTCATGTTTTGACTGCACAAGGTCCCAAGCTCCAGCCCAGACATCTGCTGTTAAAGAACCTTTAACCTTAAGGTTAAAGAACCTTAAATAGCAGGAACTGGAAAAGACTTCCACCTGAGACCTGGAGAACTCCTGTAGCCATGGTAGACAGTTCCTGGTTAGAAGGACCGATGGTCTGGCTCAGAGAAAGGCAGTTTCAATGTTTTCATGCAAGTTATTCAGATTGCTACCTGTCAAATCCATCTATTCATAGGGGGGGACAACAAGCCAAGGATCATTGTAATTCTGCTCCTGAGCCCAGTGGAGAATTACTCTTTTCACGTGTGTGTGTGTGTGTGTGTGTGTGTGAGAGAGAGAGAGAGAGAGAGGGAGTGCTAGGGATGAGTGAGAAATTCATTTTAATATGAATTTAAATAATTCGCACATTTGAACCAATCTGCAAACCAGAACTCAATTTCTCCCCATACCTCCACACCACCCAGAGTTTAGAGACAGAATCATTTCATCCAAAGGCAAAAGCACCTGTGACACCACCAAATTTTGTAATTAATCAAAACTCATCCATTTCTAATGCTTATCTTTGTACTGAGCCTGGTTCGATATAGTATGAACCAGCTGGTTTCCCGCGAACACAGTTCGTGGAGAAAAATCTAGTCTCATGAAAGGTTTAACTTGACCGTGTTAAGGGAAACGTTCAAGGTGTACGTATCCCTTAATCCCTTCATGGTTTGCTTGCATACCGTCTGTTACTGACATATTGTACTTTGGCCTGCCCCTGTGTTTATACAGGTGTACAGAGACTTCGTTTGTGTTCATATATTATTTGCTCCAAGTTGCAATCAATTATGTTTGTTTAATTATACTTGACTTTTGGATATGAAAAATAGAACTTTATAGTACATTGTTATAGAAGAGAGCCCAATTCTTTTTTTTCCCTTTTTCTTTCTTTTTAAAAAAGCTTTGTGGACATAAATAAACACCCGACTTTGAATTCTAGTGAAAACCATTGTTATTCATGGGATCTGCATGTCAAGCGCTTTCCAATGAAGTGTGTTTCTTGAGAATCAGTGAATGGGAAGTAGGGATGTACGGAAGTCACTTACTTGTTCGCGGAATTGATTTGCAGTGGGAGGGGGAGGTGCTCCGTCCCTCCCCCTGGAATCCTCGATGTGGGGGAGGCGATCCGGTCCTCCCCCCTGGAATCCTGCCCGGCTGGCTGTGCTCCACGGCAGCTCTGCAGAGCAGCTGGCCAAGCCCGTCCACAGCCGGAGTTCCGGCCACGGATGGGCTGCTGCGGAAGTAAATGGTGGCCGCCGTATTGGCCGTCATTTGCGTCCAGCCAGGCTGCTGTGCTAGGCTACGTAAGTATTGACGTAGCGTATCACGACTGGGCAAAAAAAAAATAATAAAAAATAACAGCATACACAAATGGCGGCGGCTACGGCGGCCGCCATTTGCGTTCCCTATTTTTCGCCGTTTTAGCCTACGTAAATATTTACGTAGGCTATTACGGCGAAAAACAGGGGAACGCAAATAGCATAGTGGGCGCTTTTTGTGTTCCTTTTTTTCGCCATAATACCTTACGTAAATATTTACGTAGGCTAAAACGGCAAAAAAAAGAACGCAAATAGCGCCCAGTATGCTATTTGCATTCCCCTGTTTTTCGCCTTAAGAGCCTACATAAATATTTACGTAGACTAAAACGGCAAAAAATAGGGAACGCAAATGTCGGCCGCCGTAGCCGCCGCCATTTGTGTACGCCTTTTTTTTTTTTTGCTTGGCTTGCTGTGATAGGCTATGTAAATACTTATGTAGCCTATCACGGCAAAGATCAGGATGGAAATGGCGGCCGCGGCAGCTGGCCGAAAGACCAGCCGCCGCCGCCACCGCTGGACCCGCCGCCGGAGCCACCGCCATCCGGAACATCCACCCCAGGTAAGCCTCATCCTGGGGGGAAACTGCGGGTGGGGGGCGGGGGGGCAGGCCATTCCGCCATGGATTTTCCGCCACAATCCATTCTGGACTTAATAGCAAATCATATATGTATAATTCAAAGTCGGGAGCTAGTTGTTCATCCCTTTTTGACTGCCTTCCCATTAGGGATGGCGGAGAATTCCACCACGGATTTCAGTGAGGCCGAATGCCAGTTTAATGACTTTAAAAAAAAGAATGACTTAAAAAAAAAAAAAGCGCGTACGGGTAATGGCAGCCCCCATAGGGATCCGCCATTCCCGTTCCTTATTTGGTCGCTGTAGTCTACGTAAAGATTTACGTAGACTACAGCGACCAAATAAGGAACGCGAATGGTGGCTCCCTATGGGGGCCGCCATTACCCGTATGCATTTTTTTTTTAAGTCACCCGTGATAGGCTACGTGTCGATTGACGTAGCCTATCACGGCTGACTTTGCAAATCTAGCTGTGATAGGCTACGTTAATCGTCACGTAGCCTATCACGGGGGCGTTTTTTTTTTCTTTGATTGGAATGGCGGCGGCGCCCCGGACGAACACCCGCTGAACCGCCAGCAAAGGTAAGTCCCGTCCCGGGGGGGGGGGTGCGGGGGGCAGGGGGGGTGCGGAGAATTTCTCCCCGAAACTTGTTCGGGGGGCCGAACACATTGGCGCTCGGCCCCCCGAAGTTTCGGGGAGAAATTCTCCGCCATCCCTAATTTGGCATCAGACACATACTCAAGGTCATGTAATGAACACTGGATGCCCTATATAGGGATGCTGAAGGAATCCACTTGCGGGGTGGAGCTCAATGAGCTTTCATCAGCTCAGCCCTCGGACTTCATTCCATCTTCTGCTAACTAGCTCAACTTGGCCTGCTGTGGATTTCAGTGTTTGGTTTTTTAATTTGCACAAATTACAGCTGCAATTTGCGCAAATTTGTGCAATTTGCTCAAAGTATGCAAATTGAGGCTGCAATTTGCACCACTTACACAAATTGGTGCAAATTGTAGCTGTATTTTAGTTTGGGATGCATATTTAAACTGTACATTGCTGTTGTAAACATAGTAGTGGTTGATTTGGATTTAATTAGCACCTGCATCGTCTCAAGCTTATTTCACTACCTAGAGCCATAGACACCAGCTGCCCCCCAAAGCTTGTAATGCAAAGAACAAAATCAGGATTCACTTTGTTTCTGCTACTTCTTTTTTTCTACCTCTACCTGGACCAAACTACAAAAACATGTATGAGTGATAAACTGAACATGAGTTGTGACTAGGGATGTCAGAGAATTCTGCGACAGATGTCGCAGAATGCACTGGCATTCGGCCCCCCGAAATCCATCACAGAATGGCCTGCCACCCCCCCCACCCCCCATGGATCCCCCCCAGGACAAGACTTACCAGGGGCGGATGTTCCGGACGATGGTGGCGGCTCCAGCGGCGGCTACGGCAGTGGCGGCGGCGGAGGCTGGTCTTCTGACCAGCTGCCGCCGCCGCCATTTGCAGTCTGGACTTTTTCTTCCCCCCCCCATAGATGTGATAGGCTACGTAAAGACTTATGTAGCCTATCACGTCTGTTTAAAAAAAAAACACACACGTACGCAAATGGCGGCAGCTACAGCCACCACCATTTGCGTTCCTTATTTTTCGCTGTCTTAGTCTACGTCAATATTTACGTAGACTAAGACGAAGAAAAGAAAGGGGAACACAAATAGTGCCCACTACATAGCTGCCGCCATTTGCGTACGCGTTTTTTTTTTACCCAGAGCCTTCCACAGCCAGAAATCCGGCTGCGGATGGCCCTGGCCTGGGCCTGGCCGGCTGCTCCGTGGAGCCGCCATGGAGCACAGCCGTCCGTCGAGGATTCTGGGGGGGAGGACCGGATCGCCTCCCCCCCCGTCAAGGATTCCGGGGGGAGGGACAGAACGCCTCCCCACCACACCATGAACACAATCCACGAAAAGGTATTTATTTATTTATTTATTTATTTATTTCTATACCGCCCAATAGCCGAAGCTCTCTGGTAAGTGACTTTCATACATCCCTAGTTGTGACTGGGATGAATCAGGATTCCCCTTCGGGTGGCCATTACAAAAGACAGTCCTCTGTTTGAAGGGCTGTCCAGTTTAAAGAGAAAGAACCCTAAGAAGGGAAAGCAGGAACCTTGAAAGCACCCATTGGCAGGACTTGGACTGCAGACTGTGCAGGCACACAGGTCACCTGGTGACAGTTGTCCACACTATGGTGAGATGTACTATATTCCTATTTAATAATAATAATAATAATAATAATAATAATAATAATAATACATTCTAAATGTGAATATCTCTATATAAATTAAAATATGCACATTTTATGCAAAACACTCTTTTGTCCTTTTTTAATGATGCATTTCCTCTTTGGGGGCGATTCATAAGTGGCCACCCTATTTACATGGAGGAGGCCTGTGCATGTCCACTAATGTGGACATAAGGCTGCTGAAGGCATAGGAGTATGGTCAGGAGTATGGAGCTAGCTGGCATGACATGCTTTCAACACATCATGGCAGGGTCATGTGGAAACACCCACCCCACTTTCAACACTAGAACAATGTTTTGCATGAATTCTTCAGCTCGCTTCAGAGGTATTCCTCCTCCACAAGTTCAAACAGTGTGTGTGCATGTGCATGCGTGCCTGCATGCGTGATGTCTGTTAGCCCTGCCCCCAACATCCTCATCCCTTTCAGCTCCACCCCTGACCTTTGCATATTGAGACTGAAAGTGTGAGGTGGGATTCCTGACATATTTAGAATCCTCCCTAAAAGAAGTTGTGCCATAAAGGGAGTTGACTTTGACATTCCAAATAGACATAGCCCCAGTTCAGATTCTTGCTGCATGAACAAGGTCCCTGAGCCCTAGACTAACATGTCCCTCCTCCTCCTCTTTTGCACACTGGAGTAGGAGACTAAAAGCTTTTGCTTCTGATTTTTTTTTTAAAAAACACAGTTGCCTGTGGCATCCAACACAGGGAAATGTTGTTTTTTCAAACTATGGTTTGAGAACAAGCCGGGATATGAAACCATAGTTTGATCCTGGCATGTTCTCACTAACCAGCAACTAAACAACTTAACCATTCCACAAGTTTGGGTATCAAAGGTGTTGGGAATATTTCAACCTCATCTGCAAGTTACTGGAAGGGGTCAGTGTTGCAGTTAGTTCATGGGCATTTTAACTACAGTTAGCCTCAGGATCTCTATAGCCTACAATGTGGTTTCCTGTGATTGCTTCATTTTGCTCCTCCACTCCCCCCTGGCCGTTCCATCTAGGGATGTTGGAGAATTTCTCCATGAATCTCCAGGAGCAGACTGTTTCTCCACCAATTTCAGGGGGCTGAATGCGTTGGCATTCGGCCCCCTGAAATTGGTGGAGAAACGGTCTGCCACCCCCCGGCCACCCCCCGGGATGGGACTTACCTTGCGCGAATGTCCCTGGCGGCGGCGGCTCCCAGCGGTGGTTCGGTGGTGGTTCGGCTGCGGCAGTGGCAGCGGCCGGTCTTCCGACCGGCTGCCACCGCTGCCATTTCCAAGTAAAAACAACAACAACAAACAAACGTGATAGGCTACGTAAAGATTTACGTAGCCTATCACGGCTAGATTTTCAAAAAACACCATGATAGGCTACGTAAATGTTTACGTAGCCTATCACGGCTGACTTTGGGGGGAAAAAAAGCATGTACGCAAATGGCGGCGCCCATGGGCGCCGTCATTTGTGAACACGCTTTTTTTCCCCCCAAAGTTTTTTTACCACCCATTATACAAAGTCAAAAACAAAGATGGCAAGGACCTAACAGAAGCAGAAGAGATCAAGAAAAGGTGGCAAGAATATACGGAAGGTCTGTATAGGAAGGATAGTAATATCGGGGATAGATTTGATGGTGTGGTCAGTGAGTTAGAGCCAGACATCCTGAAGAGTGAGGTTGATGGGCCTTAAGAAGCATTGCTAATAACAAGGCAGCAGGAGACGATGGTATCCCAGCTGAACTGTTTAAAAACTTGCAAGATGATGCTGTCAAGGTGATGCATGCCATATGCCAGCAAATTTGGAAAACACAAGAATGGCCACCAGACTGGAAAAAATCAACTTATATTTAGGGATGGCGGAGAATTCCACCACGGATTCCAGTGAGTCCACGGAATCCGTGGCAGAACGGCCTCCTGCCCCCCCCACAGAATCCCCCTGGGATGGCACTTACCTGGAGCGGATGCAGCAGATTCGACGGCGGCAGCTCCAGTGGCGGCTCCGGCAGCGGCTCCGGCAGCGGCTCCGGCAGCTGGTCTCCTGGCCTGCTGTGGCAGGGCTGCTGCCGCCGCGATTGTCATCCTTGGACCATGATAGGCTAAGTAAGAATTTACATAGCCTATCATGGCTAACCTCAAAAAACAAACAAACAACACGCAGCGTACGCAAATGGCGGCGGCTATGGCGGCCACCATTTGCATTCCCTATTTTTCTCCGATTTATCTTACGTAAATATTTACGTAAGATAAAATGATGGGAAAAAAGGGGAACGCAAATAGCGTAGTGGACGCTATTTACATTCCTTTATTTTTTGCTGTTTTAGCCTAAGTAAGTAGTTATAGCCATTTGCGTCCGCACCAGGCCGTCTGCAGCCGGAAATCCGGCTGCGGACGGCCCTGGCCGGCTGCTCTGCGGCCTGGCAAAAGAGCAGAGCAGGCTGTCAAGGATTCTGGGTGGGGGGAGGATGAGATTGCCCCCCCATCAAGGATTCCGGGGGGAGGGACGGAGCAAAGGTAAGTGAGTTTCGTACATCCCTACTTATATCCCCATACCAAAAAAGGGAAACACTAAAGAATGTTCAAACTATCTAACAGTGGCACTTATTTCACATGCCAGTAAGGTAATGCTCAAGATCTTGCAAGGTAGACTCCAGCAATTCATGGAACAAGAATTGCCAGATGTACAAGCTGGGTTTAGAAAAGGCAGAGGAACTAGAGACCAAATTGCCAATATCCGCTGGATAATGCAGAAAGCCAGGGAGCTTCAGAAAAACATCTATTTCTGTTTTATTGGCTATTCTAAAGCCTTTGACCATGTGGATCATAACAAATTGTGGCAAGTTCTTGGTGGGATGGGGATACCAAGTCATCTTGTCTGCCTCCTGAGGAATCTGTATAACAACCAAGTAGCAATGGTAATCACAGACCATGGAACAACAGACTGGGTTAAGATTGTGAAAGGAGTACGGCAGGGTTGTATACTCTCACCCTACCTATTCAACCTGTACGCAGAACACATCATGCGATGTGCTGGGCTTGATAAAGCCAAGGCTCGAGTTAAAATCGCTGGAAGAAACATTAACGATCACCGATATGCAGATGATACCACTCTGATGGCTGAAAGTGAGGAGGAGCTGAGGAACCTCATGACAAAGGTGAAAGAAGAAAGTGCAAAAGCTAGGTTGCAGTTAAACCTCAAAAAAACCAAGATATGGCAACCAGCTTGATTGATAACTGGCAAATAGAGGGAGAAAACATGGAGGCAGTGACAGACTTTGTCTTTCTAGGCACAAAGATTACTGCAGATGTTGACTGCAGCCAGGAAATCAGAAGACATTTACTTCTTGGGAGGAGAGCAATGACAAATCTTGGTAAAATAGTTAAGAGCAGAGACATCACACTGACAACAAAGGTCCGCATAGTTAAAGCAATGGTATTCCTTCCCTGTAGTAACCTATGGCTGCGAGAGCTGGACCATAAGGAAGGCTGAGCGAAGGAAGATAGATGCTTTTGAACTGTGGTTGGAGGAAAATTCTGAGAGTGCCTTGGACTGCAAGAAGATCAAACCAGTCCATACTCCAGGAAAGAAAGCCAGACTGCTCACTTGAGGAAATGATATTAAAGGCAAAACTGAAGTACTTTGGCCACATCATGAGAAGACAGGACACCCTGGAGAAGATGCTGATGCTAGGGAAAGTGGAAGGCAAAAGGAAGAGGGGCCGACCAAGGGCAAGATGGATGGATGATATTCTGGAGGTGACGGACTCGACCTTGGGGGAGCTGGGGGTAGCGACGGCTGACAGGAAGCTCTGGCATGGGCTGGTCCATGAAGTCACGAAGAGTCGGAAGCAACTGAGCGAATAAGCGACAACAACCCATTATACAAACAGTCCATCTTGTATTGGTTTCACTGACTAACCATCACATCAATGCAACTTTGTTCTTCAGCACTCAGCTGGGAATTTCGTTCCACATCTTTGCTTCTGCATATTGCATTTGGGACAATTAAGCCCCCATTCAGGCATTCTACTTCCCATGTTGTGTGAACATGTGAAAAGAAGAGCACCCCACTGCCGCCCCCCTCCATCATCGCACCCTGATTTCCCAGGGTTCTTAAATGCATGGCGAACATCCATGAATACAGAAGGCTCTCCTGTTCAGACTGTTGCCCTCCATGCCTACAGGCCGAGGGTGACAGATGCAACAGATATGACGATGGAAGGAGGAAGGGCTGGAGAGCTCCTCTCTTCATGCATTCATACAACATGGGAAGTACCTGAAAAGGGCTTTAGGCAACATTTAGACTCAGGTTGCCTCAGCAACTGACTCCATCTATTCTAAATCCTAAAGGCATGGACCCATTGGACTGAACTCACCAAATATACTGTGCATGTAATCTTGGAAGAGCTCAATGGAAATAAAAGATTGTGGGGGGGACAGGGAAGCAAATCGTTTAGCTTAGCCTCTGAGCTTGATGGAACCTGGTATAATTAACAAACTTGTGATATCTCTAGCAATTGTAATTCCAATTATTTGCTAGCTGAAGGCAAGTTTCTCTGCTCTAAGTTGGGAAATCATGTAAATAGCCTAATTAATATAATTTGCCTTATGTTCTACCAAGAAAAACAAAAACAAATATGTCAGGGTTTTTTTTTAGAATAAATAACACGGTATAGACTATTAAAAAAAAACAAAACCCAAGTCTGTTCTCAGTCAGTTTGCAGAGCAAATATTGTGCATTGCAGATCTTTTTCCCCCAGCATTTCCAAGTAATTCAATGTGATTTAATGAAATTATGATTGCTTCCCTCAAACTCTGCCCTGCATTAAAATACAATGAAAAGCACTTCCTTTGTAAAGATTAAAGAAGATTCTTCACAGAATAGAGTGTAGCTACATGTACAACAGGGGGACAAGAGATACCAGCAAAAGTGACATCAGTTCGTATCTCCAGTCCTTTTAGCATCAAGAGATTTCATCCCAACATAAAATAAATCTTTGAAACATTCCATGCTGCCGTGATGGGAAGGCACAATAAATAACGTTTTGCCTCTTCCTCATGTGGAACGAAGAGATAAAGCTATTTATAAAGCCTTAAAAGACTTTAAAATCATCCTAACAGTTTGTCATGTGTTAACGTCAGGAAGGATTTAATCACCTAAAGTAAAAATAAAACAATGTAAAATCTCTTGTTTTCCTCACCATTTTTAAATAGTGCTCAGTTTTCATAGGTCTCCATATCAACTATCAACTAATTTTCCCCCTAAAAACAAAAGAAAGAGAGAAAGAAAGAGAAATTAGAGGTAAACATAGAAACTAACAGGCTGAGGACAAAGAATGAGATATTGCTAGCAACATGTGCTTGTAGCTGAAAGCCATGGTTCCATATAGTGGTACATGGATCCGTCAAACCTGGTCTCACTGAGATTGTCAGGTTTTTGAGGTCGAACTCATTCCATCCCATTTCTGCATGGGAGTGTGTATGCACGTGAGTTTTAACACTGTATATAAATCCGTAATGTTTTGTGGGCATTTTCCCTACTGTATGCATTAATGTACATAGTTTGTTTGTTTATTTATTTGATTCATACCCTGCCTTTCCGTCAAAAAAGGTGCTTAAGGGTACAATCCTATGGATGCTTAGACAGGAAAAAGTCCTACAGTTCCCAGCATTCCCCAGCTAGCGTGGCTGGCTGGTACTGGTAAATGCTCGGAGTTGTATGATGTTTTTCTGTCTAAACATGCATAGGATTGTGCCCTAAGGCAGTTAACAGTAATAAAACCTACACTAAAATAAACATCAAAAATGATAAAAAATGATTAAAAACACAGTTTTAAAAAAACAATAAAAGGAACAAAAAGTTAGCACTCAACCCAATAGCACCTTCTTCAGCATCAGACCAGCTTACATGCCAAGGGCCTGCTTGGGTAATAATTAAAAAAGGAGGAAACAGAGAGGGAACCAGTGTAGCCACCCTTGGCAGGGATTTCCAGAGCCTGGGAGCAGCCACCAAGAAGGCCCTCTCTTCTGTCCCTGCCAAACGTGCTTCCAGTGGAGGCAAGAGATAGTTTATTCCTCCCCATCTTCCTTACAAAGTAGAATGCAAATTTGGCATCCTTACAGCATGTGTTTTGCCATGTCATTGTCTGATGCAGAGGAAGGTAAGCAGGAAATATAGTGATATCCCCTCAGGTTTTTCATTACTATGAATTACAGGAGGAGAAACTAATTGTAGGGCTGCTGCTGTCAGTGGCAGCCATGTGTTTTTGGTAATGTCTAATTTTCTGTTAGATATATATTTGACTTAGGATTATGGGATGCACAGTGTCATCTAATTGATAATCTTTTCTTTTCATTTCATTTGCATAGGGTGGTGGTGGTGCAACTTTGCCAAGATAATTTGCCTTCCTTTGCAATGGACCCAACCTGTCAGCACATCACATTGGCAGATTCCCTTTAAAGTGAATCAGATTTGTACAAGAGCATGGTGGAGGGAATACCAAAAGGGCTTCCATGAATTTTGAGCAACTATTGTTTCCTATCTGTCTTATCCTCACTAACAGCCCTTTTCTTACTTTTGAAATGGTATAGGCACCACCTGTGATTAAATATCCATGAAAAATGGAAGTGCAATACATGTGTGAACTGTGAATTGGAAAATTAAGCTGAAAATCTTCCAGAAATTTCACCTCTTCTTATCAGAATAGACAAACCCTGGGTAGCTATGAATGAGCAGAAGTGAGCAGATGTACTGACTCCTGGACACCTGCTCCCTCTGAGTTAATAGCCAAGGGACACTCAGTTGTTGTCCATGACATCCTATCCTGGAACTGTGGGTTGTTGCAGGAGGAACAACCCATACTGGTTACCCATAGTTTGTAGCTGTTGGTTTATTTAATCCAAATAATAGACAGCAACAATAAGGGTGCAATCCTATGGGGGTGGCTGTAAGTCTCCAAACTTGGAGGGTTATATGGCCATCCAATGCAGAAGGACTGGTGGAGATGAGCTTGACGTTTTCTCCTGTCTAGCTGAGGCATTGGGGAGGGGAAGGGAAGAAGGCTCGGGAGGCTGGAAGATTCCTAATAAGCCAGCTTCCCTGGTCTCCTCCCCTCCCTGCCCACAGGAATGCCCCCTTTCTATCCTCTCCAAGATCACCTTTGTGACCTCAGAGAGGCTGCCAGTGTGGTTCTCTCCATGCTGGCTGTGAGGGGGAGGGGGCAGGAAGTTCAGACTCCTGAAGCTGAGGTCAAAGCACTGTCTCCAACCTTGGATCCAGAAATCCAAAGTATCTTATCCCTCACCGCCGCCTAGGGGCCATAGGATTGTTCTCCTTAGTTATCAAAACAGCAGTTCAGCTCAGCATAAAGGCTAAAAAAAAAAAAAGGTAAAGGTGTCCCCAACCAGTCATGTCCGACTATAGGGTGCGGTGCTCATCCCAGTTTCTAAGCCGAAGAGCCAGTGCTGTCCGAAGATGCTTCCGTGGTCATGTGGCCGGCATGACTAAACACCGAGGTGCACGGAACGCTGTTACCTTTCCTGCTGAGGCGGTACGTATTTATCTACTTGCAATTTCTTGCTTTCAAACTGCTAGGTTGGCAGGAGCTAGGACTGAAGATGGGAGCTCACTCTGTCACATGGCACTCGGGTCTTGAACTGCTGTCCTGCTGACCTTCCGGTCTGCAGTTCAGCATCTTAACCACTAAGCCACCGCGGCCCCAAAAGGCTAAAAATACTCAAGAGCTATTCAAACATATGCCTTCTTAAAGAGCCATATTTTTATGTCCTGCTATCACCTAAAGTAGTATACTGTTGGGGCCTGAAGACTCTGTTGACAGAGCATTCCACAAGATGGGTGCAACCATGAAGAAGGCTCTAGAACTTGTGGCTGCCTGCCTAGCTTCACGAAGCAGTGCATCAAACAACAACTGGAATATGTGGGGAGGAACATATGGAAGAAAGCAGTACTTAAGGTGCCCAGGTTCCGAGCTGTTTAGAGCTTTACAGTTTACACCAGCACCTTGAACTGAGCCCAGAAACAAACTGGCAGCTGGTGAAACTCAACTAAAATAGGCATACTGTGCAGTATCCAACATTGACATCCCATAAATGCAAATAGCGCTACTGGAGCTCTGCTGATTCTTTCTGCTGTGCAAGTGCTTGCCCATTATGCTTGCACAACCAGTTGTGTGAGCAGTTAAACAGGTGGTTGCACAACAAGTTGCACAACATGATTGGTTGCACAACAGGAATGCACAATGGCTGCATACCTTGTTTCAAAAAATGGAGATCCATTTTGTTTTGTTTTTTAAAAATGGAGCTTGGCTGAATATTTCCATCGCACAAGTGTTTGATCATGGTGCTCGTGCAACTGGTTGTGTGAGCAGTTGCGCAAACAGTGGCACAACAAGTTGCACAATGGGTGCAAGCAGTTGCATAACCAGTTGCACAATGGGAATGCACAATGGTTGCAGAACTCATTGAACAAGTTACAACAGGTTGCACAAGAGTTATGCAAAACTGCTTGTGCAACCACGCTTGTGCAAATGGAACTTTAGTTGGATTCTTCTCTTGCACATAGTTCAGAACCTAGTTTCCACTTGTACAATGTCATTTGCGCTAACAGAATGACAGAGTTGGATACTGCCCAATATGTTCAAAATGCCTAGCTCCCAGTAGCAACCTGGCTGCTGCGCTTAGCACCAATTTGAAGTGGACAGAAACACCAAGTGTTATGTGGCTGCTTGTGATATTTTCCATCCAGGATTTGTTGTTAAATGTACCTCTGAGCTTGACTCAAATGCATTTTTCTAAGCAAATATTCACATTTTGCAAGCTGGTGCCAAAGCAAATTGTTAGTTATCTCCGCAGAGGTATAAGAGAGGTGGTGGGGGGAATCTTCAATATGTTTTAGATGTAGCGAGCCATCTGCAACCTCGTCTCTAGATAGTGCAGTGAAGAATAATTCAACAATGGTAATTTGACCATAATAATCATAATGAGCGGATCATGCAGAGTTTTATTTATTTACAAGGTCTCAGAGGGCTCTTCTTTGGGGATCATGCAGTGCCTTGAACAATTGATTTATGGGACTAATCCATCTGCAGTTAATCTGAGTGGGTGGCTGGGAGAATGCTGCAGTCCCTTTCGAATATTTAAACCATCATTTAGCCAAGCAAAAAAGAAGTGTGTGCATGTGTGTATTATACACACACAGACATGTGCGTGCACGCTCACACACACACACACACACACACCCGTGTGTGTGTACTGGTGCACAGATGGCCTCTTGAAAGTCTCCAACAATTTCTCACAGGTAGGACTCACCATTGCAGGGCTTGTAGTACAGCCTTTTCCCTCCATAAGGGTATTTGTTTGTTTGTGCAGCTGCCACTGCAAGTGGCAACAGCAGCAACTGTTTTGGGAGCCTAGCCTTTATTTTGCATCCTTCACAATGCTCCACACCTGGAGTCATCCTGGGGAACTATTCTTCACTGAAGACAGCAGGACATAAAAGAAGGACACAACAGCTGATCTTAAAGGATTGGCTGGTTCACATGGGAGGCTTCACTTAGCGAGGTGCCAAGCTGTTTAGGGCTTTAAAAGTGATGCCCTGTGGCTCAAATTGCACTCAAGAATATAATAAGAAATCAACGTGTTCATTTCACAATCAGGCAATCTACATCAGCTATTCCCCTGGTTTATGCATTTCCATCATTTGTGCCATAAAATCCTCTCCTTATTTTACAAAAACAGTACTTTCCGTTAGATAATCATTTCACTTATGTATAAAAGGTTACACTTATTTAAAATATATGAGCCACCACTGCAAGAAAGAAGCGGCATCATAAACTACCTTCCTAGAAGATGCTACTTTCCCCAATTCTTCCGCCCCAAAAGCTTCACTGCATTTTAAGATAGAGATGAGTGCTCCAGAACTCAAGATTTAAAGCCAGCTTTTCGTCAGCCCACAGTAAAAGTAATAAAAGCCTTTTATTATAGAGAGACTGTAAACATATTTAGCAATAAGTTCAAAAGCTGGAAGTCTTGAAATATCACCACTGTTGGAACATACAAGGGTTATATCAACTGGAGCCTGGTTGAGCGATTTCAGTTTGCCGGTATTCATTGGCTGGTCATCACCGGGTCTTATAGTAGGGATAGGAATGGGGGAGAAATGTGTTTGGTTTGCATTTCAGTTTGAACTTAAGAATTTCACACTTTTGAATGAGTATGTAAACTGAAACTCAGTTTTGATTGGAGTTCTCCAATAAAAAAGGGATATAAACATGCATTGATTAGGTGAAAGTGTACACCCAAAAAATAACATTAAAACACATTATATTGGGAAAATAACTTGCAAACATTAGACAAAATTGCATACAAACATGGATATACTAGGACAAAGGCACACACAAATGCATACACATTTTTATGCAAACTTTTTTTTTAAAATCTCAATGTTCAGATGATTTGTGAATCAGAAAAAGGTTGAAGGTGCTCTGAATACCATATCAATGCTTGCTCTGACTCATTTCCATATCAGTGAGCAACTGCTGTCCAGAGGCATAGTGCCTGTGATACTGGTGGTAGTATATAGGCCGCCATGCATGCAGACAGTTAGGGGCTAGCTGATGTGGCCTTGAGACCCCCTGCAAATTCTCTCAATGCATTCCAAGTCATCTGAACATCCCCAACTGAGTCAGACCATAGGTCCACCTAGCTCAGTATTGTCTATAATGACTGGCAGAAGATCTTTAGGTTTCTAGATAGTCTCCTCACCCTACCTGGAGATACCAAGGATTCAGTCTGAGACCTTCCATATGCAAAACAATGTGCTCTGCCAATGAGTTGCAGCAGTCCTCTTTCTAGAAAAAGAAAAATAGTGTGGTGTGGTGCAGTTGAGGGAAGAATATCTTAAGGCATTATGTTCCTTCATTGTTCCATGGGTTTGATCTGTACTCCACTGCACTCTCCTAAATCCCAGTTTAACTAGGAACATTTCTAAATGTAATTCCAGGATTGGAACATGTGGAGTTCACCACAGCTTTCAATTCCTTGACCTCATTTCAATCTCTCTCTCTCTCTCTCTCTCTCTCTCTCTCTCACACACACACACACACCACCACCACCACCTCCAATGCATATGTGTGCATAGAGATACCAGCAAAATTCCCTCCACAACCATGCTCAGAAGAAAACTCTGGGAACTTGTTGAAGCCATTTTCCAAAATCCAGAATTCTTCTCCCCATCAGACTGAAATCCAAACAGGACAAAAATTGCTGGCTCAGTTCTTTCCAATTCAATTTTTGCAGGTTCAGAATCGAATTCGTAAAGGGGACTGGTGAGTGAACAAAAACAATCCAATGTAGATTGCTCTTGTGCCTTTAACTGTGGCTTGATCTACAGAAATTAGCAAGTGAAAATGGCAATGGCATTCAAATTAGGGATCTACGAAAGTTCCGCCACGGATCTCAGGGAGGCCGAATGCCAGCGCATTCGGCCCCCCGAAATCAGTGGCAGAACGGCCTGTCCCACTGCCCCCCCCAGGATTAGACTTGCCTTGGGTGGATCTTCCTGGTGGCGGCGGTTCGGCGGTGGTTCGGCGGCGGCGGCAGCGGATGGTCTTCTGACCGGCTGCCGCCGCCGCCATTTCCAGGTTAAAAAAACAAAAATGTGATAGGCTACGTAAAGATTTACGTAGCCTATCACGGCTAGATTTTAAAAAAACACCGTGATAGGCTACGTAAATCTTTACGTAGCCTATCACAGCTGACTTAAAAAACAACAACCCCTCCCGCGCGTATGCAAATGGTGGCGGCCATGGCTGCCGCCATTTGCGTACACATGTTGTTGTTTTTTAAAAAAATCAGCCATGATAGGCTACGTAAACATTTACGTAGCCTATCACGGCTGACTGAAGGGACGCAAATGGCGGCTACGGCTGCTGCCATTTGAGTCCCTGCTAGCCAGCGGCCGGATGTCCGGCTGCTGGTGGAGCTGGCTGGCGGATCTGCAGAATCGCTGCGGAGTACAGCCGGCCAGCCAGGATTCCGGGGGGGAGGAACGGAGCGCCTCCCCCCCGGCCAGGATTCCGGGGGGAGGGACGGAACGCCTCCCCCCCACCATCAACATAATCCGCGGAAAGGTAAGTCACTTTCGTACATCCCTAATTCAAATAAACAGTTCCACTAGCTAACATCTACATGGACGTTTCTGTAAGAAGCAAAAGTACAGTGGTTGGGTGACAAGTTGGCAACCAATTCTTTTCTCAAATTGCTTTTAACTTCTACAATACTAGATCAAGTTCTTAATCTCTGTTTATCTCCCCTATCATAACATTAACACTGAACATCCTCCACATACAAACATAATCGAGAAATGGTAATTTGCTTGTATATATGCTGAACTAAGCACATTCCAATGGATGAGCTTTGAGATTCTGTTATCTGAAAAGTAATCCAGTGCTACAACAATCAATATGAAGACAGCATTTACATCATCTTGTCTTCCTGTGCTTGCTTTTCTTGGCATAATCCTGGGTCGAAGTCCAATTCCCCATTGGTTTCGATTCAAATATTTCCCCATTTTTGACCTTGTTGAGGTTTGAGTGAGGCACAAAGTCATGAGATCAGATGCAACAATCCAACAAAAGCTGGAAGAAGAACATATGTCTTGAGATTCATTAATTAATCTCCTCCATCACTTTTGCTTTCTGAATCTCCATCATCTGAGAGAAGTTAAAGTGAAATGGTACCTAGATTACGTCTTACCATAGATAATATCTAAGAGGTGGCCATCCATCTTTTCATTCTCCAGAAACCTTCTCACTTCAGAGCAACACATTGATTGATTAATTGATTGATTAATTGATTGATTTGATTTGTACCTGCCTTTCTACCAAAAATTATTTATTTATTAAAAACCTTTCTATCTCGCCCTATATCATTAAGATCTCTGGGCGGCATACAGAGAAAATCAATTGAAACAGCAAACAATAAATAATTTAAACACCTAAAAAAGATATTCAACTATTAAACAAGCTAAAACCAGTTAAAATCTAAAGCAATGGAACAGTTAAAACAATGTGCGAGGGAATGCATTTAGCCCTCAAAGGCTTTGGTAAAATCCTTGTTTTTACTTGGTGCCAAAAAGAGACCAATGTCTGCACTGAAAATGGCGCTGAAGGCAGCTTACAATCACAAATAAAACTTGGTTTAAAAATATTAATATAACCAATGCATTGGAAGCACGACTGAAAACACAACAATAACAATAACAATTTGTGTGGGGGAAACACAAATGGTCATAACATTTTTTTTTTTTTTATGGTACAGGCATGGAATATGGCAACCTCCCCCCCCCCCCCGCAGTGAAGAGGCGACCTGTAAAATTTCAGACAGTTTGGCCCAGTGGTTTTTGTTCTAGGTGGAGTTACAATCTGATTTTTTCCACAAAAACTCAGAAAGCAAAGAGCCATAACTTCTCCCTGTTTCCATATACGCATGTGAAACCTGGGCCCCTCCAAGAACCCCTCACAAGCATCCCACCCACCAAAGTCCAGGCAGTTTGGCTCACTGGCTTGAATTTGATATTCTCAGAAACTCAGATCAAACTCAGAAGGGAAAGTGTGTTGAAGCAGGGGTCACTAACCCTAATGACTGCTGCAGGTTTCTTTGAAGTGACAAACAACCCTTATTCAGAAGAACCACTGGCTCAGCCTGTCTATGGCTGAATAATACACACATTACCTGGCAGGCAGGCTGGAAGTAGGGATGATGGAGAATTCCACCTCGGACTCCAGTGAGACTGAGGCCGGATTCTTTAGAATCCACCCCCCACCGGAGTCTGTGGCGGAATGGGGCAATCCCCACCCCACCCCATGGAATCCCCCCGGGACGGAGTCTACCTGGCGGCGGCTGCAGTAGCAGCTCCAGCGGTGGCTCTGGAGGTGGCGGCTCCGGGTGGTCTTCTGGCCGCTGCCAGGCTGCGGCTGCAAATGGCAGCTGCTACGCCAGCCACCACTTGCGTCCCTGCCAAGCCATGATAGGATACGTAAGTATCTACGTAGCCTATCACGGCTAATGCAGGGAGGCAAATGGCATAGCGGCTGCCATTTGCGTCCCTGCGGTAGGCGTGATAGGCTACATATATATTTACATAGCCTATCACGGCGAAAGGCAGGGACACAAATGGTAGCTGCTACGGCGGTGGCCATTTGCAGCTGCAGCCCAGCAGTGGATGGAGGTCCGGCTGCGGGCAGCCCTGGCTGGCGGCTCTGCAGAGTTGCCATGGAGTGGAGCCAGCTGGGGAGGATTCCAGAGGGGGGGACAGAGCACCTCCCCCCCACCGCAGTTGGCCCCAGCGGAACCAGGTAAATGTTTCGTACACCCCTAGCTGGAAGAGGTTATTATTATTTTTATCTGAGCTACTGGCTGGGTGCATCTGCAGCTGGGCATCTGGCTGCAGCAGGTCTGCAGCCGCAAATGGCAGCCGGCATAGGGGCCGCCATTTGCATCCCTTCGCTGAGCCGTGATAGGCTATGTAAATATTTACATAGCCTATCACGGCAAAAGCAGGGATGCAAACAGCAGCCGCTACGCCATTTGCATCCCTATCTTTTGCCGTGATAGTCTACGTAAATATATATACGTAGCCTACCAGCAAAAGAAAAGGCAGGGATGCAAATGACATAGCGGCTGCCATTCGCATTCCTGCCTTTTGCCATGATAGGCTACGTAAGTATTTATTCGTAAGTAAGTACGAAAGGCGTGCGGGACGAAGTCCCCGCCGCCCCCAACCCATGAAAGGCGCACGAAACGGAGCACTTACCTGCTCCCGTCCACGCTGCTTTGCAAATGGTGGCCGTCCTGGCCGCCATTCGCTTCCTCCTCTTCCTAGCTGTGATAGGCTACATAAATACTTATGTAGCCTATCATGGCTAACGCAGGGACACCATTTGCATCCCTGTGGAGGCTGTGATAGGCTACGTAAATATTTACATAGCCTATCACGGCGGGGGGGGGGAACCCAGCCTACGCAAATGGCGGAGGCTACCGCCATTTGCGTACGCTGGGTTTTTTTCCCCCCTGCCGTGATAGGCTACATAAATATTTACGTAGCCTATCATGGCTCAATACAGGGACGCAAATGGCGGTGGCTACAACAGCCGCCATTTGCGTCCCTGCAGGGCTACCCAGCAGCCGGATGTCTGGCTGTGGGCAGCCGGAGCTGGCCTGAGGCTCCATGGCTTGGCCGTGGAGTGGAGCCGGCTGGGCAGGATTCCGGGGGGAGGGATGGAGCCCCTCCCCCCCACCGCGGATGCCCCTGCGCGTAGCCAGGTAAGGGATTCGTACATCCCTACTTCCACCACAGAAGAAGATGCTGCTCCACCTTGGGCAGGAGTACAACTCCTGCACCTGCCCATGCCAGCGTCCTCCATCAGTGACCTCCGAGCACTGCAACTGGCCTCTGCTCTCTGCTGCCGTACTGCACCGGGGTGCACTCTCTGCACTAGGGGACAGACAGCTAGTCTAACAGTGCTGCTAGTGAGAGAAGCATAGGGAAGTATGAAAGTCACTTACCATTTCGTGGATCTACTTCGCAGTGGGGGGGGAGGCGCTCTGTCCCTCCCACCGGAATCCTCGATGGGGGGAGGCGCTCCGTCCTTCCCCCCGGAGTTCTGCCCGGCCGGCTCCGCTCTGCAGAGATTCCGCGGAGCCGCTGGCCGGCTTCGCCCACAGCCAGACATCCGGCCTCTGGGCAGCAGGGATGCAAATGGTGGCGGCCATAGCCACCGCCGTTTGCGTCCCTGTACTTAACCGTGATAGGCTACATAAATATTTATGTAGCCTATCACGGCAAAGTAAAAAAAAATGCGTACGTGGCCGCCATTTGCGTTCGCTATTTTTCGCTGTTCTAGCCTACGTAAATAATGGCAAAAAATAGCAAACACAAATGGCAGCTTCCGTAGCCACCGCCATTTGCATACACTGTGCCCGGCCAGGAGACCAGCCACTGCTGCCACCGCTGCACCAGCCCCTGCACCTGCCACCGCCGCCACACCTGCCACCGCCACCACCCTGCTGCCGCCGCCCCCACCACCCCTGCCTCCACTGCACCTGCCGCTGCCACCACCCTGCTGCACCCGCCACCCCGCCGCACCCGCCGCCACATCTGCCGCCGCACCCGCCACCGCTGCACCCGCCGCACCCGCCGATCCCCCCGCACACCCGCCACCAATCCCTCCATTTACTTTATGGCCGCAAATGGCACCCAATATGCCATTTGCATCTGGATACTTAACATAGCGATACGGCACTGCAATGGTAACCGGCTGTATTACCAGCATTGTGGAGCCAGCGGCCGGCTCCGCACGATCGCCGCAGGGAGGGAGCCAACCTGGACAGATTCCGAGGGGAGCCAGAGATGAGTGCTCTGTTTCACCACGGGCCCCAATGGGGCCGGATTCTTGGAATCCAGCCTCATTGGGATCCGTGGCAGAATTCTTGGACATCCCTACCTGCAACTGGTTTACATAGGGTTACTGCCTCTGATACTGGAGGTGGTATATAGCCATCAGGACTAGTCACCAATGATATCTTTATGCTGTGTGGATTTGTCTTATCTTATCCCCCTTTAAAGCCAGCCAAATCGGTGTCTATCGATAGCATTGAAGGGAATAGGCTGCAGTAGAATCTATCTTCCCCACTGGTTTGTTTGTTGATGTTTTCACTTCAAAGTTTTTTGTTTACTGTGGAGTGCATTAAAACTTGCAGCTGAAAACTTATCAAAGTTTTTATGACATGCTCTGCCATATTTCAGGAGGACTCCAATGCTCATCAAACCCAGACAGTATTGCCAATGGTCATGAATGATGGGACTTGTAGTCAAACAACCTCTGGAGGGCCCCAGGTTCCTGACTCCTGCCATAAGCCATTATTCATCAACAATTATACCCTAAGCATCAAAAACAATAACTATCAGGTAATTACCCAGTCACTGCTGAGTGAGTTCCACCTGTTTTCTCCTTCCCTCCCCTTGCCCTTGGTCAGTATGTGTAGCATGAAAATGCTATCTGGCATGCACAGGAAAGACAGCCTGAGTTGTCAAAAGTATACAATGGACAGCCATTTGTCAGGGATGCTGTAACTATATCCTGCATTGTAGAGCTTTCATTGAGCAGGGGGTTAGACTTATCTCCAAAGTCCCTTCCAAATCTATGATTCTATGAAATGCTCAGGTGCCAAGCTAAGAACCTTTTTTCAAAGTAGGGATGGAGAGATATGGGCATATGGCATGATGGATGAGATAGGAAGCATAAAATGAAACAAAAATGCTTTCTAAATAACCCAAGGTATGCAATCATAAGGAGGAATCTCAAACTTTCTTGTAAGGAGCAAGGATCCAGTCATTTTAGCCTAACCTACCTCACATGGTTGTGAGTATAACATGAGGGGGGGGGGGAAATAATGTACATTGCCTTGAGTTTCTTGGAAGAAGAGTGGAATATAAATTGAATAAATATCTTTTGTTATATGGAATAGTCCTCATTTTAAACTCTGTAGAATCAAGGTCAACAGGGATGGAGAATCCTCCAATCAGGTATGGTGATGTGGACTTAGGGGCCTCTAGGGAAAGATTTTTGATACTTGGGACATGGCATGTCTAACACATGCATACAGAGAGTTGGGCATCAACAATTATGGCCGTGTAGGCCCCTTCCAACCCTACTATTCTATGAATTATGCCAATAACATCTGCAACAGATCACATTCTTCAGTTCCCTCCTTAGAACTGTCATCTCCCCCTACGTGGCTTAATCAAGATCACTGTGGGGAAAAATATCATGTGGAAAAATAACTGTTTGGCTCCAGCCTTCTTCTGCACCAAGTGATGGGGATGCTTTATCCCTTCCAGGGACAACTTTATTTGCCATAGAGGCCACATAGTTCAGTGTGATGGAGTACATTCTTGGTATGCAGAAGGTCCCAGGTTCAATCCCCGGCTTCTCCAGGTAGGGCAAGGAAAGACTCCTGCCTGAAACCCTCGAGAGCTGCTGCCAGTCAGTGTCGACAGTACTGGGCTAGATAGACCAACGGTCTGACTCAGTATAAGGCAGCTTCCTATGTTCCTATGCCTATCGAAACTCTCACTTATTGTATTGATGATGTCCTCTAATCCACCGAACAATTCTGCAGAAGCCTTGCCTTGATCATTTCCAGTTAAGACTGAACTCACACAAGCCCCATATATCAAGGAAGTGCTGCATTCCATCAAAGAGATACGAAGCAATATTTTATGCTAGTGTTGTAAGTAGACTAAGAAAACCCTGGATTGCTTTGCTGTGACTGGAAATCCCTGGTGTATTTTGGCTCCTCAATCAATATTCGTTTATGTCTCAAAGTCTTGGTTTTATGATACAAGTCTCATTGGCTTATATTGTAGCCATTCTCTCAGCTCTGGAATCATATCTAGTCTCATTGGAATGGGTTGCTCAAAAGGACTGAGCCCAAGGCTACTCTGGGTGTTGTGAGAACTACTGCAATAATTTGAGTTCAAGTTCACCTGCATTCATGGTGCAGGACATTTGCTTACGAACATTTTTTTTTTTTTAAAGAAAAAGAATATAAACAGGTGGCATGACCTGAACCACAAAGACTTGACATGTTCTGATACCATGAGAATGGATTCCCCCTACCCCTGACCAATCTAGTAATCTAGGATGGTGAAAACCATGTCAGAGAGGCAGGAACATGTGGGAAGAACCACAGGAAGCTTGTCCATCCTTTCATGGTTTCTGCATTTATTCATTTTCAGAGTGGCATGGATGGAGTTACAAGGAGCACACCTCTTTTATAAGGGCAAGACCATAGCTCAATAGGTAGAGCACATGCTTTGCATGCGGAAGGTCCCGGGTTCAACCCTTGGCTTCTCCATATAGGGTGTCTGTGTGTGTGTGTTTCATTGGTCAACTATGTAACACATGGTTGCAGAACCTCAAGCCCAGAGGTAAAATCCTCATGGGCCCCAAATGTGACCCTCTGGGGTTCCACAGATAGCCACGTCCCCTTCCCCAGGCTCCATCTCTTTTTCCCGACCACCATTGTTGGGTGGTTTCCTGGCTTTTGGGTAGATATTTTCCCATTCTAAAAGGTTGAAATTAGAGCTGTGCACAAATGGCCTCTCAAAATTCTCCAGCCAACTTGTGGGCAGAGAAATTGGGGGGACAATTTCCCCAAATTTCTCCTAGGGGAAGATAAATTCTCCAACAATTTCTCACCAATAGGGCTCACTATTGGCAGGGGCTGTAGCACAGGTTCTTTCTTTTTTCCGGAGGGTTTTTGGTTTACTGCACTACTTCTCTTGGAGGCTACAGCACCAACTGTGTTGAGGGTTCCACTTTTCTGAGGCAGAATTTAATTTTGAATTACTTTTGGTGGTCTTTTTGAGCTTACCTAATCATCGCAAGGTGGCCAAGGGTGCTGTGTGCATTTCCTCTCTCTATTACACATCTTTCTATTGCTCTGCATTTCCTGAACTGAGAAAGTCCCATGGGAGGAATTGCTTCATTATCTCTTCCTCATAATGGCTTTAACTGAAGCTGAGGAGGTGACAGGCTGCCACACAGATTACTGTACAATGACAGACAGGACACTCATGCACACTCCTCAGCCACCTCACAAGTAAGGTAAGCCCAAGAACCTCAAAGCCAACCCATGAGAATTTCTGCGAAATTTATCCTCCTTTGAATTTCTTTCTGCAAGCAATTTCTTTTCTTTTCTATCAGATTGAATGAGAATGATCAAAAAAATGTGGGAGAAATTTTCGGCACAGCACTGGTTTTAATGCGTCTCATAAGGCTGAGCTTGAAGCTAATAGATGCTGGTATTTGCAATGTGGTCCCCAAGACCTTCTCTGAAATGAAATTTGGCCCTCGGGCTGAAAGAGGTTCTGCACCCCTTATGTAATGATACTTGTTTCTGCATGGATGAAACCACTTTGGAACAAGATATATTCATTGTGTTTCTCCCCTGAGGTGCTAATAACGATGGGGAGTAATCAGGCTAAAATTCCATTCTCTTGGAAAACAAGGGATTTAGACAAGAGCAGAACAGTTGTGACACATATGCACACAGAGATAATTCTCAGTAGCTAACCTGGTGACTTCTCATTTGAGCATCTGTTGATTGAATAGTGTAAACAAAGATAAGTGAGTAATTTGAGCATTTACAGAGGGAAAAAACAGCTCAGTAAACAGATGACACACTTAGCTCATATTAGTCAGTCAGTCAAGCAAGGAAATCGTGACACTAGGAGGAACACGGGACAAAATCTGTTGATGAGATTTCATCACCATCGATTTCCTAGATCTGCTTGAGGGCTCTTCCAAAAACACACACACCATTTTGCTCAAATACATATGATTTCTTTGTAACTGCAGAGATCAACCCAGGTACAAAGGCAAGTGGTAAATGTAGGGAACTAATGGAATGAACAACAAACAAGAAAATGTGTATGCTGTTTAAGTAGGAGTGCAAGTATTCTACACTGTTCTTTTTCTATGGGTCTTTATCTCTCATGGCATAGATGGAGGCAGTTTCACCTATTAATTGTTCTGCATGTTAAGAATACAGGAGCAGAGCCAATGGGGGGTGGGGGGTGAGTTGGCACCCATAATGAATGGATTAAAAATGAAAGACCTGGGGTATATCCAGGGCTAGGTCACCTGCTGTAGTTAGGTCCATTAGTGGAAGAAGAGCAGCAAAGATATCCTCCAATTGTTCTAATTGTTCTGTGGTCCTCTCTACATCTGAAAATGCGCGTTGTTAACTTTTCTTCATCTTTCGTAAACTAAGCAGTCAGGATGCTGGGAAAGACTGAAGGCAAAAGGAGAAGGGGATGGCAGAGGATGAGATGGCTAGATAGCATCACTGATGCAATGAATATGGACTTGAGCATGCTCCAGGAGAGAGCGCAGGACAGGAAGGCCTGGCGTGCTATGGTCCATGGGGTCACGAAAAGTCGGACATGACTGAATCACTGAACAACAACAATCTTATAGGAGTGGAGGCCAGATTTGGCTTCTTCTTCTTCTTCTTCTTCTTCTTCTTCTTCTTCTTCTTCTTCTTCTTCTTCTTCTTCTTCTTCTTCTTCTTCAGGCAAGAGGAGGATTGCTCAAAAAAAGACCACAAACTGATGCCCAGTTTCTGTGAGTTCACTGCCAGCCTGGGACGCTCCAACTTATGTCTGTAACCACTTCTCAATTCACCCTAACTCCTGAATGAGAGGAACTCCAGGAGCTGCATGTTCATTTTCAGCCTAGAAGGGGGCGACTAACAGATCATTCCTCAGTCACTGCTGAGGGAGTTCAGCTTTGCAAGGAGCAAGGATCCAGTCAGTCATCCTCCCTTTTAGCCTAACCTACCTCACATACAGTAGTTGTTGTGAGCATAACATGAGGAGGGGGAGAACAATATACCTTGGAAGGAGAGTGGGATATATAAATTGAACAAATGAACATTTTTGTTATATGAAATAGTCCCCATTTTAAACTCTGTAGAATCAAGGTCAACAGGGGTGGGGGATCCTCCAATCAGGTATGATGATGTGGACTTAGGGGCTTCTATAGGCAGTTTTTTGATACTTGGGACATGGCATTCCAACACATGCATACAGAGAGGTGGGCATTTGGCAACGTTCAACAACTTTCAATAGTCCAGGTAGGTGGAAGCAAAAGTTGTGAATTGGGAGAGTCCACTTCTGATTGTTGTTCAGTCGTTAGGTCGTGTCTGACTCTCCGTGACCCCATGGACCACAGCCCTCCAGGCCTTCCTGTCCTCTGCTCTCTCCTGGAGCATGCTCAAGTTCATGTTCATTGCATCGGTGATGGTATGTAGCCATCTCCTCCTCTGCCATCCCCTTCTCCTTTTGCCTTCTATCTTTCCCAGCATCAGGGTCTTTTCCAGTGACTCTTCTCTTCGCATTAGGAGGCCAAAGTATTTGAGCTTCAGCTTCAGTATCTGTCCTCCAAATGAGCAGTCAGGGTTGATTTCCTTTAGGATGGACTGATTTGACCTCCTTGCAGTCCAGGGGACTCGTAAGAGTCTTCCCCAGCACTACAGTTTGAAAGCATCAGTTCTTCGGCACTCAGCCTTCCTTATAGTCCAGCTCTCACAGCCATATGTTACTACTGGGAAAACCATAGCTTTGATTAGATGGACCTTTGTTGGCAAGGTGATGTCTCTGCTTCTTACTATGCTGTCTAGGTTTGCCATCGCTTTCCTCCCAAGGAGCAAGCATCTCTTAATTTCATGGCTGCAGTCACTGTCTGCGGTGATCTTGGAGCCCAAGAAAATAAAATCTGTCACTGCTTCCATTTCTTCCCCTTCTATATGCCAGGAAGTGATGGGGCCAGATGCCATGATCTTAGTTTTTTTAATGTTGAGTTTCAAACTCTACTTTCACCCTCAACAAGAGGCTCTTTAGATCCTCTTCGCTTTCTGCCATTAGGGTGGTATCATCTGCATATCTGAGGTTGTTGATAATTCTCCCAGCAATCTTAATTCTGAACTGTGATTCATGCAACCCAGCGTTTCTCATGATGTAATCTGCATATAAATTAAATAAGCAGGGCGACAATATGCAGCCTTGTCATACTCCTTTCCCAATTTTGAACCAATCGGTTGTTCCATGTCCGGTTCTTACTGTTGCTTCTGATTAGGGTGGATCAATCTGTCAATTTGTTTCTGTCATTTCTCATTTTTCCAAAAATAGATTGGGTTTGTCCTAAACTTAAAAGAGTTTTCCCCAGTCTTTAATTCACTTTGTCCCACAGTTTGAGATTAACATATATTTTCATGAAATGTATGTGCATTTTGTGTATATTTCTCCAAGTACATGCATTTTTGTATGGGATTTTGCTTCATATAGACATTTTTGCAAGCATTTCTCCTAATATACTGCATTTTTGTACTAATATGCACATTATGTATTAATCATGTATTAATATGTGTGCACATTTCTCTAAAACTTTTGTACACATTTGTTTATTGAACAATTCCACCGCAAAATTTGGAGAAGTGCAAATTTCAGAGGATATCAGAGTTTTGATAGCATATAAATTCAAAAGTGCAAAATCAGGAAAGTTCACATTAAAATGCATAAATAAATAAATAAATAAATATCCCCCATACCTGCTCCTGGTAGACAGAACCATCAGAGCCAAATTCCAGTCTGTGTGCATGGGGGATGCTGGAAATATGACAGGTAAATTACCATGTAAAATTAAAATAAGGGGGAAGGTTGGCCAGTGTACTAGGTACTTTGCATTTTTAAAGAAGCAGCAATTTTATTCTCATTATTTTCTATACAGATCCCCACCCCCAGCAAATTTCTAAGCAACCAATAAAAGCAAATGTCGGTTGCTCATATACAGTGGAGGGTGGTGGCTCCAATTTTGGTGGGGCTGCAGAACCGTTCTGGGTTTCAGTCAGAACCATTCAGAGCTCCAAAGGAGTTAAGCAAGGTGCTGAAATTATTTTGTGAGTCAGGTTCAGCAGACTGTATATCTCCTTTAGAGTTCTAGCTGGTTCTGGGTGAAAACTGGAATGGATTCTTGCCCCACCAAAATCAGAGCCACCAGCCTCCACTGCTCATATTTCTAAATTGGGGGTTTCACACTCAAAGAAAAGTGACGTTTAAGTAAAGGCAAAATGGTCCAGTAATGTCCAAATATTAAAACACTCTCAGCCACTTGTCTTATGTTCAGTTGTAACAACTGGGAACGAAGCTTTAGAGAAGGAAAAGAAGGCAGTGGGGTGGGGTGGGGGGAAGAATGAGACAGCAAAATTAAAGTTTGCTAATGTTTTTCACAGTACATGCAAGAAAAAATAATATAGCATTGTTTAAAAAGAAGTGTTGGGCAACTGCTGGGGGCTCAGTGTGAAAATTTCATATTTTGCTAGAATTAGTTGGAATATGTGAATTTCCATGTTGTGTTTTTATTACAGTATTCACACATTTCACAATTTCTGACAAAAGCTACCCAATGTGATGAAATATATAATTTTCTCATGTGGAAAAAAATGCTGTTTTGTAGAAGGATTATGGAAATACTCATTTCATTTTCACTTTGAGCAAACATTTTCTATATTTTTTTTCTCTGAGGGTTTTTTTTAATCCCAAAAGCAGTGTTCGCATAGACAAAGGGATTCCTGGGGCGAACTCAGTGACACTCACTCCCAGCTTTCTAGGTCCACCCTTCCGCTTCATATTGCTATCTTACGAAAGGGGTTCTTCAGCAAGAAGCAACTTCTTTATCTCCTGCCAGCCCCAGCACAGATCCTTAGTACCAAGGAAAGCAATTCAGCAGTACTGAAAACAAGTCCCATGAGGAAAGGTGGAATTAACTGGCTATGTTGAGCCTGGAGAAGAGAAGACCTGAGAGGAGACATGATAGCACTCTTGAAGTACCTGAAGAGCTGTCACACAGAAGAGGGAAGAACTTGTTCTCTACTGCCCCAGAGGGCAGAACTCAAGCAAATGGACTTAAGTTACCAGAGGGACAATTTTGGTTGAAAATTAGGATAATTCAATTAACAACAACAACAAAACACCTTTCATAGAATCATAGAATAGTAGGGTTGGAAGGGGCCTACAAGGCCATCGAGTCCAACCCCCTGCTCAGTGCAGGAATCCAAGTCAGAGCATCCCTGACAAATGGCTGTCCAGCCTCGTCTTGAAGGCCTCCAGTGTGGGAGAGCCCACCACCTCCCCAGGTAATTGGTTCCATTGTCGTATTGCTCTTACAGTCAGGAAGTTCAATTTAACTTGTTTTGTTAAGGACTTTCCATGTTCACTCAAAGTACAAAATGCTGGGAAATTACAGCTGTTAAGATCCATAGCCTTAATACAGATGTGGTATATAGGCCCCATGGATATGGTATGGTATTCTATACGGTGGCTAGTTCCAGCTTCACCACTACTGTGCGGCTGGATGGCTGTCAGTGGCAGAGTGGTGGACCAAAGTCCAAAATTTGGCTATTCACTGGAACTGGAGCTTGTTTTGAGCTCATGTGCCTTTTTGTGATGAATTAACTCACAGCCCTTTTGACATGAGTAACTTCCATTTGGAAAAGGGCAAAACTACATTTTTGGGGGGATTTGGCAAAGCATGCAAATTAACTATAATATGTAACTGTTAAATTTCCCTCCATGGAATTAAATTAGGAAGCCATGAATGTGTTTACTTGCATGGGGTTCTATGTGTTTACTGAACCTCCTCTGTCCAGTATGCTCAGGCCAGCATGCACAATCATTCCTCCAATTTTATCCTCACAGCAACCCTTTGAGGTAAGTTAGAGGTGGTGACTGGCCCACCCCATAATGATAATGGCTGAGCAGGGATTTTAAACTAAGGTCTCCCCAGTCTTAAGTCCAACATGCTATCTCCTGCACCACATAAGCTCTCCCAACAGATCACTAAGTTGAGAAGATATAGGAGATGAATGATACATCTACAAAAAGGTAGCCTACTGACTATGTGTCTTGGAATATTTCCACTCTCCCCACATGTCTCTCTGTATGTAACACTATATATATAATGCTACCATTCTGGCAAACAGCAAAATTTAAAACAAACCTAAATGAACTGAACATCAATAGGAATTAGGCCATACTTCTATTTGTAATTAATCTATTAATATGCTGTAAACAAATATGTGCTGAGAAAAACAGAAATGGTGGAGTTCATCTCCAGAAACCAACTAGACTACAGGCATATTTCACACTTCTGTCTAGCACTACCAGAAATGCCAGGTGGCCCACTTCTTCCTTGGCTAGAGAAGCACCACCACGAGTAGGAGGACTAGGTGGTGACAAAGCAGGGACTGGATTCTTGGACACAAATTGCGGCAGGCTTGTGTGATATAGTGACAGAAAAGAGAGAACATGTGCCAGCACTTTTTTAATTCGCTGGGACACTAACACCACACGCCACCTCACCCACCTCAGAATTCCCTGAAAAAGGCTAAGCTGCCATTTTTATTCAAAATGGCGGCTCGGTGAGGGATTGGGTGGCTGAGCACCACGCATTGGGCACTCATGGACCACCTGACAACTCGCTGCCTGTAGCGAGCAGGGGTGGGCAGCCGGCAGGAGGCTGGTGAGTGGGGGGAGACCCAGACCATGGTTAGTCTGCCCATCCCTATAACACCTCCCCCCCGATAATCTCAGTGAGACCAACATTGACAGAGCCATCCTTTGCTAGTCATGACTTCCAGCTCCAAGACATAGCCCTTGCTTCCACAGGTCCTAATCCTTCAAGGGCAGGGGATGGGGCAGTGGGCATGATCCTACTCTACACATTCATTGGCCATGTGGGCCAGAGCATGAGACTAGGGATAATGCTGGTACTGCTGTGTTGGGTGCAGGAGCACTGATGAAATGATTGCCAGCACCTCTGGAGCAGAAAGTTGGGAGGCAGGCACAGCACATAGGATGTGGACCAATCTGAGGCACGGGCAATATTCAGTAGCACAGAATGGTAAAATTAACTTTGAATACCATCTTCTTATGATTTCATCACAGGAATCCCACCAGGGTCAGCACAAAACATTTTTCCACCCAAGGCAAACCTCCCCCCGCCCAGCAAATCAAAATGCATAGTATCCAAAGCCAGCTAAATTATTTTGGGACCCGAGGCAGAACATCTCACAAATGCTTTCCCCCCCCCGATGATAAAAAAATCAAAGTCCAAAAATCCAAAAATAATGTAAGTAACTAAGAATTTGCTGCCCTTTCATGGTACCCCAGATCTGCTGCCTGAGGCATCCGCCTCAACCTAATGGTAGGGCCGGCCCTAAATTCCTCAGGCGTAAGCATTGCAAGGGGATTTCCTCTCTTTAAGGAAAGCAGCCAGTACTAGTAGAAGTACCATTCGTTGCTTGGCCCCCTTGCTAAAGAGAACAAGTAGGCTGTGAAATAACTGTAGCAACTTCTCATTTTTTCCCCTTAAAGCCCTTGTTAAGAGGCCAGAGTGAAAGTGGTAATGAGTGCATGTACTATCCGGGAGAGTGTAGTCCATATTAAGTGGGGAGAATTAGTCTGGCTGTGCAATTTTGTTCCTGGGGCAGTTTGGGGTGCTTTATCATGGCAGAAATATTGTATGGAAATAATAACCTAAAATTAACATCCAAGAAGATAAATGCATCTATGAAAACCATCCATTTGGGAATGAGCATATGAACCTTAGAGCCAATGCAGTGTAGTGGTTCAAATAACAGGCTTTCAATGGGAAAATCTATGTTTAAATCCCTGTTTTGTCACATAGCTTCTTCAGTAGCACTCAGCCAGTCACTCATTTTCATTCTAACCTACTTCACAGGGATATTGCAGGGGATAACAATAAAATTGAGGGGAGGACATCACAATGCAATCAATGAATAATCCTCAGTTTCAGCCCCTGTAAACTGACAGTGTATTATTAATGACATAATTAAGGGATTTTTAACACTACCTTTTGACATAAAAACTAGGGATGGATGAAAGGGACTTACCTTGTCCCGCAGCTTGTTTCGCAGTGGGGGGGAGGCGCTTCGGTTCTCCCCCCGAAGTTCAGGCAAGGGGGGGAGGCGCCCCGCCTCACCTGGCCGAAATTCAGGCTGGGGGGGGGAGGCGCCCAATCCCTCGCCGGCGAAATTCAGGCCGGGGAGGAGCGCCCCATCTCCCCGGCCACGAAAAAAAAAGTACAATAAAAAAAAACACACCCGTGATAGGCTACGTGACGATTTACGTAGCCTATCATGGCTAGATTTCCAAAGTCAGCCATGATAGGCTACGTAAATCGTCACGTAGCCTATCACGGGAGACTTTGAAAAAAAAAAAGCGTGTACGCAAAAGGCGGCGACCCATGGGCACTGACATTTGCGTTCCTTATTTGGACAGGGGTAGTCTACGTAAAGATTTACGTAGAATATGGCGAAAATAAGGGCAACGCAAATAGCGTTCCCTTATTTTCGCTGTAGTCTACGTAAATCTTTACGTAGACTACCACTGTCCAAATAAGGAACGCAAATGGCGGTGCCCAAGGGGCGCCGCCATTTGCGTATGCACTTTTTTTTTTTCCAAAGTCACCCATGATAGGCTACGTGACGATTTACGTAGCCTATAATGGCTGACTTTGGAAATCTAGCCATGATAGGCTACGTAAATCGTCACGTAGCCTATCACGGGTGTGTGTTTTTGTTTTTTTTACTGTACTTTTTTTTTTGTAATGGCGGCAGCGGCAGCTGGTTGGGAGACCCTGCCGAACCGCCGCTGAACCGCCGCCGGGACCCGCCACCGAGAGGGACATTCGCCGAAGGTAAGTCCCATCCCGGGGGGGGGGTGGGGGGCTGGCAGAGAATTTCCCCACCAATTTTGGGGGGCTGAATGCGTCGGCACTCGGCCTCCCGAAGATTCATGGAGAAATTCTCCGCCATCCCTGATAAAAACCCTAAATGCAACTTACAAATGCATTTCAACTAGGGCTGTGCATGGAATCCCACCCCCCAACCTGCTTCGGATGCCCCTTCGGATGCTCTGAAGTGATCCCTATCCTCTAGGGATGTTAGAGAATTCCACCACAGACTCCAGTGAGACTGGATTCTTTAGAATCTCGCCCACCAGAGTCTGTGGCGGAATGGAGCAATCCCCCCCTGCCACCCCACGAAACTTGCCCAGGATGGATCTTACCTGGCATTGGCTGTCTGGTCCATCATCCACTGCCCCTGGTTTGCAGCCATGGATGGCTGCCCCGGTCTGCAGCTGCCATTTCCCTCCCCACGTTAGCTGTGATAAGCTACGTAAATATTTACGTAGCCTATCACAGAAAGAGCAGGGACGCAAATGGCGGCTCCTACGCCATTTACATCTAGGGATGTCAGAGAATTCTGCCACGGAACTCAGTGAGGCTGAATGCCAGTGCATTTGGCCCCCCGAAATCCATGGAGGAATGAAGCCCTCTCGCCCCCCCACCCCACGAAAGGCGCACAAAATGGGACACCTACCTGCTGCTGTTCCCGCTGCTTTGCGAATGGTGGCCGCATCCACGGCCACCATTCGCTTCTTCATTATAGCCGTGATAGGCTACGTAAATACTTACATAGCCTATCATGGCTAACGCAGGGACATCATTTGCATCCCTGTGGAAGCCGTGATAGGCTGCGTAAGTATTTACGTAGCCTATCATGGCAAAAAAAAGGGAACGCAAATGGCGGCGGCTACGGTGGCTGCCATTTGCGTTCCCTTTTTGTGTGTGGCCGTGATAGCCTACATAAATATTTATGTAGCCTATTACGGAAAAAGAGAGGGGCGCAAATGGTTTAGTGGCTGCCATTTGCACCCCTCTCTTTTGTCGTAATAGGCTACGTAAATATTTACGTAGCCTATCATGGCCCCCCCAAAAAGGGACGCAAATGGCAGCCGCCGTAGCCACCACCATTTGCGTTTCCTGTTTTTTTGCCATGATAGGCTACGTAAATATTTATATAGCCTATCATGGCAAAATGCAGGGACGCAAATGGCGGCGGCTACGGAAGCCGTCATTTGCGTCCCTTTGCAGGCTGCCCAGTGGTTGGATGTCTGGCTGTGGGTAGCCCTAGCCGGCAGCTCTGTGGAATCGCCACAGAGTGGAGCCGGCTGGAGAGAATTTCGGGGGGAGGGACGGAGCGCCTCCCCCCCACCGCGAATGTCACCCTTGGAAAAGGTAAGTGACTTTCGTACATCCCTATTTGTGTCGCTGCTGTTTTCATGATAGGCTACGTAAATATATACATAGACTATCACGGCTAATGCAGGGATGCAAATGGCTAATGCAGGGACACAAATGGCAGGGAGGATTCCAGGGGAAGGGATGGATTGCCTCCCCCCCCACCGCAGAAGACCCGGACCGGAACCAGGTAAGGGATTCGTACATCCCTACTATCTACCTCAAATTGATTTTGATCCCTTCCACTTTGACTCGGTTCCAAATCTGAAGTGAGATTCGATATCCGGATTGCCCGTTTTGGGCATTTCCCCATTGACTTGCATGGGAGAACACAAACGCTCATAACTTTTTTAGTACTTACAATACAGGCATGAAATTTGGAGACCTCTCCATGCACCTGGACAGACAGTTTGGCCCAGTGGTTTTTTGTGCTAGGTGGAGTTAAAACCTGATGTTTTCCACAGAAACTATCCAAGCAAAGAGCAGTAACTTCTCCCTGTTTGTGACACCTTGGCCTCTCCCAGCACCCCTTGAGGGCATTGCAACCCCAAAGCCTGGGCATTGGCTTGTGTGCTAGGGGCAGGTGAAATTTGAGTTTTTTCCAGGAAAACTTCCTAAGCAAAGAGCTGTAACTTCTTCCTGTTTCCACAGATGTGTGTGGAACCTGGACCCCTCCCAGCCCCCCTCGAGGGCATCCTGACCACCAAATTCCAGGCACTTTGGCCTACTGGCTTGTGTGCTAGGCGCAGGGGAAATTTGATGTTTTCCACTAAAACTCCCAAAGAAAGAGCTATAAATTCTCTCTGTTTCCACAGACGTCCAGGACACCTGGGACCCTCCCAGCTCCACTTGAGGACATCCCACCCACCAAAGTCCAGGCAGTTTGGCCCACTGGCTTGTGTGGTAGGTGGAGGGTGAATTTGATATTCCCAGAAATTCAGACCAAACTCGGAAGGGAAAGTGTGTTGAAGCAGAGGTCACTATCCCTAATGACAGCTGCAGGTTTCTTTGAAGTGCAAAACAACCCTTATTAGGGATGTCAGAGAATTCCACGACGGATTTCAATGAGGCTGAATGCCAGTGCATTCGGCCCCCCGAAATCCATCGTGGAACAGCCTGCCCCCCCCGCCCCCCACGGATCCCCCCGGGACGAGACTTACCTGGGGCGGATGTTCCGGACGGCGGTGGCTCCAGCGGCGGCAGCAGCGGGGGCGGTGGCGGCTGGTCTTCCGAACGGCTGTCACCGCCGCCATTTGCAGTCTGTTTCCCCCCCTATAGACGTGATAGGCTATGTAAAGACTTACGTAGCCTATCACGTCTGGGTTTTTTTTAAAAAAAAACAACGCGTACGCAAATGGCGGCGGCTACGGCCGCCGCCATTTGTATTCTTTATTTTTCGCCATCTTAGTCTACATCAGTATTTACGTAGACTAAGACGAAGACAAGAAAGGGGAATGCAAATAGCCCCCACTACGCTATTTGCGTTCCCTTTTCTTTTCTTTTCTTTGTCTTAGTCTACATAAATATTGACGTAGACTAAGACGGCGAAAAATAAGGAATGCAAATGGCGGCGGCCGTAGCCACCACCATTTGCGTACGCATTTTTATTGCTGCTGTTGTAACCCAGAGCCCTCCATGGCCAGAAATCCGGCTGCGAACGGCCCTGGCCTGGGCCTGGCCAGCTGCTCCATGGAGCTGCCGCGGAGCACAGCCGGCCGTCGAGGATTCCAGGGGGAGGGACGGAACGCCTCCTCCCCACCATGAACAGAATCCGCGAAAAGGTAAGTCACTTTTGTATATCCCTAACCCTTATTCAGAAGAATCACCTCTCTATGGCTGACACACACATTACCTGACAGGCAGGCTGGAAGAGGTAAATTTTTATCTGCTTTTGTTTATTTCTAGCACAGACTAAATGTGTATTTTGAATGCATCTTGAATGAACACAGTTAGTGCCTAGCCCAGAAGGGCCACTGATTTCTGAACACTAGAAACCTCCACCTCATGGACCCATACTTCCCCCACCCCATCTCCTCCATGGTGGCCTGCCCAAGCCTCTTTTGGCAAGAGACAGAGAGCTTGCAGGAGTTCTGGAGCCACTACCAGCCTTCTGCTTGCCCCTGCTGCCGGCCAGCTGGGACTTGGGGGCCTCTTCCCCGAGCAAGACCGATTGGTGTTGCCTCCTTAATAGGGATGGATGAAAGTCCCTTACCTGATCCTGCAGCTTGCTTTGCAGTGGGGGGGAGGCGCTCCATCCCTCCCCCCAAAATTCTGGGTGGGGGGAGGCGCCCCATCCCTCCCCCCCCAATTCTGGCTGGGGGGGAGGCGCCCCGTCCCTCCGGCCGAAATTCTGGCTGGGGGGGAGGCGCCCCGTCCCTCTGGCCGCGAATCCTGCTGTCCTGCTGGGACGCAAATGGCGACAGCATCCCTGCAGTCAGCCATGATAGGCTACGTAAATGTTTACATAGCCTATCACGGCTGACTTTGAAAAAAAAAAAGTGTGTACGCAAATGGCAGCGCCCATGGGCACCGCCATTTGCGTTCCTGATTTGGGCACGTGTAGTCTACATAAACATTTACGTAGACTATGGCGAAAATAAGGGCACCGCTATAAGGGCAACGTTTTCTTTTCTTTTTTTTCATTCAGCCGTGATAGGCTACGTAAACATTTACGTAGCCTATCACAGTGTTTTTTGAAAATCTAGCCGTGATAGGCTACGTATATCTTTACGTAGCCTATCACATTTGTTGTTGTTGTTTTTTTACTTGGAAATGGTGGTGGCGGCAGCTGGTTGGAAGACCGTCCGCCACAGCCGCTGCTGCCGAACCGCCACCGGGAGCCGCCGCCGCCAGGGACATTCGCACAAGGTAAGTCCCATCTGGGGGGGCGGGGGGGTGGACCATTTCTCCACCAATTTTGGGGGGCCGAATGCATTGGCATTCGGCCTCCCGGAGATTCGTGGAGAAATTCTCTGACATCCCTACTTCTTCAGTGCAGGAGCAGGCTGCTGGTGCTGGAGTGCGCTGGCTGTTTCCCCCTGCTCAGAGAAACCTTGCAGTGGCGGCCCACGGCAGTGCTGGGATCGGCTCCCAAGTCAAAGTGGTCCCATTCAATGCTGCCCTGGCATTTTGGGGAAGGAGGAGATGCAGACTGCTTGCCTTGAGTCTGGGAGGGCACCACATGAGCGGTGGGAACTGTTTGAGGAGACTGGTATGGGCAGGTTCAGTAGTTGCAGTCTTGGAGCAGCATCTCCTGTAGTGGAAGAGGGGAGCCTGCCAATGGACATTAGGTCAGAGTAGGGATGGCGGAGAATTTCTCCCCGAATCTTCGGGAGGCCGAGCGCCGAGGCATTCGGCCCCCCGAAAGTGTTGGGGAAATTCTCCACCCCCCCCCAGGATGGGACTTACCTTCAGCGAATGTCCCTCTTGGCGGTGGGTCCCGGCAGCGGTTCAGTGGCGTTTTGTGGGGGGCGGGGGCAGCAGCTGGTCTCCTGACCGGCTGCCGCCACCGCCATTACAAAATAAAAAAGTAAGTAAAAAAAACCCAAACCATACCCGTGATAGGCTACGTGACGATTTACGTAGCCTATCACGGCTAGATTTCCAAAGTCAGCCATGATAGGCTACGTAAATCTTCATGTAGCCTATCACGGGTGACTTTGGAAAAAAAAAAGCATGTACGCAAATGGTGGTGGCCAATGGGTGCCGCCATTTGCGTTCCTTATTTTGGCACGTCTAGTCTACGTAAAGATTTACGTAGACTATGGCAAAAATAAGGGCACGCTATTTGCATTGTACATTTGTACAATGTACATTTGTACATTTGTGTACTCGCTTTTTTTTCCCCCCAAAGTCACCCGTGATAGGCTACGTGACGATTAACGTAGCCTATCATGGCTGACTTTGGAAATCTAGCCGTGATAGGCTACGTTAATCGTTACGTAGCCTATCACATTTTTTTTCCACTTTTTGTTTCGCGGCCGGGGAGACGGGGCGCTTCTCCCCGGCCTGAATTTCGGCTGGGCGAGGTGGGACCCCTCCCCCCCTTGCCTGAACTTCGGGGGGAGAAGCGACGCACCTCCCCCCCACCGCGAAGCCAAGCTGCGAAAAGGTAAGTGACTTTCGTACATCCCTAGGTCAGAGGTGTCTGACGTCCTCAGTTTGGTGGGGGTAGGGATGGCAGAGAATTCCGCCACAGATTCCAGTGAGGCCAGATTCTTTAGAATCCAGCCCCCTGGAATCCATGGCGGAATGGCCTCCTGCCCCCCGCCCCCCGCCTCCCATGGAATCCCCCCGGGATGGAACTTATCTGGGGCGGATGCGGCAGATTCGGCGGCGGCGGCTCCGGCGGCTCTGGCCGCTGGTCTCCTGGCCGGCCGCAGCTGGGCTGCTACAGCTGCCATTGCCATCCTTGCAGCTGTGATACGCTACGTAAGTATTTACGTAGCCTATCACAGCTACCCCCCAAAAAAAACTACGTGGCTACGGCAGTCGCCATTTGTGTTCCCTTTTTTTGCCGTTCTAGCCTACGTAAATATTTACATAGGCTATTACGGCGAAAAAAAGGGGAACACAAATGGTGCCCACTACGCCGCTGTAGCCTCCACCATTTGCGTACATTGGGGTTTTTTTTGGGGGGGGGATGTTAGCCGTGATAGGTTACATAAATACTTATGTAGCCTATCACAGCAGCCCAGCTGGATGCAAATGGCGGCCACTACAGCTTCCGCCATTTGCGTCCGCATCAGCCCGTCTGCGGCTGGAAATCCGGCTGCGGACGGCCCTGGCTGGCTGCTCCACGGAGCTGCTGCGGAGTGGAGCCGGCAGGGCAGGATTCTGGGGGGGGAGGACCGCTTCGCCTCCTTCCCCATCGAGGATTCCAGGGGGAGGGACAGAGCACCTCCCCTCCCACTGTGAATCAATCTGTGAAAAGGTAAGTGAGTTTCGTACATCCCTAGGTGGAGGGCAAAGAGGAGGAGATCCTCCGGGGTGTGTTGGAGGAGGAGCAACAGGGAGAGGCTCTAGCACCCAATGCTTCTTGCATTGTTCCCCTGTAGGGCCCTGGCTAGGGATAACGGAGAATTTCTCCCCAAATCTTCAGGAGGCCGAATGCCAACGCATTTCCCCCCCCGAAATTGGTGGGGACATTCTCCGCGGCCCCCCCCGGGATGGGACTTACCTCCTGCGAATGTCTCTCCCGGCGGCGAGTCCCGGTGGTGGTTCGGCGGCAGTTCATCGGGGGCGGGGCGTGATAGGCTACGTGACGATTTACGTAGCCTATCATGGATAGATTTCCAAAGTCAGCCATGATAGGCTATGTAAATCGTCACGTAGCCTATCACGGGTGACTGGAAAAAAAAAAAAGCGCGTACGCAAATGGCGGCGGCCCATGGGCACTGCCATTTGCGTTCCTTATTTTGGCACGTCTAGTCTACGTAAACATTTACGTAGTCTACGGCTAAAATAAGAGAACGCTATTTGCCTATCACGGCTGACTTTGGACTTTGGAAATCTAGCTGTGATAGGCTACGTAAATCGTTACGTAGCCTATCATGGGTGTGTGTGTGTGTGTGTGTTTTTTACTTTTTTTTTCGCGGCCGGGTAGACGGGGCGCTTCTACCTGGCCTGAATTTCGCCGGCGAGGGATGGGGCGCCTCCCCCCAGCCTGAATTTCGGCCGGGCGAGGCAAGGCGCCTCCCCCCTCTCGCCTGAACTTCGGGGGGAGAACCGAAGCGCCTCCCCCCCACCGCAAAGCAAGCTTGGAGAACAGGTAAGGGACTTTCGCCCATCCCTAGCCCTGGCTGTTTCCCCCTGCTCAGAGACACTTTGCAGTGGCGGCACACGGCAGTGCTGGAATTGGTTCCCAAGTCAAAGCGGTCCCATACAATGCTGCCCTGGCATTTTGGGTAAGGAGGAGACACAGACTGCCTGCCTTGAGTGTGTGTGTGGGGCACCACATGAGTGGGGGGAACAATGCAAGAAGCATCAGGTGCTGGAGCCTCTCTCTGCTGCTCCTCCTCCAATACACCCCGGAGGATCACCTCCTCCTCACCTTCCACCATGCTGATGACGTCAGACACCTCTGACCTAACATCCATCAGTGGGCTCCCCTCTTCCACTACAGAAGGAGATGCTGCTTTGCCTTCGGCAAGACTGCAACTACTGCACCTGCCCACACCAGCCTCCTCGAACAGTGACCTCTGAGCACTGCAGCTGCAGCCCCACTGCACCGGGATGCACTCTCTGGACTAAGGGACAGACAGCTGGCCTAATGGTGCTGCTAGTGACAGGAGCACCTCACCCACCTCTGCCCCTGCCAACACCCCGAAGATGCCTCCTCTTGCACTGGATTGCTTTGCCACACAGTGGAGTGTTATTGGAATAGGAAGGTAATTAATGTAAATACTATGTGCCTCATGCTTTCTCAACACTGCCTTGAAATTTGGAGTGTTGGTGGAACAGCAACCAAAGATGAAGACACACACACAGAAATACAGACACACAAGAGATAAAGAAAAGCAGAACTACCTAAGGAAATGATGGGTGTCTTTAATTTATTGTTTTATATTTGGTGCTCTTTTATGGAAGGCAGGATAAGTTCAAGAAATACAGGGTTAGGGTTAGGGTTAGGCTACCCACACCAGCCCTCTCCCAAAGACACACCGAGCTCAATGACCAAACACAGCCTTTCACTGAAGTATATATACCCCCTTCCTCCACCACTCTCTCTGATTGGAGACTGCTGGCATTGGTTCTGGCTGAGAGTTCCTATTCACCAAAGCACACTCTCTCCTCCTGCACTCACCTCCCCGCCTCCCCCTGCCTTCCTGTTCACCTTCCCCCTCCCTCTCTCCCTCCTCCTCTTCCTCCTCCTCCTCCTCCTTATGCCCCTCCATGTGAGCTTTCAGAAGTTGATACATTTTAGACATGGCCTCTCTGGACTGCTCAAGCATTTAGTAGAGCTCTGAATATACGAGGTGTATGAGGCCTTTATGGGGGGGGCATTTCACCCCAGGGCGCCTCTGTACTGCTCTGACACACTTCGGATCACAAGGATTTTGTTCCAAATATGCTAGAGATGTACGAAAGTCACTTACCTTTTCGAAGGGTGACATTCGCGGTGGGGGGGAGGTGCTCTGTCCCTTCCCCCGAAATTCTGGCTGGGGGGGAGGCGCTCTGTTCCTCCCCCCCCCGAATCCTGGCCAGCCGGCTCCGCAAATGGTGGCGGCTGTAGCCACCGCCGTTTGCGTCCCTGCAGTCAGCCGTGATAGGCTACGTAAATGTTTACGTAGCCTATCACGGCTGATTTAAAAGAAAAAAACGCGCGTACGCAAATGGCGGATCCCATGGGCGCTGCCATTTGTGTTCCTTATTTTGACACGTCTTAGTCTACGTAAACATTTACGTAGACTAAGAGGGCGAAAATAAGGGGAACGCAAATAACGTAGGTGCTACGCTATTTGCGTTCCCCTTATTTTCGTCATCTTAGTCTACGTAAATGTTTACATAGACTAAGAGGTGCCAAAATAAGGAATGCAAATGGCGGCGCCCATGGGCACCGCCATTTGCATACGCGCGGGTTTTTTTCCTTTTAAATCAGCCGTGATAGGCTACGTAAACATTTATGTAGCCTATCACGGTATTTTTTAAAAATCTAGCCATGATAGGCTACGTAAATCTTTACATGGCCTATCACTTTTTTTGTTTATTTGTTTGTTTTACTGGAAATGGTGGCAGCGGCAGCCGGTTGGAAGACCAGCTGCCGAACCGCCGCCGAACCACCGCCGGAGCCACCGCCACCACCACCACCAGGAAGATTCGCCCAAGGTAAGTCCTGTCCCGGGGGGGCAGGGGGGTAGACCGTTTCGCCACCGATTTCGGGGGGCCGAATGCACTGGCATTCGGCCTCCCCGAGATTCATGGCAAAATTCTCTGACATCCCTAAAATATGCCCACTTAACCTTGTTATTTGGGCTTCATAATGAGGTGGTGCACAGCCCTAATTTCAACCATAAAAACATCTGCCAAAATGACAAAACAAAGCAGGTACACAATACAACAATAATCACAGTAAAGCAGGAATGGTTTGGCCCAACCCTAATTATATATGAAGTACCATTCAGATACCATGCTAAGGCTTAGTTTGTAAATGCAAATCATGGTTTGTGCAATTCAAAGCTGTTTTTCAAACCACTGTTTGTGCTGTTGAGTCTCATTGTAGCTGAATTCATAAACCATTGACAAACCATAGTTACGGCCATTGATTTGCCTTAGGGAGCTGCTGCACTAGAGCTGTGCACAAAGGGCCTCTCAAAATTCCCCAGCCAACTTGTGGGCAGCAAGATCGGTGGGATAATTTCACTGGATTTCTCCTAGGGGAGGAGAAATTCTCCAGCAGTTTCTGGCAGATAGGGGTTTCTCACTGCTGGCAGGGGTTGTAGCACAGGTTCTTTCTTTCTTTTTCCCTAAGGGTTTTTTATTGACTGCACTGCTTCTGTAGGTGGCTACAGCATCAGTTGTGTTGAGGCTTCTATAGGGATGTCAGAGAATTCCGCCACGGATCTCGGTGAGGCCGAATGCCAGTGCATTCGGCCCCCCGAACTCCATGGCGGAACAGCCTGCCACCCCCCGCCCCCTGCAGATCCCCCCTGGGACGAGACTTACCTGTGGTGGATCTTCCAGGTGGCGGCGGCTCCGGCGGTGGCTTCGGCGGCAGCCGCTGCGGTGGCTGGTCTTCCGACTGGCTGCCGCCGCCACCATTTCCAGGCTTGTGTAAAAAAAAAAAAAGACGTGATAGGCTACGTAAAGATTTACGTAGTCTATCATGGCTAGGTTTAAAAAAACAACAACAACGATGTCATAGGCTACGTAAATCTTTACGTAGCCTATCATGGTTGGGTGGGTTTAAAACAAACAAATCGTGTACGCAAATGGCGGTGGCTACGGCCGCTGCCATTTGTGTTCCTTATTTTTGCCATCTTAATCTACGTAAATATTTATGAAGACTATGATGGCGAAGATAAATGGGAACGCAAATAGTGTAGTGGGCGCTATTTGCGTCCCCTTTTGATTCGCCTTTTTAGCCTACGTAAATATTTACGTAGGCTAAAACGGTGAATGAAAAAGGGATGCAAATAGCGCCCGCTATTCTATTTGCGTTGCCCTTATTTTCGCCGTAGTCTACGTAAAGATTTATGTAGACTACAGTGACCAAATAAGGAACGCGAATGGCAGCTCCCTATGGGGGCCGCCATTTGCGTACGCGCTTTTTTTTTTTTAAGTCACCTGTGATAGGCTACGTGACGATTTACGTAGCCTATCATGGCTGACTTTGCAGATCTAGCCGTGATAGGCTTCGTTAATCGTCATGTAGCCTATCACGGGGGCGTTTTTTTTTTTACTTTTTATTTCGCAGCCGGGCGAGGCGAGGCGGCTCCTCCCCAGCCTGAATTTTGGCCGGGCGAGGCGGGAAGCCTCCCCCCCAGCCTGAATTTCGGCCGGGCGAGGCGGGAAGCCTCCCCCTCCAGCCTGAACTTCGGGGGGAGAGCAGCGAAGCGCCTCCCCCCCACCGTGAAAAGCTGCGAGACCAGGTAAGTGGCTTTCGTGCACCCCTATTGTGTACGTTTTTTTTTTTTTTTTTACCCAGAGCCCTCCGTGGCCAGACATCCCGCTGCGGATGGCTCTGGCCTGGCTGGGCTTGGCCAGCTGCTCTGTGGAGCTGCCGCGGAGCACAGCTGGCCGTTTGAGGATTCCGGGGGGAGGAACGGAGCGCCTCCCCCCCAGCGAGGATTCCGGGGGGAGGGACGGAACGCCTCCCCCCCATAAACATAATCCGCGAACAGGTAAGTCACTTTTGTACATCCCTAGGCTTCTATTTTCCTGAGGCAGAATTTTGAATTTCATTCGAGCTTACTGTGAGGTGACCGAGGGTGCTGTGTGTGCTTTCTCTCTCTATTACACATTTTTTCATTGCTCTGGGAGCCTCCCAGACCACCTGCATTTCCTGAACTGAAAAAGCCCAATGGGAAGAAGTTCCTCATGACATCTTCCTCATGATGGCTTTAACTGACGTGTGGGAAGCTGAGGAGGCTGCCGGCTGCCACAGAGATTACTGTACAGTGACAGAAAAGACACTCATGCACACTTCTTAGCCACCTCATAAGTAAAGGAAACACAAGAACCCCAAACCCAACCCATGAGAATTGCTCTGAAATGTCTTCTCCTTTGAATTTCTTTTTGAAAGCAATTTCTTTTCTCTCACATTGAATGCGAATGCTTGAAAAAAATGTGGGAGAAATTTTCAGCACAGCACTATGCTGCACCATGGAAATGGAAGTGAATTCATGAAGCCAAATGCTTAGCAGATGGAAAATCAAAGCAAAGAAGCAGCTCTAAATCATGGTTTGGAAAGTGATGTGATGATGTTTATTTTTATAGCGCAAACTATAGTTTGGTGTGATATCTGAATTAAGCCTATAGGTCTAAACATGTATGGCTTCAAATCTGTATCTAGCAGCTTCATCATTTCTCATCCCCCCCCCCCGCGCTGAGTGGTTGCAATGGTGCTGAACTGGATCAGGACCCTAGCAATGGAGGCTGGCAGCTCCAATGTTGGTGGAGCTGTGAATCCATTGTGGGTTTTAGACAGAACCAGCCAGGAATCTAAAGAGTCATCCAAGATGCCAAACCTATTTCATGGGTGGGTTCAGCACCTTGGATAGCTTCTTTAGAGTTCTGGCTGGTTCTGACTAAAACCCAGAATGGATTCACATCCCCATCAAAATCAGTGCCATCAGCCTCCACTAGACCCTATTGAGGGTGATATGGGGGCAGTTAAGATCTGGATTGGGTCCCCCTGAGCCTATTCTAGAGTGAAAATGGGGGTGGGGAGATGTAGCTGCTGGGCACAGATTTAAAGCAATATCTGCTTTGTCCATGCATCTTGTGTTCCGATGTGTTTCTTTCATTAATTTAGTTTTAATTTAGAGCACGCTGTAAAGATAATGCAGGATGAATTAGGGCAACACTTTTCAAAGTACATGAGACAGGCTGAGCCAAGTATAAAATGTGATGAAGTACCCAGGAAGGAAACAGAGAGAGCTTTATGGGAATTTATTTTTCCTGTGGCACCAGCTTCTCATTAAAGGCCCATTACTAAAAGTAGAGATATTGGTAAAGACCCTGACAATGGCTTAAATATGAAACAGCTAATGGAGGCATCTGAAATATTAAGAAACGGAAATAATAAAAGAGATACAGAGAACAACAGAAAGTGCACAAAATTGATGTGGAAGACAGAAATAGATGGTGCAGACTAATATGATAAATATTTGAATAGGGAGAAATTACAGTCCAGTTCTTTTCCCAGCTGTAGCATCTGCTTGAACATCTATAGTGCTGGAGACATTCAGTATAAAGTATGTGGACTTCCTAATTGGTGCCACAGTGCACAGGCACTAGGCTGCCACAGGACGTACTGATCTGACCACTAACTTAAATTACTTTTTTAGGCTGCAATTCCAAAGCCACTTACATGGGAGGAAGTGCCATTATACTCAGTGGGACTTATTTCTGAGTAAACATACATAGAGCTATACTGTTGAAGGATAGAACTGTCTTGGAGGATAGGTCTCTCAATGGCTATTAGTCATGAAAGATGAATTAAACCTTCACATACAGAGGTAGTGTTGCTCAGATTAACAAATCCTATTCTCATTATCGGATTATCCATGATTCACAGGGCAGCTAACATAGAGTTTAAAATTACAATACAACAAGTGAAAACAAAAACACTGAAATGAGAACACGAACAGCACAATCCTATACATGCCAGGCCAGCTCAAACGTAAGAGCCTGCCAAGGTCCCCCTTATTACCTGGACCCCCTGAGCAACTTCTGAAGGATCTCTTGCCTCCTTAAGAGTCCCAACTTCCTTCTTTTAAATGTCCCCTTCCCAGTAACATGGGGTTTAGGCTGTAGACTGACACTCTAGACACAGGGTTTAACCACAACAGTTTACTAGTAGATTTAAAGCAAACAAATTACAACTAAAGGTATTTACACAATAGAGCTGAGTGATACAAAATACATTAAAATAAAATAAGAGCTCAGTCAGAGGGGATCTTCGGATGGCAAACTTGGAGGCAACTATCCAATGCAAGGTGGACAGATTGCAGACGGGATCTTCTGCTCCTCACTTTGGCTGCCCTGCATTTGCAGCTAGACAGCCAATTTTGGCTATATAGCCAGGGCACCTCAGAACAGGGGGTGGGGGAGGCTGGACAGTGCATAGGAAGATTTGTAACAGCATTTCTGCCATCCCCTCCCCACCCCACCCCCAGGAATGCCCCCCTTCCCGCCCTCTCTGTGCACAGAGCCCTGGATGAACCATACCATCTATGAATCAGTGGGGGAGGGAGGAGGGAGATGGTTTGGCTCTGAGGTCATTTCCCAGAAAACAAAAAATCCTTTGGCTGTCTAGCCACTGTCTAGTGGTCATAGGATTACGCCCTGAAAATTGCAAAATGCAGGTTCCTTCACCCTAGCTGTCGTTAGACTTTTCTAGGTTGCTTCTTCCTGCTCACTCTTCAGACTCTGCTCTCACTTCAGGCTCTGGCTGTCTCTCTGCTCTTACTGGCTCTCTTGCTCTCTTTATATACCCTCTTCCCTCAAAACCAAAAGTACTGCTTCAAATCTGAAGAAATGAAACTCGTGGAGAAACGAAACTGACACTTAACCGGAACTACGCCTCTCAGGGTTACCCCCTCTCAACAGAAAACTCTATTCCTCTAAGCCTGCCCTTTCCCCCCTTTGCCTCTGTAGGCCTCAAACGTAGGGGTGAACGAAAGTCACTTACCTTTTCTCGCAGCTTTTTTGCGGTGGGGGGGAGCGCTTCGCTGCTCCCCCCGCGAAGTTCAGGCCGGGGGGGGAGGCTTCCCGCCTCGCCCGGCCGAAATTCAGGCCGGGGGGGGAGGCTTCCCGCCTCGCCCGGCCGAAATTCAGGCCGGGGAGGAGGCTTCCCGCCTCGCCCGGCTGCGAACACGAAAGTAAAAAAACAAAACAAAACACGTCCCCTGATAGGCTACGTGACGATTCACGTAGCCTATCACGGCTAGATCTGGAAAGTCAGCAAATAGCGTTGCCCTTATTTTCGCCGTAGTCTATGTAAACATTGACGTAGACTACAGCGACCAAATAAGGAACGCGAATGGCGGCTCCCTATGGGGGCCGCCATTATCCGTACACACTTTTTTTTTTTTTTTTAAAGTCACCCGTGATAGGCTACGTGACGATTCACGTAGCCTATCACGGCTGACTTTGCAAATCTTGCCATGATAGGCTACGTGACGATTCACGTAGCCTATCAGGGGACGTGTTTTTTTTTTTTCTTTCATTGCAATGGCGGGGGCGGCAGCCGGTCGAAAGACCGGCTGCCGCTCCCGCCCCGCTCGAACACCGGACGAACCGCCAGCCGGACCCGCCGCCGGGAGGGACATTCAGGGAAGGTAAGTCCCGTCCCGGGGGGGGGGGCGGGGGGGCGGAGGATTTCTCCCCGAAACTTGTTCGGGGGGCCGAACACGTTGGCGCTCGGCCCCCCGAAGTTTCGGGGAGAAATTCTCCGCCATCCCTACTCAAACGTTCACACTACCATTGAGTTCAATGGCTCTTACTCCCAGGAAAGGGGATGTACAATTGCATTTTAAAATACCACCGTATCAAATCAGTCAGTGGAATTAAAACAAACTCCAAGCTGAATAAAAAGAGGATTAAAAAGCTGGGGGTGGGGAGATAGTTGCCTACTGCCAAAAAGTCATCCAAGTAGCTGCCAGATGCACCTCCTTGGGGAACGGCACTACCCAATTGGCGGCACTACCTTCACAATGGTAGTGCTACCACCAATTAGGGCTTTTCCCCTGTGGCCAACCACCAGAGCTCAAATGGCAGGAGTACCTGAAGAAGGCTTCTATTGAAGTTGTGAGGGCATGGGCAAGCACATCTAGTGACAAGTGGTCTTTCATGTCTCCCCAGTGGAGGCTGGTGGCTCCGATTTTGGTGGGGCTATGATTCCATTCTGGGTTTCAGTCTGAACCAGCCAGAACTCTAAAGCAGCTGTCCAAGGTGGTGAATACATTATGGGGATAGGGCTCAGCAACTTTGATAGCTCCTTTAGAGTTCTGGCTGGTTCTGACTGAAACCCAGAATGGAGTAGGGATGTACGAATCTCTTACCTTGCCATCCGTGGGGGACCCACCGAGGGGGGGGAGGCGATCCGTTCTTCCCCCTCCAGAATCCTTGCAGGCCAGCTCCACTCTGCATTGACTCCATGGAGCCGCTGTCCAGCTCCGAAGCCCCAGCGATATGGCTGCCATTACCGTATTGCTGGCTGGACTGACATACTGCAGATAGGGATGTATGAAAGTCACTTACCTTTTTGCAGCTTTGATTCGCGGTGGGGGGGAGGCACTCCGTCCCTCCCCCCGGAATCCTCCCTGGGCCGGCTCTGCTCTGCGGTGGCCAGCCGGGGTGGTCAGCTGGGGGGGGGGGCAGACCGTTTCGCCACCGATTTCGGGGGGCCGAATGCTCTGGCCGAGATTCGTGGCGAAATTCTCTGACATCCCTACTCTCCTGGTCCCCATCTACATGGTGCCGACTTGGTCCATCACCTTGTTGGAGCTGTGCAGCTCCTGCGCTGCAGATGCTCAATGAGCTAGACATACGGGGCTAGTTACTGTCGCCGCCACCCACGAGCAAGTGTGACCCTATCTGCTGGGCACCGAGCACCAGCAAAGACGGGCGCAGTTGCTCTTGGTAGTGGGATGGGAAATGAGAGGGAAATGCCACTTCCCTGTCTCTTCCCATCCTGCTGTCTCCGCCGCCACCCAGGGCAACTCTGCACTGGCAGAGAGGGGAGCAGTTGCTCTTGCTGGCAGGATGGGAAGCAAGAGGGAAGAGAGGGGAGGAGGAAAAAGGCATCACAGTTACTCACTGCCCACCCCATGCCCACCCCAAACTGCAATGTCACCCTGAGGGATGGTTAGACAGCATGCGCACGCATACCCCGCGGCGAACCCACAGCAGCTGAAAAGTTCGCAGCAAAACGCCGCCTTGGAAATCCGCATTTTTCGGGCTGAAACCACGGAAGTCTGTGAATTGGCAAGTGCATCGCCTGTGCCAAGGGACCTCGACTCGCCCCCGCGTGGAGCAAAAGCCGGGGGTAGATGGGGCCCTGTTCATGTTCCCTGGAAGACTAGTAGGCTCTGGTAGCCTTCTCTTCCATGCATTTGCCTAATCCCCTTTTGAAGCTGTCCAAGTTGGCAGCCATCGCTACATCTTGTGTACATCTTGTGAACTTTTTAGTTCGCGGCCGGGCGAGGCGAGGCGCCTCCTCCCCAGCCTGAATTTCGGCCAGGCGAGGTGGGAAGCCTCCCCCCCGGCCTGAATTTCGGCTGGGCGAGGCGGGAAGCCTCCCCCCCGGCCTGAACTTCGCGGGGGGAGCAGCAAAGCGCCTCCCCCCCACCGCAAAAAGCTTCGAGGACAGGTAAGGGACTTTCGTGCACCCCTATTGGGGTCGCGAAGAGTCGGACATGACTGAATGACTGAACAACAACAAGTTTTTGTGTGAATATTTGTTAACAGCATCAAAAACCATCCTCCCTTCAGTTATTTTTGGACAGTACATTAAGCAATGGTGGTGGGACAGGGGAACTTGGAGGGAGCAAGCCTATGGCTGCTAGTCATAGGATATCTAGTTTTCCAGGAACCAACCTTCCCCCTCTTCTGCACTGTCTCGCAGGCAGCGTGAAAAAGCCCCCTGCTCCGTGCTCACAAGAGAAGCATGGAGCAGCCAAAACAGGGCGTGCCGGGGGCGTTCCATGGCAGGGACAGCAGAAATGCCTGTTACGAAACATCTGATGTGCCATCTGGCAGCCTCCTCCCCAGCTCAGCCTTCCTGCGGTTAGACAGCTGAAATTGGCTGTCCAGCTGAAAATGCAGGGTGGGAGAAGCGTGGAGGAAACAATCCCCTTCATGCTTCTCCTGCATTGGATAGGCGGTTGCCTCCGAGTTTGGAGATGGCTGCCTATCTGCATGGGATTGTGCCCTTAGAGAGTAAAGACAATGCTTCCTAAATGCCGATTATGATTATTTCATCCCCAGTGACATCAGCATATTGCTAACTCTGGGTATGTATCATTGGTTATGCCACCTTGTTCATGACAGGGTCCCTGGTTGGCTGCGATCATCCATGCAGCTATGCTCAGGAGAAGGCTCAGCTTAAAAATGGTGCTAAACAATGGCAGTAAACATGGCGTAAGCAAGGTAAGCATACGTGTAATTTGAGTTTCTTTACTGAGAATATTTCATGACCCAAACATGACTCCCCCCCAAAAAAATCAAAACGACATTACAATGCAGCCTTATTAAGTTTTGCATATATCTAATTGGCTTCTTATAGAATTTTCTGCTCAATGGAATACTTGATTTTGGAAGCAAAAAACAACACTGTCTTCCTGCCTATGTGCGTTTAAGGTAGGAGCTCTTTACTGAATATTTAGCAGCCTGCTAACCCCATTGATCTCCTTGATATAGTCTCTTGGATTCCACAGAAGGGCTTACAATTAACAATGTAGATGAGTAGCTATAGGCAAGCTCCTTGTGTGTTGATATGTTAGCTTTCTCTCTCATTTTCAGGGAGCTAATCAGATTTGCATACGTTTTCATTGTGAAGAACTTTACTGCCATCTATAAAAGTGTTCTTTAAAAAAAAGTATCTTGAACACAACAACAACTTTTGCTCAATTGTTCATGGGCTCGGTTCATTCACGCTTTAATTGTTAAATGAAGGCAGACACTGCTGGAAAAGTCAGACGCTCCAGAGCATGAGTGCTATCTCTTCTGCTTTTTTGAAGATAGTGGGAAATTAAAAAAAAATGTAAAAATTATTAAATGTAAATGGGAGCAAATAGAGAGGCCCAGCCAAGATCATGCAGTATAATGAGCCATTTCTGAAGGGTTGAAACAGGAGTAAAATTTCAGTTTATAAAGTTTTTTTCCTCCCCCTAAATGCAAAAACAAGAAAAAATAAAATCCAAGCATTAGACAACATGGGAAGCGGCAGTATGGTCATTATGGTTAACTGCAAAAGCACAGTGCCAAACATCACAAGCTTGTGAAGATGCAAGAAGGGATTTGAAAGGCATCCAGTTATCAGTCAAATGGAGCTTTAGATTAAAACTCCAGCAGAGAACAAATGAAGTCTTTGGAAGGTAGCATTGGACTAATCTTGTAGCACATATTTTGGAGTAAGATGTGCTGTAAAAACCGATTGACGTATCTGCGAATTACATCGTACTTAACTAAACTAGAAAAAAGCACATTTAATTCTATATGCCAAGTCATACTGAATACCACTGGTGGGAATAGTGTGAGATTATATATCTATATCTATATAGCTAATATGGGATGCCTCCAGCAAAGGAGATTGTTACCTTGTCGTGGTGCTGGAGCTTGAGCACCTCAATGACACCATGAGCTAAACTGTGAAGGGACACCCAAGATGGGAAGGTCATGGCAGAGAGGTCAGACTAAATACGATCCCTGGAGAAAGTAATGGCAACCCACCCCAGTATTCTTGTCATGAAAACTTAATGGATCAGTACAACCAGAGATATGTTGGTATACCATCGGAAGATGGGAGTCCCAGGTCAGAAGACTGTCAAAATGCTACTGGGGAGGAACAGAGGATAAGTTCAACTAGCCCCAGATGTGATGACGCAGCTAGCTCAAAGCCGGAAGGATGGCTAGTGGTTGACAGTGCTGGTGGTGAATGATGAATCTGATGTTCTAAAGATCAATACACCATAGGAACCTGGAATGTAAGATCTGTGAGCCAGGGCAAATTGGATGTGGTTAGACACTGGAAGCAGCCCAAGAAAGAAGGAAAGCAAAAGGCAACAGTGACAGGGGGAGATATGCCCAATTAAATGCAAAATTCCAGAGGTTAGCCAGAAGTGATAAGGAATTATTTTTAAACAAGCAATGCGCGGAAGTGGAAGAATAGAATAGGAAGGACAAGAGACCTCTTCCAGAAAATTAGAAACATCAGAGGTAAATTCCAGGCAAAAATGGGTATGATCAAAAACAAAGATGGCAAGGACCTAACAGAAGCAGAAGAGATCAAGAAAAGGTGGCAAGAATATATGGAAGATCTGTATAGGAAGGATAATAATATTGGAGATAAATTTGACAGTGTGGTCAGTGAGTTAGAGCCAGACATTATGAAGAGTGAGGTTGGCTGCTGGCCGGGGCCACCCGCAGCCAGACTTCTGGCCGCTGGGCAGCCTGCAGGGATGCAAATGGCAGCTGCCATAGCCGCCACCATTTGCGACCCTGTATTTTGCCATGGTAGGCTACATGAATATTTACACAGCCTATCATGGCAACCCCCCCTTTTTTTTGCCATTTTAGCCTATGTAAATATTTATGTAGGCTACTACAGCAAAAAAAAAAAGAAAAAAAGGAAAACAAATGGTGGCCGCTGTAGCCACTGTCATTTGCATTCCCTTAGTTTTGCCGTGATAGGCTACGTAAATACTTACGTAGCCTATCACGGCTTCTGCAGGGACGCAAATGGCATCCCTGCATTAGCCATGATAGGCTACGTAAGTATTTACATAGCCTATCACGGCTATATGGAAGAAACGAATGGCGGCCGCAGACACGGCCGCCATTCGCAAGTCAGTGTGGACAGCAGCAGGTAGGTGCTCCATTCCGGACCCATTTCGCAGGGTGGGGGGCTGGGGAGGCTTCATTCCGCCACGGATTTCGGGGGGCCGAATGCACTGGCATTCGGCCTCACCGAGATCCATGGCAGAATTCTCTGACATCCCTAGGTTGAATGGGCCTTAAGAAGCATTGCTAATAATAAGGCAGCAGGAGATGACGGCTGAACTGTTTAAAATCTTGAACTGTTTAAAATCTTGCAAGATCATCCTGTCAATGTGATGCATGCCATATGCCAGCAAATTTGGAAAACACAAGAATGGCCACCAGACTAGAAAAAATCAACTTATATCCCCATACCAAAAAAGGGAAGCACCAAAGAATGTTCAAACTATCTAACAGTGGCACTTATTTCACATGCCAGTAAGGTAATACTCAAGATCTTGCATGGTAGACTCCAGCAATTCATGGAATGAAAATTGTCAGATGTACAAGCTGGGTTTAGAAAAGGCAGAGGAACTGGAGACCAAATTGCCAATATCCGCTGGATAATGGAGGAAGCCAGGGAGTTTCAGAAAAACATCTATTTCTGTTTTATTTATTATTCTAAAGCCTTTGACTGTGTGGATCATAACAAATTGTGGCAAGTTCTTGGTGGGATGGGTATACCAAGTCTTCTTGTCTGTATAATGACCAAGTAGCAATGGTAAGAACAGACCATGGAACAATGGACTGGTTTAAGATTGGGAAAGGAATATGGCAGGTTGTATACTCTCACCCTACCTATTCAACCTGTACGCATAACACATCATGTGACGTGCTAGGCTTGATGAATCCAAGGCTGGAGTTAAAACTGCTGGAAGAAACATTAGCAATCTCTGATATGCAGATGATACCACTTTGATGGCTGAAAGTGAGGAAGAGCTGAGGAACCTTATGACAAAGGTGAAAGAAGAAAGTGCAAAAGCTGGGTTGCAGTTCAACCTCAAAAAACCCAAGATTATGGCAACCAGCTTGATTGAGAACTGGCAAATAGAGGGAGAAAACATGGAGGCAGTGACAGACTTTGTCTTTCTAGGTGCAAAGATTACTGCAGACGCTGACTGCAGCCAGGAAATCAGAAGACGTTTACTTCTTGGGAGGACAGCAATGACAAATCTTGATAAAATAGTGAAGAGCAGAGACATCACACTAACAACAAAGGTCTGCATAGTTAAAGCAATGGTATTCCCCATAGTAACCTATGGCTGCGAGAGCTGGACCATAAGGAAGGCTGAGTGAAGGAAGATAAATGCTTTTGAACTGTGGTTGGAGGAAAATTCTGAGAGTGCCTTGGACTGCAAGAACATCAAACCAGTCCATACTCCAGGAAAGAAAGCCAGACTGCTCACTTGAGGGAATGATATTAAAGGCAAAACTGAAGTACTTTGGCCACATAATGAGAAGACAGGATACCCTGGAGAAGATGCTGCTGCTAGGGAAAGTGGAAGGCCAAAGGAAGAGGGGCCGACCAAGGGCAAGATGGATGGATGATATTCTGGAGGTGACGGACTCGACCTTGGGGGAGCTGGGGGTGGTGACGGCCAACAGAAAGCTCTGGCGTGGGCTGGTCCATGAAGTCACAAAGAGTCAGAAGCAACTGAACAAATAAACAAACAAAATATGGGATGCATAAATAGGCCTGTTTCACTTTGGAATTGTTTAAAGCACAAGTTCGTCCCACCCTATTTCCCCATTAGTTTATGATTTGGGGTTGGGGGGTGGGGATGGGTAAAAAGCCCACATGAAGAACTTTATTTATTTATTTATTTATTTATTACATTTCTATACCGCCCAATAGCCAAAGCTCTCTGGGTGGGTATACATGCTTCTTTATGCATTTTTGTATGCATTTCTCATAATATATTCTTTTTGCACACACTTTTTCCTAAAACACACATTTTTGGGTGCGATTTCCCCTAATATATCCCCTTTTTATACAGACTTTCCCTAATGTATACAGTATTGTAGACTTTTTTTTTTTAATTGGATAACTGCATCACAAAATTTTGGGAAGTGTGAAAACTGAAGGATTATTCTGTTCCACTGGATATATTAGTTGAGGAAGGAGAAATGAGGTTGGTTCATAGTAGAATGTGAACCAAATGCAATTTTTGTCCCATCCCTAATCACCATATGAATACTGACAATCTCACTCACATTTTATGAATGGGGGGGGGGAACCCTCAGATAGACACCAGTGAACATTGACAATCACTGTATGAAATGAGGCTGACTACATTCAACAGTGGATGTCCAACAAGTTGGGATATATTGCAGCCAGTTTTGATATTCACAAAATCCAACTTGGATTGGCTTCCATATATATATTCAACAACTATCAGTCAATTCCCATCTGAAAAAATAGGAGAGTTATAACTTTACCTGAAGGACAGTAAGTGAGCAAGCCTATGGCCACTGGTCAGTGACTAGATGGCCATCGGATACGTTGGTTTCCAGGAACTGACCTTGGAGCCCATGCTCTGAGGTCGTTTCCCTGAGAACCGACCCTCCCCCCTCCTGCATTGCCTCGCAGGCAGCTCAGAGTGGCCCCGCACTCCGTGCTCAGAAGAGGAGTGTGAAGTAGTGAAAACAGGGCATTCTGGGGGGGTGTTCTGGGGTGGGGAAGGCAGAAATGCCAGTACAACACATCCTATGCATCGTCCAGCAGCCACTTCCCCTGCTCCGCCTTCCTGTGGCTAGACAGCCAAAATCAGCTGTCTAGGTCCAAATGCAGGGTGGCTGAAGTGCAGAGGGGACAATCCCCTTCACTCTTCTCCTGGCCTGCATTGGGTAGGTGGTCACCTCCAAGTTTGGAGGCGGCCACCTAGCCTGGCAGGATTGCTCCCTAATAGTTAGGGGTGCACGAAAGTCCCTTACCTGTCCTCGAAGCTTTTCGCGGTGGGGTGGAGGCGCTTCGCTGCTCCCCCTGCGAAGTTCAGGCCGGGGGGGGAGGCGCCTCGCCTCGCCCGGCCGTGAACTAAACAGTTAAAAAAAAACACAATGCCCCCGTGATAGGCTACGTGACGATTTACGTAGCCTATCATGGCTGACTTTGCAAATCTAGCCGTGATAGGCTACATTAATCGTTTTTTTTTTCTTTTATTGGAATGGCGGCGGCGGCAGCCGGTCGAAAGATCGGCTGCCGCCCCCACCCCTGATGAAGACCCGACGAACTGCCGGCCGGACCCGCCGCCGGGAGGGACATTCGCCAAAGGTAAGTCCCGTCCCGGGGGGGGGGGCGGGGGGCAGGGTGTGAGTGGAGAATTTCTCCCCGAAACTTGTTCGGGGGGCCAAACACGTTGGTGCTCGGCCCCCCGAAGTTTCGGGGAGAAATTCTCCGCCAACCCTACTAATAGTATTATTTATTTAGAAGTGGCACATGCAACAAAATGTTGCAGTGTGAAGTGCTCATGTTCACTGTTCAAACTATGACCTCCTTGTATACTCCATTCTGTTTTTCCTTAGGAGCAGCAGTTCTTGTGATTTTTTGTACTTCTGCAAACATCGGGTTTTCCTTTGGCCAGCAGATACCTTCCCTGTGTGTCACTCTGTGTGTATGTGTAGCCATTTTGGCTACATAAGCAATGGCACTCATGTCCAATATTCAGAAATAGATGAACAATTGCAATGCTATCCCATGTTTCCTCCAAAGAGCTCAAGCGGTATACATCCACTTGCTCCCATTTTATCCTCACAATCATAGTAGTCCCCAGCAACAGGTTTTCCTTGGCACAGTGCCTTTGAACATGGAGATGCCATACACCAGGCATCTTTCAGCCAGAGAGCGGAATTTGATTTTGCATATGCTGGAAGGGGCCACATTCCAGTGGTGGGCAGGCCAAAAGCAAAAGATGAAAGGACAAAGGAGTGGGACTAAAATATAACCACATTTTAGCTTAAAGTTCTTACTGCCAGTAACAAAGCCTTAGAAGATGCATTTTGAACTTTTAGAATGCAAACAAAATAAAGTGCAAAAGCTGGAAAACTTCCAAATGATCCTCCATTAATTTTTTGATTACACATTTAGAGTAATCTAAATTGGTAAACAAAATACAAGAATTTGATATTGTTGTTAGTTTATATTACGTTTTTATCACAATGTATTTAGTTTTTAATTTTAGTGAACTGCCTAGAGAGGTATGGCTTAGAAATGAAAGGAATGAAATGAAATGTGGCCATCACCAGATCCTGTGGCAGGAATTCCATACATTAATGATGCATTGTTTGAAGAAGATCTTTCTTTTTGTTGATCCTGAAAACTGCTGCCAAACAATTTTGTTGGATGATTCCAAATCCAAGTATTATGAGAAAGGCAGTAAACATTTGCTCTATCTGCTTTCTCCATACCATATACAAATTTATAAAGCTCTATCAGGTCAAGTTGAGGTGAGCCAGGATAATGTCTTGGCTAGAATGTTGCATTGGGCAGCGGAGACTTATGGCTCACCTAGAGTGTTGCGTTGGGCAGGGGAGACCTATGGCTTGGCTAGAGTGTTGTGTTGGGCAGGGGAGACTTATGGCTTGGCTAGAATGTTATGTTGGGCAGGGGAGACTTACCCTTTAATCTGCACTCAGCCATAAAGGTCACTGGATGAACTCAGGCCGCTTAATCTAATCTATCTCACAGGTTTATAGTTGAGGATACCATGAACCAATCTCATGTACACTGACCTATGTTCATTGAACGGGAATAGGCTGTCTCTAGAAGGTGACAAAGTTGGGCATTTCCCCATAGATCAAGACCAGCAGAGCAGAGGGCCCACTGTCCAAACATTTCCACTTTCTACAACGCCTCCAAAAATATCAGATGCAACCTAAGAGAATTATCAGTTTGAATGTTGTGCCTCTTGCAGGTTGTGCGCACGTGTGTGTGTGTGGGGGGGGCACTGAGGGTGATGTGCCCAAGCACCCTCAAAATCTTAGTGCCAGGATTGGAATAAATATTGCAGTATTTTACATACATCTGGGACCAAGCAATGCATTTTACCAAAAAAATTAAAAGCACAAAAAAAATAGCCGAACTGACATGTGTTAACCTACATTTATTACCATGTCTGCTTCAACTTCAAGTCTGCCTACAAACAAACAAACACAGGCTATTTCCAGACAAGAACAGAAGCCAGGAAGGCAACTGTACTGAAGGAGGATGGTGATACCTGAAGTAATAGGCCATATGTCCATTGTAGCAAATGCTCATTTTGCTTAGCATGCCATAGCATAATGGACAGAGAATAGGTCAGGAAGCTTCCAAGGACGGTGAGTGTATCACAGCTATATACACTAATAGCTAGATGAATGCTGAAAATTGCTGGTTAATTAATCTGCATTTTGTTTAAATGTTTCCCTTTTCAATTTTCTCTTGGTGTGAAAGTCCCCCATTAAGGTTTTGCTGAAATGTTAATACCTCCTACTGTGTAAATCTGTTTTAAACTGTCCTTGATGATTCTAATGTGAGACGGCTGAGTGTATCTTCAAGCTATTCATTGCAAGGACAGCTGTATCAAGTGAACCTAACTTACTTTTAAATTCTCCTTTTATTGATTCAGTTCTTTAATTAACATTTGACTTTTTACCAGTTATTTAAAAAAAAAAAAAAACCTGGAGGAAACCTTACATAATTACCCATATCAGTGCTGTTAAGAAGGCCCCATTTCTACATCTTTTATAATCTGCTGATGAGCACATATAAGAAGTAAGTCTATATAGATTTTCTCCTCCTGCATTATGTTTGCCTCAATAAATAATGTGCTTGATGGTTGGTAAATACCTTTAGGCACAATTTCTCCTACTCTTACTACAATAATAATAAGAAAGAAGGTGATCACATTCTTTTCTTTTTAAGTCTTCAGCCAGATTACTTGTAAGAAGAGAAAAAAAAGAGACAAAAATAAATACTTTTTTCACCCAGTGCATGGCTGAACTATGGAATTTGCTTCGTCAAGATGCGGTGATGGCAAGCAACTTAGATGGCTTGAAAAGGTCTTTAGACTGTCATTCCCCAACCTGGTGGCCTCCAGATGTTTTGGTCTACAACTCCCAGCATTCCTGATCATTGGCCAGGTTAGCTAGAGTTGATTGGAGCTGAAGTCCAAAACACTTGGAGGGCACTAGATTGGGGAAGGCTGCTTTAGATAAATTTGTGAAGGAGAAAGTAATCAGTGGCTACTAGTCATGTTAGCTGTATGGAACCTTCAAGGCACAACAGTGGGAGGGGGTTATTGCCTTCCTACCCTGCTTGTGGGCTTCCCAGTGGATCTGGTTGACCACTGTGGGAAACAAGATTCTGGACTAGACATGTCTTCTTATGTTCTTCAAAACATAGTAGAAATCTTGTAATAAAGGACCAGGTAATGAAGACCTTCCCCATGTCAGGGCCTGCAGGAGAAGCCACCACCACCACCACTGGGGAAGAGGCATGCTTGCTGCTGCTGGGCCTGCTGCTGCTGCCGCTGGGCCTGCTGCTGCCGCCGCTGCCACCACCACCAGGCCTTCCCTGTGGACTTCTGCCTGGCAGACTGCCAGTCCCTGCAGGACCAGGCCCCCAGGTACTGAGCCAGCTGTGCTGCTCCACCTGCCCCTCCCTGGAGAGGCTACATAAGCTGGCTGGCTGAGGTGGCCTGGGAGAGCCAGGGCCTGCAGGAGAAGCCACCACCACCACCACCGGGGAAGAGGCGTGCTTGCTGCTGCCGCCACCAGGCCTTCCCTGTGGACTCCTGCCTGGCATTTTTAAGGGGATTTTAATTGTTTTGTTTGTTTGTTTTATTTTGTTGGGGGGGATTTTGTTGTGTTTTTAGGGGTGGGTAGCCTGCCTGATAGGCGGGAGCGAGGGGGCATGTGTCCACCTGATGGAGGAAGTGTGGGGAGTGTTGGCGGCCAGAACATACCGAGGCTGGGCGGCAGGCGCTGGCGGAGCGCTAGGGGCAGGCCATGCCAGGTAAGGGGAACAAGGGAGAGATGTGTAGTATCTGTCCCCTGCTCCAGGCCTGTCCAGAGCCAAAGGATGGCTGGGGGAGGTGTGACCCCATCTTCTGGCATTCGTTTGCTGCTCTGCAATGCCAGGTCTGTTACCCAGAAAACCTCCCTCATCCATGACATGATCCTGGATGAGGGTGCAGACCTGGCATGTATTACGGAGACCTGGCTGGCCGAGGCTGCTGCTCCAACCCTTGCAGCCATGTGTCCAGCCGGATTTTCGTATGCACAGCAGCCGAGGGCTGGGGATCGGGGAGGGGGAGTGGCTGTTATCTACCGAGAGTCCTTGGTCTTCACCAGACCCCCTCTCCGGGAGACGAAGGTTGCTGAGTGCACGTACTGGAGGTTGGGCCCGAAGGGCAGTCTGGGGATTCTGCTCGTGTACCGTCCACCCCGCTGCACGACTGACTCCCTGGCCGAGATGCTTGAGGTGGTCTCTGATGTGCGTGTACAGTCCCCTAACTTAGGGATGGCGGAGAATTTCTCCCTGAAACTTCGGGGGGCCGAGCGCCAACGTGTTCGGCCCCCCGAACAAGTTTCGGGGAGAAATCCTCCGCCCCCCCCCCCGGGACGGGACTTACCTTCCCTGAATGTCCCTCCTGGCGGCGGGTCCGGCTGGCGGTTCGTCCGGTGTTCGAGCGGGGCGGGAGCGGCAGCCGGTCTTTCCACCGGCTGCCGCCCCCGCCATTGCAATGAAAGAAAAAAAAAAAAAAGTCCCCTGATAGGCTACGTGACGATTCACGTAGCCTATCACGGCAAGATTTGCAGTCAGCCGTGATAGGCTACGTGAATCGTCACGTAGCCTATCACGGGTGACTTTAAAAAAAAAAAAGTGTGTACGGATAATGGCGGCCCCCATAGGGAGCCGCCATTCGCGTTCCTTATTTGGTCGCTGTAGTCTACGTCAATGTTTACATAGACTACGGCGAAAATAAGGGCAACGCTGGTGGGTGGCTGGAATGCCGCAATCACTGGGGCATTAGATCGGGTGGCTCCAAAACACCCTCTCCCCCTGAACAGGGCTCGGACTGCACCATGGTTCAATCCGCGGTTACGAGCTCTGAAACAAGAGGTGAGACGGCTAGAGCGCCGGTGGCAGAAGTCTCGCTCCAAAGACAATCAGACAGGGGCTAGAGCTGTATCTTCAGCCTATCACGTGGCGGTGAAGGCAGTAAAAAAGGAATATTATGCTGCCTCCATCGCGTCTGCAGAGTGCTGTCCCAGGAGGCTGTTCCAAGTGGTTCGGAGCCTGGTCGGTCCTGTGGCTCCGGAACCACTGGAGCATTCTAAGGCCTCGTGTGAGGCTTTGGCAAGGCACTTTGCAGATAAAATTGATCAGATTAGGTGTGTTACTCTGCACACTGTGGATACAGTTAGTGAGCAAGAGGCTGCCCGTGGCAAACCGGTTTTGTGGGATCGGTTCCAGCTTCTTCCTCCTGATGAAGTGGACAAGGTGCTTTCATCTGTAAGGCCGACCACCTGCTTACTTGATCCTTGCCCATCTTGGCTTATTATGAGCTGCAGAGAGAGACTGGGTGAGGGGATCAAGGCGGTGGTGAATGCCTCCCTTGAGGAGGGAGTGATGCCATCAGCCCTCAAGGAGGCAGTGATAAGACTGCTCTTAAAGAAGCCCTCCTTGGATCCTCAAGTTCTGAACAACTTTCGCCCAGTCTCAAATCTGCCATTTTTGGGCAAGGTGATTGAGCGGGTGGTGGCGGTGCAGTTGAAGGCACACTTGGAAGAAACTGATTATCTAGACCCATTTCAGTCGGGCTTCAGGCCTGGGCATGGGACAGAAACGGCCTTGGTCGCCTTGGTGGATGATATGAGGAGGGCTCTGGAAAGGGGTGAATGCTCCTTCCTTGTTCTCCTCGACCTCTCAGCGGCTTTTGATACCGTTGACCATGGCATCCTCCTGGACCGCCTGGAGGGGTTGGGCATTGGAGACACTGTATTGCGGTGGTTCCGGTCCTTCCTCTCCGGCAGGTACCAGAGGGTAGCACTGGGAGAGGAGGTTTAGGACCCGTGGCCACTTACTTGTGGGGTGCCACAGGGTTCCATCCTCTCCCCGATGCTATTTAACATCTATGTGAAGCCACTGGGGGCTATCATCAGGAGGTTTGGGGTGCAGTGTCATCAATATGCGGATGACACGCAGCTCTACCTCTCATTCAAATCTTCACCAAGGTTGGCCGTAGAATCCCTGTCCAAATGTCTGGAGATGGTGAGTGGCTGGATGGGGAGGAATAAGCTGAATCTCAACCCTGACAAGACCGAGGTACTTTTGGTGGGAGACAAGAGGAGGCTGGGGGATGTTGCCTGGTGTTGAATGGGGTACGGCTACCCTTGAAAGACCAGGTCCGCAGCCTGGGGGTCATTTTGGACTCCCAGCTGTCCATGGAGGCTCAGGTGTCAGCTGTGAGCCGGACAGCGCTGTATCAACTCCATCTGATACGGCGGCTGCGCCCCTTCCTTCCCGACCATCTGCTCCCATCGGTAGTACATGCCCTGGTCTCCTCTCATTTAGACTACTGTAATGCGCTCTAGGTGGGGTTACCCTTGAAGATGGTTTGGAAGCTGCAGCTGGTACAGAACGCGGCGGCTCGCCTGATTAAAGGCAGCCGCCGGCGAGATCACATCACTCCAGTGCTGAAGGAGTTGCACTGGTTACCAGTTGTTTTCCGGGCCAAATTCAAGGTGTTGGTTTTGACCTTTAAAACCCTATATGGTTCCGCCCCAGCCTATCTTAAGGAGCGCCTCCAGCAACACCAGACAGGCCGCTTAACAAGATCAGCCTCGGATGGCCTTCTCTCTGTCCCATCAGCCAGGACAGCTAGACTGGTGGGGACGAGGGAGAGGGCCTTTTCTGTGGTGGCCCCCACTCTGTGGAACTCCCTCCCTAGGGAACTCCGTCATGCCCCCTCTTTAATGAGCTTCCATCGTGCATTAAAAACGTGGTTGTTCAGGCAGGCATTTGGGGTGGGGTAGGGTATTTTAAAAAAATTTTTATGGTAGCATTTTATTGTTTTAAATTGTTTTATGGTGTATTGTACATCGCCCAGAGTGGCTGGGTGACCAGCCAGATGGGCAATTAATAAATTTAATTAATAATAATAATAATAATAATAATAATAATAATAATAATGTCCTGTTCTCCATGGGGACTCTTGTGAGGGTTCAGAGTTCCAAGACACTTGTCTTTTTTCTTTTTCCTCAAAGTGGAAGTGATGCATTAGGAACCTTCCATTGTTCCATTCCTTGTACAGAGTGCTGTGTTTGAACTATTTGCCACAGCTTTCAGTTCCAGCAGTTCATTTGTCTCCCTAGTCCCTACCCCTACATTCATGACATGTGCATTGAACAACAGCAACAACACTAAACAAAGCAATAGTTATGTTCTCATGCATACAGTTGTATCAAGATTGTTTTTGAATGGTGAGTTACCAGTGTGTAAGAATGCATGTGTAAATCAGTACAAAGTTGCAGAAAACTAATCTTGATGCCACAATACTACAATCATATCAGTATCACTTTTGTTTTATAAAGGTGCATGTACTAGAGCTGGCAAGAAACAGTGATTTGGCCAAAAATTCATGAAACTCACCCAGTAATCTGAGGAGAAATAGTATTGTGAAATGCCCCACAAACTTTGATTCACTTAGGGTGCAATCCTATGCATATTTAGACAGAGAAAAGGTCTACAGCTCCCAGCATTCCCCAGCCAGTCGGCTGGGAGTTGTAGACCTTTTCTTTGTCTAAACATGCATAGGATTGCTCCCTAATTCAGTTTGCTGACTCATCAGCATGGTTGCACGATCAGCATGTCCCATCTGAGGGGATGAAGTCTGCCAAATGTCACATGAGGGATTCTCTGCTGTGCATCTTTAGATGTTGATTTTGATTAAAAAGGGAATTGCTGATGACCTTTTTATTTGTTGGCAGAATTGGATGAAATTTGCAGCCATAGCTGTTCTGAGGGAATAAAACCAGCCATGTTTCAGACAAAGAGTTTTTGTTCAAGAGCTTTTTTAGGTTGGGGATTTCCCCAAAAGGATGCACTTATTCCCCCCTTTTTGTGGGAAATAGTTATGAAAATAGCATATAGCTTAAAGGTGGCCCTAGCTAAGGAACCTGCAAAATGTCAGAAAGATAGGTACAGTGTTTTTTTGTGAAGGGGGATTTTCAACATTTGGGAGGGGGAAGTTGTGCGCTTTCCCTCCTTCTCTCCCTCCTGTTTTGTTTTTATTTTTGTATGGGGGGGTGCAATTTGTATGAAAATGGCATACATCATAGAGGTTCCCTAGACAAGAAACCTGCCAAATTTCAGAAGAACAGATGATGGCTGAAAAACAGTTTAAGGTTGCTGTTGTTGTTGTTTTTTGCTCAATTGACACCAAAGTCACAGAAAGTGTACTATAGGACAGGGATAGATGGTAGATGTGGACCATATAGTGACATAGGCAGAAGGGCTTGAACATCTAGCATTCTCCAAGCAAGGATGTATTGTGGACGTATTGCTTTGTTCGACCATAACACAAGCACACACACACACACAAGCAAAATAAAAGCAAATACAGAACTACCTACAAGCAAAGAACATGGTTTTATTTATTATTATTATTATTTTTTTAAAGGAAAACATAAAGTTCAAGAAATACAGGAGAGTGGTGGATGTGTGTGTGTGTGTGGGAATAAGAGCCAAATGAGCAAAGAATTGGGGGGGGGGAGTAAAAACCCTTTCTTTAATTTATATTTTTTGACCATCAAGCCAGAAAAGAAACAGACAGTTCACTTCAAAACAGGAGTGGGGGGAAAACAAACAATAAAGCAAAGTAGGCTGCTATAGTAATATTTCTTTATTTTAGAATTTAGAAAGAAAGAACAAACTAAATGGTTGAATGAAAATTAAAAAGGGTGCTAGCAGTGGGTGGGTAGGTGTGGGGGTGACTGAAGGAACAAGCCAAGAAGTAAATGTTTGTTTTTTAAAGACTGTGTTCTTAAAAATCTAGAAAATACAGTTGCAGAATGCAGAAGGTCTAGGAGGAAGGAAAAACAAGCTGCAGTGAGTGCTCAGACACACCCCAGAGATCAAACCAAACTTAAACAAAGAAACACAGCCCTCTCCTGACTCCCAACCGACCACCTCACACAATGGAATGGCAGGGGGAGTGGGGAGTGAAGGAACAAGCCAAGAAGAAGCTAACTAGTAAATGTTTTTTTTAAAAATAATAATCTAGAAAAGACAGATTTGAATGGAGAAGGAAGGATATAAGATACAATGCTGCAGTGAGTGCACCCCCCCAGATCTAACCAAACAAACACAGCCCTCTCCCAACCAACCACCTTGCACAATGAACAAATGCAGCCTTTTACCAAACTATATATACCTCCCTCCTCCACCATTGTCCCTAATTGGAGACTGCTGGCTTAGGTTCAGCCCTAGAATTCACATTCACCAAAGCACACTCCCTCCCTCCTCCTCCTCTTGCCTTCCCCCTCCCTCCCCCTGGGTATGATTTTTCTGAAGTTGACACATTTTGGAGACAGCCTGTCTGGGCTGCTCAGAAGGCCTGTGAGGGCTAGGAATCTCCGAAGCAGACGAGGCACCTTGTGGAGGAGCCGCTTAGCTTCAGGTCACCTTGTTGCTGGTCTGATCCTCTTCGTATCATAATGAGGCATCTCTGAATCAGCCCACTTCACGTCATTATTCAGTCTTTGTACCGAAGTGGTGCACAGCCCTAATGATTATAGCTGGAAGTAGGGATGTACGAAACCTTTCTGGGATTATGCTGATGGTGTGGGGGAAGGCGTTCCGTCCCTCCCCCTGGAATCCTCGCCGGGGGGGGGAGGTGCTCCGTTCCTCCCCCCCCCAGAATCCTGGCTGGCTGGCTGTGGTCTGCAGCAATTCTGCGGAGCCGCCGGCCGGCTCCGCCAGCCACCGGATATCCGGCCGCTGGCTAGCAGGGACGCAAATGGCGGCGGCTGTAGCCACCGCCGTTTGCGTCCCTGCAGTCAGCCGCGATAGGCTACGTAAATGTTTACGTAGCCTATCATGGCTGAGTGAAAAAAACACACAAACAAACACGCATACGCAAATGGCGGCGCCCATGGGTGCCGCCATTTGCATTCCTTATTTTGGCACATCTTAGTCTATGTAAACATTTACGTAGACTACGACGGCAAAAATAAGGGGAACGCAAATAGCGTAGCGTCTATGCTATTTGCGTTCCCCTTATTTTTGCCATCTTAGTCTACGTAAATGTTTACGTAGACTAAGACGTGTCAAAATAAGGAACACAAATGGCGGCACCCATGGGCGCCGCCATTTGCATACGCGCATTGTTGTTGTTGTTTTTTAATCAGCCGTGATAGGCTACGTAAAGATTTACCTAGCCTATCACGTTTTGTTTTTGTTTTTGTTTTTGTTTTAACTTGGAAATGGCTGTGGTGGCAGCCAGTCGGAAGACCGGCTGCCACAGCCACCGCCGCCGGAGCCGCTGCCGGAGCTGCCGCCGCCAGTAAGATCCGCCCCAGATAGGTCCCGTCCCGGGGTGGTGGCGGGGGGGTGGCAGGGGGGTGGCAGGCCATTCTGCCACCGATTTCGGGGGGGCCGAATGCGCTGGCATTCGGCCTCCCTGAGATCTGTGGAGGAACTTTCATACATTCCTAGCTGGAAGCTTTCACAGCAGCAACAAAGTTACCTTGGTATACATGAGGGTACAGGGAAAGAGAGTGGTGCCCATTCCTCAAGTGGTGGCAGTGGGTTGATTAGACGAACAATAAGCCTCCACACAGTAGGGAGGTACGAAAGTCACTTACGTTTTCCAAGGGAGACATTTGCGGTGGGGGGGAGGTGCTCTGTCCCTCCCCTCGAAATTCTCCCTGGCCAGCTCCGCTTTGTGGTGACGCCGCAGAGCCGCTGGCCGGGGCCACCCGCAGCCGGACATCCTGCCACTGGGCAGCCTGCACAGAGACGCAAATGGCGGCTGCCGTAGCCACCACCATTTGCTCCCCTGTCTTTTGCCATAATAGGCTACATAAATATTTACGTAGCCTATCATGGCTATAATGAAGAAGCGAATGGTGGCCACAGACACGGCTGCCGTTTGCAAAGCAGCGCGAACAGCAGCAGGTAAGTGCTCCGTTTCGTGCGCCTTTTGTGGGGTGGAGGGATGGGGGGCTTTGTTCCACCCCAGATTTCGGGGGGCCGAATGTGCTGGCATTCGGCATCACCATGATCCGTGGCAGAATTCTCTGACATCCCTACCACACAGTAGCATCCCTGCGGACATCCCTACCACACCATTTGTGTCCTTGCGGAGGCTGTGATAGGCTACGTAAGTCTTTACGTAGCCTATTACGGCAAGCAAAAAAACCAAACAAACAGCGTATGCAAATGGCGGTGGCTACGGCGGCTGCCATTTGCGTTCCTTTTTTGTTTTGTTTTAGCCTATGTAAATATTAATGTAGGCTATTACAGTGAAAAAAATGGGGAAAGCAAATGGCATAGTGGGCGCTATTTGCGTTCCTTTTTTTTTTTTCTCCCTAACAGCCTTCATAAATATTTATGTAGGCTAAAATGGGGGAAAAAAGGGAAAGCAAATGGTGGCCGATGTAGCCGCTGCCATTTGCGTCCGCTATTTTTTTTTTTGCTTGCCGTGATAGGCTATGTAAATATTTATGACGCCTATCATGGTAAAATACAGGGACGCAAATGGCAGCGGCTATGGCCGCTGCCATTTGCATCTCTGCAGGTGCCTAGCAGCCAGATTTCCAGCTGCGGATGGCCCCAGCCGGTGGCTCTGCGAAATCTCCATGGAGCAGAGCAGGCTGGACAGAGTTTTCAGGGGGAGGGACAGAGCTCCTCCCCCACACCGCAAATGTCACCCTTCGAAAAGGTAAGTGACTTTCATACATCCCTACCACACAGTCATAACCTGTTGCACATGATGTTTCACAGTGAGTCCACTTGCAAAGCTTAAGGATACACAATAGCTCAGCCTTGAGTGAAATAGAAACTGGTCAACAGCTTGTGTGGGAAACAATAATTGAGCACATGATCTGATGGACAGGGAAAAAAAGCTGGCCCTTGCAAAAATGGCATACCTTTCCTTTTTGGATACAAGTCCTGAAGATGTGATGTTAACAAAATTAAAATTTTCCTAGAAGTTTGGCTATAGCATACTATTATTTACGTACATCATTTTCATGTGTAAATAACTAGCAGATATCCATGTATGACCCAGCACATGTTGGCAAGATCTTTGCTTTGCTGTTCTTTGTTTGAATGCATTTGTCTATTTATAGCAAAAGTGTACTCAGCCAGGATGTCCACATCCTTTCAGTTCCTGACTGTACAATATCTCAGAGAGGGAAATGTGCTGTGACATGCTTACTGAGTTATGCTAACTCTCCCTTTCACTTACTTGGTTTCACCAACTCCAAACAATTTTGTTCATTTCTGGATAGATGCATCTCCTGCCTGTGCTTTTTTATGTAAGCTAAACAAAGCTGGTCATTGATGTACTTACTAGAAAGACACTTCCATGGCAAAATAGCTACTTAGCTTTTGTATCTAGTAGTATCTGTGAAATAAAACCAACTACATTTACGAAAGGTGGTTCTTTTTTGGGGGGGGAAATAATGAGAACTGGTATATATAATCAACCTCACCTTCTGATCAAGTTCTATCCCTACCCCCCACCCCCATCTAGGCTCACTGGATAAAAAACAAATGAAGCTGCTGTCCTAATTAACCTTTGATCCTTGTTTCCAAGGGGTTTGTTTTTGTTTTAATGGTGCATATGAACAAGACGATTATAATTGTAAAAGTACATTGACAAGCATATTGATAAGCTATTTCCTCTTCTCCAACTAGGGATGTCTGTCTCTAGGAAATCTGATTCTTTTTTTGGCTCAACAGTTTTGCAGTGTGTATGACTTGCTTTGCATCTGAAAGTGAAGCTGCAGGCTGTTCCCCAATTTCCAGGAACCTTTTTTGTGCCTTTTTTGTAATTTGTGCAAATTCCTGAGCAATTTGTGCAAATTCCTGAGCAATTTGTGCAAATTCCTGAGCAATTTGTGCAAATTCCTGAGCAATTTGTGCAAATTTGGCCATAAATTTGCTCATACATTTATGCAAACTGCAGAACTGTCCCCCTACCCCATGCACAAAATTCCCAGGAATCTGCAAACTGGCCCAACTCACTACAGATAGAGTCAGGCACTACAGTGGGAACCAAAATGAAATCTGGGGGTTGGTGGACCTAGGAAAACTCACCCAACACTGCCCGCCAAACAGATTTCTCCAACATCCCTAATTACAACACAGATCTGACCATACTTTCAGCCAAGTGTACAGTGATTTGTTCCAGGGTAGGCAAACTCCCATAAGAGCATAAAAAGAGAGCTGAGATGGTACAATGGTTAGACTGAACATAACAACATAAGAAGAGTCATGCTGGATCAGACCAAGGGCCAATCCAGTATTCTGTTCACACAGTGGCCCACCAGCTGCCCACAGGAAACCCACAAGCAGGGCATGAGTGCAACAACAGCACCCTCCCACCTAGCAACTGGTATACATAGGCATACTGCCTCTGATACTGGAGGTAGTAGCACATATCCATCAGGACTAGTAGCCATTGATAGCCATACGGCAAAAGAGCCATGCTGGATCAGACCAAGTGTATATCTAGTCCCACATTTGATTCACACCATGGCCAAACACATTGCAATAACACCCTCCTGCCCATGTTCTCCAGCAACTGGTGTACATTGGCATCCTTCCTCCATTTTATTGACAGACCCCTGAGCCAGAAGACAAGCTGCTCTTGAAAACTCCCATTAGTTTCACAGTAGATCCCATTAGATCACAGATCTCCAACAGCATGCATGGTTCAGACCACAGATCTTTGGATTAGGATGACAATGAAATCACATTTCTACTGCCAACTGCAGTAATGTTGTGTGTGTGTGTGTGTGTGTACTGTATGTATAGTGCTTCACCACAGTGCCTAACCCCCAGGATGAAAATGCATATGAATAGCAAGCCAGTGCTGTAGATAACTTTTAACTATAGTAAATTATTCAATTTGTTGGTCAACCCAAAAGCTGTTAACGATTTACCAGTAACAAAGCATTAAGAAGGCATGACACAACAATAAAATCATAATCTAATACAGATTATCAAATTGACAATTGAGTATTTGAACCTCCATGAACAAGAACCTTCTTATGATTCCAGTTTTGGACACTGAACCTGGCCATTCTAAACATATTTAATGTATTCCAGTCAAAAAGCAAAAAGTTTACAGTACAATCCTATATATGTCTACTCAGAAGTAAGCTCCACTAGGTTCAATGGATCTTACTCTCAGGTGAGTGTGTACAGGATTGCAGCCTTGAGCTTACATCACCATTCTAAAAACTGAGTGGGCATATATATATATATATAGAGAGAGAGAGAGAGAGAGAGAGAGCGTGCAGTAATTTCCTAAAATGAACAGTTGTTGATACTTATTAGATGATCCTGCAGAGCTGTATCAAAAACATGCCTTATAATGGAGCTTTCAAAAGGCAGATGACTTACTCCAGCTATGTCCGGTAGTACAAAACATTATCATATCAAATAATAATTGCTCACTATTTACTCGAATGCTGCTATTATGATAGGAATCTAATTTGGCACAGCTTAATGTTTTAGCCATGGCCAAAGGAGCACCATTCCCTTTGACACTGTAGTGAACATGGTGCTACCCTCCTAAATCATTCTATGATTGATTAGTTAAATGACATCTGCACAATCAGAGGACTTTAAAAACAACAACACGCCATTAAATCACAGAATTGTTAGCCTGAGAAAGCAAAAGAGAAAGGGGAGTGGGACACCAATGCAGCAAGCAAGTATGGAGTAGAATGTTGATAGAGCTATCCTGGTTACCCGAGTTTCTGGAACAGAAGACTGCTTCATGGGAACATACTTTGCTTCTCCTTCTAGGCAGCTGTTCTTGGACAGCGTAGTTCCATATCTGAAGGAAGTGCTGTGCTCTTTTGTTCTTGTGCTGTGCCTTCTTTTACCAAATGTGCTGTACTCTTAACTGAGGTTGTCATGGAAGCTTTTTTATTTTTTATTTTAACTAATGAACTCTTCAAGCCCAGACCATGTTTCCCATTGTGGTAGAAGTTCAGTATTAATCAGCAAGAGTGGCAGCTTTTCAAAGCTGCCCTCATATTTCTCTCTCTCTCTCTCTCTCTCTCTCATGCTCTCTTGTTTTCTTGTTGCTGTTGACTATAAGTGATACATGCTTAGACTTCTAAGCACATGTGAATGACATTATCACAAATATGGTCATCATAGGCTGTGCCCCATCCTCTGCAGGGCACAATTTCTTCTAGTTAAAGTAGGACTGGGCAAAATTACACACACACACACACACACACACACACACATTCTCTCCTGTTTAACTTCAGAACCTTCACTAAATGGGTCTGAAGTAGGGATGTGCAAAACAGAAAAACATAAGCTCAACAAAGTTCTCCAAATTCCTTCTGACTAGAGTCCGTATCATATTGCAAGCTTTTTTTTTGGGGGGGGGGGTGCATGAAGATCTGTGTGTATTTTTCAAAATGCATCAGTTGTGCACATCTGTGAAACATACACATTCTTCTCCCATTAATTAAAGCATATTTGTGTGCATTTTTCAGAAGTACACATTTTTCCATGTGTTTATTTTTTCCCAAATGGACACATGCTGATGAAAGCATTTTTGGTTTGTGAATCACATTGCATGCTCAGAAATGTACAGACTTCAACCACAGATTGTGGCTGAGTCCATGTTTGATCCAGAAGGTGTGATCAAAAATGAACTGAAATGGGATCAAAAATCCTGATCAAAAATGAACTGAAACAGAATTTTCATACATCCTTAGTCTGAAGCACCCTGGTGGGTAGCCAAGCTAATCCCAACAGACAAACATCACTACAGACAAAATTGTAAATAATTGAAATCTATTTAAGGCTTTATTTCAGAAAAAAAATGCAAAATATAAAGAAAGTGGCATGGTAGTTATATGAGCATTAGAAACTTTCTCTATAATTACAGGGAAAGAGAATGCAACAACAATAGAAGATTAATCAAAAGAATTGCAATTGTCAATGCTGGTATTATGAATTTGGCTAATAGGCTAACAGCTTGAGCTTCTTACAGTGTTCTGACTCCTTCTTCCAACTTTCTCCTGTTTACTATTTGTGGTTTAAAGGTATACTAAACTAAGTGTTAACCCTCCCATTACTTCCTCCTGCATCTTACTTGAATATAAAAGGTACACTAAAACATTACTATGTTCCTCTAGGCATGTGAAGAATAGGGGCAGGAGGAGTTAGAAACCCAAGACGTGGAAAGAATTCCAAATGCCAACTCTGAAGGTGGGATTCCAAATCCCATCCTTGGAAATAACCTCCAAGTCTCAAGCTCACAAATCACTCTAATCCCAAACTCAGACATAATTCTAAGTTCTACTTTCAGAAAATATTCTAAGTTCTAAAGTTTAAGGTTCTAAAGAGGTCCATAGTTACCCAAATCCTTGGGTCTGGTGGCGCAGCAGAGTGAGTGAAGTGAAGTAACGGCAGTGGCAGGAACAACAGCAGCAGGAACAGAGCAGCAAGGAGCTCTTATTACTAGGGATGGCCGTGAATTTCTCCACGAATCTCGAGGAGGCCAAATGCCAACGCATTCGGCCCCCCAAAATTGTTGGTGAAATTCTCCGCCCCCCCCTGCCCCCCCCGGGATGGGACTTACCTCATGCGAATGTCCCTCTCAGTGGCAGTTCCCAGGGGCATTTCGGCGGCATTTCGGCAGGGGCAGGGGTGGCGGCCGGTCTTCCGACCGGCTGCCGCCACCGCCATTACAAAATAAAGTAAAAAAAAAAACTGTGATAGGCTACATAATGATCAACGTAGCCTATCACGGCTAGATTTCCAAAGCCAGCCGTGATAGGCTACATTAATCATTACGTAGCCTATCACGGGTGACTTTGAAAGAAAAAAAAAAGCGCGTACGCAAATGGCAGCGCCCATGGGTGCCGCCATTTGTGTTCCTTATTTGCGTTCCTTATTCCTTATTTGGTCCTGGGTTGTCTATGTAAAGGGCATTGCGTTGCCCTTATTTTCGCCGTAGTCTACGTAAATCTTTACGTAGACTACCTGGGACCAAATAAGGAATGCAAATGGCGGCGCCCATGGGTGCCGCCATTTGTGTATGCACTTTTTTTTCCCCCCAAAGTCACCTGTGATAGGCTACATAACGATTAACGTAGCCTATCATGGCTGACTTTGGAAATCTAGCCGTGATAGGCTACGTTAATCGTTACGTAGCCTATCACGGGTTTTTTTTTTCCCCATTCACTTTTTATTTTGCGGCCGGGGAGATGGGGTGCTTCTCCCCGGCCTGAATTTCGGCCGGGCGAGGCGGGGCGCCTCCCCCGCCGCCTGAATTTCGGCCGGGCGAGGCGGGGCACCTCCCCCGCCGCCTGAATTTCGGCCGGGCAAGGCGGGGCGCCTCCCCCCCCGGCCTGAACTTTGGGGGGAGAACCGAAGCGCCTCCCCCCCACCATGAAGCAAGCTGCGGGACCAGGTAAGTGACTTTCATACATCACTGCTCATTACCTGTGCTTTTATCCACTTGCTCTGGTCAAAGGTAGGGGCCCCAAGGAGCAATGAGACAACTACCCTCCAATCAAAATGCGGTGGACGTGGTTAGAGCATTCGCTCACCAATCAGAAGTAAGATGTCTCATCTATCTCACACAATCTCACATGTTTGGGGAACATATCTGGCATATTACAAATGTAACATATTATTGTTATCATATTATTGTTATTGTAATTATAACATATTACAAATGGGTTACTTTGAAATGTCCCGAAACGTGGCCCAAAGTCTGCCATCTGGGCATGTTATCTTTATTGACACATTTCTCCCTGGTACGTCTTCTTTGAACTCCCAGTCATCTTTGGCCATTTTTGGTCATATCTGCCCAAACACCTCCTCCTAGTTGTCGCTCATGCTCAGGACTACAGCTTCCCCCACTCAAATAGAGTCGAGTAAGGACATTCTCTTATCAGCAGGTGTTCACCACGAGATGTCAAAACAGTACTTTTCCTCCTCTTAGTAGGCCTCTGAGCATGCTCGGTTCTTCTGTTTATCTCACTCATACACTTTGCCAGTACACTGTGGCCTTGAACAAGCTCTCTGAAGCCGCTTGTAAAGACAGCTGCATTTTTTCCCTTTCTTCAAAGACAGTCCTGCAAAATCTTAGTTAGAGTCTCAGTTAGTGAAATAATATCAATTAGCATAGAATCATACTTCAAGGTCTTCTTGCTCAGGGGTCAAGAATCTGGAATATAAAACTGGTTACGAGTCTGGGATCTTTTAGGGGCTCTTCTAGGTCTCCCCAAAACACTCACTCACGGCATTCAACCATTCCAGATCAAATTAGCTATCTTTACTCTTTGTTAACACTTTTAGAACCAGACTAACAACACACACACACACACACACACACACACTTCATAGCTCCATTCGCTGCAAAATGGAAGGGATATATTGGTGATTTTTTTTTTTTAAGGGGATGGGGTAATTTTCAGCTGGGGGATGCAAAACTTACTAGAGCTCTTCAAAGCCCACCATTTTAGATTTCTCAGAATGCCCATTCCAAGGGGCATTTGAGGAAATTAAAATTGTGGGTGCCATTCCAATGCTTTGAAGAGCCGTGGTAACTTTTGCCTCACTGGAAATTATGCCCCAGTCCTCAAAACTATGAAAAGGGAATTGGAGCTTTGCTCAGATTTGGTCTGATTTTTCACCCTTTCCAAAGTTTGACCCATCTCCAGACCAGTTCCTTGGAAATTCACACACCACACAATGAACATTGGCTGGTCCTAATAAAGGTATTATTTTAGTGCCCTGTGAATGATTTTTTCTGATGTCTTTGAATCACAGTCACTTAGCATTAGCAAGGGCTCTCCTGGCTCTGGTCTTCCTTCTCTTTGCTGTTGCTGAATCAGTGACAGGAGAAAGGAAGAGGAGCAACAGCCTCCACTCACTTGACCTCCAAGAAGGTTGTGTAGACTGGTGTCAGAAGAAGAAGGAAAGCAGATGGCAGCAACGATAATAGCAATAAGGAGATGGACCCATTCGGGGGGCGGGGGAGGTCTTGAGAGGATCTTGCCTAAGAGCCCAGCAAAAACGTAAGCTGGCACTAGCCAGATGTGCATATATACAGTCGTGATGTGGTAGTAGAGCAACAGTTTTAAGAACCCTTTTTTATGAATGGCAAGTGTCATCAGAAGAGTAGATGGGCTGCTTTACAAGCTGAAATGTCCAGCAAAGGCTATGCAATGGGAATGAAATAGGTCTAAATCAGGCATGTCCAACCCCTTTCATCCTGATGGCTGAATGCCATTTCAGAGAAGTCCTCAGGGGCCATATTCCAGTGATGGTTGGGACAAAAGGCATGGGACCCAAAATATCAAAATTAGCAGCATATTGTAGCTAGGGGTGTCAGAGAATTTCTGGCCGAAACTTCGGGGGGCCGAGTGCCGACGTATTCGGCCCCCCAAAGTAGTTTCGGGGAGAAATTCTCTGCCCCCCCGCCCACCGCACCCCCCCCCCGGGATGGGACTTACTTTTCCTGAATGTCGCTCCCGGTGGCGGGTCGCAGCGGCGGTTCGGCAGGGCTTCGACAGGGGTGGGGGCGGCAGCCAGTCTTTCGACCGGCTGACGCCGCCGCCATTCCAAGAAAAGTAAAAAACAAAAACAAAACGCCCCCATGATAGGCTACGTGACGATTAACTTGCCCTTATTTTCGCCGTAGTCTACGTAAATCTTTACGTAGACTACAGGGACCAAATAAGGAACGCGAATGGCGGCTCCCTATGGGGGCCGCCATTTGCATACACGCTTTTTTTTTTTTTCAAAGTCACCCGTGATAGGCTACGTGACGATTAATGTAGCCTATCACGGCTGACTTTGCAGATCTAGCCATGATAGGCTATGTTAATCGTTACGTAGCCTATCACAGGGGCGTTTTTTTTTTTCTTTTGAAGTTCGCGGCCGGGGAGACGGGGCGCTTCTCCCCGGCCTGAATTTCGGCCGGGCGAGGCGGGAAGCTTCCCCCCTGGCCTGAATTTCGGCTGGGCGAGGAGGGAAGCCTCCCCCCCTGGCCTGAACTTCGGGGGGAGCAGCGAAGCGCCTCCCCCCCACTGCGAAGCAAGCTGCGAGACCAGGTAAGTGACTTTCGTGCATCCCTAATTGTAGCTTGAAGCTCTTACTCTCAGTAACTAAGCCTTAGGAGAGGCATCTCAATTTTTTAGAATGGGAAAAAAAATTCTGTGCAAAAGCCAGTAAACCACAAAATGATTGGTGCTGGAGGGAAAGGGGGTGGGGCCAAGAGAAGGGGTGTGGCCATCTGGGGAATTTGAGAGGGCTGGATTGGAACCCCAGATAGGCCAGATTTGGTCTGCAGGCCTGAGGTTTGATAACCCTCTTCTAAATATTCAAGCAGTCAGATCACACTTGCTGATGGCCTCATGTGCATCAGCCGTGCTTGTGTGGAGATTAGGGATGGATGGACTCACCCGAGCCCATGCTCAGCAGGTGCTTGAGGAGCTGCTGCTGCTGCTCACCTGCACAAGCTGGGCTGGGCAAGCCTCTGGAGGGCTTAGTGAGTGGTCTGGGAGCACCCAGCAGCTGCCCACTGCTCCATCCATACGAGCCACCATTTTTACAGAAGATGGGAGCTCTATGTTTTCATATATCTAATGTCATGCACAATGGCAGCCATAGAAGACCATTTCTGCAACATTAGATATATGAAAAGGGCTCTTCCATTTTTTTTTTCAAATTGTTCCTTTTTTTCTTGGGCTTTTATGCATCCTCCTTCAAATACATATGTGCCAAGATAGAGCAGTTTTCAGGAGCCTTGGCAGGACTACTATACTCTTTAGACAGATGGGTCATCTATCCAGTGGGATGCCCATGACATTGCTATAAGTGATGTACTTGGGTGCCTGCTGGTGGGCCATTTGGCAAGATTGGAGGGGGGGCGTGTAAGAGGAGTGAAAGAGTAAGCAGTTCACTGGGGATGTGTGGCTGTGGACTCATCATTTCTACTAGTTCCAGAATTGTGGAGACTGGAGGCAGAAAGTGACACCATGCTCCTGCCTTCTGAAAAAGAGGGGATCTCATTAAAATGGAAGATGGAACATTTATTAAATGTATAATGAGCAAATTATCATGCCAAATATTTGACCTGAATAAATGAAATGAATTCTAATTTGCCTCTTTGCATGGTTTAAGAAAACAGCACCAGATTAAGATCAGATTCTAGTTGGCACATTTCAAAATGCTGATAGTGTCTGGTTTTGTTTGTTCATTTGTAATGGAAGTCACTATTCTGTTACCACCACCACAGGAGTTGCAAAAGGCCTGAAATCACAGGAACACAAGAAAGACTAGGGAGCATTTCAGCTAGGAGCGAACACCTGCATTGAAGCGAGGCTGCAGGCCACAATTACTGAAACAGGGTAGCTGTCCACTCAGAAACAGAACAAGGAGCAAGGCAGACCTCACATGAGCACGAGCTAGGAACTCCCTGAGGGTATTTATTTTGGGCCTTGCAGCTCCACCCTTCCTGGTACATCAATGGAAGCCCTGATCCTGGAAGTTAAGAAGTACTTAAGTCTAGTGATGGGCAAACTGACCCTATCATAATTCATAATTAGCTCGCTAACTTCTGAATCCAACATTTTTAACTTAGGTTGAAAGGTCTCTGTTATTATGCGATTTCAAGGTAGCAATGAATTCAAACTTGAAGTAATATGAGATGGTCTGAGGAATTTTATTTTCCCTTTTGTATTCTTTAATCTCTTTCAAAGCAAAAGGCTTTCCAGGAGACTTCCACCTTTAAAGAAAATAAAGGGGGAAATAATTTAAAAGCCATTGGATGAGCAAAGGGCTGGATGTGCCTGCTCTAGTCTGGTCTTGGAAGCTAAGCAAGGGAAGGCCAGGCCTGGTTAGTACTTGGATGGGAGACCACTTGGGAATCAAACTTCCTGCATTGAGCAGGGGGTTGGACTCAATGGTCTTGTAGGCCCCTTCCAACCCTATGGTTCTATGATTCTATGATCACCTTGTATTACTGTATGTTTACTAAGAACCCCACCCCCTATGAAGAATATGCACAACAGGTGCAGGGAAAAAGATGAACTCAGTTTCAATTATGAATACTAAGTACGAGCAAAGGGCTGGATGCACCCAATTTCATCTGATATCAGAAGCTAAGCAGTGTCAGCCCTGGTTAGTACTTAGATGGGAGACTGCCTGGGAATCAAACTTCCTGCATTGAGCAGGGGGTTGGACTCGATGGTCTTGTAGGCCCTTTCCAACCCTATGAGTCTATTCTATTCTATTCTATTCTATTCTATTCTATTCTATTCTATTCTATTCTATTCAAGTTTCCATGGATCTAAGTCAGGGCTTGCTATACATTTCAAGGACAATCAGATTAGACTTATGAATGAAATCATTTAGCATTTGGTCAGCATCACTACTCCACTCAGTGTCTCAGTGTCATGAACAGTTCTTGATGAAAGGAAACATGTATTCATTTTTTTTATTTATTACATTTCTATACCACCGAAGAACCAAAGCTCTCTAGGCAGTTCACAACAATTAAAACCATAAAATACAACATGGTAAACCTTAATATAAAAGTTTAAATGTTTAAAACTACAGGATAAAACCAAAATGAGAAAACTCCAACCCTAGCAGTCATCTGACTGCCAGGTGAGTGCTCTTCCTTCTATGGTTGCCTACTGCCCAGGTGTGCTCTCTCAGTGCTGTTCTTGGGCTCCAGGTGATTGTGGGAATCCTGGACCATCAAGGGGTCTGAGGGTCTGGGTGTGTGACATGGGATATGTCTCACACAGCCTGCTGTCTGAAGATAAGTGCTAGAATAAGTTCAAGCCCCTTGCTTCAGGAGGAAGGGTGTCCATAGGAGCTTCCTGGAGTTCTCATTAGGGGAGCCATCCCTCTTGTCCTCTGTGCCCCCCCCATTTCTGTTCTGAGAAGGTCCTATCTGATACAGGCTCTTAGATGTGTCAGGCTCTGGAATCAAGCTCATTCCATCCCATTTTGCTTTAAAAAAATCCATATGAAAATTTGCTATTTGTGCGTGTGTGAATTTCCCTCTAATGTACACATTTTTGCCAGTGCATTTTAAACTGTACACATCTTTACAAGTATTTTACATTGCTGGGATGCTGTTTTCTGCACTCTTCCCTCAAATGCCTTTTGTGCACACTTTCCCCTCTTATAAAGATTTTGGGTGCACATTTTCCCCAAGTTGAGCTGTACTGCAAAGCTCACCAAAAATTGGTTTTGGAACACTTTCTTGGCTCGCTTAGGGTGCAATCCTATGGGGATTGTCGGCTGCCTCCAAACTCAGAGGCAACTGATTATCCAATGCAGGGCAGGTGGATCATGGAGGGGATCTTCTCCTCTGCTCACCAGCTGCCCTGCATTTGTGGCTGGATGGCCAATTTCAGCTGTCTAGCCAGGGCACCTTGGATTGTGGGATGGGGGGATGGCACACAGGAAGCATTGTAATGGCACTTCCACCACCCCTCCTATCCCTGCCTCCAGGAATGCCCCCTTTCCCCGCACTCCCTGCTTCTCTTATGAGTGTGGAGCCAGGGATGAACTGCCACCTATGAGGTCGAGGTGGAGGGGGTGAGGAGGTAGTTTTCTGGGAACCGACCTTCGACTGCTGGCTCTGAGCTCCATTCTGAGAAAATGAAAAATCCTATGGCCATCTAGCCACTGTCTAGCAGCCATAGGACTGCACCCTTAAAGACTCAGGAGGTGTGAATTGGGTAAATCCATTAAAAATGAACAAACAAAACTTTTGAGAGGAAATTTCTCACCCATCCCTAGCTATGGACTCTATTAACAATTAATTGTCAATGTAGATCTATAAGTTCTATAAGTCACCAATGCCTCTCTTAGACTTAGACACAGGGGTTAATTTAAGCTGGGGAGTAGAAGTTTCAAGGACAGTGGGAGGAGTTTCCATGTTGGTTTAATGGACATTACTGCTTGCTGGTGCAGAAGTTAATAGTTCTGCATAGTTCTGCATAGTTCTAAGTGCCACGTTTGGTTGAAACACAGATCCCTTTTTCATATGCAGTTCACTCACCAACAATACATTTTAGAAGTATTGTCATGTCTCCTGCAGGGTTGACGTGTTTCTTCTTCTTTTTCTTCTCTTTTTTTACCAGTCTAGATGATTGCCTCCGAGACTGGTTTAGCTGGGCAGCTGGGCTTTGAGATTTTCCTGTTCCTTTTAAAGGGAAATGAACTGCTGCCATCTCATTTCTCTGATGTTTTTTTTCCAGGGGCTCCAACATTCACTCAGAGACATGTTGTGATATTGTGGTTGTTATCTGGAACTTGCTACAGGCAAAACTAACAAACAAACAAACAAACAAAACCCAGGACTTGCTATGCACTCCAATGGTACATGCTTGAGCTATCGAGCCCATGAGGAGTGCGTTAAAATAGGAATGGCTTTGCAACTACCTTCTCATTGTTGCATACAAGCTACTAGAAAACCGTGTTCTGTTTATGCTAGGGAATTGCAGAGCTGCGATTCAGTTCACCTTCTGACAGTTAATAGATGCTATGACATGACTAGGGGAGGAAGCAAAACTCAGTCAGTATGCAATATTCCATTTAGGAAGCTCTACTGCTATTTCCATTTGGGGAATAACATAGGAGGTGTTTATGAGTTAACCTATTCAAACAAAGGGCAGGATGTTTCCCTTCAGCAAACACAGCAATCATTCCTATACATGGAAAGAATATAATTGCCAGCATCCAGCCATTTTTGATGTTCATGCAGGCTATGATGGTCTCAGGGGATGTCCCATTTATCAGAACAGACTGGAAACTCCTTGCATGCCATATTTTGGGGGCATTTAAGGTGCTTTCTCTACTTGAAGGAAGAAGGCCAGGACTATAGACAGCTAGGTGGGTGAGCACATATCATGCATGATGGATAAGAGCCCAGCTTCAACCTCCAGCACATTCAGTTAAAAAGGAGAACAGGTAGCACATCTGGGAAAGACATTTGCTTGAGGGCTTGGGAAGATGTTGACAACGTGGGAAGCCACTTCATACCAGGCTTACTGGAAGCTGGTGGCTCCGATTTCAGTGGGGTTGTGAATCCTTTCTGGGTTTCAGTCAGAACCACCCAGAACTCTAAAGGAGCTATCCAAGGTGCTGAACATACATTGTGGTAGGGTTCAGCACTTTGGATAGCTCCTTTTCAGTTTTGGCTAGTTCTGACTGAAACCCAGAATGAGTTCACTGTCCCACTGCAATCAAAGCCACCAGCCTCCAGTGACCAGGCCAGACTATTTGTCCATCTGATCTAGAATTGTCTACTGTGTCTGTGGCCAACAACCATTTTCCAGAGTCCCAGGCATAAGTCTTTCCTGTCAACAGCTACCTGATCTGTTTAACTGGGGTCTTTATGCAAAGCATGCCCTCTGCCACTGAGCTATGGCCCATCCCCTTAAAGCACAGGTAGGGCACATGTGGCCGGTGGCCCTCAAGACACCACTGTTGAATGGACACTGAATTTCAGCAGCATGGCAGCTGCTGAAAAGCCACATTTTCACTTTAAAACAAGGCATGCATGTCTTATTTTAATGCAAATATAAGCTCCCCTCAGGCTTCTGGGGACCAGGGTTGTGCACCTCTTCAGACTGAAGCCTAAACTCTGAGTTGAAGTGGGGTGCCTCGTGTGACTTCCGGCTGCCTCCGAGTCGAGGCAGAGGGGGCCCAAGGTGGATGGGGTCGCTCCAAAGTGTTTTGGTGTGCTTTGGAGCAATCTGGAGGCCCAGCCACCATGCTGCTGCCACTGCTGCCGCTTAGCCCCCAGCTCCTTACCTGATCCTCTGAATGTCCACCGTCAGCCACCATGTTCCGGGGAATGAGGGCAGTCATTTTTAAAATGGTGACTCCCTGTATTTCTGGGAATACAGGGAGTTGCCATTTTTAAAATGGCTCCCCCCATTCCCCGGAACAAGGTGGCTGCTGGCCTGTGTCCAGAGGGCCTAGGAGCTGGTGGCAGCAGCGGCAGCAGCAGCCTGCCCTCATTGCAAGCTCCTGCTGCTGGCTCCACTCAAGCCTTCATGGGCTCCTTCTAGGGATGGGCAGATTCCCTACTGTTGTTAGGGATGTCAGAAAATTTCGCCACGAATCTCAGGGAGGCTGAATGCCAGCACATTCGGCCCCCCGAAATTGGTGGCGGAACGGTCTGCCACCCCCCGCTCCCCCTGGGACAGGACTTACCTTGGGCAGATCTTCCTGGTGGCGGCGGCTTCGGTGGCGGTTCGGCGGCGATTTGGCAGCAGCGGCAATTTCCAGTTTTTAAAAAAACAAAACAAAATAACATGATAGGCCACATAAAGATTTATGTAGCCTATCACAGATAGATTTTTAAAAAACACCGTGATAGGCTACGTAAATGTTTATGTAGCCTATCACGGCTGATTTAAAAGAAAAAGAAAAAACGCGCGTATGCAAATGGCGGCGCCCATGGGCGCCACCATTTGCGTTCCTTATTTTGGCACATCTTAGTCTACATAAACATTTATGTAGACTAAGACGGCGAAAATAAGGGGAACGCAAATAGCGTAGATGCCACACTATTTGCGTTCCCCTTATTTTCGCCGTCTTAGTCTACATAAACGTTTACATAGACTAAGAAGTGCCAAAATAAGGAACACAAATGTTGGCGCCCATGGGCGCCGCCATTTGCGTACGTGCGTTTTTTCTTTTTCTTTTAAATCAGCCGTGATAGGCTACATAAACATTTATGTAGCCTATCATGGCTGACTGCAGGGATGCAAACGGCGGCGGCTATGGCCGCTAGGGATGTACGAAAGGGACTTACCTTGTCCCGCAGCTTTTTTCGCAGTGTGGGGGAGGCGCTTCGCTTCTCCCCCCGAAGTTCATGCGAGGGGGAGGAGACTTCCCGCCTCGCCCGGCCGAAATTCAGGCCAGGCGGGAGGCGCCCCATCCCTCGCCGGCGAAAGTCAGGCCGGGTAGAAGCGCCCTGTCTACCCAGCCGCGAAAAAAACAAACACCCCCGTGATAGGCTAAGTAACGATTAACGTAGCCTATCACGGCTAGATTTACAAAGTCAGCCATGATAGGCTACATTAATCGTCAAGTAGCCTATCACGGGTGACTTTGAAAAAAAAAAAAAAGCACGTACGCAAATGGCGGCCCCATAGGGAGCCGCCATTTGCGTTCCTTATTTGGTCCCTGTAGTCTACATAAAGATTTACGTAGACTATGGCGAAAATGAGGGCAACGCTATTGCGTGTTTTTTTTTTTTTCAAAGTCACCCGTGATAGGCTACATGACGATTAACGTAGCCTATCACGGCTGACTTTGCAAATCTAGCCATGATAGGCTACGTTAATCATTACGTAGCCTATTATCACGGGGGTGTTTTTTTTTTAACTTTCCTTGTAATGGCAGCGGCGGCAGCTGGTCAAAAGACCAGCTGCCGCCCCCACCCCTGATGAAGACCCGACGAACTGCCACCGGGACCCGCCACCGGGAGGGACATTCGTGAAAGGTAAGTCCCATCTCGGGGGGGTGGCGGGGGGGTGGCGGAGAATTTCACTGCCGATTTCGGGGGGCTGAATGCGTTGGCGCTCGGCCCCCCGAAGTTTCGGGGAGAAATTCTCCCCCATCCCTAATTGGCCGCCGCCATTTGCGTCCCTGCTAGCCAGCGGCCGGATGTCCGGCTGCTGGCAGAGCCAGCCAGCGGCACCGCAGAATCCCTGCGGAGCGGAGCTGGCTGGCCAGAATTTCGGGGGAGAGAGACGGAGCGCCTCCCCCCCCACCTCGAATCAATTTCGCTAAAAGGTAAGTGACTTTCGTACATCCCTACCTGTCGTTCCATGGGGGAATCCACCCATGTGGGGGTGATCCGTCCATCCCCCTGGAATCCGTCTAGGCCGGCTCTGCTGCACATTGATCCTATGGAGCCAGCCTCCAGCTCCGCATCGCTGGCGAATGTCGATATGGCTGGCAGCCATTGCCATGCCATATCGCTGCGCTAAGTAAGTCTCCAGATGCAAATGGCATAGTAGGTGCCTTTTGCAGCTGTAAAGCTGGTAGATTAACCTAAATGCAGCTGTAAATGGTTCCATTTGTGTCCAGAGACTCACTTAGCATAGCGATACGGGACGGCAATGGCTGCTGGCCGTATCGACATTCACCAGTGATGCAGAGCAGGTGGCCGGCTCTGCAGGATCAATGCAGAGACGGATCCGACCTGGACGGATTCCGAGGGGAGGTGGAGGTGAGTGCTCCATTCCACCATGGGCCCCAATGTGGCTAGATTCTTGGAATCTGGCCTCATTGGGGTCTGTGGTGGAATCCTCCCCCATACCTAGCTCCTTCAAGGAACCCATAAAGGCATGAGCAGAGGCAGGAGCTGGCCTCCAATTGGGCGCCCTCCCCTCCTTGCAAGGAAGGGAGAGAGAGCATCTGGAGGGCAACTCCTTCCCTCATGCCCATCAGTGGTTGGCGGCTCCCCCAGAGGCTCCCCCGGTAGCACTGGTACCAGCTCCCCCGGTGGCATTAGCAGCAGGGACAGCTCCTCTGGCAGCAGTTCCCCCCCCCCATGGAACAAGGGTTAAGGAGCTTGGGGCTGGCCGGTGTGTTGGGCCCTCTGAAGCGGAATTCAGATGTCCAAATCCTACTTCAGCTTCATAGGCCAAACAGAGTCACTCCCCCCATCAGCCTGAGTGAAATCGGGCCTGCCTTGTAAGCCCTGAAATGGCTTCCAAGTCGGATTGGAGGGTCCATGCACAGCCCTACTGAGAACACAATTTTGTATCAAAACAAGGCGAACGTTTCCCACGTGCCTTGTTTCAAAGTGGAAGTGCAGCTGTTTTGCCTTGGCTGATGTGCTGCTAAATTTCAGGAAAGGAAAGGAAAGGTTCCTCCTGTGAAAGCACCGAGTCATTACTGACCCCTAGAGGGACCATGCTTATATTGGCGTTTTCATGGCAGACTATAGTGGGGTGGTTTGCCATTGCCTTCCCCAGTCATGACTACCCCAGCAAACTGGGTAATCATTTTACTGACTTCAGAAGGATGGAAGGCTGAGCCAGCTACCCGAGACCCGGCTTCCTTTGGGATCGATCTCAGGTTGTGGGGAGAGTTTCGGTTGCAATACTGCTGCCCACCACTGTGTGTGTGTGTGTGTGTGTGTGCGCAGGTCCCAGTGGATTCTGGGGATTGGAAATTGGCCCCTGGATCCTCTGAGGCTGTCCACCTCTGCTGTAAAGTACAACTGTCTTCTCCCTGCTTGCATGGGCTTGTTCAAGCTAAATGGACCAAGGATGACCATCCCTGGAAATCCAGCCCTTTTGGGGCTCACCAAACTTCTATGTCACACCCAATGCAAGCCAAGTTGGATGTTTTCCCTGAATTCTGGGGACTTTTTATGTGTTTTTCTTTGTTTGTTTGTTTCTGTGGAAATAGACATTTATGCAAATTTCAGCCACAATTTTGCACAATTCATGCAAATCACAGTTGTAATTTGCAGAAATTACAGTTGTAATTTGTGCAAATTGTGCAAAATGCAGCTGCAATTTCTGCATATGTCTATTTCCTCAAATTAAAAATAAAACAAAAAACAGAAACAGAAAATCTGCCAGCTGGCCTGACTCGCTGTGGACCAAGTCAGGCCAGCTGGTGGAATGGAGTCCAGGGGCTGAGACTACGAAAGCTCTTTGAGCTCCACCCCCAGGCCAGATTCCTCCCACATCCCTACGATGGACCAATGGATTTGACTCAAGAAGACAGGTTGTCTAAGTGAATAGAGAAACTTGTAAGCTTGGAAGGTTCATTTGTCTTTTGGAGCTTACTTTTATACAAGCATTCCCTCAAATGTCCAATTTTCAGCGTTCAGGCACTTGGACATGCCCTCAAATGTCCAATTTCAACATTCAAGTTATGAATTGTTGCCAGATTTTGAACTGATGTGGAATGTTGTTTAGGTTTTAGTGGTCATAGGGCACAACAGCTTATGATTGTTTAGGTTTTATAGTGGACAGAGGGTATGAGAGCTTTGGAGCATCCCTATGCTTCAGAGTGAGTCTGGAGGACCCACATATGCTGTAGAATGAGGTTGTAATGAAGTGGTAGAGTCCTGATGCAATGGGATGGACTGAGGCAGTTCAGACTGCATGGCAGGGTCAGATTTTTTATGTTTCAAATGTAAAATTACACCTACACTTAGTGAGTTCTGCATATTAGCTCAAAATAGAAGACCATTAAAAACTCACAATATATTTCATAATTAGCATTGGGACAAAATATACAACCCAGGGTTTGGGGGCAGTTTCAGGGAGATGAGAGGGGAATGAAAAGGGCAGAGTTGAACAAGTGTGATTTTCAGAGGGAGGGTGAAATCTTCTCATTTTCAGGGGGCAGGGAGCTTATCATTAGGACAGAAGTCATTAGAGGTTTCTAGCTTCTCTTTCTTTTTTGAAACAACAAAAGCTTTACTGTCACTTCAGCGATTTGTTGTTCCCATTGAGTCATTCTGTGGGACAGAAAAACACACATCAGTGAGCTGTGTGAAGTCGTGGCAAACTTTTTTTTTCTTTTTTAAAAGATAGAGTTCTCTGCTGCCTTTTCTCCTAACAGGAAACCCCACCCCCCAGCTGTCAAATTAGCAGAATTTATCACAAAAATCACTGAAATTGTCCCTCCCGACTTTCAGAGGAAACAAATGATTCTTTGGAACTCTCTCTCTCTCTCTCTCTCTCTCTCTCAATCACTCTGATATTTGGCTCACCTCTACCAATAATACAGAGATAAACAGGAACCAGGTAATGAATGGTGAATTTGACAACAGCAATCAGGCCATAACCCTATAAGTAGAGAACTATGCCAGGAAAGATAAAACTGTGTGAAAAGCTTTATCCCTAATGACATAATTGCGTTCTCCCACAACTAGTATGGTTCATTCTATCCCATGGTGGCCATCTACTTAATGGAGGATAGTCCTCTGTTTTGGAGAGCTGGCAAAGGACAAGTGTTTGAAGTTGTCCTCTGTTTGATAGGAGTCCAAGTCTGATATAAAGTGAAAGAACCGTAAGGAGGGAGAGCAGGGACTTTTATGCTGCCCATCAGGCTGAACTGCAGACTGAGTAGGGCACGCAAGGAAATGCAGCTCTCAAAAAGAACAAAAAGGCTTCCCACCCCTGTTTTTCATGAAGGCTAGATAGATATTGGGCCCTTTGGTCACACAAAGAGGCAGATCCATCTTTAATTTGCCAATAAACACATCTTCCCAACATGTCCCATTATGTGGTCCCTTGAGGCTCATAGGGGAAGCTGGTAGCAAGATTAAGGCAGGAAGTCTGATCAAGGCAGGAAGAAAGTAAGACCTTGGATAGCTCTGGTTGGAACTCTGTCCTACTAGGGCAATAGGAGGATGTTGTCTCAGCAGGGAACTAAATCTAACTGTAGCCTTATATAGGTTGACAAGGCCTGTAGTGTGGTCAGTTTAGCCCCTCCTGAAGGAGCTGACTGGATTGTGAAAGACGCTGTTGCCTGATTTTGTATCCTAAGAAGCATGTGGGATTCTGCTGGGCATTCATTCTTCTGAGTCAGAGGACAATGGTAGGGCTGTGTCATCAGAGCAGGAGGGCCCTGAATAAGGCACTGACTGTCCTATTCCCAAGGAAGTATCCTATGCCATTTAGTCATCAGAATTATACACTACACACTGGAAGGCCTGAGAGCTAGGGATCATGACACAATCCATATATACTGGTGGGAGTTCCATTCATCTAGGGATGTCAGAGAATTCTGCCACAGATCTCGGTGAGGCTGAATGCCAGTGCATTCGGCCCCCCGAAATCCATGGTGGAACGAAGCCCCCACCCCCCCAACCCACGAAAGGCACGCAAAACAGAGCACTTACCTGCTGCCATCTGCGCTGATTTGCAAATGGCAGCCGCCCTGCAGCCGCCATTCACTTCTTCATCATAGCCGTGATAGGCTACGTAAATACTTACGTAGCCTATCACGGCTAATCCAGGGACGCCTTTTGCGTCCCTGCGGAGGCTGTGATAGGCTACGTAAGTATTTACGTAGCCTATCACGGCAAGCCAAAAAAACAACAACAGCCTATGCAAATGGCAGGCAGTAGCTACGGCGGCTGCCATTTGCGTTCCCTATTTTTAGCCGTTTTAGCCTACGTAAATATTTATGTAGGCATTTATGATGAAAACAAGGGGAACACAAATAGCGTAGTGGGCGCTATTTGCATTCCGTTTTTTTCGCCGTAGTAGCCTACGTAAATATTTACGTAGGCTAAAATGGGGGGGGGGGAGAAATGCAAATGGCGCCCACTACGGTATTTGCGTTCCCCTTGTTTTTCGCCATAATAGCCTACGTAAATATTTACGTAGGCTAAAATGGCTAAAAATAGGGAACGCAAATGGCAGCCGCCATAGCCGCCGCCATTTGTGTACGCTGTTTTTTTGGGAGGGGCTTTCCATGATAGGCTACATAAATACTTACATAGCCTATCACGGCAGCTTTGCAGGATGCAAATGGCGGCTGCTATGGCGGCCGCCATTTTTGTCTGCAGCAGGCTGTCCGCGGCCAGAACTCCATCTGCGGATGGCCCTGGCCGGAGGCTCTGCAGAGCCAGCCCAGGGAGGATTCCGGGGGGAGGGACGGAGTGCCTCCCCCCCCACCATGAATCCAAGCTCTGCAAAGGTCAGTGACTTTTGTACATCCCTACATTCATCACATTGTAACTCTTAAATTGTGTTTTGCTTCTCTAATTTTCCAATAAAAGAGAAGTTATTACAAATCAGTGTAAAGAACAGCTGCTCAGTGTCTCCAAATACTCTGTATCCACTTGCTCTCTAGCTAGTGACTGGGAAAAAACCCACCCCGCTAGAATTATCTGGAGTGAAGCTGATCTGTTTTAGAGCCAGGACTCTTCACCCAGCAAAAAGATTTACAAAACTTCAAAATAACTATGATTCAAAAAAGTTTGAGCTTTCTTGCATGAGTGCCCATCTCATTGCAATCAATCTTTTAAAGTCCCCCCTCCCGAAAGAAACTCAAGAGTCCTTTATCAGTGATTGAAAGAGATTCAATTTGGCCTCATCTAATTCCTTATCTAATTATTTGACGTGCCATGCAGCTTGAAAGCTAATTGACATTGTGTCATTTTCAGTTTCTTACAACGGAACCACAGACAAGCTGCCTTTCCCATTTGGCATCTTGTTTGAGTCACTTGCAGAAGAAATAAGTAATCTAAATTTAATTGAGTGTATTATAGCCAGGACTACGAGACCTTTGCACACTATTAGTATACACGTGAAGGCAAGCAATCGTTTTCCTCCTGAGGATTTAGAAGGGGCGCAAGAGGGACTGGAGGTATTTGCAGTACAGTAAATCCCTTCCTTTTCTTGAAAGGAAATTAATATCTGCTTGGAATATCTGCTAAGCTACATCACATAATTTCATTATTTATGGAGCTAGAATCCTTAACCTGATAGCACTCTGAAGGCTTTTGGATGGTAATAATATTTTAAAACACTTAAAAAACTAAAAAGAACAAATCCTCCCACAGACCCTGTGTAGGGTCTGCACAGCCCACAGCTGAGGTCTGCACGTGGCCCATGGGCCATGAGTTGTACACCCTGTAAATGGAGGAAGCAGGTCTGTTCAGGCAAAGCAAGAATCTGCTTCCTTTGTTGAAATTAACTGAGAAGCCTTGCGGGAAGAGGAGACTCTTAGTGCATTAGAATCCTGTACTCATAAGAAATTGTGGGATCTGTCTGATAGAGCTGAGAAGGTATCAAATATGCCACTGTCCACCCTCTTTTGTATGGTAGTATCGCCATTGGGGCCACGGTGGCTTAATGGTTAAGACGCTGAACTGCAGACCAGAAGGTTGGCAAGACAGCAGTTCGAGACCCGAGTGCAGCGTGACGGAGTGAGCTCCCGTCTTCAGTCCCAGCTCCTGCTAACCTAGCAGTTCAAAAGCAAGAAATTGCAAGTAGATAAATAGGTACCGCTTCAGCGGGAAAGGTAACAGCATTCCGTGCACCTCGGTGTTCAGTCATGCTGGCCACATGACCACGGAAGCGTCTTCGGACAGTGCCGGCTCTTCGGCTTAGAAATGGAGATGAGCACCGCACCCTAGAGTCGGACACGAGTCTGGTTGGGGACACCTTTACCTTTTTATCTGCCATCTAGAAGCCTCCCACAAACAAGCAGAACAAACTACAACAGTCTGAGAGGAGGACTACTGAATAAGGTGCTGACAGAAAAGATAGCTCCCCATGACTTGAGCATACACGCCAAACCACATGTTTCTGGGGGAGGAGTCCACTTTCTTCGATGATGGGATAGCTCAAAAACTTTAGGACCTGAGCAAATGTCTAGAAAAGCCATAGAATGTCTGTTTGTTTAGACATATAGCAATAATGAATTGGGTCAGTTGCACATCAGTGTGCCTGGCAATTTATAGTTTTTTAGGAACAACATGCAAGAGCCTTTAGCATGAAAGAAAGTAAGCTTCAAAGCTAAGAGGGAGACAAATCACTGCCCAAAGGCAGTAATAATCTACAGCCAAAGTCATTTGGAAAGATATATGCTGGATTAGCTTATTGGAGACCCTGAAGTCTAATGGAAGGGAAAGGTGAGGCCGAAGGCTCAGGAACTAGGCAATTAATTGCAAAGGATACATGTTTTACCATTTGGAATTGAGAACAGGTGTGAGAGAGTGGTGCAGAACACATGCTCTGCCTCCATGTAATTTAGAACAAGCTATAATTGTTTGAAGACAAGACATATGAGCTAGCAGCTCCAGTTTCCAGTCTCACTATTTATCTGTCCAATTACGGAAGTGGTTCAAAGATTGCTAAAGGTGATCTGCAAAGTTTCCACCAAGCTGATTCTCGCTTTGAATATAGCAGTCAAACAGCCGAGGTGATGACTGATGTGCCCCGTGGGTGTTTTTTGTTGTTGTTGCCATGGCGATGGTGTGAATGCCATATCATGTCTTAATTATGTTACGAGGCCACCATTCACCAAATATAGCTCACACAATGCCTGCAAGGTGTTCATGAGTGGCACTCCCCCCATGTAGCCATAATATTCAGAGCATTCAGATAAATGGTTGACTTCTGAGAAAGATCGCCCCATGCCAGTTCATGATCCTGCATATTTTCCAAATGTATGGATATAGATACATTTCTGTTCTTGTAGGTGACTGTGAAAAACCCTCGCATGAATGTTCCCTAGAGGTGGGAGACCTGTCTGATCAAAAGTCCATTTAAAATTATTGTTGGAACGAATTGTCTATCACATGCAGTTCCATTTGACTTGGCAGGCTCAGAAATATGATTTTGTCTATAACTGATGCATTGATCCCATTGTCAGACTGTTGAAAAGTAACCCAAACAGTATTCTCAAGCTACTGGCTTCCATCAGTTTTGGATGAATTTGGAGTGGAGGCAATACTTGGTAGTAAGTTGCACACATTCAGAACAATGGAAAATTCATGTGAGTGATACTATACCGCATAGAGCTGAGCCAAATTTTTCTCAGAAGACATTTTTCAGAGAAAACATCAGAGATTCTTCATTTTTGTTACCCCCCTAGAAAAGGAAGGACATTTTGCACCAATCTCTCTTAATATTCCCCGGCATAATATTCTCCATCACTTTGTTTTGTGGTAGGTGCCATTTTTATCCTACAAGGCTGGGGCATTGTGGAGGAATACAATGTAATGTTCAGGTTGCTATCACAGTTGCAACTGTGCTTTTGCTCTCCAGCAGCAGCAAAAACAAACTAACAAACTAGGGGGGAAAGAATGCCGGTGTTAATGGGGAGTCCCACCTTTCTTGGAAAATTGAGTGCCTTGAGTGACCTTTTTCTTGGTAGAAAGGCAGGGTACAAATCAAATGAATAAATCAAATAAATAAATATCCCCCCTCTGTAGAAATTTGCTGAAAATATGCCTCCACCCCAGATTTCTCAATATATGAATAGGGTGGAGAATTGTGACAGAATTTGCTGGCGTTAACAACACAATCTTTTGAATGTCTACTCAGATGTAAGTTGAGTTCATTTGGGTTCCCCTCAATGTAGGTGAACTTAAGAGGGTCACCTCAGTTTCTTACAATTGCTTGCAATACAACTGCTTCCAATACAATTTGGAAATAGGACTGCATTTTTAGTACTCTTCTTGTTTCTACATTAAATTGCTTTTCCTTGCATGAAAAAGTGGGTAGTCTTCAGTTCCAACATCTTTACATCTTTCTCTCCTTGATGTAATCAGGTGGGGAACCTGTGACCCTTTAGATGTTGTACTACAACTCCAATCATCCCTGATTTTAGCCATGTTGACAGGGGCTAATGGAGTCCAGTTACCTCTGGAGGGTCACATTTTCTCCATTCATAACTTAAATGATGAGGTATGAAACATATACTGTATGCTTGGTAAACTCACAAAGCCTTCAAGGCACAGAAATTTGGCTCAGTATTCAATAGGACCCCATATATATGTATATGTATATATATATATATGTATATATATATATATATATATATACACACACACACACATACACACACACACACACATATATGGTGTTTGCATACACAATAGCAAAAACAAAATGTAATTCTTTCTGAGAGCTTTGCAACAGCCCCGGTCATATGCTGTACAAACAAAAACTGAATATAATTATATGGGTAAAGATTAGAGTCAGCTGAGATTGTCTTCTACAAGAAGAATAACTGTGTAGACAGGTGAAGGAGAATTTAGTGCCAGCTGAGAGGTGTGTTAAGACATTCGCTCCCAAGAAATGCTGGTAACTTTTCCAGAATGCTTTTACTTCTTTCAGAAATGTAAGAGGCATTTTGCTTGAGGCTCTTCAATTTTTCTCAGGTTATGCTGCGTGGGCACTATGGACGGACAAATGACTCTATGTGTGGTCCATATCAGCTTCAAACGTATTTAGTCATACATCCATTCCATTCAATTTCTGCATCAGTATGCCAATTAAATATGCATGAAAAGTTACATCTATTTTCAAGCACAACTTTTCACATTTTGTATGCATTTTCCCCTAATATACATTTTGTATGCAACTTTCTCTAATATGTATGCTGTGTTTGCAACTTTCCCCAATACACACATTTTGGTACCCATCTTTCCCATTTTGGTATGGAACTTTCCTTAATGTATGCATTTTTGTATACCATTTTCTCAAAAACACAAATTTTGGTACACAGTTTTTGAGCTGAGAACTGCATTACAAAATCTGGAGAAGAGCACACTCCAAAGGGTAACTGAGTTCTGATCCACATATCACTCTAGGAATGAGGAATTAAGTCAGCCATGAACCAAATGAAATTCTCCTCCATACTTAAAAGATGAATACCGTTTGGTGGCAGGTCCCAATTTCTTCCTCACCAGTATCAGCCACTCCCATAAAAGGTAAATCCTGTTCAGAATTTCTCACCATCCCCATAGAGCGAACTGGGCAATATGCCACCTAAATTCAGATTACACCTTGTTAGCTAATTTAAAACCAAGACTCACATATTTTGCTCTAATCGAGACAAGCCTTGAGAAATTACTGCCAGGAGACAAGAGTAGATTTGAAAGGATGAGCACCTGGAAAGTGATGGATGGGAAGCCAAGATAAAGTCTTGTCCCTGTCTCAATTATCAGAAATTGTCTGATTAGTTTTACTCTTCTCTGATGCAAGGAAAAAAATCCATGTGTCAGACTTCAGCAGTACAATTAGCACATGCAAGATTCTGAACATGATTATTAAGCCTTAATCAAGGCATAAAAATAATGGAAGTTGAATGGAAGGAATGTGAACCTAGCCCAGCTCTTCTGAAAAAAATGTAGGTGATGAGAAAAAGGAAATCCATGTGCTTCTGCTGCTGTCCATCTCCCTTGAAGCTGAATCCTGCCCAACAGTCACTATCTATGAACATAAAATATAAAGCTGTCTCCTGGTAATGAGTCAGACCATTGGACTACCAAGCTCAGTATTATCTACACTTACTGAGGTCTTTCCCAGATCCACCTGATCTACCTGGAGATGCTGGGGAATTAAACTTGGAACTTTCTGCAAGCTGGGCATGTGTTCTACACTGAGCTACCATCCCTTCTCAGATCGCACTCTTTGCAGGGTTGTATCCCAGCAGCTAAAAAATACAGAAGATGACCTGAAGTAGGTAATATTGGCAGAAGCAGAGTTTATCACATGGGCGAAGTGAGACCAAGATTGACAGGTCTACCTTTGCCTAGTGCTATTGCAGATTGTGAAATAAATTGTCTAGTCGGGCATCGGGGGCTACCTGCCAGTCAAAACAACACTTCCCCACTGAACTTAACAAAATAGCCCTCTGCTTTGCCTCAGTCACATCTCTGTCTAACAAAATCATGGATATAACAGGAGAATGTTTCAGAACCTTCTACAAAAGTAGATCTACTTCTCCTGGCAGGACATCCACTTGTCATAACAGAGATTCAGTTGTGTTCTCTGGCTTCCACTAAGACCAAACACAACTTCTTATGCATGATCCTAAACTGTTTATTTTAGTACAAAACACAGGCCTAGAGCCTCTAACTAGAGTCAGCCATCTTAACAGGGGTTCTTCTTCCAACACTGCCTCTGGGAGACAAATAGCCTGACCTACAAACATTAACTCTTCATTCTCCACAGTACACTTGCATTCTACATGATAGAAGGAATTGGAATTTTCTTTAAAAAGGAAGATAATTTCTGAAGGGAAACCTGCAAGTAGGTAGCTTTGCCTGTTTCAAGATGGCCACATTTCTGTCTCTCCTGACACCTGAAAGACTAACAGATATGGCATAGGGTTTCTTATGCTGCGTTCCATGATACCATAACAAATGTATTAGTCTTTAGGTGCCAGAAGACTCTGCTGTTTTTTCTGCAACAGGCAAACACACTACCCCTCTGGAAACTGTGTCTACACAGTAGCTCCTAATTGTATCTCATATGAAGGCCATTCTCTAATCACAGTGCTTTATGATTCCTGTCTCTCCTACAAACACACACATCTTGATGCTGCTCACCTCAAGTTGAGACAGACTTTTCTACTAAAATGATGCGTAGGTATAGTTATGTGTTGAATTGTGTTGGGAGTTTCGCTGCTTATAGTTTCTGCAGCTTGTTTTACTGCATAGGATTGTTCTCATAACTATAACACGCAGATGGAAGGGACTTTTTGTCTGGAAAACAAAAGAAAAATCTCATGAACATTAATGGAAATTTGATTATGAAAATCCACCACTACCAAAGAAACAAGTAGGGGAAGCAAACAGATAACAAGATAACAAGAAGATAACAGAGGAATAGTCTAGTTGCTCAGAGGGACAGCTGTAGACATGAAGGATTTTTTCAGTGATTAGTTGCCAAGAGAGCAGAGTAGGCCTTGGACCAATATAGCAGTAAGCTGAGTGGGACTGGCACTCACAGATCATGTGACTCCCAAATTCAAGAAGCTTCTGCCCAGCAGTGTTTGTTGCTGGGCATGAAATGGCCGCAGTTCCCTCCTCCAATCATCTGACCTGGTGGTATGTGGAATTGAGAAGTGGAGCCTGGATACTCATTGTAGGGTTTCTGGTTCAGGCCCTATGACACTCAACAAACCCAGTCTTCTCCTCTTCGTACAGCCCACCCGTGAAACCGTACAGTGCAAATTAGGGATGTATGGATTTTGTTTAATCCATTCCATGTCTGTTTCATCATGGATCTTTTGTTCTGTCATCTGCTCACTGACAGAATTCCCATTCGGAAAAATCAGCAAAAAAACTCCACCATAATTTATGGAACTTTTGCTGACATGTAACATTTTGCGTATTTTTTGCAGCTCATGCAATTGACCAATAGAGTGCACAAAACAAGTGATCTACCCAGCAGAAGCTGAAGAGAGATGTATAAAATGTGTGTATCTTAACATGGTGTATATATGAGTGTATTTTCAGGTAACTATCGAATTTTTGAAATGACTAAATTTGTGTACAATAAACAGAACAAAACATGGTCCACAAGTATGTGGAATCTGTGCACCTTGGAAGATGCCAGTTCTGTCCAGAAACCATGGGTTGAATTCATAGAAATGCCCTAAACCTAGTGCCAGCTTGTCTGGCAAAGGGGGGGCCGTTACAGTTGGGTGGGGAGAGAAGAGGTGGCTGCTGCCTATTGGGTGCCCCCCCAAGGCACCACCAGGCAGGGGAGGGGTCAGCAGAGCCCTCTTAAGCTCTGCGCCCCCTCCCAATCCAACTCTCTCACTCTTGCAGCTCCCTCCCACCCTCCCTTAAGCAGTGTGGGTTTATACTAGGGATGTGCAAAAGTCACTTACCTTTTTGAAGGGGGTGATTTGCGGTGGGGGAGAGGCGCTCCGCACCTCCCCCCAAAATCCTAACCCAGGCGGCTCTGCTCTGCAGTAGGGATGTACGAAAGGGACTTACCTTGTCCCGCAGCTTTTTTCGCGGTGGGGGGGAGGCGCTTCGCTTCTCCACCAGAAGTTCATGAGAGGGGGGGGTGTCTTCCCGCCTCGCCCAGCCGAAATTCAGGCCAGGGGGGAGGCTTCCCGCCTCGCCCGGCCGAAATTCAGGCCGGGGAGAAGAGCCCCATCTCCCCGGCCGCGAACTTCAAAAGAAAAGTAAAAAAAAAAAAAAAAAGCCCCGTGATAGGCTACGCAATGATTTACGTAGCCTAACATGGCTAGGGATGTACGAAAGTCACTTACCTGGTCTCGCAGCTTGCTTCGCGGTGGGGGGGAGGCGCTTCGCTTCTCCCCCCGAAGTTCAGGCCCTTATTTTCGCCGTAATCTACGTAAATCTTTACGTAGACTACAGGGACCAAATAAGGAACACGAATGGCAGCTCCCTATGGGGGCCGCCATTAGCGTACGCACTTTTTTTTTTTTAAGTCACCCATGATAGGCTACGTGACGATTAACGTAGCCTATCACGGCTGACTTTGCAAATCTAGCCGTGATAGGCTATGTTAATCGTTACGTAGCCTATCACAGGGGCGTTTTTTTTTTTTACTTTTCTTGTAATGGCGGCGGTGGCAGCAGGTCGAAAGACCGGCTGCCGCCCCCGCCCCTGACAAAGACCTGCCGAACCGCCGCTGGGACCCGCCGCCAGGAGCGACATTCGTAAAAGCTAAGTCCCATCCCGGGGGGGTGGCGGGGGGGGTGGCGGAGAATTTCTCCCTGAACCTTCGGAGGACTGAATGCGTTGGCACTCGGCCCCCGAAGTTTCGGGGAGAAATTCTCCCCCATCCCTACTCTGCAGCAACTTCATGGAGCTGCCGACTGGGTGCATTCGCAGGTGGGCAGAGCCTGCAGATGCAAATAGTGGCAGCTATGGCAGCCGCCATTTGCGTTCCTGTTTTTTTGCCGTGATAGACTACGTAAATATTTATGTAGCCTATCACGGCAAAAAAACAGGGGCGCAAATTACAGTGGCTACGGCGGCCGCCATTTGCGTTCCCTTTTTTTGCTGTGATAGGCTACGTAAATATTTAAGTAGCCTATCATGGCAAAAATGGGGAAGCGAATGGCAGCTGCCATTCGCAAAGCAGCGCAAACAGCACTAGGTAAGTGCTCCATTTCGCATGCCTTTCACGGGGTGGGGGGGTGGGGGGCTTCGTTCCGCCATGGATTTTGGGGAGCTGAATGCACTGGCATTAGGCCTCACTGAGATCTGTGGCGGAATTCTCTGACATCCCTAGTTTATACCGGTTGCCCTTTTGGGAGCCACGTAGGAATTCTTGGCTAACAGTTAAATTGGCCTTTACTGTGTGTCCTTTTGCCTACTTCACACTGTTACTGGGGCTAGGGTGTGTCCAGTATGCAAATATGGTCCAATCCCTCATAGGTCACTTTTCAGTTTGCAGCTAGGACGGGCAACAGCAGAAAGAGATTAGGGATGGTGTGCATGCAGAGGCACCTTATGGTGACAGGTGACACCTGAGGCCCCCCGAATGGGTTGTGCGGCTCGGTGGGGGGATAAGGGTTGCCTGGGTGACCAACCCTCCTCACTCACCCAGGTGTTGTGTGGCACTGGGAGGGGGTGACAGGGGAAGGTCTACTTCCCCCAGAAGGGACAGTCCGGAGGGGCGGCGAGATCGACGCATCCCTCAGGCTGGGTGCGCTTTCGCCCAAGAGGTGCCTGCTAGTTGCTGGCACAGTCAGTTGCCCGTCCTAGGTACCCCTTTGCAGATATATTTTCAATAAATGTGGCCCAATTTTCAACCCAAGCCTTGTTGTTCGACTCTTCTTTGACCCATCTCCGCTCACAAATCCAAAGTCATTTGAATACATTTTAATCCCTAGTGCAAATCCTTTATTCTATTTTCCTATCTTTGTGCATCTCCACTAATAGGCAAAGGTTGCCGACAGGGTAACCAGGGCTGGCATTAAGTTCAGCATCTTCAGACACTTGCCCTGTTGAAGTGAGCAAGTAATCTTGACTTGCCGTTCTCTCTCCTCTGTGAATTGGTGAGGATTTGACCCAGAGGAAGAAGCAAATGAATGGGTAGTGTCAACTGTGGCACAGAGGAGGAGAGGGGTATACTTAGTCCCATGGCGATTATCTTTCCCAACCCCCCCCCCACGCTAAATGAAACCATGGAACCAACATGGAGGTCAAACGTGTGCATGCAGTGCTTCAGATCACTATGTCACAGTTCCTTTTTATGGATAATTAATAAGTACCTCTCCTAGCATGGTTTAATCTGCAAGCTATTGGTAAAAACTGCCAACGTATGTAATTTTCCATCTTGAAGGAATTCACTCCTTTTTTATTTTATTTTGTGGCAAATTAACTTATGTAGCTCTTTTTCCAAGTGTATTCACAGACCATAACATTTGATTCAGTTCAGAGGATTCTTAAAGTCCAAGCATTTATATCTATAAGATTTATAGGTTCTTCTTGTCCCGGTTACATTATATATATATATATATATATATATATATATATATATATATATATATATATATATTTGCAGGATTAGCGAAACCACTGTACAAAACCTGACAGTAAACACGTTTAATGGAATTGATTGCAGAGAATTGCTTGATGCCCTGTTTTACTAGTGAGACAACCTTTGCACTTACTCATCTTGACTTTGGGTTGCCTTTCACAGGATGTACAGATGTTAGCATTAAATATATTAGCTTGGGAACTATTTTTTACCAATTGAGAAATGATGATGAAGGCAAAATTTTATGCGGACCATGAATATAATCCAAATACTTGCAGCCAGGAAGTAAAGGATGCATGACTGCTATGCAAACATAGCTAAAGATAGGGTAAAATCTCTGGCTATTTACCAAGCCGTAATCTATTACCCAATGCAACTTGTCACATGTAGCATCCACCCATGTAGTGAGGATAATTTAGGGATGGCGGAGAAATCTGCCACGGACTCCAATGAGGCCGGATTCTTTAGAATCTGGCCCCCCGGAGTCCATGGCAGAACGGACCCCTTACCTCCGCCACCCCATGAAGTTCGACACGGACAGACCCTACCTGCTGCCGGCCGGGTCCAGATCCATCCACTGAGTCCACAGCTGTATCCGCTGCTGGTCTGATAGTCTATATAAATATTTATATAGCCTATCACAAACAGAGCAGGGACGCAAATGGCATCCACTATGCCGGATGCCATTTGCGTAGCGATGGAGGAGAATTCCGCCACGGATTTCAGTGAGGCCAAATGTACTGACATTCAGCCCCCCGAAACCCGTGGCAGAATGGCCTCCCATCCCCCACCACCTTGTGGAATAGCCCTGGAATGAAACTTACCTGGGGCTCCGGTGGCGGTGGCAGCGGCTCCGGCAGCGGCTCCAGTGGCTGCGGCAGCTGGTCTTTCGACTAGATGCCGCAGCCGCCATTTGTGTCCTGCTCTTTGCTGTGATAGGCTACATAAGTATTTATGTAGCCTATCATGGCAAGCCAAAAAACCCCAAACAAATGTGTACGCAAATGGCGGCGGCTACGGTGGCCGCCATTTGCGTTCCCTTTTTTCCGCTGTTTTAGCCTATGTAAATATTTACGTAAACTATTATGGTGAAAAAAAAGGAATGCAAATAGCGCCCACTACACTATTTGCATTCCCCTTTTTTTCACCATAATAGCCTACGTAAATATTTTTGTAGGCTAAAACGGTGAAAAATAGGAAATGCAAATGGCGGCCGCCATAGCTGCCGCCATTTGCGTACGCGGGTTTTTTTGTTTGTTTCTTTTTTGGCTTGCCATGATAGGCTATGTAAATACTTACGTAGCCTATCACAGCAGTTTTGCTGGATGCAAATGGTGGCCGGTACAGCGGCCGCCATTTGCGTCCGCAGCAGCCCATTTGTGGCCGGAACTCCAGCTGCGGACAGGCCTGGCCGACGGCTACGCGGAGCTGCTGCAGAAAGGAGCCGGCCGGGCAGGATTCCAGGGGGAGGAACGGATCGCCTCCCCCCCCCCGTTGAGGATTTCAGGGGGAGGGATAGAGCGCCTCACCCCCACCACGGATGTCCCTGGACGAAACCAGGTAAGTGTTTCGTACATCCCTACGTTTGCGTCCACAGACTGGCAGTGGATGGAAGTCCGTCTACAGGCGGGCCCAGCTGGTGGCTCTGCGGACTCACCGCAGAGCAGAGCCGGCAAGGGAGGATTCCGGGGGGAGGGACGGATTGCCTCCCCCCCGCCATGGACCCCTGGGCGGAATGGTGAGTGGGGTTTATCACTCCCTGGCTTTCTGATATGTGTGGTAAGCTTCTCTGATATGTGGGGTGAGGTTACTCAGAAGTGGGCAACTTGTGTCCTTCTGGATGATGTTGGACAGCAAATCACGTCAGCCCTAGCCAGCCGGTCCAGTTCGTCCGCTGCCCTGGTCTGCGGCTGCCATTTGTCTCCCTACTTTAGCCATGATAGGCTACTCAAGTATTTACATAGCCTATCACGGCAAAGAGCAGGGATGCAAACGGCGTCCGCTACACCATTTGTGGCCGCAGCCTGGCAGCGGACAGAAGTCCGGCTGTGGGCAGGCCCGGCCAGTGGCTCCGCGGACTCGCTGTGGAGCGGGGCAGGACAGGGAGGATTCCGGGGAGAGGGATGGATTGCCTCCCCCCACCGTGGACGCCCTGGACCAGAACGGGGTAAGTAATTCGCCCATCCCTAGATTTACATAGCCTATCACGGCAAAGGACAGGGACGCAAATGACGTCCGCTATGCCGGAAGCCATTTGCATCCTCAGACCGGCAGCGGATGGCAGCGGATTGAGCGGACGGACCCAGACCCAGCTGGCTGCAGGTAGGATCCGGCCGGTGCGAACTTTGCAGGGTGGCGGAGGTGAGGGGTCTGTTCCGCCACGGACTCCAGGGGGAAGGATTCTTTAGAATCCGGCCTCATTGGGAGTCCGTGGCGGAATTTTCCACCATCCCTAATTGCAACTAGGGATGTATGGATTTTGTAAAATTGATCCCATCTGTACTTTGTAGATTGTCGAGTGCCTTTCATTCTGTCATCCGCTCATTGGCGGAATCAGATTCTTTGCAATTTCCCAAATTTGTGCAAATTCACGTTTGTTCAAATTCACACTTGAGAAAATATGCACCCCCACCCCCCAATGTGCAGATCCTCCCCCAAACACATATTTTCATGCCTTAACCTATGGGGAAATGCACATTTTCAGCCAGTGGGTTTTTTTAATGTATTTTTCAATGACTAAATTTGTGTACAATTCTGGATATTTTTTTTTTAATGGTCTGCAATTCCACAGATACTGTGCAATTTGGGAAAAGACGGTCCACTGCAGAATCTGTCCAAATTCATTTGATTCCATTACAGATTTCTCTGGCATCCCTAATTACAACAGGGATAGCTCACAACAATATTTTGTTGCTAGGGAAATCCATTTCCCCCCCAGCTTCTGTCAGGATTGTAGCTAAGCTCAGAGATAACAGAGAAGTCGGGGTGTATGTGTGTGTGATGTCGTTATCCCTACCTATCAGGAAATTGCAGGTCTTTGTCCCCTCAAGCCCTGGCTCCACTATGCCATTGGTAAATCCTCAGCTGGATTCACTTATCATCATGGTGAATGGGAAGGACCGTAGCCCAGTGGCATAGCTCTTACTTTGCATACAGAAGGCCCAAGATTTAATCTCTGGTATCCCCAGCTCAAAGGATCAGGCATCAGGAAATGGAAAAGATCTCTGCCTGAGTTCCTGGAGAGCCAGAGGTGACAATACTGGATTAGATGAACCACTTATCTGACCTTGTCATTGATTTTACCTTCCTACCAGAGACACTCCTGGCAGAGTTCTGTTTTGGACAGAATAAAACCCCCTTGTCCTGACCTGAAGAAGTTTGAGAACTTTTGAAAGTTTGTGTTGTGATCTTAAAATAAAGTATTCCAGCCCTTTCTCCTCTGCATATAAATGCCCTACCTGCATCCGGCTTGCCTGGCTGGAGTTGGGGTGGGGCGTTGCGGGTGTTGCGGGGGAAGGAGAGACGTGGGTGACCGCCACTGGTGGTCGCGATATGGTGCCATTGGTGGGGCGAGGGCCTGAGAAGCATTCTCAGCTTTCCGGGTTCTTCCTTCCAACATCTTCAGAATGCCGCTCCCTCCCCCCCTCCCTGTATGCAGTGTGGGGTCTGCTGGTCTCCCTTTTGGGGGCCGAGTAGGACATTTTGGTTCATAGTCTGGCTGGGACTATGCATCTTTTTGCCTACTTCACAGTGTAAATTGGGGCAGGGGTGTCCAGCAGGTGAATTTGATTGGCTTTTTATGTTTCAATTAATTTGGTCACATTGTGTTCCAGGTTGGCTGCTAGGGATGGGCACTGCTGCTAAGAACAGGGATGGTGAGCATCCTCAGGCACTGTTTTGGTGACAGGTGATGCCCGAGACCTCCTGTTCAGGGTTTTGTGGCTCCAGTGGGGGGATAAAGGTTACCTGTGAGGCCAACTCACCTCACCCACCTGGTGTTTTGTGGCCCAGGAGGGGGTGACAGGCAAAGGCCTACCTCCTCCCAAAGGGTTAGTCCTGGGGGTGATGATATCTCAGATGCCACTGGTCAGGCAGAGAATGTTTTCCCATTATATTGCCTAGCTAGTATTTCTCCTTTGCAGATTTCAAATTAATGTTGCCCTAATTTAATACCAAACAACTTTGTCTTGTCTCTTTATCCCCCCGCCCCTTTCAAATGCAATGTAGTTTGAAATGTCAAATGTGGCTTGGCATCTGGGCTAATATTGCTAACTATCATGAGAAAGAGAAATCACCTTGGTGGCATTTATAAATGGAAAAAAGTGCCATTCTTTTAAGCCAATCTCTTTGATCATCTCAGTTGTCAAGATCTTAACAAAATTTTTGAATTTGCCACCATCGGAGAATTATCAGAAAATTACATCTTCCCCATCAAACAAGATTTTATTGTAAAGGAAACTTATTTAAGCAATGTTTGATGTTTTATTAACAGCTCTCAGTCTGTCTTTGTCTCCTAAGAAGACAAAGACTTGCCATATATTCATCTTGGTGGACAATGATTTTTTTTTTTTTTCACAATAGAATTTATTCCTTACTCTGGGAAGAAAGTTTGAGGTATTTCTTTGACTCACTTTATCAAAACCATCCTAATTGCAGTGTGGCTAGCTTTGCTCCTGGCCTAAAATCCCTCTGCAGTTTCAGAAGAACACTTTGCTTCTCCTTTGAAACTGTTGCACATTGGAGTTTTTTTGCAAACTTCCAAACAGCTTTCATGTTTCAACTGGCTATAGACAAAGATGGAGAAAAATAATTCAGTCCAAATACTGAAAATGCTATCAGTCTTGTATATCCTCTATCTGCACTTCCTGGTAATATGAGCTCCAAGTATCCCCCTGCCCCCCAAAATATAGGTGGCATATATAAATTACACAACTGAAAACAAACATGGGATGAAGGGTACGTTTGTCCAACTTTGAAATTCCCCTATGCTCCTTGCCAAGGAGGTAGAAGAGAGCTGAGAGAAAGAACCCTTCCAGGGTTACCCCTACAGTGGCTTCCCCAATCTGGTGCCCTTTAGATATTTTGGACTACAACTCCTAGGATTCCTGACCATTGGCCATGCTGGGTGGGGCTGATGGGAGATGAAGTCCAAAGCATCTGGAAGGCACTATCTTGCAGAAGGCTGCTCTCCTGGCTAAGGTTCTGAGCTCCCTGCTGCCCATTAGGACAGAATGGTACTACAGTTATAATGTGGTAGGTTTGGATGAAGAAGATCATTTTTCTTCCCATACCCCAGAATAAAGACATAAGATTGGGGTAAACAAAGACACAACTTTATTAAAGAGCTGATTGGAAGACTACCACCCTACCTAACTGTCCATCTCCCAACTGCCCTAGTGTGATTAAACTGCTCTTAGGTGAGATTTTGAGGTCAACTCCTTCTTGTTGTTCTCCTTGGATAGACAACCTCACCCTGGGTCAGTGTTTCAGCACAGTACCTGTACTGTACTTTGACTTTCATCACCTGCACACCTTCCGTTGTATGGCCTACCTGTACCATCAGACCTCCAGCCTTAGGGATCAGTGAGAACAGTCTAAAACAGAAGCGGGAAAAAGATAACTGCTCACCTCATTAGTTTCTATGAGATACACACTAAAATATAGAAATGAAAGGGAGAGATGTTTTCCTTCCATTTTGTTTCTCTTATTCGTTTCTCATAGGAAGATTCCTGAAATTGACACAAACCACTGCATTGCACTGATGATCATCAAACTGAGACAAATTGATATGTCCAAGGAACACATTTGTAAGGCAGGATGACTTGGAGTGCTATAAGAGTGACAAGACATGAAAACTGTCCAAACTGATGCATAGAAGAAATATTAGCCCAAAGATTTTCAAAATGTTTCTGGCACATTGCAAACAGTTACATTCAGAACACATTCTGGAGGTGAGATGAGGGGTTTTGGAGCACTCTGAAGTGACAAGGTCTGAAAACTGACCAGTCTGAAGCATAAACCAACAAGAAGCTTAGAAGATGTCACCTGTTTTAATTGCTTCTAAAATGGGGACCCTTAATCCAATCTGTCTGAAACCTGACAGGTCTGATGCCTTTGGGGAGTGGTACAAAACCCAAAAATATCATGCTATTTCAATGAATTATTACAGGCTTCAGAAAACAGACTGGGTTTCCATTGTAAATGTGATCAATGGGGAAATGACACCAATTAGGAAAAAGAAAGAATGAATCAACAACAACAGCAGGAAAAATGAAATAAATTAATGAGGTAATAATACACTCAGTGTGGGGCTGCCCTTGTAAAGTGTTCAGACCATTCCACAGGGACACAAGGACCATTCCACAGAGTGGGTCCCACCACCAAGAAACTGGTGGCACCCATTCTGAGGAATGCCCTTCCAGTTGAGATTCACTAAGCTCTGGCACATTATGGTTTTAGGCATTTGGCCCAAACCTGGTTGCTTAAAAAGGCCCTTCAGCTACAGAGCAAACACCTTTCAAATCCGTGTTATGAATATGTTAAGACTGGTTTCCTTTCTCTGTGTCTTCACTTTGGTTTTTGGTGGGTTGGTGGGTTATATGAGTTGCTGTTTGGGGTGATTTGGGACTTGTTGGGTTTTTTTTTTCATTATGTTCATATTTCTTCCTGATGGTTGTTTATTGCATCTGATGGATTTGGTTTTATTATGTGTTTTATTGTTGTACATCACCTTGGGAGGGCTTCTGCCCTGAAAGACAGCCAAGAAATAATTTAAATAAGTAAATAATATTTTTGCAGTGTGTTTGTGATACATTTTCTCTTTTTGGGGATGACCAGGTTTGCCACAAGCTAGCCAACTCCCTGGAGGTTATATGAGGGCCAAAACAGACCATTACATTAAGCGTACAATCCTATAGGGTTGCTTGGCTGCCTCCAAACTTGGAGGCGGGTGACTGGCTATGCAATGCAGGATGGAGTGTGGAGGAGGGGAACTTTGCAGCTAGACTAATGATTTCGGCTGTCTAGCTAGGGTGCCTCTGAGGCTCTGACCCGGGGGGTGGAGGCTGAATGGCGCGTGGGAAGCATCATAACTGTGCTTCCGCCCTCCCCTCCTCACCCCACCCCCAGAAATGCCCACTTTTCATCCGCTCTGCACTGCTCTTATGAGTGTGGAGCCAGGGTCAAACAGTGCCGCTTATGAGGCAGCAGGGGAGGGGGCAGGGAGTCGGGTTTCTGGGAACCAACCTCGGGGCACTGGCTTCAAGCTTGGTTCCCAGAAAATGAAAAGTCATATGGCTGTCTAGATGCTGTCTAGCAGCTATAGGATTGCACCCTAAGTGTGTATCTAGCAGCTACATTTTTGGTGTTTCTCTAGAGTAGGTGCAGGGCCTCTGACTTGGATTGTACCCCCAGCATAGGAGCAGGGTTTTATTTTTAAAAAGTTTGGATCAACCCCCCCTGCACCTACTCTTCAGGAGGGCTGTGCACTGCTTCAGCTAGAGGCCTGAAATCCAAGTCGAAGTGGATTGCTTCAGGTCACTTCAAGCCCCTTCTGAGGTGAAGCAGAGGAGCACGAAGTGACACGGAGTGGGTCGGGGGCTCTCCGAAGCACCTCAGTGTGCTTCGGGGAGCTTCAACACCCCAGGCCCAGCTGCGCCGGCACCTCTAGGTCCTTACCTGAGCCTCCCATCACCGTCACTGCCGCCACCTCTGTTGCCTCTGCTGCCACCACTGCCCCACCGCTGCCACCTCCTGAGGCCTGGATGTGTGCTGGCTCTCACTGCAGGGAGTTGCCATTTTTAAAATGGCAGCTTCCTGCAACAAGAGCCAGCACCCGTCCAGGCCTTAGGAGATGGTGGCGGCAGCGGAAGTGGTGATGGAGGAGGCAAAGGTAGTGATGGAGGAGGTGGTGACGGAGGAGGAGGAGGTGGCGACGGAGGAGGAGGAGGTGGCAGAGGAGAAGGCAAAGGTGGCAAGGTAAAGAGCTGGGGGTTTGCACGGGGGCTTTGGGGGGGGCAAAGCAGGATTCGGCCATCCAAACCTGCCTTCTGGTTCGGGGCCGAGTCGGGTTGGGGCCCCCCTGAGTCAGCCTGAGCCAAATTGGGCCCATCTCCGAAGCCATGAAGCTGCTTCTGAGTCAGATCAAGGGGTCCCTGCACTGTCCTACTCGTCAGTAAAAATGAAGGCACAGTTGCGAATAATGTGTGTTTTGGCCCTGAGCTGGCTTCAGGAAGGAATGTGACCTTTTACCCTCTGCTTCTGTAAGCTTCTGCTACCCTCCTCTCCTTGCTTCTTCAAACTGGCTTTTTGGCTGCATCCTTCATAGCCACGTGGCATTCCAAGCTGGCAGCCATATTAGCACCAGAGACAACGGCTGTGTTAGAAGCAGCAAGCAATTCATTCTGCTCCAGCAAGATAAGGAAAAGAATGGTGGCATCACACAAGTTTTCTGAGAAAAGAACATAGTTTTGACACCCTTTCTTGCACTGAAAGGAATTGATGGGAATCCTTTCAGTACATTGGCGACAAATCAAAATAGTAAAGCATGTGTTCATTAGTCTTTATGCAAAAGCAAACACTATGTGGCATAATTTCTCCCTTTCTACTCTTATTCTTTATTTCAATGATGCTATGAGTGGTGAAGTTGTGAAAGGTGTGTGTGGGGGTAATGTTTATCTCCATCTACTCTTCTGTCTTCCGCTTTCTCCCTTTTGCTTGGCAAAAAGCTTCATGCTCAGTGTCTTTGTTTTATTGACATATGGCAGTTTTTTAATAATTGACAAATTTAATAACTGTCATGGTGGTAATGTTGGTGCATCAGCCTTTTTTGGGTGAATGCCTGACTCAAGACATATTACAGCGCATCAAGATTGCCTTTATGAGTGAATAGTTTGTTGAAAGGTCACCATGCAATTATGCAGGGACCTAAACCAGACCTTTCCTGCATTGAAGGGGATGGAATAGGCATCCTCCTCACTCTTAAGCAATGGTTAAATGATGTATTTCAAGCAAAGAGTTGAATACAAATAGGGTTTTTTTACTCTGTATATTTGTGCACATATATAGCACAATTATGAGATATCGCCTTCATAACAGGAAATCTTTGTGTTCTTGTATCACAACTAGCACAGGATTATAATTAAAAACAAAACAAACAAACAAACAAAAACAACATCACACATATTGTTCCTGCAAAATATACCCCGTGAACCAGAAAATTACTGAGTTATCCCCTACTAAGGACTCAGTGGAGACCCCCGAAGGTTGTATCTGGCCCATGGGCTGGAGGTCCTCTAGTCTTGCTCTAAGGCATACTTAGTTAACTGGGGAAATGTCCCATTTCTAAAACCAGGGTAAGTGTCCGTCCAGTAGGGAAGCCCATTGCTGGGAAATCTGGTTCTTTTTTGACTCAGTGGAGTTCCGCAGGATGTACAACTCCATTTGCATTTGCGAGGCAAGCTGCAGGCTTTTCCCCAAACTCTGGGAACATTTTTTTGCACATTTTTTCACAGGTTCTGCAATTGGTGCACATTCCTGAGCAACTGGCACAAATTACAGTTGGATTTGTGTAAATTCACTCGTAATTCACACAAATTTCTCAGAAATTTGCACAAACTCCAGGACCTCTGAAATGTGCTAAATACACTTAGCACACTGCTCCCCTCCGCCATCAACACCAAGCAAACCAGAGGGGACTCACCAGAAGACACATTGTTGAGGAAACTCTCAAACCTTGAGCTGGCCCTGGTGTGGATTTAGGTATCTGTAAGTTGCATTGTTACATTCACCTCTCAACATTCTTGTGGACTGATGCGTATTAACTGCCTCACTCTGCAGGTTCTAAAGCTTGGTGCAATAAAGTCCATAATAGTTATTGCAGTCAGCTATTTCACTTAGTGTAACTAAATGTTCTTCACAATTGATCAAGTAAAATGACAAAGCAAACGTTTCCAGACTAATATCAAAGACCCATCAATTATCCAGTAATTCTGTCTTGAGGAAATGGAAGAACAAAGCAGAGTAAATGTCAGCTATTTGCATATTTAGTAATGCTGATTTATTTAAAAGGGATAGGTTTTTGTTGTTGTTTAATAGTCTGTTTGGTGCAGGTCAGATCTGTGAGGGTGATTTTGAAACGCTTAGCTTTTGAAATTTCCTTTTGTGTTAAGACAGTAAAAAAACAACAACACACACACAACTTTGAAAACTGGGGAGGGGATGGAGGGAGGCTCATTGCTCCCCTCAGTCTCTCAGCTTTTCTCTCCTGACATTTTTAGGAACAAATCAGACACATGACACAGACAAAGGCACACTGAAACATACACACAGTGGAGGCTGGTGGCTCCGATATTGGTGGGGTATGAATCCATTCTGGGTTTCAGTGAGAACCAGCTCAAACTCTAAAAGAGCTATTCAGTGTGCTGGACCTATTGTGGTGATAGGTTTCAGCACCCTGGATAGGTTTCAGAACCCTTTAGAGTTCTGGCTGTTTCTTACTGAAACCCAGAATGGATTCATAGCCCCACTGAAATCAGAGCCACCAGCCTCCACTATTCACATCTAAAACAGCCATGGGAGTCTTTGGTTTTGATTTGGAGTAGCAGTGCTGGGGTAGGGGATATTTAACAATTCTCCTAAGCTGTTTTCTATCCAAATCCCCTCCATCCCCAAAGGTGCTATTGACCCACGGAAAATGCACGCATGCTACAAACAACAATACTGGATGCTCACTTACACCGTGTCAGACCATTGCTATATCTAGCTTAGTATAGTCTACTACAGGCAGCAGCTCCCCAGGGGTCCAGCAGTTAGGGAAAGGGTTAAAGCCCACTTTCCCAAGCACTGTTGACCCACATTTATTTATTTCACTTATATCCTGCCTTTTTTCCTCTTACAAGGAACCCAAGGCAGCTTACATTATCCTCCTCCTCTCCATTTTATCCTCACAGCAACAACCCTGTGACGTAGGTTGGGCTGAGAGTCAATGACTGGCCCAAATTCACCCAGTGAGCTTCCATTGCCAGTCCAACACTCTCACCACTACACCACACTGGCTCTCACTGTTGACCCACTGTTGTACCATTGGGGAAAATGGTACAGGGGAAAGGCTCAAAGTGCACTTTCCCAAGCACTGTTGACCCAATCCAATTTCCCTCCCCTTCCAGCTGATTTAAAATTAGATAGACAGACAGACAGATAAATGTAGACAGACAGACAGGGATATAATTATGGCTCTTCTACCACGGATCTATCATATGTCCACATGGACATATGGCCCAGCTGGAGTTCACTAGGAAGAGATCCTTCAGTGTGGTGGCCTTCCCATGGAACTTTCTGCCTTTGGAATCCAGGCAGGTGCCAACACTGCGTTCCTTCAATGCCTCCTGAAGACATTGTTATTTCAGGAAACCTTCTGAAACTATGGTCCACAGGAACTATGGTTCATTAAATTTGGTCTTATTGGAACTTGTTTCTTTTAAAATGTTTTAATTGTTTCAACATGGTGTTTTAATCTTGTATCTTTACTGTTCACCGCTCTGAAATCTTTTGATGTGGAGTGGTATATAAATGTTATAAATAAATAAATAAATAAATAAATGCCAGGGCTAAGCTGTGAACAGCAGTCTCGTGTAAACCAGGAACAATGTGGACAGTCAGAAATCAGGACTGAAGAACAGCCAAAAGTTCAAGAATACACCAGAGCTCAGGAAGGCCTTGCTGCCCAAGCAAGGTTCAACAGGAAACAGGAAACACTCTTATATTCCTTCCTGTGCCAGAGAGTGCAATGGTTATCCTGGGCGGGTAGAGTTAGTCCAGCTCCTGAAGGTCTTTTACTGAGAAGTGGTGACATGCAGTTCAGTGGTTCACCATACCATAATTATGACCATAATTTAAATAAAAATATGATACATCTGACCACAGTGGGGAAGACTGTGACTGGGTCACCTGTGTGCCTGCTACTCAGTTTGCTCTTTGGTTGGTAAATGCTCATAGGCATCTTCAAGGCCCCGCTCTCCCTCTTTATGATTCTTTATCTTGAATCTTCAGCTAGAGGATGCCTTCAAATTACAGCTGTGTGCAAATGGGCTCTTGAAATTCTCCACCATACTTGAGAGAACAGAGAAATTTTGAAGACCATTTCACCAAATTTCTCCAGGAGGAGGAGAGAAATTCCCAAAAGTTTTCACAGGTAGGGCTCCCCGTTGGCAAGGCTTATAGCACAGCTGCTTTCTTTTTCCCAAAGGGTTTTGGGGATTTTCATGCTGCAACAGCAGCAACTGTCTTGGCAGGCCAGCCCCCAGTTTGCATCCACCACAATGCAGGTGGGGGCACTGTTGGCTCCAGCTCCAGGGATGAGATGGAGTTAATCTACCAAAATCTGTCCTCCAGTTTCCTGAAAGTGTTATCTTCCCCCCTCAAAAAAAAGAGGCTTCCATTGTTCTGCTTCATTCAGAATGTTTTGTAATTTATTTCTGTGGTGCTTTTGAGCTTACCTAATCACAGCTGGCCTCCCAGGCTGCCTGCACATCCTGTTCTGAAAATGGCGTATGGAAGGAATTACCTCAAAGTGCCTTAGAGGTCCTTCACACAGAGCTTTTATTCTGCTATTAAGATTGCTCAGTCACAGAGGTTTGCAAGTCCTTGTCATGACATTGTCAACCTCCAGGGCACATCCAGAGTTATTTCCTGGTTATTCCATCTCAAAAAGATTCAGAACGAATGTACTATCTTTTAAATGTGGAATGTTATGTGATTAAAACAGCAACTAGATGGTGCTGTTTCATTGAGTTCTATGGAACCTTGAATGAAAATTAAAAGCTTCCCCCCCCCTCAGCAATCATGTGGCCGCCATCCGGGAGCTGCTGTAAACACAGAAAGGCTCCACAATGAGAGGTCTGTGGGTTTTTTCTTTAACACAAACACAGCCTTAAACTGGGCTTTAACTGAAGTGTAGGAAGCTGGGGAGCTCCAGGCTGGCAGAGAGAAGATTGTACAATGAAAGACAGGACACTTGTGCTCACTTCTTGGCCACCTCCTAAGCAAGGTAAGCCCAAGAAACCCAAATCCAACCCATGAGAATTACTCTGAAATTTCGCTATTCTTCACTATTGAATTTCTTTTTCAAAGCCATTTCTATTCTGTCAAATGGAATGAGAATGGTTGAAAATAAAAAGTAGGGCAAATTTTCAGGACAACACTACTTCAAATAGAGGATGGTCCTCTGTCAAGTGGGACACTATGCCACCCTATGAGAAGCACCCAGAGTCAGGAGCTCCTGGCACAATGGCGGTACCCCTTGTCTGGCTTTGCCTTCAGCACTCTTACAGTGCAACTGCAATGACCTGATGCAAACATGCCACTAACCTCTCATGTTGCCCCCCCCCCCCGCTCACAGGTGCACTGTAGATTAAGTGTCCCTTGCTTGCAGGTCTTTGAACAAGGACTGCTGACCAAATTCTCATACATCCCTGAAGGTCATCCAGTGAATTTCATGGCTGAGTGGCAATTTGGTTCTGGGTCTCTCTCATCCTAATCCAACTATTCCACCATGTTGGTTCAGGGTGGAAATATAGCATACGCAAAACAAACCCTTTTATTTAATCCTGAGCAATGTCATCAAAAAGTGTTCTCAGTGAAAAGGCATTCAAAGACTTGCCTTTAAGGATTTAGATAGTTAAAAAGTATTCCCCGTGACCTACCACTTCTAAAGAGTAGAGAAAAATATGAAAGAAAAAATCAGCTCCACACAGCAGAGGAAGTTCATGTCATATTTATATAATAGCGACTGCAGCAACGGTGTCATTACTGTTCCACATCACTACTGTGCAATGCCCCCAGCTGGGAAAATGGTGGAGGAGAGCAGCTTACTGTGCCATCGCTTGTCAATCAATCAAGAAATAGCAGAATGAGGTAACTACTGCCATTATTTCAGTCTGGTCCTAGGGGGACACACCAGGCAACAGTGGAAATTGTGAGCTGATTAAATGGGACTTAATGGGCTGCATTTCTCATTGAGGCCCACATTTGTTGAGAGTATTTAATTGTGTTAGGGAGCTGCTTCAACATCTAACAGATTGTAAGGATCATTATTGTTACACTAATTGGTGACAATCAAAGGCAACCAGACCCATAATGGAACCAACAGCCCAGCATGCTAGGGTGTTCCAGAGTGACCCTGGAAGACACACAGAACTGGTGAGGTCAGCTTCTTTTGCCCATAGGGAGTATTTCCAGATGCCCTTTCAGTGCTAAGCAGGAAATGTTGTTCGTTAGGCCAGCTGGGGAACCAAATCAACTGTTGCTCCTTCTCATGTAAGAGTTATTAAACATGGATGTTGTGCCTTTTGGATTATGGGTTGTGCCTTCTGAAAGACGGCTGGAGATGCATAGGGTTCCCAGTGATATTACTTCAACTGCAACCTCTAGGGAGATGCATTCTGCTGAGATTCCTCCACACTGCACCACCCACTCTGTGAACCCATTTACTGAAATTATGGGAAAAGCACATTGCAATAATGCATAACCATTCGGAAGCTGAGAGAGAACTTTGTCATTGTTTCTCAATAGCAATTGCGTTTCTAGGACCAGGCATGTCTTTCTCCCTCACCATAGCTCATGTGTCAAGTGCAACCCCCCCCCCCAGCATACTTCACAAATTAAATTAAGGAGACATCCTTGTGTGCTTCTGGTAGTACCCATATCCATACACGGAGGATCAATACATGAAATGCCTCTCCTATGACACCCTTTGACAAACTGAACATAACATTAAAACATAAGGAAATTTAGAAATGTGCAAAGCTTCATTATCCTGAGTTAAATCATTGGTCCTTCTAGCTCAGTATTGTCCACTAACTGGTAACAGGTGGTAGAGACCTTCAGCTATTATAGAAATGAAATAATATATTTCATATAATATATATAATATATAATATTTATTTCATTTCATTATAGAAATGAAATAAACGGCTCTCTAGGGTTTCAAGCAGGGGGCTTTTCCAGTCTGAAAACTGTCCATCTATCTCAATATTGTCCAGAGTGACTGGAAGCATCTATCCAGAGTTTCAAACAGGAGACTTTCCCACGACTATCTGGAGATGCAAAGGATTGAACCTGGGGCATTCTGCATCCAAAGCATGTGCTCTACTGAGGAATGGCTGAATCAGTCTATTTCTGGTCTATGGAAGTTTCACAGATATTCAGTCATAAATATAAGAATTTTGGGGGGGTACATTTTTATTAGAATTTGCCCTGTTCACAACTGTGACTATGAACATGAACAGGAGTGCAATTTTCTTGGGAAGCTCGCAAGTTCTTGAACTTGTGGTTGCGTTCGCAGAGAGAGAATACTACACACTTTAAGCTATGGGGAAGTGTGCATTTTGGGTGTACACTTTAAAATATGCTCTGAAATGCACAGCTTTGAGGGTCAAAAAGAAAAGAAAAGCTCATGTTCATGAATGAGAACAAGCCAAACCAGGTGAAACTAGCAGAATCTTGATGAGCTCAAATCTTGCTAATTCTCCCATCGCTAATTGTACATCTTTTCCATCCATACCATATCAGTCTGTGAATTAAAACACACACACACACACACACACACACACTAACATTTACTGTATTTGTCTATGCCATTTCCCCTAACATACACATTGTGTAAGCAGCTTTCTGTATAATAGGCCTTTTTTGTATGCAACTTTCCCCAACATATTTATTGATTTCCTGCAGTTTTGAAGTATAGATCACTACAGGTGCTGTCCTACAAGGACACCTTACAAGGCCTATTTTGCTATTCATAACCTTCTCTAAGAAGTTATCACTCCCAACCCATCACAGAAAAAAGTGCCATTTTTTTCTTAGGACTCAGTTTTATCTTCAAAATGGCATTATCTGCAAGTCTAGTACATGCACATAAACGCATGCACATTCTCTCCAGTCTTTAAGCAATTAAAGTACTAAGTAATCAAGAGCTAAGTGCTCAAAGCCCTGGGACTAGGTGAATAAATCTGTCACTTTGTTTTCTCCTATATTCATTTTTTAAAAATCTCTAGTTTTTTTTTCCATCTCATTTATGATGAAATTTTCAAATATTGGGAATTTATTATAAAAATCAAATGGATTGAATGTAGGATGGCTGCCTTGGGGAAATCCAGCCCTTTTGGGGCTCACCAGATTTCCCTAGAGCCCCCAGCAAGCCAAGCGGCAGGCTTTTCCCCAAAATCTGGGAACTTTTGTGGGTTCCCAGCTCCTTAAAATCAACATTCAGGTGAAATGCAATTGTGTAATTTGCACAAACTGCAGCTATAAATGTGCTTAACTTGAGCAAACTGAGGGTGCAGTTCACGCAAATCAAGCATATTATGTCTGCAAATTATGCAAGTTGCAGCTGCAATTTACATAAATGCTGATTTAGGGGGTGGGGGCGGAGCAACTTGAAAATCCTTCAGCTGGCCTGTCTCTATACAGATCAAGTCAGACCAGCAGGGAAACAAGAAAGAGTCTGGGGGACCAAGCTGCTGAAAGCTTGGCGAATTTGACCCTGTCCTGTAAGCAGATACAGGGAGCAATACAATAGAATAGTCAAGTTGGTAAGCAAATGGTCAAATGCACAGGTTTCAGCTCAAGGAGTGAAGGTTAAGGCAGGAGTGGTCAAAATCCAGGCAGAGATCAGAACGCAGGCAGGCAATGAATGTCAGGCGGTAGCAGCAAGGTAACAAGCGAGAGGTAGCAGCAAGGTAACAAGCGAGAGGTCAAATACAGTAAATCAGTCAAGTACATTACACAGTCCAGAAGCTGGGTCATTAAGCAATCCAGAAGGTCAGTAAACTGAGCATCAATCACAGGGCACCACTAAGGAGGCAAGGTACACAGCAGAGGCTGGATGGACCAAGTTGTTCCAACACTGGCTGGGTTTCTAGTGAAGGATCTTGAGCCCGAAGCCAGCTGGACCCCACCCAGACCTCAGCTGCAGCAATCTGAGCTCCCTTTCCAGAGCCTACTCCTGTGGAGTCCCTTTCTCCTGATGAGACCTTCTCAGGAGGCAAGCCTCCCTTCACACAGGAGTCCTACTAGACTGTCACTTGAGGTGATGCTGCTGCCAGGGGTCAGGGGGTTGCTCAGCCTCTGCCACAGAGGCAGAGTCCTTTTCTCCTGACAGAAATGGCCCTGCAACCACTTCCCCCAAGGGTTCAGACTCCTGTAGGTCTGGTGACAGTCCCTGGTCTGGGGCGGGGCACCCTTGGCTTCTGGGGCCTCTAGTTCTTCCTCTGGGGTGGACTCCTCCAGTCATGGCATGACAACCCCTTGGACAGATTCCTCCAACATCTCTAACTGAATGACATTCTTACCAATCCCTAGCACCAGCCTTTTCTGACAGCTGCAAGTTACATCATGTTAAAAATGGTGTGTCCTTTATCTTTTGAAATATTGTCACTCTGCATATATTGTTAGAAAGAGGAAGGATCAATACTGGATAAGACCTCCCCTCTCCAACACCAGAGAGTTTTGGCTGCATCCAACATGGTCACTTAATCTTTCAAAGCACATTTCCCTCTTTTTTAAGTCTGTTCTGGCACACTGTTTGGGAATCACTGGCCTATTTCAGTCAATTTGTGTTCAAATCTTTGGTGCTTCTTAGTTCCAAGACAGAAGGAATTTTATTAATATTACACAAACTTTTGAATGATTTACCAGACCCTGCACCCCAGCAGATGGTGTTACTTACCATGCTGCATGCTGGCATCCCATAACTGTACTATGACCTTAAGACCATTTCAGGTTATACTTTGTACAGCAGATTGAGCCAGCCAGGTGATATCGCAAATCGTGTTTCTGCACCATAAAGTACTATAGTTGGGAAGCTATTTTCATAAAGATAATGTCAGCTGAGAGAAGTCAGCAGCAGAGGTGGTAAATAAATGAAGGATAGCTAAATTAGATGGTGATAGATGATAAGGGAGGCTGTTAAAAATCAGGGGATATACACTCATGGTTATGGTGGTTTTAACTTCTGATTTTAAAAAATAGCTTGGATGAGAGTGGAGCAAAGAGAGAAGCAAAGTTTTCCTTGGTGGACAAATTGCTTGGTCTCTCCAAATAATTTCCTCATAATCTGGGTTGTTGACTTTGAAGTTGGGACCAACTGTATGATGCAAACCCAGCTGACCTTTCAAAACAGCTACTCCCAGCATGGAGAGGATGATGTTGTAATATAATTGCCTGCCACAGAGCTGTTAAAGATGAGGAGCCTATCAGAAATCAAGAGTTGGCAACCCTAAGTAAGTAGTAACAATGTTGAATACACAGAGATTTAAACCCAGACTTTTAAGAGCTCACTGCTCCCTAGTCCTGGGCCTGGATGGACAAATCTTGGTTTCCTCCACATTTGTAATGCACTTTTTTTGTCCCAAATATGGTGAAGTTTTCAAATTTTCCTATATTCTAATCAAAACTGAACTGAAACAAAATTCTCATCCATCCATGATCGGAGCTAAAAAGATTGGCCCTCTTTTCCAGATCCCTTCCAGCAGATAATCCATGTAAGGATGCTTTTGGTAAGCTATCTTTCACTACTTGGGCACTTACTGTTGTTCCCTATTTGTTGCCACATATCCTTCTCTACACATGTGTAACCCTGAATGTGTAGCCATGCAACACTTTCCGATGATCTTTAATCATAATCACAGTGCTCTGTGGCAGTAATTTGGGCATCTGTGTAGGGAGAAAGAAATAGATGATAAGGCCAGAATAGAATAAGCAATTCATTACAAAAATAGGAATATAAATGACACAAACAATATATGTGGTTAAATCTATAAGGGGATGTAGATGTGGGAGGAAACTAATGTCAAACAAGTAAAGAGGAAGGTGATGAATGCCAGATCGAGATGTGGGCATCCTAATTGAGTTAGGAGAAGGAGCATAAACAATGCTTTCCTAGAGGCTGTGTAGCTAAGCTGCTCTGAATGTTAGAGGGATGGAAAGGGGACTGAAGCAAGTGGGGGAAAAGGGAAACCAGAGTGCAGAAACTACCTTTTCCCAAGCAAAAGGGAAATGGGGGTTTCTCTTCTGAGGGATGCAGTAGATCAGGAGGGTGGTTCTTTTTGTTTTGCCACCAAGACTATTTAGGTTAGAACATGAGAAGAGCCATGCTGGATCACACCAAGGGTCCATCTAGTCCAGCATTCTATTCACACAGTGTGGCCAACCAGCTGTTGACCAGGAACCTACAAGCAGGACATAAGTGCAACAGCACCCTCCCACCCATGTTCCCCAGCAACTGGATCACTGTCTCTGGTACTGGAGGTGGTTCATGGTGAATCTTCAAGGGGGAACAGACGGCAAGTAGAGCTCTTTCAGATTCCTTAAGCCTTGTGCTGTGCAAAGCTTTGTTGGATAGATGATTGGAGCGGAAACTCACCTGGATCCCTGACTAGACCAAGTGCAAAATAATAAAGATGGATCTAGAGAAAGAAAACTGGGGAGAACGGTCGGAAGGCAAGCCAAACTAACTCAGGAGGAGGCGGTCTCATAAACTTGGGGGGGGAGGATGTGAGCTGCCAACAGGGTGGACTCTCTGCTCGCTGTTTTTTAATACCTTGGCTTGAGGGAAGGGCTTTTGTTTAGGATCAAAAGAGGGTTGGAAAGTATATAGATGACACAGGTTAGAGGGCAGCTGTAAGAACCTGGAAGCATTTTTTTTTTGTTTCCTTTATGTATGAAATTATGGCAACGTTGTTTAAAACTGTGATGTGCTTGAATTTTGGTAGGGCTGTCAGAGGACAGAGAAGTTTCCATCCTGGCTGGATCCAGCCTTCTGGACATAGTAAACTATCTCTGAGAGCTAGACTATTTGCAAACCTTCCTTGTTATTTGTGATCATTTTGAGACATCCCTTGCTTTATGCTGCAACCCTAATCTTCCAGTGCGATCACCCATGGCTTAGATTTCACCTATCACTAATCCTTAAAAAAAAAAAAAATCAAACCGTACTTAAACAAACACAAACACACTATTTTTTTAAAAAACCTAATTTTTAAAACCCAAAGCCCTCTAATTTAAAAGCCCCTAACCCCCTCTCTAATTTTAAAAACTCCTAACCCCTCTAATTTTTTTTAAAAACCCAACTTTCCAGTGTGTTATGTTCCAACCCCTAATTTTCCAGTGCAATCACCCATGGCTTATTTTTCTTCTACCACTATTAATATTTCTGTCTGTGTATTAGTGAATAATAAGTGTTTTCTCTAAAGGTTTAAGCTTCAATAAGTCAAAGTTGGTGTCATAATGAATCTTTCTTTCTTTCTTTCTTTCTTTCTTTCTTAGGCCTAGAACTGCATCAGGAGCTGAGGTTTGTAAAGGAAGATGGAAAAGCTTGATTGGCCCTTCATCACTTTCTCACTGGCAATTTCCAGACATTATTTCCTATTGCCAGCCTGTCAATCAAAATGCATTCTTTGCTGTGATGCCATTAGCTCCTGTGTATGAAAAGATTTTTGGATTAACAGGCAGGTCTCTAACATCCAAAAGTGAGATCGCTTAATAAGATTTGCTTGGTAAATACAGGACTGCTGAACACTATTAACAGACACATGAGGATTATGGAGTAATTCACTTAGCAGAGGGCTGAATTGCTCTCTGGGATGAATCTATTTGGGGACAGATGTAAATATACCTTTTGATGGCAGACCCTCTAGTATTTTGCTGGGCTGACAGTGACTAATCAATCTGTACTCTTTTGTACAAGCATGATCTATCTCCTCCAATGCTTCCAGATTATAGATGCTTTCAAAATTCTGAATCATAGAAGTTGCAAGAGACCTTGGGAGGCACCTCGTCAAGCCTCTGTTGAAATACCTTTAGTGGAGAAGATACCATGACATCCCAAGCCATTCTGCTATCAAACAGCTTTTTGATATCAAACAGGAAGTTTCTTCTAACGTTTAGCCCAAATATGTTCCCCTGCCATTTTCACCTACTGGTTCCAGTTTGTCCTTTGGAGCAACAGAAAACAATTCTGCATGATAACCTTTCAGATACTGGAACACTGCTATAATCTCTCCCCTGAATATCTTCTCTATGCAAAATACCCAGCTCTTTCAGTGTTCCTTATAGGACCTGGAACATAGGAAGCTGCCTTATATTGAGTCAGTCCATTGGTCCAACAAGCCTAGTATTGTTGACATTGACTGGCAACAGCCCTCCAGGGTTTCAGGCAAGATTCTTCCCTAATCATACCTGGAGATGCTGGGGATTGTACCTGGGACCTTTGGGATGCAAAGCATGTGCTCTACCACTGAGCTACAGCCCCTCCCTTGTTTTCTAGACCCCTCATCATCATCCTGGTCGTGCTCCAGTTTCTCAATATTCTTCTTTAAATGTGGCACACAGAACTGGGCACGATACTCTATAATTATTTGGTGTTGTTTCTGGAACCAGTGTATGAGGAATCCTCCATTGTTCTGTTTTGTTTCCAGATTTTGTACTGAGAACTTCGAAAGGAGTTTGCTGCAGTGTCCAGTTCCTTAAGTTCATTACTATTATGTTTCCTCCTTCTGCATTAGTGATGTGCTTTTGTGCATTACTGAAGCACTGGGGGTGGGGGAAGGAAAGGGAAACAATGTGATTGTATGCATGGTTGCACCAGTGTTCCCCACACAAAAAAGGCTCTTAATGCAGCAAGCATAAGATCACAATATTGGTTTGTGCTATTTATTTATGTATCTGTTTTCAGTGTTTTGACCAAAGTGCATGCGTCAACACATCATTAAATGTAAAGGGGGTGGGGAGAGGTGAACATCAACTGAAGGGACCGTGGCAAACTGTGCCTGTTCCAATTCTGGAATTCATTGCAGAAACTCTCCCATTTAAAGCAGAATTCAGGGTGAGTGGAGTTTAGTGCAGAGTGAACCCATGAAACAAGAAAGGAACTAAAAATATGGAATTGGATGATCCCAAATGCAGACCACAGAGGCACTGATGGCTCTTCCATTGGAAGTATTTCTCAGGGATGTTCTGGTGCATTTAGCACTAATTGCGTATGGCTGAGTCGGGCAGAAAGGTGGAAGGAAACGGATCTGCTATACCCAGTGAACATCATATGAAGCATGTCTAGCTTTCTTTCAAACATTGCCAAATTCTAATTATCATGATTTGGAGATCAGCTGATTTAAGCTTGCAGTGCAACCCTATGGAGGTCTACTCAGAATTAAGTTGAGTTCAGTAGACATACTTCCAGGTAAGAGTGTATGTACAATCAAATCTTTTGGCCGCAATGCCATGTACACTTACCTGGGAGTAACTCCTACTGAAATCAATGGGGTGCACATCTGAGTAGACACACGACTGCACTATAGGTCTCTTGTACTTCACATCACATTTATCTTTTTTCGGTGTCTGGTGTACTACCATCAGCTTATCAGCATTCCCCTTTCAAGTAAGAACATTCCTTATGAAGAAGAAAGCACTTTCTTTGCTGCCAAGAAGATAGGGAACACTATTCTCCAAATGCTATGCAAGCCTCCTGTGTGGGAGCTACAGGTAAGAAATCACTCATTCCATTTGATTACAGCCCATTTGCAACCCCCCAAAGAGCAGCTTTGCCATCTTAGAATAAAGTTTATGAATCGTTCTGTGGAAGGGAAATCAGCCTTTTGAAACATATTTTGTGCTGGCAATTGCAAGCAAAAGACAGAGTGCTTCCTTTTGAAAGCCTTAATAAAATATAAGTGTTAGATAACTGTCTACATGCTTTCTCTTTGAGAAAGTTTCATATGATGGGGGAATTAGTCCCAATAAGGAATAGTAATGTATTTTGACATCAAAAACCTCGAAGAAATGCAAAGCAGAGAGACAGCTGGAGGTAGCTTGGAGGAGGATGAGGAGAGCTGCCATCCATACAGATGATCTGTGCACAGCAACATGGGTATATCCTAGAAAATGGAGGCCCAGGGTGGGTGAGGGGAGTTCAGGCGGGGGGGGGGGATCAGCCATGTTTTTGGTGGGTTTTGCATTTGGGTGCAAGAACATAGAATGGCTCAGTGTTGTCTACAGTGACTTCTCTCCAGGGTTTCAGACAGAGGCCTTTCTCACTCCTACCCTGAAATGGCAGAAATTGAACCTGGAACCATCTGCATGCAAAGCATAGAACTACAGTTCTTCCCCGAGAACACGTACTATATAGTGTATAACAGTGGGGGCTCTAAAATTAGACATCCCTAGTTCACCAAATCCACAGAAAGTCCTGCTCTCTTGACCTAGGCAATGCCAGGCTCCAAATACTTATACCAGGCCAATCCAGAGGCCTCATACTGCCTGCCAGTCACAGTGGTTGATGATACACACCTGTAATTCCCTTCTGTGCCTGACAAAGCCTCTGAAGCTTGAGTACACATAGCCTCTAGAACCTTCTAGCCTCAGGGCCCGCCCAAAACAGGCATTACTTTTAATTCATATCTTGCAGCTATGTCTCTGCTTCTCATTTATACTCTAGAGTAGGTGCAGGGCCCCCATCCAGATTTTGATCCTAGAGTGTGGGGTAGGATTTCTTTTTAAAGATCTGAAGTGGGCTTCCTGAGCTTACTTTAAATAAAAATAATTTAAAAAGACATAGCTGCAGATACAGATTTAAAGTAATGTCTGTTTGGGCTGTAGCTGACAGCCTCAGGCTGTGCGGTTCTTAGTGTAAACATCAGAATCCTTCACACACTACAAATCAGATTCTACATTCTACGCAAAATGGGGCAAATTACTGGACCTCTTATTCCAGCAATCTTCTGGTGGCTCCAGCAATTTCCTATGAATGAGATTCTCTGGATCTTTTGAGAGGCTTCTAGGTAGGGATGGGCGGATTCCCTACCTGTTGTTCTGTGGAGGAATCCACCCACAGTGGGAGGCAATCTCTCCCTCCCCCCAGAATCCACCCAGGCTGGCTCCGCTCCACATCAATCCTGCGGAGCAAGCCGCCAGCTCCACAGGATCGACGCAGAGACGGATCCGGCCTGGACAGATTCCGGGGGGAGGCGGAGGTGAGTGCTCTGTTCCGCCACGGGCCCTAATGTCTTGGAATCCGGCCTCATTGGGGTCCGTGGCAGAATTCTCCCCCATCCCTACTTCTAGGTAGGGATGTACGAAAGGGACTTACCTTGTCCCGCAGCTTTTTTCGCGGTGGGGGGGAGGCGCTTCGCTTCTCCCCCCAAAGTTCATGTGAAGGGGGGGAGGCTTCCCGCCTCGCCCGGCTGAAATTCAGGCCGGGCGGGAGGCGCCCCATCCCTCGCTGGTGAAAGTCAGGCCGGGTAGAAGCGCCCCGTCTACCCGGCCGCGAAAAAAAAAACAAAAACCCGTGATAGGCTACGTAACGATTAACGTAGCCTATCACGGCTAGATTTGCAAAGTCAGCCATGATAGGCTACGTTAATCGTCACGTAGCCTATCACGGCTGACTTTGAAAAAAAAAAGCGCATACGCAAATGGCAGCCCCCATAGGGAGCCGCCATTTGCGTTCCTTATTTGGTCCCTGTAGTCTACGTAAAGATTTACACGTAAAGATTTACACGTAAAAAAAAAACACCCCCGTGATAGGCTACGTAACGATTAACGTAGCCTATCACGGCTAGATTTGCAAAGTCAGCCATGATAGGCTACGTTAATCGTCACGTAGCCTATCACGGCTGACTTTGAAAAAAAAAAGCGCATACGCAAATGGCAGCCCCCATAGGGAGCCGCCATTTGCGTTCCTTATTTGGTCCCTGTAGTCTACGTAAAGATTTACGTAAAACGCTATTTGCATTGCCCTTATTTTTGCCGTAGTCTATGTAAATCTTTACGTAGACTACAGGGACCAAATAAGGAACGCAAATGGTGGCTCCCTATGGGGGCCGCCATTTGCGTACGCACTTCTTCTTTTTTTCAAAGTCACCCGTGATAGGCTACATGACGATCAACGTAGCCTATCACGGCTGACTTTGGAGATCTAGCCGTGATAGGCTACGTTAATCATTACGTAGCCTATCATGGGGTTTTGTTTTTTGTTTTACTTTCCTTGTAATGGCGGTGGCGGCAGCCGGTCGAAAGACCGGCTGCCGCCCCCGCCCCTGACGAAGACCCGACGAACCGCCGCCGGGACCCGCCGCCGGGAGGGACATTAGTGAAAGGTAAGTCCCATCCCGGGGGGGTGGCAGAGAATTTCACCACCGATTTCGGGGGGCTGAATGCATTGGCACTTGGCCCCCCGAAGTTTTGGGGAGAAATTCTCCCCCATCCCTACTTCTAGGTACTGAGAGAAACTGTATTTTGGGCCAAATCTCTCTCTCTCTCTCTCTCTCTCTCTCTCTCTCTGTGGTATCACCTGAACAGTTTTGCTATGCCTCTGAGTGTTGTTACACAGATAATCAGGGCAATCTGCCCTTCAGAATAAAGTGAGCATATTTTCAGAAAACTCAGGACTCAAGGAGTGTCTTGGAATCCGGCCTCATTGGAGTCCGTGGCGGAATTCCCTCCCATCCCTACTTCTAGGTACTGAGAGAAAATGTATTTTGGGCCAAATCTATCTGTCTCTCTTTCTCTCTGGTATCACCTGAACAGTTTTGCTATGCCTCTGAGTGTTGTTACACAGATAATCAGGGCAATCTGCCCTTCAGAATAAAGTGAGCATATTTTCAGAAAACTCAGGACTCAAGGACTAAGTAACAATTTCTTCAAATAAACTTCGTAGCCCCACACATGGCACTGCACAATCCATACAAGTGAAGAAGGAACATTCCAGTCTCGCCTTTAGTAATAAACCTTCTCACAGCTGTAAGAAAGGTAGGTAGCCTAAAGATAAGTTGTTGGGGGATAAAAATGTGATATTTATAGCACCAGTTATTCATAAATCAAGCAAAGCTTGGAATGAAATTTCAACATAGAACCTGATCTCTCTCTCTGTCGCTCTCATGGGGAATGTGGGCAATAGACGTAGGTTTAAAAAAATGTTCCAATTAAAATGAATTATTCATCTACAAAGTAGGAACCAACTAACACTACCCAGCATAGCAAAAAAACTTTAGTTACATAGACATGCGTGGATTTGTTTCCATCAAGCAAGACAAAACACCTTTGGATGTTCAGAGAGAATGGACTGAAGGAGGAGTGGGGCTGTGTCCACCAGTTATGTCCTCTGATGCTGTTGTCTCCGCTGATCGTGCCTTTGGCAGCTTCACGTCTAGAGTCAGTGTGGAAAGGAATCTATGTGCATGCATAAATACACACATAGGGCACCTCTGCAGAAACATAAGAAGATCCACACTGCATCAGTCCATCTAGTCCAGCGTTCTGTTCACACACTGACCATAGAATGCCCTTTTCCAGTTTCGGCTGGTATGCCAGCTATGGCCTTTTCTGGACAGGGGTGGCTTGGCCATAGAGAAAGAGGTGCTAGTAACCTCAAGAGTGGATTACTACTGCAATGTGCTCTATGTGGGGCTGCCCTTAAGGCTGGTCTGGAAGCTGTGGCTAGTGCAGAATGCCGCAGCTAGGGGTGTACAAAACCCACTCACCAGTCCGCTGAAGGGGTCCATGGGGGGGAAGGTGATCCGTCCCTCCCTCCAGAATCCTCCCCAGCCGGCTCTGCTCCACAGAGAGTCCGCAGAGCCGCCAGCTGGGCCCGTCTGCAGCCGGACTTCTGTCCGCTGCCATGCAAATGGCGTTCGGTGGAGCGGACGCCATTTGCATCCCTACCCTTGGCCATGATAGGCTATGTAAATATTTACGTAGCCAATCACGAAAAGAGCAGGGATGCAAATGGTGTCCACTATGCCATTTGCATCCCTGCCCTTGGCCGTGATAGGCTACGTAAATATTTACGTATACTATCATGACCAAGGGCAGGGATGCAAATGGCGTCCGCTATGCTGGACGCCATTTGCAGGCGCCAGGTAGGGTCCATCCTGACCAGGCTTTGTGGGGTGGCGGGGGGGGGGAGCAGTCCATTCCACCATGGACTCCAGGGGGCCGGATTCTAAAGAATTCAGTCTCACTGGAGTCTGTGGCAGATTTCTTGCCATCCCTAGCAGCAGCTCAGCTGTTGTCAGGAACTGCCCCTTTTCAGCAATGCATGCAACTCCTTTGCTGAGGGATCTGCACTGGCTGCCTATTTGATACCAGGCCAGGTTTAAGGTATTATTACTAGTGTACAAAGCCCCAAAGAACTTGGGACCAGGATACCTGACAGGGCCTTCTCGATGTCAGGCAGGCTCCAACATTGTTTTGTTTCTGGCACTTGTTGAGGACATTCTTTTTTTTTCAACAAGCCTTCCCTGATGGACCAACCATGGTTTTTATTAGTATTCTGTGTGTTTGTGTTTTAAGTTTAATATTGTGTTTTATTCCTTTCATCTTTTTATTGTTCACCATTCCAGAATCTGTTTAGATATGGGGCAGTGTATTTATTTATTTATTTAAAATATTTATAGGCCACTTTTCAGGGCAGGAGCTGTTATAAAATAAATAAATAAATAAATAAAATTGGTAACTCTGCTGCTTAACTCAACCCATCTTATGTTTGCTATGAAAAAAAAGGACAAGATTCCTCCATCCCTCCTGACAACTCACAGATGGGCTGTGAATGTGATACAATCATATTGATGCCTCAATGATCACAATCCCCATCTTCCCATAGGGGTTGGACCAAAACTATCAATGGCTACAAGTCAAGATGGTGAGATGCTACATCCAGTATCAGGGGCAGTATGCTGAGGTACATGATAGGGAAGGTGCTATTGCACTCAAGTCCTACTTGTGGGTTTCCCACAGGCAGCTCATTGGGCACTGTGTGAATGGAATGTTGTACTAAATGGACCCTTGGACTGATCCAGCATGGCTCTTCTTATTTTCTTATTTGAAGGAAACAATGCAATTAACACGCATTGTCTATTCCTTCATAAGACTAGCGTTGCCCTTATTTTCGCCGTAGTCTACGTAAACATTTACGTAGACTACAGCGACCAAATAAGGAACGGGAATGATGGCTCTCTATGGGGGCCGCCATTATCTGTACGCGCTTTTTTTTTTTTTTTTTAAGTCACCCGTGATAGGCTACATGACGATTGACATAACCTATCACGGCTGACTTTGCAAATCTAGCCGTGATAGGCTACGTGAATCGTCACGTAGCCTATCAGGGGGCGTTTTTTTTTTCTTTGATTGCAATGGCGGCGGCAGCAGCCGGTCGAAAGACCGGCTGCTGCTCCCGCCCCGCTCGAACACCCGCTGAACCGCCGGCCGGACCCGCCACCGGGAGGGACATTCGGTGAAGGTAAGTCCCGTCCCGGGGGGGGGGTGCGGGGGGCGGGGGGGGGTTCGGAGGATTTCTCCCTGAAACTTGTTCGGGGGGCCGAACACGTTGGCGCTCGGCCCCCCGAAGTTTCGGGGAGAAATTCTCCGCCATCCCTATAAGACTACACATGCCAAACTAAGGAATGCAAATGGTGGCGCCCATGGGCGCCGCCATTTGCGTACGCACATTTTTTCCCCCCCACTCAGCCGTGATAGGCTACATAAACATTTACGTAGCCTATCACGGCTGACTGCAGGGACGCAAATGGCAGCGGCTACGGCTGCCGCCATTTGCGTCCCGGCCGGCAAGGATTCGCAGCGGGAGGGACGGGGCACCTCCCCCCCAGCCAGAATTTCAGGGGGGAGGGACGGGGTGCCTCCCCCCCAGCCAGAATTTCGGGGGGAGGGATGGGGCGCCTCCCCCCCAGCCAGAATTTTGGGGGGAGGGACGGCGTGCCTCCTCCCCACCGCGAATCAAGTTTCGTGAAAGGTAAGGGACTTTCGTACATCTCTAGTAAATGGGGAATGGTAGGGAACATCCTAAAGGGCTAGAGAGGGTGGAGGGAGGTGTTTTTCATGTGCTGTGTGTGTGTGTGTGTGTGCATCTTTCCCTGACCATCCCCAGTTTGCCTTTTGTGAAATGGGAGCAGTAAAATGTGGGTTCAAAAGAGTGGTTTTGTGTTTTGAACAGAACCCACCCCTGCCTTGTACTCTGACTTGGATTCCTGCATTGAGCAGGGGGTTGGACTCGATGACCTTGTAGGCCCCTTCCAACCCTACTATTCTATGATTCTATGATTCTATGATTCTAGATTCTTCTTGGGTAAGTTCCTTTTCTTTTAAGCTCACCAGTTTGCCTTCGGGGAAATGGGCATTTTGTGACTGGAATTACCCACCATGGCAGCCATTTTATGAATGGGTAAGCCTCCCCATGGAAGCTATTTTGTGAGACTGGCCAAGACACTTTCTCAAAACTCTAAATGTGCCCACCATCCTTATTAATTTGGGGACCTCTGCCTTCACTGGAGATGCCAGGGATCGAACCTGGGAGCTTCTGCATGCAATGCATGCACTCTACCACAAGGGTGGGGACAACTGGCCTGCAGACCAGACCCAGAAAGCAGTGCATTCAGATCTGGACCACAGCTTGTCCTCCTCAGCTCCATCCCCTATTCCTCCTTTCATCTGCCAGGAAACAAGTCTTCAAAGAACTCTTTGTCATGGGAGTGTTCTGTGCTGGCTGTGGAGGGAGCTGAGCGACCTGGAGGCGGAGGGTCAGACCCAGAAGATCACTCTGCTTCCAAGCTGGCCATGGAGGAAGAGAAGCACCTTCATCCCTGGCAGAACAATCTTCTTGAAATGTCCCTCCTCCTCCAGCACGTTCACCTCCCTCCACAGCCAGCACAGACAGAATGCAACACAAGGAAGACTTCTACAAAGAGTCAAAGATGAAAGGAGGAGGATTTCCTTGAAGATAGTTGACTTTGCTGATAGGAGGCAGTTACATACCACTGGGGCTGGGGAGGAACTGGGAAAAATGAGACATGGTGGTGGCAGACCAAAGGAGCAGTTCCACTCTGTTTTTCTGAGTCTCTTTTTGCTACTTTGCAGCATCCACTTCTTTTGTAGTTATGTTAATGACTGGTGGCAGCGTGTGAATGGGTGTGTGTGTGTGTGAATGGATGGATGATGGGCAGGGGGAGGTCAATGGGCTGGTGAGAAGACCCTTTTCCCTCTGAATTGTATTTGTATCTAATCCAGACTACTGGGGCACCTTGGAATGAGGCAAGACCAGCCCTACAAGTGATGCATGAGATGGGTTGGCATTTTTCTTGCTAATGTTGATTTTGCTTCATTCTGATGTATTGAATCTGGATTATTTCATTGTAGTATTGACTTTGTGGTATGCTTATAGAATTACTGATTTTTGTCAGACTTGAATTTATTAATAATTATGTTACTTTTTTAAATGTGATGTTGAATTTTGATGACACAAGATAACATTTCTCATGAGCTGCTTTGGGCACAGAACTACACTGTGGGAAAGCAGCATGTACAGTAAAGTGAAACTCAGACCAGACATTTTGCTTTGACATATGCACTGGCTTCCACAGTTTTCAGCCCTAATTCAGAGTGCTTGTGCTCTAAGTGACACTCGAGCCTTTAAAGCTCTAAGTGACACTAGCCACTTGAAAGTTCACCACCTCCCAATTATGACTACCTAACCTTGACTTTGAGGTCAGCCTCAGAGGTTCTTCTCTGAGTGCCACTGCCAAGTAAATTCTGGTGGGACAAAGAGGGCTTTTTCTGTGATAGCATTCCAGTTGTGTCATACCCTCCCCAGAGAAGCTTGCTTGGAACCTACTTTGGCGGGGGAGGACTTGGTAAAGACTTTTGCTTAATCCCCTGCAGGCACTTTAGAAGCCCTTTAGGGGCCTTTTAATGGAATGTTAGGTTTTGCCTTGTTAAAGGCTGAAGATCTGTCTGTGTCTACGTCTTAATATTTGTTATACAATTCTAAACTGCAATTGTGTTTTTGTTGATTATATTGTCTTCTAACAACATTGCATGTACATCATCCAGAGGTCAGTTATGTGGCAGAACAGAAATGGCACAAATAAATAAATAAATAAATAACCTCACACATCCTACAGCAACGGGTGATTTCATTTTGGGATATACAATGTTTTCATCAATCCAAGTTTGTTCCTCTGTATGCTGTTATATAGAGAGTTGCGTACAAATGACTTCTTGAAATTCTCCACCTTACTTGTGGGCAGAAAAATATGGGAGACAATTTCACTGAATTTCTCCAGGAGGAGGAGAAATTCTCAATTGTTTCTCCCAGGTAGGGCTCCCCATTGGCAGGGGTCATAGCTAGGGATGTTAGAGAACTCTGCCACGGACTCCAATGAGGCTGGATTCTTTGGAATCCAGAGTCTGTGGCAGAATGGAGCACTCACCTCTGTCTCCCTCTGGAATCCATGTGAAGCTGGATGGTGATCCTGTGGAGCCAGCTGCCAGCTCTGTATCTCTGGCGATACGGCTGGCTGCCATTGCCGTGCCGTATCGCTGGCTGAGCGAGGGCTGACTCCGGATGCAAATGGCATCCGCTACGCCATTTGCGGCCGTAAAGCCCTTAGTTTAAGCTAATTGCAGCCATTTATGGCAGCCAGCTCTGTGGGATTGGCCATGGAGCAGAGCAGGCAGAGAGGATTCTGGGGGGAGGGAGGGATCGCCTCCCCCTGGGCGGATTCCCCACCAGGACAGAAGGTAGGGAATCCACCCATCCCTAGTCATAGCACAGCTTCTTTCTTTTTTCCTAAGGGTTCTTTTGGGGGGAGGAGGTTATTTGTGCTGCAACAGCAGCATCTGTCTTGTCAGGGGGCCCCCCAATTTGCATCCACTGCAATGCAGGTGGGGGCAGTGTTGTGTCTGGCTCCAGGGATGAGGTGGAGTTAGTGTTCCACCAAAATCTGTCCTCCAATTTTCAGGAAGTTTTCTCCTCCCATGAAAGAGGCTTCCATTGTTCTGCCTCATTCAGGATGCTTTATAACAGGACATGTGTACTCATTCCTCAGCCACCTCCTAAATAAGGTAAGCCCAAGAAATTAAAACCCAACCCCTGAGAATTTCTCTGAAATTTCTTCACCATTGAATTTCTTTTCAGAAGCAATCTATCATCTATCAAATTGAATGAGAATGGTCAAAACAAATGTGGGAGAAACTTTTGGGACAGCACTAGCTACGTATATATACCTTAAGATCAGTGATGTAAAGGGTTATGGGGGCAAATAGCTAATAATGATCTCTTTCTGTGGACATTAAAACCTGGCAACCAAAATAATAGATGAAGAATTCATAGAAGCCCTCAGGAACCTCAACATTTTAAATATTTTCCTTGCTGTGATTGCTTTCCACTGTAAAAAGCACAAGAATTTTTTGCAAGGTCATTGGCAAAATTACTAACAGGAAAAAAGGATTTAATAATAGATGTATTTTTCCCCTTTTGGGGTTTATGCCTCAATTTTGTCTCATTATGGCTTATTGGGAGAAATCCCAGAAGAGAAACTACATCTATTATTAAAAAAAACCTCCTACCAGATATTCCTGGAAGACCAACTGGTCTGCCTGCGATAGCCTCATATTGCTGTCATGTTAGCTTTGCTTACCACTAAAGTAACCTATTTCTTTTTCTCTCTTCCTAGTTCGAGCAAAAGAAAAGTACCTCTGAAATGGTTGCATTTAAAATATCATTTACTTCTATTGCTCTTAGGTGTACAATCGTAATTTCAGCTGTGAAAGTGGTTTTTCCATTGGCATTTGTGTGTTGATATATTACACACACAAATACACACAGTTGGGAATGAAGAAAAACGGAGCCTGTTTTTTTTTTCACTTCCACCTTTTCCACCTCTTTCTCCTGAAATTGCATGGCAGACAACATTATTATTGCTTTAATTTTAAATTTTATTGTTACTGAAAACTTACACCTGCTTACTGAAATCTTACATCTTACCAGATGTTTTGGACCACAATACCCATAACCCCAACAATTGCCCATGGTGGGTGGGGCTGATGGGAGCTGTAGTCTAATAACCTCTGGAGGGCATTATGCTGGGGAAGGGCGTCTTACAGTATGAAGGTACCAAAGGAAAAACAGAATCTCCCTTCCGATTACTAAGGAGATTGAAAGCCCACTGAGAATTCTCACTAGTTACACTGACATTATTTTGTCTTTCCTTGATAGATTTCTCAGACATTTTGCCCGAGGAAGAACCTCCAAACTGGCTTAGAATTTTGCTTTAGGCGAGATCTCATAGAAATCTAAGAATATGGCTCAATTTTGCCTTTTAATTGTACCACTCTGTACATGTTTTTACATTGATGATGCCTATAATAACAATAATAATATTTGAAAAGTCCTGCATTTAACTAGGCATGGTGGAGAATTCTGCCACAGATCTCAGCGAGGCTGAATGCCAGTGCATTCGGCCCCCCAAAAGCCATGGCAGAATGAAGCCCCCCCACCCCCCGCCCCATGAAATGGGCCTGGAACGTAGCACCTACCTGCTGTCATCCGCACTGCATTGCGAATGGCGGCTGCGTTTGTGGCCACCATTCGCTTCTTCCATATAGCTGTGATAGGCTACGTAAATGCTTACGTAGCCTATCACGGCTAACGCAGGGACGCCATTTGCATCCCTGCAGAAGCCATGATAGGCTACATAAGTATTTATGTAAACCTATCACAGCAAAACTAAGGGAATGCAAATGGAGGCGGCTACGGCAGCCACCATTTGTGTTCCCTTTTTTTCTGCCGTGATAGTCTACGTAAATATTTATGCAGCCTATCAAGGCAAAACAGAGGGGTGCAAATGGCGTAATGGAGCCAGCCGGACAGGATTCCGGCGTGGTGGTGGAACGGATCGCCTCCCCCCACCTGCGGTACCTGGTGGAGCCAGGTAAGTGGGGTTTCGTACACCCCTACATTTAACTGATGTCTGAAGGCAAACACAGAGGGGGGCAAATAGATGTCCCATGGCAGGGAATTCCATAACCTAGATGCCACCACCAAGTAGAACCTGGTTGGATCATCACTGTCATACTTAGAGTAGTCTTGTTGAAAACAACAGAAGTTGAGTTTGTCATAGAAACTTAGGACTCATTGATTTCAGTGGATCTACTTCAAATAAGGGATGTCTGTCACTGGGAAATCTGGTTCTTTTTTGACCCGATGGTGTGTACAACTTGATTTGAATTTGCAAGCTTAGCTGCAAGCTTTCCCCTGAACTCTGGTACATTTTTTGCTCATTTTATTTTTCTTGCAGGTTCTGCAATTTGCACAAAAATTCCCAGGAATTTGTGCAAATTTTGGCTGAATTTGTGCAAATTTGTGCACATTTTTTTCTGTGGAAAAAAATGTATTTTACATTTTACAAAAAATGTATTTTACATGTAGGGTATTTTTTTAAAAAAATTATGGTAAAATTTTATTGTTTAAAATTGTTTTATGGTGGGTTGTACATCGCCCAGAGTGGCTGGGTGACCAGTCAGATGGGCGATTAATAAATTTAATAAATAAATAAATAAATAAATAAAGTGCAAAATGCCCCAAAAATCCATGAACTGGCCCAACTCACTGTGGACTGAGTAAGGTGCCACAGTGGGAACCAGAACAAAGTAATGGGGGGGGGGGTGTGTAGGAAAAATCATCAAACTCCACCCCACAGATGCATTTCTCAGACATCCCTACTCTAAATATGACTAAGTCTGGATCCAAACCCCATGCCTTGTGTCCAGCAGTCATCCCATAGCTGATGAGGGAACATGAATCTGGACCTCCCCTAAAGCAGCCTTCCCCAATCTGATGTCCTCCAGATACTTTGGACTTCAACTCCAACAGCCCCAGCAAACATGGTCAATGGTCAGAAATGCTGGGGATTTTCATCTAAAATGTCTGAAGGGCACCAGGATGGGGAAATCTGATCTTGGGACAAACATGTGCATGCAGGCTCATATAGATGGAGGCAGTCCTTCAGATATCCAGGTCCAAAACTACTTGAGGCTTTCAAGGTAAAACCAGCACATTGAATTGGTCCTGGAATATTATCTTCCCCATTAACTCCAATAGAAGTAGTAACTCCACCAATACATAATGGAACTTCCCAAGTCAAAGATGATACAGGGAAGCCCTGGAACACTGGAAGATAGGGATGCATGAGAAAAAAAAAAAAATCATTTCAGCTAGTTGATTTCTTGCGGGTAACAGTTTGTGCCACCTGAACTGAACACAGACTCAAACCACAATCTGCAGTCAGAATCCGTACATTTCTGAGTTTGCATTGCAATTCGTGGACCAAAACAGTTGCATTCGATTTCATGAGTACGTTTGAAAAAAGTGCACGAAAAAGGCACACTTTTGAAAAATGCACATGAACATGCTTTAATCAATGGGAAAATAATGCATACATTTCAAAGACATCTGTAATTTGATGCATGCATTTGGAAAAATACATATGAAAATCTGCACACATTTCCATGAGGAAAAAAGGAGAAGTCACAATCTGATATGGATACGAGATGGAACCAGCATCGGGGTGGAATTTGGAGAACTTTTATGAACTCAGGTTTTGTTTGACCATGCCCAAAGAAAGAGGTTTAGAACTCCAATTCGGGGGGGGGGGAGTAATCCAACATCATCCCATTATTCCTTGCTTTACAATTTGCCGAAACTCTTATTTTATGTCATTTTGTAGGAAAACAAATGATCTCTCCAAAGGTTCTTCCAACTCCCCTGATTTTTTTCTCTAACACAATAAAACAACTGTGTTTGTTTTAATGCACTCATGGCTTATCAATGTAGTTGTCAAAAAAAACAGGGGCATCTGCAGGCAGCCTACAGGTGGGGTTGACATTTATGGATCCCATTTTCTCTAAATAGGCTTACTTTGCATTGATATTGCATTCAGACTCCTTTCAAAACAATTCATTTCACTTTGAAGGGAGGATATCCTCTCTCTCTCACTTTTCTTTTCAGAATTCCTTTTTTAATATGTTGTCCTCCAGATGAGCACAACATATCAGCCTCCCCTAACACACTGTGACCTCCAGAGTAATGTAGAAGCATGGTGCTGGAGGCATCTCAGAGGTCAACTAGTCTAAAGCCCTGCTAGGAAATCCACTAGTACAGTATCTAGAGATGTACAACAATTCCATTTCTGCATGCAAATTATGCTAGCATGCCCTGTTTGCAAACCCAAACATAAGCATGAGCAGGAGAACCTGTCCACCAAATATTTTTCCAAATTCTTGAACATGTGCTCATGTTTGATTTGTGCAAATTTTCCCAGTAGATTTTGTGTAAATTTCAAAAATGCACAAATTTTTAAAATAACCCACACTTTAGTCTATGGGGAAAATCTGTGCAATTTTTGAAATCTGCACAGACTGGAGGATTTATTTGAACAACATTCATGTTAGATAGCTGTTCACATTGTGCAATTTTCCAGTTTGCACAAAATGAACAGCAATCACAAATGCGAGTGCAAACTGAGGAGAGACAGTCTTTGAGCTCATATTTGGAGAATCTTGGTGAGCTCAAAGAAAGAAAGAAAGAAAGAAAGAAAGAAAGAAAGAAAGAAATCCCCAAGACAGTCTACTATTGACAAAGAGCTCATATTATCAAGAAGTTCATGGTGGCAATCATTGCATTCACCATACAATTACCCAGGAAACCACAGCACATCATAATATCCTAAGGATGCCAGAGAACTCCACAATGGAACCAAATTAATTCAGTTTTTTTTATGAATCTGACCAAGGGATTCCTCAGCAGACTGGCTTTTTCCCTTGGGCATATTCTGTGGACTTTCAGAGTGTTTTTCTAACCTTTGGGAATTTTTGCGCAGAACTCATAATAGAAAAATACACATGCACACACACACCTAGTGAGAAATGTGCATTTCCTCCATAGGCTAAAGCGTGAAAATGCACATTTTGTGGGAATTTGTGCATTTTTTCACATGCAATTCCAATATTCCATCAATAGGTGATGGAATGAAACGTGCCTGACAACCTGCAAAACACAGACTGAAGAGATTTTACACTATCCAAATATCCCCAAATGTTCTCCCTCTATCTGGACATTTTTAGAAGACCTTTCTATCCTGCACAGCAGCTGACATTAAAGCTTTGTAGCAGCTGTAAGCAGCTTCCAACCGCTGACCAAAAAAATGGGGGGGGGCACATGGAATCCTTGGACCACCTCATAAACTGTAATATCAGTACAAGCAAAACTTGAGACAGACTAATGTGGGAACTGAAAAAAGGGGGTCAATTTTGGAAACATTCTTGCATGTGAAGTTCAAAGCCATCTCACAAAGAAAGTGGTTTTCTTTTTCTTCTCTTTTCTTTTCAGTCAGTAGCTCTTCAGTCAGTAGCTTCACTAGCTCTTCTGTAGACCTCTATATTCATTCTAAGAAAGAAATTTCCCCTTGCTGATCCTGCATACTTTAAAACTGGATGAGGGACTAAGACAACTTGAGTTTTTTCCATAGCTTAATCCTTCATTATTTGCTACAACTCTGAGCAAATGTTGTTGTTGATGATGATGATTGATGATGATTTTTTAATTTTTTTAAATTCCCTTTCTGTACATGGCATGGTGTGTGACTCAACAAGAACCGTAAGTGGAAGGGACAACTATGAATTGGCTGAGTGTGTATAACCTAAGCAGGAATGTTGCGGATGCCTGACTGGGTCTGGGAGTCCATCACACACTCCCAACCCCCAGACTGCACCCACCAAGCCCCTGTCCTTGTTTGCCCCTGCTTGCACCCTCCTGGACTCACCCTGACCCATCTGGCAATTGCCCACCATTTTGCCTCCTTTATTTCAACGGAAAAAAGGGAGCTTAAAAATGTGCATATTTAAATATGCACAGTGTGAGGCCAGGAAAGCTTAATATGCACAATATTTTTTGAAAAATGAAATGCTGATTGCAAAAATATGCATTTTTGTGAATGTACATATTTGCATATGCGAAACTGCACATTTTGCACATGCGCATATTTGCTCAGGCACAAAAAAGTATTCCGTGTATTAGTATTGTGTCACACACCAAAAAAAACCCTTAACTGACTAGCATTTTCCTTCCAGATATATAACTACAGTCAAGCCCAAATACTCCCCCCAGCTTTAGCACTATGTTCACAGGCTGCAAAGGGGTGGCATTCTGGACCAGATTTTTGGACCAGACAAGGATCAGATCTTTTACCCCATTTACTTCTGGTAGTGCCATTTTTTCTTTTCCCACAATGCTTCCTGCCCTCACTCTGAATTGGCTGCACAACAGTGTCATATAACCAATGAGATTTGGCTATGTGATATATGAAGACAAATCAGAATAATACTCTGCAGTATTGAGGGTAAAATATTTTTTATGCTTTTCAGAATCAGTGAAAATTGCTACCATCATCAGTCAGAATAACAGGAGGCTACATTAGCAGCAGCACCCCCGCCCCCTGCCCAATCCACCCCAATCCACTTACTAAATTCAAGCTGGAAAAATTCTAGAAAACAATATAGCTGTTCAGCATTAAATGAAGTTCAATCCAGTAACAGTCCTCTGTGCAAGCACATGGGTGCGAAACATCACCTCTGCTTGCGTCTATACATAAATGGAATGATTTGTGAGCCAAATTAAGGATTAGGCCTGGTTCATATGTTCCTTATGTTCTGATTTGTACATTGCTTCAGTAAGCATTTCAACAATGGGACCGTGTAGAAAGAGCAAATTTACCAGGGGAGTTTCCAAATCTATGTCACACTAACCAGGGGGCCAGAATTAATTCCTGGGCAGGCCTTGTGACTGTGGGATAGCAATGATTGTAATCACTGTCATCAGTAGGAGCAACACTTTCCTGGTTGTCCAGCTTTGGAGCTTTGGAGCTGCAGCCTATCCATGTCTCCTCCTTTACAAAGGACAGCCCTCTGTTTGAAGGGCTGTACAGTCCAAATGTGGAGTAAAGATAAAGAACCATAAGAAGGCTACCACTACCAGTCTCTTTGCAGGGATGATTCAAAGTGCTGCTTATGACCTCTAGAGCCCTATATGGCTTGGGACCAAACTGAAAGGCCACCTTCTCCCATACGAGCCTGCCCAGGCTTTAAGAACTTTGGGAGAGGCCCTTCTTTCGGTACCACCAACTTCAGAGGTGTGTTTGGTTAGTGGCAATGCAAGAAAGGGACTTCTTGGCCACTCCCAGGCTGTGGAACTCCCTGCTGTGGGAGGCTAGGTTCACCCCCTCTCTGCTCTTCTTCCTCGAGCAGGTAAAGACCTCTTTATTCAAATGGGTCTTTGGCGTGAAAGGGATCTGTTGGGTTGGATGCAACTTTTATTCTGTTATTGCGGTATTTTTGTTGTGTTTCAATGCATTGTTTTAGTATTGTTTTAATCAAGTTTTATTTATGATTGCAAGCCACCTCAAGTGCCATTTTTCTGGGTAGAATGGCAGGGTAGAAACCTCCTCTTCGCCATTGCGACCAGTTCATTCACCAGCCTCTCACTCTGGGCCAGAAAATAGTGGTGGTGAGAACGAGGGTCAGCAGGCGCTGCTCCCTAATTGCTCACTGGCTCTCTGCTTGTCAAGCCAGCAAGTGGTAGCCAAGATGACAGGGAGGAGGAAGAGCAATTTCAGCTGGTGACAGTGGCAGTGAGAAGACAGACACACTGAGTGAAGGGGGGCCGTTGAGGGTGTCTTGCCCAAGGGCCCTAAAAAACCTGGAGCTGGAACTTCCTGGTCCTGCCCCCTGATGTCCCGACAGTGAGTGTGGATGTCTACAGTGGGAAAGCCTAGGCATTTAAGATTCCTCACAGACTGGAACCCTGCATAATTAGGTTTCCATTCTGAATTGCAAGTCTATGCGGGGAGGTGTCCCCGATGCAGATGTCCATGATCAACAGCAGGATGCCGTGTGGGAGAGAACTGGTGAATTTCACCATGTTGAGGCAATACTAGCACCCAAGGGTTGGTATGGTTGGGCATGTGCCGAGCCCCCCCCCCACTCTCAAGAGCCCCCTGGAGCTGCTGCTCCTCTTCCCCACTTATTCACCTGCCTCTTGCTCTGTCCCAGACAACAGAGGTGGTGAGAAGGTAGACTTACTGAGGGAGGGTCCCATTGAGGGTATCTCGTCCAAAGGCCTTAAAAAACCTGGAGCTGGCACTGTGTGGGATCTACTGTCCATCCCACGAGCCACTCCGAAGTGATGATGGAGTGAAAAAAATCCATACCCTGCTCTGCCAGAGGTTTTTAGATCTGAACCAATGGTTCTGCTCATCCCTAATTCAGACTTAAGTGGCTGCCATTCATTCTCACTCTCCCTACTTTTGAAAAAAGTGAAGTGTTCAAAATGACAATGTTTGTAGGGGTTATTACGTTTTGTAATCGGTGGTTCTTTTGAAGCCTGTTCCAGCCTTGTTCGGTCCTGACCATGAATTGCATTCCCCACTCCCCACCCTCCCTCTGGCATCTGATGGATGAACAAGGACCAGGGTGATATGTGGGCAAATAAAGCCTCTGCTTAGGAAAAGGAACAAGAGACTTTGCATTGTTCAAGCTTGGGAGGGAATACGCGGGATGACTGACAGGCAAATGAAGCCCTTGGAACAAGGAAGAACAAGTTCTGTCTTTTTGTCATGTAATAATTTTCACTCAAAATCTCTTTTAATACAGCTTCATCCTCCTCTCTTTGTGCTCAGACTAAAGCCACAGCCTTCACCAACAGGGTGTTAGATTTTTCATTCACCAGTAGTGAAAGTAGATGGCTTTTTTTTTTAATGAACTGGCTGAGATCCTGGATTTAAAAAGTTGCCTGTCTCTTGTTTTAGAAGGTGTGATGCAAGCCAATCACACATTGATCAAGGGTGGGGAACTTGTGGCCCTCCAAATTGTTGGCCTACAATTCCCATTGGCCATAGCCAGCATAGCCAATGATGAGAGACGATGGAAACTGTAGGCCAAAATATCTGGAAGCCCACAAGTTGCCTATTAAGGATGTGTGAATCCACCCCTGTCTGGGTTCTCCAGGCACCCACCCAGCCCCTGCCCCCACTCACCGGTCCCCGGCTGTGCTCGAGCCCCTCCTGCACTCGGCGAGTGGCCCACACTCACCCTGGTGGCCTCAGCAATCTCTGTGGTTGCCATTTTTTGAAAAATAAAATGGTGATCACGAAAATGCACACTTTTGCGGCAAACGACTACGGAGGCTTAAAGGGGACAAATCTAGCTTGTTTTCAAGCTAAATGTGTCCCTCTTAATCCTCTGTGGTGGTTTGCTTCTGAAATTCAGCGGCAAACTGCTGCCACTACCAAATGTCAGTGGCACAGAGGCCACGCCATCTAGCTGCTGTCTACTCTGGTAGTGGTGCTACAAATTTCCCATGATCTGCTGCTTGATCCATTGAGCTGGAGATGCCAGGCATCAAACTTGGGACCTTCTGCATGCAAAGCATGTGCTCTACCACTGAGCTACAGACAGTCTCTCGCACAGCACATAGTTAAACTATGGAATTCATTACTAGAAGGCGTAGTGATGGCCACCAATTTGGATGACTTTAAAAAGGGGGGATAGATAAATCCCTGGAGGAGAAGGCGATCAATGGCTACTAGTCCTGATGGCTATGTGCTACCTCCAGTATTAGAGGCAGCATGCCTATGCACACCAGCTGCTTAGGAACATGGGCGGGAGGGTCGTGTTGCACTCATGTCCTGCTTGTGGGTTCCTGCTGGTCAATAGCTGGTTGGCCACTGTGTAAACAGAATGCTGGACTAGATGGACCCTTAGTCTGATCCAGCACAGCTGTTCTTATGTTTGTTGCCTGGATCAATTCACAGTGCTGGTCTGGTATAGTAAGTCACATATCAACTGGCCTTAAGGACACTGACTAAGATGAACGAAGTGGGACCAACTTCTAAAAGTAATACTAAGCTCCAAGGCTTCTTCTGTCCCTGAGCAAATCCTCAGCCTAAGCAGTTCCAACAACTTTCAAAGTCTTTCTATCAGCCTTGTAGAAGGGCTGCCTCCCTTTTCAGGGATACTCCAGGCCCCACTCTGAATATTCATTAAAAATGAAAAAAAATCCCTTTACATAAAGCACACAGTATTCTACTGTATTGCTCACTGGGATAACTGACAAGCAGACAACCTTATTTTTAAACTTTTGTTATTAATATGTAACACAATGAAATCACAAACATATTACACTACCTGTATTTATCTTCTGGATGTGCTGACGTGATTCCTTGCCCCCTTAGTCTTGCTCTCCACAAAATTTTTAGTTAATGGCCCACAAGACCTCCTAGGAGTTCTTTCTCTCTCTATGTACCCAAAACTTGCCATTCATTATGGAAACATTATGGCTGCTTCTTGTCCTAGGTGAAGCAGGAAACTTACATGTGCCAGATGCTATTTCTCATAATTGTTACTTTAAATAGACTTTTTAACAGCAACCACCTTTGATATTAAACACTGCACTTAGCATATGGCATTGCAGGTACTAAAATTAAGGCCCTCATGCATCTCAACAGTGTTTACCTGTCCCAAGAGGAAAACAATCCAATTCAAAGATACAAGCTTGTGTCACTGTTTGTGTTTCTGGAATGTGGGCAGTTCCAGGCACCTGACATCACATGCTAAGAAGGTAATTGATTTGAAAATAAATAAATACATACATACATACATACATACATAAACATGGGATATAGCATAAGTGGCCAGATCAATTGCAACTGTGCTCTGAAAAAGACAGATCACGTAGTTTGCCATTTTGGCATTATTTTGCTCATTCTTGCTGCTCCCCTAGGCAGCTGATTCATTGCACTTTTGCTTTATAGGGGGTTCCTCTTCTCAGTCCAGAAAATCAGGGGTCCTGCACCCAGTGTGATGACGTAATGGCACCTCATAAATATGCAGACTTGGCTATACGATGACATCACAAAGCCAGAATGAGCTCCCTGCTTCTTGACCTTATTCTGAATAAACATATGAATATTCATCAAAAATCAAATAGGACAGGGGTGTTTTATTGGTGACATCCAGAAAAGTCCACTTGGAGGCAGTACTGAGGACTGCAGGGTGGGCAGCACACTGAGTCAGCTGGTTTGCCTACATTCACTTCTGCTCCTGGTGTAGGCTTCAGCCCATGCTGTCAGTTCCTCAAGTTCTGCAGCTCCCCCCCCCAAGATTGTACCCCACAATTACTGCTGAGCCCTGATGTTTATATCAAAACCTGGACATAGCAAAATACTGGCATATCCCCAAGTTTATTAATTCCTAAGAATCCCTAATGTCTTTCCCAGTTATGCGTGCAAAATTACCTGGTCTTCCACGGGCTACGTATATCGTCTGCTGTTCTGCAAGCTTGGGAACTGGGAATTGCTTTCGGACAGTATGATGTAGGAAAATAGGAAGTGTGTGTGTGTGTGTGTGTGTGTGCGCGTGTGTGTGTGTGTGTGTTTTGGCTCTCGACTCCTGACTGCTCCACAGTATCTAAAATAGAATTTACACATAAAGGGAGCTTTATGGTTTCTGAAAGAGGGTTACACAACAAAGACATTTGCAAGCAATAGAAGTAAAAATGTCCTAGACTTTAAATGTCCCTGAAGAATGGTTTGTCTGGCAGAACATTGATCCATTCGAAGTTAAAAGTTCAAGGCCTGGCTAAAGAACAAGACAATGTTTTAACCTTCGCTTTTGCTTCATGCTAGAGATTAGGCTGACCCCTATGAAGCCCCATTTTCTTCTGCACTTCACAACTGTGGAATTTAGGATTCCCAGATGTGCTGTGAATGTGCAGCATTAGCCGGAGGCCGGTCTAACTCCATTCTGAACTATGACACTAAATGGTGAGGCAAATTGCCCCTTTCCTTAACAGGTCTTGAATACGGATGCATGAAAATTTCGTTTTTGCTGCTCGCAAAACATGTGAGCACGTTCTGTTTGAAAGTCCAAATGCCAGCATGAATGCGACCACAAGTCTGCCAAAAATATTTGTAAATTGTTGTACACGTGCTCAGTTTGTCTTGCTCCTGATTAGGGATGTCGTGAGAGTCCATGGGGGCGGGTGGAGTCTGATGGACTCCCCCTCCCTTGCCCTCCCAGACCCTGCTCAGCAAACACCCTGTGGCTCAACAAGCACCCAGCGGCTGCCCCGTCCTCCTAGTGAGCCACAACTGTGCACAACCATGGTGGCTCAGATGCTTCCAGGTAGATAATGTTGTGTAATTGGTGGCTGTAAAGGGGGAATTTGAAGAACCTCAGCAAGCTCAAATACCACATAATCAAGCTCAAATATTTTTGCCCTTCCCTAGGCCCCAGTCTCAGAGCACTCCATCTAAACAGACTAATCCTTCTGGACTGTGCTCTAAGGGCGCAATCCTATCCAGATAGGTGGCTGGAATGTGGAGGTCATCACCTATCCAAAGCAGGGCAGGAGAAGCATGGAGGGGATCGTTCCCTCCACTCTTCTCCTGCCCTGCATTTTTGGCTAGAGAGCCGATTGCGGCTGTCTAACTGCTGGAGGGCAGAGTTGGGGAGGAGGCTGCTGTATGACACATTGGATGTGTTGTACAGGCATTTCCGCCCTCCCCACCCCAGAATGACCCCAGACATGCCCCTTTTTGGCCGCTCCCTGCTCCTCTTGTAAGCGTGGAGGACGGGGTTGTTCCACGCTGCCTCAGAGGCAGCATGGAAGTGGGGGGAGTTCTGTTCTCCAGAAACTGACCTCAGAGCATGGGCTGTGAGGTCGGTTCCTGGAAAACCAGATATCCTATGGCCATCTAGCCACTGTCTAATGGCCATAGGATTACTCCCTAAATGGCTTTTAATCCCATTTAAAAAGAACAGTTGTTAAAATCAGTGCTTGCTTGCTCCACTTTCTGTGTGTCCTCAACAAGATGCCGTCAGAGGGTTCTCCAGCCCACCAGTGGGCTCCCATCAGCACTGGAGGCAGCTCTTCCTTCTGTCCACCACTGACCCAAAGAGCAAGCCAACAAGCAAACCAGTGCTGAGAAGGAGCAGCCAGTGAGTTGGATCTTTGCCATGGTCCAGAGGAACACCTGCAGGAGAGGGGGAGATGGGAGATACGGCCACTTCATCACCTCCTTATGGCTTTGTCTCCGCCTGAACTGTTTCCATCCCAGCTGGTCATTATAAGAACATTGTAAATGAAAACTGTGGTACCTGGGCTTGCTTCCCCCCCTCCCCCCATCCCTTTTTCCTTTGGTGTCACATCTTTTAGATTGTAAGTCTGAGATCTGGAATGTTCCTATTCTTTTATTAATCTGTAGGGCACCCTGGGAAACTTCTCAGCTGAAGAACAGGGTATTTTTTTTTTTTCTGAGCAAACAGGTGGTGGTGTCTGATGATGCTCCTCATCACAATCACTTCTCACCCACCCGAGCAGCTGGGTAACAGAGGATGAGAAGGAACATAGGGAGACAGGAGGAAGCTGCCTTATACTGAGTCAGACCATCTATCCCAGTATGGCTGACACTGACCAGCAGTGACTCTCCAGAATTTCAGGCAGGATCCTTTCTTAGCCCTACTTAGAGAAGCCAGGGATTGAACCAGGGACCTTCTGTCTGCAAAGCAGGGGCTCTGCCACTGAGTCTTTCCCCCCCACACACACAAAGGAACAGCAGTTGTAGATCAAGGGTCAGTGGTGGACCCTCCTAGGGGGAATGAGAATGAATGGCAGTTTCTTAAACCTGAATTGGGGACAAGCACCTGTCAGGAACACCCTTGCTGCCTTCTGAAATCCTCAAGTAGCCAGAATCAACACACAGACAATAGGGCTCTTTTCCAAGGCTTTATTTCCATTCAACCTATTACAGATGCTAATTGCCTGAGCCTAATGAGGGAAACTTAAGAGAGCTGCCTACCAGAGGTTTCTAGCCTTAGTGAATCAGTTGATCTCTGTTTGGAGGGCAGAGGTGGGAAACCTCTGAATTTAAGGGCTAGGAGGCGAAAGTCCACCCCTTTCCCATGGGGCATCGGAGTGCAGCTGTTGATGACACGCCAAGTGGGCTGAGTGCCTCCTCTCGGTGCCCTCCATCTCCCGCTTGTCCCTTTGCTGGGGCCTAGTGTCCTGAAACTCCAATTGTCCCTCCCCCTGCCTGCCAGGGTCACTACCACTCTCATGACTGTGAGCAGGGAGGGACTCTCCCTCTGGAGTCACCTCTGAACAGCGCGCGGGTTCTTCTCCCACGGTTTCTATCTCTTGCTCAGAATCAGAACTGCTTTGGGGCTCTATGGGCTCCAATCCAACCCTGACCGCACCATGGTTTGGTTCAGACTGAAAAAGCTCTGGAAGATGTCTTTCACGCGATCATGACACTGGAGTGGTTTGTGGGATGGGGGGAGTGGATCCCACCCAGGGCTGATTCTGGGTTTCTGAGGGCCCTTGGGCAAGACACCTTCAATGGTCCCCCTCTCCCAGTGAGTTTACCTCCTCACTGGTATTGTCACTGGCTGCTATTGCTCCCCATCCTCTTTGTCATCATGGCTACTACCTGCTTGCTTGACAGGCAGAAAGCCAGTGAGCAAGTAGGCATCCACTGTTCCTTCTTCTCACTACTCCCAGTGTCTGGGCTGGAGTGAGAGGTTGGTGAACAAGCAAGTTGTAATGATGAAGAGGAGGCACAAATCCAACAGGCTGTAGTCAGTGGATCCCTTGGCAGGTGCCAACCTATGGCTACCCATGATGTTGGACCTGGTCCTATGGTGCTTTAGCAGTTGCCTGATGATGCTAGTCTATGATGCGAGCTTTGGTAAGGATCAGGGAGAAATAATAGGTTAAGCAGGAATATCTTTCAGTTAAAAAGAAAATACTCAATCTTGTCAAAAAGTCATTATAGAAAGGAAAGAAGAGAAAATAAGAACATAGAAGAAAGAGATCTCTCCTTAGCAGAGCTCATTAACTAAAGAGAACAAGTAGCCAATTCAAGCTGTTCATTAGTTTTGAACTAGGAAGGGTACTGATCAAGCTTGGATTGGAAAGTTATGCCACCAGATCAAACTCCCCCCCTAGCAAGTCAGAGCAATTTTGTGCTCACCATATTTCCAGGGTACAAGGGAGTGAACACAGGCTCCAAATTGGCAGAGCCCTCTACAAATTTTTGCACATTTACTTTTAATTTGGAAGGAGACAGCGTATCAATAATGGATGTTTTCCTCTTTATTTATTGGTAGGCTGCCAAAAGTGAAGCGTGCTTTTGCATAGAGACAGCAACATCTCCATTAGCTAAAGGAATAGAACCATTAACCCTGTTTGTCCTATGCTGACCGGCAGAAAACAATGAAAGCAGAGGGGAATGGGTGTGGAGAAAGTGGCTGGCTTCTCTCCTCCTTATTCACATTGGTTGAGTCGTTTTTTAAAGACTGTTCATTCAATGAATTACACATGTCAAAAAACAAACAAACAAAAAACAAAAACAAAAAACCCCACATTCATTTATTTCAAAGTAGATCTGGCCTCCATTCTTTGGAGCATAGGCTGGTGAATACATAATTTCCAGCAGTTATGCATTAAATGGGGAAAACACACCCATTATCCACTGAGGCTGTGATCCTATACTCACTTACCAGTATGTGAGCTCCATTGAAGACAGTGAGACTTACTTTTGAGCAAAAATACATGAGATAGTGGTTAATCCCACCATTTTAATACAAGGTCTCTGAGAGTTATGAAAGATCTCCACAGGTCTTTCTGCCTTCCCACGCACTAGTATCACATTTTCAGGACACTTATCCATATGAGAAAGTGCGCCATCTTTGCAGTGCAGAACCAAATCATTCTGAACTGTATGCATATTATCCTCAAATGGATTGATGGCCCATTACGTTCTCTGCTTAAAGGCACAAGCACGCACCCCTCTAAGCAGTATAACACAGATTATAGAATCACTGCTGTAGATCACTTCATTATCAGCAGTTAATGCACAAGAGATTATGGAAGAGTTGTTGTCTGCCTTTTTGTGAATCCAGACATAATAGTTTCGAACCTGCTGCCTGTTTGGGGCACTTATCTGGAAGAGTGAATGTACAGCTTTCACATCAGAAGCAGGAAGTCATGTATATTTGTGGCATCTAATAATCCCTTCCTTGAGCTTGGATCCCTCCACCCCCCCCCCACACACCCCTCATACTGATACGATTTCACAGTTTTGCATTCTATGCGTTTCTAAACTTTCTTTACTTGACTGGTAACATACCCAGTCTTGCCTACATTTAAGTCAGAGCAGGGTGTATGTCATGCCAAAACCACATTCTGTACAAGAAAATATGATACTGTAACCTGAATATATTGTTCAAAATTAGTGTCTCTGTTATAATTTAATCTACCACAGCTCATGGAAGAGAGAAGCCAGATGCTATGCCCCCCTTTCTGGGCCCCTCCTGGGCTTTGCTAGTTTCATCAGACATCACCTATATGTCTTAAAGCAGGGGTTGGCAACATGTTGCCCTCTGATTCAGCCCCTGCCACCCCCTGGATTTACCAAAATCCAGTAGTAGCATTGATGATGATGATGATAATGATGTGTCCATGGCAGCTATGGAGTGCCAAAGGACCAAAGTTAGCTTGCATGTAAGCTAATTTGCAAACAAGGTAAGTTTGACCCTTTTTGTTCTCTGTAGCCACTGTGGACTTGACACCATTATATAATTTTTCTACCACCACCATGTGTGTGTGTGTGTAGCCCAGATGGTGGTTGGGTCAGGGAGGGTGTGTGTGTGTGTGTGTGTGTGTGTGTGAAAGTCTTCCCTGAGTGCTGAATTGTTCATAGTCATTCCACCCACCCAGGCTTATGAAGGATTATAAAAGCTTCTAGGTCAGGCTGGAATTTTTCCTAGACAACAGTATCCTCCATGTCAGGCTTCTGGTTTGTTATTCCTACCTTCTGGCTCATGATCCTTGACTTCTGACATTTGGTCCTGTCTCTTGCCTCCCCTTGGTTCCAGGCTCCTGACTCTTGGTCCCTGGCTGCTTGAAGCCAACACTAGCAGTTTCAGGATGGATAATCAATATGGAATGGCTCTCTCCATCATTCCCTGTTTATTACTTTCTCAGACGCATCTGACTCGCCATGGTTGGAGACACAACATTGAAGTGGAGGCACTTTTGGCTTGATTCCTCATGATACGATCTTAGACAGTACTGGCTGAATAGTGTTCTCTTGTAACTGTATTACAATCTCCCAGTTTCCTCTGAAACACTGCACTCCATTTTATTTTGCTGTTTAAAAATAAGCTGTTGACCAGTTCACTCTGCTACTTACATTGATTTCAAGGAGACAATATCGACCTTGTTAGTACTTATAACTCTGCAAGGGATCTCAAATCACACTGTTTATTGGAAATGCATACAGATTTTTAAAAGCATTAAGACAGCACCTGTCCACTCCCAGAGTTAAAAACCTGTCAGAGTATTCCTTAGGAAGCTGGGGGAGGGGGTGTTGTGAAAAGATTATTGTGGCATAAAATTGCCTTTGAACGTTGTGCATATGGTTGCAGTCCGTGAGTGAACATAATAAAAATGAAGTGACCCAGAACTTTCTGTTCTCTTCCAAAGAGGTTAGGCACAGGCACTCAAGCTGGTTTGTCACTATTGTCTAATATTTGTAAAAAAAGAAAAAAGAAGAAAAGCCTAAATGTGTGAGGTGCTGTACATCGATAAAAGAAAAGGTGCCAGTAAATTGCACTGGGATTGGGACTGGAGAAGAGCTTTGGGGGCTCATAATATTCATGCAAAACAAAAGAGAGATGAGGATCCTAGTTCAGCTAGGGCACTCAGCTAAATTTATATAATCATTGTCTACTGTTTGTACCAATGTCTAAATCTATGAGGCACTGCATATAGATAGATATAGATGATACAGAGATAGAGATAGAGATAGAGATAGAGATAGAGATAGAGATAGAGATAGATAGATATAGATATATGAGGTGTGAAGCCCTTAAATTTTTTAATGGCTTGGATTAAAACATGAACCAGATAAGAATCCCCGGGTTATCTACCTACTCCTCTTTGTGCCCATGGGGGCTAGTGGTAGCTGGCAGCAGCCACTGTTCCTCTCTAGCCACAGTGAGAGGGCAGGAAGGTATCTTCTCCCCCTCCTTGGCTGGTGCCTGGCCATGGTTCACTGCATAGGCCCCAGTAAGTGAGGTTTAAAGTGAAAAGGCTAGCCAGGCCAAATACTGGTTGGCTCAGAAATGAGCTCAAACATGTCCTGTCGTTTGGGGAAAATGGCTCAGCTTGGCTTCCCCCCATCTCTCTCTCTCTCTCTCTCTCTCTCTCTTGTTTCATAAACTGCCCCATCCAGAGGGATCAGGGTCAGAAACAGCAACCCATGGGCCAGCACAGATGTGAAGTTAAATGTGTCCTTTCATCTCATGTGCAGGTGTTGTTGCTTTTTTAATGCAAATTTCAGAATGAACTTTGAGACAAAATTTGGAGAACTTCAGCAAACTTGATTTTTGCTGATTCGCACATCCCTATCAACAACGATCTTCCCCGAGGTCCCTGAATCCCCCTAACCTGCCTCAAGGACCCTAGACACAGATAGTTCCTCCATAATGTTTGGTTGGGAGAGGAAGCCTCCAGGTCATCCTCCAAAGATGAGACTTTGAGAGCGAGCATGACAGTGTACTTCTCATGCTGGTGATGGGATATACACTGAACATATTGGCATATGTCCAGGGATGGGTGGACAAGCAAATTTTGCCATCTCTCTGAACACTACCTTGAAGCCCATTCTCCTTTTTCCCATGCTCTGTTTTCATTTTGTTCAGATGGGGAAACTGTTAATTTCAAACAGGAAAAATGCACACTTTTTAAAAAAGTGCACCCAAATGTGCAATTTCCCTCCACAGAGAGTGAAGTGTGAAAATGTACATTTTGGGAGCGATGCACTTTTTTAAGTGCACATTTTTAAAGTGCACTTTTTTTCAAATGTTAACACAAGTTCAATAAATTGGGAAATTTTCCTGAAAAAGTTCTTGCTTGCGTTTGCAATTGTGAACAGGGCATCTTTGCATGATTTGGGAACATAAACAAAATTCTCGTACATGTGACATCAAAGATGAGGAGAAAGGAGGCTGGATAAAAAGTGAAAGAGACAGAGAAAGAGCAAATGCTCTTGGCACCAGGTCAACCCCAGCCATCCAACTTCAGGACACAGCGTCCTTAGGCAGGTGCTAAGGACATTATGCCCTGTGAGGCCCACCTCACTGAAACATGCTACCCTGCCATGTCACCTCTCCCACCTCTCTAGGTCGCATTGAGGAACAAGAGTGGGCTTTTTCCAAGCCTCCCATTTTGGCTTGGAAACATGATTTGGGGTCTCCCAGTCTGGGGCTTGGGAAGGGGAGAGGCCGGATCAGTTCTGAGGTTGGGGGAGCTGTGTGCCTAAACCTTTAACTTTCCCTCCATTTCCCTTCAACACTGCATCTTGGACACCCTTTCCCCCCATTGCTTCCCACCCTCAACCCTGTTCCTCATTGAGATTGATTTGATGTATTGTGTAGAAAACGTAGTTTTTTTGTTAGATTCTAAGTGCCATCCACGTTCAGTGGATAAATGAGTGATGTTTGTCTTTCTGGGTGAGTTTTGTATATTTTACCATTGACTCCAACAACCTGCTTCTTATTATGAAAGAGGCTAAGTATATTAAACTAACAACAAAGTAACTGGCACAAGAATTATCTCCACTGCAGTATCTAGGATTCATATGTGAGAGATGACAACATTGTGAATTTTCTGTCCCTTTTCTTTTCTGTCCCTCTCTTTCTCTTTCTTTCCTTTTTTATCTCTTTCTGCTTGGTGATATACCCTTCTGATGATAAGCATTTCTCCATGTAAACATTGGGCACTCTGAAAACTCTCATCTCTTCCCTTCCTAACTGCTTTCATACACTTGCTAGTTCACTAAAAATGATGAAGCTGTGAATGCTGAGAGACTTTTAATAAAATGGAACTTGATATTGCATTCCGCATAGTTTTTGTGATTTATGACAGCTTGTGAATCAAAATGCTTCCTTGGAAATACCTCAGCAGGAGTGGCCTATTCTAGTTCCCTGTAGAGGAAATGTTTTGAACCTAGTTGTAAATCTTGGGTGGGGATGTGGGCTCTTATGGAGTTGGTGTGTGTGTGTATGTGTGTGTGGGGGTTGTCCTCCCTTGTTTATCACATAGGTGCTGATGCTCACCTCTTCCTAAATGTACAGTCTTGTGTTTGGCTTGGTGCATTGGCTTTAATGACATTTTAGAAAGTCAAAAAGCATTTTGATGCCAAAGAAGAGAATTAAAAATACACTGCCTAAACTCAAGTTTGCCAGCATATGTGTGTGTGTGTGTGTTTACCCTCATTGTGCAAAATTCATATTGATCTGCTTAAATAAATAAGGTGGCGTTTTTATTTTTGGAACCACATTCATCTCTGGGGACAGGAGAAAAGGAAGAGAGCAAGAGAAAATGAGAGAGGCATAAATTTGTATCCATTTTGTTGATAATATCACATACTCACATATGGATTGTTGTCAAATCACATATACCATAAAGCAAGAGAAAAGTCATTGTACTAACAAGTGCAATTGAAAGGGGGAGAGGGAGAGGGAGAGAGAAGGGAATGGAGATAGGTAAGGATGAGGTTAACCTTCATTCCCATGGGGGAAAGGAGAATGGGATTATTCCAAGGAGTTCATGAAAGAGACTGATGTTTGAAACAAGATGAAGCTGGCTTCATGCTAGGGCGTGATGAATCTGCCAGCTTCACCACACACACACACACACACACACACACACACATATAATCTCAAGTTCATTCCTTCCCATTTATGAAGAAATGTGAAAATTTTGGCAAGTTCCTATCAAAAACTGTGATCTGAACTAAATTGTCACTCATCTGCACTGGCCAAATTCAATAGGTATGTTTATTCCCAGCATGGAGAGAGCCATGCTGTGCCTGCCTGTCATATATAGCTGTTAATTGATTAATTAATTAATTTCATTTCTATGCCACCCAATAGCTGTAGCTCTCTGGGCGGTTCACAAAAAAACATGCTACAAAGTGCAGCATAGAACAATATAAAATATGAAAGCTTAAAACCACAATATAACAGTACTACAACCAGAATAAAATATAGCAGCAATGCAGAGAATTAAAATGTGGATTTAAAACTACAGAGCTAAAAGGCTAGGATTCTAGAATCTAGAGTGCTAGAATTGCTGGGAATTTTTTTTTAAAGGTCTTCAGCTCGCACCGAAAGGAGTATAACGTAGGCACCTGGTGAACCTCTCCAGGGAGGTCATTCCACTTCCACAGCTGGGGTGCCACAGCAGAAAAGGCCCTGTTCCTGGTAGCTACCTGTCTCACTTCCTTGGCAGGGGATCTGGGGGGAAGACCCCTGAAAATGACCTTAGGGTCCAGGCAGGTCCATATGGGAGGAGGTGATCCTTCAGATAACCAGGCCTCAAGCCATTTGGGGCTTTGAATATTAATACCAGAACTTTGAATTGAGCATGGGCTGGCAGCCAGTGCAGCTGGAAAAGTACTGTGATAATATGATCCCATTGGCCAGCCCCCATTAACAATCTCACTGCTAGGGATGTACGAATGCCGCTTACAAGTCCACTGCCAGGGTCCGCTGGGGGGGGGAGGTGGAAGCCTCCCCAGCTGGCTCTGCTCCGCAGCAAGGCCGCGGAGCCACCGGCTGGGGCCGGCTGCAGCCGGACTTCTGGACGCTGCCGGGCCACCGCAGCCGCAAATGGCAGCCGTCATAGCGGCTGCCATTTGCATGCCTGCATTAGGCTGTGATAGGCTATGTAAATGCTTATGTAGCCTATCATGGCCTAATGCAGGCACGCAAATGGCGGCTGCTATGACGGCCGCCATTTGTGGCCAGAGGAGCCGGAAGACGACCTGGAGCCTCCGCCACAGCTGCCACACAGCCACTGCAGCCACCTCCATCAGGTAGGTCTGTCCCGGGGGGGATTTCGGGGAGTGGCAGGGGGGGAGTCCATTCCGCCATGGACTCAGGAGGGCCAGATTCTAAAGAATCTGGCCTCACTGGAGTCTATGGCAGATTTCTCCAACATCCCTACTCACTCACTGCCCTGTTTTGGACCAGTGGAAGTTTCTGGTCTGTTTTCAAAGGCAGGCCCACATATAATACACTGCAGTAATCCAGATGAGAGGTTATCTGATCATGGATAACTATAGCTAGGCTACCTCTGTCCAGATAAGGACGCGTAGTTGGTATATCAGCCTAAGCTGATAAAAAGTGCTCCATGCCTGTCAGAAGATGAGCCTGTCAGAAAAAAGAAGTGGCAACCCTAATTCAACACCACCGCTGATTGCACAGGCATGCACACCCAGACTTTTAAGAGCTACGCACTCAAAGCCCTCTGCTTGGATTAATGGATCAGTCAGCTTTACTTTCTCCCTCATTGATTTTGTTGTTGTTGCAAATTTTGGTAAGTTCTTATTTAAAAAAAAATAAAAATAAAAAGAACCAGTGTACACCCCACACTGGTATACTGGAAGCAATCTTCATGCTTAAGGGGCAGCAAGGAAGAATAGATTATCATTTAGAAGTCCAGAAAGTCTTCAGGCAGTTAGTTACTTCTGCATAGTGATTCATATGCTCATAGGATTTGTGGTAGCTGTTGACCTGGGCAGGAGAGCTGGCTAGCAGCTGGGGTAAATCCCATTACAATTCAGATCCAAATTCAGACTGGTTTGGTTTCAATGGGCTGATGATGCTTAGGTCTAGTTCAAAGGGTGGCATGTACATATTCCCCATAGGGAGCCATGGGATACATTCATACATCAGAATAAGATCTAAACATTTCATTTTCATCAGAGGCCCATCTCTGGATGACTGGCGCATCAGAGATTAGAACATCAGAGATTAGAATCACTGGTGCATCAGAGATTAGGTGACTGGTGCATCAGAGATGGGAATTTAGAACATTCTGGACTACTGCCCTGTTATCTAGGCTGATTTTTAGGTACGAAGTCAATACTTTTTTCTTTCTTTTTTTAAGTCCAAGCATCCATTAAGTATATGATATTTTATGCTGTCTTTCTTTTTCAGTTTTATTGTTTTATATAGTTTTACTGGGGGTGGAGGGGTTGTTGTTGTTGTTTGTCAGCCACTCTGAAAACATGTGTCATGAAAGCTTTCTATGGATGGTTGTTGTTTTGTTTGTTTTTTGTTTAAACATGCATAGGGTTGCACCCTAATTAATTAAGTAAATAATGCTTCCTCTCTCACATTGCTTCTCTGAGATGTATGAAGAAGAGGAACTTGGAGGCTGGCTGAAGAATCTCTCACCGCACCGCCGAAATAAAGGTGAATCTAAAGATACGGAAGGCCAAAGCAGTGACTTTGCCAATGCACATTGACAGAGAATCTAATTCTGGTGCTGTCTATGGAACGTCTATAAGCGGAGCAAATGAGAATCAGGAAAGGATGTTGTGTGTGTTGGCAGCATTGCTGGATCCTCACTTCAAGGGCAGAACTGAAATCAACCGTGCAGAGGGGCCAGATACAGGTCACTGGATAGATGGCCTCATAAAACAGAGGGAAGCTGTTTCTTAGGTATTGCAAACGAGACGGATGACCAAGAATCTTAAAGAACCTCTGTGCTAGAGCCTGTGACTGCAGAGAAGTGCAGAGTTGCTCTCTCTTCCCCCCCCCCCGCCCTGATCTAAATTATTTACAATGATTTGGGAAGACTGTAGATGTCGTTACTTGGAGCACATGGCGAGCGAGTGGCGGTGTTATCTTAAATGCTCAGGGTTAATAATCTGGTTTTCCTTGTGCTGAGCAAATCACTGAAAGGCAAATGTGCTACCTTGCTCAATGCTGCCACACTTATCCAAGTTGTATGAAATACAGACTGAGTGGAAAACAATGTCTTTCTTTGGATAAACAAGCAAGTCTTTAAGACACACAAAAGACTGTTCCTTGGGCTTTTTTTTTAAATTGACAATGTATGGAAATTGCTTATAATAGACAAGAGATCTAGCCAAATTAGGCCTGCTTGCACCCAATTTTCCAGGATGATTTCTTGAGGAAATGGTTGCTGTTTCTTCTGGTGTATGTTGTTGACTCTAAAAACAGATGTGTAAAAGACCTGCTAAACTCAAATGCACACACAGACTTTAACAGACACACATTTGTTACATGCAAATGCTTCCACAGGGCCCCAGATATGTAAACATGCGCACGCGCGCGCGCACACACACACACACACACACACACGGTGGTTATGTTTGAAATGAGTGCTTATGACAGCAATCCTGTGGCCACTAGACACTGTCTAGGGGGCCATAGGATACTGTGGTTTATGGGAACCAAAGTTGGAGCCAGCGCTCCACCTGCGATTGCCAGGAACAGTGCTCCTTTCCCCCTCCCCTACTGCCTCATAGGTGGTGTGGTTCTTGCCAGTCTCCATGCTCAGAAACTGAGGGCAAAAAGGGGCTGGTCCGGGAGGTGGGGAGGGGAGGAGACTGCACCATGCAGCCTGCCCCCGCCCCCCTGCTCTGAAGCACCCTGCCTTTCTAGCCACAAAAATTGGCTTTCTAGCCACAAGAGCAGAGCAGCAGCTGGAGCATGGAGGAGAGGACACAGGACAGACAGCAGCCTCCAGCTTCAGAGGCTGTCGACTATCCCGATAAGATTGCACCCTAATGTGATGTATTGGAGCATTGGTGAATTGTGCTTTTGTAACTGGGAAAAATAAATAAATAATACACACACAGAGACAAATAATCATCACTGTTGTGGTCATTGTCATAGTTGTAGAAGTAGTAGAAGAAGTGGTAGTTTCGGTTAGAGACGCTTGAGGAATATGATCTTTGTGATCTCATCTGTACCTCCCATAGGGATATCGGAGAATTTCTCCATGAATCTCCAGGAGGCTGAATTCGGCCCCCTGAAATTGGTGGAGAAACGGTCCTCCACCCCCCGCCACCCCCCGGGATGGGACTTACCTTTGGCGAATGTCCCTGGCGGCGGTGGCTCCCGGTGGCGGTGTGGCGGCGGTGCGGCGGCGGTGCAGCGGCGGCATGGTGACAGCGGCGGCCGGTCTTCTGACCGGCTGCTGCCGCTGCCATTTCCAAGTAAAGAAACTGAACAAACAACAAATGTGATAGGCTACGTAAAGATTTACGTAGCCTATCACGGCTAGATTTTCAAAAAAACACTGTGATAGGCTACGTAAATCTTTACGTAGCCTATCACGGCTGACTTTGAAAAAAACAAAAAGTGTGTACGCAAATGGCGGCGCCCATGGGCGATGCCATTTGCGTTCCTTATTTTGGCCCGGGTAGTCTACGTAAATATTTACATAGACTACGGCGAAAATAAGGGCAACGCTATTTACGTTGCCCTTATTTTCGCCATAGTCTACATAAATATTTACGTAGACTACCTGGGCCAAAATAAGGAATGCAAATGGCGGCGCCCATGGACGCCGCCATTTGTGTACGCGCCTTTTTTTTTCAAAGTCAGCCGTGATAGGCTACGTAAAGATTTACGTAGCCTGTCACGGCTGACTGCAGGCCGCCGCCATTTGCGTCCCGGCAGGAGAAGAACTTTAGCGGCCGGAGAGGCGGGACGCCTCCCCCCCAGCCAGAATTTCGGCGGGGAGGGACGGCGCGCCTCCCCCCCACCCAGAATTTTGGGGGGAGGGAAGGAGCACCTCCCCCCACCGCGAAGCAAGCTGCGGGACTAGGTAAGTGACTTTCGTCCATCCCTAAGTCAGACTAACATGAGAATCAGAATTCTGTTATCTGCCTGCTTTCACACCTCCCAAAATATTCTGAGGTTATTCCGGTGCAGAAAATGTATGAAAATGCATTTAAAATGTGTATTTTGAAATAATGTTTTATAGACAGACAGACAGACAGACAGTTTTTGTGTGGACTAAAACCACTGCAGATAAATGCAGAAATGGGACAAAATGGACTTACGGGTGAATAATGCATGCAAAAGGAACATGGACTGGAAACAGACTGATTCACCCATCCCCAGCTTCAGTGCTTCAACCAGCCCAGGCTTCCCCAGCCAGGTTCCTCCATATGTTCTGGACTACAATTCCCATCATCTGCAGCAAGCAAGGGCTATGGTTAGAGATGATAGGAGCTTTAGTCCACCAACATCTGGAAGGTGCCAGGTTAAGGAAGGTTCATCTAGCAATTCCATGTCTGCTTGGAGTCTTTTTTAGTCCCAGGATAATGGGGGGAGGGAGGAAGTGACACTTAAGGCCAATTGTTGCTTGGGACTGCTGTTGATCCCACACCACTCCTGGTAATGTCTACCTCTTCTGCCCAAATGGTTAGGGCAGGTTGCACAGTTCTGGATTACATGGGTGACACATCTATGATAGTGAACATGTTATGATGCGGTGGTAACCACATAGGCTGTTGAGACAGATGGTACCAGGAGCAGTGTGGGAATGTGAAACCCATCCTGTTATGGAAGAATAATAATTATTGTCTGATAAATAGAAGATGTTGCTCATTTCCAGTTCATAAGCACACCGAGAAAGGCAGTGATAGGATGCTAGGTCATGGGCACAGACAGAGTCAGCAAGTCAGTAGTGACTTCATTGAGACATGCCCATGGTGTAAGAAACTCAGCTTTATTGAATTCTCTGGAGTTGCAGGGAATCTGGTGATGGCAATGGCGATAGCAGTAGGGCAGTTGTTGCCATCACTACCCTCAGCTGATCTATACCTCTCAGCCAGCTGACTTTCATCCTGTCAGGTATATCTCCAGGTAGAGTGTTTGATTGCCTAGGTGAGGTGAGTTGTTCTGAATAAGGTGGCAGGATGTAGCTTAGTCCCTACCATCTCTTCATTATGTCCCTATCCCCTTGCAGCTGTAGTTGGAACTTACACATCCTGTGCTCCTCAGTAAAGGTTCTGAAGCTGAACTTAAATTTCTCAGGTAAGAATAGGCCAGTTCACATGATCACCACAGCCCACCATGGCTTATTTAAGCCATACTGGGTTGCAACGTGTGCAGGTGGCCATTCTGAATGTTCAGCCACAGCAGGGGATTGTTATGGTTTGCTGTGTCATCTAAACATGGGGGGGGGGAAGGGTTGCTGAAGGGAGAAACAACCCTCAAATAAGCCATGCTCTGTTGTAGGGTTATTTGAGGGCTGTTTCCCCACTCTAACAACCCCTGCTGCCCAGGTTTGGACAAAATGGCAAAGAACATGGCAAAGAAGCCACAGTGGGCTGCAGTGATTGTGCAAACATGGCTAATGTTTAGCTTGGATTTTGGAGGGCTGTGAAGTTTTCCTCCCAAAGGGTGCCCGTTTGACTGAATATTTTAAGCAGGAGGGAGAACTCTCTGACAGTTTTTGGAAGAGAGGCTCACCCTTAGCAGAGGCAGTGGAATACAGTAGAATCGGTACTATAGACCCTTAGCAAGCTTTGCTGTGAATGCTTCTGGAGGATCAGTGTTATAGTTTGTCCATGTTCATCACTCCCCCACCTCCCAATGAGTCGTCACTGTATCCCTTTGCACCCATGTCCTATCTCAATTGAGGAGTACCATAGATATGGTTAAGCATATCATGGAAAACTGGAGCAGGTGGCTCCAGCACTGAGCCTTTCCCAGGCTGTCCGAAAGTGCCAAGACTCCTGGGAACATGGGAGGTGTTATTTATACAGCTGATTAAGACTGACAATATTTTAGATAATATTAGGGATCTTGCAGCTAAATTAGCTTCTCTTTATTAGCTCCCTGCTAGCCCTCCAGGGGATCGGTATTAAATTTGTTAAGGATTATACAGGCATGGATGAAAAAAGAATCCTTAAGGACATGCAAGGTTTTTAGTGTGTGTGTGTGTGTGTGTGTGTGTGTAACATGCTAATGCTCAGACAAATTGACAGTGATTCAGTGTTGCTGGGATTGGTTAGATTGATTTGAGCTGGGGGTTGTATTCTTTCTCCATTTGCAAAGGGCTACTGGATGAAGGGTGAAATATGTGTTCACTATGGGGAAAAAAGGGTTAGGGATATGTTAGAAAATCATTTGGATTATGTTCAGTGGTGTAGTGGTAAATGTTGAAGTGTAGGCAGTCATCGTAATAGTCCCCATAGCCATGCACCCAAGGAGAGTCTAAAAATAAAAGCTGTTGTGTTCATCCATATTAACAGAACAGTTCTAGGAGCTCTCATCTTCACTAAGAACATAAGAATGGAAGATGAGCCATGCTGGACCATCTAGTCCAGCATTCTGTTCACACAGTGGCCAACCAGCTCCATATTAACAAAACAGTTCTACCAGTTCTCACCTCCAGGAAGAACCTAAGAAGAGCCATGCTGGATCAGACCAAGGGTCCATCTAGTGCAGCATTCTGTTCACGCAGTGGCCAACCACCCACCCTTGGGAAACCCACAATCAGTATATGAGTGCAACAGCACCCTCCTGCCCATGTTCCCCAGCAATTGGTGTACATAGACATACTGCCTCTGATATGGGAGGTAGCATATAGACATCAGGACTAGCAGCCCATTGAGTGCCTTATCCGCCATGAGTGTATTCAATCCCTTTTTAAAGCCAGACAAATTGGTGGCCATCACTATATCTTGTGGAAGAAAATTCCATAGTTAAACGATGTGCTGTGTGAAGAAATAATTTCTTTTATCTGTCCTGAATCTCCCACTGATGGGTTCCATGGGGTAATCCTGGGTTCTAGTATTATGAGAAAGGGAGGAAAATGACTCACTACCCACTTTCTCTATGGCATGCATAATTTTGTACACCTCTATTACATCTCCCCTTACTCACCTTTTTTATAAGTTAAACAGTCCCAGATATTATAGCCTTTCCTTATAGGGGAGTTGCTCCAGCCCCTTGATCATTTTAGGTCATAATCTTTTGCATGTTTAGATGAAATAATCCTACAATTCTCCACATTCCCCAGCTAGCTCCAGATCTGTCCATCCCCAGTCTTCACAAACACACACACACAACACGCACACAAGTGCACACACACCCCTGTCTGGGCAATGCTGGCAAATGTCTTGGCATCACTAGGACAGATTATGGTGAATGATCAGTGTCCTCCATTTTGTTTATGGAAAACTGCTGAACATTGGGTTGTAGCCTGACTGTCTTTGAAAGCTTGTTTGTTCTTGTGTTTAGCCTCGACCTTTCTTCATGTGTCTCATATCTTTTTGAAATCAGTTGTGGTCTGAATATCAGCATGCCCCAAGCTAAATGCAATTTGGGAAAATGAAGGCTTGGTTTTCTTGCTGCGTGGGTGTATATTTTAGATAAACAAGATAAACAAAGACTGGTGTAGAATTCAGAGCAACATAGCTGCCATTTTGAATCCTCTGATCTGAACATGGAGGGGAACCAGTGCAATGTTGCCAGTTGAGGGAGTTTTGAAACAAAGGTTAGAATAGGTCACTGACCTTATCTCAACAAATGTTCCCAAGCTGATCCACACCTAGACTGTATATAGGCTTAAATTCCATTCCAGGTTGGTATCAGCAGCTACCGGTTGTGGTAGCTAAATGCTACCTTCAGGATGAGAGTCAGCATCTTCTGAATACTAGTTGCTGCCGGGAAACATACAGCGACAGAGGGATGATGCTCTCATATCCAGCTTGTGGCCTTTCCATGTGGAAATGATTGGCTACTGTGGGATAAAGGATGTTGTCTACATAGACCTTTGGTATGACCCACTGGCACACACTTTTCAGGCATGGGTCTGACTTTATTTATTTATTTATTTTCCAATGTTTGGTCTCAACTAGGGATGCTGGAGAAATTCGAGACAGACTAAAATGAGCTCGGATTTCTAAGACTCTGACCTGCGGGATCTGCTGAGGAGCAACACCCCCCACCCCAGGCCACATGGAGTCCGTGGACTTTCGGATGTGTTCTTTTGTTTTGGTTTTTACTTTCCCAAAATTTATGCATATTTATTGGTAGGAAAATATGCTTGTTTCTGCTGAGGAGAAGTTGAATGGAATGGGGCACTAATGGAAACGCTATGTAATAAGGTAAACTATGCAAATTCTTACAAAACCTCTTATGTAATTATTCATGTATTTTTCCACTTGACCCCCCCTCCCAATTTGCATCCATCTGTGGGTGAATGAAGGAACAAAAAGCACCAGACAATCTGTGAAACACAGTCCTTACATCCCTAGTCTCAACACATACCACCCTTCATAAAAGTATGTGTGAATGTGTGTGTGAATATGTGATTCCTGACCCAGCACCCAGGACTACATGCAAGCCCTCAGGGTCAAAGATTTCTGTCACCATTGCCTTCCCAACTTTGGTTCTGCTTCACCAAACTGGGCTGGGGACCTCCTCCTCCCCTCATAGAAGCCATTCTATAAAAATGCCTGTGAGCAGCAGAGGGAGAAGAAGCCAGTGAGGCCAGGGCTGGTGTCAAGGGTAGGCATGGTAGGCCACCTGCCAAGGGCCCACATCCCAGCAGGAGCTCACTGACAAGAGCCTCCTGGAATTGCTTCTCCTCTTCATTGCAATCTGCTTGTTCACTTGCCCCTTTCTCTGGCCCAGACAACAGTGGTGGTGAGAAGGAGCAGCAGTAGATGCCACTGCCCATTTGCTTATTGTCTCTTTGGCTGTCAGGCAAGGAAGTGGTAGCTATAATGCTGCCGTATGAGCAGGAGAGGAAGAGGAGGTAAAGTATAATCATCACTGTCTCTACAAATAGACTTGTTCTTAAAAACAAATAAAGTCATCATTATATACATTCTCACTACCTTTCCCTTATTCCTTGTGTTTTGTATCTTAAATTTAGACTGTAAGCCTGAGGGCTGGAACTGTCATGCTACTTATCTTTGTAAGGCACTCTGGAAGTTTTTGTTTGTTGGTTGATTGGTTTTGTTTTTTGGCTAATCTGCAGGGTATAAATGCTATAGGTAAATAAATAAGTTGCTCACCCTTCCACTCAAATGAAAATAATAATGCCTATGCTCAAAGACTAAATATACAAAAGTTATAATGTCCTTTGATACCTGCAGATGAAATAATGCTATGAAGAACTTTGAAAGGTGGGATCTTTTAAAATGAGCAGTGTTAACAATTGAGAGTAATATTGATCCTAGAATGCCCAAATTCTGTTTCATGTGCCAGCCATTGATTGATGGGCAAGTGAGTAGGGAATTACAATTGGAGCAAATGGTGCGACTAGATCCCCCTGTCCATGGTGCTGATTCTTTTAACATTCATTTCTAACATGACAGTGCAGTCATTAGACATATAAGATTTTCAAAAAACATGCAGAATGGCTGCAGGCAGGAAAGCTTTAAAAGCTCATAGCTGAACTGTACCTTCCATTGATTTAGCAGAATACATCCCTTGCTGATGAGGACAGACTCTTTGAAAAATAGAAATGCTCACACTTTCACAACACTTTTAATTCCAAATTGGTAGTCCCAATTATTTCCTGTAATTAACAATAAGAGACCACAGCTACATGAATTACTGGAACTAGGGAAGCAAGCTCAATAGTACTGCAGGACAAACAAACAAACAAGCAGAACTTATAAAGCTAAATGGAAAATTAGCCTCTACTTTTTCCTTTCATTTATAGGACAGGAAAACAGTGAGGGTTCTGCATTATTTTTGTGTCTTTTTTTTTTAAAGAAAGGAAGGGAGGAGGGAAGGAAGGAAGGAAGGAAGGAAGGAAGGAAGGACCATGAGCTATCTCTGTATTGGGCTTCATATGTCTAAACCTACCCACAAGACAAACAGAACTATCTAGTTCAGATCTGCAATTTCAGTTGATGTAGGTGGGGCTCTTAAAGAAAGAAGGATGAAACCAAGAAGAATACACCAGTGCACAGGGATCCCTATTGGTTTTGTAGTGAGCTCAACTTGAGACTTGCAGCCCAAAGTTATGTCTCTTGAACATTTTGCCAGCTGACCAAGAATTGCCTTCTTGTGGTGTTCTTCACATCAAGGTCGTGCTTAGGAAAGAGAGGTGCCAATCTCTGAAGGCATGTTGACACTACCAGTTTAATCTGGTTGGGGCACAATCTTATGCATGTCCTGCAAGAAAAAATAGTCCTGCAACTCCCAGCATTCCCCAGTCATACTGGCAGGTTCCCCACCAATAAATAAATAAATAAATAAATAAAATTACCTCATGATACTTCAACATCATTTTGCTTCATGTGTACCCCAATCGCAAGCCTCTTGTGCATAAACTTGTGCTTTAAAAAAAAAAAAAATCATATAAACCCAGAAGGCCATTGGCCTTTAAAAAAATATTATTACGTTTATATTCTGCCCTTTTTCCCTCTGGCAAGGAGGCTTACATGGTCCTCCTCCTCACCATTTTATCCTCAAAACAACCCTGTCAGGTAGCTTAGGCTGAGGGATTAGTGACTGGTCCAAAGTCACCATGTGAGCTTCATGGCTGAGTGGAGACTAGAACCTGGATCTTCCAAGTTCCAGTCCAACCTTCTAACCACTACACCATGTTGGATCTCCCCTTAACCTCCCACACTAAGAGTGAAGGCTAATCCAGCAAGATCTGTGCTAGGGAAACCATGTTTAGTATTACAGGTCCTTAGGACTGGGACACTTTTCCAAACAGCTACATTTAAAAAAGGCTTCAGGAGGCATCTTTGCACTTATATGCACTTTGTTAACTGTAATAAAGCAGCTTTGGAGTCCCATCGGATTTGCAGAAAGCATTATCTTTAGTGGCTGCTCAGATGAGCCCATGGTCTAGGGAAACATTTTCAACACTCGCCCAAGGCTATTCAACTAAGCACCTTGTTATCAGCATCTCATATTACTTTCCGTAATTTGGTTAACAAATAAAAGCCAGGCATGGGACTATTTCTTTGCTGATAGTTCCATGCTTTGACAGTAGATGATGCATGCTACAATACAGGAAATGTCAAGTCTTCCTTTTGTTGGCCCATAGCACAAAAGCATAAAAGTGAAGGAAAAGGCAAGGAAATCTGTATTTCAATACTCTTTTATATAAGTATTGTGCTGTGTCCTTGTGTGTGCTGTTGCACTCATGTTCTCCCTCTCCTTTTTCCACTCCACCCTCTTCTTCCTCCATCTTCCTTCCTCTAACTCCTTCTATCCTTTGCTTCCTCTTTCTCCCAGACCCCACACAATTGTTTTCTCCTTCACCATTTGTAGAGATGTGGATACCCAGTCCCCGTCTGGGTTATCGGGGCACCCTCCCACCCCCTGCCCTGCTTGCTGATCCCTCAACCATGCTCAAGCCTCTCCCATGCTCAGCAAGCAGCCTCCACTCACCCTGGCAGCCTTGTCAAGCTCCGCGGTCACCATTTTCTGAACAATAAAATGGCAATCATAAAAATGCGCATAGTTCCGCATTCTCAAAAATGTGCATGTTGCAAATGCGCATATTTGTGTATGTGCACAAATGTGCATTTCATGCATATGCAAATATGCACATTTACAAAATGCACATTTTTCGCATTCACGAATATGCACATTCACAGAAATCCACATTTTCACACATATGCAAATATGCACATTTTTATGACCGCCATTTTTTTTTTTTAAATGGTGACCACGGAGCTCGACAAGGCCACTGGGGTGAGTGTGGGCCACTAGCTGAGCATGGGCAGGGGGTGAATGGGGTCAGGGGGTGAGTGAGGGCAGGCGGGGGGGGGTCTGCTGGATTCCAGGATGGAATCAGGCACCCACACCATCCCTAACCATTTGTGCTGAGAGCAGATGGCTTGGCTGACTGCCCTTTCACTTCCTCATTTTCTCAGAACTCTGTCCTCCTCTCCTATCCCCTGCATGACCACATGCATGTATAATTCTCCACCACCACCATTTTTTGGAAGGTTTGGGACATTTTTTTCTTCATCTGTAGCTGCCTCTTGTTCATGGATGTGGCACTTTGGTTGTGAAGTAATCAGCACAACCCACCCAAGTTCAGTATTAGAGGGAGTATTAGAGGGATATGATTAATCAGTACCTTTCCTTTTCACAAATGTAGTCCTTTGGCTAGCAGACTGCACAAGCATCTTGATCTCTCACTGCTTGTCACTGATAACCTCTTTATTTTTCAGAGGAATATTTCATCACCATTTGCTTAAATGGCCACTTAATTTTGGAGCCATCTAGCTATGCTGGATGTGTGCAGAGTATCATTTTAGAGCATCAGCTTGATGGAGTTGTGGATAATGAAATACCCTGCATCCAGATCAAAAATAAAGTCCTATTAAGAGGACTCATATGAAAGAGAGCAGATAATGGATTTCAACAAATAAATGAACTGAAGTCTTCTGTCATTCATTTGCAAGTGTGGTGAGGTTTGATTTCTCTTATCAGACTGAATAATTATCACAGGGACTTGCCCTTTTCTGGCAGTTATCATCTATAATAAAAAGGAATAGTGGAGACATGTCACATTAGTAGTGAAATTGCAGGTTGACCACTGATTTGGAGATATATTGTGTGCTCTCTTCAAAATTTGTTTGAAAAACTAAATGAACCATGGTTTTATCTGTGGCAAAGAAACCAGACTGATCTTAGGAGCTAACAGGGACCCTTATCACAGAACACACAAAGATATAAATGGCATTTTATATATCCCATAATGGGTGGGCAACAGCGGGAGGCCTGGAGGCATTTTTACTCCCCCAGACCTCCTCCTATGGGCCACACATCCTGTGGGCACTGAAAAATAAAATGGTATCTGTAGCAGCTACAGAGCACTAAAATGGTCAAATTAGCTTGCAAGTGAACCAATTTTGGCACTCTGTATGGATGCTATATTCGAACACACACACACATACACACACACACCAAATTTGGGGGACAGTGAAGGGCAGCGGGAGTAGAGGGTATATGCAGCCCATGGGCCAGGCCCATGTGTTGCTGACCCATCCTATAATGCTTTAGAACAGGGATGGCCAACCTCTTAAGTCTGAATGCTCATATACCTGGCACCTGTGGGGAGGTAACAGCAGTTCATTTAAAAGGACAAATAACAAGGTTTAACATCTCAGGACTGTTCTACATTTAGATTTTTTAAGGTGAACATCTAACAATGGAAATGTGAATGGGATCATCAACAGGGGGATGGGAAGGGTAGTTTTGCCATCCCTACTTTAAAAACACCTTTGAAAATATTATGGCCATTTCACAACACATCACACTGAAGCAAACCTAGGCTGTGCACTCAAGTATGAGCTACAGTCAGTTATAGTTCCTTGACAAATGTACCTGTATAACACATAGAATTGCAAAATGTGTGGTTTGCTGCAGTCACACTTCACATTTTTCAGTGAAACCCTCTTTGGGATGGGAGAGGGATTTGGCAAGTCTGAATTCCAAAGTGGACTCCCCTGATCCATACCTGCTTGACTATTGTGCAGGTCAGAGATGTGTGCCTACTTTGGAATCTGCACTCCTACCAGATTCCAAGATCAGGGGGTCCAGTTCTTATTTTTTAATAGATACTAGCTGTCTGGAGCAGCTAGCACACATGGTTCCTGCAACAGGCATTGAAAATTGGGTTGCAATTCCCCTGGGAGCGATGACAAGTCATGAAGACAAGAGCTCCATGGTAGTGCAGCTGATCTGCATGCCGAAGGTCCCAGGTTCAATCCCCAGCTTCTCCTGGTAGGGCTTGGAAAGAATCCTTCCTGAAATGCTGGAGAACAGCTGCCAGTCAGTGCTGACAATACTGGGCTAGATGAACCAATGATCTGACTCAGTATGTGGCAGCTTCCTGTGTTCTTAATGACATACCATCAGTCACTCGCAACAAGATGTTATGGTAAAACACACACACACACACACACACACACACACACACACCATAGCTGCCCCCATTCATGCAGCCATTCTCCCCTCTCCATACAATTGCCCTCAAAGCATGCTGTCATAAATTACTTGAGTTGAGCAATAAGCAGCACGTAGCATTAGTCATTAAATAGTCCAAGGTCAAGAAGCCAAGAATATCAGCCCAAAGCCAAGACTGCTCATTGGAAGGACAGATACTGAAGCTGAAGCTGAAATATTTTGGCCACTTAATGCAAAGAGAAAACTCACTGGAAAAGACCCTGATGCTAGGAAAGATTGAAGGCAAAAGGAGAAGGGAACAGCAGAGGATGAGATGGCTAGATAGCATCACCGATGCAATGAATATGAACTAGAGCACACTCTGGGAGAGAGCGGAGGACAGGAAGGCCTGGCGTGCTACGGTCCATGGGTTCACAAAGAGTCGGACACGACTGAACGACTGAACAACAACAACGATAGGGACATGCTGAAGAACAATCAGTGTTGTTCTGGGTTTGAGAATAAGCAGATCCGGGTCCAGGAGCTGGCAGGAATGTTTTCCGCTATGGATTAACATCAACCATTGCTTCCAGCACTGGAACTGGGTTTGAGGCTTGTCTTTTATGCAAAGGCTGATGGATAAGTGAGTCCAGCTGGGTAAGCTGCAGATGTCTTCGGCCTGCCCATGTGCTGGGCCCCTCCCCAAACACTCTGAGGCATTCTGTGTCCTCCTTCACCCCAAACAGAAGCACAGTGCCTATCGGGAACATTGTATGGGGGAAACTTCATTCGAGTGCAGATCTTGAGTGTCTGTACCTTGTGTTGGGTACCCGGGACAGATTAGGGATTCTGTTGGTGTACCGCCCACCCCGCTGCCCATCAGACTCCCTGCCTGAGCTGACGGAGGTGGTCTCGGACTTGGTGTTGAGGACCCCCAGGATGATGGTCCTGGGGGATCTCAACTTCCATGCTGAGGCTGCTGTATCCAGGGCGGCTCAGGACTTCATGGCCACCATGACAACCATGGGGCTGTCCCAACATGTCATTGGCCCAACGCATATAAAAGGACACACGCTTGATCTGGTTTTCTCGACTGGGCAGGAGGATGGTGATCTGAAAGTAGAGGAATTAACATCTGTCCCTTTGTCATGGTCAGATCACTTCCTGCTGAGGTTTAGACTTTTGGCGGCCTTTCCCCTCTGCAAGGGTGGGGGACCTATTAAAATGGTCCGCCCCCGGAGATTAATGGATTCCAATGGATTCCAGAGGGCTCTGGGGGATTTTCCTGCTGGTATGGCTGGAAATGGTATGCTGGTATGGCTGGTGCTCCTGTTGAAGCCCAGGTCGCTCTGTGGAATGCAGAGATGACTCGGGCGGTTGACACGATCGCACCCAAGCGCCCTCTCCCTCTGAGCAGAGCCCGGCCAGCTCCTTGGTATACACCTGAGCTGAGGGCAATGAAGCAAGAGGGGAGACGGCTAGAACGCAGGTGGAGGAAAACTTGTGCTGAGTCTGACCGAACACAGGTAAGAGCCCACTATCGAGCCTACTCTGTGGCGGTGAGGGTGGCAAAGAGGCAGTTCTTTTCCACCAGCATTGCATCTTCTCAGTGTCACCCGGTGGAGCTTTTCCGAGTGGTTCGCGGCTTGTTACATTCTGGGCCAGGGAGAGAGACGGTGGAACCCTCGGTAGCATGCTGTGACGGGTTTGCGCGGCACTTTGAGGATAAAGTCGCTCAGATTCGTCATGAATTGGACACCACGATTAATGCAGTTCCATTGGTAGAGGCGTTCAGAGCACCGTCTGGTCCAGTTTTATTGGATGAGTTTCAGTTACTGAGGCCTGAGGATGCGGACAAGGTGCTTGGCCAAGTCCGATCGACCACTTGTGTGCTTGACCCTTGCCCTTCATGGCTTATTAAATCAAACAAGGAGGGGTTGTCCGGCTGGGTCCAGGAGGTTGTAAATTCCTCCTTGAGAGAGGGAGTGGTGTCTGCTGCTTTAAAAGAGGCAGTAATTAGACCACTCCTGAAAAAGCCTAACCTGGACCCAGAGGATGTTAACAATTATAGGCCAGTGGCCAACATCCCCTTCCTGGGCAAGGTGCTTGAGCGGGTGGTTGTAGGACAGCTCCAGGCACTCTTGAATGAAACGGATTATCTAGATCCATTTCAATCGGGCTTCAGGCCTGGTTTTGGAACGGAAACTGCCTTGGTCGCCCTGTGGGATGACCTCTGCCGGGAGAGGGACAGGGGGAGTGTGACCCTGTTGATTCTCCTGGACCTCTCAGCGGCTTTCGATACCATCGACCATGGTATCCTTCTGGATAGGTTGTCTGGGTTGGGAGTTGGAGGCACTGCACTACAGTGGTTCTGCTCCTACTTGGATGGCCGATTCCAGAAGGTGGTGCTGGGGGATTATTGCTCTGTGCCATGGCAATTGTGCCATGGGGTTCCACAGGGCTCTATTCTATCCCCCATGCTGTTTAACATCTACATGAAACCGCTGGGGGAGGTTATCCGGAGGTGTGGGCTGAGGTGCCATCAATATGCGGATGACACCCAGCTCTACCTCTCTTTCTCATCAAAACCAGGTGAGGCAGTGGCTGTTCTGAACCAGTGCCTGGGCACGGTAATGGACTGGATGAGGGCCAATAAACTGAAACTCAATCCAGACAAGATGGAGGTACTGTTAGTGGGTGGTTCGTCTGCCCGGCTAGGTGATAATCAACCTGTTCTGGAGGGGGTTGCACTCCCCCTAAAGGATCAGGTTCGTAGTTTGGGGGTGCTCTTGGATCCAGAACTGTCACTTGAGGCACAGGTGAACTCAGTGGCACGGAGCACTTTTTATCAGCTTAGGCTGGTATACCAACTACGCCCTTATCTGGACAGAGATAGCCTAGCTACAGTTATCCATGCTCTGATAACTTCTCGTCTGGATTACTGCAATGCATTATACGTGGGGCTGCCTTTGAAAACAGTCCAGAAACTTCAGCTGGTCCAAAATAGGGCAGCAAGATTGTTAACAGGGACTGGCCTGCAAGCTCATATTACGCCAGTACTTTTCCAGCTGCACTGGCTGCCGGTCCATTTCCGGGCCCGATTCAAAGTGCTGGTGTTAACATTCAAAGCCCTTAATGGCTTGGGGCCAGGTTACCTGAAGGATCGCCTCCTCCCATATGTGCCTGCCCGGACCTTAAGATCATCATCAGCAGCCCTTCTCCGTGAGCCCCTGCCAAAGGAAGTGAGGCGGGTGGCTACTAGGAGGAGGGCTTTTTCTGTTGTGGCACCCCGGCTCTGGAATGAGCTCCCTAGTGAGGTTCGCCTGGCGCCTACATTGTATTCCTTTCGGCGCCAGGTGAAGACCTTTTTATTTTCCCAGGCATTTTAGCTTTCTAAATTTTTATCTTTGCTGTTTTAAATCTGTATTTTAAACTCCTGTACTGCTGCTAGGTTTTATTGTGGTTGTATTGTTATATTGTGGTTTTAATGTTCTATATATTTTAAATTGTTTTATTGTGTGTTGTTTGGTTTTAGGTTTTGTGAACCTCCCAGAGAGCTTCGGCTATTGGGCGGTATAGAAATAAATAAATAAAATAAAAATAAATAAAATAAATGGCTGATCCCATGAGTCCATGAAGCAGCCCTCTTTTCCCATACAGTTTCCCTGGGAATGATTAATGGAACATCATGGTGTACCATCATCACTGTCAGGGAGAATTGCAGCTCCATTTTCTATGCATGCAGCAGCGAGTAGTGTGGGTGGCTGGCACCTGTGGTGGTTGGTGCTGTCTCTGTTATTTGAAAATAAATGAATAAGCCAGTGATGGGACTACCTTGTAAGTACGTTTCCAGCATTTTAAGGGTCACTAAATCCATGTGGATTTCACAGGGTTAAAACACACACACACAGAAATGGGACAAAACAGACTTATCAATGAATGGATACATGCAAGAGGGACACAACTTGGATTGAGAATGTTCCATCCATTCCCATATCATATACTGGGGGCAGGGAGAGAGAGAGAGAGAGAGAGAGGTATATTGTCCCTTAGTCCCTAAATATTGGAATGGTGGCCCTAAGTTATTTGAAATTAGTACTCAATGGTAACTATGAGCAAATATGTCAGCCGCCCAATGGAATACTCTTACACTTTGCTTGATTAGGCAATGGTTCTAAAACAAAGCATTATTTCCCTTTGATAAATATTATGTATAGTAGTGTTCAACCTATTTGGAGAGGTGGGTGGTTCTTCAGTCATTGTTTGGTGTCACACCCTTCTTTTACCTGCTCTTCCGTGCATGATTTGAGGGAGGGGAGGAGTATGATAAATCCTTATTGAACCCAGGGCCATCCATTGCAATTGAATAGTGAGAGATTCAGCACAGACTAAAAGGAAGAATGTAGTTATTCACACAATGTAGTTAAACTATGGAATTTTCTACCATACGGTGTGGTAAGAGCCACCAACTCAGATGGTTTTAAAAGGGGATGAGACAAATGTATGGAGGATAAGTCTACTCATGGTTACTAGTCATGATGGCTGTATGCTGCCTCTAGGATAAGAGCACCAGCTGATGGGGAGCAATAGCAGGAGAGGGCTATTGAACTGTCATCCTGCTTGTGAGATTCCAAAAGACATCTGGTTGCCTACTGGGAGAAGCAGGATCCTGGACCAGAGCTCTTATGATCCTATTCATTTTGGCAATTGGGTCACAAAGAGTGCAACAATGAGGGTGGGATAGAAAAACATGGGGTATCATGGTGACCACCTTGAGGCACCAAAGAGGGGAGGAGGATTTTGCAAACCGATACTGGAGGGGAGCTGGATTGGGCAAGTAGCTTGAGGACTGGCAGATGTCCTAACTAGGGATGGCTGTTACAGGGAAATCCAGCTCTTTGGGGGCTTGTTGGATTTCCCCAGAGCCCCCATTTCAGTTTGTATTTTTTATTGCATTTGTATCCCACTTTTTACCTCTTGCAAGGAACCCAAGGCAGCATACATAATCCTCCTCCTCTCCATTTTATCCTCACAACAACAACCCTGGGAGGTAGGTTGGGCTGACAGTCTGTGACTGTCCCAAAGTCACCCAGTGAGCTTTCATGGACAAGTGGGGACTAGAACCTGGATCTCCCAGGTCCCAGTCCAACAACATCCTCACCACTACACCACACTGGCTTTCCAGCTCTCCATTTGCGAGCCAACAAGCCACAGTCTTTCCCCAAAATCCGAGAGCTTAATCAGAGGTCGTTGTTGTTGTTTTTAAATCACCATTCTCCCAGTGTGGCTCCTGCAGGTGCCATTTGTGCAAATCAGATACCTAACATGGCACCTGCGGACACCATTTTCGCAAATATCAGCCACAAATTGCTCAAATTTGCGTAATTTGTGCAAATTATCATTGTCATTCACACAAATTATGCAAATTTGTGCAATTTGTGGCTGAAATGTGCAAATGTGTGTGTGTGTGTGTGTTTTACGCTGCCCTCCTCCCCAATTACAAAATTTCCACCAGCTGGCCTGGCTTGTTGCATGCCACATCAGGCCATCTGGTGGAAGATGGAATGGAGTCCAGTGGGCTGAGCCAATGAAAGCTCGTCAAGCTCCACTCCCCAACCAGATTCCTCCAACATCCCTAGTCCTAACATTCAAGGATTAGTGGTTGGGGTGGGATGGGGATGCTCTAAAGACTTCTTTGGCATACCTTAAGATGTATGGAGAAGGAAAGATGAGGCACTGCACTGAGGCTTTTACACAGAGTAGGGCCACCTGAATATTTATCTATTGATTTGATTTAAATACTACCTTTCCACCAAATAAAATGCTTATCAAGGTGGATATCAGTGGATAAAAGAGAAATACAAAATGAAGGGGGGAGGGTCCCCAGCTCTCACCTAAGTGTTAGTTAACCCTCAGTGAGGATGCGAGGGAGACATTTTGTGTGTGGGGAGGTTGGGGGGTAGGGGCAAATCACGTATGTAAAAGTTGTGATCTAAAAGGATGCTTACAAATTTGGTTTTTCCAAATTCTTATGGGAAAAGTTCTGATCTGTATCCCTTGGACTAATGAGAGCATAGGAATTGATTTATCCTACAGCTATCCTAGAGATGGGGGTACCAGACCATCTTACCTGTCTCCTGAGAAACCTGTACGAGGGTCAAGAAGCAACAGTAAGAACCAGACATGGAACAACCAATTGGTTCAAAATTGCAAAAGGAGTACGACAAGGCTGCATATTGTCGCCCTGCTTATTTAACTTATATGCAGAGGACATCATGAGAAACGCCGGGTTGGATGAATCACAGGTTGGAATTAAGATTGCCGGGAGAATAATCAACAACCTCAGATATGCAGATGATACCACCCGAATGGCAGAAAGAGAAGAGGATCTAAAGAGCCTCTTGTTGAGGGTGAAAGAGGAGAGTGCAAAAGCTGATTTGAAACTCAACATAAAAAAAACGAAGATCATGGCATCTGGCCCCATAACTTCCTGGCATATGGAAGGGGACGAAATGGAAGCAGTGACAGATTGTATTTTCTTGGACTCCAAGATCACTGCAGACGGTGACTGTAGCCATGAAATTAAAAGACGCTTGCTCCTTGGGAGGAAAGCTATGGCCAACCTAGACAGCATAGTAAGAAGCAGAGACATCACCTTGCCGACAAAGGTCCATCTAATCAAATCTATGGTTTTCCCAGTAGTAACGTATGGCTGTGAGAGCTGGACTATAAGGAAGGCTGAGCGCCAAAGAATTGATGCTTTCGAACTGTGGTGCTGGAGAAGACTCTTACGAGTCCCCTGGACTGCAAGGAGGTCAAACCAGTCCATCCTAAAGGAAATCAACCCTGGGTGCTCATTGGAAGGACAGATACTGAAGCTGAAGCTGAAATATTTTGGCCACCTAATGAGAAGAGAAAACTCTCTGGAAAAGACCCTGATGCTGGGAAAGACTGAAGGCAAAAGGAGAAGGGGACGGCAGAGGATGAGATGGCTAGATAGCATCACTGATGCAATGAATATGGTAGGGATGTCAGAGAATTTCGCCGCGAATCTCAGGGAGACCGAATGCCAGCGCATTTGGCCCTCCAAAATTGATGGCGGAACAGTCTGCCCCCTGCCCCCCCCCCGGGACAGGACTTACCTTCGGCGAATCTTGCTGGTGGCGGTGGCGGCTCCGGCGGCGGTTTGGTGGTGGTTCGGCGGTGGCGGCTGTGGCGGCCGGTCTTCCGACCAGCTGCCGCTGCTGCCATTTCCAGTTAAAAAACCCCCAAAACAACGTGATAGGCTACATAAAGATTTACGTAGCCTAGCATGGCTAGATATTTAAAAAAACACCATGACAGGCTACGTGAATGTTTACGTAGCATATCACGGCTGATTTAAAAGAAAAAGAAAAACCGCACGTATGCAAATGGCGGCGCCCATGGGCGCCACCATTTGTGTTCCTTATTTTGGCACTTCTTAGTCTATGTAAACATTTACGTAGACTAAGATGGCGAAAATAAGCGGAATGCAAATAGCGTAGACGCTACGCTATTTGCGTTCCCCTTATTTTTGCTGTCTTAGTCTACATAAATGTTTATGTAGACTAAGACGTGCCAAAATAAGGAACGCAAATGGAGGTGCCCATGGGTGCCACCATTTGCGTATGCGTGTTTTTTTTTCTTTCTTTTAAATCAGCCGTGATAGGCTACATAAACATTTATGTAGCCTATCATGGCTGACTGCAGGGACGCAAACAGTGGCGGCTATGGCCGCTGCCATTTGCGGAGCCAGCCGGCCAGAATTTCAGGGGGGAGGGACAGAGCGCCTCCCCCCCACCGCGAATGTCACCTTTCGAAAAGGTAAGTGACTTTTGTACATCCCTAGAACATGGACTTGAGCTAGGGGTGGACGAAAGTCACTTACCTTTTCTCGCAGCTTGTTCGCGGTGGGGGGGAGGCACTTCGCTGGTCCCCCCGCGAAGTTCAGGCCGGGGGGGGGAGGCTTCCCGCCTCGCCCGGCCGAAATTCAGGCCGGGGGGGAGGCTTCCTGCCTCGCCCAGCCAAAATTCAGGCCGGGGAGGAGGCGCCTTGCCTCGCCCGGCCGCGAATGCGAAAGTAAAAACAAAAACAAAAAACGCCCCCTGATAGGCTACGTGACGATTCACGTAGCCTATCATGGCTAGATCTGCAAAGTCAGCCGTGATAGGCTACTTGAATCGTCACGTAGCCTATCACGGTGACTTAAAAAAAAAAAAAAAGAGCGTACGTGAATGGCGGCTCCCATAGGGAGCTGCCATTCGCGTTTCTTATTTAGTCGCTGTAGTCTACGTAAACGTTTACGTAGACTACGGCGAAAATAAGGGCAACGCAAATAGCGTTGCCCTTATTTTCGCCGTAGTCTACGTAAACATTTACGTAGACTACAGCGACCAAATAAAGAACGGGAATGGCGGCTCCCTATGGGGGCCGCCATTATCCGTATACTCTTTTTTTTTTTTTAAGTCACCCGTGATAGGCTACGTGACGATTCACGTAGCCTATGATGGCTGACTTTGCAAATCTAGCCGTGATAGGCTATGTGAATCGTCACGTACCCTATCAGGGGGCGTTTTTTTTTTCCCCCTTTCATTGGAATGGCGGCGGTGGCAGCCGGTCAAAAGACCAGCTGCCGCTCCCGCCTCGCTCGAACACCCGCTGAACCGCCGGCCGGACCAGCCACCGGGAGGGACATTCAGTAAAGGTAAGTCCTGTCCCGGGGGGGGGGGTGCAGGGTGCAGGGGGGTGCGGAGGATTTCTCCCCGAAACTTGTTCGGGGGGCCGAACACGTTGGCGCTCGGCCCCCCGAAGTTTCGGGGAGAAATTCTCCACCATCCCTAACTTGAGCACGCTCCGGGAGAGAGCGCAGGACAGGAAGGCCTGGTGTGCTATGGTCCATGGGGTCATGAAGAGTTGGACACAACTGAACAACTGAACAACAACACTGGAGAGCCAGTGTAGTGTAGTGGTGAGAGTGACGGACTGGGAGCCGGGAGATCCGGGTTCTAGTCCCCACTTGGCCATGGAAGCTCACTGGGTGACTTTGGGCCAGTCACAGACTCTCAGCCCAACCTACCTCACAGGGTTGTTGTTGTGAGGATACAACGGTGAGGAGGAGGATAATGTAAGCCGCCTTGAGTTCCTTGCGAGAGGGAGAAAGGCGGGGTATAAATGCAATAAATAAATAAATAAACAACAACAACAACAACAACAGCTATCCTATCCAAACATTACAACACAGTATTTAATTACATATATCAAGAGCCAGTGCGGTGTAGTGGCGAGAGTGTTGGACTGGGAGCTGGGAGATCCGGGTTCTAGTCCCCACTCGGCTCACTGGGTGACTTTGGGCCAGTCACGGACTCTCTCAGCCCAACCTACCTCACAGGGTTGCTGTTGTGAGGATGAAATGGAGAGGAGGAGGATAATGTAAGCCACCTTGGGTTCCTTGCAAGAGGAAAAAAAGGCAGGATATAAATGTAATAAATAAATAAACAAACAAGTAAATAAATACGTATTTTGAGAATATCTATAACAGCAGCAGCAGATTAATACAGGGGTGGAATGGAACAGAAGTATGGGTGCAAAACATGTGGAAATGATATGATCTGCAAATAGAGAGAAGTGTCATGTGTCCATCTCTAAATTTAACCCCCTGCTAATGTCTCATATCTTTATCCTGGGGCATGGGAGCCATAGAAACCATGGATCATTTACTGCTAAAAACCAGCACATTGCCTAACATAATATGAAATACCACTGATGTTCGAGAATGTTCCTCTGCCATTGTACAGATGAAATTTTGCCTTTGAATTGTATATATCCAGCATCTCTCACTATTGCTTGTAGCATATTTTCCCTCCCTAGGCCTTGTAAAATGGAGGTTAATGCTGAAGTTGAGGGTTGTTGGTTCTTTCCTCTTTTTTATTCTAAAAGTACTGGTGGTTGGCTTTTCAGAAAAGCTGTCTTTTTACATTTTCTGGCTGATGGTTTGAATTGTAATGCTCATGTCAGTTTGTATTAATCTTAGAAGAAAATGGGACGATTCACCTCCAAGAAAGGGAGCAATTAGATGCCCCTGTTTCTTCAGCATAGATTCCTGTTTTTTTGTGTGTGTTTTTAAGCTATGGCACTGTGTATGTGTGTGTATGTATGTACACAGCCTAAGAAAAGGCTAGAAGCAAACAGGAGTGAGCTGTCTCAAACATGCACAAGCCTACTGGTGAAGCAGAGGGTGGTTTTGGCTAGAGGTGTCTCTTGTACTGGTGGATGCAGAGAACTAGACATTTCAATCTCAGACCTTGTCCCTAATGTTGCCGACTGTTGCTCCATGAGTCTTGGAAAAGCTTCTGAAAAACTGGCTACGTTTAGAGCTGAGATGAAACTATTTGGATCATTTTACAATTATTTTTGCAAGTGTCAGAAACACCTCCTGTTGCTGGGGTTGGGGTGGGGGTTGCAGGGCAAGCCCAAGACATTTTACTGCCTGAGGGGGAGGAGCAAATGTAAAGGTAGATGTCCCCTCTGAATGAACAGAAGTTTTCTCCATTTTTGTATTTAGTCTGGTTTAAGGGTATTATGCAGTTAAACCTTTCTCTTTCTGAGCGCATGCACACACTTGTCAGTTTCAGCCAGAAGTCTAATAGTTTAGAGGTCAAAAACTTAGTTAGAATGTAGAGGTCAAGAAGTTGCGCTCAGAGAAGCAGGAGTCAGAGAACATAAAGTTGAACAGAAGGTCAGAGGAAGAGAGATATAAAGTTTCAACTCAGGAAATAGAAACTTAGTTTGCAGAAATGAACAAGAAGAAACTGCTCTCCTGAATGGTGGTTGTTGGGGAAAGAAAGAAAAACACACTAATTTTAAGAGTCAGAAGTCTAAGGTAAAAAGCCAGAGGAGCAGAAAGAAGACATAGAACAAGACAAAGCTGAAGACAAAGCCAAATAGAGGAGGGAGAGGACGGAAAGAAGCCTAGACTCCTAAAAGAAAGAAAAAGTCATAGATGTTGGAACTAGAAAACTGACTGAGAGCTTCCGTCATGCGTTAAAAATGTGGTTGTTCCGGCAGGCATTTGGGGTGGGTTAGGGTATTTTAGAAAATGTTTTTACTGTAGAATTTTATTGTTTTAAACTGTTTTATTGTATGCTGTACATCGCCCAGAGTGGCTGGGTGACCTGCCAGATGGGCGATTAATAAATTTAATAATAAATAAATAAATAAACTGAGAGAGCTGGACCAATGACGGTAATATACTACTTGGAAGGCACCTGGTTAAAAACGGAACTCTGCCTAGCTAAGGTGGTTGGATGCATTTATCCCTGGTTGTTTTATTACCCTATTTTCATATGTTTTTTTATGGTGTGTGTGTGTGTATTCATTCAGATTTTCCAAATTTTTATTGTGAGTTTTAACAAAACAAAAACAAAACAAACAAACAAAGAAAAAACATAACAAAACCTATATACATGTGCATCTCAACATATTCTAAAATCCTCAGTTTCAAATATTACAATATTCGGGGGGAGAGAGAGAGAGAGAGAGAGAGAGAGAGAATAGGTTACACATAAACTTCAGTAAAACCAGACCAGATATCCAAATATAAGTCCATTTGCAAGTTACGCCTATACACCACTCTTTCAAATGGTGCTAGCATTCATTAAGATTTTAACTTGTTTCCTTATCAACATTTTTTCCAGTAAAATTTAAACTTTGTTACTTGAAATGCAATCTCTTTTTTACCCCCCTCACATGTAACAGTCACACCCAATACTACCTAAAATAGTACCAGAAACCCAGAGAGTTTTAAAGCTGGTTTTATGCAAGATTTATACAAGATTTATGCAAGATTTCCACTTGGTGGCAGTGAAAAATGCTACAGGAAGGGAAGGGGCAAGCAGTGGGGGAGCACAATCTTGCCTGTCCCCCTGTCTGCTCATGGGAAATAGGGAACAATACTGGTCCCTTTAAAAAAGAGAAAGAAAAAGAAAAGAATGTCCCCCCAAAATCAGGAAAACCTTCAGTCACCATGTAAAGTTAAAGTAAGCAGCAATGCACACATCCCCTGCTCTGAACATTTCAAGGAAATTTCTTCCCTCCACCCTTTACAGGGAAAGCTGAAGAATATTGCACCCTATTTTTGAGAGGGGGGTTCCCAGGGGTGAACTATAAATACCTTTCTTTGCCTGAAGAAACCTGACTATCCAAGTAAGCTCACTTGGCTAGACCGTAGCAACAAGGTAAGAGTTCAGCCTTAGAGTCTCTAATTTGCCTTGTTGTCTGTCTATTTACATACATATGTTCACACACACACACACATACACTTTTAATTAAGTTTTGGTTATGTCTCTCTTTCTAGCCTTAAAAATGTCATCAGTTTGGGGATCTGCAGGATAAACGGGGAAATAAATATGCAAACATACCCATCTGTATGTATGTATACTGTGTCTTAGTAATCTGTTGGTGAAGTTAATGCAATGCCAGAAAAGGTCTATTTACTTCTGTCTATAAAGGGAAGAAACAAGCATTAAGGGCCTTGCCTGCACTGATTATATGATATTTGGAGATGAGCAACCTGCTTCACAGGTGTTTTGACAGACTGAGGTTTCTAAAATACTCAGTTTCCCCACAGTTAGGTGGACAAAATTGGTTGAAAAATGTTGCAAGACAGTCAATGCAGAGCCATCTGGCAATGCTTCTCATTGCTTGTTCAAGGGTCAAAGTTAGTCTAAAAACATTCTGGTTGATGCTTATCACCTAGCACTATTAATTTAACATAGGCACATTTACTTCATCCTGGCAACATCCAGGAATACACAATATCCTAGTATCACTTGGCATTCTAATTCAAAGCAGGTATGCTCGGTTTACTTGGCACTGTATGGAGATATCTTTGGTGCAAACACCCAAATCATTCACATGGAGATTAATTTCTGAATAACTTTACTGTGCATAAATTGTCCAGCTTATAATTGTTCAACTTTTGTCAAACTGAGAACATTATGTTAATTAGTGTTGAGACAGGAAGTAAACAAGGGGGGGGACCATACAGTGATGTCAGAGAGAGAGAGAGAAAGGATGAGTGAGAGAGAAAGGATGAGTGAGAGAGAGACTAGGAATTCTGAGGAGAAGATGGAAGCAGTATATAAGGCTTTTCTCACCACCATTTACAAGGCCTGATGGGAGATTAAGACCAATGGGGGCAGATGACCAATGAATCTATATCTGTCCCTCCATCCAAATGCAGAAAACAGTGCTGTGCCAAAACATTTCTCCCACATCCCCCCCCCCCAATTCTCATTCCATTTGATAGAAGAGAAATTGCTTTCAAAAAGAAATTCAGTGGTGGAGCAATTCTGGAGAAATTCTCATGGGATGGGTTTGGGTTTGGCTTACCTTACTTAGCAGGTGGCCAAGGTGTGCACACAAGTGTCCTGTCTTTCATTGTACAATCATCCCTCTGGCAGCATGTAGCCACCTCAGCTTCCTACACTTCAATCAAAGCCCACTTTAAGGCACCATTAACCAATTCCTCCCATAGGGCTTTTAAAGATCAGGACATGCAGGCAACCTGGGAGGTGAGTGGTGATTAGGTAAGCTCAAAAACACCACAAAAATAAATTAAATAACATCCTGAATAAAGCAGAACAATGGGAGCCTCTTTCACAGGGGAAGAAAACATTCAGGAAACTGGAGGATAGATTTCGGCAGAGCGCTAACTCCTTCTTACTCTTGGAACTAGACACAACACACTGCCCCCACCTGCATTGTGGTGAATGCAAACTAGGGGCTGGCTTGCCAAGACAGCTGATGCTGTTGCAGCATGAAAACCCCCCAAACCCTTACCCCAAAGGCAAGAAGCCGGACTACAAGCCCTGCCAATGGGGAGCGTTCTCCCGTTTCCTGGGAGAAACAGTGGAGATTTTCTCCTCCCCCTGGAGAAATTTGGTGAAATTATCTCCCAAATTTCTCTGTCCACACCACAAGTAAAGTGGAGAATTTCAAGAGGCCATTTGCACACAGCTCTAGCAGAAAAAAACAGCTATTCCAGCTAGTTGCATCATGAGTTACATAGCTAAATCATATCTTATATAAAATAGTGATTGGTGAGTGAGTGCATATTATGCAAGATCAAAATGAATTGGTTGTCAAACTGAGCTAACATTTCATATGCAAACATTTTCAGTGAGAGCAAGGGAATATTTTGGGGGTGGGGTAGGGGAGGAGCCCAAAATGTTTCCTTAACAACCCCTGAATCATTGGAATTTTTTTTTTGCACCACTTGCTCCTTTCCACTACTTTTCTTGGCAACTGCTTTGGATATCCATTTCTTTATTTATTGAAAAAGAGTCCATTCTCTTCCTGGCTCTGTGATTCATCTTGTAAGGGATTAGGTGGTGCCAGTGTGTGTGCTGACTCCAAGTTGCTGCTTGTTGTTGTTTATTCAGTCAGTCGCTTCCGACTCTTCGTGACTTCATGGACCAGCCCATGCCAGAGCTTCCTGTCGGCTGTCACCACCCCCAGCTCCCCCAAGGTCGAGCCCGTCACCTCCAGAATATCATCCATCCATCTAGCCCTTTGTTGGCCCCTCTTCCTTTGGCCTTCCACTTTTCCTAGCATCAGCATCTTCTCCAGGGTATCCTGTCTTCTCATTATGTGGCCAAAGTACTTCAGTTTTGCCTTTAATATTCCCTCAAGTGAGCAGTCTGGCTTTCTTTCCTGGAGTATGGACTGGTTTGATCTTCTTGCAATCCAAGGCACTCTCAGAATTTTCCTCCAGCACCACAGTTCAAAAGCATCTATCTTCTTTCGCTCAGCCTTCTTTATGGTCCTGCTCTCACAGCCATAGGTTACTACGGGGAATACCATTACTTTAACTATACGGACCTTTGTTGTCTTTGTGATGTCTCTGCTCTTCACTATTTTATCAAGATTTGTCATTGCTGTCCTCCCAAGAAGTAAACGTCTTCTGATTTCCTGGCTGCAGTCAGTGTCTGCAGTAATCTTTGCACCTAGAAAGACAAAGTCAGTCACTGCCTTCATGTTTTCTCCCTCTATTTGCCAGTTATCAATCAAGCTGGTTGCCATAATCTTGTTTTTTTTTAGGTTTAACTGCAACCCAGCTTTTGCACTTTCTTCTTTCACCTTCATCATCAGGTTCCTCAGCTCCTCCTCACTTTCAGCCATCAGAGTGGTATCATCTGCATATCGGAGATTGTTAATGTTTCTTCCAGCAATTTTAACTCCAGCCTTGGCTTCATCAAGCCCAGCACGTCGCATGATGTGTTCTGCATACAGGTTGAATAGGTAGGGTGAGAGTATACAACCCTGCCGTACTCCTTTCCCAATCTTAAACCAGTCCGTTGTTCCATGGTCTGTTCTTACCATTGCTACTTGGTCATTAGATTCCTCAGGAGGCAGACAAGATGACTTGGTATCCCCATTCCACCAAGAACTTGCCACAATTTGTGATGATCCACACAGTCAAAGGCTTTAGATTAGTCAATAAAACAGAAATAGATGTTTTTCTGAAACTCCCTAGTTTTCTCCATTATCCAGCAGATATTGGCAATTTGGTCTCTAGTTCCTCTGCCTTTTCTAAACCCAGCTTGTACATCTGGCAGTTCTCTTTCCATGAATTGCTGGAGTCTACCTTGCAAGATCTTGAGCATTACTTTACTGGCATGTGAAATAAGTGCCACTGTTGGATAGTTTGAACATTCTTTGGTGCTTCCCTTTTTTGGTATGGGGATATAAGTTGATTTTTTCCAATCTGGTGGCCATTCTTGTGTTTTCCAAATTTGCTGGCATATGGCATGCATCACCTTGACAGCATCATCTTGCAAGATTTTAAACAGTTCAGCTGGGATACCGTTGTCTCCTGCTGCCTTGTTATTAGCAATGCTTCTTAAGGCCCATTCATCCTCACTCTTCAGGATGTCTGGCTCTAGCTCACTGACCACACTGTCAAATCTATATCTATCCCCAATATTATTATCCTTCCTATACAGATCTTCCGTATATTCTTGCCACCTTTTCTTGATCTCTTCTGCTTCTGTTAGGTCCTTGCCATCTTTGTTTTTGATCATACTCATTTTTGCCCAGAATTTACCTCCGATGTTTCTAATTTTCTGGAAGAGGTCTCTTGTCCTTCCTATTCTATTATCTTCTTCTGCTTCTGTGCATTGCTTGTTTAAAAATAATTCCTTATCTCTTCTGGCTAACCTCCGGAATTTTGCATTTAATTGGGCATATCTCCCCCTAACACTGTTGCCTTTTGCTTTCCTTCTTTCTTGGGCTGCTTCCAGTGTCTCAGCAGACAGCCATCTTGCCTTCTTGGTTTTCATTTCTTTGGGACGTTTTTGTTGCTGCCTCCTGGACAATGTTGCGAACTTCTGTCCATAGTTCTTCTGGGACCCTATCTACTAAATCTAGTCCCTTAAATCTATTCTTCACCTCCACTGCATATTCATGAGGAATATTAGTGAGCTCATATCTAACTGATCTGTGGGTCTTCTTGCCTATTCTCTTTAGTCTGATTCTAAATTGTGCAATAAGAAGGTAGTGATCTGAACTACAATCAGCTCCAGGTTTTGTTTTTACTGACTGCATAGATGTCTGCCACCTTTGGCTACAAAGGATGTAGTCAATCTGATTTCGGTGTCGACCATCTGGTGAAGTCCATGTATAAAGTCGTCTCTTAGGTTGTTGGAAGAGAGTGTTTGTTATGCACAGTGAGTTGACTTGGCAAAATTCTATCAGCCTATGTCCTGCTTCATTTCGTTCTCCCAGACCATGCTTGCCTGTAATTCCAGGTGTCGTTTGACTACCCACCTTAGCATTCCAGTCTCCTGTAATGAAAATAATATCTTTGTTTGGCATACTATCCAGTAGGTGCTGCAGATCCTCATAGAACTGATCTACTTCTGCTTCTTCAGCATCTGTGGCTGGGGCGTATATTTGGATCACTGTGATGTTAAATGGCTTACACTGAATTCTAACTGAGATAATTCTGTCATTTTTTGGATTGTATCCAAGCACTGCTTTTGACACTTTATTATTAATTATGAAGGCTACTCCATTTCTTCTGTGGTCCTCTTGTCCACAGTAGTAGATCTGGTGGTCATTTGATGTGAAGTGGCCCATTCCAATCCATTTCAGTTCACTGACACCCAAAATGTCTATATTGAATCTTGACATCTCCCCAATAACCACATCCAATTTGCCCTGGCTCATAGATCTTACATTCCAGGTTCCAATGGTGTGTTGATCTTTAGAACATTGGATTCGTCGTTCACCACCAGCACCATCGGCTGCTAGCCGTCCTTTCGGCTTTGAGCTAGCTGCGTCATCACATCTGGGGCTAGTTGAACTTATCCTCTGTTCCTCCCCAGTAGCATTTTGACCATCTTCTGACCTGGGAGTCCCATCTTCCGATGATATACCAACATATTCTGGTTGTACTGATCATTTAGTTTTCATGGCAAGAATACTGGGGTGGGTTGCCGTTTCCTTCCCCAGGGATCGTATTTAGTCTGACCTCTCTGCCATAACCTTCCCATCTTGGGTGTCCTTTCACGGTTTACCTCATGACGTCATTGAGGTGCTCAAGCTCCAGCACCATGACAAGGTAATGATCTCCTTTGCTGAAGTTGCTGCTAGCTGACCTAAAATGAGTTTAGCTGGGTTCAAAATGGGTGGCTTTGGAGCACCAGAGATGTATGGGATGTCCTGATTGCTGAAAGCACTTGAAAAGTGGCTAAAATGAGCATGCAATGTGTGTGTGTAGTGAGTGTGTGTGTGTGTGTGTGAGAGAGAGAGAGAGAGACAGAGAGAGAGAGAGAAAGAGAGAGAGAATGGCAGGGGAAAGCTCAGCAGGAGAGAGCAACTTGTGAACCACCACCACTTCTTAGATCCTAGGTGGGAAGATTTATTCCAGGTGGGGAGGGATTGGGGAGAGCCAAGAGGGTCTCCAAACATATTCCCAACTCCAGTCCAGCGATATCCTAGGTTTCTCAGGTCTGAGGCAAGGTCACGAGAGTGCTCAGTGCAGTGCATGCTTCTTTTGAAGAAAGAGAAGATGAGCAACTCTGAAAGACCCCCCCTTTCTCTGCCTCTCACTCTGTATTATCACACAGCCAATCACATATGATTCAGCCAATCTGAGATAATATAGCCAGTGTGAGGAATCTTTTAGCCATCATGTAGCCATATTTTCCCCAAGAATGTCCTTAGTAATAACTCTACATGTCATTATAAAAGTTTGTCCACAGAATGCAGCTGGAGCAGCCACGGAACTGTGGTAAGCTGAGCAGCAGCGAGTACCTAAGGTCTGTTAGGTAAGACAGTAAACATGTTTTGAAATTCACCCCACCCAAATTACCCACCCTTTTTCAGTGATGAATGAACCTGCTAAAGTGGGAAGGGAATATTCACCCCAGCTTTAATATGCACCCAATCCAAGCTGGCTGAGAACATCACAAAGCCAAATCAGAGAGAGGACCATACTTCTTGCCCTTGCTCTGCCTCTGAAGAACAAATTATGTTTTGGGCCCATTTTACAGACTCCAGAATGATCACCTAAAAGGGGAGGGGGATGTTTGCAGGGAGTGATTTTTTTCTTCGCCTTCTGTGAAACACACCACTCCATTTTAGCTCAGTGCAACAGTTGTAAAAACAACAGCCCAGCTCTAACTTAGAAAAAAAATGTGAATAGCAATTAACTGCCCCATTTTAGCTTCTTCTTAGAACAAAGGTGAGCTTTCTATTCCTTAGCTATCCTGCAATCATTTGGATTGACCTCAATCTCAGAATCACAACATCATGAATTCAAACACAAATAGGAAGAATTCTCTCTCTCTTCCTTTTTCCTTCCCATCCCATCCCAGCTGTCATGACAATAGGCATGATGAATTTGGCCTACCTGCTCACACCACGCCAAAGCACAGCTTGAGTCTGTTTTGTTGACTGCTTCATGTGGAGCTACCTTTCAATCAAAGGGCACAGAAGTCAGGGCAAGAGGTGGGAGACACAAAAGGCACCTTAAGACTAGAGTGGCTGCTGTTTTGTAAAAGAGCAAGAGAAATACAAAAGCATTTCCTGAAAGGGGGGAAAAATAACACACAACAGGGTGGTGTGCTGGACTAGAGATGGCAAAAGAGAACATCAGGAAACAGCCTGCTGGGAAAATCTTTCAATGTGGTACCAGGTGGTGGGGGATGGGGAACTGCACAGTGGCCCGACAAGAAGGTTTTGCAATAAAACAGGCAAACAATGTCAAAATTGCAAGCTTGCATGGAAGTGCTAAGAGAGAGCATTGATGCCGGTGGGCAAGGGAAGAGGAGAAAGTAGGTGGCACTAGCCCTGAAAAGTGAAGAAAGTCTGGGTAGGGATGTATGAGAAATTCATTTCAGCACATTTTTGATCAGGATTTACCCAGGTCACACCTTCCAGCCTGAACACAGACTCAGATGCGATCTGTGGTTGAAGGCTATACTTTTCCAAGCTTGCAATGTGATTCAGGGACACCCCCCACTCCACCCCCCAAAAAAGATCAACAGCATGTGTACCTTTGAAAAATGCACATGGAAAAATGCATGGGGGGGGATGCACACAAATATGCTTTAACCCATGGGAGAAGAATGTGTACATTTCAAAGATGTGCACAATTGATGTGTACATTTTGTACATTTGGGAAAATATGCACAAAAATACACTTGGATTTGCAAAAGGGAAAACAAAACAAAAACAAAGCTTGCAAACTGATGCAGATTCATGCCAGAACAAGCTTCGAGATGGAACTGAGAGAACTTCGGTGAGCTTAAGTTTTGCTGATTCACTCCCTGTGAAGGCACTCCCTCGGTAGACATTTTGTGATGAAATGAATAGTTGGGTTCAAAATGCACAGGGACTGTTTCAATTATGAACAGTATCCACATTACAATGGTGTAGAGAAGTGACACTGATCCCACCCTTTAGGGTATGCAATGCCCCCTTTCCCTTAAATACTGCTCTCTCTCTCTCTCTCTCTCTCTCTCTCTCTCTCTCTCTCTCTCTCTGTGTGTGTGTGTGTGTGTGTTTTAAGAATGCTGCAGTAAGATGGGCAAATTTGTCTATTTCTGACTCATATCACTTTTTCATGTGTTCATCCCATACTTCAAGCAGGTGGGTGAGGCCCAGAGGATCAAGGAGGCACAGAAATATCAGTAACCAATACCATTTTTTTCTGGTCCTGCTTCCCAAATGTCTGGTTTTCCACTAAGGGTGATTAGCTGCATACACATTCACACCAGTTAGTGTGTGCTTTAGAGTTGAGCCAAGATGCTTCAGTAGTCAAGATTCTGAAAACAAAATAAACTAAAAATTCTGAGACTTTTCTTATTTTCACCACTCCCCTTGGAAAGGAAGGCCACTTTGCAGAATTTTCTTTAAAGATTCCCCCTTGTGTTTATTTCTTGGTAATGGCTGCCATTTTTATGAGGGCAGCAACAGCAAGGAGGAGTGGGAGGAGGAGGAGATAGTGGCTCTACAGCAGGGCTGCAGAACCTCAGAACATATCTGCCCCCAAGTGGGTCCCAATCCAGCCCTCCAGGGGTCACCAGAAGGCTCCACACCCTTCCCTGCTCCCATCCCCAAACCACCCATCATTGGGTGGATTCCTGGCTTTGGTGCAGTCCCCCCCCCATTTTAAAATGTTGAAATGCCTCTCCTAAGACTTAGTTACTGGCAGTAAGACCCTTCAGCTGAAATATATTAGTATTTTTTTATACCTTTGGTCCCACCTCTTTTATGGGGCCGTGGTGGCTTAGTGGTTAAGACGCTAAACTGCAGACTGGAAGGTCGGCAGGTCAGCAGTTCGAGACCCGAGTGCTGCGTGACGGAGTGAGCTCCCGTCTTCAGTCCCAGCTCCTGCCAACCTAGCAGTTCGAAAGCAAGGAATTGAAAGTAGATAAATAGGCACCGCCTCGGCGGGAAAGGTAACAGCGTTCCGTGCACCTCGGTGTTCAGTCATGCCAGCCACATGACCACGGAAGCATCTTCGGACAGCACTGGCTCTTCGGCTTAGAAACGGGGATGAGCACCGCACCCTAGAGTCGGACACGACTGGTTGGGGACACCTTTACCTTTACCTTTTACCCACCTCTTTTGCCCTGTCCACCACTAGAATGGGGCTTTTGAGGCCTCCCTTCTCTGAAATGGAATTTGGCCATGGGGCTGAAAGCTCTCCTGCGCCACTGCTCTAGGGATTGGTCATGGGTGCTCTAGGGGGGCAGATACCTTAGCAGTCCCCAATGATGCTGACCCTATACTAGGTGACAAACCCAGGTTTTTGCTGTTATGTAACGTGAAGCAGCAGGTGTGGTATATGGTACATAGGGATGGACAGACTCACCTCTGTCTGGTCCCTTTGGGAGAGCGATAAGCCATCATTGCTGCCCGCCCATGTGAGCTACACTGTGGGAGCTACAGGACGGTTCACTGACTGCCTGAGAAGTGCTGTGAGGCCATCCATCGCCTTACCCAGCTGCAGCTGCATGCAGAAATCACGGCTTGGTTACTTCTGCATATCTAATGTTGTATCTATGGCTGCTTTAAAGGGGCGATAGCTCAACACTACAGGCTCTTTACCCATTGCCCCTTTAACCCTTTAAGGCAGCTTCAGATGCAACATTAGATATGCAGAAGTAACGGAGCTGTGATTTCTGCACACAATGGGAGCTCGGTAAGGGGAAGGACAGCCGCACAGTGCTTCCTGCTGGTCACCGAGTGGGCAAGTGAGCCCCCCATGGCCCAGCAACTGGGGTCCAGGTGTCAGGCGGGGCAAGTCCGCCGGACTCCACCTCCTGCTTGGACTCTCACACCATCCCTTATGGTACATTCATTTATAACCTTGGCTATAAGTATGGCTGACTTTGAGTGGCATCTGGCCGCAGCTACTAGCATTCAACACAATGCTGTTGTGCACTTTACCAGGCTTTAATTGAATGATAGATGATTTCATCCATGATTTAATCAAGGGATCTAACCTACTACTTAAGAAATATGTACCTTATTATGCATATTATTAAATGACTTGTCCTTCTAATGACACCACTTGGGAAAACCCATTTGCCTCCCCCTTCTTGTCTTTGTTCACACAACCCCCCCCTTCCTCTCCCTCATGCACACAGAGGGATAGATATCTAGTTTCAGCATGGTAATTTATGATAAACAGGTGGTGTGGGTATTTCCAGGCTGGTATATGCCAAAAAAAGAAAGACTTTGCCTCGCTGCAGGGACTAACATTTTAGTCATTAATGGAGACTGTCGTCTTGGCTCATATACCAGAGAAACTGGCAAACCATACTCGATTAAGCACAAGTGGGATCTGGTCCATTGTGTAGACTCCAAACAAATATATGTGTCGTTGGGAACACATTGTTAAATCCTTCAGAAGGGAAAGAGCTTCATTTGGGACAAATGCCATTTAGCTGTAATTATGAAGTACACAGGATGTCCAAGGACCTGTATAATTAAAATCTTTGTTTACAAAGAAGAAAAGCCAAGAACAATGATTAATTTATACCTGTTTCTGAAGTTAGTTATATAGGGTTGTTGTTGTTTTTAATAAAAAGAATAGAAACCCTCTGATGTTAGAAAGAAAGGAAGAGCAGAAATCAAGAGAAACAGCAGAGCTGGAAAGCCAGTGTGGTATTGTGGGAAGAGTGGGACTGGGAAGACCTGGGTTCAAATCCCTACTCAGACACAAAACTCACCAAGGGACCTTGGGCCATGCACTGTTGCTTAGCTTATCCTACCTCACAAGGTTGTTGTGAGGACAATTGGGGGTGGGCATGTATGCTGCCCTGAAGTTTTTGGAGGACAGCAGGATAAAAAATCTAACAGGAAGTAGTCTAAAGCATTGTATGTGCATTGGGATGGGGAGCAGGGAAAGGAGAAACTGTTGGAGAAATTCTCCCTCCACTCAGAGAATTGTGGTGAAATCCTCCCCCTGCCTCCCAAATTTATCTGCTCAAAATCAGGGTGGAGAATTTTGAGGAACAATTTGCACACAACGCTAGCTTAGACTGTTTCGATTGCAAGAACTATGCATTACATTTAGGTTACAACAACTATACATCACCAAAGGGAAACTGTGTGGGTGACCTAATTCATATGATGGAGAAGGTATGGCCTTTTATTCATCCTGCATCTCTTTGATTAGGAGCTTGGAGGCCTGGGCCAGTTGGAGCTTCCTGTTTGCATGGAACCTGGTTCAATGAACACCTAGTACAGCTTGACACAGCACAAGTTTGTTCATTAGTTTTCCTAGGCAAGTCAACAGCTTTGCTTTATCCACTGATGATGCATGGAGGAAGCCAGAGGCTCAGGAAAGAGGAGGAGGTTTGCATGGAAGATAAGGCAATTCCTGACAAATGATGGTTATATTAAATAAATAATTATATGGGGAGCTGGTGTGGTATAGTGGATATCTGTCCGAGCATGTTCAACTAAGACTTAGCTTCAAATCCCTTCTTAGCCTCAAAGTTCCCTTGGTGACCTCTTGAGCCAGTTAATGTTGATGATGGAGCATAAGAAGGTGTCATATTGAGACAGGTCATTGATCCATCTAGCTAAATATTAGGAACGTAGGAATCTGCTGTATACTGAGGTTAGATCCTTAGTCCACCTAGCCCAGTATTGTCGACACTGACTGGCTCTCCAGGGTTTCAAGCATGAATGTTTCCAGCCCTACCTGGAGAGTGAGTCCATGAATTGAAATTGGGGCCAACTGCATGCAAAACATGTGCTCTGCCACTCAGCCATGGCCCCTTCTCATGAGTTTTGTCCACCCTAAATGGCAGTGGCTTTCCACAGTCTCAGGCAAAAGGGTATCTCTCCCAGCCCTATTACCTGTGATGTGAGGGACTAAGCCAGGGAACTTCTGCCTACAAAACGTGTGTTCTAACACAGATCTATGGCCCTTCCAAGCAAACTAGCAGTGAACAATCCTATATGGACCTGCTCAGAAGTTGAACCCCATTGAGTTCTCTGGAGCTTAGTCCCAGGTAAGTGTGTAGAACTGGGATGTAGGACCTCTTTCATCCTGAGAACCTAATTTAACTTTGAAGAAGCTCTCAGGAGCTGGATTCCAATAGGGGTGGGGCAAAGGAAAAAAAGGGGGGAGGGCCAAAATGCCAGAATTACCAGTATATTTAGGTTAAACCTCTTACTGCCAGAAACTAAGTCATAGGAGAGGCATTTAAACCTTTTATACTGGGAGGGGAGGGACTGCACAAAAACGGGGAAACCACCACATGATGGGCAGTCAGGGAAAGGGGATAAGCCAGGGGAAGGGGGCATGGACATCTGGGGAAACCCAGAGGGCCAGATTGGACCAGATCTGCCCCCTCAGCCTGAGGTTCTGCAACCCTGGTGTACAGGATTGCAGGCCTAAGTAATTGATGTCAAACCTATCTCACAGATTTATTGTGAGAATAAAATGGCAGGTGAAAACTCCTTGAAGGAAGGGCAGTATCCTACTGTCATAAATAATATTGGTATTACTATTTCTAATTAACAATTTTTACTACTGTTGTAACTACTGTAATTAACCATTGGTTCCTCGAATTAATTTGTAAAAGACAGGTTTTTTGTTTCTATTAATACATGGCTTTTTTTAAGTGGCCCTTTGTAAATAACCTTTCTAAACACACATATGTAAATGTCTGAAGTGCCTAGAAGGCATGTAGAAGGTATCCTTTGTTTGTTTCCCCCAGAGATTTTCCTCTTACACGTACTGTGAAAGCCTTGATGTCTTCATTCCCCCCCCTTAAGACTGTGACCTAAATGTGTATGCTATTAAAATAAAGATATAGATAAAAAGAGTGGCACCACCTTTCTTGCCCTCACTCAGGTTTATACAGGTTGTCACATAACCTACAGGCTTCTGAGAGCTTTGATAGGTTTCTGACAGTTGAATGAAACTAGGAGGAAATCTCACCCACCTCCAATATTTTTTACCTGTAAGTCTCTTTATGAACAAATACAGTTATGAAGAGAGGCGAGGAAAAAAAAACTGGACCTGTCAGATTTCCCTTTCTGTTATAGATGAAAGAGAGCCATTCTTCTTTGTACCTGGTCACTTTCTCTCTGCCTTTCAACTTCTCTTTAAAACCAGACTCTATGCTAAGTGTGGGTGAATCTGTCAATTTCTGGCCCCTGCCATTTTGGCCTGTGTTTACCCATAAGTACATTCTGTCCTATTTCTGCATTAATCTGCCATGCTTTTTAAAATGTGTTTTAAAGAAAACTCACATTTAATAAATAGTATTTAATTTCAGCCCCTTCATGGATCACTGCCTTGTTGTGGCGAAGGGGCTTGCGTAACTCAGTGAAGCCATAAGCTATGCCATGCAGGGCCACCCAAGACGGGACAGGTCATAGCAGAGAGTTCTAACAAAATGTGGTCCACTGGAGAAGGAAATGGCAACCCACTCCAGTATTCTTGCCAAGAAAACCCCATGGAACGTATCACAAGGCTAAAAGATATGATGCTGGAAGACGAGCCCCTCAGGTCGGAAGGTGTCCAATATACTACTGGGGAAGAGCAGAGGGTATTTCCAAGTAGCACCAGGAAGTGAAGCAGCTGGGCCAAAGCCGAAAGGACACTCAGCTGTGGATGGGTCTGGTGGTGAAAAGAAAATCCGATGCTGTAAAGAACAATATTGTTTAGGAACCTGGAATGTAAAATCAATGAATCAAGGCAAGCTGGAGGTGGTCAAACATGAGATGGCAAGATTGAACATTGGCATCTTGGGAATCAGCGAACTAAAATGGACAGGCATGGGCGAATTTAATTCAGGTGACCATCATATCTACTATTGTGGGCAAGAATCCCTTAGAAGAAATGGAGTAGCACTCATAGTCAACAAAAGGGTGGGAAAAGCAGTACTGGGGTACAATCTCAAAAACGATAGAATGATCTCAGTACGAATCCAAGGCAAACCATTCAACATCACAGAAATTCAAGTCTATGCCCCAACCATTGAGGCCAAAGAAGCTGAGGTTGATCGGTTCTATGAAGACCTACAACATCTTCAAGAACTAACACCAAAAAAAATGTCCTCTTCATCATAGGGGATTGGAATGCTAAAGTAGGAAGTCAAGAAATCATTGGGATAACAGGCAGGCATGGCCTTGGTGTACAAAATGAAGCAGGACAAAAGCTAATAGAGTTTTGCAAAGAGAACACACTGATCATAGCAAACACTCTTTTCCAACAGCACAAGAGGCGACTCTACACATGGAAATCACCAGATGGTCAATATCAAAATCAGATTGATTATGTCCTTTGCAGCCAAAGATGGAGAAGCTCTATACAGTCAGTAAAAATAAGACCTAGAGCTGACTGTGGCTCAGATCATGAGCTTCTTGTTGCAAAATTTCAGCTTAAATTGAAGAACGTAGGGAAAACCACTAAACCATTCAGGTATGACCTAAATCATATCCCTTATGAATATAGAGTGGAGGTGAGGAATAGATTTCAGGGATTAGACCTGATAGACAGAGTGCCTGAGGAACTATGGATGGAGGTCCATAACATTGTTCAGGAGGCAGCAACGAAATCCATCCCAAAGAAAAAGAAATGCAAGAAAGCCAAGTGGCTGTCTGATGAGGCTTTACAAGTAGCTGAGGAAAGAAGGGAAGCGAAAAGCAAGGGAGAAAGGGGAAGATATATCCAACTGAATGCAGAGTTCCAGAGAATAGCAAAGAGAGACAAGAAGGCCTTCTTAAATGAACAATGCAAAGAAATCGAGGAAAACAACAGAATGGGAAAGACTAGAGATCTCCTCAAGAAAACTGGAGATCTCAAAGGAACGTTTTGTGCAAAGACAGGCATGATAACGGTCAAAGAAGGCAGGGATCTAACAGAAGCAGATGAGATTAAGAAGAGGTGGAAAGAATACACAGAAGAACGATACAGGAAAGATCTGAATGTCCCTGATAGCCATGATAGTGCAGTCACTGAACTTGAGCCGGACATCCTCGAGAGTGAAGTCAAATGGGCCTTAGGAAGCATTAGTAACAACAAAGCTAGCGGAGATGACAGTATTCCAGCTGAGCTATTTAAAATCCTAAAAGATTATGCTGTTAAAGTGCTGCATTCAATATGCCAACAAATGTGGAACACTCAACAATGGCCACAAGACTGGAAAAGGTCAGTTTACATTCCAATTCCAAAGAAGGGCAACGCCAAAGAGTGTTCAAACTACCGCACAATTGCGCTCATTTCACATGCCAGCAAGGTGATGCTCAAAATCCTACAAGCTAGGCTTCAGCAGTATGTGAACCGAGAACTACCGGAAGTACAAGCGGGGTTTCAAAGAGGCAGAGGAACTAGAGTTCAAATCACCAACATTCTCTGCATTATGAAGAAAGCAAGAGAATTCCAGAAAAACGTCTATTTCTGCTTCATTGACTATGCTAAAGCCTTTGATTGTGTGGATCACAACAAACTGTGGCAAATTCTTAAAGTGATGGGAGTACCGGACCACCTTACCTGTCTCCTGAGAAACCTGTACGAGGGTCAAGAAGCAACAGTAAGAACCAGACAGGGAACAACCGAGTGGTTCAAAATTGCAAAAGGAGTACGACAAGGCTGCATATTGTCACCTGCTTATTTAACTTATATGCAGAGTACATCATGAGAAACACCGGGTTGGATGAATCACAGGTCAGAATTAAGATTGCTGGGAGAATTATCAACAACCTCAGATATGCAGACGATACCACCCTAATGGCAGAGAGCGAAGAGGATCTAAAGAGCCTCTTGTTGAGGGTGAAAGAGGAGAGTGCAAAAGCTGATTTGAAACTCAACATTAAAAAAATGAAGATCATGGCATCTGGCCCTATCACTTCCTGGCATATAGAAGGGGAAGAAATGGAATCATTGACAGATTTTACTTTCTTGGGCTCCAAGATCACCGCAGACGGTGACTGTAGCCATGAAATTAAAAGACGCTTGCTCCTTGGGAGGAAAGCTATGGCCAACCTAGACAGCATAGTAAGAAGCAGAGACATCACCTTGCCGACAAAGGTCCGTCTAATCAAATCTATGGTTTTCCCAGTAGTAATGTATGGCTGTGAGAGCTGGACTATAAGGAAGGCTGAGCACCAAAGAATTGATGCTTTCGAACTGTGGTGCTGGAGAAGACTCTTACGAGTCCCCTGGACTGCAAGGAGGTCAAATCAGTCAATCCTAAAGGAAATCAACCCTGACTGTTCATTGGAAGGACAGATACCGAAGCTGAAGCTCAAATATTTTGGCCACCTAATGCGAAGAGAAAACTCTCTGGAAAAGACCCTGATGCTGGGAAAGACTGAAGGCAAAAGGACAAGGGGACGGCAGAGGATGAGATGGCTAGATAGCATCACTGATGCAATGCATATGAACTTGAGCATGCTCCGGGAGAGAGTGCAGGACAGGAAGGCCTGGCATGCTATGGTCCATGGGGTCACGAAGAGTCAGACACGACTGAATGACTGAACAACAACAACAATAAATTCAGAGACTGAACAACAACAACAACAATTTAATTTCAGACCTTTTTTCCCCCCAGAATTTTGTTCAAAATACACATTTCTAAGAGAGCAATCCTATGGTCCCTGGAAAGTATCCCAGGGACTAGGGATGTACGAAAGTCACTTACCTTTTTGAAGGGTGACATTTGCGATGGGGGGGAGGCGCTCCATCCCTCCCCTTGAAATTCCCTTCGGCCAGCTCCGCCCCGCTGAGATTCTGCGGAGCCGCCGGCTGGGGCCGCCCGCAGCCGGACATCCCAACGCTGGGCAGCCTGCAGGGACGCAAATGGCAGCCACTACTACATTTGTCCCCCTCTCTTTTGCCGTAATAGCCTATGTAAATATTTACGTAGGCTATCACAGCCAAAAAAAAGAGGGAACGCAAATGGCGGCTGCTGTAGCCGCCGCCATTTGCGTTCCCTTTTTTTTGCCATGATAGGCTATGTAAATACTTACGTAGCCTATCCCAGCTTCCGCAGGGACACAAATGGCATCCCTGCGTTAGTAAGTATTTATGTAGCCTATCACGGCTATAGTGATGAAGCAAATGGCGGCCGCGGATGCAGCCACCATTTGCAAGTCAGCGCGAACTGCAGCAGGTAGGTGTCCCATTTCACGCAACTTTCGTGGGGCGGGGGGGGGCTTCGTTCCACCACAGATTTCGGGGGGCCGAATGCACTGGCATTCGGCCTCACCAAGATCCGTGGCAGAATTCTCTGACATCCCTACCAGGGACCATCGGATATTTTGGAGCTCCTGCTCTGAAGCCATTGACACTGTTACAACCTTGGGAGGGGAAATCCAGATGCTGCTGCTGTCCCTGCAGCTGCTGCAGAAAGCACCATGGTGGTTTCTTCACCTGAGGTTGGAGATCCAAACTCAGGTGAGGATGCAGATGAGGGAGAAAGGGGTAAGGTGGGACAGGGAGGTGCCAAAGAGACACAATAGGTTGGTCCTCAACCCCATCCCCACAACTCCACTTCATACGCTGACAAAACTGTCTAGCGAAAAAAAGAATCAGAAAGGAGGACGGAGAGGCAGAGATCACCTCCATCTCTCCTTCTGCTCTGCCAGGCCCCTTTCTTTCAAAATATGAGTTTCTAAATGTATTTTATTTTTATTTTTGTAGTATTTTTTGAGCTGAGAACTGTGAGAACATTCAGTAAGTGTGAAATCTGGTGGATAATAAAGGGTTGTATCCAATGTTAGTCCTCTACAGAGTAGATCCATTGACATGAATGGGACTTGAGTTAGTCATGACTAACTTGTCTCATTCATTTCAATGGATCTACTCTACGTAGGACTAACATGATTAGATACAACCCTAAGGCTACAGTCTTAATCCAGTTTCCTGGGAATAAGCCCCACTGAATTCAGTGGGACTCATTTTGGAATAGTCATACATAGGATTGTGTTGTTCTTTCTGACCCCCACATTAGTCAGGGAGGTGAGGATTGGGTCAGTTTGTATCAGTATTCTCAAAGATCAAATTCTTGAAGAATCCCTACTCTAAATCAATAATATAACCTAATGGGGTTGTTGTGACAGTCTAGATTAGAGATAGGGAACCTGGTGCCTGTTTTGGAGTACATAGTCATAACCACTGACAATTGGGCATGCAGACTGGGAGTTATGGGATGTGTAGTCCAAAACATCAGGAGGGCACCAGGTTCCCAACCCCTGCTCTATATGCTCAGGGCTATGGTCAAATGGCAGATGAGACAGCAGCCTTGATGAAGCTAATTAGTTCTGGATCTGGTCAGTGACTATATGAAAGACCAACTGGACCTGATCCCATCATGGAATAAAGATGGGAAACAAATATTTTATCCAGAACTGTGGAGGTGCCATAACTCAGTATTAGAGCACATGTCTCACATGGAGAAAGTCCCAGGTTCAATGCCCAGCATCTCCAGGTCAGGTGGGAAAAGTCTCTTGTCTAAAACCCTAGAGATATGCTGCCAGTCAGTGTTGACAATACTGGGCTAGATGGACCAAAGGTAGCTTTCTGTGTTCCTATGTAACTCTTGGGATAGAAAGACAAGAACAAAAAATCTTGTGGCTCCTGGAAAGCCAGTATATTGATTAATACACTTCATGGACTGTAGGCCCACTTCATCAGATAGAACAGCTCTTGGGTCTTCGTGCTGTAACACACTAACACAGCTACCCTTCTTGAAATTGTTATCTTGGGACAGAGTAAGCTGCAGCATTGAGGTCAGGTGCTGTTCAAAGTGCTTTAGCCTGCACAACTTATCATCCATCAAGCTGAATGCCCACCCCAGCACTTCCTGATTTTTAATAAAGTCCAAGGTTGTGGAAAACAGAGAGTTGCTTGAACTCTTAGTGGTCTACCAACCATGACTGGTGGGCTGCATTTGGCTTGGTGGGTGATGACAAATTGGCCTGATGTGCTGTATAAATCCTTTTTGTTAAGTTCAGTTATCATTGTTATATAGCCTCATCGAAAGAGGGATGTGCAAATCAGTGAAATTTGAGTTTGCTGATGTTCTCCGAATTCTGTCTTGAAGCTCGTTCCAACTCAAGTCTGAATCAGATTGCAAACTTTTTTTTCTTTTCACCTGAAAATCCATGCGTACTTTCCTGCATATTTTTTTCCAAATATTGTGCACATCTTTGAAATGTATGCATTGTTCTCCCATTGATTAAAGAATATTTGTGCACATTTTTCAAAAGTACACATTTTTCATGTGCTTTTCAAATGTATATGTGCTGTCAGACACATTTTTTGCGTCCGCAAATCACATTGCAAGCTCGGAAATGTATGGACATTGACCGCAGATTGCATCCGAGTCCATGTTCATTCTGGAAGGTGCAAACTGACTATATTCTGATCAAATTGTATGAATTTCTCATACATCCATTGGCATTTATCTCCAGCCCCACTCCCTTGGCATTCCCTGCCCATCATTTTTTGTTAGCACAAATAATGGCAAAGTGGCACTTACGTAGATGAGCACTAGCATCACTTTCAACATTAATGTGAGATGTTTGCCTGCCAGGATTTAGGTTAAAGTAGAGATTAAAATGCAGTTATCTTGTTCCAGTATGGGACTAATGCAAGTTCATAAAGATTTTTTTAAAAAATAAAAAATAAAAACAGAACATAACTCTTCAGCATTTCACCCTACAGGGAAGAAAACACGTTTGTCTGCCACTAAAGCAGACAACTAAACCATAAGCTCCCCCTGGGATGCTAAGATCTGAATCAACTTCTTTTGTGGCAACAGAGACAGTAGCTTTATTATTAACTACATACCATCTTTGCAGATTTTGTGGCAAAGAGACTTGCAGTGCTTTATTAAGAACTGTATATATTTAAATCCAGAGTACCACAGGAATTTGGGGGGTTGAAGTTCCCATAGACTGCCCATTAGAGAAGTGGATGTTTAGCATTACATTACTGAGAATTTCCCAGGTGTCATTCATGTTTTATCTTATTTCCTGTTTTATATACCTCCCACTTCAAGGCAGTGTACAAGATTTCACAAGATACAATAGTAACAACAGCGACTCAGTTAAAACCTCATTACTTTTCCTTCACATTGAGCAGTAGGAGTTAAGGCATCAATAGTGAATGGTTAATCCAATAGTAATTAAAATATAATTTAATTAATAAAGGAAATAAAAATAATTACAAATAAATAGCAGAATAATTTTTAAGTGTTTTAAGTTGTTCCTGAAGTGTTTCAGAAGATGGGGCCGCTCATATTCCCTGGGAGGAGTTTTTCATAAATGTGGGATCATGCCAAAAAGACCCTGTCCCTGGTACCCCCCCTCCACCTAATAGCTCTTATTCAAAGCAGGGACATCAGTGGATGATCATAGAGCTTGGGTAGAGGGTCTTTAGATGGGTGTCATTTTTTGGGGGGGGAATTCATGTGTGCGTGTGAGGGGGGACATAAAGGACTGTGAAAGATTCTGGAGAAGGGAAGAACTTTGTAGAAATGTCTTACTGGGGGTGGGGGTTGTATTTTCCTTATGTGTGTGAGGTAATTGAGATGCCTTTTTATTTCTTTATATATGTGTGTATGTGTGTGTGTGTACTTTTAAAATACTCCCTGCACACTTGCAATGGCATAGGGTTCCTCACACAAAGGCTTTCAGCCTGGCAACATGTCCTACGGTGGCCATGTGAACACACAACATAAAAACACCTGAATTCTTCCTTAGGGGAAACATTGGGTTGTATTCATACTTAGCCATGTTTAGATTAGACTCATTGAAATCAGTCGGACTACTTATGATTAGCTTGTCCCATCAATCTGAACAGCTCTGATCTAAATAAGCATGACTAAGTCAGGATCCAACCCATTATTCCTATTCACAACATCAGTCCATATACAAGAGAGTGCCTTCTTTGTTTTGTTTTCAGATTTCTTTTTTGCCTGACCAATTTGAGGGTCACTCGTCGTAACACAGATACACAAGGGTTAAACCTTGTCAATTTATGAAACTATTCATGATGATGCAAACTGTTCTGTTCTCTCTCAAAATCATCCCCCTGCCTCTCTCTGAATAAACATGCCCTTTAGTTGAGTGCTCTTCTGCTTATACTTGAATAATTGTTCCTGTATCAAGTTGTGATGAAGCTCCTTAAAGTAGCACTCCTTATCTTGGTGAAGAAGACAGTACCACTAAGCCTCCCCCACCCAACACACACATACTTCCAACTATTCCCATAAATACTTTGAAATGAAATGCATGCTGTAGCAGGATAGCTTTGCGAAACCAGCTCTAAAGCCACAAACCTCCCCCTCTCACATCACAACACTCATCACATCTCATGGGTCTTTGGCTTCCACATTTATCTTGGGGATAAATGCGGGAGCCATAGTAGGCCATGGTATGGACCACTTTAATGGCCTGGCTTAGTGCTAGGATGAGAAATGTGTTTCAGTTCATTTTTATCTCATTCCAGATTGAAAACAGACTCAGAATCTATCTGAGGTTGAAGTACGTAAATTTACAAGCTTACAATGTCATTTGCAGACCCCCCCCCCCGCGATTTTGACAGTATGTGACAGGCAGCAGCAGATGGGACAGGTGTCAGCAGACGGCAGCAGGCGGATGGCAGCAGGTAGGATCCGGCCCGCATGGATTCCCCCGGGTGACGGAGGTGAGTCTTTTGTTCCGCCGTGGACTCCGGGGGCTGGATTCTTAGACTCCAGCCTCATTAGAGTCGGTGGCGGAATTCTCTGCCATCCCTAGTGAATTGTCCTCCAGATTTAGTCTCCAGATTAAATCTGAGAGAGTATGTGAAGGTGGGCTGAAATGTGTTGAACTTGAACAGGCTTCTCCAGTCTTTGGGTAAGAATCACAGATTTGTGGTTGCGGAATCTTGTTCTTAGGTCTGTTGTAGTTTTCCCTACATATTACATATGACGCCCCCCCCTTTTAACATTCAGTTAAATAAACCACATTAGTAGAAGTGCATGTTCACGATTACCTAATGCAATATGTTTTGTTAGTAACTGTGCTCCTGAAAGAAGTGGTTTCTTGGGGGTAACTGCAGGTAATGCAACACATTGATTACAAAGGTATGATCCTGGGTTGCAAATATCTTGTTTAAGTGAAGATTTAACAAACAATTTACCCAGATTGGGTTATTTTCTGAATGCAATGCATGGTGGAGAATTAATGGCTTCTGTTAAACGAGCACAATCGGATATAATAGGGTAACTATCTTGCATTATCTTGTGGTAATTAGGGGCAGCAGGATGATAGTTCACAACAAATGGAATGAAATTTTCTTTTGAAGAGTTAGCCTTTGCACAAAGAAGGGTAATATTACTGATACTCAATTGATATTGTAGTCAATGATGTGACTAGGGTATCCACATTGTTGGAGATTCTCTTTAAGTTTGTTACATTTATATGAAATTTACTGTCCAATTAATTGGAACCATATTTTTAAGTTGATGAAAATGTATTTAATCACTTAAATATGGATCAATTAATCAATTAATTGATTAAGGCTGCATTCCTATCCACAGTTGTCTGGGACTAAACCCCATTAAACCTCAATGGAGCTTGCTTCTGAGTCCATATCCTTAGGATTGCAAAATAAATGGTCTGGTCTTAGCTTCTTAAGTAAAACATGAATAAACACATCAGTATGTGGTGTCCTGTTTGTTGTTTCATGGATCCATTATATGATTGTTGTTGTTTATTGAAGGAAGCTCCATTTAACAAAGACTTAACACTGAAAACTCAATTTATTTATTAGCTTAAGTCAGCCTTTCCCAAATGGGAGTATCCCAGCTGGAGGCTTTAGTGACTGTTGTATTATATTAAATGGAGAAAATTCTTACCTGGCTGTTGCCTTTTCTTTTTAATGAACTCATCTTCAGGTAGCTCAGGGATCAGTTTTACAGTTAATCAAAATCGGATTTACTTGCTTAAAGAGATGCTACAACAACAACAACATAATAATAATATCCTTCTGCAAAAGGTCTTGTATTTAGTCAGCAGATCTTCCTGCTGACAGTGGGAACTACACAGTTCCAAAGACAGAGGGCGTTTTTCCCTCCTCTCTTCCCCCCATTGCCCGACAGTAAAGGCAATCTTGCAGATGAAGGTTGCCAAAGGGGGCATATCCTATAAAGAGAAGTAAAGCAAGTTGTGAAATGCTTTTCTATTCCAGAAAATACCATGTTGCCTTTTTTTTTCCATTGGGGCTTTTGGGGGAGTGGAAAAAGGTCTAATCCTCTGTCTTTGTCCTTGGCTCTGATCTGATCTCCATTTTAAAGAAATACTAATACGTCCTGGCAGCTTAAACAGGTCACATAGCTCACATCAGCTCTGAACAATGCTCTCATGGGGATGGAGAAGTGTGCAGCGCTTACTCATTTTCAAGAGATTAAAAAAACAAAAAAATAAAACAATACAGGTATTCTGGGAGAGGGAGAGAGAATGATGCTGGAAATAGTGTCAGCACAATGTTTCAGAGGAAATGGTCTGCTATTATGAAACTAACCACTTTGTTGGTGGACATTGTTGTTGTTGTTGTTATTGTTATTATTATTAGCAATGGGTGGATTTTCCCCGTTCTCCTTGTTTATTTTTCTGCCTTGTATTCTATTCCTCCTTAATTTGACCTTCTGTCAGAGCAATGCTACATTATCAGCATATAATATCACTCATGGGGGGCAGGGAGATGAAGGGGGGGGGAATGCAGCCACATAGCTGGAACAGGAGTTATGGTGGTAGATCAGGGATTGGTGATAATTGTTTTAGGTTCTCATTATAATAACATTTTTACCAAAGTCACACTTGCCCAACCAAAATGTGAAGTTGTGATGCAGTACACACTCACACAAAATACATACATTTCCAAAGTGCATATATTTGAAAAATGCACACAAATGCCACTTTATTCATTGGAAAACTGCCATCATTTGCAAATATGCACACACAAAAATGCACACTGTTCTTTGTTTGTTTGTTTGTTTGTTTTTTGTTCTAGGAATTGCATACAAACATGCATATATGAGAATCCATTAAAAATTGTGCAGACCAAAAAGGAATGGAATCTGGTGCAGAAAGGGGACAGAATGAATTTACATTGGAAAAAAAAAAAAAGACAAACGTGAAACTACATTTAACAGATTTACCCATCCAGACTGCTGATGATGTATTTTAGCCACTGTTAATGTTGGTTCCCATCCCACCATGGCAAAGAATGGAGCCAAAACTTCCCGTTGAGAACCTTCATCTCAGCACTTGTTTCATGCCCTGCCTTTATGCACAAGAGAAACCTCAAAGGAGCTCATGCTCATTAGTTCAAGGCTATACAATTAAAATATTATCAAATAATAATAATAAAAAAATAAAACCCCATGAAAACAACAATGAGCACAGTACAACGGTGTTACAATAAGCACATGCTAATGTTTGAGAATCAGTACCTGTCAACATCTGTCACACCAGACCAGCCCTCATCATTAAAGACTTTCCAAATCAAGCATGTGTTTGTCAGTTTTCTATATGACAGGATGGGAAGGACCAGATCATCCTCACTGAAGAGAAAATTCCATAAAGAGAGCATGAACACTAAGAATGGACTGTTCCTCCATCACAGACCAGGGTGTGGAGCCTCAGGCCTCCAGGCCTACTCTAGTCCACCTAGGGAGCAAATCTGACCTACTGGAGTTCTCCAGGTGGCCACATGCTCTTTCCCCTGGCCACACTCTCTTTCCTCAAATTGCCAATCATTTGGTGGTTTCCTGGCTTTTGCAGTGTTTGTCACCATTCTAAAAGGTTGAAATGCATCTCCTCAGGCTTAGTTACTGTCAGTGGCAGTAAGAGCTATAAGCAAAAACATGGTGGTAGTTTCAGTGATCTTTAATATTTTGGTCCCATCCCTTTCGTATTTGGGTCCACCCACTTTTGCCTGCAGTCCCACCCACCACTGGAATGTGGCCTCAAAGAGCTTGTATAAAACTGAGTTCGGCCCTCTGGCTGAAAGAGGTTCATCAGCCCTGTCATAGACATATTCAGTAGCACTCAGGGCAACATCACCGCGCAGAGGGAGAATATCACATTGCAGACTTAACACTGCTCACAGGTTGTCAATTGGTCATTTCTCTTTTAACCAATTAATGGTAGAAACAATAGCAGTTCTCACTCGAGCAAAAGCAATCCATCCAGGAATTCTCATAATGTGGTTTCTCAAAGAAGACACTTAAATAAGTTGGCTGAAATACCCAAGAGGAACAAAACCTTGAATCCCATTTACCACCACTGCCTCTCATTACTTTGTAATGAAATCAGCTCACACAATCTTCTCAGCTTCCAGTGTTTGTAGATAAGAGCAGCACCTTTCTTATCAAAGACATATCCCAAAGTGGAGAATACATAAAAACACCATATCCAATTTGTTCTCAAATACATTTTTTGCCTTTCTTTAAAAGGGGGAAAAAATAGGTCATGTTGGCTTTCTCCAGTCTAAGATAAATGATCATTTTGAGCAAGAATACAATCGGTATCTGTTCCTGTGTTGTTGCGCAAACCTGTTTAACTAATCTCTTTCCAAAGTATCAGTGCCTCAAGTGATAACCTTGTGGTTTGTGGGTGGGGCGGTGGGGGGAGAGAGAGACTGCCAGCAACCTTTGTATTTTGAAAAAGAAAAGCATTGGATGGAGGGGAGGAAAACAAAAACAAGCACATATTGAGGCGCATCTCCTTGAAGGATCAAATTGTACTCTGGTGTGTTTGATCATCCATAGTTGCTTTGAATTATCATCATGCAATGAAATTTACCAAGAATTATATACAGAACCTTAGAGGTCATTTTCTCCCTTGTTGTGTGCCATCTATTTTTCTGACAAGCTGGATGGTAATTTCATCTGAAAGTGTGCATTTGCACACATGCACATATTATAATTGTTTCATGGAAAGATTTCCAAGTTCTCTTTGCTAACCAGTCTTTAATACTTTTAGAGGCTGATAGGGATGGCAGAGAATTTCTCCCAAAATCTTTGGGGGGGCCAAGCGCCAACGCATTTGGCCCCCCGAAATCGGCAGTGAAATTCTCTGCCCCCCCGCCCCCCCTGGGATGGGACTTACTTTTGGCGAATGTCCCTCCCGGCGGTGGGTCCCAGCGGTGGTTCGGCGCAGGCGGGGGCGGCGGCTGGTCTCCCGAATGGCTGCCGCCGCTGCCATTGCAAAAAAAAAATAAAAACTAAAGTAAAAAAAACCCCACACACCCGTGATAGGCTACGTAACGATTTACGTAGCCTATCACGGCTAGATTTCCAAAGACAGCCATGATAGGCTACGTAAATCATCACGTAGCCTATCATGGGTGACTTTGAAAAAAAAAAAGTGCGTACGCAAATGGCAGCGGCCCATGGGCGCCGCCATTTGCGTTCCTTATTTTGACATGTCTAGTCTATATAAAGATTTACGTAGACTACGGCAAAAATAAGGGCACGCTATTTATGTTGCCCTTATTTTCGCCGTAGTCTATGTAAATCTTTACGTAGACTAGATGTGCCAAAATAAGGAACGCAAATGGCGGCGCCCATGGGCCGCCGCCATTTGCGTACGCGCTTTTTTTTTTCCCAAAGTCACCCGTGATAGGCTACGTGACGATTGACATAGCCTATCACGGCTGACTTTGGAAATCTAGCCGTGATAGGCTACGTAAATCGTCACGTAGCCTATCACAGGGTCTTTTTTTTTTTTTTTTTTTTACTTTTTGTTTCGCGGCCGGGGAGACGGGGTGCTTCTCCCCGGCATGAATTTCGGCCGGGTGAGACGGGAAGCCTCCCCCACTTCGCCTGAACTTCGGGGGGGGGAAAGCGAAGCTTTTTCCCACCTCCTATATGATGAAGGCAGACACATAACATAAAAAGGGCACTCATAGTGCTCTAGCCTGCCTTCCAACCTAAATTGTCAGGTGTGCGAGCAAGTCCAATGCTGGCTGAAATCCTGAAGTCTTGCCGTTCTCCAATAGCTCTGTTGCCTGCCTCTGCCTTTTTCTTCTGCTTACTATTGCTCCCTGATGATGATGATGATTTCCCCCCTCCCAGCTAAGCAGAACAGAGCAGAGGAAGCTGCTCCAGCTGGTCCACGGACTACAAAAGCAAGCAAGCTCCCAGAGAGTGAGCGACCAGAGCGAGCAAACAGGGGGAGCAAACAGAAGTTGGCCAGGGGAGTTCAGCAGGGGAGGTCAAGGGAGAGGCCCCTAACATTTTTTTTATTATTATTCTTGTAACACACACTACCACAGCAGTGAGACTCTGCTTTTAAACTCTAGTGAGTAGAGGACCAGGCACAGACTGGTTTAGAACAATCAGAAAGATAGACACAAAAAGGGAAAATAAGCTATGGAAGGACAAGACTCTCCAGTGGTGGTGACCTGCAAGGTGGTAGGGATGTACGAAAGTCTCTTACCTGTATCGAAATTTGATTCGCAGTGGGGGTGGATGCAGAATTCGCAAAATTCTGGCCAGGGTGGATGCGCTCTGTCCAACCCCCGAATCCTGGCTGGCCGGGCCACAAATGGCGGCGGCCATAGCCGCCTCCGTTTGCATCCCTGCACTCAGCTGTGATAGGCTACGTAAATGTTTACATAGCTTATCATGGCTGAGTGAAAAAAAAAACCCGCGCATATGCACATGGCGGCGCCCATGGGCGCCGCCATTTGTGTTCCTTATTTTGGCACGTCTAGTCTACGTAAACATTTACGTAGACTACAGCGAAAATAAGGGGAATGCAAATAGCTTAGTGTCTACGCTACTTGCGTTCCCCTTATTTTCGCCATAGTCTACGTAATTTTTTACGTAGACTAGACATGCCAAAATAAGGAATGCAAATGGCAGCACCCATGGGCACCGCCATTTGCATACACGTGGTTTTTTTCTTTCTTTCCACTCAGCCGTGACAGACTACGTTAACATTTACAGAGCCTATCATGGTATTTTTTTAAAAATCTAGCCATGATAGGCTACGTAAATCTTTACGTAGCCTATCACATTTTTTTTTTTTTTTACTGGAAATGGCGGTGGCGGCAGCCGGCTCGAAGACTGGCCGCCACAGCCACCACCACTGAACCGCCGCCGCACCGCCGCCAGAGTCGCTGCCACCACCAGGAGGATTCACCCAAGGTAAGTCCCGTCCCGGGGGGGTGGCAGGGGGGTGGCAGACCGTTTCGCCACCAATTTCAGGGGGCCAAATGCGCTGGCCTTCGGCATCCCCGAGATTTGTGGCGAAATTCTCTGATATCCCTAGGTGTGTGCAATGTTTGTTTTCTTGCCTGAAAACAGCATGGCCTACATCTGCAACAAGTACAAGTTGATGACGCAGCTGGAAGAAAAAGTAAGAGGACTGGAGTGGCGACTGTCAACCGTCCAGGGAATAAGAGAATACAAAGAGTTCTTGGACAGAATGGTGGAACTACAGCAGCAAAGTGAAGACCAGAAGATTCATAGATTCATAGAATAGTAGGGTTGGAAGGGGCCTACAAGGCCATCGAGTCCAACCCCCTGCTCAATGCAGGAATCCAAGTCAGAGCATACCTGACAAATGGCTCTCCAGCCTCGTCTTGAAGGCCTCCAGTGTGGGAGAGCCCACCACCTCCCCAGGTAATTGGTTCCATTGTCATATTGCTCTGACACTCAGGAAGTTTTTCCTGATGTTCAGCCAGAATCTGGCTTCCTGTAACTTGAGCCCATTATTCCGTGTCCTGCACTCTGGGATGATCAAGAAGAGATCCTGGCCTTCTTCTCTGTGACAACCTTTCAAGTACTTGAAGAGCGCTATCATATCTCCCCTCAGTCTTCTCTTCTCAAGGCTAAACATGCCCAGTTCATTCAGTCTCTCTTCATAGGGCTTTGTTTCCAGTCCCCTGATCATCTTTGTTGCCCTCCTCTGAACCCTCTCCAGTTTGTCTGCATCCTTCTTAAAGTGTGGTGCCCAGAACTGGACACAGTACTCCAGGTGAGGCCTAAGCAGTGCTGAGTAGAGGGGAACTAGTACTTCCCAGGATTTGGAAGTGATGCTTATATGAATGCAGCCCAAAATAGCATTTGCCTTTTTTGCAGCCACATCACATGGTTGGCTCATATTCAGCTTGTGATCGACAACAATTCCAAGATCCTTCTATGTGGTTGAGCCACGTATCCCCCATCTTGTAACTGTGCATTTGGTTTCTTTTTCCTAGGTGCAGAACTTGGCATTTCTCCCTATTAAATGTCATTCTGTTGTTTTCTGCCCAGTGCTCCAGTCTATCCAGATCACTTTGAATTTTGTTTCTGTCTTCCAAAGTATTAGCTATCCCTCCCAATTTTGTGTCATCTGCAAATTTGATCAGCATTCACTGCACCTCCTCCTCCAAGTCATTAATAAAAATGTGGAAGAGCACTGGGCCCAGGACCGAGCCCTGCGGTACCCCACTCGTTACCTCTCCCCAGTTGGAGAAGGTCCCTTTGATAAGCACTCTTTGAGTCCGATTCTGTAGCCAACTGTGGATCCACCGGACCGTTGTTTCATCTAGCCCACTTTGAGCTAGTTTGCTCATCAGGATATCATGGGGCACTTTGTCGAAAGCTTTGCTGAAGTCGAGGTATATGATGTCTACAGCATTCCCACGGTCTACAAGGGAGGTGACTTGATCAAAAAATGAGATCCGATTCGTCTGGCAGGACTTGTTTTTGACAAATCCATGTTGGCTTTGAGTAATCACGGCATTGTTGTCAAGGTGCTTCCAGATGGATTGCTTTATGATCTGCTCCAGAATTTTCCCAGGGATTGATGTCAGACTGACTGGTCTGTAGTTCCCAGGTTCCTCCTTTTTACCCTTTTTGAAGATAGGGACAACGATAGCCCTCCTCCAGTCGTCTGGCACTTCCCCCGTCCTCCATGATTTCTCAAAGAGGATAGACAGTGGTTCTGAGAGTTCTTCTGCCAGTTCCTTCATGACTCTAGGATGCAGTTCATCTGGCCCTGGAGATTTGAACTCATTCAAAGTAATGAGGTGTTCCTTGACCATATGCCTGTCGATCTCAAGTTGCAATCCTGCCCCTTCAGCCTGTACTTCACCTTTGCTAGGGGGGTCATAGACCCTCTTTTGGGAGAAGATTGAGCCAAAGTAAGAATTGAGCACCTCTGCCTTTTCTTTGTCATCTGTCACCATTTTGCCATCCTTATTTAATAGCTGAACCTAGGGGTGGACGAAAGTCACTTACCTGTCCTCGAAGCTTGTTCGCGGTGGGGGGGAGGTGCTTCGCTGTTCCCCCGGTGAAGTTCAGGCCGGGGGGGGAGGCTTCCCGCCTCGCCCGGCCAAAATTCAGGCTGGAGAGGAGGCGCCTCGCCTCGCCCGGCCACGAACTCAAAAGTTTTTTTTTTAAAAAAAACAATGCCCCCGTGATAGGCTACGTGATGATTAACGTAGCCTATCACAGCTAGATCTGCAAAGTCAGCCGTGATAGGCCACATTAATCGTCATGTAGCCTATCACGGGTGACTTAAAAAAAAAAAAAGCACGTACGCAAATGGCGGCCCCCATAGGGAGCCGCCATTCGCGTTCCTTATTTGGTCGCCATACTCTACGTAAATCTTTACGTAGACTACAGCGACCAAATAAGGAACGGGAATGGCAGCTCCCTATGGGAGCCACCATTATCCATACGTGCTTTTTTTTTTTTTAAGTCACCCGTGATAGGCTACGTGACGATTGACGTAGCCTATCACGGCTGACTTTGCAGATCTAGCCGTGATAGGCTACGTTAATCATCACGTAGCCTATCACGGGGGCGTTTTTGTTTGTTTTTCTTTTATTGCAATGGCGGCGGCAGCAGCTGGTCGAAAGACCAGCTGCTGCTCCCGCCCCGGACGAACACCCGCCGAACCGCCGGCTGGACCTGCCGCCGGGAGGGACATTCGGCAAAGGTAAGTCCCGTCCCGGGGGGGGTGCGCGGGGTGGGGGCGTGCGGAGAATTTCTCCCCGAAACTTGTTTGGGGGGCCAAACACGTTGGCGCTCGGCCCCCCGAAGTTTCGGGGAGAAATTCTCCACCATCCCTAGCTGAACCACCATTTCTTTCCTCTGTCTTTTACTATGCACGTAGTTGAAGAAAGCCTTTTTGTTGTTTTTAACATCCCTTGCTAACCTCAGCTCATTCTCAGCTTTAGCCTTCCTGACGCCATCCCTGCAATTCTGTGCTATCTGCCTGTACTCTTCCTTTGTTACTTGGCCTTCTTTCCACTTCCTATATGTGTCCTTTTTTGTTTTCAGGTCATCCGTAAACTTTTTGTGAAGCCACATTGGCTTCTTCTGTTGTCTTCCACCTTTTCTTCTTGTTGGAATTGCTTGTGATTGTGCCTTGAGAATTTCCTTCTTTAAAAGCTCCCACCCATCTTGGACTCCTTTTCTCATTAGAGTCACTTGCCATGGGACCTTCCTGATCATTGTTCTGAGTTTATGAAAATCAGCTTTCCTAAAATCCAGGGTACGCGTTTGACTACACTCAGCTTTTGCTTCCCTTAGAACCAAGAACTCAAGTACAACATGGTCGCTTTCCCCCAGAGTTCCTGTAACTGCTACTTTATCCACTACGTCATCTCTGTTGGTTAGGATCAAGTCAAGGATAGCTGATCCTCTAGTTCCTTCGTCTACTTTCTGTAGGAGGAAGTTATCCACCACACAAGTCAGGAATTTCCTGGAGGGGCCATGTTTTGCAGAATTTGTCTCCCAACAAATATCGGGGAAATTGCAGTCCCCCATTACTACTACATCATGCTTCCTTAAAACATTGGCTATTTGCTTTTCAAAAGTTTCATCCTTGTCTTCTCCTTGATTGGGTGGCTGGTAGTAGACTCCGATCACCAGGTTCCTTTTATTCTTTGCTCCATTTATTTCAACCCAGATGCTCTCGATGGGTCTACCAAGCTCCTCCTCCTGTATTTCTGTGCAGAGATATGTATTTTTCACATACAGTGCAACCCCACCTCCCTTTCTGTTCCTCCTGTTCTTTTTGAACAAGTTATATCCTTCAATTGCTGTATTCCAATCATGAGAGTCATCCCACCAAGTCTCAGTTATACCTATCAGGTCATAATTTCCCTCTTGTATTAAGAGTTCAAGTTCGTTCTGTTTGTTTCCCATACCCTGGGCATTAGTATATAGACATCGAAGACCATGTGCTTCATAGTCTGGCTTTCTTCCTACATGTGTCTGAAGACTATTATTGGGCGCTATTAGGGATGGCGGAGAATTTCTCCCCGAAACTTCGGGGGGCCGAGCGCCAACATGTTCGGCCCCCCGAACAAGTTTCGGGGAGAAATCCTCCGCACCCCCCACCCCCCGCACCCCCCCCCGGGACGGGACTTACCTTTGCCGAATGTCCCTCCCGGCGGCGGGTCCGGCCAGCGGTTCGTCGGGTCTTCGTCAGGGGCGGGGGTGGCAGCCGATCTTTCGACCGGCTGCCGCCGCTGCCATTGCAATAAAAGAAAAAAAAATGCCCCCGTGATAGGCTACGTGACGATTAACGTAGCCTATCACGGCTAGATCTGCAAAGTCAGCCGTGATAGTCTACGTTAATCGTCACGTAGCCTATCACGGGTGACTTTAAAAAAAAAAAAGCGCGTACGCAAATGGCGGCCCCCATAGGGAGCCGCCATTCCCATTCCTTATTTGGTCGCTGTAGTCTACGTAAATCTTTACGTAGAGTACGGCGAAAATAAGGGCAATGCAAATAGCGTTGGCATTCGGCCTCCCCGAGATCCGTGCCGGAATTTTCGTACATCCCTAATAAATATTTACGTAGTCTATTACGGCGAAAATAAAGGGGAACCCAAATAGCATAGTGGGCATTATTTGCATTCCTTTTTAATTCGCTGTTTTATCTTACGTAAATATTTATGTAGGCTAAAACGGCGAATCAAAAAGGAACGCAAATAATGACCACTATGCTATTTGCTTTCCCATTTATTTTTGCTGTAATAGTCTATGTAAATATTTACATAGACTAAGATGGCGAAAAATAAGGAACGCAAATGGCGGCAGCCATAGCTGCCGCCATTTGCGTACGCTTTTTTTTTGCTTTTTTTTTAACCCAGACGTGATCGGCTATCTATCTAAAGACGTAAGTCTTTACGTCGCCTATCACGGTTGAGTACAGGTTCGCAAATGGCGGCGGCTATGGCAGCCGCCATTTGCGTCCCTGCTACCCAGCAGCTGGATGTCCAGCTGCTGGCAGAGCCAGCCGGCAGCTCCGCGGAATCTCCACGGAGTGGAGCTTGCCAGGCAGGACTCTGGGGGGAGGGACGGAGCGCCTCCCCCCCACCGCGAAGCAGATATGCAAAACGGTAAGTAACTTTCCTACATCCCTAGGAGGCCCTCTGTCCCTCCCCCCAGAATCCTCCCTGGCCAGCTCCGCTCTGCAACGACTCCATGGAGCTGCCGGCCAGGGCCAGCCACAGCCAGAATTCCGGCTGTGGCTGGGCTGCTAAGGCTGCAAATGGCGGCCGCTACGCCAGCCGCCATTTGCATGGCTGCCAAGCCGTGATAGGCTACGTGAGTATTTACATAGCCTATCATGGCAAAAGGAAGCCACACAAATGGCAGTTGCTATGACAGCTGCCGTTTGCAGCCGCAGCAATCTGGTGGTGGCCGGGAGTCCAGCCAGAGCTGCTGCCACCGCATCCACCACCAGAACCGCTGCTGGAGCCACTGCTGCCACCACCGCCACATCCACCACCAGGTAAGCTCCATCCTGGGGATTCCATGGGGTGGCATGCGGGGGGAGGCCATTCTGCCACGGATTCCGTGGGTTCGGATTCTAAGGAATAGAGCCTCACTAGAGTCCGTGGCAGAATTCTCTGACATCCCTATCCATTTCTTCTCATCCATGTGGGAACAAATGATACCGTCAAGTGGAGCTACGATGAAATCACATCAGACTTTGAAGCTTTGGGAAGGAAACTCAAAAACTTTGGGGCCCAGATACTTTTCTCATCCATCCTTCTAGTAGTTAGAAGAGGGATAGAAAGGGAAAGAAAAATACTCCAGGTGAATGACTGGCTATGAAGGTAGTGCCGGCGAGAGAGATTTGGATTCTGGGACCATGAGCTATACTTCCTGGAAGATGGGCTGCTGGCAAGGCATGGGTTGCACCTCACAGAGGCTGGGAAGAATGTGTTTGGCCTCAGCATGAAGAACTTCATCAGGAGGGCTTTAAACTGAATCCTACGGGGAAGGGAAATGTAAAGTTGGGGGTAACAGTGGACATAGGCTCATGCACTGCAACAGAGAGAACAGCTCTAATAGCGCCCAATAATAGTCTTCACGAACATTTAGGAAGAAAGCCAGGCTATGAAGCACATGGTCTTCGATGTCTATATACTAATGCCCAGAGTATGGGAAACAAACACAATGAACTTGAACTCTTAATACAAGAGGGAAATTATGACTTGAGAGGTATAACTGAGACTTGGTGGGGTGACTCTCATGACTGGAATACAGCAATTGAAGGATATAACTTGTTCAAAAAGAACAGGAGGAACAGAAAGGGAGGTGGGGTCGCACTGTATGTGAAAAATACATATCTCTGCACAGAAATACAGGAGGATGAGCTTGGTAGCCCCATTGAGAGCAGCTGGACCAAAATAAATGGAGCAAAGAATAAAAGGAACCTGGTGGTCGGCGTCTACTACTGGCCACCCAATCAAGGAGAAGATGAGGATGAAATTTTTGAAAAGCAAATAGTCATTTTTTTAAGGAAGCATGATGTAGCAGTAATGGGGGTCTTCAATTTCCCCGATATTTGTTGGGAGACAAATTCTGCAAAACATGGCCCCTCCAGGAAATTCCTGACTTGTGTGGTGGATAATTGCCTCCTACAGAAAGTAGAGGAAGGAACTAGAGGATCGGCTATCCTTGACTTGATCCTAACCAACAGAGATAGTGGATAAAGTAGCAGTTACAGGAACTCTGGGGGAAAGCGACGATGCTATACTGGAGTTCTTGGTTCTAAGGGAAGCAAAAGCTGAGTGTTGTCAAGACGCGTACCCTGGATTTTAGTAAAGTCAGTTTTAATAAACTCAGAACAATGATAGGTAAGGTCCCATGGCAAGTGACTCTAATGAGAAAAGGAATCCAAGATGGGTGGGAGCTTTTAAAAAAGGAAATTCTCAAGGCACAATTACAAACAATTCCAACAAGAAGAAAAGGTGAAAGACAAAAGAAGCCACTGTGGCTTCACAAAAGCTTAGAGATGAACTGAAAACAAAAAAAGGACACATATAGGAAGTGGAAAGAAGGCCAAGTAACAAAGGAAGAATACAGGCAGGTAGCACAGAATTGCAGGGATGGCGTCAGGAAGGCTAAAGCTGAGAACGAGCTGAGGTTAGTGAGGGAGGCTAAAAGCAACAAAAAGGCTTTCTTCAGATACATGCATAGTAAAAGACAGAGGAAAGAAATGGTGGTTCAGCTATTAAATAAGGATGGCAAAATGATAACGGATGACAAAGAAAAGGCAGAGATGCTCAATTCCTACTTTGGCTCAAACTTCTCCCAAAAGAGGGTCTATAACCTCCCTGGCAAAGGCGAAATACAGGCTGAAGGGGCAGGATTGCAGCTTGAGATCGATAGGCATATGGTCAAGGAACACCTAATTACTTTGAATGTGTTCAAATCTCCAGGGCCAGATGAACTGCATCCTAGAGTAATAAAGGAACTGCAGAAGAGCTCTCAGAACCACTGTCTTTTTGAATCTCTGAGAAATCATGGAGGATGGGTGAAGTGCCAGATGACTGGGGGAGGACTAATGTTGTCCCTATCTTCAAAAAGGGCAAAAAGGAGGACTGGGAACTACAGGCCAGTCAGTCTGACATCAATCCCTGGGAAAACTCTGGAGCAGATGATAAAGCAATCCATCTGTAAGCACCTTGAAAATAATGCAGTGATTGCTCAAAGCCAACATGGATTTGTCAAAAACAAGTCCTGCCAGACGAATCGGATCTCATTTTTTGATCACGTAACCTCCCTTGTGGACCGTGGGAATGCTGTAGACATAATATACCTCGACTTCAGCAAAGCTTTCAACAGAGTGCCCCATTATATCCTGACGAGCAAATGAGCTCAAAGTGGGCTAGATGAAACAACGACCTGGTGGATCCACAGTTGGCTACAGAATCAGACTCAAAGAGTGCTTATCAATGGGACCTTCTCCAACTGGGGAGATGTAATGAGTGGGGTACGGCAGGGTTCAGTCCTGGGCCCAGTGCTCTTCAAGATTTTTATTAATGACTTGGAGGAGGAGGTGCAGGGAATGCTGATCAAATTTGAAGATGACACAAAATTGGGCAGGATAGCTAATACTTTGGAAGACAGAAACAAAATTTAAAGTGATCTTGATAGACTGGAGCACTGGTCAGAAAATAACAGAATAAAATTTAATAGGGATAAATGCCAAGTTCTGCACCTCGGAAAAAAGAAATCAAATGCACAGTTACAAGATGGGCAATACGTGGCTCAACAACACTACAAGCGAGACGGATCTTGGAATTGCTGTCGATCACAAGCTGAATATGAGCCAACAATGTGATGTGGCTGCAAAAAAGGCCAATGCTGTTTTGGGCTGCATTAATAGAAGCATATCTTCCAAATCCCGGGAAGTACTAGTTCCCCTCTACTCAGCACTGCTTAGGCCTCATCTGGAGTACTGTGTCCAGTTTTGGGCACCACATTTTAAGAAGGACAAACTGGAGATGGTTCAGAGGAGGGCAACAAAGATGATCAGGGGACTGGAAACAAAGCCCTATGAAGAGAGATGGAAAGAACTGGGCATGTTTAGCCTTGAGAAGAGAAGACTGAGGGGAGGTATGATAGTGCTCTTCAAGTACTTGAAAGGTTGTCACAGAGAGGAAGGCTGGGATCTCTTCTTGATTATCCCAGAGTGCAGGACACAGAATAATGGGCTCAAGTGACAGGAAGCCAGATTCCAGCTGAACATCAGGAAAAACTTCCTGACTGTTAGAGCAATACGACAATGGAACCAATGACCTAGGGAGGTTGTGGACTTTCCCACACTGGAGGCATTCAAGATGAGGCTGGACAGCCATCTGTCAGGATTCTGACTTGGATTCCTGCATTGAGCAGGGGGTTGGACTTGATGGCCTTGTAGGCTCCTTCCAACCCTACTATTCTATGGTTCTATGATCTTCAGCATCAGTCATCATCCCCCACCACCTTCACCTAAGGTAACCTCAGTCCCTTGCTTCATTAGTTTATCACATCTGGAACTGAAAGAGGCAGTGACAGGTATAGGCAAGAGGGGGCATTGGTAGTGGGTGGCTGCCATCTTTTTCCCCACACTATACTCTGGAGTGACACAACTTTCATATCATTGGGGAGGGGGATAAACAAAGATGCTGGCCAGAAGGTGCTTGGTGTTGGAGCACCAGGATAAAGAAAACATATTTTGAAAAATTAGGATGGGACCCTGGGAAAGCATGAGGGATGGGAGGATATCCACAGACAACAAGTTATCTTTAGCCACTCAACCCTGGCTCCAGTCCTGGGTGGGTATGTCTGACATTTCACATTCAAAGGCAGGCTTAGAGTATGGCTGAATAATGCTTTTCTGAGCTCTCTTCATCTTGTATCTTTTTCTCTAGCCTTAGAGACTGCTTCCTCGCTTGAGATTGGATGTATGTCCAATGGAACAGCGAGTCAACTTTCCTTTCTCAAGAAAGGTCACTTCATGCATTAAGTATCACAGGAGATGTTTTATGATAGTTCAGTAACATGCATTCAGTATCACTGAACTAACACAATGTATCATTTCAGGCCATGGATTCTGCCAATGCCCTGCACTGTAGTCTCAGTTGCAAGGATATGCTATGAAACAGAACTTGAGCAGGGTTCAGGCTAGGCCAGGTTTCTCAGGCAAACAAGACAGGAAGAAATCAGCACCATTGTTTGCAGTGTGGCTGTAAGCCAGACAGGGTTGTCTATATCTTGCTCCAACAAATGTCAGAGCAAGACCAAGAGTTATATATGAGTTTGGTTGCATTTAGGCTGGTTGGCCCCATCTCCCTACTGACTAAGTCTTGGTCTCCTAAAGGACCTTGGTCTGTTTTAGCAATCTCAGGCTGTAATGATGTTGGAGTGGCTGGGATATGCTACTGTCCTCAAGGCTTTGGTCCTCAAAGCCTCAGGACAGTAATATGACCTCCTCTGGATACAGGGCTGCTACCCCTGAGGCCTTTCTGGGAAAATGTCTCCTGGGGAGGTTGAAGCCTTGTGATGCCTTCCCATGACCAAGTTGTCTCTCTAAACAATTAACTCTGGAGCCTCTCCTTCTGATGACAAGGGGTCAGGATACCCCGAGGATGAGGGTTTGAGGTCCTGGTCCATGACACACAAATGGGTAGAAGCTCCAGGTGACATATCTGTTGCTGGACCAGATGAGAAGGTGGGCTGGATGGACATCTCATTCCTGTTAACGGCCTGGTATGGTGCTGTGGATGTAGGGATGTCATGAGTGCCCGAGAGCAGGGGGGAGTCTGATGGATCTCCCTCCATTCAGCCCTCTGGGAACCACTCGCCGAGCCACAGGGCATTTGCAGATGTGCTTGGCATGTGCCTCACAATCTGGGAGTGCCCTGCAGCTACCCACTCCTCAGTATGAGCTGCCAGTTTTACGCAAGATGGTGGTGCCATAATTTCTGTATTTTTAACATTGTACAAAATGGCAACGGCACAGAGCCATCTTTGCAACATTAGAGGCATAAAGGACTTCTTTACACCTCTAGTGTTGTGGAGATGGCCCTGTATGGCCACAATTTTGTGCAACATTAAAAAAATATAAAAATTAAAGAGCTGCCATCTTGCTCAATAATGGTTGCTTACATCAAGGAGAGGGTGGCTGCAGAGTGCTCTGAGACTGCTTGCTAAGCCCTCCAGGGCTTGTGCAGCCTAGTGGGTGGCAGTCGCAACTCGGTTAATGCCTGCTGAGATGAGTCCATCCATCCATTTGTGAATGTGAAATTGGGAACATGGACATGCCTCTAGATTTGTAGCTTTAGGGGGCATGGTCGGGTGTTTTCCTAATGTTGGTATGTAAAGTGGCATATACACTGCTTGTACAATAACAACCATAACTTCCCAGATTCTATGTTGACACTCTACTTTCCTAAAGCCTGTTAATCCTGACAGCATCCAAAATCTGGGGATGTCTACAAACTCTGATGATGATTCTAATTGTAAACATTCACATTAAAGTTTGCTCAAAGATTCCTCCCCCAAATGTGTTTCACTTCTTGCCAATGATGCTGCTGCATTTATCCAGCAAGTAGATCAAGGGGTACTGCTTCATCCTCATGTCTAAAAAGCTTGCCATGTAGCAAGGATGTACTAAGTTAGTGAACAGGAGCAGCTGGGATCTGGAAGGGAAAAGATAAACCTGCCCTGCTGCTTGCAAAAGGCTGTGAACTATCCATCACCCCAGACAATATCTAAACAATGTCAGCCATATGCATAAGAAACCTATTGCCTAATATGAGTCAATCACTGATACTGTCCCAAAACATTTGCTATCTGTGAAATGAATACTGAATGGCACACATGCCAAACTAGTTGAGATAAATGAGTCGGTTGGCACCATGGTATGAACATGCAGGATTAATGAATTGTTTCCATTCACATACTGTTTGCTAATCCTTTATAGAAGAGTCCAAATAGGCACCTTCAGGGGCTTTTTTTTTTTTTTTTAAGGGGGAGACAACATTGCTCTTGGCACAAGTTACAACAGCTCAGAAGATTCCTTTAATTTGTCCTTTCTTTGTAACCCATTCCAGGGGCTTAATACTGCCAGGCTGACAATTTATCCTAACAACAACTCTTCATTCTTTTGATCTCATTCACTCCCTAGCAGGACTAATTGTGGTAGCTTAAGGTATTTCACCAATATCCTTTTGGCAGTTGACCAGCTTGTAGAAAAAGTGCCGATATTCCCCTTCCACTAACATCCTTTCCTCATTCAGCAGATGCCTTGACCACCTTCCAAGTTATCACGGAAGATTTCTGGCTACATTACATTATTGCTACTTGGAATATTTCTCATTGCCTCCTATCCTCCCCCGCCTTCTTTCCATAACATCCAGCAAGTACGATTAATCTTGTATCCCTGCACATTAAACTCTGCATAGAAAACAGAAAAAGTTCAAGTGGAGCCAGTGTGGTTGGGTACTGGACTTGGATTATTTAAATTATTAATTTATTTTACAATATGTATATAACTCTCCACATCTAGACAGACTCTGGAGGCTTCTTGAAATAAAGATGCTTTCAGGAGGTGTTGGAATCAACACAGTGTTGGAAACTGCCTGACCTCGAGAGGAAGGGAGTTCCATAGAAAGGGGGCCACCACAATGAAGGCTCTTCCAGGTGGACTCCGATCAGGCCATGGGACCATGTGGAACCACCAGGAGCATGCCCTCTGATGACCTAAGTTACTAGGCAGGTTGATAAGGGAGAAGGCGCTCTCTTAGATACTCTGGTCCCAAGTTGTTTAGAGCTTTATACACTAGTACCAAAACCTTCCCCTTCATGGATCGCTGCCTTGTTGTGGTGAAGGGGCTTGTGTAACTCATAAGCTAAGCCGTGCAGTGCCACCCAAGTTGGACAGGTCATGGCAGAGAGTTCTGACAAAATGTGGTCCACTGGAGAAGGAAATGGCAACCCACTCCAGTATTCTTGCCAAGAAAACCCCATGGAATGTATCACAAGGCTAAAAGATATGACGCCGGAAGATGAGCCCCTCAGGTTGGAAGGTGTCCAATATACTACTGGGGAAGAGCAGAGGGTATTTCCAAGTAGCGCCAGGAAGAGTGAAGCGGCTGGGCCAAAGCTGAAAAGACACTCAGCTGTGAATGTGTCTGGTGATGAAAAGAAAATCCGATTCTGTAAAGAACAATATTGTTTAGGAACCTGGAATGTCAGATCAATGAATCAAGGTTTAGGGATGACGGAGAATTTCTCCCTGAATCTTCGGGGGGCCGAACGCCAATGCATTCGGCCCCCCGAAATCAGTGGTGAAATTCTCCGCCCCCCCGCCCCCCCGGGATGGGACTTACCTTTGGCGAATGTCCCTCCTGGCGGCGGGTCCCGGCGGTGGTTCGTCGGCCTTTCGTCGGGGGCGGAGGTGGCAGCCGGTCTTCCGACCGGCTGCTGCCGCCGCCATTACAAGGTAAGTGTTAAAAAAAAAAAAACCCGTGATAGGCTACGTAACGATTAACGTAGCCTATCACGGCTAGATTTCCAAAGTCAGCCATGATAGGCTACGTAAATCGTTATGTAGCCTATCACGGGTGACTTTGAAGAAAAAAAAAAGTGCATACGCAAATAGCGGCGGCCTATGGGCGCTGCCATTTGCGTTCCTTATTTGGTCCCGGTAGTCCACGTAAAGATTTATGTAGACTATGCCGTAGCCTACGTGAATCTTTACGTAGACTACTGGGACCAAATAAGGAACGCAAATGGCTGCGCCCATAGACCAACGCCGTTTGCGTACGCACTTCTTTTTTTTTTCAAAGTCACCCATGATAGGCTACGTAGCGATTAAAGTAGCCTATCATGGCTGACTTTGGAAATCTAGCCATGATAGGCTACGTTAATCGTTACGTAGCCTATCACGGGTTGTTTTTTTTTAACACTTTGTTTCGCGGCCGGGGAGACGGGGCGCTTCTCCCTTGCCTGAATTTCAGCTGGGCGAGGCAGGACAGCTCCCCCCCCCTCACCTGAACTTCGCGGGGAGAAGCGAAGTGCCTCCCCCCACTGTGAAGCACCCCTGCGAAAAGGTAAGTGACTTTCATACATCCCTAGGTAAGCTAGAGGTGGCAAGATTGAACATCAACATCTTGGGAATCAGCAAACTAAAATGGACAAGCATGGGCGAATTTAATTCAGGTGACCATCATATCTACTACTGTGGGCAAGAATCCCTTAGAAGAAAAGGAGTAGCACTCATAGTCAACAAAAGGGTGGGAAAAGCTGTACTGGGGTACAATCTTAAAAATGATAGAATGATCTCAGTACGAATCCAAGGCATACCATTCAACATCACAGTAATTCAAGTCTATGCCCCAACCACTGAGGCCGAAGAAGCTGAGGTTGATCGGTTCTATGAAGACCTACAACACCTTCTAGAACTAACACCAAAAAAAGATGTCCTCTTCATCATAGGGGATTGGAATGCTAAAGTAGGAAGTCAAGAAATCACCGGGATAACAGGCAAGCATGACCTTGGTGCACAAAATGAAGCAGGACAAAAGCCAATAGAGTTTTGCCAAGAGAACATGCTGATCATAGCAAACACTCTTTTCCAACAGCACAAGAGGCGACTCTACACATGGACGTCACCAGATGGTCAATATCGAAATCAGATTGATTATGTCCTTTGCAGCCAAAGATGGAGAAGCTCCGTACAGTCAGTAAAAACAAGATCTGGAGCTGACTGTGGCTAGGGGTGGACGAAAGTCACTTACCTTTTCTCGCAGCTTGTTCACGGTGGGGGGGAGCGCTTCGCTGCTCCCCCCGCGAAGTTCAGGCCGGGGGGGGAGGCTTCCCGCCTCGCCCGGCTGAAATTCAGGCCGGGGGGGGAGGCTTCCCGCCTCGCCCGGCCGAAATTCAGGCCGGGGAGGAGGCTTCCCGCCTCGCCCGGCCGCGAACACGAAAGTAAAAAAAAAAAAAAACAACGTCCCCTGATAGGCTACGTGACGATTCACGTAGCCTATCACGGCTAGATCTGGAAAGTCAGCCGTGATAGGCTACGTGAATCGTCACGTAGCCTATCACGGGTAACTTTAAAAAAAAAAAAAGCGCGTACGCGAATGGCGGCCCCCATAGGGAGCCGCCATTCGCGTTCCTTATTTAGTTGCTGTAGTCTACGTAAATGTTTACGTAGACTACGGCGAAAATAAGGGCAACGCTATTTGCGTTGCCCTTATTTTCGCCGTAGTCTACGTAAACATTGACATAGACTACAGCGACCAAATAAGGAAGGGGAATGGCGGCTCCCTATGGGGGCCGCCATTCGCGTACGCGCTTTTTTTTTTTTAAAGTCACCCGTGATAGGCTACGTAATGATTTGCGTAGCCTATCATGGCTAGATCTGCAAAGTCAGCCATGATAGGCTACATTAATTGTCACTTAGCCTATCATGGGTGACTTTTTTAAAAAAAAAGTGCGTACGCAAATGGCGGCCCCCATAGGGAGCCGCCATTCGCGTTCCTTATTTGGTCGCTGTAGTCTACATAAAGATTTACGTAGAGTTCGGCGAAAATAAGGGCAACGCTAATAAGGTCACGGAAGCCTCCCCCCCGGCCTGAACTTCGGGGGGAGCAGCGAAGCGCTTCCCGCCCACCGCAAAGCAAGCTGCAAGACCAGGTGAGTGACTTTCATGCACCCCTAGGCAATGCAAATAGTGTTGCCCTTATTTTCGCCATAGTCTACGTAATCTTTACGCAGACTACAGTGACCAAATAAGGAACGCGAATGGTGGCTCCCTATGGGGGCCGCCATTAGCCGTACGGGCTTTTTTTTTTTTTTAAGTCACCCATGATAGGCTACGGGATGATTTACGTAGCCTATCATGGCTGACTTTGCAGATCTAGCCATGATAGGCTACGTTAATCGTCACGGAGCCTATCACAGCGGCGTTGTTTTTTTTTTACTTTTCTTGGAATGGCGGTGGTGGCAGCCGGTCGAAAGACCGGCTGCTGCCCCCGCCCCTGACGAAGACCTGCCGAACCGCCGCTGCGACCCGCCACCGGGAGTGACATTCGGGAAAGGTAAGTCCCATCCCTGGGGGGGGCGGGGGGGAGAATTTCTCCCCGAAACTACTTCAGGGGGCCGAATACGTTGGCACTCGCCCCCCTGAAGTTTCGGCGAGAAATTCTCTGACACCCCTACTCAGATCATAATCTTCTTGTCGCAAAATTTCAGCTTAAATTGAAGAACGTAGGGAAAACCACTAAACCATTCAGGTATGACCCAAATCATATCCCTTATGAATATACAGTGGAGGTGACAAATAGATTTCAGGGATTAGACCTGATAGACAGAGTGCCTGAGGAACTATGGACAGAGGTCCGTATCATTGTTCAGGAGGCAGCAACGAAATCCATCCCAAAGAAAAAGAAATGCAAGAAAGCCAAGTGGCTGTCTGATGAGGATTTACAAGTAGCTGAGGAAAGAAGGGAAGCAAAAAGCAAGGGAGAGAAGGGAAGATATACCCAAATGAATGCAGATTTCCAGAGAATAGCAAGGAGAGACAAGAAGGTCTTCTTAAATGAACAATGCAAAGAAATCGAGGAAAACAGTAGAATGGCAAAGACTAGAGATCTCTTCAAGAAAATCGGAGATCTCAAGGGAACGTTTTGTGCAAAGAAGGGCATGATAAAGGACAAAGAAGGCAGGGACCTAACAGAAGCAGATGAGATTAAGAAGAGGTGGAAAGAATACACAGAAGAACTATACAGGAAAGATCTGAATGTCCCTGATAGCCATGATAGTGCGGTCACTGAACTTGAGCCGGACATCCTCGAGAGTGAAGTCAAGAGGGTCTTAGGAAGCATTACTAACAACAAAGCTAGTGGAGATGACAGTATTCCAGCTGAGCTATTTAAAATCCTAAAAGATGATGCTGTTAAAGTGCTGCATTCAATATGCCAACAAATGTGGAACACTCAACAATGGCCACAAGACTGAAAAAGGTCAGTTTACATTCCAATTCCAAAGAAGGGCAATACCAAAGAGTGTTCAAACTACCGCACAATTGCACTCATTTCACATGCCAGCAAGGTGATGCTCAAAATCCTTCGAGCTAGGCTTCAGCAGTATGCGAACTGAGAACTACCGGAAGTACAAGCGGGGTTTCGAAGAGGCAGAGGAACTAGAGATCAAATCACCAACATTCTCTGCATTATGAAGAAAGCAAGAGAATTCCAGAAAAACGTCTATTTCTGCTTCATTGACTATGCTAAAGCCTTTGATTGTGTGGATCACAACAAACTGTGGCAAATTCTTAAAGTGATGGGATTACCAGACCACCTTACCTGTCTCCTGAGAAAACTGTACGAGGGTCAAGAAGCAACAGTAAGAACCGGAAATGGAACAACTGAGTGGTTCAAAATTGGGAAAGGAGTACGACAAGGCTGCATATTGTCACCCTACTTATTTAACTTATATGCAGAGTACATCATGAGAAACACCGGGTTGGATGAATCAGAAGTTGGAATTAAGATTGCTGGGAGAATTATCAACAACCTCCGATATGCAGACGATACCACCCTAATGGCAGAAAGCAAAGAGGATCTAAAGAGCCTCTTGTTGAGGGTGAAAGAGGAGAGTGCAAAAGCTGGTTTGAAACTCAACGTTAAAAAAACTAAGATCATGCCATCTGGCCCCATCACTTCCTGGCATATAGAAGGGGAAGAAATGGAATCATTGACAGATTTTACTTTCTTGGGCTCCAAGATCACCGCAGACGGTGACTGTAGCCATGAAATTAAAAGATGCTTGCTCCTTGGGAGGAAAGCTATCGCAAACCTAGACAGCATTGTAAGAAGCAGAGACATCACCTTGCCGACAAAGGTCCGTCTAATTAAAGCTATGGTTTTCCCAGTAGTAATGTATGGCTGTGAGAGCTGGACTATAAGGAAGGCTGAGCGCTGAAGAATTGATGGGTTCGAACTAGGGGTGGACGAAAGTGACGTACCTGTCCTCGAAGGACGTTCGTGGTGGGGGGGAGGCGCTTCTCTGGTCCCCCGCGAAGTTCAGGCCGGGGGGGGAGGCTTCCCGCCTCGCCCGGCCGCAAACGCGAAAGTTAAAAAAAAAAAACAACGCCCCCTGATAGGCTACGTGACGATTCACATAGCCTATCACGGCTAGATCTGCAAAGTCAGCCATGATAGGCTACGTGAATCGTCACGTAGCCTATCACGGGTGACTTAAAAAAAAAAAGCGCGTACGCTAATAGCGGCCCCCATAGGGAGCCGCCATTCGCGTTCCTTATTTAGTCTCTGTAGTCTACGTAAATGTTTATGTAGACTATGGCGAAAATAAGGGCAACACAAATAGCGTTGCCCTTATTTTCGCCGTAGTCTACGTAAATGTTTACGTAGACTACAGCGACCAAATAAGGAAGGGGAATGGCGGCTCCCTATGGGGGCCGCCATTATCCGTACACACTTTTTTTTTTTTTTTTAAGTCACCCGTGATAGGCTACGTGACGATTCACATAGCCTATCACGGCTGACTTTGCAAATCTAGCCGTGATAGGCTACGTGAATCGTCATGTAGCCTATCAGGGGGCGTTTGTTTTTTTTTCCTTTCATTGCAATGGCGGCGGCGGCAGCCGGTCGAAAGATCGGCTGCCGCCCCCGCCCAGGACGAACACCCGCCGAACCGCCGGTCGGACCCGCCGCCAGGAGGGACATTCAGCAAAGGTAAGTCCCGTCCCGAGGGGGGGTGAGGGGGGCAGGGGGGTTTGGAGGATTTCTCCCCGAAACTTGTTGAGACCAGGTAACTGGGTTTCGTGCACCCCTACATTTTCCATGTGAGTAAAATACATTGAAGCCATCAAGTTGTTTTCACTCTGGTTTACAAAGAGGAAAAAGTCATTCTATAAACATAATAAAAAGATAAAAAGTAGCAAGAAAGTGCTAGGAGTCAAGCGGCTGTATGGATGTGGGATTGGCTGTTTTTCTTCTTCTTTTTGATTAAATTGCCATGCAGTGCTGAGGTTTTCAAAGAAAGCAGAGTTGCTTGTTTTCTTAACATCTTTGGAAAGAATCCAGTAGCTCATTATTACAGTATTTCTGCCCTGATCCTAATCATCTGAGCACATATGTAAGGAAACTTTGGTGTGTGAACTAGGCCTGCTAGTGCAATATCTACAGAGCAATCCTATCACGTTTACCTCTGCTAAGATGGTCCCTGCCAAACTGTGTGGTTTATTCTGTATTAAAATTATATATAAAATTAAATCTGATTTCTGGTTAACCGTAGGTATTATTCGTCAGGGTGAAGCAACCAGGTTTCTTCCAGTTGTTTTCGACTATAACTCCCATAAGCTGTAGCTAGGATGGCCAATAGTAAAACATTATGGGATTCTAGGGTTGGCGGAGAATTTCTCCCCGAAACTTCGGGGGGCCGAGTGCCAACGTGTTCGGCCCCCCGAACAAGTTTCGGGGAGAAATCCTCCAACCCCCCCCGCACCCCGCACCCCCCCCGGGACGGGACTTACCTTCACCGAATGTCCCTCCCGGTGGCTGGTCCGGCCGGTGGTTCAGCGGGTGTTCGAGCGAGGTGGGAGCGGCAGCCGGTCTTTCGACCGGCCGCAGCCACCGCCATTGCAATGAAAGAAAAAAAAAAACGCCCCCTGATAGGCTACGTGACGATTCACGTAGCTTATCACGGCTAGATTTGCAAAGTCAGCCGTGATAGGCTACGTCAATCGTCACAAAGCCTATCACGGGTGACTTAAAAAAAAAAAAAAGTGTGTACGGATAATGGCGGCCCCCATAGGGAGCCGCCATTCCCGTTCCTTATTTGGTCGCTGTAGTCTACATAAAGATTTACGTAGACGACGGCGAAAATAAGGGCAACGCTATTTGCGTTGCCCTTATTTTCGCCGTAGTCTACATAAACATTTACGTAGACTACAGTGACTAAATAAGGAACGCGAATGGCGGCTCCCTATGGGGGCCGCCATTAGCATACGCGCTTTTTTTTTTAAAGTCACCCATGATAGGCTACGTGACGATTGACGTAGCCTATCACAGCTGACTTTGCAGATCTAGCCATGATAGGCTACGTGAATCGTCACGTAGCCTATCAGGGGGTGTTTTTTTTTTTTTTAACTTTCGCGTTCGCGGCCGGGCGAGGCAGGAAGCCTCCTCCCCAGCCTGAATTTCGGCCGGGGTGAGGCGGGAAGCCTCCCCCCCTGGCCTGAACTTCGCGGGGGGAGCAGCAAAGCGCCTCCCCCCACCGCGAACGTCCTTCGAGGACAGGTAAGTGACTTTCGTCCACCCCTATGGGATTGTAGTCCAAAATATCCAGAGGGCACCAGGTTGCCTACTTCTGATCTACTCCATTGTTTAACCCATTGACCTACAGCGGTTTAACCCATTGTTGAACCCATTGACTTGATCAGGTGTAAGGATGAGTGTACATGCAAAATTCAAGCTTGCTAAAGTACTCCACATTCCACCTTGAAACTTGTTCTGTCTTGTGTCTGTATCAGATTGTGATCTTTGTTTTTGTTTTGCGTGAACGTTTGTGCATATTTTCCCAAATGATCTCATCAATTGTGTGCAACTTTGAACTGTAGGCGTTCTTCTCCCATTGATTAAAATGTGTTTGTGTGCATATATTTCAGAAGTACATATTTTTTCATGCACATTTTTCAAATGTATGCACGCTACCCAACACAGTTTTTTTGGGGGGTTGTCCATGAATTACTTGCAAGCTCAGAAACATATGGACTTCAACTGCAGATTACATTCAAGTCCGTGTTTCCTTTGGGAGGTGCAAAAATGTACCGATCAAAAATGAACTGAAATATATTTCGTATGCATCTAGGGATGGCGGAGAATTTCTCCCTGAAACTTCAGGGGGCCGAGCGCCAATGTGTTCGGCCCCCCGAACAAGTTTTGGGGAGAAATCCTCCGCACCCCCCCTGCCCCCGCACCCCCCCGGGACGGGACTTACCTTCACTGAATGTCCCTCCCGGCGGCGGGTCCGGTTGGTGGTTCGTCGGGTGTTCGAGCGGGGCGGGAGCGGCAGCCGGTCTTTTGACCAGCTGCCGCCCCCGCCATTGCAATAAAAGAAAAAAAAAAAACGTCCCCTGATAGGCTACGTGACTATTCACGTAGGCTATCACGGCTAGATTTGCAAAGTCAGCCGTGATAGGCTATGTCAATTGTCACGTAGCCTATCACGGGTGACTTAAAAAAAAAAAAAAGTGTGTACGGATAATGGCGGCCCCCATAGGGAGCCGCCATTCTCGTTCCTTATTTGGTCGCTGTAGTCTACGTAAATGTTTACGTAGACTACGGCGAAAATAAGGGCAACGCTTTTTTTTTTTTTTGCAAGTATATAAATAGCAAGTATATAAATAGGTACCGCCTCGGCAGGAAAGGTAACAGCGTTCTGTGCACCTTAGTGTTCAGTCGTGCCGGCCACATGACCACGGAAGCGTCTTCGGACAGCGCTGGCTCTTCGGCTTAGAAACGGGGATGAGCACCGCACCCTAGAGTCAGACACGACTGGTTGGGGACACCTTTACCTTTATCTTTTTAAGATATAGCTTATTGTGGTGATTCTCAAATATACGCCTGTTGGTTAAAGCCCAAGATCATAAGACACATTCTAAACTCTAAAGGTCTCAGAGGAATTGATCATCATCAATTCCAGTACCAATGGATCTGATCCACACCTCCCAGACTAAAGTGCAGATTGCAACTTAGCTAACAACCTGCTTTTTGAACTCCCAGAATGTTCCAACACAGTTCTCAGCCCGACAAATGCATCACCATTCATTTAGGAATGTGTATTTTGAGTAGGGATGGTGGAGAATTTCTCCACGAATCTCCGGGAGGACGAATGCCAACGCATTCGGCCCCCCAAAATTGGTGGTGAAATTCTCCACCTGCCCCCCGCCCCCTCCCCGGGATGGGACTTACCTCGTGTGAATGTCGCTCTCGGCGGCGGGTCCTGGTGGTGTTTCGGTGGCGTTTCAGCAGGGGCGGCGGCGGCGGCCGGTCTTCTGACCGGCTGCCGATGCCGCCATTGCAAAATAAATTTATGCCATTGCATTCATTCCTAAATGAATAAGGGCATGCTATTTCCGTTGCCCTTATTTTCGCCATAGTCTACGTAAATCTTTATGTAGACTAGACGTGCCAAAATAAGGAACGCAAATGGCGGTCCCCATGCGCGTCGCCATTTGTGTACGCGCTTTTTTTTTTTTTAAAGTCACCCGTGATAGGCTACGTGACAATTTACATAGCCTATCACGGCTGACTTTGGAAATCTAGCCATGATGGGCTACGTAAATCGTTACGTAGCCTATCATGGATGTGTGTGTGTTTACTTTTTTTTTCACGGCCGGGTAGACGGGGCGCTCCTACCTGGCCTGAATTTCGGCGGCGAGGGATGGGGCGCCTCCCCCCCGGCCTGAATTTCGGCCAGGGCGAGGCAGAGCACCTCCCCCCCTTGCCTGAATTTTGGGGGGAGAAGCGAAGCGCCTCCCCCCCACCGCGAAGCAAGCTGCAGGACGAGGTAAGTCCCTTTCGTCCATCCCTAGTAGAGCACCTGCTTTGCATATGGAAGGTCCCAGGTTCAATCCCTGGTATCTCCTTGGCATATTACAGAATTCTGGGAAGGGGGTGGAGTCTGGCAGATATCCTCCTGCTCAAACCTCCAGATGCCAGTCCGTGGACCCCCATGCTTACCACATGGGGCTAGTGGGTTTCATTAAGATCTCCCTGTCTCTTCCCCTATAAATCTGAGCATCAGTAGTTCCACCCTCATTGTATGAACACCGTAGTTCAGTTTAGAGCTGTTGGCAGGTCCACGGTCCCCCAAACAGAATCCTTTCAGGTCACTTCATCCTCAGAAGAAAGTTTCTGCAAAAATCACTGACTTCAATGGATGAATAAATTAGGGATGTATGAAAGTCACTTATGTTTTCGCGGAATTGATTCGTGGGGGGGGAGGTGCTCCGTCCCTCCCCCCGGAATTCTGCCCAGCCGGCTCTGCTCTGCGGCGGCTCCGCGAAGCAGCCAGCCAGGGCTGTCCGCAGCCAGACTTCCGGCCGCGGACGGGCTGGTGCGGATGCAAATGGCGGCTGCCATAGTGGCCGCCATTTGTGTCCAGCCAGGCTGCCGTGATAGTCTACATAAGTATTTATGTAGCCTATCACGGCTGGGCAAAAAAACTAGGGTTGGCGAAGAATTTCTCCCCGAAACTTCGGGGGACTGAGTGCCAACGTGTTCGGCCCCCCGAACAAGTTTCAGGGAGAAATTCTCCGCACCCCCCAGCCCCCCACACCCCCCCCCGGGACAGGACTTACCTTTGGCGAATGTCCCTCCCGGCGGCGGGTCTGGCCGGCAGTTCGGCGGGTCTTCGTCCAGGGCGGGGGTGGCAGCGATCTTTCGACCGGCTGTCGCAGCCGCCATTCCAATAAAAGAAAAAAAAAAACGCCCCTGTGATAGGCTACATTTGCAAAGTCAGCCGTGATAGGCTACGTAAATCGTCACGTAGCCTATCACGGGTGACTTTAAAAAAAAAAAAAGCGCGTACGGATAATGGCAGCCCCCATAGGGAGCTGCCATTCCCGTTCCTTATTTGGTCGCTGTAGTCTACGTAAATCTTTTACGTAAATCTACGTAAAACAACGCAAATAGCGACCAAATAAGCAAATAGCGACCAAATAGCGACCAAATAGACTACAGCGACCAAATAAGGAACGCGAATGGCGGCTCCCTATGGGGGCCGCCATTTGCGTATGCACTTTTTTTTTTTTAAGTCACCCGTGATAGGCTACGTGACGATTTACGTAGCCTATCACAGCTGACTTTGCAGATCTAGCCATGATAGGCTATGTTAATCGTCACGTAGCCTATCACGGGGGCGTTTTTTTTTTTAACTTTTTAGTTCGCGGCCGGGCGAGGAGGGGCGCCTCCTCCCCGGCCTGAATTTTGGCCAGGCGAGGCGGGAAGCCTCCCCTCCAGCCTGAATTTCGGCTGGGCGAGGCGGGAAGCCTCCCCCCCAGCCTGAACTTCGCGGGGGGAGCAGCGAAGCGCCTCCCCCCCACCGCGAAAAGCTTTGAGGACAGGTAAGGGACTTTCGTGCACCCCTAAAAAAAACCCAAACATAATAGCTTACGTAAATATTTCCGTAGGGTAGAACATTGAAAAATAAAGGAACGCAAATAGCGCCCACTACACTATTTGCACCCCCCCTTTTTTTTTTTGCCATAATAGCCTACATAAATTTTTATGTAGGATAAAACGGCGAAAAATAGGGTACGCAAATGGCGGCCCCCGTAGCCACCGCCATTTGTGTACGCTGTTCTTTTCGGGGTTTTTGCTTGGCTTGCCGTGATAGGCTACATAAATACTTACGTACAAAGACCAGGATGAAATGGCAGCTGCGGCAGCCAGTCGAAAGACCAGGCGCTGCCACCGCCGGAGCCGCCGCTGGAGCCACCGCCATCCGGAACATCCGCCCCAGGTAAGCTTCGTCCTGTGGGGAATCCGCGGGGGGGCGTGGGGCAGGCCGTTCCGCCACGGATTTCGGGGGGCTGAATGCCAGTGCGTTCGGCCTCACTGAAATCCCTGGCGGAATTTTCCGCCATCCCTAGAATAAATAGGATAAGAGGACAGATGGCAATGCTAGAATCTCGAGCACTATTCCAACCTCTTCGTGCTTGGTTTTCTTTAAAAGAAGACATAAATGTAAAATAACTAGAAAGCCTCGCACAAAAGCTTGCTGGCTCCCGACACCTTTGTCGAAGGCTTCTGAATAATCTCCAAGCCAAAATTTGTTCTCACGTACTGTTCAAAGATTTGGGAGGAGAAGGTGTTCACCCTTTTTGGCTTTTATGAGCAAATTGATAATTGTTGCATGCTTTAAATTCTATGTGTGAAAGGATTAAGTATACATAATGTCATTCCCTCCTGAAAAATAAAATAAAACAATACATCTGTGCTGTTACAGGAGCCTGCTGAGAACCCCCATGGCGCAAAATGAATAGGGAGCATAGGCACAGTTTTTTCTTTTTTTCTTTTTTTTTTCTGGAGTTGAGAAACGAACAGACACTTCAGCAGAGCACAAGCCTAAAAAACCAAAGTCTCCTTTATAGAACTCAGAAGGTACTCCTTGGGGGATGGGGAGCAGTAGGAGAAGTGATTGCTAACTAGCTGGGCTCTAAGCAACATCACTGCTGATGCTCCCCACTCCACCCTACATATTTCATAGTACATCCAGAAGGCACTAAAAAGTAGGAATGGGGGCAAAAAAGTGTTCAGTTCACATTTTAATTTACCTATTTTCACACTTTTGAACTAGTATGCAAACCAAAGCTCAGTTATCTTTCAAAATTCACACTTATCCAAATTTCATAATAGCATTCTTCAATCCAAAAAATGCATAAAAAATTTATATATTAGGGAAAATAATATTAAACATGCATTAAATGGGGGGGGTTAGGCAAAATGCCTACAAAACGCATGCATTAGGAAAAATCTGCACATAAATGCAAATGCATTTCCAGGAAAACTTGTTTTTTTAAACCTCAGTGTTTAAAACTGAACTTAAGGCTGTAGAAATTCTCGAGGTTTGAGATGAAGCAAACTTAAGAATGGGAAACTGAGAAACTGAGATAAATCAAACTTAGGAGTTTCTTTCCCATGCCTGCTAAGAATAGGGATGTACGAAAGTCACTTACCTTTTTGAAGGGTGACATTCGTGGTGGGGGAGAGGTGTTCCGTCCCTCCCCCAAAAATTCTGGCCGGGGGGAGGTGCTCTGTCCCTCCCCCCCGAATCCTGGCCGGCCAGCTCCGCTCTGCAGGGATTCTGCGGAGCCGCCGGCTGGCTCCGCCAGCGGCCAGACATCCGGCCGCTGGCTAGCAGGGACGCAAATGGCGGCGGCCGCAGCTGCCGCTGTTTGAGTCCCTGCAGTCAGCCATGATAGGCTACGTAAATGTTTATGTAGCCTATCACAGCTGATTTAAAAGGAAAAAAAATGCGTGTATGCAAATGGCGGCGCCCATGGGCGCCACCATTTGCGTTCCTTATTTTGGTACGTCTTAGTCAACGTAAACATTTACGTAGACTAAGACAGCGAAAATAAGGGGAACGCAAATAGCGTAGTGTCTACACTATTTGCGTTCCCCTTATTTTTGCTGTCTTAGTCTACATAAATGTTTACATAGACTAAGATGTGCCAAAATAAGGAACACAAATGGCAGCACCCATAGGCGCCGCCATTTGCATACATGCATTTTTTTTCTTTGAAATCAGCCATGATAGGCTACGTAAACATTTACGTAGCCTATCATGGTGTTTTTTAAAAATCTAGCTGTGATAGGCTACGTAAATCTTTACGTAGCCTATCTTATTTATTTATTTTTTAACTGGAAATGGCAGCGGCGGCAGCCGGTCAGAAGACCGGCCGCCGCCGCCGCCACACTGCCGCCAGAGCCGCTGCCGCCAGGAAGATCCGCCCAAGGTAAGTCCCATCCCGGGGGGGGGGCAGGGGGGCAGACTGTTCTGCCAAAGATTTCAGGGGGCCGAATGCTCTGGCATTCGGCCTCCCCGAGATCTGTGGCAGAATTCTCTGACATCCCTAGCTAAGAACAGTCCTGCTATATGAGACCAAAGATTCATCTTGTCCAGCATCCTGTTCCTCACAGTGGGTCAGACAAATACTTGCAGAAGGTTCACAGCTGAGCAGAAGGCAACACACTTCCCCCACTGTTGCCTACTCCCTCAGCAACTGGAATTTAGTGATATACTGCCCTATTACATGTAGGATCTATATAGCTACCATGACTAATAGCCATTGATAGATCTTTCCTGCATGAATTTGTCTAACATCTGCCTTGTGACAGAGTAGTGTGTCAAACAGACACATTTCTTTTGACACTTTGATGGACTTCATGCAGCCATTTGCAATATTATCTGTAGGGATGGTGGAGAATTCCACCACGGACTCCAGTGAGGCTAGATTCTAAATCCAGGCCCCCCCGGATTCCATGGCAGAATGTAGCAATCCCCACCACCACCCCGCAAAGTCCCCATGAACCGGATCCCACCTGCCTCCGGCAGTCCAGATCTGGCCGCTGCTGGCCGCTGCTCTGGTGTGAGGCTGCAAATGGTGTCCTGCATAGGGGACGCCATTTGCGTTGCTGCTGTAGCCGCGATAGGCTATATAAATATTTACGTAGCCTATCACGGCTACAGAAACGACACAAATGGCATCCCGTATGCAGGAAGCCATTTGCAGCTGCAGCAGCCCAGCTGCGAATCAGCCCAGCTGGCAGCTCCGCAGACATGCTGCGCAGCGGAGCCAGCCAGGGAGGATTCCAGGGGAGAGGAAAGGATCACCTCCCCCCCCGTCGAGGATTCCAGGGGGAGGACCGGATCTCCTCGCCCCCCCGCAGACCCCAGCGGATCAAGGTAAATGGCGTTTTGTACACCCCTAATTCTCTGTCATCTGTCTTTTCACTCCTTGTAATATCTGATAGCAAGATCCCTCTTGATAGGATTGAGTTTGTATTCATACCCCATTAATGTTATTTGCTGTTAGGAAGATTGCAGAGAGAGAGAGAGAGAGAGAGAGAGAGTACCAGTGTGGTGTAGTGGCTAGAGTGTTTGACTGGGAGCCGGGAGAAATGGTTTCTAGTCTCCACTTGGCCATGGAAGCTCACTGGGTGACTTTGGGCCAGTCACAGACTGTCAGCCCAACCTACCTCACAGAGGGGTTGTGGTGAGGATAAAATAGAGAGGATTAGGATAATGTAAGCTGCCTTGGGTTCCTTGCAAGAAGAAAAAAGGCAATGTGTGTATATGTGTGTGTGTGTGTATGTGTGTGTATGTATGTGTGTGTGTGTGTGTGTGTGTGTATATATATACATATATATATATATATATATATATATATATATATCCCCTTCATGGATCACTGCCTTGTTGTGGCGAAGGGGCTTGCGTAACTCAGTGAAGCTATGCTGTGCTGGGCCACCCAAGAGGGACAGGTCATGGCAGAGAGTTCGGACAAAATGTGGTCCACTGGAGAAGGAAATGGCAACCCACTCCAGTATTCTTGCCAAGAAAACCCCATGGAACGTATCACAAGGCTAAAAGATATGACGCCGGAAGATGAGCCCCTCAGGTCGGAAGGTGCCCAATATACTACTGGGGAAGAGCAGAGGGTATTTCCAAGTAGCGCCAGAAAGAGGGAAGCGGCTGGGCCAAAGGTGAAAGGACACTCAGCTGTGGATGTGTCTGGTGGTGAAAAGAAAATCCGATGCTGTAAAGAACAATATTGTTTAGGAACCTGGAATGTCAGATCAATGAATCAAGGTAAGCTGGAGGTGGTCAAACATGAGATGGCAAGATTGAACATTGACATCTTGGGAATCAGCGAACTAAAATGGAAAGCCATGGGCAAATTTAATTCAGATGACCATCATATCTACTACTGTGGGCAAGAATCCCTTAGAAGAAATGGAGTAGCACTCATAGTCAACAAAAGGGTAGGAAAAACAGTACTGGGGTACAATCTCAAAAACAACAGAATATCAGTACGAATCCAAGGCAAACCATTCAACATCACAGTAATTCAAGTCTATGCCCCAACCACTGAGGCCGAAGAAGCTGAGGTTGATCGCTTCTATGAAGACCTACAACACCTTGTAAAACTAACACCAAAAAAAGATGTCATCTTCATCACAGGGGATTGGAATAGGGATGTACGAAAGTCACTTACCTTTTCGCAGCTTGGCGTCGCGGTGGGGGGCAGGCGCTTTGCTTCTCCCCCCGAAGTTCAGGCAAGGGGGGGTGGTGTCCTGCCTTGCCTGGCTGAAATTCAGGCCTGGGTGGGAGGCTTCCCGCCTCGCCCGGCCGAAATTCAGGCCAGGGAGAAGTGCCCCGTCTCCCTAGCCGCGAAACAAACAGTGGAAAAAACACACAAAAAAAGTGATAGGCTACATAACGATTAATGTAGCCTATCACGGCTAGATTTCCAAAGTCAGCCGTGATAGGCTACGTTAATCATCACATAGCCTATCACGGGTGACTTTGGGGGAAAAAAAAAAGCACGTACGCAAATAGGGGCGGCCCATGGGCGTCGCCATTTGCGTTCCTTATTTTGGCATGTCTAGTGTACGTAAAGATTTATGTAGACTACGGCGAAAATGAGGGCAATTTTTTTCCCCCAAAGTCACCCGTGATAGGCTACGTGACGTTTAACATAGCCTATCATGGCTGACTTTGGAAATCTAGCCGTGATAGGCTACATTAATCGTTATGTAGCCTATCATGTTGTTTGTTTGTTTTTTACTTTATTTTGTAATGACAGCGGCAACAGCCGGTCAGAAGACCGGCCGCTGCCCCCACCGAAACGCCTCCGAACCGCTGCTGGGACCCGCCACCGAGAGGGACATTCGCAGGAGGTAAGTCCCATCCCGGGTGGGGGGCGAGGGGGTGGAAGAGAATTTCACTGCCAATTTCAGGGGGCCGAATGCATTGGCATTCGGCCTCACCAAGATTCATGGAGAAATTCTCAGAAATTCTCCGCCATCCCTAAGGATGGATGAAAGTCCCTTACCTTATCCCGCAGCTTCCTTCGCGGTGGGGGGTAGGCACTCCGTCCCTCCCCCTGAAATTCTGGGCGGGGTGGGAGGCACCCCATCCCTCCCCACCAAAATTCTTGCCGGGGGGGAGGAGCCCCGTTCCTCTGGCCGAAATTCTGGCCAGGGGGGAGGCTCCCTGTCCCTCCGCCTGCGAATCTTGTCTCCTGCTGGGACGCAAATGGTGGCGGCCGTAGGCACCGCCATTTGTATCCCTGCAGTCAGCCGTGATAGGCTACATAAATCCTTACGTAGCCTATCATGGCTGACTTTGGAAAAAATAAAAACCTCTTACGCAAATGGCGGCGCCCATGGGCCCTTATTTCCGTTGCCCTTATTTTCGCCGTAGTCTATGTAAATGTTTACATAGACTACACGTGCCCAAATAAGGAACGCAAATGGCGGCTCCAATGGGCGCCGCCATTTGCATAAGCGCTTTTTTTTCTTTTTCCCAAAGTCAGCCGTGATCGGCTACGTAAGGATTTACGTAGCCTATCACGGTATTTTTTGAAAATCTAGCCATGATAGGCAACGTAAATCTTTACGTAGCCTATCACGTTTGTTTGTGTGTTTGTTTTTTTACTGGGAAATGTCCGTGGCAGCCAGTCGGAAGACCGGCCGCAGGCGCAACAACGCTGGGAGACACCAGCGCCAGGGACATTTACCAAAGGTAAGTCCCATTCCGGGGGGGGGCGGGGGGGCGGCCCGTTTCTCCACCAATTTCGGGGGGCTGAATGCGTTGGCATTTGGCCTCCCGGAGATTTGTGGAGAAATTCTCCACCATCCCTAAAGAATACACAGAAGTAGGGATGGCAGAGAATTTATCTACGAATCTCAGGGAGGCCAAATGCCAATGCATTCGGCCCCCCGAAATTGCTGGTGAAATTCTCCGCCACCCGCCCCACCCCACGGGATGGGACTTACCTCCCTCGAATGTCCCTCTCGGCGGCGGGTCCCAGCGGCGGTTCGTTGCCCTTCATTTCGGGTCCCAGCGGCAGTTGGTTGCAGTGGGTTCCGGCGGTGGTTCGTTGCAAATAGCGTTCCCCTTATTTTCGCCGTAGTCCACGTAAATGTTTACGTAGACTACACGTGCCAAAATAAGGAATGCAAATGGCGGCGCCCATGGGTGCCTCCATTTGCATACATGCTTTTTTTTTTTTTCAAAGTCAGCTGTGATAGGCTACGTAAACATTTACGTAGCCTATCTCGGTGTTTTTTGAAAATCTAGCTGTGATAGGCTACGTAAATCTTTACATAGCCTATCACATTTGTTTGTTTGTTTGTTTTTACTTGGAAATAGCGGCAGCGGCAGCCGCCGGAACCGCCGCAGGAGCCGCTGCCGCCAGGGACATTAGAGCAAGGTAAGTCCTGTCCCGGGGGGGGGGGGCAGACCGTTTCTCCACCAATTTTGTGGAGAATCTCCCCGAGATTTGTGGAGAAATTCTCTGACATCCCTAGTCAGTTTACATTCCAATTCCAAAGAAGGGCAATGCCAAAGAGTGTTCAAACTACCGCACAATTGCGCTCATTTCACATGCCAGCAAGGTGATGCTCAAAATCCTACAAGCTAGGCTTCAGCAGTATGCAAACCGAGAACTACCGGAAGTACAAGCTGGGTTTAGAAGAGGCAGAGGAACTAGAGATCAAATCGCCAACGTTAGCTGGATCATGGAGAAAGCAAGAGAATTCCAGAAAAACGTCTATTTCTGCTTCATTTACTACATTAAAGCCTTTGATTGTGTGGATCACAACAAACTGTGGCAAATTTTGAAAGAGATGGGAGTACCAGACCATCTTACCTGTCTCCTGAGAAACCTGTACGAGGGTCAAGAAGCAACAGTAAGAACTAGACATGGAACAACCGATTGGTTCAAAATTGGGAAAGGAGTATGACAAGGCTGCATATGGTCGCCCTGCTTATTTAACTTATATGCAGAGTACATCATGAGAAACGCCAGGTTGGATGAATCACAGGTTGGAATTAAGATTGCTGGGAGAATTATCAACAACCTCCGATATGCAGACAATATCACCCGAATGGCAGAAAGCGATGAGGATCTAAAGGGTCTCTTGTTGAGGGTGAAAGAGGAGAGTGCAAAAGCTGGTTTGAAACTCAACATTGAAAAAATGAAGATCATGGCATCTGGCCCCATCACTTCCTGGCATATAGAAGGGGAAGAAATGGAAGCAGTGACAGATTGTATTTTCTTGGGCTCCAAGATCACGGCAGACGGTGACTGTAGCCATGAAATTAAAAGACGCTTGCTCCTTGGGAGGAAAGCGATGGCAAACCTAGACAGCATAGTAAGAAGCAGAGACATCACCTTGCCGACAAAGGTCCGTCTAATCAAAGCTATGGTTTTCCCAGTAGTAATATATGGCTGTGAGAGCTGGACTATAAGGAATGCTGAGTGCCGAAGAATTGATGCTTTCAAACTGTGGTGCTGGAGAAGACTCTTACGAGTCCCCTGGACTGCAAGGAGGTAAAATCAGTCCATCCTAAAGGAAATCAACCCTGGGTGCTCATTGGAAGGACAGATACTGAAGCTGAAGCTGAAATATTTTGGCCACCAAATGCGAAGAGAAAACTCTCTGGAAAAGACCCTGATGCTGGGAAAGACTGAAGGCAAAAGGAGAAGGGGACAGCAGTGGATGAGATGGCTAGATAGCATCACTGATGCAATGAATATGGACTTGAGCATGCTCCGGGAGAGAGCGCAGGACAGGAAGGCCTGGCATGCTATGGTCCATGGGGTCACGAAGAGTCGGACACGACTGAACGACTGAACAACAATATCTATCTATCTATCTATCTATCTATCTATCTATCTATCTATCTATCTATCTATCCATCTATCATCTACCTTAGGGATGTCAGAGAATTTCTCCACGAATCTCGGGGAGGCCGAATGCCAGCGCATTCGGTCCCCCGAAATTGGGGGAGAAAAGGTCCGCCCCCCTGCCCCCCCCGGGATGGGACTTACCTTTGGCGAATGTCCCTCCCGGCGGCGGCTCCCGGCAGCAGTTCGGCAGTGGTTCGGCGGCGGTTTGGCGGCGGCCGGTCTTCCAACCGGCTGCTGCCACCACCATTTCCAAGTGTAAAAAAACCAACAACAACACAAACGTGATAGGCTATGTAAAGATTTACATAGACTATGGCAAAATTAAGGGCAACGTTATTTGCGTTGCCCTTATTTTCGACGTAGTCTACGTAAATCTTTACATAGACTAACCGTGCCAAAATAAGGAACGCATACACGCTTTTTTTTTTCTTCAAGGTCAGCCATGATAGGCTACATAAGGATTTATGTAGCCTATCACGGCTGACTGCAGGCCAGGGACGCAAACGGCGGCAGCTACGGCCGCCGTCATTTGTGTCCCAGCAGGACAACAGGATTCGCGGCTGGAGAGATGGGGTGCTCCCCCCCGGCCAGAATTTTGGTGGGGAGGGACGGGGCACCTCCCCCCCAGCCAGAATTTCAGGGGGAGAAATGGAGTGCCTCCCCCCACCCCGAAGCAAGCTTCGGGATCAGGTAAGTGACTTTCGTCCATCCCTAGTACCAATATATGGACATAGACATAGGGACATAGAAAGAGACTTGTTTGTATACTTACTAATGGGAGTCCAACTTAAAGCCTCACTGAGATCAGTGGGCCTCACTCCAAGGTAAGTGTTGTTTAGATTATATATACTGATATGTATATAAATATACATATAAACTTATATAAATATATTTATTTCAGTATACCACAATCATGGGGGTGGGGAACCCACTCAGGAAAGTGCTTCATTATGAAGTAGGAGGGATTTTTGGTGTAAATCTGGTAAACAAGTGTTCCCCCCTTATCAGAATATCCAGATATTCTGTTTACCAAGCTGAATTCTCACATGAATACCTAGAAAAATTGAATTCCATTGGCCAAATCCAGTCAGGATTCAAAGGGTTGAAAGGACCCTCAGAGGGTTAAAATGACAAAGCTCCAGTACCTAGATAGGCTAGTTGCCTAGGGAGATTTGATGTGTACAAGGTTCCTTTCATTTCTCTCTTCACCTAGCACAGTAGCTTGGAAGGCAATAAGCAGCTATCATAGTTGTGAACATATTTATTATCATTTGTCTCACCTGACTTAGAGGCTGGTGGCTACAGTGAGTGTGTGTGATTTCTGAATAAATGATTTGATATGGTGATCACCCCTCAACCATCTGGCCTCTCTCCCTTTTCCCCCACCCCACAAGTGGACTGTGTTAGGTAAAAACACTGCTATACATGTCATGACATGAAGGAACTATGAAAAAAGAACTTGTGCTCACAGGATCATTCAACAAGCACTGTGGCAACTAGGGATGGGTGAACCCATGCCCATCCAGGTTCTCTGGGCACCTGCCCAGCCCTTGCTCCTGCTTGCTGGTCCGCAGACCATGCTAGAGCCCCTCCTGTGCTCAGCAAGAGACTCGCACTCACCCTCGTGGCCTTGTTGAGTTCTGCGGTTGCCTTTTTTTGAAAAATAAAATGGCAATTGCAAAAATGTACATATTTGCATATGTGCAAAAATGCACATTTTTTGTGAATGCACATATTTGCATATGCATGGATATATGCCTTTGCACATATGCACATTTTCACATACTCAAATATGCGAATTTGTGATTTTTTTTTCCCCCAACGTGGTGACCACAGAGTTCGACAAGGATGTTGGGGTGAGTGCAGACTGCTCGCTGAGCACAGGCAGGGGTGAGTAGGGGCAGATTCCCAGACTGGGGATATACGGATCACCTCACCTCACGTCCACGGGGGAGGTCCTCAATGGGGGGGAGGCAATCTGTTCCTCCCCCCCAGAATCCGAGCTGGCTGGGTCCGCTCTGCGGAGCCACCAGCTTGCTCCATCCTGGCTCCTACAGTGCTCTCCAGATGCAAATGGTGTCAGCTATGCCATTTGTGTCCCCGTTTCTTCTCGCGATAGGCTACACATCTCTATTTACATAGATACGTATGTGGCCTATTGCGTGAAAAACCAGGGATGCAAATGGCATCCACTACACTGTTGGTGTTCCTGTTTTTTATGTGATAGGCTACGTAAGTATTTACGTAAATAGAGACACATAGCCTATCGCAAGGAAAAATGGGGATGCAAACGGCGTAGTGGATGCCATTTGCATCCAATTACTTACTTCCAGGTACCACACAGACTGTGGAACGGAACCAGCCGGGGGCGGATATTCAGTCTGGACAGGCACAGGTAAGTGCGTTCATTCCACAATGGACCTCGGGGGGCCAAATTCACTGGAATTTGGCCTCATTGGAGTCTGCGGCGGATTCCGTGGACATCCCTATGCCCGACAGAATTGGGTGCCCATGCCATCCCTACTGGCAACTGCTTCTGCAGCAACTCTTGACACATACGGAAGAACATGACAGTGTTCTCAGCCAGTATCTGTTGACTGCTACAGAATCACACACAACTGGTGACTGCGATGAGCTTGTGAAAACCTATCCATGGATATATTCAGTGACCAAACAGTAGCTTTTTTGTAAAGCAGTGCTTCCAATGATGGAATTTTCAGTTATGATGTTAGAATATGGACAATCATTCTGCCCTTCATAGAAGCGCAGAGAAATGGCATTTGGGACTTGCACCTGTATGCATTCAGAAGAATAATACCATATTTTCACAGATACGATCATATAAACTATGCTAGATGGTGAGTCATATATCTTGCACAAATGCCCTAGCTTCCCCAGAGGTTCTGCATCAATTCCAGCAGGGCAACTGGGCTGTAAAAGGCTCAAATGGAATATTCAATCAGGTTGATCCTGACAGACCTGACCACAGTCAAGAATGGCTGAAAATCATAGGAAAGAGGGGAGGAGGAATTTCCGCACTCATGAGGCGGGATCTTTTACTCAATTTATGTGCCAGTGCCTGACTACATTGTAGCTCAAACGACAGCAATGTTTGCACTTGGACTTGATGATCAAGTGATCTGAGATGAGTTGACTGCTGCAAGAAAATGGAGGGATCATGCTGATGAATGTAAAGTACTCCTTTGGAAATATTCAATGTATTGTGTCTTGCTTCATCCATTATAACTCTTCAAGCCATTGCACGGCTACAGAGGCAATACAAGAGTCTTTGCTCAGTGCTGAACAACTGGGTGAGAAGCAACTGCTCGCATTTATTCAGGAAAGACGCATGGTGCCAACTGAGGGAATTTGGCAAATGAAACCCCATGTTCTCCATTAAAGGACAAAACCTACAACATTTGCATGTCTTTACATGGTGCAGAAACAAACCACCAAACAACAAGTCACCATAAAAGCTGCTCGGAACACCGTACATTGCTTAATCATGGCCTATGAATCTGGAAGAACCATAGAAATGCAAAAAATATTGCAACATGAACTGATGCCACTGCCAATTATGCTTGCTGAACTAAATGGAGACCTCAGAGCAGGAAACAGTCCTTATGATTTGTTATCATAACAAAGATAGCCTTTATCCTACTCAGGTCACACTTAGGGATGTCGGAGAATTTCTCCACAAATCTCCGGGAGGCCGAATGCCAACGCATTCGGCCCCCTGAAATTGGTGGAGAAAAGGTCCCCCCCCCCCGGAATGGGACTTAACTTGGTCAAATGTCCCTGGAGGCGGCGGCTCCTGGCGGCGGTGCGGTGGCAGCGGCCGGTCTTCTGACCGGCTGCCGCCGCCACCATTTCCAAGTGTAAAAAACAACAACAACAAACGTGATAGGCTACGTAAAGATTTACGTAGCTTATCATGGCTAGATTTTCCAAAAACACTGTGATAGGCTACGTAAATGTTTACGTAGCCTATCACGGCTGACTTTGGGGAAAAAAAAAAAAGCTTGTACGCAAATGGCGGCGCCTATGGGCGCCGCCATTTGCGTTCCTTATTTGGGCATGTCTAGTCCTTATTTGGGCACATGTAGTCTCCGTAAACATTTGCGTTCCTTATTTGGGCTAGGGATGTACGAAAGTCACTTACCTGGTCTCGCAGCTTGCTTCACGGTGGGGGGGAGGCGCTTCGCTTCTCCCCCCGAAAACCGCTATTTGCGTTGCCTTTATTTTCGCCGTAGTCTACGTAAATCTTTATGTAGACTACAGGGACCAAATAAGGAACGCGAATGGCGGCTCCCTATGGGGGCTGCCATTAGTGTACGTGCTTTTTTTTTTTTAAAGTCACCCGTGATAGGCTACGTGACGATTAACATAGCCTATCATGTCTGACTTTGCAAATCTAGCCGTGATAGGCTACGTTAATCATTATGTAGCCTATCACAGGGGCGTGGGTTTTTTTTTACTTTTCTTGTAATGGCGGCGGCGGCAGCCAGTCAAAAGACCGGCTGCCTCCCCTGCCCCTGACGAAGACCTGCCGAACCGCCACCGGGACCCGCTGCCGGGAGCAACATTCGTAAAAGTTAAGTCCCATCCCGAGGGGTGGCGGGGGGTGGCGGAGAATTTCTCCCCGAACCTTCGGAGGACCAAATGCATTGGCACTCGGCCCCCCGAAGTTTCGGGGAGAAATTCTCCCCCATCCCTAATTTGGGCACGTGTAGTCTACGTAAACATTTACGTAGACTACGGCGAAAATAAGGGCTATAGCTATAGCATTCCCCTTATTTTCACCATAGTCTATGTAAATGTTTATGTAGACTACACGTGCCAAAATAAGGAACGCAAATGGCGGTGCCCATGGGCGCCGCCATTTGCATACGCGCGGTTGTTGTTGTTGTTTTTTCACTCAGCCGTGATAGGCTACGTAAACATTTACGTAGCCTATCATGGCGTTTTTTAAAAATCTAGCCATGATAGGCTACGTAAATCTTTACATAACCTATCATGTTTTTCTTTTTTTTATTGGAAATGGCGGCGGTGGAAGCCGGTTGGGAGACCGACCGCCGCAGCCGCTGCTGCCGAACTGCCGCCGAACTGCCGCCGGAGGCGCTGCCGCCAGGGACATTCGCACAAGGTAAGTCCCGTAGTCTACATTTACGTACACTACGGTGAAAATATATTTGCCGTAGTCTATGTAAATGTTTACGGAGACTACACGTGCCAAAATGAGGAACGCAAATGGCGGCACCCATGGGCGCCGCTGTTTGCGTATGCAAGGTTTTTATTTTTTTTTCACTCAGCCGTGATAGGCTACGTAAACATTTACGTAGCCTATCATGGTTGACTGCAGGGACGCAAACGGCAGCGGCAAAGCTGCTGCCATTTGCATCCCTGCAGGACAGGAGGTTTCACAGCTGGAGGGACGGGGCGCCTCCCACCCGGCCAGAATTTTGGGGGGGAGGGACGGGGCACCTCTCCCCTGGCCAGAATTTTGGGGGGCAGGGACGTGTGCCTCCCCCCCAGCCAGAATTTCCAGGGGGAGGGACGGGGCGCCTCCCCCCGGCCAGAATTTCAGGGGGGAGGGATGGAGCGCCTCCCCCCTACCGCAAATCAAGCTTCGGGTTCAGGTAAGGGACTTTCGTATGGCGGAGAATTTCTCCCCGAAACTTCGGGGGGCCGAGCGCCAACGTGTTCGGCCCCCCGAACAAGTTTCGGGGAGAAATCCTCTGCCCCCCCTGCCCCCCGCCCCCGCCGGGATGGGACTTACCTTCGCCGAATGTCCCTCCCGGCGGCGGGTCCGGCCGGCAGTTCGGCGGGTGTTCGAGCGGGGCGGGAGCGGCAGCCGGTCTTTCGACCAGCTGCCGCCGCCGCCATTGCAATGAAAGAAAAAAAACAAACACCCCCTGATAGGTTACGTGACGATTCACGTAGCCTATCACGGCTAGATTTGCAAAGTCAGCCGTGATAGGCTACGTCAATCGTCAGGTAGCCTATCAGGGGGCGTTTTTTTTTTTTTTTTTTAAACTTTCGCGTTCGCGGCCGGGCGAGGCGGGAAGCCTCCTCCCCGGCCTGAATTTTGGCCGGGCGAGGTTGGAAGCCTTCCCCCCGGCCTGAATTTTGGCTGGGTGAGGCGGGAAGCCTCCCCCCCGGCCTGAACTTCGCGGGGGGAGCAGCGAAGCGCCTCCCCCCCACCACGAACGTTCTTCGAGGACAGGTAAGTGACTTTCGTCCACCCCTAGTTGCAAGGAATGCTTTACCCAGGCAGTGAGTCCAAAATGTCGAGGCAAAGAGAAGTCTGTTGTCCAGTCCGAGGTCCAAAACACATGAGGAAACAGACAAGGAGATATGAGCATGGTGGTGCAGGGGGTCCGAGGCTGAGTCCTGGCATGTGACATGACGTTGCTTCTTCAGCAGTCTAGCCCCAGCCTGCCAACCCCTTTTAACAGCCATGACTTGAGGCAGCTGTATCCAGTCAGTCCTCCTGCCTCTGAGAGCCTCTCTGTCTTAGACAGAGAGAGGCTCGCCTACGCTGCTCCCGGACATGCAGCTGCCTTTGCTCTGCAGAAGTCAGTGGCATTTTGCCCTCCAAATCCTCTGGGGAGACTGCAGCTGGACCTGGAACCTCCACAGGGGGTGAGGGGGCTGGGGCTCCTTCTGTGCTGGTCCCTTCCCCTGGGTCTGGAGCCTGCCATTCCCCTTCATCCTCGGAGGAGTCCGAGGGGGTCATGACACCCAGACAATAAGACTGATCTTGCATTTGTCCTCTTGGAACAGTGCATACTCCAGCCACCTGAGAATAAGGCAATCGTGGTTTCTGGAGGGTTCAAAGAAGAAGACACAGTCTTCCAGTCACACCATGAATATAATGGCCTTGGTAGCCACTCATAGGGAGGCTGATAGAAGAATTGTACTGCACTGCATGCATGCAATTTATGCCAACACTGTTGCTGTTTCAGCACACCATGACACTGATGTCCATGTGCTGCCAGTGGCTCATTTCAGGAGAATGACTTGTGAAAGGCTGTGGATGAAACTGGGCACGTCAGCCAAGCCTTACAGCACAACTGGTGTGAGACTCGAAGTGAAGATGACCGAGCATGCTCTGGAACACATAACAGTGCCTACTGCATGGCAGTGTGGGCAGCAAAGAAGGCTTATTTTGCTGCCTCCATTGCATCCTCAAGCAGCCATCCAGCGGAGCTCTTCTGCTTGGTCCAGGGGCTGTTAACACCTTCCCCAGTAAATGGGGTTCTGGCTCCATCGAGGACCCGATGAGTCCTCTTTGCATCACACTGTGAGGACAAAATTGCTTGTCTCCACAGCCAACGTGACACTGCTGTTAGTGCAGTGCTGGTCGAGATGTCTGATGCCACCATCTGCCCAATTTTGTGGCATCAGTTCCAGTTGTTGTGGCCTGATGATGTGGACAAGGTGCCTACAACAATGCGACCGACTATGTGCCTTCTCAATTTCTGCCCCTCCGGGCTAATAAAAGCTAGCTGAGCGGGTATGAATGGGTGGGTCCAGGGAGTGATAAATTCTTCCCTGTTGGAAGGGGTGGTTCCTGCTGTCCTTAAGAAGGTTGTGGTGTGACCACTCCAGAAAAAGCACACTCTGGACCCAATGGTATAGGACAACTACTGCCCAGTCGCAAATACCCCTTTTCTAGGGAAGGTACTTGACAGGGTTGTGGTGGAGCAACTGCAGGCACTCTTGGAGGATACTGATTATCTTGACCCATTCCAGTCTGGGTTTCGATCTGGGTATGGGACTGAATCACCCTTGGTCACACTGACCTTCATTGAGAGAGGGATAGGTAGGGGTGTACGAAACCCCACTTACCTGGCTCTGCCAGGTTCCGCAGGTGGGGGGAGGCAATCCATTCCTCCCCCCGGAATCTTCGATGGGGGGGAGGCAATCTGTTCCTCCCCCCCCAGAATCCTGCCCAGCTGGCTCCGCTCTGCAGCTAGACTGTGGAGCCACTGGATGGGCCAACCCGCAGCGGGGCCTCCAGCCGCTGCTGGGCTGGTGCGGATGCAAATGGTGTCCTGCATAGGGGATGCCATTTGCATCCCTACGCAAGCCCGTGATAGGCTACGTAAATATTTACGTAGCCTATCATGGCTAAACCAGGGACACAAATGGCATAAGGGATGCCATTTGCGTCCCTGCTTTAGCCGTGATACGCTACGTAAATATATATGTAGCCTATCATGGGCCGGCGTAGGGATGCAAATGGCAGCCACTATGATGGCTGCCATTTGCGGCCGCAGCAGCCCAGTAGCAGCCAGAGCCACCACCACTACCACCGGAGCCGCAGCCAGGTAGGCTCCATTTCGCGGGGCTTTCGCAGGGTGGTGGGGTGGGGGATTCCATTCCACCACAGACTCCGGGGGGGCAAATTCACTGAAATTCAGCCCCCCTGGGATCTGTGGCAGAATTCTCTAACATCCCTAGGGATAGGGGGAGTGCACCCTTGTTAATTCTGCTCAATCGCTCATCAGCTTTTGCTACCATTGACCATGACATCCTCCTGGATCAACTCCATGGGATGGGTATTGGAGGCACTGTGCTACAGTGGTTCCAGTCCTACTTATGGGGCCGATTTCAGAGAGTAACACTGGGTGACTTTTCCTCAGTCCCTTGGCAATTGAGCTATGGGGTCCTGCAGGGTACCATCTTGTCCCCAATGTTGTTTAACATCTATATGAAGCCTCTGGGAGCAGTCATTAGGGGATCTGAAGCTAAATGCTATCAATGTGTTCATGACACACAGCTCTATCTCCCTGTGACATCTGAATCAGGGAAGGATGTGCAAGTCCTGAATCAGCGTCTAGACTCAGGAATGGGTTGGATGCAGAGCAATAAACTGAAGCTGAATCCTGGCAAGATGGAAGCCCTGTGGGTGAGTGGTTCTTGGTCTGGGAGGTAGGCTCATTGCCTGTTCTGGATGGGGTTGCACTCCCTCTGAAAGATCAGGATCATAGTCTGGGGGTACTCCTAGATCCATCATTGTTGCTGGAGGCCTAAGTGGCCACATCAGCTCAGAGTGCCTTTTACCAGCTTCGGCTGGTTCACCAGCTACGGCCTCTCCTGGACAGAGATAGCTTGACCATGGTAGTACAGACATTAGTAACCTCAAGACTGGATTATTGCAATGTGCTCTATGTGGGGATGCCCTTAAAGCTGGTCCAGAAGCTGGAGAGAGTGCAGAATGCAGCAGCTCAGCTGTTGTCAGGAGCTGCCCCTTTTCAGTGTGCAACTATTTTGCTGAGGAAACTGCACTGGCTGCCTATTTGCTACTGGGGCAGGTTTAAGGTGTTGTACTTGTGTACAAAGCCCTAAACAACTTGCGACCAGGATACCTGAGAGAGGGCCTCCTTCTTTACCAACCTGCCAGTCACTGAGGTCATCAGAGAGCATGTTCCTGGTGGTTCCACATGGACCTATGGCCCGGTTGGAGTCAGCCAAGAAGAGAGCCTTCGGTGTGGTAGTCCCCTTCCTGCGGAATTCCCTGCCTTTGGAGTAGGGATGGGGGAGAATTTCTCCCCGAAACTTTGGGGGGCTGAGTGCCAACGCATTCGGTCCTCCGAAGGTTCGGGGAGAAATTCTCCCCCCCGCTCCCCCCGGGAAGGGACTTACCTTTTACGAATGTCGCTCCCGGCGGCGGGTCCTGGCGGCGGTTCGGCAGGTCTTCGTCAGGGGCAGGGGCAGCAGCTGGTCTTTCGACCGGCTGCCACCGCCGCCATTACAAGAAAAGTAAAAAAAAAAAACATGCCCTTGTGATAGGCTACGTAACGATTAACGTAGCCTATCATGGCTAGATTTGCAAAGTCAGCCGTGATAGGCTACGTTAATTGTCACGTAGCCTATCACAGGTGACTTTGAAAAAAAAAAAAAGTGCATACGCAAATGGCGGTCCCCATAGGGAGCCGCCATTCACGTTCCTTATTTAGTCCCTGTAGTCTACGTAAAGATTTACGTAGACTACGGCGAAAATAAGGGCAACGCAAATAGTGTTGCCCTTATTTTCGCCGTAGTCTACGTAAATCTTTACGTAGACTACAGGGACCAAATAAGGAACGCGAATGTCAGCTCCCTATGGGGGCCGCCATTAGCATACGCGCTTTTTTTTCTTTTTAAAGTCACCCGTGATAGGCTACGTGACGATTAATGTAGCCTATCATGGCTGACTTTGCAGATCTAGCCATGATAGGCTATGTAAATCGTTACGTAGCCTATCACGGGGCTTTTTTTTTTTTTTTTACTTTTCTTTTGAAGTTCGCAGCCAGGGAGATGGGGCACTTCTCCCCAGCCTGAATTTCGGCCGGGCAAGGCAGGAAGACACCCCCCCCGCACATGAACTTCGGGGGGAGAAGTGAAGCGCCTCCCCCCCACCGCGAAAAAAGCTGCGGGACAAGGTAAGTCCCTTTTGTACATCCCTACTTTGGAGGTCAGGCAGGCACCAACATTGTGTTTCTTTCAGCACCTCCTGAAGACAGTGTTATTTTGAGAGCCCTTTGTTGTGTGACTAGCTGAAGTTTGTTAAATTCAACCTTATTGAAATTTGTGTTTCTTTTTTTAAAAAAAAAATCAACTGTTTAATCCTGGTGTTTTATTCTTTTACCTTTTTTGATTACCACTCCAAAATCTTCCGATGTGGGGCAGTATATAAACATTGTAAACACATACATACATACATACATACAGGCTTCAACACCAGCCCCCCCACCACAAAAATGGCTTCAACACCAGCTTTTGCTTTGTTCACCATGCAGCCTGATTTACAGTTCTGAAGAACTCGACAGCTTGCACACTATTTTGTGACCTTTGGGTTGGCTTAATAAAGCCCTATTACAGCTGTTGTAATTATTCTGATAACACAATAGGATAGCCTTAATTACTCTGTGGTTATTTTCACAAATCTTTGTTAATTCGCATACTTGATTATGGTTTTGAATGTAAGGCTTTTCGTTAAATGGAAAACCCATAGTTGTCATTGTTGTTGTTGTTGGACAATATATCATTCTGTGTAGTACCTATGTTTGTGTGTCCTTTATTTCTCCTCAATTTCCCGCCTTTCCCTCCCCTCACTTTCATTGCAATGCCTGATTTTCATATTTATAAAAAATTGTCATTCCAAAGCTAAATGTTTTCATCCTGCTTATTTTTCTTTTTCAGATATGACACAATGTTGTCATCCCCCCAAACCGTAAAAAACTGCATATATATATATATATATATATATATATATATATATATAGTTGCCAAGTGGGGGGAAATGCTCATATGTATAGAATGAAAATGTCACCTCAAATATTATTTCCAGTATTTTTAATCAGCAGCATCACCAGAGCTCATCTGTGTAACACACATGGTCTGAAAAGTAAACACCACCTTTGCAAGCTACTTTGAAACAAAGCAAAAGTTAGCAAATCAAGGGGCATCCAATTACACCAAAGGGCAGCCTTAACAGATGGTCTGAATAAGAAGAGCTAGGAAATTAAGTCCATGCAAAGGGAGTTAAAAATTACTTATTGGGACATAATGGAAGACATAGACGATGAAAGGCTGAACATAGTTGACTTTGGTATTTAAGGCTGCATGAAGTGGGTACAACACAGGTGTAGATGCAGCCATCTTCCCATATGAAATGATTACTCAGGAGCAAGCTTATTGTAACAGGGAAGTTACTAGCTGTAGGGGTGGACGAAAGTCACTTACCTTTTCTCGCAGCTTGTTCGCGGTGGGGGGGAGCGCTTCGCTGCTCCCCCCGCGAAGTTCAGGCTGGGGGGGGAGGCTTCCCGCCTCGCCCGGCCGAAATTCAGGCCGGGGGGGGAGGCTTCCCGCCTCGCCCGGCCGAAATTCAGGCCGGGGAGGAGGCTTCCCGCCTCGCCTGGCCGCGAACACGAAAGTAAAAAAAAAAAAAAAAAAACGTCCCCTGATAGGCTACGTGACGATTCACGTAGCCTATCACGGCTAGATCTGGAAAGTCAGCCGTGATAGGCTACGTGAATCGTCACGTAGCCTATCACGGGTGACTTTAAAAAAAAAAGCGCGTACGCGAATGGCGGCCCCCATAGGGAGCCGCCATTCGCGTTCCTTATTTAGTTGCTGTAGTCTACGTAAATGTTTACGTAGACTACGGCGAAAATAAGGGCAACGCAAATAGCGTTGCCCTTCTTTTCGCCGTAGTCTACGTAAACATTTACGTAGACTACAGCGACCAAATAAGGAAGGGGAATGGCGGCTCCCTATGGGGGCCGCCATTATCCGTACATACTTTTTTTTTTTTTTTTAAAGTCACCAGTGATAGGCTACGTGACAATTCACGTAGCCTATCATGGCTGACTTTGCAAATCTAGCCGTGATAGGCTACGTGAATCGTCACGTAGCCTATCAGGGGACGTTTTTTTTTTTTTCTTTCATTGCAATGAAAGACCGGCTGCCGCTCCCGCCCCGCTCGAACACCGGACGAACCGCCAGCCGGACCCGCCGCCGGGAGGGACATTCAGGGAAGGTAAGTCCCGTCCCGGGGGGGTGCGGGGTGTGGGGGGGTGCGGAGGATTTCTCCCCAAAACTTGTTCGGTGGGCCGAACCCGTTGGCGCTCGGCCCCCCGAAGTTTTGGGGAGAAATTCTCCGCCATCCCTAACTAGCTGTACATGTTAAATCTATTTTTGGAGAACAAACAACCATCTATAGTGTGGTGGGTAGGGGAATAGACCAGGGACAGGTCACGTGGTTCCCATGGACACAAGTGTGCCCACAGAGACCTTTCTTAGCACCCACCAAGGTGCTCTATCCCTCCCACTGTGTTGTTATTTTTTTAGGGAGCAATCCTATGGACACTAGACAGTGGCTAGATGGACATATGATTTTTCATTTTATGGGAACCAACCTCGGAGCCAGTGCTCCAAGGTCTGTTCCCAGAAAACCACCTCCCTGCCACTTTCCCTGCTGCCTCGTAGGCAGCGTGGTTTGTCCCTGGCTCCATGCTCATAGCAGCAGTGCAGACCAGGGGAAATGGGGGTGTTCCTGGGGGCAGGGAGTGGAGGGAACAGCAGAAGTGATGGTACAATGCTTCCTATGTGCTGTCTGGGCTCCCTCCCCCCACTCCAAGCCTCCCCAGCTAGACAGCTGAAACCAGTTGCACTGGTTACCAGATGTTTTCCGGGCCAAATTCAAGGTGTTGGTTTTGACCTTTAAAACCCTATATGGTTCTGGCCCAGCCTATCTTAAGGAGCACCTCCAGCAACACCAGACAGGCTGCTTAACAAGATCAGCCTCGGATGGCCTTCTCTCTGTCCCATCAGCCAGGACAGCTAGACTGGTGGGGACGAGGGAGAGGGCCTTCTCTGTGGTGGCCCCCACTCTGTGGATCTCCCTCCCTAGGGAACTCTGCCATGGCCCCTCTTTAATGAGCTTCCATCGTGCATTAAAAACGTGGTTGTTCAAGCAGGCATTTGGGGTGGGTTATGGTATTTTAGAAAATATTTTTACTGTAGAATTTTTATTGTTTTAAACTGTTTTATTGGATGCTGTAAATTGCCCAGAGTGGCTGGGTGACCAGCCAGATGGGCGATTAATAAATTTAATTTAATAATTATTATTAATAATAATAATAATAATAATAATAATAATAGCTAAAAATGCAGGGCAGCTGGAGCATGGAGGAGTGGATGCTCTCTGTGCTCCACAGGGATGTCGGAGAATTTCTCCACGAATCTCCGGGAGGCCAAATGCCAACGCATTCGGCCCCCCGAAATTGGTGGGGAAATTCTCCGCCCCCCCGCCCCCCCAGGATGGGACTTACCTTGTGCGAATGTCCCTCACGGCGGCGGGTCCCGGCGGCGGTGCGGCGGCGGCGGTGGCTGGTCTTCCGACTGGCTGCCACCACCGCCATTTCTAAATAAAGTTAAAAAAAAAGTGATAGGCGACGTAAAGATTTACGTCGCCTATCACGGCTGACTTTGGGGGAAAAAAAGTGCGTACGCAAATGGCGGCGCCCATGGGCCCCGCCATTTGCGTTCCTTATTTGGGCACGGGTAGTCTACGTAAAGATTTACGTAGACTATGGTGAAAATAAGGACAACACAAATATGGCGCCGCCATATGCCCTCACCCAGGTGCCAGCTTGTCTGGCTGAAAGGGGGGGGCCATCGCGGGCAGGTGGGGTGACAAGACTTAGGGGTCTCTGATTGGTGCACCCCAGTGGCACCACCATGCAAGGAGGGACAGGCTGAGTTGCCTTAAACTCAGCCCTCCTCCCAATCTCAGCTCTCTGGTTTGACGCAGCTAGAGAGGAAACCACGAAAAACACTTGCCTACTGAAGATCGGCTTCATCGTTGGCTTCATACCTGGACTCGGCGTGGAATCTGCGTGCCCAAAACCTAGCTGGTGCTCACAGCGGGGGCGCGGCTGGAGTGCCGACGTTGGTGGCAGGGCGTGCTAAGGTGCGGCGCCTGCCATCGCCAGCGCTTTCTGTCCTCGAGGGCCCTGGCGCTTGCAGGGGCAGCACGCCCGACCCCTCCTGCTCCTCGCTTCTTCTTCAGGCGGTTGCCGCGCACCTCTTCTGCTGCGGCCCCGGAGTTGTTGGCGCTCGCGGCGGAGGCGTGTGTGCCAGGGTGCTGCCCCCCCGGCCAGCGCTTGCCGCCCAATGGGAGCGGCACCTCCTGATCTTCCCTGATGGGGTGCCGGCGCTCACTGCGGCCATGCACCAGCCCCCCCTTTCCTCCTCCTCAGGCGGTGGCCGCGCGCCTACCCCGCCACGGCCCTGGGATTACTGGCACTCATGGCGGGGGTGCATGTGTGCAGGCGCCACCCCCTCGGCTGGCACTTGCCGCCCGGTGGGAGCGCCAGCAGCTGTCCTGGCGTGCGCCCGGGCATGGCACCTCCTGCTTTGGCCTGTTGCCACGCACCTGCACCGCCGCAGCCCCGGAGTTGCCGACGCTCATGGCAGGGCGCGGTCGCCGCTCCGTCGGCTAGTGCTTGCTGCCCGATGGGAGCGCCGGCGGCTGTGCCGGCGCACGCACGGGTGCAGTGCCGGCTGTCCTGCTCTCCTGTGGGAGCGACTGGGCTTGCGTCGGCCGGGCACCCACCCCCCTTCTCGCCTCAGGCAGGGGCCGCGTGGCCGTGGCCCCGGGGTTCCCGGCGCTCGCGGCAGGGGCGCATGTACACAAGAGTCGCCCCCTCGGGCGACCTTCAGAGCCGTGGGGTTGCCGCCTTAACTTACCTCCCTGGGGCGGCTGTCCCTCCCAATGTCATATCCCTATACGATGCCCGGGCCGCCTGCAGCTCCGTCAGTCACACCCCAGTAACCCCAGCCACTTAACACAGCATCTTACAGGGTTTTGTTGGATTAATTTGGGATCCCTCGCCTGCCCCTGCCCGCTCGGGCATATCAGATCCCTACGCTAAGCTGGCGAGTTGTAATGTCGCCAGCACTACTCCTTCTCGTAATGACTTTCACCTGAGGAGGTGTGTTACTGGCTTATGATGAGGCCTTTTGCAGGAGGGCCCCCATTGCCCTTCTCGGCGCAGGGACCTGTTGGACCAGGACCTTTCGTTCCAATTTTGACTCCTTCCCGGCCGGGTCCTGCGACAGTTCTGGCAGTGGCCACATTCACCTGGCTGTCTCCCACACCGGCCCTCGGCCTATGGCGGGTCCGCTGCTTCAGCACCGCTGTCTGTGCTGGAAATACAGACCGAAGGGCACATACTCCAAGGACACGTGCAGTTTCCATCGTGAGTGCTCCCTTGTAGTAGTCAGCCCTCATGCACCTCTTGTCTAATGCCCAGGGATGGTAGGGTCCCCCTTGGAAAGGCCAAGGCAGTAGGAAGCTCGGGTTGGCCATGCCTGGTTAGGTTGGCGCTGCTACTCCGGCTTTTAAGATGCTACCCCAACTGGGGGAATGCATCTTAACTTGGAACAAGGTTTTATGCTAGGTTCTAGGACCCCTCCCCCCTTTCTTTAGGTCAACATATGCCATCCTTACCTCTTAAGTAACATTTTTTCCTCGCCAAGCGTCGACAGGTTCATGAGAGGTTAACAAGGCAGTAGTGGTAGAAGGGTTATGCCACCCCCCTTTTCCACACCCCGTTATCTAGGGATCTCCCTTTTCAAAATGGTGCCCAGGAAATCCTCTAGGGAGTTTATCCTAATTCGTAACCTCTCTTCCCTGAGTGTCGGTCAGTTAATCACGAGATCCCTGATCATCTCTGCTCAGTGCGACACACCTCTTAGTTGAGGCAGCTGTCTTGGTCTGGGATCCCGGCCAAGGGTCCCTGATGGGCATGTGCTACATGGAGTCCAAAGATGGTGGTCAATGTTCTGACCTAACACAAGTATTGCTCCCCTTTCCTGTTACCTCAGTGTTCCTTAGCTCACAAAAGGCTGAATGCCTGTCTCCCACATCAACATTCCGTGAAGCCAATCCGATACGCTTAGGCGTTATTCTCGCCTCCCTCAGGACAACTTTCAGGTCCTTTGGGCACAGCTCCAAGCAGTTATACATCTTCCTTGGGTTTTCCTTTAGAGGGCCATGCAAGTTATGATAGGACATCTTTTCACAGTTAGGGTAGCGGCCCCTGACCGTGCCTTCTTGCGCCGGTTCAGTTTAGGCAGTGCAGGGACTGCGGCTGCCACACCATCAAACCAGGGTTACTTCTGCTGTGTGCATGTATCCATAGGCATGGCTTCAACTTAGTAAGGCTTTAATGGCACCTCCTTCCGGAAGCATGAGCCTCTCCTCAAAGCCGGACTGCAGATTCACATGGTTCCGCTGCTACCCCAAGGGGTTTCAGATTCTTAGGGCAGGTCCGATCATACTGTGGGTAACGTCCTATAGAGTGGAGGCTGCTGCCGCTGCCAAGCACATTTGGGATGATCTTATAGCCTAGTCAGTAACACCCCCCCTTCAGTATGACAACATGACCACGTTATTCATTCTCCGTCCTCCTGAAATTGGAAAGTCATGTCATGTGTCAGTGTGTTCGCGCTCCAGAGTCGGTGTTACAACATCTGGTTCTGGGTCCACCAGGTACCGGGTTAGGCAAACCCAATTGTCAGGAAATTAGGTCAACATCTTCCGGGCCTTAGCCCCGTGGGTGCTCCATTCCCAGATCCCATCCTTGCCATACCATGGGAGTCCGGGATACTGAAGCCAGACATGCCATCCTGCATTCCATGGCTCTCCGTATAGGAGCCACCTGCGACACAGCAGGTAGGGGGTGCTGCGCACTAGACAAAGCTTCAGCGATAGGACTCATGGCCCTTATCTATAGATCATTGGCTGCAATTTTGCACCTCCTTAAGGAACAACAGACTATCTGAGACCATAAGTCGCAAGCTGGCCATTTAGCCTTCCGGCCCATAACGGTGGGATTCACTGACTCCATGTCAGATTTTAGGTTTGGCGTGCAATATAGTGTTGGGCACAGATGTTGCCTGCTTTAGTAAATTAACCACCCTCTCTCCCTGGATACCCCTTTTGGGCTCCGGGGGTAACAGCCCTCCATTTGAGCTTTACAGTAAAACGTTTCCTTCAGAATTCAGAGTTGGTTTGGGCTCCTGAGGCCAACTTGTCCCGGAGGGCCTTGATATGCTTCAAGATACAGCTTTGGACCAATATAACCCATTTACGTGTTTGGTGATCAAACTGATCGGCATGGCAAGGGCACGGCAGTGGCCCACGGCCAAACGCAAGTCAATGGGTTATGCCCTGTCGGCACCTTATGGGTTTTATGGAATGCTGCGGGTCTGAGGAGGGGCCTCCGTTTTATCACTTCAACGGCTTACTGTTGACTTAAAGGCAATTTGGGGCAGTTTCTACATTAGCTCTACCCCGCTAGGCCTAGGTAAGTTGCAGTTCAGAACCCACTGTGGTTGCATTGAAGCAGTCTCCATGGTAGCCACTGGAGGTTTCTCTCTCAAGCATGTTATGACATTTTAATGTGCTTATTCCTTAGACCAGCAGACTCGTCGTACACCGATATGGGTGCTATTACTTGGGCACGTTATGATATCTGGAACTGCATGGAGGGCTTGTATGTCATCTTCAGACTTCAGCTTCTGTCACCCTGTCACATTAAGATCCAGTGGCTTCACAGTCAGGGCATACGGTGGGAGCCCCCTGCTCACTCTGTTCCACCAAAGTTTGTCAGCACAGGTCCAGGTGCTGCACATTGAGAGGAATGACTCCAGCTGCAAGCCAGGTGAGGACCTGATCGAACAGGCCTTGGTTGAGATGTAGGTGGTCCGGCATACCTGGCCAGAGGTAGCCTATAGCAGCCCTCACTGCTCCCATGGATCAATGGGAAGGAATGGAATGACGTTGGCAGTGGCAGGGCATGTCCAAAAGTGCATAGAGAAATGGCTTATGGCCATGTGAATGAAGTGATGGTTGCACCACCCGCCAGGGAATTCTGTGGACATGGAGGGAGCATTACAGGTAGGACTGTGTCCACCTGTCTCATGTAGTGAATAACATATTTTTGTCTGATCTGCAAAGGGGCCTGCGGGAAGTTCTTCTGCGCAGGTGGGGAGAGTCTCACATGCTCTAGGCTTGTGACTCCTGTGGCAGCTAGGCTGGGCAAAAACAGGAAAGTAGGGATGGTGTGCATGCAGAGGCACCTTATGGTGACAGGTGACACCTGAGGCCCCCCGAATGGGTTGTGCGGCTCGGCGGGGGGATAAGGGTTGCCTGGGAGACCAACCCTACTCACTCCCCCAGGTGTTGTGCGGCACCGGGTTGGGGGTGACACCAGAAGGTCTACCTCCCCCAGAAGGGGCAGTCCAGAGGGATGGCGAGATCACCACCACCCTTCAAGCTGGGTACGTTTTCGCCCAAGAAGTGCCAGCTAGCCGCTGACACAGTTAGATGCCCATCCTAGTTACCCCTTTGCAGCTATTTCAATAAATGTGGCCCAATTTTCAACTCAAGCTTGTTGTCTGCATCTTCTTTAACCCATCTCCGCTCGCAATTGCGTACGCGCTTTTTTTTTTTTCAAAGTCAGCCGTGACTTTTTTTTTTTTACTTTACTTTTTTCTTTTGCGGCCAGAGAGCCGGGGCGCTCCCCTCCCCGGGCAGAATTTCGGCAGGGAGGGATGGGGCGCCTCTCCCCCGGCCAGAATTTCAGCGAGGAGGGGCGGGGCACCTCCCCAACCGCCAAGAATTTTGGGGGGAGAAACAGAGCGCCTCCCCCCCCGAAAAAAGCTGAGGGACCAGGTAAGGGACTTTCGTCCATCCCTACTGCTCCATCAGTCCTGCATTGGCTAGTCAGTCACCTCTGAATTGGAGGCGGCCTACTATCGCCATAGGATAGTGCCTTCAATATACAGATTTTCTTACCGTCAGGCTGCTGGGATCACTTCAAAGCAACGTGAGGGCCTCCAGCCACTGCCACCTTCATTTCCCTTGAATGCCTCTGGGCCACACATGGAGCTCAGAGATATTCTAAGGAGATGAAGATGGTGGGTAGCTGCAGGCCAATGCTTTCTTCTGCAGCAGCACATCCAGCCACTGAGAAAAAGAAGTAGAGGAGGGAGAAAATAACAATTCTATCAGGTCTGCCTGGTAAGCTGGAGGGGGGTCAGCTAAAGAAAGCAGTTGGGAGTGGCTAGGAAGGGCAGTAGTAAGCCAGTTGGGGGTGGGTGGGTCAAGGAATCCAGCAGAAAACCAGCAGGAGCTGGGAAAGATAGTTGGGAGCATCACTTCTTTAGTGTATGGTGGGTCAGAAACTACCTGTGACTTCTACTCTTTGGAGAAGGTAACTTGTCCTTTGTGACTAGCCATACCTCCTATGGCAGTCATTTTGTGGTTCTTCTAATTGCCATATATAGCCATTCTTCTAACTGCCAACTATATCCACAGGCCCCACAAGGTTGCCTATCTCTGGCTCAGAATCATGGAATCATAGAATCATAGAATAGTAGGGTTGGAAGGGGCCTACAAGACTATTGAGTCCAACCCCCTGCTCAATGCAGGAATCCAAGTCAGAGCATCCCTGACAGATGGCTGTCCAGCCTCAACTTGAATGCCTCCAGTGTGGGAGAGCCCACCACCTCCCTAGGTAATTGGTTCCATTGTCGTATTGCTCTAACAGTCAGGAAGTTTTTCCTGATGTTCAGCCAGAATCTGGCTTCCTGTCACTTCACCCATTATTCTGTGTCCTGCACTCTGGGATGATCGAGAAGAGATCCCGGCCTTCCTCTCTGCGGCAACCTTTCAAGTACTTGAAGAGCACTATCATATCTCCCCTCAGTCTTCTCTTCTCAAGGCTAAACATGCCCAGTTCTTTCAGTCTCTCTTCAAGAATATTAATATGTTTTCAAGAATATTAATAGTGTTTCCCTTCCAGAAATGTCATGGTGACTCAGGGTCATCATTGTTCTATACATGTTCAGAACTATGTAGGGATGTATGAAAGGGACTTACCTTGTCCCGCAGCTTTTTTCGCGGTGGGGGGGGAGGCGCTTCGCTTCCCCCCCAAAGTTCATCCGAGGGGGGGGAGGCTTCCCGCCTCGCCCGGATGAAATTCAGGCCGGGCGGGAGGCGCCCCATCCCTCACCAGCGAAAGTCAGGCCGGGAAGAAGCGCCCTGTCTACCCGGCTGTGAAAAAAAAAACAAAAAAAACCCACCCCCGTGATAGGCTACGTAACGATTAACGTAGCCTATCACGGCTAGATTTGCAAAGTCAGCCGTGATAGGCTACATTAATCATCACGTAGCCTATCACGGGTGACTTTGAAAAAAAAAAAAGCACGTACGCAAATGGCGGCCCCCATAGGGAGACGCCATTTGCGTTCCTTATTTGGTCCCTGTAGTCTACGTAAAGATTTACGTAGACTACGGCGAAAATAAGGGCAACGCAAATAGTTTTTTTTTTAAACTTTCCTTGTAATGGCGGCGGCGGCAGCCGGTCGAAAGACCGGCTGCCGCCCCCGCCCCTGACGAAGACCCGACGAACCACCGCCGGGACCCACTGCCAGGAGGGACATTCGTGAAAGGTAAGTCCCATCCCGGGGGGGTGGCAGGGGGTGGCGGGGGGGTGGCGGAGAATTTCACCACCAATTTCGGGGGGCCGAATGCGTTGGCACTCGGCCCCCTGAAGTTTCGGGGAGAAATTCTCCCCCATCCCTAGAACTATGACAATACTGTAAATGTTTGGAAATGTAGGTTTTAAGTAAACATGGCAACATAGAAAAAAAAAACAGACAAGCTCGATGCGATTCTCAAAAGAAGTCTACAAAAGGCTGATAGATGTGAATGGCCCCTGGCTACTGTGTTCCCATGAATAGTGAGAGATAAACCATCTCTGATTCCACAACCAGATATTCCCTTGTCGATAAGCTCAACTTTCACAAAACTGGGCTAATGTGGAATATGAAATGTCATTGTGAGATGTAGATTTTTTTGCCTCTCTGGTTCTGCATTGATCAAGCCAGAAAGCTTTCCTGAGATACATTGAAGATGTTATCTGTCACTATTTTCTGACTGCAAGCTTAAGGCACTTTGCCTATATGGCTCTCACTGGCCAAACTTGATTAAATTCAAATACCTATATCTACAGGAGGGATGTCAGCTGGGAGAGGTCATCAGTGGTATGTGAAGCAACCGCACAAGAATAGCCAGACTACATGAATCAAATGTTATCTATTACGAAGAATGTATGGAGCAACTCAGTGGGGCAATGACAGAGGAGGGAGCAACCACACCATAGGGATGTCAGAGGAATCAGTCCACGGGGTATCAGTCCACCTCTTAACAGCTCAGCCCCCTGGAATTCAACTCACTTACCAGCGAGCTGTCCTGATTTGATGCAGATTGAGATGGGCCAGCTCATGGATTTTTGGATCCCCCCCAAATGACATTTGCACAAGTTGCAGCCAAAATTTGTGCAACTTGCACAACTTACAGTCATAATTTGTGTAATTTGCACAAATTGCAGCCACATTTTGCACAAATTGCTGGTGCAATTTGTGCAAATAAAGTATATTATGGCCACAATTTCTGCAAATTATGCACATTACAGCTAAAATTTTGTGGAACTTGTACAGACTGCATCCGCAATTTGTGTAAGTTATACAGACTGCATCCGCAAGTTGTGTAAGTTATACAGACTGCATCCGCAAGTTGTGTAAATGATACTTTAAGGGGAAAAAATCCAAGAAAAGTTCCTGGATTCTGGGAAAAAGCCCATGGCTTGGTTCACAAATGCAAGCCAAACTGGGGGCTCCAGAGAAATCCAGTGGGCCTAAAAAGGGCCAGATATCCCCATGACAGCCATCCCTACCACATCACACCAGACGATGTGTTAAACAGCTCTACATTCTATGTTACTGAAATGTTTGAGATCATGAATGGCCACCCATTCGGGATACCATTGTCCTTCCCCCACTGGAATGAAAACATACAGTTACTTTGGGTATAAGGTCCACAATTTTTATTATAACATAAGGATCTGCAGAAAGTAAAATATTGGCATAACTTAAAAAAAAAAGCCAGGCAAACTGGAACTGTAGGACGCAGTAAGGAGAGACCTCTGTCTGCATCCTAATGGGCAATGCCAACTTAGCGTCCTGTATGGACCAAGAGCTGTTGACCAATGTGTAGGGATGTCAGAGAAATTCACAATGGAATCAAATGAGTTTGAATTTCTGTGAATCTGACCCACAGATTTTGCAGCTGACTGAGTTATTGTTGTTGTTGTTGTTCCTGAACTGCATGAATTGTGTGGACTTGCAGACTTAAAAAAAAAATCCAGAATTTTATGCAAATTAAGTCATAGAAAAATTCATAAAATGAAATTTTAAAAACCACTGGCTGAAAATCAAATGTGAATTTTTCCTCACAGGCTTAAACATAAAAATGTAAGTGGGGTGACTTGCATCTTCTGGGGAGGATGTGTGGATTGGGGGGATTTGTGCATTTCTGCAAGTGTGAATTTGTGCAAATGCAAATGTGTGCAAATTCAGGAAAGTGGGGAAAAAAATCTGATTCCACCAATGAGCGGACAATGGAAAGAAAGTCACCTGACAACGCATGCAACACAGATGGAATGGGTTTTACAAAATCCATACATCCCTACCCATGTGGTTCATTGCCTCCTCAATGAAAATATAACCTGAGGAGTGCCAGTTCCATCAACTCATATATGCTGGGCAGCATTCGATGGGACAAGCCACCTAGCCCCTGGCCCTCATCCACTCAAGCCAGTTGGAAATGAAGTCAGCCAAGGACTGCCCTTATACTAGGGGTGTATGAAACCCCCTTACCTTGCATCTGCTAGGGTTTTTTTTTGGGGGGGAGGTGATCTGGTCCTCCCCCATGGAATCCTCCCTGGCTGGCTCCACTCTGCGGTGAGCCTTCAGGGCTGCTGGCTGGGGCCGGCCGCTGCCGGACTTCCAGCCACGGCCGGTCTCCAGACGCAAATGGCATCCGGCCTAGCAGATGCCATTTGTGTCCCTTCCCCTTTCGTGATAGGCTACATAAAGCTTTATGTAGCCTATCATGGGAAGGGATGCAAATGACGTAGCGCATGCCAGTTACGTCCCTTCCCCTTCTGTGATAGGCTACGTAAAGCTTACGTAGCCTATCATGGGAAGGGATGCAAATGGCATAGCACAGGCTATTTGTGTCCCTTCTCCTTCCATGATAGGCTACATAAAGCTTACATAGCCTATCACAGTAAGGAGAAGGGACACAAATGGTGTAGCTCACGCCAATTGCGTCCCTTCCCCTTACCGTGATAGGCTATATAAAGCCTATCATGTGTCCATAGGCTTACATGCAATGTTCATGGCTTTGTTTTGCATATAAGTCTATGGGCACATATGATCAGCAGGATGTGCCCATAGACTTATATGCAAAATAGATCCATTAATCTTGCATATAAGCCTATGGACACATAGACTTATATGCAAGATTTATGACTTTATTTGCATATAAGTCTATGGGCACATCCTCCAGATTGCCTTTATTTTTTTTTTTAAGACATGGCAATTGGCAGGGACAGGGAGGAGGCGAATGGCTCTGGCTGGCAGGAGGGAAAGTAAGCACCCCCCAAGCCAGTCCCCCCCCCCAGAATCTGAACAGAGCAGAACCACTCTGGGGGATTCCCGGGGGGAGGAACGGATCGCCTCCCCACAAGGATTCCTCACCGGAACAGATGGTGGGGAATCCGTACACACCTAAGTCAGATAGCCAAATTAGTACTGTAGCCAACCCTAAGAGGGACAGTATAGAACAGGTGAAAATGGTGAACCCCAACATCCCAAATGGGGAAATCATCAAAATAAATCCTATTTGGCCCCTATTTTAGCCCAGCATTCTGTTCACACAGTGGCCAAGCAGGATGTGAGTGCAATAGCACACTCCCAATAGTGTTCCCCAGCACCTGGACCCTTGGTCTGATCCAGTATGATTCTTCTCATGTTCTCCTAGGGGGCAGATGGGATTCTTTAAACAGGGTGGTGGGAGGGCAGATACAGCCTGCCATTTTCTGGCTGACAATTACTATGTTAGATCATTCATGAAAGTTGCTCTTGCCTCAGTTGTTTTGATCCTGCATTTCTAATATCCAGTATCTATCCCTTTGTACCATGCTATATAACTCTCTCTCTCTCTCTCTCTCTCTCCATGCATCCATCCATCTGTCGTTCTCAGTACATTGTCTGAAAGGCCAGAACCAATTCGATGTAAAGATGCATTTCACTGGACAAATCCCCCTCCACTTTAAACATCTAAACCTTACAAAGGACATGTAGTTTGACAGCTGGCTTCTGATATTTTAAAGACGACAGTTGCAAAACTAGTGTCTCTCACTTGCTTCACATCACACATTCTGTGGTAAAGGTGTGATTAGTAACATTTGGATCTTCCTTTCCCCATAACTATTGAGTTTCACTTCACTCTTCTGAAGGGAATACTATACACACAAACTCTCTCTCTCTCTCTCTCACACACACACACACACTATATATATATATATATATATATATATATATATACATATATCTCAGAGAAATAATAGAAGGGGATGGGCTGAAAGAAATAAACAGGGTCTGCAGAAGGCAATTAACAGAGCAAAAAATAGCCATCAGTTGCTATGGCAAATGTTGTATGAGTCGGGAAATGAAACTATGCCTCCAATCTAAGGGAATAAAAATATCCAGAGTCTGATAGCAGAAGTCCACTTGGGTCTTGACTGATTGATTTGTAAAGCACTCTTGTTCAGAAGAACAGGCTTACTCAGTGTGAGAATGTGCGTGTGAGAGAGAATGTTTCTGCCAGGGATGGCGGAGAATTTCTCCCCGAAACTTCGGGGGGCCGAGCGCCGACGTGTTCGGCCCCCTGAAAAAGTTTCGGGGAGAAATTCTCCACACACCCCCACACCCCGCACCCCCCCGGGATGGAACTTACCTTTCTCGAATGTCCCTCCCGGCGGCGGGTCCGGCCGGCGGTTCGGCGGGTCTTTGTCCAGGGCGGGAGCGGCAGACAGTCTTTCGACCGGCTGCCACCGCCGCCATTCCAATAAAAGAAAAAAACAAACACCCCCGTGATAGGCTACGTGACGATTAACGTAGCCTATCATGGATAGATTTGCAAAGTCAGCCATGATAGGCTACATAAATCATCACGTAGCCTATCACAGGTGACTTTAAAAAAAAAGCACGTACGGATAATGGCGGCCCCCATAGGGAGCCGCCATTCCCGTTCCTTATTTGGTCGCTGTAGTCTACGTAAAGATTTACGTAAACTACAGCGACCAAATAAAGAACGCGAATGGCGGCACCCAATGGGGGCCGCCATTTGTGTACGTGCTTTTTTTTTTTTTAAGTCACCCATGATAGGCTACGTGACGATTTACGTAGCCTATCACGGCTGACTTTGCAGATCTAGCCGTGATAGGCTACATTAATCGTCACGTAGCCTATCACGGGGGTGTTTTCGAAAAGCTGCGAGACCAGGTAAGTGACATTCGTGCACCCCTAGTTTATGCTTCTTTTCAAAAATGTTGCCAGATCACTGCCTTGTTGTGGTGAAGGGGCTTGCAGAACTCAGTGAAGCCCTAAGCTATGCCGTGCAGGGCCACCAAAGATGGACAGGCCATGGCGGAGAGTTCTGACAAAATGTGGTCCATTGGAGAAGGAAATGGCAACCCACTCCAGTATTCTTCCCAAGAAAACCCCATGGAATGTATCACAAGGCTAAAAGATATGACACCAGAAGATGAGCCCCTCAGGTCAGAAGGTGTCCAATATACTACTGGGGAAGAGCAGAGGGAATTTCCAAGTAGCACCAGAAAGAGTGAAGCGGCTGGACCAAAGCCGAAAGGACACTCAGCTGTGGATGTGTCTGGTGGTGAAAAGAAAGTCCAATGCTGTAAAGAACAATATTGTTTAGGAACCTGGAATGTAAAATCAATGAATCAAGGCAAGCTGGAGGTGGTCAAACATGAGATGGCAAGATTGAACATCGGCATCTTGGGAATCAGCAAACTAAAATGGACAAGCATGGGCAAATTCAATTCAGGTGACCATTATATCTACTACTGTGGACAAGAATCCCTTAGAAGAAATGGAGTAGCACTCACAGTCAACAAAAGGGTGGGAAAAGCAGTACTGGGGTACAATCTCAAAAACGATAGAATGATCTCAGTACGAATCCAAGGCAAACCATTCAACATCACAGTAATTCAAGTCTATGCCCCAACCACTGAGGCCGAAGAAGCTGAGGTTGATCGGTTCTATGAAGACCTACAACACCTTCTAGAACTAACACCAAAAAAAGATGTCCTTTTCATCATAGGGGACTGGAATGCTAAAGTAGGAAGTCAAGAAATCACCGGGATAACAGGCAAGCATGGCCTTGGTGTACAAAATGAAGCAGGACAAAGGCTAATAGAGTTTTGCCAAGAGAACACGCCTGATCATAGCAAACACTCTTTTCCAACAGCACAAGAGGTGACTCTACACATGGACATCACCAGATGGTCAATATCGAAATCAGATTGATTATGTACTTCGCAGCCAAAGATGGAGAAGCTCTATACAGTCAGTCAAAACAAGACCTGGAGCTGACTGTGGCTCAGATCATGAGCTGCTTCTTGCAAAATTTCGGCTTAAATTGAAGAACGTCGGGAAAACCACTAAACCATTCAGGTATGACCTAAATCATATCCCTTATGAATATACAGTGGAGTTGAGGAATAGATTTCAGGGATTAGACCTGATAGACAGAGTGCCTGAGAAACTATGGACAGAGGTCCGTATCATTGTTCAGGAGGCAGCAACGAAATCCATCCCAAAGAAAAAGAAATGCAAGAAAGCCAAGTGGCTGTCTGATGAGGATTTACAAGTAGCTGAAGAAAGAAGGGAAGTGAAAAGCAAGGGAAAAAGGGGAAGATATATCGAACTGAATGCAGAGTTCCAGAGAATAGCAAGGAGAGACAAGAAGGCCTTCTTAAATGAGCAATGCAAAGAAATCGAGGAAAACAGTAGAATGGCAAAGACTAGAGATCTCTTCAAGAAAATCGAAGATCTCAAGGGAACGCTTTGTGCAATGACGGGCATGATAAAGGACAAAGAAGGCAGAAACCTAACAGAAGCAGATGAGATTAAGAAGAGGTGGAAAGAATACACAGAACTATACAGGAAAGATCTGAATGTCCCTGATAGCCATGATAGTGCGGTCACTGAACTTGAGCTGGACATCCTAGAGAGTGAAGTCAAGTGGGCTTTAGGAAGCATTACTAACAACAAAGCTAGAGGAGATGACAGTAGTCCAGCTGAGCTATTTAAAATCCTAAAAGATGATGCTGTTAAAGTGCTGCACTCAATATGCCAACAAATTTGGAACACTCAACAGTGGCCACAAGACTGGAAAAGGTCAGTTTACATTCCAATTCCAAAGAAGGGCAATGACAAAGAGTGTTCAAACTACCATACAATTGCGCTCATTTCACATGCCAGCAAGGTGATGCTCAAAATCATACAAGCTAGGCTTCAGCAGTATGTGAACCGAGAACTACCGGACGTACAAGCGGGGTTTCTAAGAGGCAGAACTAGAGATCAAATCTCCAAAATTCGCTGGATCATGGAGAAAGCAAGAGAATTCCAGAAAAACGTCTATTTCTGCTTCATTGATTATGCTAAAGCCTTTGATTGTGTGGATCACAACAAACTGTGGCAAATTCTGAAAGAGATTGGAGTACCAGACCACCTTACCTGTCTCCTGAGAAACCTGCACGAGGGTCAAGAAGCAACAGTAAGAACCAGACATGGAACAACCGATTGGTTCCAAATTGGGAAAGGAGTACAACAAGGTTGCATATTGTCACCCTGCTTATTTAACTTATATGCAGAGTACATCATGAGAAATGCCGGGTTGGATGAATCACTGGTTGGAATTAAGATTGCCAGGAGAATTATCAACAACCTCCAATACGCAGATGATACCACCCTAATGGCAGAAAGTGAAGAGGATCTCAAGAGCCTCTTGTTGAGGGTGAAAGAGGAGAGTGCAAATGCTGGTTTGAAACTCAGCATTAAAAAAACGAAGATCATGGCATCTGGCCCCATCACTTCCAGGCATATGGAAGGGGAAGAAATGGAAGCAGTGACAGATTTAATTTTCTTGGACTCCAAGATCAATGCAGACAGTGACTGTAGCCATGAAATTAAAAGACGCTTGCTCCTTGGGAGGAAAGCTATGGCAAACCTAGACAGCATACTAAGTAGGGATGGCTGAGAATTAATCCACGACTCTCGGGGAGGCCGAATGCCAACGCATTCGGCCCCCTGATATTGGTGGGGAAATTCTCCCCCCGCCCCCCCCGGATGGGACTTACCTCCCTCGACTGTTTCTCTCGGCGGCGGGTCCCAGCGGCGTTTCAGTGGCGTTTTGGCGGGGGCGGGGGCAGCGGCCGGTCTTCCGACTGGCTGCTGCCGCCGCCATTACAAGGTGAATGAAAAAAACACACACACACACCCGTGATAGGCTACATAACGATTAACGTAGCCTATCACGGCTAGATTTCCAAAGTCAGCCGTGATAGGCTACATAAATCGTTACGTAGCCTATCACGGGTGACTTTGGAAAAAAAAAATAGCATTGCCCTTATTTTCGCCGTAGTCTATGTAAATCTTTACGTAGACTACCCGGGCCCAAATAAGGAAAGCAAATGGCGGCGCCCATGGGCGCCGCCATTTGCGTACGTCCTTTTTTTTTTTTTTCAAAGTCACCCATGGCTATGTAATGATTAACATAGCCTATTACGGCTGACTTTGGAAATCTAGCCATGATAGGCTACGTTAATCATTACATAGCCTATCACGGGTGTGTGTGTGTGTGTTTTCATTCACTTTTTATTTCGCAGCTGGGGAGACAAGGCGCTTCTCCCCGGGCTGAATTTCGGCCGGGCGAGGCGGGGCACCTCCCCCCCCAGCCTGAATTTCGGCCGGGCGAGGCAGGGCACCTCCCCCCCTGGCCTGAACTTCGGGGGAGAACCGAAGTGCCTCCCCCCCACCACGAAGCAAGCTGCGGGACCAGGTAAGTGACTTTCGTACATTACTAATAAGAAGCAGAGACATCACCTTGCAGACAAATGTTCGTATAATGAAAGCTATGGTTTCCCCAGTAGCAATGTATGGCTGTAAGAGACATCTGGCCGCTGGGCAGCAGGGACGCAAATGTGTCCCTGTATTTAACCGTGATAGGCTACGTAAATATTTATGTAAAAAGTAAAAAAAAGTAAAAAAAAAAACGCGTACACAAATGGTGGCGGCTACAGTGGCCGTCATTAGCCTTCCTTATTTTTTGCTTTTTTAGTCTACATAAATATCTACGTAGACTATTACGGCGAAAAAAAGGGGAACACCAATCGCGTAGTGGGCACTATTTGTGTTCCTTTTTGATTCGCCATTTTAGCCTATGTAAATATTTACGTAGGCTAAAACGGCAAATCAAAAAGGAACGCAAATAGCGCCCACTACGCTATTTGCATTCCCCTTTTTTTCTCTGTAATAGTCTACGTAAATATTTACGTAGACTAAAATGGCGAAAAATAAGGAATGCAAATGGCAGCCGCTGTAGCTGCCGCCATTTGCGTACGCTGTTTTTTGGGTGTTTTTTTTTACCCAGACGTGATAGGCTATGTAAGTCTTTACATAGCCTATCATGTCTGGGTAAAAAAAAAAAAAAAGACCAGACTGCAAATGGCAGCTGTGACAGCTGGTCGGAAGACAAGCCGCCGCCGCCACCAAAACCGCCGCTGGAGCCGCCACCGTCCGGAACATCCACCCCAGGTAAGTCTCGTCCCGGGCGGGATCCACGGGGGGGCAGGAGGTGGTGGCAGGCCATTCTGCCATGGATTTCAGGGGGCCGAATGCCAGTGCATTCAGCCTCACTGAAATCTGTGGCGGAATTCTCCACCATCCCTAACATCATGATAATGGGTTGCATGTGAACCTGTGAAACTGTCCTGTTTGGTTTCTCCATGATTAACACTGATGTTGACAGACACCAAAGTGCAAAAGGAGATATGCAATGTTAAAAATGGTCAGAGTTTCTGAGTTGTTAATTGCCCATTGTTCTGCCTTTAAAAGCAGCATCAATTACCATTTGATTGCCTTGTAAAAAGAAACAAAAAGAAAAGAAGAACCTTTTCTTATTCTATTTGCATTTTGCCAGCAGAAATACAGCAGCTTACCCTGAGGGCCTCTGAGGGCTTAGTTTCCTACTGAGAGCTAATCCATCATTGCCCAATAAATCCACATATACTTTGGCACATAAACGTGTCATCAGCTCAACCCTCCCATAGGCACATAACCCTAAGCGGATCAGTAACAGTGACATGCCTTGCTCCAAGCAGAGATCATTTTGCATCCACCAGGTCCTTTCGAACCCAGCTTTCCCCAACCTGGTGTCCTCCACTGGTTAGGACTGGTGGAAGTTGAAGACCAAGACATCTGGACAGAACCAGTTTGGGGAAGGTTGTTCTAACCTATTAGTACTGTGCTCTGTAACAATTTGGTGCTGTGGTACTTAAAGGTACATAAGAACAACAAGAAAAGCTGTGTTGGAACAGATCAAGGGTCAATCTAGTCTAACATCTGCTTCCCATAGTTGCCAACCAAATGCCTCTGGAAAGTCCACAAGCAAGACATGAGAGCTACAACCCTTCCATTTTTGCTCCCCAGTAATTGGTACCATGAAGCACGCTGCCTCTAAGTCTGGAGGGTGTGTGAAGCCATTGTGACTATTATTTAGTCATTAACATTATTTTTAACCCACCCTTCATCCAGGGACATCAGGACATAAAATTAAAAACAACAACAACACTATAATATAAAAATATAATAAAACCATAAAACCAGAAGACATTCCAATAAAAAAAAATCAGAAACATAAAAATAGCAGAGGAAATAAACATAAGCCAACATAAAAATTTAAAATGCCTGGGCAAATAAATAAGTTTTAATCGGGCACTAAAATGATAGCAATGTCGGTGGCAGTCAAGCTTCAATTAGACGGGTATTCAAGAGATGGGGCAGAGAAGATCCTATGACTAAGAAGATCCTTCACAATGAGCTTTCCTTGGCAAATGAATGAGCCTCCTCTGAAGATCCTAGGAACATAGGAAGCTGCCTCATAGTGAGTCAGACCATTTGTCCATCTAGCCTAGTATTGTTGATGACTGGTAGTGGCTCTCCAGGGTTTCAGGCAGGATTCTTTCTGAGCCCTAACTGGGAAAAAAAAAATAAAAATCAGGGATTGAACCTGGGACCTTCTACGTTCTAAGACATGGGCAGTCTGGTATAGGGAGAGGTTCTCCTTCAGGTGTTTGGTCCCAAGCCTTTTGGGGCTTTAACAGAAAGTGTCAGCAATGTGGAATGGGTCATAGAACTGAAAGCATCTCTTTAAGAATGGCTATGATACGATCCCATCTGACTGTACCAATTCAAATTTTGGTAGCCACATTCTGCACTATTTGAAGTATTTTCACATCAAACACATTACGGGACCACCACGTAGATGAGAGTGGCCAAGGTGATGCTTGGATTGTTGGTGCACAGTAATCCTTGATGATCGCAGTGTCAAGTGACTGAAACTTCAACTGCGTTTCCTGCCTACAAATTTGTCCTAAGGGCAATCCAAAGTACTGAAGACTAAAGAGAAATCCCTTGGGTTAAATTCTCTTGGGGGCCCCATGCTGACATCTCAGGCAATGGAGAAAAGTTCTTTACCAAGTGCACAATGAATCTATGGAACTCAGCCCCACAAGATAAGAACATAAGAAGAGCCACGCAGGATAGACCATAGGTCTATCTAGTCCATAGTTCTGTTCACACACTGAACAACCAGATGCCTGTGGGACCCACAAGTAGGACATGAATGCAACAGCACCCTCCCACTCATGTTCTCCAGCAACTGGTGTACATGGGAACGCTGCCTCTCTGACACAGTATACAGTGACAACTAGGGATATACAGATTTTGTAAAATTTGTCCTGTCTGTGTTTTGTGGATTGTCAGGTGCCCTTCTTTCCATAGTCTGCCCATCGATGGAATTGTTGTTGTTGTTTTTAGTTCCCAAATCTGTGTAAATTTGCATGTGCACAAATCCCCCCAAATGCTCAAAATATCCCCAAATGTGCATTTTCACAATTCAGCCAATGGAGAAATTTTTTTCCCGGCTCTTTTTAAAAAAATATTATTTCTGCATATTTTTCAGTGATGAAATGTGTGCAAAATTGGGAAAGTTGGAAAAATGGTCAGCAGCTGGCAGAATCTGCCCGACCAGGGTGGGGTGGGGGGTCCACTGTGGAATCCGCCAGTCGAATTATTCAAAATCTAAAGTCATTTGTTTCCATTGCGGATTTCTCTGACATCCCTATGACAACCACTACCTTAGACAGTTTTAAAGGGAGATTAGACAAATTCATGGAGCATATATCTATATGCTATATGCATCTCCCTAGTTCAGAGGAAGTATGTATTTCAGCCACAGTTGATGAGAAGGAACAATGGAGGAGGACTGTTACTTTGCTTCCATGTCCTGTTTGTGAGCTTCCCAGAAACTTCATGGTTGGCCACTGTGGGAAATGGCATGCTGGACTAGATAGGCCTTTGATCTCATCCAGCAGGATTCTTTTTCATGGCACTTGCCATTTCTAGTGTTTAATAACTGCTTATATTTAAAATATTTTTAAAAAAATTCTGCTTACTTTAGGACAATTTTTTTCTTGATCAACATGTTTTTAATTAATTAATCTGATTAATCAACTAAATGCTATGGCCCTAATAATAACTTCCCACACACATGAATTAAAAAACAGTCAGTAGGAATATCAATTTTACTTGTACACACAAAGAAAGGAAAGAAAAAGAATGTAGTTTTAGTAGGGATAATTAATCCAGCTTAAACTATTCCCCATAGAGATGTTCACCAATGCTAATAAAAGGACTTAACGTAGTATGTCAAGTTTTCCTTGCTAGATATTTTCCTATTAGCACCCAGAGTTAAGGGACATGTTAGCATCACCAGCTATTCCAGTTGGTTGGTTTGCCCTTGTTTCTTCATAACAAGGTCCATTAGCTACATTTAAAAATGCTTGATTACATTTTAATGTTCACTTCAATTACTGGCCCAACCTGATAAGAGGTAGAAAAGCAATCTCATTAGAATGAGGTATGTGGGACTTAAAGCCACATTATATTATACATGGAATGGGAAGAGGGTGTGTCTATGAGAACCAAGGGAAATGCTAGTCAGGGGTGGATTCATTGTTATTCTAAACATGCTGTAGAGTAGGACCTCAAATATATTGTAGCTTCCACTCTAGTGCTGCTATCTTGGATTTCCAAAAGAGTAACAATAGGACTATTTTGTTTTCCTCCTTGAACTTTCTGTAGTGGTATGACCCCTTTCATTCCGTTCTTACTGGTTCCTTGCTATGCTCAATGGCAGTGGTTTATTCCTTCTTTAAAAGAGCTCACTCCATGCATCTCCAGTCATGATTTCCGTTCGTGAGTATTTTCAGTGCAGTAGTCCCCACAGTGCGATATCGATATGTCATCACTGGATACATACTGTACAGGAAGAGAAGGGTGTCCTGGGGGTGCTGTTGCTAAGTCAAGGAGTAGATAGAATCAAACAAATTAGAGCTCTCAAAAGGGGCAGTCTCCTCTACAGAATCACTATTGGTGGCAATACCAGGGCCCCAAAATATTTTAGTACTCATCACATGCTATTGCCCCAGACAAAAATGCTCAGGGTAATCTTGAGATAGAGTATAAAATCAGGGAGGCAAAAGGTTATAGTCTTGGGTGACTTCTATTACCTTCAGAGAGACTGGATAAATGGTTGTTCCAGTCATGACAAAGAGGAACAAATTTTTATATACCCTAAACAATTATGCACCACAACAGTTTGTTATAGAACTGATGTAAGGGGAAGCGGCCCTGGATTTAATCCTAAATGGAAAGCAGGATCTATGTTGAGATCCTGTTGAAGTGATTGGAAACAATGACCACAGTTCCATCAAGTGGGAAATTGTCTGGGAAGTCCAAAATGGTCACATTTGACTTCAAAAGAGGGAACTTCTAAAAAACATTCTTTTTTTATAAATGAGGGGATAAATAAAAGGAAGCTGAAAGGAAAAAACAAGAGGGGCAAATCTCTCCAGAATGTGTGAGGGTTACTCTAAACAACAACAATAGAAGCTCTGCTAGAATGTATACCTCAGGTCAGGAAAGGTACCACTAAGTCCAAGAGGTCACCACTAGGGATGTACGAAAGTTCCGCCACGGATCTCGGGGAGGTCGAATGCCAGCGCATTCGGCCCCCCAAAATCGGTGGCAGAACGGCCCGCCACCCCCCCGCCACCCCCCCGGGATGGGACTTACCTGGGGCGGATCTTCCTGGCAGCAGCGGCTCTGGCGGCGGCTCTGGCGGCGGTGCGGCAGCAGCGGCCATTTCCAGGTTTAAAAAAACAAAAAAACAAAAAAAGTGATAGGCTACGTAAAGATTTACGTAGCCTATCACGGCTAATTTTTTAAAAAAACCACCGTGATAGGCTACGTAAATGTTTATGTAGCCTATCACGGCTGATTAAAACAAAAACAAAAACACACGCGTATGCAAATGGCAGCGCCCATGGGTGCCGCCATTTGCGTTCCTTATTTTGGCACGTCTTAGTCTACGTAAACATTTACGTAGACTAAGACGGCGAAAATAAGGGGAACGTAAATAGCGTAGATGCTACGCTATTTGCGTTCCCCTTATTTTCGCCGTCTTAGTCTACATAAATGTTTACGTAGACTAAGACGTGCCAAAATAAGGAACGCAAATGGCGGCACCCATGGGCGCCGCCATTTGCATACGCGTGTGTTTTTGTTTTTGTTTTAATCAGCCGTGATAGGCTACGTAAACATTTACGTAGCCTATCACGGTGGTTTTAAAAAAAAAATTAGCCGTGATAGGCTACGTAAATCTTTACGTAAATCTATCACTATCACTACAGGGACACAAATGGCGGCGGCTACGGCTGCTGCCATTTGCGTCCCTGCTAGCCAGCAGCTGGATGTCTGGCTGCTGGCGGAGCCGGCTGGCGGCTCCACAGAATCACTGCGGAGCAGAGCCGGCCGGCCAGGATTCCGGGGGGGGGGAGGAATGCCTCCCCCCGCACCATCAGCATAATCCCCGAAAGGCAAGTGATTTTCGTACATCCCCAGTCACCACTCACCAGCATGGCTAACAATCAGTGCCAAGGAATCTAATAGAGACAAGAAAATGGAAAAAAAGACCAAAAAGGAACACAGATACATTCATGGAGGATAAGGCTATCAGTGGCTACCAGTCAGGATATGCAGTTTCTGGGAAACATGAGCAGGAGGATATTCTTGTCCTCATGGATGCTATTCCAATAATTCCATTCATGCCCTTCTAGTTGGCTTCCCATAGTCATATGACTGGCCACTGTGAGAACAGAATACTGGACTAGAAATGCTTTTGGCCTTATCCAGCAGGGTTCTTTTTATATTTTTATGTTCACTACAGTGGTACATTCCTGTGCGAGGGCTGTACCACTCATCTTACAATATTTGAAACCATCCTATACTTCTTCTCCCATTTCCCTCCTTCTCTTAGAGGCAGATGGTACATTACAATGACCATAGAGTCAGAAAAAGCCTCCACATGATTTATTCATTGATTTAAACCATTTACTAGGGATGTACGAAAGTCACTTACCTTTCCGCGGATTATGTTGATGGTGGGGGGGAGGCGTTCCATCCCTCCCCCCAGAATCCTCAACGGGGGGGGAGGTGATCCGTTCCTCCCCCCCGGAATCCTCCATGGCTGGCTGTGCTCCGCAGCAGCTCTGTGGAGCAGCCGGCCAGGCCCAGCCAGGCCAGAGCCATCCGCAGCCGGATTTCTGGCCGCGGAGGGCTCTGGGGAAAAAAAACCGCGTATGCAAATGGCGGCGGCTACAGCCGCCGCCATTTGCGTTCCTTATTTTTGCCATCTTAATCTACGTAAATATTTACGTAGACTATGATGGCGAAAATAAAGGGGAACGCAAATAGCGTAGTGGGCGCTATTTGTGTCCGTTTTTGATTCACTGTTTTAGCCTACGTAAATATTTACATAGGCTAAAACAGCGAATCAAAAAGGGACGCAAATAACGCCCACTACGCTATTTGCATTCCCCTTTATTTTTGCCGTCATCTTCTACGTAAATATTTACGTAGACTAAGACGGCCAAAAATAAGGAACGCGGTTCTTGCGTACGCGGTTTTGTTTTGTTTTTTTAAACCCAGCCATGATAGGCTATGTAAATCTTTACGTAGCCTAGCACGTCATGTTTTTTTTAAACCCAGCCATGATAGGCTACGTAAATCTTTACGTAGCTTATCACGTCGTTGTTTTTTCTTTTCTTTTTTTTACAAGACTGCAAATGGCGGCAGCGGCAGCCGGTCGGAAGACCAGCCACTGCAGCCGCCGCCGCCAAAGCCACCGCCGCCCAGAAGAGCCACCCCAGGTAAGTCTCATCCCGGGGGGATCCACAGGGGGAGGGGGGTGGCAGGCTGTTCTGCCACGGAGTTCGGGGGGTTGAATGCACTGGCATTCGGCCTCACCAAGATCCGTCGCGGAATTCTCTGACATCCCTATTTATATCCCACCTCTTCTCAGTATGAAGCAGCTTAGAATATTCTTATAATCAATACAATAGAATAAGTAAACCTACCCCCACCCCATCCCCCCAAAAAAATCCAGCAGTGAAAGCATTCAACAGCACCTAATACATTTATCTCACTGAAAGCCTGTGATGTCTTTTTAAGTGGGTCATACATAAGAGGCATGCACCAACAAATATCATCAGGGAGTTCACAGTTCTGGGGCCACAACTATAAAAGCCCTGCTGCTTGTTGAGGCTAAGAAATATGTCATGACACATTCAGAGAAATGTAAAATCCAGTGGATAGCTAAGTTCTAGTCTGTACATTAATCCAAGAGGTCCAGATTTATGTATTTATTTATTTCAGTTATTTATATCCCACCTTTCAGGATAGAAATCCTTGTAGGGCAGATTACAAGTAAGTTAAAGTTGCATTAATAAAATCACACACACACACACACACACCCCTCATAAGCATCTGTCCCACTGGGCAGTTTATAATAGAAGGCCCTAATGAGGTACATTCATAAAAGGAATAACATCCCTACACTGGCACCATTGATGATGATGGCAACCATCAAAATACACTGGAACATGCATTGCATCCACCCTAAGTTTCTTGCACAAGTCAACTGTTTCTGCTGTTTGGAGTGAATGAGTAGACTTCCCAAAAAATTATGGAGTAGTTAGAAGGTAATCAAGCTGTACTGAATCTCAACAGAACTGCATTTCATTTAGTTAGCATCAGCAGCTTGATATAAAAAGGACACTAAAAATTAATGTTAATGGTACTGTAGTCTTCTCCGCTTAAAACATTAGCTTAACAACATAGATCTGGGTGTAAAACTAAACCAAGTTCACTCATTCAGTGAACATTTAACAGGTCTAATTGGGGAAACAGTGTCAAAATATATTTCCCTACAGTGTTTTTCATGCCAAACCATAGAGTCACTTGACAAGGAATTGATTTTGTCCTGTTTTAAACGTGTTGAAGAAATCAGTAGTCAGAGTTGAAGCAAAAGCTGTGTGTGTGTGTGTGTGTGTGTGTGTGTGTGTGTATTTCCAAAACCCTGTATTTGCTTGCATTTCCTTTAATGCTACAATGTTTTACCATTGTGGACATTCAAATGTTTCATTCTGGTTGAACTGGTCAAGGCAGGTTTAATCCAATGTTGTTGTTATTTCCCTTACAAGTAGGAGCAAAGTTGTGTGACCACTGTTCAACACTGAAGGGTCACACTGGAATAGGGATGTGGGAATCAGCAAAACTGAGCTTGCCAAAGTTATCTGAATTCCATGGCAAAGTGCGTTCTGACTCAAGTCCATATCAGATCGAAAGCTTCTTCTTTTTTTCCACATGAAAATCCATGTGTCTTTTCATGCACCTTTCCCCAAATCTACACATCAGTTGTGTACAGCTTTGAAATGAATGCATTCTTCTCCCATTGATTAAATGCATTTGTATGCATTTTTCAATAGTACACATTTTTTTCAGGTGCATTTTTCTTCTGCTCCTCCTTCTCATCACCTCCATTGTCTGGGCCAGAGCAAGAAGCAGGTGAACAAGCCGACTGCAATGACAGAGATGAAGAACAATTCCTGCAGGCTCCTGTCAGTGGGGCCCTGCTGAGTTGTGGTCCCTCAGATGAGGAACCTCATTAAAAGCATTACATGCTCTTGTTAAGATCAATAGAAGACATCTCTTGGAGAAAGGAGCTGAAAATTAGGATCTTTAAAAAATGCCACTTTGATCATCCAATACATGTCTCCACCCTGTCCAAAACATTCCCCTCGTATTTGTAACCCACCCAGTCTACCACTCACACTGCTCCTATTCCCACACAGTCATTAGCCAGAGTAAATAGCCTTCTACTTCCTCCAATCAGCCTTGATCCTGTCCACCTATCCTTAATAGCTAGAGCCATAGAGGTTCATAGGCAACCGAGCTGACAGCTTTAACTCACCACATCTATCAAAACAGAACTGCAACCTCAACAAAAGAAAACTCCTGTGTTTCAAAGAGCCCTGCTTTCCATTCACATGTGTCTTGGGCACGCAGATGGATTTTACCTTTGAAGCTTCTCTCTCATTTCAAAGATAAAGGTCTCATAAATTCCACTGAGTACATAGAGTCCACTGTGCGGTCCTCTGGATTGGGCTCAATGGATGCAAAATGCATGTCCAGCTGTTTGTCTGAATTAAATTGGAGCCAGAATATTTTTCTACACAAACATTGACACTTTTGTCATGCTTTGAAGGCACAAATGGTATAAACATGTGATGGTTACAATTCCTAAGAAGGATAAGCTGATAACTGAAATGCTAACAGATCTATACCCATATACACTCAAAATTAAGCAATTCAGCAGATATTCAGAACAGGAGCTTTTAAATTTCCTGCCCAAGCAAGTCTGTTTCCCCAAAGAGGGGACCTTTGATGAAAAGAATAAATTAGGCTCAAAAAAAATCTTATAATGTATAAATATCTCTATTAAATAAATTGTTATTGTATTAGATAAAAACATGCTGATTTAAAACAGTTGATAAGCCCTATCTCTAGTTGATGGCATGTTCTCTGGAAAAATTCCCAGAGTTTTTGCTTCATAAATAATGTCTCTCTCTTCTCTCTCTCTCTCTCTTTGTGTGATTGAGTTGACTGGCTACAATGTGTCAGAATACTTCCTTGTTTTGATCCTGATTTGCTTCTCCATCGAGGCAAAGCGGCATTACTCGAATTCAATTCTTAGAGTGAATGCCACCCATTCCATCTCACATTACACAGCCCTAGTGATGAGAGCAGTATTTAATTTCCAAGGTACAGTCATCTCAAAAATCAAAGGGATGAAGTGATGAGTTCAAGGATGTTTGGGTGATGTTAGTGTAGTCATTACTGTCAACCAGCCTGTCAAAGAGCAGAGATAATCCACCCTTTGGGCTTCCAATGCAGTATTTCGCTAGCATCAGATTTCAGGTGTCAAGACACTGTTTAATTCTTCCCACTTGGATAACACACTCTATCCTTCCAAATTTCTGTAGAACCCACATTTAATATTTTATGCATACATTTCTCTCTTGACTGCTGCATGTGTTCCAAAATAGTATACATTAGAATGAAGCTCTATGCATTGAATATATTAACTTCACCAATCTCTTGAGTAAGGGCATTCACTCTTCTTTTTTAAAGGCCTCTGGTTGTATAACCTTTGTTTTAGATGAGGAACCTCATTAAAAGCATTACATGCTCTTGTTAAGATCAATAGAAGACGTCTCTTGGAGAAAGGAGCTGAAAATTAGGATCTTTAAAAAATGCCACTTTGATCATCCAATACATGTATCCACCCTGTCCAAAACATTCCCCTCGTATTTGTAACCCATCCCTCTTTGAGGATTCAGGTCAAGCAACAACATAGGGTTTTTTTTTGGGGGGGGGCATAGCGTAAGAATCTGAAGTATACAATTAGGATCACCAACAAAATGTTGCTGTATGGAGTGTCGCTGTTGAGTATTCTAGCTATGATGACCAACCCTGTTACGTTTTCTTTTTCTTTTCTTCTTTATATTTCTGAAAACCTTCAGGTTTCTCCCAAGCCTACTGCTGATATCTCCCTGTTGTGAATGGGTGCTGCTGTTTTGGCTACATATGCAATGGCACACACAGCCTGAATAAAATAGCAGGAATAACTTTTTAAAAAGCAGTATAGATTTTGATTGTTTGAAATACACTGGCCACAAAAGACAAGAAAAAAAAAGGGGGGAGGCATACTCTACATTACAGAAGACACTGAGTCTTTGGCTATGGTGAGCCTTCCTTCAGAGATAAAATAGCTCCATAATTGTAGAATATGTATCAAGAATATCTCTGTAGTTCACCAAGGGATCTTGTAAACAAGGGATCTCTAAATATTCCATAAGGACAAAAGTTCAACACTCACTCAACCAATCTACCCACATGTGATGTCATTCAAAAGTCTGTGGCATGTAGGAAGGAAATACTTAAAATGGTTTAATAACAGTTGCGTTCTTGACCTTAGAACACACAGTTTGTCAACAGACTCCTGTCCTTGAGTTCTGCTAGCTTGGCAGGGACAGGATCACTCTGAGTCCAGAGATATGACAACATAGTGAATCTATGCCACTGTAAGGACACTCTCAGTGGTGTAGTAGTAAATTCTGAAGTGCAGTTGCTCATCATGGCAGTCCCCATAGCCACACCCCCAAGGAGGACCTAAAATTGTAGGCAGCTTTGTTGATCCATATCGCCAAACCAGTTCTAGCAGTCCTCATCCACACCAGGAGCAGGTCTTTTGTAAAACAAATGGGCCTTAATGCCCATTCAAGACCAAGTCACACCAAAATACTTGACATTACAACAAGGAACAATATATTGTGGCTGGGAAAATTCACCCCCTCCCCCAAAGCTCTTGTGAGGTTTTCAATGAAGCTCAGAGGAAACAGGGAATTCTGAGGGGGGCTGACAGATAATGTCAGCATCCCTGCTAATTAAAAAAGTGCTGGCACTGTGTCCCTGCTCTCTGATATGGATGATTGTCACAGGTGTGTGAATCTCATTAGTGGGCCTTGTAGCCCTCCTGACAGATGGAGTCTGTGCTGCACTTATTCAGCTTGAACTGAGCATTACTCACCCTCTTTCACTTCAGTAGGACCTAGTGTCTCTTATCCCCAGGAGAAATAAATAAACACTTCACCCTTTGAAGAAATTATCATTGGTATGTAGATCTTCCTAGAGATTTCAAGAGACATTATGTTATCCATTGTAAATTATTCACTAATCTTCAATTATGAGATGAGATCATGAGGACTAGCGTTAGCATTAGATTAAAGGATATGGAATCCCAGTACTGAATCATACCTGAGGGCCATGTCCCTTTCTGACCTGGATGCCACACACACACACACACACTCTTCTGTCTGCCCTGGACTCACGAAGAGGAAATAGTAAAGAGGCTGTCAATCCCATAATTTAAATTAGTAGCCACCTAAGAGCTGTGTGATAGTATAGCATTCTCAGAGCAGATTATCAAGATGTTACACGTCACCACTGCAGCCATCTCGTCTGTGTGCATATACAAAAGCCAAGGCTTTCAGATAGCTACACCACAGCAGGGGCCCCAGTTTTATTGGTGTCCCTATTGTTTAGCATTCTTAGCCTAAACACTGTGTTTAGACATCCAGAGAACACAGTATAGCAACATAGAGCATCGATTTGAGTTAAGGAGTTAAGGTATAGTGGTTTGGATGCATCTTGTAAGTGAAGGCTTTGCATCGTATAGGGTTGCTCCCAAAGGCAAAGGAAGTTAATTGGAAAGATCCACAAGAGCAGTTCCTGAGTCCACAGAGTGTCAGAGGCACTGAATGAGCATGACGGTCCAAAACTGGTGCACGAGAGAAAGAAGATGGTAATGAGAAGCAGTGAGGTTGGGTTCATTAATGTGAAAACTGAAGTAACCTAGAATAAAAGCAGTGAACTAAGAAGACAGCAGTAACATCTGTTAGGTGATGTCAAGACAGAAAGTGAAGAAAGAGACATCAGAGTGGCTAAGGAGAATATGGGAAATACAATACCACTTCTCTGGTGTTCACCCAGAAGGGACGTTGTTCTCCTCTCACCCACACCACCTGCACAGACTTTGGAAAGGCTAGACACTAGGGATGTGCGAACTCACCCCTGCCCGGGTTCTCTGGATGCCCGCCCAGTCCCTGCCCCTGTTCGCCGGTCCCCAGAGTGCACTCGAGCTCCTCCCATGCTCGGTGAGCAGCCTGCACTCACTCCAGCAGTCTTGTTGAGCTCTGTGGTTGCCACTTTTTTTTGAAAAATAAAATGGTGATTGCAAAAATGTGCATGACTTTGTATGCATGAAAATTGCGCATTTTGTGACTGCACATATTCTCATGTGTGAAATGTGCATTTTGTGAAGGTGCATATTTGTGCGTGTGCAAAAAATGCACATCTTTTAAAAAATGCACTTTTCTTGCATACACGAATATGTGCATTTTTGCAATCACCATTTTATTTCTCAAAAAATGGTGACTGTGAAGCTCATTGAGGCCTCTGGGGTGAGTGCAGGCCATTCGCAGAGCAGGGCTCGGTGAGAGGGGCTTGGGGGTGTGGGCAAGGGTGGTTCCATGGGATTCCCGGACTGAATTGGGCACCCACACCATCCCTACTAGAGACACCCGAATGCCAACATCACCCAACCCTTCTTGCAGTGTCTTTATCTTTGGTGTGGCTTCCTGGTCTCCCCTCCCCCAGCAGAAATGTGGAATTAACTAGTTGCCCATTGCAACTGAGGAGGTTTTTTTAAAAATGCCCTGATTGGCTTTTAGATGCCTCTCTTTCTTTTTCCTTTTTCCTCTTTCTTTTCTTTTCTTTTTTGCCTACTCCACAGAGACCTTTGGGATTGGATCTCATTTGGTTAATTGGCTTGAACTATCTGGTCACATCTTAGCAGGAAGTTCAGGCACCTATGTAGGTAAATAGACTGTAGATAGGTAAATATCAACAATATTCATCTACAGGAAAGTAGACAAAACCAACAATATGACCAGGATGATGTTGTGTTGTGCCTTTGGGAACCACCATATCACAGGTCACCACCTGCTTCCAATGACCCAGGGATGCTTGGTTGTGTACTGTGACAAAATGTGGCATGGTAGGAAGCAGTAAGCCAATTGCTGTGGCAACTGGGACAACCTTCAGCAGTACTGCAAGACATGGAGGTCTTGCAGAATTTCAAGAGGAGACAAGAGACATGTCCTTGGAAGGAACACTAACAGCCCATAGGGAAGCAGTCCAAGAAAAAACAATCCCTAACCCGATATCTGCCAGATATTTTGGGCTGCAGCTCCCATAATTCCCAGCCAGCATGGCCATTGACCATTGGCATAATCCCAATCAGGAGAATGAGCACAAACGTGTTTGCCAACCATCTTCCCTCTGAATGAGGTCTTAGCTGATAGCTGAGGTGTCCATCACATCTCCGCCTTTACAGTGTACGGACAGGAAATAAAGATGAGGGGGTCACTGAGAGAGAACACAAGACAGAGGCAGCTAGAATGCCCATGGGAGAGCAATAGAAAGGGCAAGGCAGAAGTAGGTAAAGGGGGAAGAAAATGTTGAGTGACAGAGATATCATGCCTTGGGGAGAGAGACACTGTCAGGTCCTTTGGTCCTCTCCATTCGCAATCACAGACTCCAGGGTACCAGGCTTCAGGCTCACTACTTTATTAGTTAATGACCAGGTTCTTTACAAATGAAAATCCTCAGAGACTCTCAGGCTACAAAGGAAAACAGCTACTCCACACCATTATGAATATCAAAAGAGGAGCCAAGTGGGTATCTGAGATATTGCTGGCAGTTTGAAACAAGAACTTGCCGGCCAGAATAAATTGGGGGGGGGATGCCCCTCCCTTACAGTTGTGCCCTCCTACATAGGCTATCAAGTATAGCCAACCAGATGGAACTTCTGAGCTCCGCCTCAAGCTTTTTCCACTTTGCTCTGCACCAGACTCTAGCATCCTTCAGGTCATACCCCGCACTCTCCTCCTCCTCTGAGACCTGAGTTCTCATGGGGGAGGAAAGGGGGGCCTCTCCAGTAGGGATGTATGAAACACTTACCTGGTTTCGTCCAGGGACATCCGCGTAGGGATGTATGAAAGTCACTTACCTGTTCACAGATTATGTTGATGGTGGGGGGGGAGGCATTCCGTCCCTCCCCCCAGAACTCTCACCTGGGGGGAGGTGCTCCGTTCCTCCCCCCGGAATCCTCCGCGGCCAGCTTTGCTCCGCCGCAGCTCCACGGAGCAGCCGGCCAGGCCCGGCCAGGCCAGAGCCATCCGCAGCCAGATTTCCGGCTGCGGAGGGCTCTGGGTTAAAAACAACAACAACCACATATGCAAATGGCGGCGGCTATGGCTGCCACCATTTGCGTTCCTTATTTTTACCCTCTTAATCTACGTAAATATTTACGTAGACTGTGACAGCGAAAATCAAGGGGAATGCAAATAGCGTAGCGGGCGCTATTTGCATCCCTTTTTGATTCCCCGTTTTAGCCTACGTAAATATTTACATAGGCTAAAACGGGGAATCAAAAAGGGACGCAAATAGCACCCGCTACACTATTTGCGTTCCCCTTGATTTTCACCGTCATAGTCTATGTAAATATTTACATAGATTAAGAGGGCAAAAATAAGGAATGCAAATGGCGGCGGCCGTAGCCACCACCATTTGTGTACACGGTGTTTGTTTTTTTTAACCCACCCAGCCATGATAGATTTACGTAGAGATTTAGATTTAAAGATTTACGTAGCCTATCACGTCGTGTTTTTTTTTTAAACCTAGTCATGATAGGCTACATAAATCTTTACGTAGCCTATCATGTCTTTCTTTCTTTCTTTCTTTCTTTTTCTTTCTTTTTCTTTCTTTTTTTTTCTTTTACAAGAGTGGAAATGGTGGCGGTGGCAGCCGGTTGGAAGACTGGCCGCTGCCGCAGCCGCCGGAGCTGCCGCTGCCCGGTAGTTCTGCCCCAGGTAAGTCTCATCCCGCGGGGGATCTACGGGGGGGGGGGGATGGCAGGCCATTCTGCCACAGATTTCGAGGGGCCGAATGCACTGGCATTCAGCCTCACCGTGATCCGTGGCGGAATTCACTGCTATCCCTACATCCGCGGTCGGGGGGAGGCACTCCGTCCCTCCCCCTGAAATCCTCGATGGGGGGGAGGTGATCCAATCCTCCCCCCCAGAATCCTGCCCGGCCATCTCCACTCCGCAGCCAGGCCATGGAACTGCCGGCCAGGCCAACCTGCAGCGGGGCCTGCAGCCGCTGCCAGGCTGCTGCAGACACAAATGGCGTCCTAAGTAGGGGACGCCATTTGTGTCCCTATGGTAGCCCATGATAGGCTATGTAAATATTTGCGTAGCCTATCACGGCTAAAGCAGGGATGCAAATGGCGTCCCCTATGCCATTTGCGTTCCCGCTTTAGCTGTCATAGGCTACGTAAATATTTACATAGCCTATCACAGAGAAAATGGGAATGCAAATGGCGTAGCCTATCACGGCTAAAGCAGGGATGAAAATGGCATCCCCTATGTCATTTGCACTCCCACTTTAGCTGTCATAGGCTACGTAAATATTTACATAGCCTATCATGGAGAAAACGGGAATGCAAATGGTATAGGGGACGCCATTTGCATCCCCACTTTAGCCGTGATAGGCTATGTAAATATTTACGTAGCCTATCACGGGCTACCATTGGGACGCAAATGGCATCCCCTACTCAGGACGCCATTTGCATCCGCAGCAGCCCGGCAGTGGCTGGAGCTGCCGCCGCTGCCACTGGAGCCACCGCCAGAGCCAAAGCCACCGCCGGAGACGCCACCAGGTAGGCTTTGTTCCGACGGGATTTCGTGGGGTGATGGGGCAGGTTGCTCCGTTCCGCCACAGATTCCAGGGGGCCAAATTCACTGGAATTCGCCCCCCCTGGGATCCGTGGCGGAATTCTCTAACATCCCTATTCTCCAGGCCAAGCCATCGGTGTGCCAAGGTCCTTAGAAGAATGCCTATCCATATCTGAGCTCACCAGGGAGGAAGCCTCCTGCAGTTCTCTCTGTTCCCATTCTGAGTCTGAGCTGCTACCTATCTCCACATGCTCAGAATCATTCCTGACAGACACACAGAGAAAATAAATTCCCTAATTTGCTGATTATGTGGAGGGTTATGTGTGCTGGAAGCTCTCAGCAAAACATTAGGTGCCTCTAGTATGCATGTACTTATAATTAGAATTTAACCTATCCGATGTCTTAGATTAAAGCTAGGCAACAACACTCCATATATCATTATTCATTTAATGTATTATACACATTTTTTATACTACTCGAATTAAAAAAAAATTCTCAGGGGAATTTACATAAGAAGAAAATACAGAAGCAATTAACATCCAAACAATCCAAATCCAAACAATCAAAATAAACACGAGAGCTTAAAATAAACTTCATGTTACAAAACCAGGGGCAGACAAGTGCAGCAACAACCCAAATGTGTCCATAGTTACCTTGGACTACTAAATGCTTCCTGAAAACAGGAAATTGTCAGCCAAATCTTTTCCCTTTCAAAATTTATATGTCTTAAAATTAGGGTGGATAACAGCTGGAAACAACGGCAAACTCCAAATGTTCAACTCGCAGCTTTGCTGCCAATTTTTACACAGTGATCAGAGATCCCAAACTGTGAAAATGGCTGAAACCGGACCAGCAAATGTATTTTCATGAAATCTTTGGCTGCTGAAATTTGCCTTGTGTGTATCCATTCAGCTCAAGATTGAATGGCTTGGTTGGAGAAGTTCTTTTGCCTTCTTTGACAGAACTCTGGATGCTCTGGTGAGTCAATGAAGCTGTCAGGAAGGAAGGAAGAGACTATTAGCTGTTGCTGTGGCCAGTTGTCTGCAAAATGATGCTGGCTCTCCATCCTTCTGCCATTAAGGCAAAGTTGAGATGTCAAAACTGGCAGCATTCTATGTCTTACTCAGTACAGAATGTCATGGGGAAAAATGTGGTGGAAGTAATACCACAAATAATTGAACAGCAAATCATTTGGTGATAGCAAATGAGCAAAGCAGGGTAAAATATTCACATAAAGACTTGTGTGTCACTTTCTCCTAGATGAACGCCAGTCATCAGGTATTAAAGTAACAAAGACTATTCTTGTCCATAGGCATTGCTATGTGATTGCCTTGGACTGCTTATAGGGTTGCAGAGCTTTATTCTTCATGACTGCTACAGCAGCGAGTGAGGGCTAGGGTAGGGATGTTGCGGGCACCCGTTTTGGTCTGCAAGTTTGATGGACCACTGGTGCCTACGCCCTCCGAACTGTGCCTGCCAAACTCCCCCCTGCTTGCTGGCCCTCTGGGCTGCAGTTGAGTGCCCCCTCCGTGCTGGATGAGCAGCCCGCAACTTACCCTGGGTCTGTTCATCTCTGTGCTGATCTCCATGTTTGTTTGTTTTTAAATGGCAATGAGCAGCACTTGCCCAGCTTTTGTAGTGGGTGGCTGTTCCAGCATGGGCACGGACTACTGACATTATTGAGCTGACCATCCACTTAGCAAGGATGTACTTGTGCTGTGGCACCTCAGTGCCTTCTCCCAGTGCCAAAAGCTAGGGATGTTGCGGGTGTCTGACTGGGTTTGGGAGTCTGTCCCCCCCCACCCGCGACCCCTGGACCACACCCGCTGAGACGCTGTCCTCACTCACCCCCCGCTCATGCCTGCTCACGCCATGCTCGCGTCCTCCAGAACTCACTGCAATCCCGTTTGGTGAGCGCCCGCCATTTCCCCACCTTTGTTGTGTGTACAAAAAGGAAGTTACAAAATGTGCATTTTAAATATGTGCAGTTTGGGGCCAGGAAAGCTTAATGTGTGCAATATTAGAGGCATAATGCTTCTAATTTTGTGTATATTATGCTTTCCTAGCCCCCAAACTGTGCAGATTTAAATATGCACATTTTTTTAACTTCCTTTTTGCTCACACAACAAAGGCCGGAAAATGGCGGGCGCTCACCAATCAGGATCGCGGTGAGTCCGGGCACTTGCCGAGTTTGTGGGAGGCCTGAGTGCAGGTCCAGGAGGTGGGTGGCGAGTAGGGGCCATACTTCTGTGTGTGCCCAGAGAACCTGAGCTGGGATGGGTTCTCACATCCCTAGGGTAGGGCGTTGGTGAAGGAACAGCAGATCAGAAGTTAATAATATAAAATAAGATTTGTGCTGGATCATAATAAAGGCTTATCTAATCTAGCTCTCTATTCCCACAGCGGACAAACAAGTCCCCATGGGAAGCTAACAAGTGAGACATGAGGACAACAACATCTTCCTTCCTCAGCAATTGGTGTTGAGGTGCATACTGCCTACAACACTGGAGCTCATGTATAGCCATCCTGACTAGTAGCTATCAATAGACTTTCCTCCATGTATTTGTCTCATCCTCTTTTAAAGCCATCCAACTTCTTCACTGTCAATGGAGACAACAGTTATTGGCTCAATTGTGTTTCCAAATGGCCAGCTGCCACTTCTCTGCTGCAGAGCAGCATCAGGAAAAGGCAATTTCCCAGGGTAAGGTGTTGAGAGGGATACTTAACCTTTCCCATACCTTCAGGTTCTCTCTCTCTCTCTGCAACTCCCACGGTGCAACCCTATGCATGTTTAGCATGGCTGGCTGGGGAATTCTAGGAGTTGTAGGACTTTTTTTTCCTGTCTAAAAACATGCTTAGGACCCTCAATGGCTGATTTTCAGGCAGCCAGAGTTCCCGAGCAGTGTTTCCACTGCAAACATGCAATTCAGTCCCAAACTAGGGGGAGTTGCAGAGGAGAAGTGGTAGGTATGGGAAAGGATAAAGATCCCTCCTCTGCATAGGGGGCAAGACAAGTCACTCACCTTATGGTTACTTGAAGGGGAGTCACTTGTGAGTGGAGATGGGTTAAAGAAGATGCAGACAACAAGCTTGGGTTGAAAATTGGGCCACATTTATTGAATTACCTGCAAAGGGGTAACTAGGATGGGCATCTAACTGTGTCAGCGGCTAGCTGGCACTTCTTGGGTGAAAACACACCCAGCCTGAGGGGTGGCATCTATCTCGCCATCCCTCCGGACTGCCTCTTCTGGGGGAGGTAGACCTTCCCGTGTCACCCCCAACCCGGTGCTGCACAACACTTGGGTGAGTGAGGAGGGTTGGTCTCTCAGGCAACCCTTATCCCCCCGCCGAGCCGCACAACCCATTTGGAGGCCTCAGGCATTACCTGTCACCATAAGGTGCCTCTGCATGCACACCATCCCTAATCTCTTTCAGGTTTTGCCCCTCCTAGCGGCCAACTGGAATGTGACCTATGATATAGACCGTATTCACCTACAGGACACACCCTAGCCCCCAAAACAGTGAGATGTAGGCAAAAAGACTCACAGTAAAAGGCCAATCGAACTGTGAGCCAAAAATTCCTACATGGCTCCCAAAGGAACAACCGGAAAGAAACCCACACTGCTTAGGGGAGGGTGGGAGGGAGCTGTGTTGAGCCAGAGAGCTGAGATTGGGAGGGGGGCTGAGTTTAAGGCAACTCAGCCTGCCCCTCCTTGCATGGTGGTGCCACTGGGTTGCACCAATGAGAGGCCCCTATGTCCTCTCACCCCACCCACCTGCAATAGCCCCCCCCCCCCTTAGCCAGACAAGCTGGCACTGGGGTTAGGGCACTTCTTAACAAAGAAATGATAACTGAACTACGAACTGGAAATGAAAATAAGTCTGTAATTCTAAGCATGCCTTTTTGGATGCTGGCTCCATGAAAACCAGCAGGACTTCCTTCAGAGAAAACATGTTTACGATGGGAATGATAATCTGAAATATACAGTTATTTATTTCTCTTTCCAAAATCCAAGATAGGGGACAAGGCCACTTCAAATCTGTGTGCCTCATATATATATATATATATATATATATATATATATTCAGGCACTGCTCCTCTGACCACTGTGTCTCTGTTCTGGATTGCCTCCCCCCTCATGCTACTCCAGAATGTAGAAGCAGAAAGGGACATTTTGGAATGCACGATGCTGCTCAGGTGCAGTTCCAGCCCATGATATGTACAGTTACTTCATGTCCTCTTTAAGGACAAAAGAGGAAATCCTGGCTAATTCAGGGCTGTTGTTGTTTTATAAAAAAGAGATGCCAAAAACAGCGAGTCAATTCAAAACCAATACACTATATATCTGCTTTTCTTCTAGGGATGTCAGAGAATTTTGCCACGAATCTTGGGGAGGCCGAATGCCAGCGCATTCGGCTCCCCGAAATTGGTGGTGAAATGGTCTGCCACCCCCCCGCCACCCCCCCAGGACGGGACTTACCTTGGGTGAATCCTCCTGGCAGCGGAGGCTCTGGCGGCGGTTCGGCGGTGGTTCGGTGGCGGTTCGGCGGCGGTGCGGCAGCGGCAGCGGCGGCAGCCAGTCTTCTGACTGGCTGCTGCCGCCACCATTTCCAGTAAAAAAACAAAAACAAAAACAAAAACAAAAACAAAAACAAAAACAAAAACAAAAACAAAAACAAAAACAAAACAAAAACAAAAACAAAAACAAAAACAAAAACAAAAACAAAAACGTGATAGGCTACGTAAAGATTTATGTTTATGCATGGCTGAGTGGGAAAAAAAACAAAAAAAAGTGCGTATGCAAATGGCAGCGCCCATGGGCACCGCCATTTGCGTTCCTTATTTTGGCATATCTAGTCTACGTAAACAGTTACGTAGACTACGGTGAAAATAAGGGGAACACAAATAGCGTAGATGCTAACGCTATTTGTGTTCCCCTTATTTTCGCCGTAGTCTACGTAACTGTTTATGTAGACTAGATGTGCCAAAATAAGGAATGCAAATGGCGGTGCCCATGGGCGCCGCCATTTGCGTACGCGCGGTTTTTTTTTTCACTCAGCCGTGATAGGCTACGTAAACATTTACATAGCCTATCACGGCTGACTGCAGGGACGCAAATGGCAGCGGCTATGGCCGCCGCCATTTGTGGCCCAGCCGGCCAGGATTTGGGGGTGGAGGGACGGAGCACCTCCCCCCCCGGCCAGAATTTCGGGGGGAGGGACAGAGCGCCTCCCCCCCACCGTGAATCAAATTTCAATACAGGTAAGGGACTTTTGTACATCCCTATTTTCTTCTCCTTTTGCATTGCTCTGTGATGACTCAACAGCTCCCACTTTTCATAGGTAGCTACCAACATGGCCTTTGGAGCATGCCCCTGTAAAGGGCGGGGGGGATACCACCACCTGAATCTCTAATGAGGAAAAAGTGTTCCTGTTTTTATTTGTGGTATCTTCTCCCTTTAAATGACAACAACCTTCTGACCTGATTGCCTGAACGTGGCATTAAGTGGGGAGGGATAAAAAAAGAGAACAGACTGAGTCTGGGGAACAGGCAGGAAACCAATACATATTGTGCCAGCCAGAGCTGGCAATGTCATCCCAGGAAATAGACTTGCCCTACTCTTAGCCAGAAGGAATATGCCAGTAGGGATGTCGCAAGCACAGTTCGGGGTTCAGGAATTCTTTGAGCAACCCCCACCCACGACCCCCGAACTGCGCCTGCCAAGACGCTGTCCTTGTTGGCCCCCCAGTCTCACCCACTTGCGCTCCCCAGTACCCACTGCAAACTCATTCGGTGAGCGCCGCCATTTTCCCGCCTTTGATCTCTGCGTAAAACAGAAAGTTAAAAAATGCGCATATTCAAATGTGTGCAGTTTGGAGCTGGGAAAGCTAAATATGTGCAATATTAGAGGTATAATCCCTCTAATATTGCACTTATTTAGCTTTCCCAGTTCCAAACTGTGCATATTTGAATATGCGCATTTTTTTAACTTTCTGTTTTACGCAGAGATCAAAGGCGGGAAAATGGCGGCGCTAACCGAATGGGTTCGCGGTGAGCACTGAGGAATTCACCGAACTTGTGGGTGGCTCGAGCGCAGGTTCGGGGGGATGAGAGCAGGGGCGCTGCTTTGGCTAGTGCCTGGAGAACCCGAACTAGGGTGAGTTCTTACATCTCTATATGCCAGTTCTGACTTCCAGATTCTCCTCTGATTTTTCCCCACTGACTCCTGGTCCATGGTAGCTTTTTAATGCTGAGCCACAGACTATCAAAGTTAAACAAGTGAACATTAGAGTTGGAAAAGTTGAAATATATTTGCTGTGGATCTGATGGGGCCTTGAATATATTTTTCATGCACATCAATATTTGAGGGCTTCCCGTAACCATCTACATGTAGTGGGCCTGGCAAAAACTTGGGTACGGTAGCCTATAGCCCAATGTGAGGTTGCAATGTGATACATACAGAATTAGGGATGATTGAATCTGTTTTACTTTCTTCAACTTCCCAATATTTTGAAGCACAATTCTGCATCAGTTTCCCAATTGGGGGGGGGGGACTTCCACACAAAAATGTGTACACAACTTTGTATGTGTTCCTCTTCATGTACACAATTTCTCTAACGCACATATTTTTGTATGCAATTTTCTCTAATGTAAACATTTTTGATTTTCTACTCATCTTTTAATCAGAGAGCTGCAATACAGCAACATTTGCAGAAGTGCAACAACAAGCTCCGGAAGTGCAATTTCGGTCAGTTCATATTAAAATCATAACGCCATCCCTATGCCCAGCAATCAGCATTCAATGTACATTGGAAAGAGAACAGCAAGGTGGGAGGAGAATAGGGATGTGCAAATCAGCAAAACTCTAGCTCACCAAAATTCTCCAAATTCCATCTCAAAGCTTGTTCTGAATTCTCTCCCTGACCAGTCAACACCAGAGACTCTTCTTCAGAAAACAAAGGGTTGGGACTTCTCTGAGAATGAGGGTTTGGGGTCCAGCTTCATGACACCCAGGTGCCAAAATAACTTGATCAGCCTTTGATACCCTAACCTTGACTTGAGCAGGGACATGTACTGTTCTGCCACAATATCAACATGTCATGTGCCAACCCTGCCAGAGGACACTCTTTGGGCTCCTTGCCCCTTGAAATATGGGATGGGGGTTACTTAGGATATGGCCTTTTTCAACAGTGGCACCAAGTTTTTGGAACTGCCCTCTATGAGATCTTACTCTCCTTTTATATTTTTTTCTGGGCTAAGACTATGGAATTTCAGGGGGTGGGGTATATTTGAGTTTGTTTTGCTCCTGGCTCACTTTGTGATTAAATTTCTTCTGCTAAATATCTTCACTTCTTTTGGCGTGCTTTATTTTGTTTGCTACTGTTTAATGAATTAGGTGTCGGTTGACTTTTGCTTATATTACGTTTCACCTGACGTTTTTAAATTTTGGTTTATTGTTGGAATATTACTCTAACTGCCTGTTGGCATATTTCAATAAATTAATTACCATCACAATTTGTACAATATACACATACAGCTAATTAGTTTGGTGGAGGGAAATTTGTCAGACGATGCTGCAGGACTTTCCACCCCCTCCTCTGTTTTTGATGTGGTCATAAGGTTATTAAAAAACAAAAACAAAAAAACACCCACACACCTTCCTAATAAGGAGTTATTTGAATCTCAGCAAAATTAGGAATGTAATGTATAAGACATTTGTTTCAGTTCATTGTTTATCAGGGTTTACTCAGTTCACACTTTCCAGAATGAACACTGACTCAATCTGCAGTCTAAGTCAGTACATTTCCAAGTTTCCATTGTGATTCACAGACCAAAATAATTGCATTTGACACCATGCACACATTTGAAAAATCGTAGGGGTGCACGAAAGTCACTTACCTGGTCTCGCAGCTTGCTTCGTGGCGGGGGGGAGGCGCTTCGCTGCTCCCCCCGAAGTTCAGGCTGGGGGGGGAGGCTTCCCTCCTAACCCAGCTGAAATTCAGGCCGGGGGGGAGGCTTCCCGCCTTGCCCAGCCGAAATTCAGGCCGGGGAGGAGGCGCCTCGCCTCGCCCGGCCGCAAAATAAAAAGTAAAAAAAAAACGCCCCCGTGATAGGCTACGTGACGATTTACGTAGCCTATCATGGCTAGATCTGCAAAGTCAGCCGTGACAGGCTACGTTAATCATCACGTAGCCTATCACGGGTGACTTAAAAAAAAAAAAGCGCGTACGCAAATGGCGGCCCCCATAGGGAGCCGCCATTCGCGTTCCTTATTTGGTCGCTGTAGTCTACGTAAATCAAATAGCATTGCCCTTATTTTCACCGTAGTCTACCTAATCTTTACGTAGACTACAGTGACCAAATAAGGAACGCGAATGGCGGCTCCCTATGGGGGCCACCATTAGCCGTACGCTTTTTTTTTTTTTAAGTCACCCGTGATAGGCTACGTGACGATTTACGTAGCCTATCATGGCTGACTTTGCAAATCTAGCCATGATAGGCTACGTTAATCGTCACGTAGCCTATCACGGGGGCGTTTATTTTTTTTACTTTTATTGGAATGGCGGCGGCGGCAGCCGGTCGAAAGACCGGCTGCTGCCTCTGCCCCTGTCGAAGACCTGCCGAACCGCCGCTGGGACCCGCCACCGGGAAGGACATTCGTGACAGGTAAGTCCCATCCTGGGGGGGGCGGAGGGCGGGGGGCGGGGGGGCGGAGAATTTCTCCCCGAAACTACTTTGGGGGGCTGAATACGTTGGCACTCGGCCCCCCAAAGTTTCGGGGAGAAATTCTCCCCCATCCCTAAAAAATGGACATGAAAATGTGTAGATTTGAAAAAAAGAGTCTGCACAAAAATGCTTTAATCTATGGGAGAAGAATGCAAACATTTAAAAGTAGTGCATAATTGATGTGCACATTTGGAAAAAAATACACAGAAAAATATGCACAAATTTTCATACAAAAAGAGAAAAACAAACCTCAAAAACTGATATGGACTCCAGTTGGAATGAGTTTTAAGATGGAATTTGGAGAACTTCAGCAAGCTTGAGTTTTGCTGATTCACACATCCCTAAACAAAATTATTTTAATCCCAGTAAAACAATGAATCATTCTCAATTTTCTTTATATAAATTAGTTCCCAATTGTCTTTATATCCATTTATTGAGGTTTCAGTCCCCTTCCTTTTGCCTACACTTGCTACTAATTTGTTCATTAATGTTAACATATTCTTTGGCTTCAAATTGGCCATTAAAGGTCTTTGAGAAACATCCTAATCTGATACCTTACAAGGATGTTCTTTGAAGACCTCTCATGATGAAACCTAAACCTAAGATCGTGTTATGTTAATGAACAAATGAGCAGCAACTGTACACAACATTGGAATGATTTTACTGGGATTTAAATAATTCTATAGAGGGAAATACTTTAATGAAATATTTCAAGATTAATCACAGAAGGATGGTGTCTATGTGTGTGCATGTGTTATTGTATGGTTTTTCTTTATTATCAGTGAAAATAGGGAGGGGTGAGAATAGTGGACTGTTGGAAAAGAATTGAGATGGGGGTGGGGATGAATGTGGGAGAAAACAGAACTGGAAGATCCATCCATCCATCCATCCAGGTCCAGGGTTTAGAGTGCTTAATTCTTAGAAGTCTGGGTTAGTGCTGAATTGGGGTTGCCACCTCTTTTTTTCTCCTCACAGGCTCCTCAACTTTAATTGCTGTATGGCAGACAGACACAGCATAGTCTTCTCCATGCTGGGAACAGCACCTGTTGAATTTGGGTGGTGCAGATGGTTGAGCATTTCTTTTCAGTTCATGTTTAAAGAATTTATTTATTTAAATGTGCATGTGTCTTCATATTTGGGGAGAGCACTTCTCATTGAGCGCGCACCAAGTTGCTGCTGCTACCCATCCCTGCTTGTTGGAGATGTTGTGGAGATGGCCCTGTTTGGCCACCATTTTGCGCAACATTAAAAATACAGAAATTAAATTGCAGAGCGTAAAAATGGTGGCTTGCATTGAGGAGTGGGCAGCTGTGGGTCTCCCCTGAACCAATAGGCACTTGGCAAGCACATCTGCGAGAACCATGCAGCATGGTGAGTGGTGTCTGGGGGGTCAAGTGGGGGGGGAGTCCATCAGACTCCACCCCACTCTGGGCATTCATGATATCCCTAAACTACCATCCAATCAGTCTTTTGGACGTGGATTCTAAGTTATAGGTTAGTATTTCCGGAATAGGTTGGGAAAACACGGAATACTTTATTGTATTATCCTCTCTGAACAAGATGACATTTGAAAGGGCCAGGGAACAATTGACCATCATTCAGGCCCTCATTATCTTGCCAAATGGTACCTTAATGATCCCACTACACCTCCATATGTTGCCTTCATAGAGCTGACCACAGTCTTTGATTTGTATGTTGCCTTTGCTGGCTGCAGCATTTGATTAAGTTGATAGAAATATGCTTTGGCACCAGTTAGCTAACACTAATTATCGACAAGCACCCTTCGTTGTTGCTCTAAGAACATCATCATAGTATGACTTTCAGAGTAAGAGTAGGGTTGTGCGAACTCACCTGAGTCTGCCTCATGGCCTGCTTGCTGGATCTCTGCCCACTGCCGGACCCGGACCCAGCTCGTGCTGGGACTCGAACTGGCTGGTGGTTCGCAGGGGCCTGGCGGGCACTGTTGCTGTGGCTGCCATGAGCAACTGCATCCACCTTTGCCGAGCATTGGCAGAGAGGGGCACAGGTGCTCTCAGCACCAGGATGGTAAGTGAGAGGGAAGCACCACTTCCCATCCTGCTGTCTCTGCTGCCACCCAGAGAAACTGCGCCAAGCACTGGCAGAGAGGGGTGCAGTTGCTCTGGGAGGCGGCGGTAGTGGTGATGAGAGAGGGTCTCTCTCACTGCCACCACCTCCCTGAGCAACTGTGCCCCTCTCTACTGAGCACCAGAAGAGTGGGGTGCAGTTGCTCTCAGCAGCAGGATGGGAAGGCTTCCTATCCTGCTGTCGCCACTCGGGCAAGGAGCAGGGGTGTGCATGTGCCGAGTTGGACAAGCAGGAGGTCACAGACTGGCATCCAGGGGGGGGGGCAACTGGCAGGAATCTGCCAAGCTTGAGCCCCCAAACAGATGCTCGTGAGATCCTGAAGTAAGAGTGAGGATTTCAAGCACTCTGACAGACTCCATTCCAACTAGCCAGGAGATTAAACATGAGTATCCTCATTACTTTGAAACCTCTACCTTAATAATTGTGAGGTTACCTGGCCTCTCAGTTCTGGTTCATTGGTTCTATTGGTTTGTATACTGATGATTTGAGCCGACTGTCCTATATGCATGTAAGCCCACAGAAGATGCTATCTAAACTTTGCAAATATTATAAAGAGGAAAAATTAAACTTTAAACACCAAAGTCATGTTCTCTAGAAGAAGCCCCATAAATGTTGGTGGTCAAAGATAACCATTGGATTCATCAATGCCGAGTCTTCAAATATCTTGGTGTATATTTTCATGAGACATTTTCTTGGAAGTCTCATGTGGAAATAACAAAATTCACTGTTTCTAGAAGGTTCTATACTATCCCCCCCCCCGCCGCCATGAAGGAGGTTCTCTGCTAAAACCTGCCTTAAAACATTTCCAAAGTAAAGCAACAGCTCAAATTCTTTATGGAGCAGAACTACAGAGTTGGGATGATTCCCAGATTGCAAAACTGCTAACTTTGCAAAACTTCCACCTTCCCCTTTAAAAAGCTTTTGGCTTTGCCTCCTGGAACTCTTGCAGCTTTGATGCAGACAGAGATCAGGCTTCCTTCAATTATATCCTGTGTACATAATACCATATTTAACTGTCTGGGTAAACTGAAAGATATTCCAGACAGCCACCTATCAAAATTGTGCTGTGCTATGTTACAAAGCGGTAATGATCCAGTTGCTACTCCAGCTCTATTCCATTCCAACTAGAGATACTCGAGAAATTCGAGATGGACTAAAATGAGCTCGGATTTCTAAGAATCCAAACTTCAGAATCCACTGCTAAGCAACTCCCTCAGGTCTCACAGAGTCCATGGACTTTCGGATATTTTTTTAAAAAACTTTCTCAAAATATATAGATATTTATTCATAGGAAAATACACATGTTTCTGGTGAAGAAAAGTGGAATGGAATTGGGGTCAATACACCAAATATTATGTACTAAGGTAAATTATGTAAATCATTACAAAACCTCTTACATAATTATATGTGTATCTTTCCGCATGATGAAAAAAAAATGGCATCTGTCTGTGAGCAGATGAGGGAACAAAAGGCACCTGACAATCCATGAAATGCAGACAGAGAGGGTTTTACATAGTCCATACATCCCTAATTACAACAGACATTCAGGTTCTCATTGTTACTTCAACATGTTGCTAGGCCAATTTTAGTAATAGTCTGTGATGATACGGGGTGGGGAGTGGAGAATTTGTAGATGTTGTGTGTGTGGTTGGTTTTCATTGTTGTTTTTTTGCACAAATAAGGATATAACACACACAAATAAACATCTGTGATGATTGATGAATTGCCTTAGTAATCTCTCTGCTCCCACCTCCAACTAAGAAGTTCCAAACATTGTAGTCTTCCATCAATGCGAAACATGTTCAAGCCCCCTGATCATTTTTTTTGTCCTTTTTTTGCAATGCACAGCAGCTTTTTGAATTTAGGTAAAAATACAGGCAGGATTTTCTATTTCTTCTAGAATATTCTTCAGTGATTTAGGTGTCCCACCAGTAGTGGACAAAGTAATAGGAACTCTGTTTACTCTGCAGTGTTCATTCCCCCCACCCCATCTCCGTCCTGTTTTGAAATTTTGGTATTTTGATCTCTTTTGGTTTACTTCTCCTTTTTCCCTACTTAGTTTCTTTCTTCTTACTTTATTTTATTCTATTGTTTAGAAGACGCTTTGGAGCAATTCATAGTCATGTAAACATTTCAATAGCAAACTTCACACCAATTTTGATGCAGTCAAGAATAATGCAATGACTATTTCTCTGACTGGAAACTAATCATGTAAATAGAAATGAAAGTCATGGTTGCAATGAAGATGTTGAGTAAGCCAGCCAGATGAGATTATGGAATATTTTCTTTTCTTTTTTTAACCACATTGAGTGTCCTTATTCAGGCTACCTGTGTTCTGAAGGCCAGTTCACACAATCAATGAAAATGCTCAGCAATTCTTCTTCTTCTTCTTCTTCTTCTTCTTCTTCTTCTTCTTCTTCTTCTTCTTCTTCTTCTTCTTCTAATATTAGCACAAGATTGCTTTGCCTTGTCTGTCAAGTTCATTTGGAAATGGAAACACCTGGAGTTTACATCAGAGGGAAAGGCTTGAAAACTAACAAGCACCCTATGCAATACATAACAGCTTAGGTGCCGTTTCTGTGGGAAAGCCCCACACCACCAACCTGTCCACATGGTGCACCATTCAGATGCAGCTCCCTGCCATATCAGATCATCTCACAAAAAAAGTAGCTTCTCCATAGCTGCAAGTACAAATAATGAGCTCCTGTATTTCCCTGCCAAATGGTGAGAAGGTCTTAGCAGTTCCTCTCTTTCCTGGTTTTCTCATCAGGTACAGAAGCGTGGTGAGAGTCTTCTCACATGTAGGGATGGACAAATCTGTCAGTGCTGGTTTCTCTTGGTTTCTTAATTTTCCAACCTTAAGTTTGGTTATTCTTGAACTTTGAGAATTTCTTCAATGGGAGCACTTCCATCAGTTATTGTGGCTATTAGATGGGCTCAGATGGGCAGCTTGCCCAGTGTAGGAATAGATGTAGTGGCAGCTGGAAACTCCACCTCCAGAGGGGCAGTCATTCCTTTCAGGGTTTTAGTTACAACCAGCCAACATTCTAAAGCTGCTATCCAAGGTGCTGGACCCATTTTGGTGATAAGGTTCAACACCTTGAATAGCACCATTAGAGTTTTGGCTGGTGGCAACTAAAACCGAGAATGGAATTCCTGCCCCTCCAGAACTGGAGTTGTCAGCCACCACTGAATAGATCAATCAGTCTATTTTCAGCCTGTGTCAGTTTTAAATCAGTTCAAACAACATCCATTCTGTTCTGTTCCGCTTTCTGAAATTCGATAAAGTACCAATATTGCATTTAAATTCTAGACTTTTGCCCCATAAAATACACATTTTGTATGCAGTTTTCCCTAAAATAATGCATTTTGTATGCATTTCCCCAATATATGCATTTTTGTATGCATTTTCCCCAATATATGCATTTTTGTATGCACTTTTTCAGCTGAGAACTGCATCGCAAAACTCAAGGAAGGACACAATCTGGATGCACCTAATCTCATCTGATCTCAGAAACTAAGCAGGGTCAGCCCTGGTTAGTACCTGGATGGGAGACCACCTGGGAATCAGGTTTCCTGCACTGAGCAGGGAGTTTGACTTTGATGGCCTTGTAGGACCCTTCCAACCCTATGATTCTATGATTCTATGAATAGCTGAGTTCTGACCCAGTTCTGAGTTCAGGAAGTAAGAATTAGGTTGGTTTGTTTAACGATGCAAACCAGACAAAATGGCTATATGCTGCTGACCCAAACATGATAGTCATCAAGTAATATCCCATTGATGGGAAAAGAAAACTCTCCCCATGGATTCTGCTTTGTAACCACACTTTCACACACCCAGACCATCACATGATACATTAGGTTATCTGCATTGGGTGGCTCTTGAGCCTTCTTCTGTTCGGGATCAATCTCTTCCTTGCCTCAGCCATCATTCTTTAGGAAAGGGCTGAACAGCCCCTTTGTGTAAACTCAGCTGCTTTGAGCCCAATTAAATGTAAAATGATGGCTTTCAAGATGGGAAATAAGTAGGAAGTGCTTTTCACTTGATTGGCCAAATTGTCTACGAATACGCATTCCCAGAGGGTGTCTATAGAGCTATTTTTGTACCAGGATGCCACAGTCTGGTGGCCCATTTTTATCTCCTAGTTTAGTCAACATCAAAAACAATTACAGCAATTATGAAGACCTTGGCTTGCTTCCCTCTGGGAACTTCCAAGGAAAATTTAAATCTAACACATCATTTTTTATTATGATGATTATAATATTATCAATAGTTTTAAAGGGCACTGACAGCTCACATTTCAAAGAGTTCTTTCCCAAGTGGGAAACTGCTGACAAATTCATGGGATTTCCCCAAGGCTCCTATGTGCTGATGAAATGAACATATGGGGATTCCTAGATGTCTGACTATGCCATAAACAGCAATGAAATAAAAGTCTCATGGCTCGTCATGGTGCACAATGGCTGGATTGAAAATACTTCCCCACAATCTGGCCAATAAGCATGAAAGGATTTGAAAGTGTGCAGGGCGCACCTTCAACGTCCCCAATTGTTCACATGGGGCCCTAATGTGGTGAAAAGCCTGCTCTCTATTTCAAAAGTGGTTTGTTATGGAGCTGCTGTTCAAGAAAACACAAATTTGAAACCCTCTTGGGCATGCAGAACTAGCTGTTCAGTTTGTTAGATCCTGGCTATTGGCTACAATCCAACACAGAGTAAGCAATGCTTCTATTCCATCCATGGGTTTCAGTGAGTTTAACAGTGCAATCCTATGCATGTTTACTCTGAAGCAACAACATTCAGTGAGGTTTATTTATTTATTCATTCATTTATTTACAATATTTGTATACCACTCTATATCCAGAACAGAGTCCGGAGTGGTGAATGCAAGAGATAAAACAGTAAAAGGGTAAAAAGATTAAAATATCAGATTAAAATTATGCAATTTTTAAAACCAGAATACCAATAGAAACTGTGACTGGTCAATTAAGGAATGCATCCTGGAACAGTGCTGTGTTCAGGTGGTGCTGGAAACAGCACAGTGTTGGTTTCTACCTGACCTCCAGGGGCAGGGAATGCCAAAGAAAGGGGGGCACCTAGGGATGTACAGACTGTGTAAAATCCACTACGTCTGTGTTCACAGATTGTCAGGTGCCTTTCATTCCATCAACCGCCCACAGATGGATGCGAATATTTTTTTTTTCATCATGCGGAAAAATATGGAAATATTTATGCAAATATTTATGTAAGTATTTACAGAATTTACCTCAGTACGTAACATTTAGTGTATTGTCCCGCATTCCATTCAACGTTTCCTCAGCAGAAACTTATGTATTTTTCTACGGATTTATATGTGTAAATTTCGGGAAAGTAAAAAAATCATCCGGAAGTCCACGGACTCTGCACAGCCTGGGGGGCGGTGCTCTGCGGCAGATTCTGCAGGTTAGATTTTCAGAAATCCAAGCTCATTTTAATCCATCTCAAATTTCTCCAGCATCCCTAGGGCCACCACACTGAAAGCCCTTCTCGGGGTGGACTCCTATCAGGCTATAGCTCCATGTGGAACCACCAGGAACTTTCCCTCTGATGACCTCAGTGATTGGGTAGGTTGGTAAGGGAGAAGGTTCTCTCTCAGGTATCCTGGTCCCAACTTGTTTAGGGCTTTGTACACTAGTACTAAAACCTTAAACCTGGCCCAGTAGCAAATAGGCAGCTGGTGCAGTTCCCTCAGCAAAGGAGTTACAAGCTGAAAAGGGGCAGCTCCCGACATCAGCCGAGCTGCTGCTTTACTCCTAGTATGCAGAATACATCTACAGTCTAAGTGTACTACTATTAGGTAAAGAGTACATTCCTCACTTTTCCCATACAAGGATAAGAAAGGTCAATGAAATGAATTTCCACTCTGCCTTCTAGACAGGAAGTAGTCATTGTCTATATGATAGAATGAGAGGCATACTGGGAAAGGGACGGTGCCCCTCTCTGTTCTTGTTAAAGAGAGAGAGAGAGAGAAAGAAAGAGAGAGAGAGAGAGAGAGAGAGAGAGAGAGGTAAGTACTACTCTTTAAAGAAGAGCTTCTCAGTCGAGAACACTTCGAACAATTTCTGCAGCCTGCAGGCAAATGTATAAATGTGGCTCATTTATGCAGTACTGATCGTGCCTGTTGATTTTACTTGCAATATATTGTGTATGTCTTTGGAGTGCAGAATTTCAGGCTTCTGACCATGAAGGCTTTCTTTGTAACATGGCACAGAATTGTGGTTTAGGAGTGGTGCCATGGATTTTGTAATTAGTGTTTTGTATATATGTAGATTGAATAGGGCATGGAATGCAAAATGAAGGCCATTACATTTACAAAAGGCCAGATACATTGCTAATTTTAAATTTCTGCTCCAGCAAGATCTGAGGGCAGTGATGATATTTGGCTAGGAGAATTCCTAAAGAATTAATGACCATTTAGGGTTTTGGGCCTACTGGCTTTGCCTTAAGCTATTAGCACTCAGCTGGTCATTAAACATTAGGAAATGTATTTGGCCTTCCCTATGATTCCCCAAGCATCTGTTTTGGTTCAGATTTCCAGGCCATCATTTAATTGGGGTTCTGTGCATGTATTGTCTGTAGTTGGCTTGTATCCAGTCAGGGACTGGATGTAACTTGTTCAAATCCATTGATGTGTGCAAGCTAGTTGAAGCTGGATTCAGATGAGGCTGAAGTAAGGGTGGTCAGCACACTGTGTGATATGGATAGAGATAAACTCTCCCACCTGGGAGTGATAGGGAATTTTCAAATTTCTGGGCAAAGACATTCATTAAAAGGGTGTCTGTATGTGAAACCTGACTTCCCTCAAGCAAGTCTTGCTTTAAGATTACTCAGCTGATGAAGGGAGAAAGAAAGGATCTTCAGTTGGACTGCACACTTATTTTTCCCTGAGCCAGTAAACAAAAATAGAAACCACATAGGGTAACTGCCCTGGGAGATTTGTGTGTGTGTGTGTGTGTGCTAAGTAAATAAATAATCCTGAAGACAGAAATAACTTATCTCCTCCTTTCTGGCTCCACAGGGAAGGGGACCTTACCCTTTACTAGACCAGGTCCTTCCTGCTGGATTGGCACAAGTACACCTACCAGTGGACAAGAATCTTTCAGCGTTCGTTTTAAAGAGAATGGTACTTCAGCCTCTGTGCAATCCACTGCAACCCACACACACACACACTCACACACACACAAGATAGATACACACACACACACACACACATATATATATATATATATATATATACACACACATACATACATATACGTACTATTTCTATGGAGATATATGGCCATCTTTTTATTCACAGGTAAGGAATACATACCACCAAAGGAAACAAAATATGTTTTCCATATAAATGCATACAAATGGGATTTTTAGCAATCACTTCATTAGTGTGCAGCATATTTATGGCCAGAAAGAAAACATGGCTCAGAGTCTGTGCTGGAATCTTGGAGATAAAAGATTACAGAAAGCCTAGTACAAATGTTTCATAGGAATCCCGTTTCATAATATCTATCTCCTCCCATCAATTATAGTGGTTCAGTCTCTTCTCACAGAAGGTCACCAACCTTGTGGCATATTTGGGAATTAATATATAAAGATAAAGTAACGGTGTAGGGAAAATTACAGTCCATGCCAAATAATGATGGGTGGGGGTGTCAAGAAGGGCCATCATCAAGGGAAGGCATGGTTGGGCACCTGCTAAGGGTTCACATCCCAGGAAGGGCCCACTGAAAAGAAAGCCCCTTGGACTTGCTCCTCCTTTTCACCTTTGCCACCCCTTCTTCACCCACCTCTGTCTTGCTCTGGCCCACTAAACAGTGGTGGTGAGGAGGTTGGGCAGCAGATGCCACTGCCGATGTGTTCACTGACTCTCTGACTGTCAAGGAAACAAGTGGTAGCAATGGTGAGAAAGAGGAGGAACAGCAATAGCATTTGGTGACAATGACAGAGAGCAGGTTGACTCACTGAATGAGGTGGTCCATTGGAGGTGTCTTGCCCAAGGGTCCTCAAAAGCCTGGAGCCAGCACTGATATCAGACCTCTGGCAGGCCACAATACATTTCTGGAGGTCTACTGGCATGACTTTAGGTTAAATGACCAGGACAAGCAACGTCTCGACATTGCAAAATAGCCATGAGACACATGTAGAAGCAGTGCATGCTCTAGTTATGGGAGGCATTTCAAGCCCAAAGAATGGAAAGACTATAGTACATCCTGATGCCAGGGCGAGCCAGAGAGATTGCCCTCTTTTCTGTTTGCAGAGAGATGTGTTGTATTCAGACATGGCGAAGTAATGGTGCACTGGGCATTACTTATTGTCACAGTGCACCATTACAGGCCTGTGTTTGGAGCCTTATCAGGGAGCTGCATATAACCCTGTTTAATAAACTTGCTTCATTACCAACACCTACATGAAGCCTGAATAAGTAATCAAGGTTCAAAAGAGAACACAAGATACATTTCTTCATTGTTTTTTCTTGGTAAGAGGGCTGGAAGAATGAAACAGTACTAGAAAGGGACTTCATATGGTGTGTGTGTGTGTGTGTGTGTGTGTGTGCTTATATCAGAATAATGTTTAAGAAATCTTAACTTATTTTACTGGGGAATGCAGGATGACATCATGGAGTCATGCTTCTGCAAAATTCTCATTGACAGCAGTAGCAAGAGTTTTGCGAAGAAACAGGCAAGCACAAAAGTAAGGATTTGGGGCTTATTCTCTTCAAAGCACATTCATAAAGGGAAAAAAAACTGCCATCAAAAGTTTCACTAGGCAGATACAGCAGATCGCAACAGACACCTTCACCTGTGCCTAAGGGCACAGTGCGTCTCTGAGGAACAGAATTAATGGTCTGGTGTAATGTTTCCTATTGTACTTTTTTTAAAAAACACACACACAGCCTTTCCTGTTCTGGATACTGATGACAGTCCAAATATAGGTCTATTTGCTCTCTCACTCATTAGATGGCTGTTATGTGCTGGTGCTGGAGGAAAAAAAAGACAGACAGACAGACAGACAGACAGACAGACAGACAGAAAAACTCAGAAGAGAACTTTGGGGCAGATTGTGGGGAGAGGTGTGTGAAGAAAGAGGAGAAACTGCCTCTTTCTTTGTGAGGGTGGGAAGAAATCTCAAGGCTAGAGGGCCAATACCCACCTGTGCTCCTGAGGCTTGCCTTTGGCTGGCGGCTACCATTTTGATTTTCCAATAATGCCCTCGAATGAGTCTTTCATCATAGAAATAGGTCACAATTGGCAGGCTCAGTGTGGGTTTGGAGGGAAAGAGAATCACTGCAGACATTGGTGATGTCCCCAAGACATCAGAGTGATGAAGGGAGGATTACCCAAAGTGACATTTCATCGCTTACTGTCTCAGAAGGACCTACAGCTGGGAGCCTCCATTTAGGCTTTAAACACCTCATGGACCCCCAGGGCTCATTACTGACATGGACTCATCAGAACACCTTTCAGCAGTGTTGGCAGTAAAGAGCAAAAACCAATTATACAACTGAACCAATTCTTGGACCTGGGTTGAGGTCACCCCTATATGGTGGTGACAGAAGATGACATTTCCTAGCTCACACTGTATTAGCAAGCATATGTTCTGCCCTGAGTAGGCAGGGGTGGTTGGCTTTAGCTAGTTGATAATATCACAAACTGGAGATGAAAATCAATAAACATTCTGGCCCAAGGTTCCACACATTCTTTCTATCTCATGATTTCATTCTGGGGAGGGGGTGTCAGAGCAAAAAGGCAAGGAAGGGAAATAAGGAAGGTAATAGAGTGTATGGAGGGGGGGGACAAAAATAGAACTCATAGATAGCACTAGAGGGGGGAGTGCCCCCTAAGACAAGCTGCTCACCCCCATCCAATTTCCCACATGGTTCATTAAAAGAAAGTCACTTTTCATGTACAAAGTATAACTGAATCAGAATCCAGAAATGTAGAAAAGTTTTTTGTGGCATAATCCTGAGGACATAACCACATTTATTCCATCAAGCCTGACTGCCTTTAGAGGAAATATGTTTAGGATGCGAGTATTAATTTGAAATACGCTGTTATTTCAGAACTCTAGTAAGTGGAATGAAGCTCCCACTCTCCCACTGAAATGATGATGATTTATTCAATTTGTATCACACCTCTCCACCAAAGAATTGCCCCTTTTGTGCCATATATATATATATATATATATATATATATATATATATGGTGCAGCTACTAGGAGAGGTTATGGACAGCAAGAAAAGTTAGTGTAAGGAGAAAGAGAAAAAAAAGTTGATGGAAGAATAGAAAGCAGGAGGGCAGAGAGTCAAAATAAATATATAAAAATGAGCTCATGCAGTTCCCGAGGAAAAAAAAATGGAAGAGGCACACTGTAGAGGAGGAGTGGCAGTAATGATATACAATGGTATTTCTTCAGAGTGGAAGGAAGCACACATCAGATTAATACATGGGCCCGGCATCCTCAGGAGAACAAGCGCAATTCCAGCTCTTGTCACAAACGGAATGAGTTTGATGGTTTGTAGCGAGCACTTGTGCATGACACACAGCCCAGCCTTCTCAGCAGCTTGGCAGAGAGAAATCAAGAATGTTCCACCTAGAACAAAGTTAATCCCATTTGATGGGAAATAACTCGGAGTGTCGTTCCTTTCAGCATCTCGGGAGGCAGGGAAAAGCTACAGATGGAAAAGATGGTTGATTGCAAGATGCAGAAAGCAAACCTCCTAGCACACATTGCTACTACCTGACTTGTGGATCTGCCACTGCTTCAGGCACTCCTGTATTAGCCTTCCACTCTTTTATTAACCAACAGTGCATCCTGATACTCTTCGGAGAGGAAGATGTATTAAAGATTCAGCCCTTTCCCCTTTCACCTCTGCTGATAAGGGCTACTAGTGAGTCCCTTTGCAAAGGGTTTATGTTGTCGCCTCTGAATCACAGTGTGAGTCACTCCAAGCAGTCACAGATTATTTATTTATTTTTCCTCCTCCGTGGGTGTGGGGGGGTGGATACTTCACAACAGCAGTGTAATATCCTTGATGAATGGTTTTGGCCAGTGCTGCTGCTGAGGAATCCTTCAGCTGCAAGCTCTCACATTGACCTTTGGCTATGATGAAGGCTTTAACATAACATGAAATAAGCAGAGCCGTTCATTTTGCTAATGGGTTTTTGCCCTATGTTCCTGTTTGTTACAGCACTTTTGAAAACAACTTGCCATCAGTACTGTAGGACTCCTCTCTCTCTCTCCCTCTCCCTCTCCCTCTCCCTCTCCCTCTCCCTCTCCCTCTCCCTCTCTCTCTCTCCCCCTCTCTCTCTCTGTACATGTGTGTGTAAGTGTGTTTGCTTTGAATAAATGCAGGTGAAATATAAAATATCACAGGAATCATACTGTGGAACTGGGCCAGGGAAGGGAGAGAGAGAGTGAAAAAAATGCCCCGTCTTCCCCCCTGCCCCCATAGCTCAGTGGCAGAGCATATTCTTTGCGAGCAGAACATCTCAGGTTCTGTCCCTAACGTCTTAATTTCAAAGGATATTACGGAGTAAAGCTGAGAGTCACCAGCCTAACAGACATGGGGAATCTCAGGGCAAACATGGTTTCCTGTTTGGTCCACCAGCTTCTTTCCCAGGCCCCACCCCTGATCAGCTGATCAGAGATAAGAGCTTTCTGCTGCTGAGCACCTGGCAGGGAAAATCTCTTAGGCTTAGGGATGTATGAAACTCCCCTTACCTGGCTCCGCCAGGTTCCGCTGGGGGGAGGAGGTGCTCTGTCCCTCCCCCTGGAATCCTCGCTGGGGGGGGAGGCACTCCGCGCCTCCCCCCTGGAATCCTGCCCGGCCGGCTCCGCTCCACGGGGATTCCATGGAGCCGCCCGCCGGCTGCGCCAGCAGCCGGACATCCGGCTGCTGGCTAGCAGGGATGTAAATGGCGGCGGCCATAGCCGCCGCTGTTTGCGTCCCTGTAGTCAGCCGTGATAGGCTATGTAAAGACTTATGTAACCTATTACATCTGGCTTAAAAACAAAATGCAAGTATGCAAATGGCGGCTACGGAAATATTCCATTAGTCTATGGAAATATTTACGTAGACTAAGATGGCCAAAAATAACAAACGCAAATGTTTGCATTTGCGTACGCGCGTTTTTGTTTTTGTTTTTTAAAGCCAGACGTGATAGGCTACGTAAGTCTTTACGTAGCCTATCATGGCTGACTACAGGGATGCAAACAGTGGCGGCCATTTCCAGTCTTGTCTTTTTCTTTTTTTTACAAGATGTGATAGGCTATGTAAAGACTTACGTAGCCTATCACGTCTGGTTTTTAAAAAAACAAAAACGCGTATGCAAATGGCAGCGGCTATGGCTGCCGCCATTTGCGTTCCTTATTTTTCGCCGTCTTAGTCTACATAAATATTTACGTAGACTAAGAAGGCCAAATATAAGGAACGCAAATGGCAGTGGCGGCAGCCGGTCTGAAGACCAGCTGCCGCAGCCACTACCACCTGGAAGAGCCGCCTCAGGTAAGACTCGTCCTGGGGGGGATCCGTGGGGGGCCAGGGGGGCAGGCTGTTCTGCCACAGATTTGGGGGGGCCGAATGCACTGGCATTCGGCTTCACTGAGATCCGTGGCGGAATTCTCTGCCATCTAGGGGTGGACGAAAGTCACTTACCTGTCGTCGAAGGCCGTTCGCGGTGGGGGGGAGGCGCTTCGCTGCTCCCCCCGCGAAGTTCAGGCCGGGGGGGGAGGCTTCCCGCCTCGCCCGGCTGAAATTCAGGCCGGGGAGGAGGTGCCTCACCTCACCCGGCTGCGAACGCGAAAGTAAAACAAAAACAAAAAAAACTTCCCCTGATAGGCTACGTGACGATTCACGTAGCCTATCACGGCTAGATTTGCAAAGTCAACCGTGATAGGCTACGTGAATCGTCACGTAGCCTATCACGGGTGACTTTAAAAAAAAAAGAGTGTACGGATAATGGCGGCCCCCATAGGGAGCCGCCATTCGCGTTCCTTATTTAGTCGCTGTAGTCTACGTAAATGTTTACGTAGACTACAGCGAAAATAAGGGCAACGCAAATAGCGTTGCCCTTATTTTCACCATAGTCTACGTAAATATTTACGTAAACTACAGCGAACAAATAAGGAACGGGAATGGCGGCTCCCTATGGGGGCCGCCATTATCCGTACACTCTTTTTTTTTTTTTTTTAAGTCACCCGTGATAGGCTACGTGACGATTCACGTAGCCTATCATGGCTGACTTTGCAAATCTAGCCGTGATAGGCTACGTGAATCATCACGTAGCCTATCGGGGAAGTTTTTTTTTTCTTTCTTTCATTGGAATGTCGGGGGCAGCAGCCGGTCGAAAGACTGGCTGCCGCTCCCACCTCGCTCGAACACCCGCCGAACCGCCGGCCGGACCAGCCACCGGGAGGGACATTCGGTAAAGGTAAGTCCCATCCCGGGGGGGTGCGGGGGGCGGGGGGGCGGAGGATTTCTCCCCGAAACTTGTTCAGGGGGCCGAACACGTTGGCGTTCGGCCCCCCGAAGTTTCAGGGAGAAATTCTCCGCCATCCCTACTGCCATCCCTACTTAGGCTCCCAAACAGAAGAGGGCTGCTGCCCATCAGGGAATCCATAACCTAGACCAAAGATGTGAGTCACTATAAGTCAGTTGGGGTGTGCATTTGTTTTGTAATGATGGAATAATTCATCTGAATGGGGCCCATTTTCATCTGTTACAAAATGAAGACCAAGAGTGACAAATGGGTACAAAACTGGCTTTGTTTTTGTCAGTCCCATTAGCACCCATTCATCGATCGTTTGGAGCTGAGCAGCTTCTCTTCTCTGGAGGTAGAGGGCATCTTCTTGGTAGGGATGGCATGGAAGCCTGATTCTGCCCTGGAATGTGGCAGAACCACCACTGCCTGCACCCCCAAGCCCTGCTTGCTAAGCCCCTGCCCCCACTCACCTCCTGCCCATGCTCAGTGAGCAGCCCACACTCACCTTTGTGGCCTGGTCAAGCTCGGCCATCACCATCTTTTGCAAAATAAAATGGCAATCGCAAAAATGTGCATATTTGTGTATGTATGAAAATGCACATTTTGCAAATGCACAAATATGTGTATTCTCGAAATGTGCATTTTTGTGATTGGCATTTTATTTTGCAAAAGTTGGTGACTGCTGAGCTCGATGAGGCCCCCAGGGCAAGCGTGGGCTGCTCGCCAAGCACAGGAGGGGCTCGAGTGTGGTCCAGGGACCGGCGAGCTGTGGCAGGGGCTGAGCGGGCACCTGGAGAACCCAGATGGGAGGGGGTTCACACATCCCTACTTCATGGTGGCATCCCGCCCTTAAACTAAGACCTTTACAGCCGCAAATGGCATCCCGGATGCCATTTGCATCTGCCGTCAGTCCCCTTCAACCAGCAATACAGCATGACAGCTCTATTGCTGGCTCCTCGGAGCTGGCTGGTGGCTCCATGGAATTGCTGCAGAGCGGAGCCAGCCGAAGAGGATTCCTGGGGGAGGAACAGATCGCCTCCCCCCAAGGGCGGATTCCCAGACAGACCAGCAGGTAGGGAATCTGCCCATCCCTACTTCTGGATTATTGCAATGCATTCTATTGTGACTACCTTTCAAAATGGTCCGGAAACTTCACCTGGTTCAAAACAGGGAAGTGATACTGTTATTAGGGACTGGCCAACAGGATCATATAATGCCAGTACTTTTCCAGCTGCCCTGGCTGCCAGTCTGTGTCTGTGCCCAATTCAAAGCTGGTATTAACATTCAAAGCCCCAAACAGCTTGGGGCCAGGTTATCTGAAGAATCGTCTCCTCCCATATGTACCTGCCTTGCACCTTAATGTAATCTTCAGGGGTTCTCTGGGAGCTCCTGCCAAAGGAAGTGAGGCAGGTGGCTACCAGGAAGAGGACCTTTTCTGCTGTGGCACTTTGGTTGTGGAATGAGCTCCCTAGAGAGGTTCATCTGGCACCGATGTTATACTCCTTTTGGCGCCAGGTGAAGATCTTGAAAAAAATGGTAATCCCAGGCATTCCAGCATTAGCATCCTAGTCTTTTAGCTCTGCTATTTTACATCTATATTTTAGTTCTCTGCATTACTACTAGGTTTTATTCTTGTTGTACTTTTATACTGTAGTTGTAAACATTGACATTTATGTTGCACTTTGTGGTTTTAATTTTGGTAAACCACCAGAGAGCTTTGGTATAGAAATGCAATAGATAGATAGATAGATAGATAGATAGATAGATAGATAGACAGACAGACAGACAGACAGACAGACAGACGGGCTTAGAGACCCATCTCTGTGTGTGTGTGTCTGTGTTTTAAATGGAGGAGTGAAGGCAAAATTGTCTTTGTTATCATCTCGCTTTGCCTGGCTGTAGCCTGCAGGACATAGGATAGGGAGAGGCTCCAAACTCAGAGCCCCTTGCACTATGGTTAGCCCAACCACCCTTCCCCAATGTTCACTCAAACAGGCCATTGTGAGCCATTACATATTTTAATTCATATGGGAATGGATTTTTGAACCACTGTCTCAGGCTGCACACACATTGTTGTGTGTGATTATATCTAGATCTCACTGGATGCTTTTTTCTGCCTTGCTGTTCCTTTCTGCTGCTGCTGGGTTCCTGCTATTTATTACCTGTCTACGAAGCCCAAGTACTATCATGGCAGAACTCAGATTCTCACTCAAACTAATTCAGCCACTACTGTTATTTCTAGTTCACCCTTCCCAGGAAAACTCCTCCAACAATTGCTGATGTAAGCCAAATGATGAGTCATATCCCAGCCATTGTGTGACTATGATGAGACCTATTTCCCTTTTCAAATACTCAGAAAAACCTTACTGTAGCCAGAAATACAGTAATACATTAATCAGAGATTATTCATGGCAACGCTTTGCAAATGTCCCCAGATGACTTCTGTAATTTTTAATACAATATGTGGTAGAGTAATACACCTTTTAGGCAATTGCAAGTTACAAGAATGTACTGAGTGATAAACCTTTCATCCCATCCACTTACTATTAAGTGATCAAAAAAAAAATCAAAGAACACGGTGTTAGCCTTTAATGGCACTTTTGAACATGGGAACATTGTACTAGAAACATTAAAACAATACTTCTGGCATCCTCCATGTGCATTATTAGATTTGGTTCAAGATGGGAACAATGAACCATAACTGTCTTTCTTATGCATTCTTTTCCCCCCCCAAGTGACTTTAAAAAGACTCTTATACCTTGTAATTAATTAGCCAACTTGGGAAATCTGCTGTAGAAATAAATGCAGTTCAAATAGTCTTCCCGGCTAGATGGCATTTGTTAGAAAATCTTTTCTGAAGACTATTAAAACATGCATGAGAAACTACCAATTACTTAGCCCAGTGAGAGTTTCTTACAGAAAAAAAGCCAAGGGAATTATCATACAATAATAATAAAAACATGGAATATGTTACCTAGAGCATGAGCTTATGTACTCTCAAGAATGTTAGGCGGTAGGCTTTACTTCTAATTAAGTTGATCAATGTGCTTCAGTATCAGTTTAAAGAGTTGATTCTAAATTGAAAAAAAATTAAAATTTATTTGCATGGAGTGTGCCAAGCTGCAGATCTCAAAGTGACATTGGGATGTTCACCCACAAGAATATTTTATTCCTGTAGAGAACTGTGTTTTTTAAAAAAGTACCTCAACAAAGGAGGAGGCAGTCTTTTTAAAAGGTAGAATATTTCATAATTCCCTAAAGAATGAACCAATTTTCTATGAAGTTGACTTCAAGGTTGCTCAGTGCAAATGAATGTACTCATTGCCACTTTTCAGAACCCTCTAAGAAAGCCTATGTTGATGATCCCCAAAGATGCAAATCGTGCCACAATGACATTCTTATGGAAGACAGTGTTTTACTCTTGGAAGTGTAGGGTTAATTATTATATCCCTGTTCAGTGCAAGTGTATGCATTCCTACTCAGAAGTAAGTGCGATGGAGTTCAATGGGATGTAGAGCCAGGTAAGTGTGTATAGGATTTCAGCCTTAATACTGGAAAGTTTATAAAATTAGTTAGCACACTCAAATCCCTGGGTACAATCCAGAAAAATTAAGTCCCATTCTAATGCTTTCAACAGAATATAGTCACAACTGTCTTTTGCTTGTATTTGCATGTGGGCTGTGTGAGCAGAGCATGTCCTTGGCTGATTTGATTTCACAACTCACACCTTAATCAGTTTATTTTCTGCATTGTGGTGATGTCATAATGACCTAAACCATGCATATTCAAAGTAAACATCTTTAAAAGTATACAACCATCGTTTTGCAGAGTGGGATAAGTCACACTTCAGGGGAAACTGTCCATGTACTATGCTATTCCATTGTAAAGATGGCACTGAGTGGGCACACTACATAAATTGAAAACCACATCTCCTTCTATTCTTGTTAAGACCAGCCCCTTCGCAAGGACATTCCCCAATTTTAATGAAATAAATAGATTTCTGGGGACTCAATATATGTACTTTGATTGCTAGTTTCTATGTTACATATCACGATGGGGGGGGGGTCTAGAGACTTGGATATAAGATAAAAAGATGGTGGTGAAACACAGAAGTAAATGGTACCTATAGTGATGCCTTGAGTAGGGTACTGCTAATGAAAGGATAAGAAATTAGAGAAGATTTCAACCTGATTACAGACTTACAGTAGGGATGTCAGAGAATTCCAACCAGATTTTAAATGGGATCGAATTCTGACAAATCCAGTCTGCGGAATCCTCCTCGGAACAGAGTGGCCCGGTCGACACAGACCGGAGCTCACACGGACCCTTTTTTTTTTGTACACCAAATGGCGGATTTTACGAAAATTAGGGATGGCGGAGAATTCCGCCATGGATCTCAGTGAGGCCAAATGCACTGGCATTCGGCCCCCCGAAATCCATGGCGGAACGGCCTGTCACCCCCTGCCGCCCCACGAATTCCCCCTGGGACGAAGCTTACCTGGGGTAGATGTTCCGGACAGCAGCGGCTCTGGTGGCGGCTCTGGCGGCGGCAGCGGCTGGTCTTTCGACCTGCTGCTGTGGCCGCCATTTGCATCCTGGTCTTTGCCATGATAGGGTACGTAAGTATTTATGTAGCATATCATGGCAAGCCAAGCAAAACAACAACAACGGCGTACGCAAATGGTGGCGGCTACGGCAGCTGCCATTTGTGTTCCCTATTTTTCGCTGTTTTAGCCTATGTAAATATTTATGTAGGCTATTATGGCGAAAAAAAGTGGAACGCAAATAGCGTAGTGGGCGTTATTTGCGTTCCTTTTTTTCCGCCATTCTAGCCTATGTAAATATTTACGTAAGCTATTACAGTGAAAAAAAAGGAACATAAATAGCGTCCACTACGCTATTTGCATTTCCCTTTCTTTCACCGTAATAGCCTACGTAAATATTTACGTAGGTTAGAATGGCGAAAAATAGGGAACGCAAATGGCGGCCACCGTAGCTGCCGCCATTTGCATACGCTGGTGTTTTTTTTGGGGGGGTTGCCGTGATAGGCTACGTAAGTATTTATCACGGTAGCCTGGCTATGGCGACCGCCATTTGCGTCCGAAGCCGCCCGTCCGCGGCTGGAAGTCCAGCTGCGGACAGCCCTGACCGGCTGCTCTGTGGAGCAGCCACAGAGTGAAGCCAGCCGGGCAGGATTCCGGGAGGGGAGGACCGGATCGCCTCCCCCCCCATCGAGGATTCCGGGGAAGGGGCGGAGCACCTCCCCCCCGCGTAAACATCCGCGAAAAGGTAAGTGACTTTCATACATCCTTAACGAAAATAATTATGAAAATAAATCCGTAAATTGGAAATGGAGGAAGAAGAACGCGTGCGGCTTTACCCTTTTTACGAGGCATTTTCCGGAGGCTTTCTTTTGCTGGGGCTGAGTCGCAAAGTCCACGGAAATCCTCCATCTTTTCTATTTACTGTCTGTAGAAGTGAGGTGAGGTGAGGTGAGGTGAGGTCAGGACAGGTCCACTGAGGTCAGGTTAGGTGAGGTCAGGTGACCGGAAATTACGTGGGGAATCCCCGCGAAGGGTTTTTCCCTTTCTATGAAAATAAATAAGCTTACGCAGACTGATGGCAGGCGCGCGGAAAGGATTCTTTGGCAGTACTTATGGAATTATTTACGCAAGTTCGGGGAGCCTAACCCCCCCCGGGGGAATCTGGGGCACGCGGATGGCAGAACAGGGTGGCCCTCAGCTCTGTGGAATCTTCATGGAGAGAACCCACTGTAGTCTACGTAAAGATTACGTAAACTACGGAGAAAATAAGGGCAACGCTATTTGCGTTGCCCTTATTTTCGCCGTAGTCTACGTAAAGATTTACGTAGACTACAGCAACCAAATAAGGAACGCGAATGGCGGCTCCCTATGGGGGCTGCCATTTGCGTACACGCTTTTTTTTTTTTTAAAGTCACCCGTGATAGGCTACGTGACGATTTACGTAGCCTATCACGGCTGACTTTGCAGATCTAGCCGTGATAGGCTACGTTAATCGTCACGTAGCCTATCACGGGGGCGTTTTTTTTTGTGTTTTTTTTTACTTTTAATTTTGCGGCCGGGCGAGGTGAGGCGCCTCCTCCCCGGCCTGAATTTCGGCCGGGCGAGGCGGGAAGCCTCCCCCCCGGCCTGAATTTCGGCCAGGCGAGGCGGGAAGCCTCCCCCCCTCAGCCTGAACTTTGCAGGGAGAGCAGCGAAGCGCCTCCCCCCCACCGCGAAAAGCTGCAAGACCAGGTAAGTGACTTTCGTGCACCCCTACTCGTGTACCGTCCACCCCGCTGCACGACTGACTCCCTGGCTGAGGTGCTTGAGGTGGTCTCTGATGTGCGTGTACAGTCCCCTAACGTATTGGTGTTGGGGGACTTCAATATACATTCAGAGGCCATCCTCACAGGAGCACCTTGGGACTTCATGGAGACCATGGCCTCCTGAGAGCTGCACCATATTCTAACTGGGCCCACCCATGTAGCCGGTCATGCACTAGACCTTGTGTTTGTTTCTGGAGAAGCGGGGAGTGATCTGGAAGTCGGGGGTATATCCACCGCCCCCTTGTCATGGTCAGATCACTATCTGGTGACATTGGACTTCTCGGTTCCACAACCCCTCCGCAGGGGTGGAGGACCCATTAAAATGGTCCGCCCCAGGCGTCTTATGGATCCAAATGGATTCCTGAACGCGCTTGGGGATTCTCTGGGGCATGCCAATGGCCACTCAGTCGAGACCCTGGTGGGTGGCTGGAATGCTGCAATCACTGGGGCATTAGATCAGGTGGCTCCAAAATGCCCTCTCCCCCTGAACAGGGCTTGGACTGCACCATGGTTCAATCCGCGGTTACGAGCTCTGAAACAGGAGGTGAGATGGCTAGAGCGCCGGTGGCAGAAGTCTCACTCCAAAGACGATCAGACACGGGCTAGAGCTGTATCTTCAGCCTATCACATGGCGGTAAAGGCAGCAAAAAAGGAATATTATGCTGCCTCTATCGCGTCTGCAGAGTGCTGTCCCAGGAGGCTGTTCCAAGTAGTCCGGAGGCTGGTCGGTCCTGTGGCTCCTGAACCACTGGAGCATTCTAAGGCCTCCTGTGAGGCCTTGGCAAGGCACTTTGCAGATAAAATTGATCAGATTAGGTGTGTTACTCTGCATTCTGTGGATACAGTTAGTGAGCAAGAGGTGGCCTGTGGCAAACCGGTTTTGTGGGATTGGTTCCAGCTTCTTCCTTCTGATGAAGTGGACAAGGTGTTTTCATCTGTAAGGCCGACCACCTGCTTACTTGATCCTTGCCCATCTTGGCTCATTATGGGCTGCAGAGAGAGACTGGGTGAGGGGATCAGGGCAGTGGTGAACGCCTCCCTTGAGGAGGGAGTGATGCCATCAGCCCTCAAGGAGGCAGTGATAAGACCGCTCTTAAAGAAGCCCTCCTTGGATCCTCAAGTTTTGAACAACTTTCGCCCAGTCTCAAATCTGCCATTTTGGGGCAAGGTGATTGAGCGGGTGGTGGCGGTGCAGTTGAAGGCACACTTGGAAGAAACTGATTATCTAGACCCATTTCAGTCGGGCTTCAGGCTTGGGCATGGGACAGAAACGGCCTTGATCGTCTTGGTAGATGATATTAGGAGGGCTCTGGATAGGGGTGAATGCTCCTTCCTTGTTCTCCTCGACCTCTCAGCGGCTTTTGATACCGTTGACCACGGTATCCTCCTGGACCACCTGGAGGGGTTGGGGTTGGGCATTGGAGACACTGTATTGCGGTGGTTCTGGTCCTTCCTCTCCGGCAGGTACCAGAGGGTAGCACTGGGAGAGGAGGTTTCGGACCCGTGGCCACTCACTTGTGGGGTGCCACAGGGTTCCATCCTCTCCCCGATGCTATTTAATATCTATGTGAAGCTGCTGGGGGCTATCATCAGGAGGTTTGGGGTGCGGTGTCATCAATATGCGGATGACTCGCAGCTCTACCTCTCATTCAAATCTTCACCAAGGTTGGCCGTAGAATCCCTGTCCAAATGTCTGGAGATGGTGAGTGGCTGGATAGGGAGGAATAAGCTGAAGCTGAACCCTGACAAGACCAAGGTACTTTTGGTGGGAGACAAGAGGAGGCTGGGGGATGTTGACCTGGTGTTGAATGGGGTATGGCTACCCTTGAAAGACCAGGTCCACAGCCTGGGGGTCATTTTGGACTCCCAGCTGTCCATGTAGGCTCAGGTGTCAGCTGTGACCGGACAGCACTTTATCAACTCCATCTGATACGGCGGCTGCGCCCCTTCCTTCCCGACCATCTGCTCCCATCGGTAGTACATGCCGTGGTCTCCTCTCATTTAGACTACTGTAATGCGCTCTACGTGGGGTTACCCTTGAAGATGGTTCAGAAGCTGCAGCTGGTACAGAACGAGGCGGCTCGCCTGATTAAAGGCAGCCACCGGTGAGATCACATCACTCCAGTGCTGAAGGAGTTGCACTGGTTACCAGTTGTTTTCCGGGCCAAATTCAAGGTGTTGGTTTTGACCTTTAAAACCCTATATGGTTCCGGCCCAGCCTATCTTAAGGAGCGCCTCCAGCAGCACCAGACAGGCCGCTTAACAAGATCAGCCTCGGATGGCCTTCTCTCTGTCCCATCAGCCAGGACAGCTAGACTGGTGGGGACAAGGGAGAGGGCCTTTTCTGTGGTGGCCCCCACTCTGTGGAACTCCCTCTCTAGGGAACTCCGCCATGCCCCCTCTTTAATGAGCTTCCATCGTGCATTAAAAACGTGGTTGTTCAGGCAGGCATTTGGGGTGGGTTAGGGTATTTTAGAAAATGTTTTTATTGTAGAATTTTATTGTTTTAAATTGTTTTATTGTATGCTGTACATCGCCCAGAGTGGCTGGGTGACCAGCCAGTTGGGCAATTAATACATTTAACAACAACAACAACAAAACAACAACAACAACAACAACAATAATAATTCTTTGATCGCACCCAGCCCCAGAAAATAGCAGATATCCCTGACCCAGGGGGTTGGCAGAGTCACCGGATCAACTCTAAGAAGAAGTACTGAAGGAAGGCTGTGTCCACTGTTTGAGAGATACAGAAACTGAACACTTGGCAAGCAGTCAACAAAGGCCACACAGCAGAAAGCAGGAGAAAACTAGGGTAACAAGACTGAAGGGAGGACAAGGTTCCTGTATCTTTAATGATGTCATGGCATTAGTCGTAACATGGTGACATCCAGTTCACTACATGAGCTGGGATACAGTGAGATACCTAGGGAGGTTGTGGGCTCTCCCACACTGGAGGCATTCAAGATGAGGCTGGACAGCCATCTGTCAGGGATGCTCTGACTTGGATTCCTGCACTGAGCAGGGGGTTGGACTCGATGGTCTTACAGGCCCCTTCCAACCCTACTATTCCATGATTCTATGAGATAACCCATGTGACAATTCAGGTAGGGAATGAGCAGCAGCCTGTGTGTGCAAGTGTGTGCATGTGCGTAATTATGCAAAATGCATACGTTCAAATCAAAGTAGTTTTCAGGGGTCAAAAATTCCACTTCCAAATCACAAGTTCCAAAGCCCAGATAGACACTGGTAAATAAAGAGCTGGCCCTGCTGTGCAGCAAAATGAAACAACCTGCTTCTGACAGCCCAATCTGGGTGTGTGTGGGGGGGGAATAGATAAAGGCAGAAAGTGTTGCCTGAATGGTGCAACAAGGCTTTGTGTTGGCTTAGGCAGCAGAGAGGGGACATTTGCACTTTGCTTCAGGCAACAAAATGCCTTGGGGCACCACTGAGTAAAGATTAGGTGCAGCCTGAATTTCAGTCTCTGTAATGTTGCATGAATGGGCCCTTTACGGCCACCAGTTGTGCAACATTACCTACCCAGAAGCGCCCAAGCTGCCATTATTTCACACCCTGGCAGCTCACTAGGAAGGACAGGCAGCTGCCAGGGACTTGCTGAGCTACGGGTGCTCGTGGAGGAGGTCCACAGTGCCCCATGGTTTGGCAAGTGAGGTCTGGGGAGCAGGCAAGGGGGAATCTGTCAAACTGCACACACACCCCACCCGTGTATTCTCACAACATCCTTCCACAAGTCAGACTGGGGCTGAACTGAACTCACAGAATCTTGATGAGCCTAAGTTTTGCAGATTTCCACATCCCTGCTCAAAAGGTTGTCTGGGTACTCTTTCATTGTAGGTACAGATGCCAGCTCAAGTCCTCAGAATGGTGCGGATGGCAACCAGTGTTGTCCGAGGTTTGGGCTGGAACAATCCCCAAATTTAATCTTAATAATTGAATAACTAGTTGACAGTTTTATTCTGTTTCAGTGACATTGCCAGTAATTGTGTTTAGTTAGTGATACACTCATGGATATTAGCATGCTAAGGGAATTAGCTGTTTAAGCAAATATTGCTCCTAATGAGGGAAGAGGGGCTACAGCATCCTAATTTGATGACATTATTCAGATATGCCATAAAACATAAATATTTTCACAGTCAATGGAGTGTCTCCGATCAAAGTTTTGACATATGTTGCTGTCATTTTGCAACAAGACATCATTAAATCAAACATCTGAGTATTTCCACCATCTCTTGATCTCTGAATTCCAGGGATTTAAATTAGCTTCACAAACAACTAACTTTAACAAAAACAAGCAAACAAACACCCCAAACACCCTATGCTTATGGCCCGACTTCCATTCCAGATAGCAATGGTTTCAATTTAAAATGTGAAAAAGGACGCAAAATTACAACACCATCACCTTTAAATCACACCATCAGAATCTTTAGTAGACCCCATAATACTGTGTTGCCTTTATACTTCATAAAAATAGAGACAACAACATGTTTCAATTAGACTGAAATCTCTCTCTCTCTCTCTCTCTCTCTCTCTCTCTGGGTATTTGCCTGGGCAACCATTTCACAGCAGAAAATGAAAGTGTTGATAGTTAATGCTCTGGAATCTAAAAAAACCCCATCTGCCAGACAGCAGGAGTATATCTTAAAATGTGCCCATAACAATGGGTTGTGGCAGAATGGATGAGTGGTAGCTTTGGCTCACTTCATGTGCCTGACCACATATACATATGACCCTTTGCTTCTAGGCCTATTAAACATGGAAGTCTTTGTCCCATGGTTTTCTAGGCAAGCTAATCAGGCTAAGATGATGGGAGGTGGGTGGGGGTTAATGCAATGACAAGACCCGGGTCCTTTCTTACCAGGAGCTCTCTTTGTGCCATCGGGGGGTGGGGAGAAAGGGACCCTCTTTAGTACATAGCTGGCAGCTTGGTGTTCTGGGTGTCAGCCAGCTGTGCCATGGCTGTCCTGGGTGCCAATTGAGACATCAGTCCAGATCCATGTCAGGGGTAAGCTAGGATGGGTATCTTGCTTCCCTATGGGGAGATACACATACAGGATCTTAGGGGGGGGGGTGTTCCTTCAGGGGTCCAGCTCAGCTTGGGGGGTTATGTTACTGGCCTGCATCATGGTGGGATCTGACATTCCTGCCACTCCCCATCAATGTTATCCTCAGCATGTAGACTGGTTGGTGCTGTCCACCAGGCACCAGCAGACAGACTGTCTGATGACTGGATCCTTGATCTATGCCACACCAACCGTTTCGGCCATTGTTAACTCCTCTCTCTCTCTCTCTCTCTCTCTCTCTCTCACACACACACACACACACACGTATGTATATATATATATATATATATGTGTGTGTGTGTGTGTGTATATATATATATATATATATATATAATCTATCTATATCTCACCTCTCCAGTACATATGCCACAAAGATATCACTACTGTCAGTAATTTCCCTAAGTACTTGCTAGGAAAAATATTTAGGGTGCTACCTCCCAAGTTAAATTTTGCAGGTTCCTCAAATATTACTATTACTGTCCCCTCCCTCTCAGCTTTTCATCATCATTTCTTCCATCCAATGGGACAAAGTGGTTCTGGAAAGGAAAGCAGACAAAATTAAAGAAATGTGTGTTACAATTGTGTGAGTATATCCCCCTTAATCAAGAGCTTCTGGTATCTTGGAGTTTGAGTTGAACCGTCACTATTAAACTTTCATCCATACTTTTCATCTATGGGTATTGCCTTCTTTCTTTCTTTTTTCAGACTTGAAAGCATACCAAGCCCTAGGAATACCCCTGGGAAACGAAATTCTGCAAGGTGTAGTAAATCTCATCTTCCACACACAGACACACATTCAAAAGAAATGACTATCACATTGAAATGCCAGATAAATGAATCATATTGTAGTGACTTTGCTACATCCAAAAAGTGAAACAATTAGTTAACCAGGAGACATCAACACATTCACAAGAACATTCACCTCCTCAGTCACAACTATCTCAGTGGTTTGTCCGCATCTACACCCATGGAGTAGGTTGTAGCAAATCATTTGCTAATTTGCCCAATGCATATTTACCAACTACAGCGAGGCCCTTTTGCCAACCACATAATATTATACCAAACATGGGTGCCATTTTGTAAACATATTATTGCACTCCATTCCTTTGGCTTTTGACATCATAAATAATGCCAGTGCACATCTAACAAAGTAATTTATCTGCTTTTGGACAGCATCTTCTATTTCTCCTTGCACTCCTTGGCCTATGTGGGTGGTTTTTAGAAGTCTTACTCTCTGCATTGTGATAATTTCAGCTGGCCAGGGCCATCTCTTTGATGAATGACCAAGCCCATTGTCAGTTAGCAGAAAGGAGACTCACTTGAGATGTGGGGATGTCTGAAGAATCGTGCAATGTTGACTTAATACCTGACTAAAAGCAAGAAGTGAGCATGATTGCTACAGTATAATTCAGTCTGGCCTGTCTTGGTGATGCATGGACATGGGCTTTGTAGGTCTTTTAAACATCTCAGCCTGGGGATTTTGTATGGCATCAAGATGGAAGCGTTTACAGCTAATATACACTTTGGGATGCTTAGCTGTTTCTATTTGGTATTTAGTCATAAGTCAAGGTTTGCCCAGCATGATTTTCAGCCCTACCTACAAACCACCAAAGACCAAACTCTTTAGATGGAACCCGATTTATACTCCACTGGTGTCTCTGGGACAAACAGCCTATTCTACAACCCAATTCAAAGGATGGAACTAGATGCTGTTGCATGCATGGTGCTTTTAAAGCAGCTGCTGCTAATCTCTTATACCTAATCCTGCTCCCTGGAACATCTGGCAATGTTAAGCACATGGTATCATCAGCCCTACAAGCAATAACCAGTGAACTGGAGCAGGGGTGGAGAAACTAACAATGTCATGACTAGGAAGCCCTTAACAGCTTGGTGCCAGGTTATCTGAAGGATTGCCTCCTCCTATATGTGCCTGCCTGGACATTAAGATCATCCTCAGCAGTCCTTCTTTGTGAGCCCTTGCCAAAGGAAGTGAGGCGGTGGCTACTAGGAGAAGAGCCTTTTCTGCTGTGGCACCCTGGCTGTGGAATAAGCTCCCCAGTGAGGTTTGCCTGTCACGAACATTGTACTCCTTCTGGCACCAGGTGGAGACCTTTTTATTTTCCCAGGCATTTTAGCATTTTAGCTTTCTAATCTTTTAGCTTTGCTGTTTTGAATCTGTATTTTAAAACTCTGCACTGCTGCTAGGGGTTATTCTGTTTTTATTCTGGTTGTATTGTTATATTGTGGTTTTAATCCTTTCATATTTTATTTTGTTTTACTGTGTGCTTTTGGGGTTTAATTTTTGTGAACCGCCCAGAGAGCTTCGTCTATTGGCTGATATAGAAATGAAGTAAATAAATACATAAATAGGAAGGGGTGATAATTTTGTTTGGTTCATTTTTTATTAATTAGAGCATACCAAAAATGGTTCTTCATAAATGGGACAGAAAGAATTTGATTTGTTTTTAAGATACGTTTGACAAAGCAGGTCAAATACTTTGAGTGATTATCTCTTAAATGTCTGGGGCTGAATCTCTGTGTATTCAGCCATTTTGTAGTGCTGAACTAGGGTTGCCCCTTCTTTTTTCTTTCCTGACAGGATCCTCATATTTAACAGCTACAGGGCAGGCAAGGACAGCGTGGTCCTCTCCATGCTGGGAATAGCCTGTACCTACTGAATCTGACCAGTGCAAATGGGTGAGGATTTCATTTGGTTTGCTTTTGACATAACTTACAAAATTCTCACATTTCTTTGTACATAGGGTGGGAAGAAAACAACATCTTAAAAAAATAAAATGAGGGAGAAAACAAAACTGAGATACTCATCCATCCCTAGTGGTGGAATCACACCATGCTTTTCTATTACATGTTGCAGAAGAGAGACAGGGAAGTGGTGGAGGGCAATTCCTTTGGGCAGCTGCCATGGGTGTCTCCATTTGGGATGTATGGACTGTGTAAAATCCACTCTGTCTGTGTTTCATGGATTATCAGGCACCTTTTGTTCCATCATCTGCTGACAGACGGAAGCAAATTTTTTTTTGTCATATGGAAAAATATGCAAATAATTTTGTAAGAGTTTTCATAACAATTTACTTAATTTACCTTAGTATATAACATTTAGCATATTTTCCCCATTCCATTCAACTTTTCCTCAGCAGAAACTTGCGTATGTACCTACAAATAAATATGTGTAAAATGCGAGGCAGTTTAAAAAAAAATCCAAAAGTCCACAGACTCCATGCGGCCTGAGGGGGTCACTCCACAGTAGGGATGTACAAACCCCTCACTGCCTGGTCTTGGGGGTTTCCACTGTGGGACAATTTGGGCCTCTTGGGGCCCTGCGGAGTCCTCTGGAGCCATGCCACATCTGTTGGAGTTGGCAGAGTGGCTCTCTGGCTTTCTAAAAAAGTGATATGCTAATGGCAGCTGCTGTTAGCCTACCGTGGAAAAGTTACAGCCGTAAACAGCATATTTTATGCCATTCGTGTCTGTAAAGCACTTACTTTTACCTAAGTTGCAGCTGTTTATGACTGTGTTTAGGTAAAAGTAAGAGCTTTATGTCCACAAATGGTGTACACTATGCCATTTACAGCTATAACTTTCCTGAGATAAGTTAATGGGAGCTGCTATTAGCATATTGTGTCTTATAGGGAACAAGAGAGCCACCCCGCTGCAACTCCCTCAGAACTGGAGGTAAGTGTGGCCTGTCCTCCATGCATTCTAGAGGTTGGATTCTTTGGAATCCAGCCTCATTTCAGTCCATGGCAGATTTCTCCAGCATCCCTACTCCACAGTGGATTCCACAGACCAGATTCTTAGAAATCTGAGCTCATTTTAGTTGTTGTTGTTTATTCGTTCAGTCGCTTCTGACTCTTTGCTCAAATTTCTCCAGCATCCCTAGTCTCCATATGTGCATTCCTGGATTTAGTATTGGCTCACCCTTATTTCACATGTGCCTCTTTGCATATATACCCAGTGTGAGGCGAAGCACTCACCTGCCCTTACCCCCATGTCTCTGGCTCATATATAAATGCATATTATATATGAATGCATATGCATAAATGCTTTTGTGACACTGAGTCCAGCACACTGGCAGCAAACTCCCTCCACTGTGTGTGGGAGGGAGACTGATACTACATGTCCAGCCTTAGAGGGATGGCACCTGAAAAACTGGCCAAGCCAATCATAGTGCCTCATTCAGCCTGGGCACTCAAGGCTGGGCCAGAGGTGCTGAAACTCCAAAGCACATCGAGTGCTTCAGAGAGCTCCCGACCCACTCCAGGTCACTTTGTGCCCCCTCCACTTCACCTCAGAAGGCGCTCAAAGTGATCCAAAGCAGCCCGCTTCGACTTGGGCTTCGGGCCTCGGGCCGAAGTGGTGCACAGCCCTATATTCTACCTTTCTATTATACGTACATTGCACACTCTCCATTGCTCTGTAGCCCCCCAGGTTGCCTGCATGTCCTGATCTGAGAAAAGCCCTATGGGAAGTATTATCTCAGGATCTCTTCCCCTGGGCTTTAACTGAAGTGCAGGAAGCTGAGGAGGTAACAGGCTGCTGGAGAGATGAGTGTACAATGAAAGACAGGGAGCTCACACACATTACTCAGCCATCTCATAAGTAAGGTAAGCACAGCCCATGAGAATTTCTCCAAAAATATTCTTCTCCTTTGAATTACTTTTTGAAAGAAATTTCTTTTCTATCAAATTGAATGAGAATGGTTGGGGGAAAAAAATGTGGAAAACATTTTAGGCACAGACTAACACCACTGCACCCTCCCAATTATTGAGAGTGAAAGATGAATAGTTAAGTGGGAATTTTGGGGCTCCCATATCTAAATTAGTCACTGCACTATTGGGGTTCAGTGACTGATTTCATTCAGCCATAAAGCCTTTCCTTATTGATATAGTACACAACTGGCAAGTTCAGTGTGGTTGGAGGGAAGGAAGAAAAAGAAGCAGTTGAGTACTTTGAGGCACTGGAAGGTGAAGATAGTATCCTAACCAATCTCTAATAGTATACCCACTCAAGAGGAACTGTAGGAAACCTCCCTTGGACCTTGATAACCTAATCAGTCCTAAAGCTCACCAGATCTGGGGCCAGTGAACCAGACAAAGCCTCCTTGGCAGATCCATGGGCAATGAGGAGCAGAGACCAGTTATATTACTGATTAAATACTTGGAGCCCCCCTCCCCTGGAGGGAGGGTTCCAGGAGGAAACATCATAATTATAAACTAGTTTTCACCTTAGGTAACAGGTATATACTCAGCCGGGGTGGTGGTGGTGGCTTTACCTAGTTAAGAATGTTTGCCACTGTGTGAACAGAATGCTGGAGAAGATGGACCCTTGGTCTGATCCAGCATGGCTCTTCTTATGTTCTTGTCTGACATGAAAGTTAATAAGCTTGTAACCCATAAAGCAAACCATTTGTTTTTCATTGAGAAGAGAAGACTGAGGGAAGATATGATAGCACTCTTCAAGTATTTGAAAGTTGTCACAGAGAAGAAGGCCAGGATCGCTTCTTGATCATCCCAGAGTGCAGGACACGGAATAATGGGCTCAAGTGACAGGAAGCCAGATTCTGGCTGAACTTCAGGAAAAATGTCCTGACTGTTAGAGCAAGACGACACTGGAACCAATTACCTAGGGAGATGGTGGGTTTTCCCACATGGGAGGCGCTCAAGAAGTCAAGATGAAGCTGGACAGTCATCTGTCAGGGATGCTTTGACTTAGATTCCTGCATTGAACAGGGGGTCGGACCCGATGGTCTTATAGGCCATTTCCAACCCTACTATTCTAGAATTCATTTAAGGATGTCAGAGAATTCCACCACGGATCTCGGTGAGGCCGAATGCCAGTGCATTCGGCCCCCTGAACTCCATGGCGGAATGGCCTGCCACCCCCCCGCGGATCCCCCCCGGGACGAGACTTACCTGGGGTGGATGTTCCGGGTGGCGGCTGTGGCTGGTCTTCTGACCGGCTGCCGCTGTCGCCATTTCCAGTGTGGAAAAAAAAAGAAATACGTGATAGGCTACGTAAAGATTTACGTAGCCTATCATGGCTAGTTTTTTTTAAAAAAAAACCCGACATGATAAGCTACATAGGCTTTACGTAGCCTATCACATCTGACTTTAAAAACAAAACAAAATGCGTGTACGCAAATGGCGTTCCTTATTTTGGGCCGTTTTAGTCTACGTAAATATTTATGTGGACTAAGATGGTGAAAATAAGGGGAACACAAATACCGTCCGCTACGCTATTTGTGTTCCCCTTATTTTCGCCGTCTTAGTCTATGTAAATATTTACGTATACTTAAGACAGCCCAAAATAAGGAACGCAAATGGCGGCGGCAGTAGCCGCCGCCATTTGCGTACGCACATTGTTTGTTTTTTTTAAAGTCATATGTGATAGGCTACGTAAAGATTTACGTAGCCTATCACGGCTGACTACAGGGACGCAAATGGCGGCGGAAACTGGCTAATCACGTGATGACTACAGGGACGCAAACTGGCTAGCAGGGACCATTTGCGTCCCTGCTAGCCAGCGGCCGGATGTCCGGCTGCTGGCGAAGCCGGCCGGCGGCTCTGTGGAATCCCCACAGAGCGGAGCCGGCCGGCGAGGATTCCGGGGGGAGGGACGGAGCGCCTCCCCCCACAGTGGAACCTGGCGGAGCCAGGTAAGGGCAATTTCGTACATTCCTAGATTCATTTAATATTGATCATCACGGGGATGAGGGGCAAAAGGCTTGATTAAGCACAAAACAACAACAATCCTTTCACAACAAAAAACGAGCAATGCCAATGGTTAGGGCCCATAAATGTTGGAACATGCATGCATATACATCATTTGACATTACTTGCCATGCATGTAAGGCAACCCAGGTTCAGGGGCAGAGCAGGGAAGTGTGAGCTGGCTGGCCATTCCATCATGCACTGTGTATGAGAAAGAGAGATTTAGGCTGCAATTTTATGCACACTTATCAGGGAGTAAGATCCATTGGATTCCGATGGACTTACTTCTGAGTAAACATGTTTTAGGATTGCATCCTTCAGATCCAATCTCATGTGGTCTTGCATACAATGCAAACAGAGAGCAGAACCAACTGCAAAGACACTTATTTGTGCTAGATCACCATCTCATTCCTTTTAGCAGAGCTCCTGCAAGAGATGGTTATTATTCAGGGGATTGGATCCATCGTCTCATGAGTAACTGCGTCACCTAACCACAGAAACTGGAAATAAGAGCTCCACACAGCTGATAAGTGGTCTCCAATAGTCTCCTCTGTGGTTTTCAGCAAACCTCATATCAGATTCATGGCAGGAAATTGAGCATCAAGCTATGTCCCTTGTTAGACATTCCTCTCCAAAAAGAATATCCAATAACTTTATGAAAAGTATGTGAGGAAGGAGAGTAATTGAAGACCCTTTGGGTCTTCTCTGCCAAGAATCTGAGCACTGAGTGCTTTCCTGTTTATAAAATTATTCTTGCTCTTCCACACACACACACATACACACCCCAACTTACCCTCAGGGGGTTAAGACAAGGAGGCAATGAAAAGTATTCACTGTTCGCTGTCTTCAAGCAGCAGGCAAGAGTGAACATTAGGTATACAAAACATTAGATATATGAAAAGAGTAGAAATGGCCCTTTATGGCCACACTGTTGTGTGCAACATTAGATGTACGAAAATCTAGAGTGCCCATCTTCCATAAAAAAGCATGGCGGGTCTCATGAAGGATGGGCGGCTGCTGGGCACAAGCAGACAGGTCCAGTAAGTCTTGGCTTCTTGTGTAGCTCAGCAGGCAGGGGCGGGGGCTCACTGAGCTGAGTTGGGGGGGCAAACGGGTGGGGGGAGTCCAACAGACTCCCAGACCCAGTCGGGTGCCCAAAACATCCCTATTTCTAACACCCAGCAAAAATCTGCTTTGTTGGAGCATGAACCCATGGCAACTTTTTTCTTCCCAGGTTTTGCCAGTCAACCTGATTATACCTAGCCTTTAGGGAAGAAACGCCATTTTAAAAAAATCTGTTCTCTGTTCCTTTCATAGTTGCGCTTGTAACACTATATGTTGCATGTGAGGGAATAACAGTACTTGTAGGACAATTGAAAAACAAACACACAACACAGTTCAGTTTTGTTTCTAAATTATTCACTGAGCAGGAATCTGTGAAGAAAACTGTCAGGTAGAATTGCTAGTTGCAGACATCACCAATGGGACAGTGGAATGGACAGAATACAGATAAGTAGAATTGGATGAAGAGCCCAGGAAAACCATCCAATTAAAGAGAGAAGCGATGGAAGGGGTGGGGGTGGGGAGGGAGACAAAAGGAGCGTTTGCTAGTAAAAATAATTTAGATGGAGAAACAATGCATCTGGATCTTAGGAACAGAATCTGGCTTTCATGATGCTTTGCAGGTAGGGATGTCAGAGAATTTCACCACGAATCTCAGGGAGGCCGAAAGCCAGCGCATTTGGCCCCCCGAAATCGGTGGCGAAACGGTCTGCCCCCCCATCCCCCCCCCCGGGACGGGACTTACCTTGGGCGAATCTCCCTGGCGGCGGCGGCTCCGGCGGTGGTTCAGTGTCGCCGCCGCCATTTCGGTGCTGCCGCTGCCATTTCCAGTAAAAACAAACAAACAAAAAAACGTGATAGGCTATGTAAAGATTTATGTAGCCTATCACAGCTAGATTTTTAAAAAATACCGTGATAGGCTACGTAAATGTTTACGTAGCCCATCACGGCTGAGTAAAAAAACCCCAAAACCCCCTGCTCGTACGCAAATGGCGGCGCCCATGGGCACCACCATTTGCATTCCTTATTTTGGCACGTCTAGTCTACATAAACATTTACGTAGACTATGGCGAAAAGAAGGGGAACGCAAATAGCGTAGATGCTACGCTATTTGCGTTCCCCTTATTTTCACCGTAGTCTACGTAAATGTTTACGTAGACTAAACGTGCCAAAATAAGGAATGCAAATGGCAGCGCCCATGGGCGCCGCCATTTGCGTATACACAGTTGTTGTTCTTTACTCAGCCGTGATAGGCTATGTAAACATTTACGTAGCCTATCACGGCTGACTGCAGGGACGCAAACGGTGGCGGCTACGGCCGCCGCCATTTGCGTTCCCAGCCGGCCAGGATTCGCAGCGGGAGGGACGGGGTGCCTCCCCCCTGGCCAGAATTTCAGGGCGGATGGACGGGGCACCTCCCCCCCAGCCAGAATTTCAGGGGGAGGGATGGGGCGCCTCCGCCCCACCTCAAATCACATTTCGTCAAGAGGTAAGTGACTTACGTACATCCCTATTTGCAGGTCTGAGAGAAAGTGTTGGACAAATGCTGCGGCAGACTGATTATTAAATTTGCTACCCCCACAAAGAAGATGATAGCCTGCCAGGCAGTAAGAAGGGAATTCACGAGGGGAGGGGGACTTGAAAAAGATGGACTTTTGCACCACATTGTATCTGAGAAAGCAGAAGTCAGGCCGGAGGGGTGGTGGTGTTGGTCCAGGCTGTGGTGGCTGGTAGCTCCAATTTCAGTGGGGCTATGCATCCATTCTAGGTTTCAGTCAGAACCAGCCAGAACTCTAAAAACAGCTATCCAAGGTGCTGAACCCTGTCCTCAAAATAGCTTCAATAGCCTTGAAGCTATAGCCTTGAAGCTATACCGTAGGTAACGGAGGGTAATTGGATGTCTGAGATAATCTGACACTGAAGAGTCACAGCCACTCTGTGATGCCTGTATGTTGCACAGACAAAAGAAAATCCTAGACATATTTGTTAAACCGCCAAAGCTTACAACATTTGAAAAGAAGAGACTGTCTTTAGAGTGGATGAGAAATGAAGAAATACTAGTGCCTTCTACAGTGGACATCATCATCATCATCATTATCATCATCTCAAGTTAACCGTCACATAACATAACCACTACGTGTCAAGGAAAATTCATTTGTACAAGTTAGCAATGTACCAAAACATTTCCCTGAAGTAAGTTTACTTTGAAGTAAGCCCCATCAATTTTAGTGGGTTTGACTTCCAAGTAAATGTGCTTTGTTGTTGTTCAGTCGTTCAGTCGTGTCCGACTCTTCGTGACCCCATGGACCATAGCACGCCAGGCCTTCCTGTCCTGCGCTCTCTCCCGGAGTGTGCTCAAGTCCATATTCATTGCATCCGTGATGCTATCTAGCCATCTCATCCTCTGCCGTCCCTTTCTCCTTTTGCCTTCAGTCTTTCCCAGCATCAGGGTCTTTTCCAGGGAGTTTTCTCTTCGCATTAGGTGGCGAAAATATTGGAGCTTCAGCTTCATTATCTGTCCTTCCAATGAGCACTCAGGGTTGATTTCCTTTAGGATGGACTGATTTGACCTCCTTGCAGTCCAGGGGACTCGTAAGAGTCTTCTCCAGCACCACAGTTCGAAAGCATCAATTCTTCGGCGCTCAGCCTTCCTTATAGTCCAGCTCTCACAGCCATACATTACTACTGGGAAAACCATAGCTTTGATTAGACGGACCTTTGTCGGCAAGGAAACTAAAATGTGCTTTAGTTTCCTGCTTTATGCAAGAATCATATACAAATAGCCTCTCAAAATTTGCCACCTAATACATGGGCAGAACATTTTTTGAGGACCATTCCTCAGAATTAAGAGAAAGTAGGGATGTATGAGAATTGTGTTTTTGCTTGCAAAACGTGTGAGCATGCCCCAGCTGAAGCCCTGAATGAGAGCACCTGCCCACTGAAAATATTTGGAAATTGTTGAACACTTGCTCGTATTTGGCTTGTTCCCAATTCCCAGTTTGATTTGCACAGATTTCTTCATTTGCACAAATTTCTTCAGTAGACTGAATCAGCCCTGCTCTATTCTATGGAGGAAATTTGTGCAAATTAGGAAAATTGTGCAAATTTGGGGAGATTTGCACAAGTTTGGGGAGATATGCAGGAATCTCCCCTTCGGTCACTGCTCAGTGTGCACAAGTTTCTTATTCATGCAAAGCAAGCAGTGAGTGCCAATGTGAACGGGGATCAGGCATGAGACAAGTGGCAAGACAATGTTCAGACATGTTCAGATGTTCAGAGACAATGTTTGCTCATTCACCCATCCCTAGGAGAAACATGAAAGCTGTTCAACAGTGCAATAGACTGCCTTGGGAGGTGGTGGGAGGTATTTAAGCAGAGGCTGGATTCCCATCTGTCAGGGATGTTATAGCTGCATGCTGAATTTCAGAGACTTCATTGAACAGGATGATGGACTAGATGATCTTTGAGTTACCTTCCAACTCTATAATTCTATGATTCTACTTCTAACTCCCTAGTTGACCAACACAAACACTGGTCTACCAGTGGTCTCTATCCATGCCAGCCAGGAGCACAGCCATCATACACAGAGGAAGAGTTCCTTTCAGCAGCACCATCCTACATGTTTTCTCAGAAGTAAATGCCACTGTGTTCAGTGGGACTTACTCGCTAATCAGATCTCACAGGGTTACAGCTGTTGTCAATCAAGTACTGGAGCATAAGAGTCCAAAGTGGCACTGTGTTCTGCCTCTTACAAACACTGCAGAGGCATCTTACAAGCTCCCCCCACACACACACACACACATGCACTCATTATAAAAAGATGTCTATATGCACTAGGGATGGGGGAGAAATCTGCCACGGACCGCAAAGAGGCCAGATTCCAAGAATCCAGCCCCATTGGGGTCTGTGGCAGAACGGAGCACTCACCTCCACCTCCACGTGAAATCCATCTGGGTCAGATCCATTGCTGCCTTGATCCTGAGGAGCCAGCTGCCAGCTCCGCATCCCTGGAGAATGTCGATACGTCTGGCAGCCATTGCTGTGCCGTATCGCTGTAAGTCACGTTCCGGACGCAAATGGCATAGTGGGCACCATCTGCAGCTGTAAAGCTGGTAGATTAGCCTAAATGCAGCTGTAAATGTCTGCATTTAGGCTAATCTACCAGCTTAGGCTAGATTAGCCTAAATGCAGACATTTACAGCTGCATTTAGGCTAATCTACCAGCTTTACGGCTGCAAATGGCGCCCACTATGCCGTTGGTGTCCCTGTTTTTAGACGTGATAGGCTACACAAATATTTGCATAGCCTATCTCATGAACAGGGATGCAAATGGTGTACTGGATGCCATTTTCATAGGGGTGTAGGAACCCCACTTACCAGTCCACTTTGGGGTCCGCTGGAGGTGGGAAGTGATCCGTCCCTCCCCCCAGAATCCTCCCTGCCTGGTTCCGCTCTGCAGAGAGTCTGCGGAGCCACCGGCTGCGGCCACCCGCAGCCAGGCTTCCGTCTGCTGCTGGGCTGTGGCAGCAATTGGTGTCCGGTGAAGGGGACGCCATTTGTGTCCCTGCCCTTTGCCGTGATTGGCTAAGTAAATATTTACGTAGCCTATCACGGCAAAGAGCAGGGACGCAAATGGCATAGTGGATGCCATTTGCATCCCTGCTCTTTTTGTGCTTGGCTATGTAAATATTTATGTAGCCAATCATGGCAAAGGGCAGGGACACAAATGGCATCCGCTATGCCGGACACCATTTGCTGCTGCAGCCCAGCAGCAGATGGAAGTCTGGCTGCGGGCGGCCCCGACCGGCGGCTCCGCAGACTCTCCACAGAGCAGAACAGGCCAGGGAAGATTCTGGGGGGAGGGACGGATCACCTCCCCCCCAGCGGACTCCAGAGTGGACTGGTAAGTGGGGTTCCTACACCCCTACGCAAATGGCATCCAGTACACCATTTGCATCCCTGTTCATGCAATAGGCTACGCAAATATTTGTGTAGCCTACCACGTCTAAAAACAGGGACGCAAATGGCGTAGGCTGGCTCCGCAGGATGAAGGTGGAGTGGAGCCGGCCTGGACAGATTCTGGGGGGGAGGAATGGATCGCCTCCCCCTGGGGACCCCCCACCTGGAACGGGGTAAGTGATCCACCCATCCCTAATATGGACTGCTCCGCCATATGGACCATTAAGGGTACAGGAATGAAGTATATTGACCAAATGCACTGATCGCCTACATTAGGTCCCTATAGATACTCTTCAAGGTATTAGTTTTCTCACTGCCTTGATAGAAGAAGTCTCATAAGAGGGGCTTTTATAATAGAGTGGCTCATATAAGAGGGGCTCTTAATAAGAGCTGTAAGATTAGCTGTACAAGGGACAGAGCCTTTTCAGTGGTGGCCCAGTACCTTTGGAACTTTGTTCCCAGGGAAATTTGCAAGACTTCCTCGCTATTGTTTTTAAGAGAACCACAAGGACTTTAAAAAAATAATAATCCAGTCCAAATTTTTAATTAATGTGCTGTACGTAGAAAAGGTTTTAGCTACTGCTGGTGTTTAAAGGAATGGCCTTTGAAGTTTTAATTTGTTGATGTTTTATGTCTTTATTTTCTTTTTTTTGTAAACCACCTTGTGAGAGCAATGTGTCCTGAAAGGTGGATTAGAAATCCATTTAACTAATTAATTGCATGTCAGTCCATTGCTGACACAGAACGTTAACATCTAAGCAATATATTTCAGAAAATCTGGTAAATGTATGTAAGAAAGAAAAGGAAAGCAAAAGAAGATTAAGGTAAAACAAATTGCACACTGATACATGTAATCCAATTATCCATTTAATTGACTATTCTCTTCCTGATTGCTTTTCCTGCTTTTTGTTTACATACATCCACTGCATCATAACCCCTTTTGTCAGAATATATATATATATATATATATATATATTCCATACCTGAAATTTGTAAACTGCCAGCATCTAGGGGTGGACAAAACTCACTTACCTGTCCTCGAAGCTTTTCGCGGTGGGGGGGAGGTGCTTCGCTGCTCCCCCCGTGAAGTTCAGGCCAGGGGGGGAGGCTTCCCGCCTCGCCCGGCCGAAGTTCAGGCCGGGGGGGAGGCTTCCTGCCTCGCCCGGCCGAAATTCAGGCCGGGGAGGAAGCGCCTCGCCTCGCCCGGCCGCGAACTCAAAAGTGTTTTTTTTTTAAAAAAAAAAACGCCCCCGTGATAGGCTACGTGATGATTAACGTAGCCTATCACGGCTAGATCTGCAAAGTCAGCCGTGATAGGCTACGTTAATCATCACGTAGCCTATCACGGGTGACTTAAAAAAAATAAATAAAGTGTGTACGCAAATGGCGGCCCCCATAGGGAGCCGCCATTCGCGTTCCTTATTTGGTCGCTGTAGTCTACGTAAAGATTTACGTAGTGTAAATAGCGTTGCCCTTATTTTCGCCGTAGTCTACGTAAATCTTTACGTAGACTACAGCGATCAAATAAGGAACGGGAATGGCGGCTCCCTATGGGGGCCGCCATTATCCGTACATGCTTTTTTTTTTTTTTTTTTAAAGTCACCCGTGATAGGCTACGTGAAGATTAACATAGCCTATCACGGCTGACTTTGCAAATCTAGCCGTGATAGGCTACGTTAATTGTCACGTAGCCTATCACGGGGGCGTTTTTTTTTCTTTTATTGGAATGGCGGCGGCAGCCAGTCGAAAGACCGGCTGCCGCTCCCGCCCCGGACGAAGACCCGCCGAACCGCCGGCCGGATCCGCCGCCGGGAGGGACATTCGGCAAAGGTAAGTCCCGTCCCGGGGGGGGTGTGGGGGGCAGGGGGGTGGAGAATTTCTCCCCAAAACTTGTTCGGGGGGCCGAACACGTTGGCGCTCGGCCCCCCGAAGTTTCGGGGAGAAATTCTCCGCCATCCCTACGCATCACATGGAGCTCCGCAGCAGAAAGATAGCTGAAAGCTCTCCTGCTTTTAAAGTCAATATGAAACCCATCCATGAGGGTCACCAACTGATTCAGAATGGACTTTCTGACAATAGGGTTGATACTGACAGCTGAAGAAAGATTACCTTAAATTGATGGCAGACCTGTACCTCTGAGGTGCAGGAAAACTAAGACTACACAGGCCAGGATAAACTAACCAGGATAACTTGCTTAAGTGAATGTGTTTAAATTATGTTTGCTGCTCTGAGCATTCTGTAAGCAAAATGTAACTTTATCAAGCCTACAGCAAGAATTGGTTACTCACATTTGCTATCAGGTTCGATAGATGTATGTACCTGTAGCAGATGATTTATTTTAGAGATGTTGTGGAAGTTATCAAAGTTATCTGAAGTTATCTGGTTTGGAATACAGGTTTGTCCAGTTCATCATTATCAGTTGAATGACGAATTGAGTAATTTCCCTCACAAGTTCTTCCCTGGCTCGGAATGTTAAGCACGTTTCTGTGCATTCACAGTCAGTGTTCATGCTAAAAAGATTCCTTTCATGGCTGCATGCAAAAATATTCTCCAGTTATAGCCCCTCGCTCACAATAAAACTCTTATGGGTTGCGTACAAAATTGTATACATTAGAAAAGTTCGAATAAAAAAGGCATGCATTAGGAAAAGTGGTTTTTTGTTTTGGAGTACTTTAGGGAGAACTGCATACAAACATGTGTGCATTAGGTGAAAGTGTATATAAAAAGGCATATATTACAGGAACGTGCTTGAAAAAATGTGTATGTTAGGAGAAAATGCATATAAAAGCCAGTGTGCTGTAGCAGTTTGAGTGTTGGACTGGGAGCTGGGATATCCAGGTTCTAGTCAACATTCAGCCATGGAAGCTCACTGGGTGACTTTGGGCCAGTCACAGACTCTCAGCCCAACCTACCTCACAGAGTTGTTGTTGTGAGGATAAAATGGAGAGGGGGGGGAACTATGTACATCACCTTGGGTTCCTTGGTGGAAAAAAGGCAGGATATAAATACAGTAAATAAACAAATAATAAAATGTGTACAAATTTTCATGCAGACTTTAAAAGAAATTGCAAGCTGATGCTGAAGTAGGACAGAACAAATTTGTGTTAGAAAAAATGTGAATGTTATAGAAAATGAAACAGATAAAATAATCCATCCCTACTAAGAGGTAAGTTCAATTGGGGACTTTGTTGTTGTTGTTCAGTCATTCAGTCGTGTCCGACTCTTCGTGACCCCATGGACCATAGCATGCCAGGCCTTCCTGTCCTGAGCTCTCTCCCGCAGCATGCTCAAGTCCATATTCATTGCATCAGTGATGCTATCTAGCCATCTCATCCTCTGACATCCCCTTCTCCTTTTGCCTTCAGTCTTTTCCAGCATCAGGGTCTTTTCCAGAGAGTTTTCTCTTCGCATTAGGTGGCCAAAATATTTGAGCTTCAGCTTCAGTATCTGTCCTTCCAGTGAGCAGTAAACAAATAAAGAGGTCAGCCTAAATATATATTTTCAAATGTCTAGGTAAATACATACATACATACATACATAAAGGGTTTGCCTGGCAATTAAAAGACAGTAAAGTTGGCACCAGGGGTCCCTCCCTGGAAAAAGGTGCCACTACCAAAAAGGTCACTACCTGGGCAGGGGGCACGACTGAAAATTCCCTGTCCCTGGTTGTAACTAGGGGTGTACGAAACCCCACTTACCTGGCTCCACTGGGTTCTGCAGGGGGAGAGGTGATCTTGTCCTCCCCCCAGAATCCTCGATGGGGGGGGGAGGTGATCCGGTCATCCCCCATGGGATCCTGCCTGGCCAGCTCCGCTCCGCAGCCAGTCCGTGGAGCTGCCAGCTGGTCCGATCCACAGTGGGAGCCCCATCCGCTGCCAGGCTGCTGTGGACGCAAATGGCACCCTGCATAGGGGATGCCATTTGTGTCCCTATGCTAGGCCATGATAGGCTACATATCTATTTACATAGCCTATCATGGCTAAAGCAGGGATGCAAATGGTATCCCCTACGCCATTTGTGTCCCCGCTGTAGCCGTGATAGGCTACATAAATATTTACATAGCCTATCATGGCTAAAACAGGGATGCAAATGACGGCCGCTACGCCATTTGCATCCCTGTCTTTTGCCATGATGGGCTATGTAGATACTTACATAGCCTATCACGGCAAAAGCAGGGACACAAATAGCATAGCAGCTGCCATTTGCGTCCCTGCTTTAGCCGTGATAGGCTACGTAAATATTTATGTAGGCTATCACGACTGCAGTGGGGATGCAAATGGCGGCAGCCACGACAGCCGCCACTTGCGGCTACAGCATCCCAGAAGACGACCTGGAGCTGCTGCCAGAGCAGCTGCTGGAGCCACCGCTGCATCCGCCGCCAGGTAGGTCCGTTCCGGGGGGGGAATGGTGGTGGAGCAGGGGGCGAAGCCGTTCCACCATGGATTCCGGGGGGGTGGATTCTTTAGAATCTGGCCTCACTGGAGTCCGTGGCAGAATTCTCCAACATCCCTAGTTGTTACAAACCTTATCTCTGATGGTGGTGGTATTTGGTGGTCCCTCTCCTTCTACACCTGGAAAAGAAAATATTTACTGAAAGAATAGTGGCATTGAAATTGTGCTTTGGTAGAACTGTCAATATTTTCCACTTCTCAATATTTTGGCCTTTCGATGTTTTATACCATATTTCTGGGCTGAGAAACTGGGGGGGACCACGTGGGATAGGAGAACCAGTGATTTTTGAGATCTCCAAAAATAACATTGAAGCCATTTTAGCTTGCTCCCATTTTCATTTTCAACCTGTCTTCTGGCTCATTTGAATGGGGAAAATGTTCATTTCTGCATGTATTTCTTGAAAGTGGACTCCCCCCACCCAGGGCTAAATTGCCTTCTTTTAAGATATAAAATTGCATACACACACACACACACACACACACAAAGTGCACATTTTAAAAAAATAAAAAGTGCATTTTCTGAACGCAATCACAAATTCAGGAATTTGTGAATATTTATTTTAAAGAAATGCTTTCCTGCTTGGGTCTCGATTGAGAACGAGACATATTTGTATGATATGTAAACAGAAGCAAATTCTCCCACATCCCTATGGACCATTTCACACATTTATTCAGGTGGAAGAGAAATTCTCCAGTGGTTTCTCAGGAGTGGGGCTCACCATTAGCAATGGCAACAGCACACTTCTTTCTCTTTCCCTCCATTTTTTTACTTTGCTGCCTCAGCAGGTAGCAGCATCAGCACGTTTCATGGAGATACAAGAGAGGACCTTCTCAGCAACCACTCCTGAAGACTGGAATTCCATGCTGAGGGCGGCTAGGTTGGCCCCCTCTCTGTTCTCTGTTCTTCTGCTGGCAAGGAAAGATGTTTTTATTCAGGCAGGCCTTTGGCATATACGGTGGTGTGTTGCTGAAGAGTCTGGTGATGTTTATTGCTTTCATTGTTGTGTTTATAATTGTGTTTTTAATGTATTTGTTTTTATGTTATGTTATAATTAAGCTTGTGTTTTTAATCTGGATATTTTTAGCCAATGTGAGTGCCATTTTTATTTTACCTTTCGGCAGAAAGGTGGCAAATAAATAAATTATTGAATAAATAAATACATAAAGCAACGTTGGACAATGCCTAGCCACCATTTTGGACAATGTTGGACAATGCCTGGTCACCTGGCCAAGCAATGCCTGGCCACCATTTTGCATCCCCCAGAATGCCCCTCTCCCAGTGTTGTTCTAGGGCATTGTGAGGGGATGGCAGCCAATGCAAAACATTAAATTAAATAAAATGGTGGAGAACAGTTGGAGAAACTTCTGCAAAATGGCCCTCCCTTTCATGGATAGGGGGGGTTGGGGGCAGCATGGTGAGAAAAAAAGAAGAAAATCTCATACATTTTCTCAGGAAAATGTCTTCTGAGAAATGTTGGCTCAGCTCTCATTTTCATGCCTCTCACCTATGTAGAGTGTCCTCCTAACCCAAAAGCTATTTGTTTATGTATCCTCTCTGAAGATAAACCTAAACTTTTCAAAATAACTCGACAGTGCTGTGAGTTGATATTGGCACCTGGCAGAATTATGAAGCTGCGAAAAGCTAGCTTCCCCTCTTCCCCTCTGCAATGATAAAATTGATTTGATTTCTGTGGAGCTAATCTGGAGAATGGCACAAGTGAATTGTCTCCTTGTGTGATATTGAAATAAAGTGTTTGCAAGAAGGGAGGGTGATTCTCTGAGCTGTTCTTCTCAGTCTCAGTGAGTTAGTGTCCTTGTCCATTGATTTCTCGTGATTTCTTGATTTCTCAGTTAAACCTAAAAAAAAAAAAGATTATGGCAACCAGCTTGATTGATAACTGGCAAATAGAGGGAGAAAACGTGGAGGCAGTGGCAGACTTTGTCTTTCTAGGCACAAAGATTACTGCAGACGCTGACTGCAGCCAGGAAATCAGAAGACGTTTACTTCTTGGGAGGACAGCAATGACAAATCTTGATAAAATAGTGAAGAGCAGAGACATCACACTGACAACAAAGGTCCACATAGTTAAAGCAATGGTATTCCCCGTAGTAACCTATGGCTGCGAGAGCTGGACCATAAGGAAGGCTGAGTGAAGGAAGATAGATGCTTTTGAACTGTGGTGCTGGAGGAAAATTCTGAGAGTGCCTTGGACTGCAAGAAGATCAAACCAGTCCATACTCCAGGAAAGAAAGCCAGACTGTTCGCTTGAGGGAATGATAGTAAAGGCAAAACTCAAGTACTTTGGTCACATAATGAGAAGACAGGATACCCTGGAGAAGATGCTGCTGCTAGGGAAAGTGGAAGGCCAAAGGAAGAGGGGCCGACCAAGGGCAAGATGGATGGATGATATTCTGGAGGTGACGGACTCGACCTTGGGGGAGCTGGGGGTGGCGATGGCCAACAGGAAGCTCTGGCGTGGGCTGCTCCATGAAGTCACGAAGAGTTGGAAGTGACTGGCCGAATAAACAATGACAAGGTACAGGGCCCCCAAGACAGATTGAGATCCTAGCATTGGGGGGGAGGCTTTTAAGATCCAGATTTGCACCCCTATGCCTACGCTATAGTTAAAAAAGAGAAGGAGGAGGTAGAGGAGGAGGAGGAGGAGGAGGGGGAGAAGAAGAAGAAGAAGAAGAAGAAGAAGAAGAAGAAGAAGAAGAAGAAGAAGAAAAGATATACCTGCTAGACATAGATTTAAAGTAACATCTGTTTGGGGCCTAAGGCAACCACCTTGGCAACAGAGGCCAAGAAGTAGACAGAGCTGTGTGTACTATGCAGCCTCTATGGTCACTCCTAAGCTACCATCTTGTCCTTGGGTGCAGGCCTGCAGGGGAGAATACTGTACCACTGTAAGTCTTGAAGGAAGATTCAGCTGCCAGTCTAGTTGATGGAGGCACCGTCTTGTCCTTCACATCAGGAAGCAAAATCCATTGGGAAGGCCCTGTGCCAACTGTGTTGGCAGCTTAGCCACCATTTTGAACCTTTCACAATGCCCCACACTCAGTGTCACATTGTAGGAGGAAAACGGTGCCCGCCCACCCCCAAAAGAAAATGAAAAAGAAAAAAAATGGTGGAGAATATTCAGAGAAGAAGTTGCAATGTTGTCTTCTTTTTCTAGGGAGGTAAGAAAAAGAACCAACTCAGACATTTGCTCAGAAAAAAAAAATGTCTTTAGCTATTCTTTGTATGTGAGTGTGTGTTTCTGGCTCAGCTCTAGGTATCATGGTCAGGTAGAGATGGGGTGGGGGCTGAATATGAAGTCTTTCAGTTCCTTGCTGAAGGTTATATTGTGCCCAGGTTTCCATTAGAGATGCACAGAGAGATTTGCAGTAACAAGAAAAGAGAGCCTTTTCACACTGGCAGCAGCAGACCCTTCTTGTCTGAGCAAGCTGTCCATGCTGCACTTTAACAGCTTCCTTCTGGAAGTCAAATTTCATCTAGCCATTGGGATTGATATCCCATGCAGCTGGAAGGATGACCTCTCAGCAGCAGCAAAAAGCTTTGCAGGGTTGGCACCTCTGATGTTTCACCTTGTCATGTTATGCTGTGGCTGAACAATCTGTTTCCTGACACTGTTGCTTGGCCCAGTTCCTTCCTTCTTCATAGAGTGTTTTGTGTGTATTGGGGGGGGGGAGAAAGAGAATATCAGCATCTTCTTTCTTTATTTGCAATCAACTGTTGAATTTGCAACACAGCCTGTTGTCTGCTACAACAAACGGTCCTGCACAGACTAGGAGGAGTTCAAGGTGTCTAGCTCCAGCCAGTCACCAGCAAAACTGATTTCCTGATGCTTTTTATTTTATTTTTTGTGTCTGCATGTGTATGTTACAAGACAATTTTGAACCTTATGGCAAGTAATTTGAGATGCAGGCCTTCTCCCACACATCTAAATCACCTTCCTGTCATGGTGGTCTCCTGCTGCTCAGGATTGTACCACACTCCTATTTGTCATGCCCAATATATTTTTCCGCCTGAGACAAAGAACAAGATGCCACTTCCCACCATTTCACGTATACAAGAAAACTTGACTGGAAGTTGAATCTTCCTTCAACACTGGTGACCAGAAAACCTCCACCACTGAAGGCAGCAGGCTAGCTTAGGGGCTACAGGGCAGGCTTTCCACTGCTCTGCACCTCCCAACATCTTCTGCCTGAGGCAGCTGCTTCACTCTGCCTCATGGTAGGGCAGGACCTGCATGTTTCCATATGATACTTACTGTACATGTAGGCATGGCTGTAGATGCATATGCAGACATGTATGTGTCTACGTGCACAGTATTGTTGCTGTTGTTGTTGTTGTTATTGTTATTGTTGTTGTTATTATTATTATTATTATTATTATTATTATTATTGTTATTGTTTACATTTCTATTCCACCCCATAGCCAAAGCTCTCTGGGCAATTTACAAAGATTAAAAATATATATTTGTAAGGAAAATACAATATACAGCAGTTAAAAGCCATTTACATTTAAAACACACGCACGCATGCACACATGCACACACTATACACAAAGGCAACATATATCAAAACAACTTCAAGCAATCAACCATAACCATAAGACAAATCCAGGATTGATTAAAACTCATCATATTCTGCCAAATGCCTGGGAAAAGAGAAAGGTCTTGACCTGGTGCTGAAAAGATAACTATGTTGGCACCAGGAGGGCCTCATCGGAGGTATTATTCCAGAATTGGGGGGGGGGATCCACCGAGAAGGTCCTCTCGCTTGTTGATGTACTCCAAGATTCCCTCGGAGTAGGCAGCCGGAGAAGGACCTCAGATGTTGAGCCTAGTGTATGGGTAGGTTCATGTATAACAAGAATGCACAACTGCTAAGACTTGGGCACCAGCAACTTCTACAAGGAGCCAAAACCAATGTGGGGAAAGATCAAGGATCAGGAAATTTGGCCAGCTAACTGGACAAAAGGTATAGGAAGCTGCCTTTGAATAGGTCAGGCCTTGGTCCATTTTTAGCTCCAGTATCACCTAC